>NC_053155.1:230073419-231527169 GCF_016835505.1 Polypterus senegalus
TGACCATTACGCGTAGAAATGAAACCTGCCCAGCTTTTGTAAGTAAGCTGTAAGGAATGAGCCTGCCAAATTTCAGCCTTCTATCTACACGGGAAGTTGGAGAATTAGTGATGAGTGAGTCAGTCAGTGAATGAGTGAGTGAGTGAGTGAGTCAGTCATTCAGTGAGGGCTTTGCCTTTTATTAGTATAGATATATGATTAACTGCAAGTTTATAGTGCCATTATTGTCTCATGGATAAAAAATATCTTTAGAACAGAGGTTACAATTGTTCATGATTCATAAAAGAAAAAGAAAGGAATTAATATTATTCTCTGTTTGCAAAGTTATGAATGTTTTGAGTTTTGTCAAAGGAGACAAAGGCCAATTGGCGCCCAAAAGTGATTAGTGTTTGGGGTAATGGCACTAAATATGGGCCTAGCCCACTGTAACTAATCTCCCACACCTAAAGATTATACCTCTTTGTACTAATATGGACACTTAGGTGCTGTTAGCAGTGTTTATTAGTAGCGAATCCTGCATGACTGTCCCACAATTAAGAGAGGCATGTTAATAACCGGTTGAGCTAAGAGGTATAATCATAATTCTTAGTTTCCCTGTATTCACTTAGATTAGATCTAATTTTTAAATCCTCACTTTGACACATTCAATTATGAATCCTTTAACTTCTCCACAGACGTTTCAATGTCTGTAAGCCAAGTTTTTGGGCAAAATATCACACATTCTCTCTATTTTCACACTAATACCTAATAAGTGAGCAATCTTACCATCCACTTTTATATAAAATGGTGCCTGTGGATTAATGCACTTGGTAATGATGCCCAAAACCTACTCCTCATAGCATCAATCGACAAAGCCTTAAGTACTAGTCTACAAAGAAAATAATAGAATTATAAACTGATGCCATTACACATGAAAAAGCAAAACAAAATATGAAAGAAATTGCGTCAGTTTGACAGTAATTCTGTGTCCAATTTTATTGCAATATTTTGGAATAAAACTATGATGTCCTACAGTTTGGAGCAGAAATCATCCCAGTTAATGTTTAAATTTCTCCAGTTCTTAGAACAGCTATTGAATATAGAATACTATAGACTACATTTGTTTTTTTTTAATTTTGTTAAAGTGTCAGATAAAATTACATTTTCTTCCTTTCTTGTTGAAACAAATTTCTGCTTTAATAAATCTGATTGTTGAAAATTGTGGCAACATAGAAAATAAAGATTGAGGTTTGCCAAGTTTAGTTTCAATGTATGATGACCCCTGGGCAGCTTTCTATTTTCTAACATTTTGCATTGTGGCAGATTGTGAGGCACTGCATTGCCAGAACCTTAGAAGCAGTCCGTGAGATGGGACAAGCTGATGATGTATCTGATAAACATGGGAAAGGAGTATTGTCCTGTTCTAGCGGCTGTGGTGCAGATCCAGACCAAGTGCAGCCTTTTTCTCCTCCTGAAGCTGGAATTTGTCTCTGGCAAGCACAAGTGATTGCTTGACCCTCTCTGTACTTCTAGGATGTGATCACCATATCAGCAGAAAAGTAATGAGCATTAAGGGGACTGTCTCTTGCACTGATTTTTAGCAGCCTTTGCTATCAATAGATCCTGCATAGTGTGTTAGACCAAGCAGGATGATTTGGTAAGTGTATAATGGCTTTGTGTTGTAAGGACTCTGGCTCGTTCTTCTGTACACGGAGCACTTAATGGCTCTGCAGCAAGTAATTCAACTCAGTGTGGCAGCTATTATATGAGGCAATTCTTTGGAATCATAAGATGTTTGAACAGAATATGACATGCTAAAGGAGATGACATATGTTCTTCTTTCATAACTTTTGTTGCTTAGGCTTAATTTGGAACTTCTGAACTTTTCTGGACTGAAAACATTGACTATTTCTTAAAATCTCAGAGTAGAGATATGAAAAGATTATATTAAAAAGGGCTGGAACTCAAAACAGCTGTATATTTAAAGGGAGACTCTGCATAGAGCTAAAGTAGAAGGCACTACATGACTTTCAATTCTATTACTTTGCTGCAAATATTCATATAATAAAACTTTTCAGAAATTAATGAATCTACACTTTCTTGGTTAGGAATAGAAAGGAGATCCTGTTCTTAATGTTCCTTATATTCTTTCTCTTGTGCTCCAGCTAAAACTAATTATCATCAGTTTACAAGCAAAGCAATGGTTCACCATTTACTAAGATATGGAATCAAAGTAAGATAGATTTTGAGACTGAGAAGCTTTCTATTATCATATATTACAGTGTTCTTTAACCTATGCAGTATTCTATTTTTGGAAGATGCTAGGGATTTTGGCATTGTTAATGGGTTTGCTTCTTTTCAATAATGAAGCTCGAAATGAAATCTTCCAACAGACATCTTTTCCTCCATATGTAAAGGTCGAAATTTCATTGAAAGCCATCTGCCCCACTTCCCTGTTTCAGCTATATCTTTATCTCCAGTGATACTGCTCAGTGAGAATGCTAATTCAGATAGCACCTACAGAATATATCAAAACTGATCTTAGGAAATGATGGAAAAGGGATCTGTCAATAACAAATGAGAAAAGGGATTGAATCCAAGCATTCATAAAATTATTGTTACACATTATGCACCAAACAAGTCATAATTCAACCAAATATCAAACCAAAACTGTTTAAACAAGTTCTAGCCTGTGAATGATGTCATGGAATTCAGGCATTGCTGGGTCACAGGCATGTCCTATACTAAACCATTTTGCCAGGAATATTAGTATATCTCTCAGACAGCACTGGAAATGAAATTCCTACTGATTCCATAAAATCATTATTTGAAGTAATAAGTCTGCTCAGAGAGAAAATGATTGTAATATCTTATACCACATTATTTGCATACAATCCCAATCAATCATCTGGTGGGAAAAAAGTTATTCTATATTCTCTCTAATTGGAGAGAGTTAACATGTCAGGCCTCTGCCTTACCATTTTGTTTTGCTTACTGCTTGGATTCTTTTCAGTTTTCTCTAGTTGTATAGCTCTCTTGTTCAGATGGGAGTTGAATACTTTATGTTGTGTATTTTCAAATAAAAGGAATTAAATATAAATAGGATTGAAAAATTGTCTCACATCTGAAACATTCTGTGATATATAAATTAGACCGATAAGTAAAGATTCTTTGATTAAACTATTACACAGGAAAAAAAACAGAACATACTTATTTTAAGACAGATGTGGGGAACTACTGAGATCATTCCAAAAATTGTAAATATATGTGAATTGCATAACAATTTTAAAAAGGCTTCAGATACCATGCAATTTTCTCCAGTCTCACATGAAACAATTCCTGAGTTCATAATCTAACTGTCAGGCAGAAAGAGCAGATGGCGGAGTCACTGTGTATGCAACATGTGAATGCTCTAGAGAATGCTGCACCATTTCTTAATGTCATTACAAATGTTCCTAAATATAGAGTTGCTCAAACTGAAATATCAAATTACTTTTCAATTACTCAATTTCATTAAAATAGAATTAGAAACTTTGCTGAATTAATTTACTATCTTCCTTCAGGAACCGTTCATATTTCACAACAAAAAGTCCCTCATTCCTTCCTTTCAGAGTTGAGCATCCTATTTCCTATTACTGTTTTAATTATGGGTTTTGTTTAGGGGCAGCCTGCATGCATCTGAAACTCAATTCACTTCCCACTTGACATCCTGATAAGCTTACCAGCTGCTTTAAAGTCCCTTAGTGAAAAACAGGACTGTGGGCATTACCCTGCCTTGCATCATTTGATGCTGCGATAAGCTTCTGTTCTATATGATCTTTAAAAAGATGTTATAGTTTATACTACCTTTTATATAAAACACTTTTGTAAAATGAATTTAAACATTAATCTTTTTTTGCTTATTTGTATATGATGAAAATGAAGAAAAATATATTTCTTCAAAAAGGTTGTGGTGCTAGACCTCTCCTAAATACAGCTAATCTTACCATAATTGGAGAGAGCAGCCTATGAGGTGCATTAAACTTAGATTTTTATTAAGTTTTCACATGTAAGGAAATGGAGAGACTTCCAGCAGTAACAGAGACTACTAATGACTGACTTGGACATTGTATAGGGAGAAGTACTGCTTAGATTAAATAAGCTGAAACCCAACAAATCACAAAGATCAGATAATTTTTATCATCGAGTTGTAAAAGAGGTTAACAAGTACATAAAAACCTTTGAAACATATTTTCAGGAAGTCCATGCACACTGGGGAAATATCGAAGAGCCAGAAAATAGCAGATATTAATCCAATGTGTGAAAAGTGTGATTGGGCATATACAAGTAACTACAGGCCACTAAGCTTAAGATTGCATCACAGGTAAATTAATGGAAGGAATTTATAGTGAGAAAATTGAGCAAAACATATCAAAAACAGGAGTTTTACTAAACAGTCAGCATAGGAGGTCATGTTCTACTAAAGTGCTGGAATTCTATGAAGAAGCAACAAAATTACCATATACAGTAGAACCTCTGGTCACAAACGTTTCCAAACACGTACAAATCGGGTTACGATCAAAAAGTTTGCCAAAATTTACCATCTGTTCACAACCGCATGCTCTGGTGGTGAACAAAAACACTGGCGGCAAGTTTCACTACGCGAGTTCATACACGCCAATGATTTCCCATTCTCCGTTTCTCATTTTCTTTTGTTTGCATATGCAGGGTCTAACAAAGCAGCTGATGTTGCAAAAATAGTTACAATGTTAACCAAGCTGAGGCCTGAAGTGCTGGAAGAGGTGGAAAAACTGTTGCTAGTGTGGTTGAACGAGAAGCAACTTGCAGGGGATAGCTTAAGCGAAACAATCATATGCGAGAAAGTCAGGAAGATTCATGGTGATTTGCTGAATAAAAATCTTTCTTAGAGTGGCAAAGATTAGGAATTTAAAGCCAGTAGAGGATGGTTTGAAAAGTTTTGCAAAATGCAAGTGGCATTTAATTTTTTTCCCTGTGCTTAAAACTCAAAAACTTAAAAAAGTGTTTACAATTAGCGGTTTGTAAAGGTCTAGCACTAACTCTTACAATGTTAGTTTTTTTCTGCTGTTCAAGGTTTTCTCAGTGTTTTTCAATGTTTTTATATTTAGTTTACTATTTACACTGTGCACTCTGTGGTATAATTAACTATTTTTGTGCTTAAAAATATATTTACAGTAATCCTTCCTAGATCGCGGGGGTTGCGTTCCAGACCCCCCCGCGATAGGTGAAAATCCGCGAAATAGAAACCATATGTTTGTATGGTTATTTTTATATATTTTAAGCCCCTTATAAACTCTCCCACACTGTTAACATTATTAGAACCCTCTAGACATGAAATAACACCCTTTAGTCAAACGTTTAAACTGTGCTTCATTACAAGACAGAGATGGCAGTTCTTTCTTACAATTAAAAGAGTGCAAACATATCTTATCTTCAAAGGAGCACCGTGAAGAGCAGATAATGTCAGAGAGAGCGCTCGCTAAGAAAAGCAAACAATCAAAAAATCAATACGTGCTTTTAAGTATACAGATGCACCGCGATAAAGCGGCATTTTGTAGAGGAGCGTCCTATCTTCTAGGCAAACAGCCACTGTGTGAACAGCCCCCTCTGCTCACACCCCCTCCGTCAGGCAGAGAGAGTGAGAGAGACACAGAGAAGCAAACAAAACAAGCGCCACGCGGGAAGCATATCTTATAGCATTGAGGAGTTTTAGTTAATATGTAATACATGCTCTGATTGGGTAGCTTCTAAGCCATCCGCCAATAGCGTCTCTTGTATGAAATCAACTGGGCAATCAAACTGAGGAAGCATGTAACCTAAATTAAAAGACCCATTGTCCGCAGAAAGCGGTGAACCAGCGAAAAATCCGTGATATATATTTTGATGTGCTTACATTTAAAATCCGCGATAGAGTGAAGCCGCGAAAGTCGAAGCGCGATATAGCGAGGGATTACTGTACATACACTTCGTACGTTCTGGAACGGATTCATTGTATTTACATATAATCTTATGGGGAAATTATGTTTGAGTCGCAACCAGAGTTTTGGAAACAAATTACGGTTGTGACCAGAGGTACCACTGTATACTAGTGGATAAGTTCTTCCACGGATAAGTCGGGACTTGATTTTACAGTATAATTTCTGGTATTTTATAATGTCGGTCGTATAAATCAAATGCGGAAAACTCACACTATTGGTCCAAGATATTTATGATATGCTAACTCCCACTGAAGAGAGTAACCACGGAGCATGCTGCCTTTTCTTTCTATGTATTGTGCCAACATGACCACACGGTAATACATGAACTATTCCAAAGCAACGTTTGCACTTATTTGTGTTTTTTATCTCACACCCTCGTACACCTTTATCATAAGAGCATCCCTTATCTGCAATGGGGCATTCGATCAGAAGAAAATTTGAAGCTGGTTTTAAATCAAACGTCATTGAAGTAACGAAAGAAACTAGTTGTGCTGCTGCAACAAAATTCGATGCATCTGAGAAACTGATGCGAGATTGGAGGAGGCAAGAAGATGTAAAAAAAAATTTTAGTGGCATATAAGTCAGGATCTGATTTTATTATCAAGTTTTCAAGTTTCAAGACCTGACTTAAACGTGAGTATATACGGTATATGATCAAAGTGGTGCATGTGATATTATTTATCTTGATTTTCAGGAACTATTTGATAAGGTTACATACGAGAGGTTGGGCATTAAACTAAAAGAAGGGGAAGTTTAAGGTGTAGTGTGTCGATGGGTGCAGAACTGGTTAAAACACAAGAAGCAAAGGGTTATGGTACAAAGAAGATTATCAAAATTGGGTGAAGTTAAGAATGGTGTCTGATAAGGGTCAATGCTAGGCCACTGCTATTTTTAATATATACTGTATACATGATTTGGATAGGAAATAATCAACAAACTGGTTAAATTTGCAGATGATGTCAAGGTAGGCAGATTGTCAGATAATCTAGAATCCATTAAATCATTACAGAGGGACACAGAATACAGGCTTGGGCAGATTGGTGGCAGATGAAATGTAATGTTAATAAATGTAAATTATTACATGCAGGAAGAAAAATTTCAGGTTTGAATAAACAATGGGAAATATGAAAATTGAAATACTACTTAAGGGGACCTGATGTTGTAGCAGATTCAGCTCTATCAACCTCCAAGCAGTGTTCAGATGCCATTAAAATGACTAACATAATGTTAGATTTTATAACATGAAACGTAGATTATAAATCAAAGGAGGTTAAGCTTAAGATTTATAATGCACAAGTGAAGCCGCACCTGGAGTACTGCGTGCAGTTTTGGTTTTTGGGATACAAAAAGATAGATTAAAGGAGTTGAATATTTTCAGCTTAAGTAAAAGAACATTAAGAGGTGATGCGATTAAATGCTCAAAGTTCTGAAAGAAATTAGTAATTAGTTCAACAAGAACACAGGGACAGAGTTGGAAACTTGTTAAGGAAAAATTTAGTGCAAAAGCTAAGAAATATTTTGTCGCACAGAGAACCGTAGGCACGTGGAAAAAGTGTACAATACTTTGGTAGATGGAAGACCTTCAGAGACTTTCAAAACTCAACATGACGTTATTTTAGAGGATTATGTGAACTAGATTGACAAGCTTTATGAAGCTAAATGGCCTACTCTCATTCAAACAGTTCTAATGTTCTAATTTTATTTTTATGCTTTTTATAGAGAATAGAGTTCTTTTTTATAGAGTAGGGAGTTGTGAATGCTTGATCACAGGGTATTTTATAGGGAAGCGAATGCCAATATAATGACATCCCAATCTTCCTAGCTATATTCCTTCTTTACTACCTTGTTGTTCCTGTCTATGACAAAAAGGCTAGGTTGTGAATACAAACAAGGTAATAAACTGTAACTATAGCAGATAAAGCATCAATATACTGTATAAGGCAGGGATAGGATGATTGACATTGAGGCATTGAAGCTTGTATCAATTTTGTGAAACACATTGTGTCAACACAGTGTCAAAGTTCGTATCAAATTACCATTACAATGTGACAGATGGTGTCCAAAGCTTTCAACATTACTAAATAGTCTGACTACTTAAAAGTTTTGCATTATCCCATAACCCACAATCTGTAAAAAGGGATGTAAATCTACCTTTTGTACTTTATGCAGAGACAGAATTAAATATAATATGGCTCCATGAGCAGAATAAAGCAATCAATTAATGAGAACATTTCAACCTGTTATCCAACAACAAGGTAAATACTTTACTGCAGTGGAACTTAAAATGTATCATTAATATTCTTGGCACATTTCCTAAACCCCTTATATACACTGTCCTTTTCACTTTTCTCTGTTCTATATGCACCTTCCTTGAGCCAGTTATGATTCTCTTTGCTTTTTTTGACTTTTTTTGTGATGGTATGTGCCAGTATAGTGTGCCAGCACCTCGGCCTCGACATCTGGTTGTGACAATAACTAGTACATATTAAATGATTCTAAAATCAATTGTGTATTTTCCAGATTTGTAAATTTTTACCCATTGCTGTGTGTTCTCCGTTAACTGGTTCTGGTACATACTACATTTATCCATATTGTTTAATGGCCTTTTTGGTCCTTTTTTCATTTTATTTAAATATTATCTCTGCTTAATAATTACATGGTCATGTCACCGCACCGCCATTGCTTTTTATGTTGCAGTGCTATCAACTGTCAAAGTGTAATAGTAACTTAATAATACTGCCCCCTTTTTGTTTACAAATAAAGCACTGGCCTTTAACAATATTATCCCCAAAACACTGACGGGAAAATGTCATAGTCAAAAAAAAAACAAAACTGTGTATTGGAGGTGTATTGGTTTGGAAGGGAGGAGAAATGGGGTAGGGGTTATCCTGAAGGAACACTATGTCAAGAGTGTTTTGGAGGTGACGGAGTGACAGAGTGATGATTATGAAGTTGGAAATTGAAGGTGTGATGATGAATGTTGTTAGTGCATATGCCCAGCAAGTTGGGTGTGCAATGAATGAGAAAGAAGATTTCTGGAGTGAGCTGGATGAAATTGTGGAGAGTGTACACAAGGGAGAGACAGTGGTGATTGGAGCGGATTTCAATAGACATGTTTGTGAAAGGAACAGAGGGGATAAGGAGGTGATGGGTAGGTATGGTTTCAAGGAGAGGAACGGAGAAGGTCAGATGATAGGGTTTTTGCAAAAATTATAGACATGGCTGTGGTGAATATATATTTTAAGACAAGGGAGGAACACAGGGTGACGTACAAGAGTGAAGGAAGATGCACACAGGTGAAATATAGCCTGTGCAGGAGGGTTGTTCTGAAGAAGATTGGACACTGGAAAGTGGTGGCAGGGAAAAGCATTGTTAGGCAGCATAGGATAGTGGTCTGTAGGATGACACTGGATATCAAGAAGAGGAGGATAGTGAGGGCAGAGCCAATTATCAAATGGTGAAAGTGGGAAAAGGAAGACTGCAAGGAGGAGGGAGGTAAGACAGACACTGGGATGGCAGTTAAGAGTTACTACAAAGCTGGGCAACTACAGCAGGTTGGATGATATGGAGACAGTGAATCAGGAAGTGCTATAGATTAGTAAGGAGGAAGTAAGGACAGCCATGAAGAATGGGAAGGCTGTTGGTCCAGATGACTTACCTGTGGAAGCATGGGAGTAATTAAAAGAGATGGTAGTGGAGTTTTTAACCAGATTGTTTAATGCAATCTTGGAAAGTGGGAGGATGCGAGAGTAGTGCAGAAGAATTGTACTTGTACCGATTTCTAAGAATACGGAGGATGTTCAGAGCTGTAGTTAAGTACAGAGGGATAAAACTGATAAGCCACAGCATGAAGTTATAGGAGAAAGTAGTGGAGGCTAGGTTAAGAAGAAAGGGAATTTTTAGTGAGCTGCAGTATGGTTTCATGCTAGGAAAGAGCACTACAGATGTGATGTTTGCTCTGATGGTGAAGTATAGAGAAGGACAGAATGAGTTGCATTATGTCTTTGTGGACTTAGAGAAAGCATATGACAGAGTGCCTAGAGAGGAGTTGTGGCATTATATGAGGAAGTCGGGAGTGGCAGAGAACTATGCACAATTGGTACAGGGAATGTACGAGGGAAATGTGACATTGGAAAGGTCTGCGGTAGAAGTGACAGATGCATTCAAGGTAGAGATGGGATTACATCAGGCATCAGCTCTAAGCTCTTTCATATCGGCAATGGTGATGGACAGATTGCCAGATGAGGTTATACAGGAGTCCCCGTGGACTATGATGTTTGTGGATGATATTGTGTTCTGTAGCGAGAGTAGAGAGCAGGTCAAGGAGACCCTGGAGAGCTGGAGATATGCTGTAGAAAGGAGAGGAATTAAGGTCAGTAGGAACAAGACAGAATGCATGTGTGTGAATGAGAGGGAGATCAGAGGAATGGTGAGGATGTGCTGAGAAAGGTGAAGCAATTTAAATACTTAGGATCAATGAGTTTAACTACTTTGGATCAACAGTACAGAATAACATGGAGTGTGGAACAGAGGTGAAAAAGAGAGTGCAGGCAGGGTGGAGTGGGTGGAGAAGAGAGTCAGGAGTAATTTGTGACAGATGGGTATCAGCAAGAGTGAAAGGGAAGGTCTACAAGATGGTAGTGAGACCAGCTATGTTATATGAGTTGGAGATGGTGGCACTGACCAAAAACATGAGACAGAGCTGGAGGTGGCAGAGTTAAAGATTTTAAAATCTGTGCAGAAATGAGTACATTAGAGGGTCAGCTTAGGTTGGATGGTTGGCGGGTGTAACAGAGCAAGATGCAGAGGACAGGAAGATATGGAAAAAGATGATCCACTGAGGCAACCCCTAATGGGAGCAGCTGAAAGAAGAAGAAGAAAATGTCCATTGTCGGAGATAGCTGGGGTGGCGACCCCGCCAGGACACCCAGGAGGACCAGAGGAGGGCTTACGCCTTCCCCAGACCATGTGGGGGCAACTGCCCTGGTTCCTTTGGGGGCCATGGGTACAGAGCTTTCCTGTGGGGGCCTGTGGTCACCGCCAGAGGGCGCCCCTTTGCCTTTGGAGCCCTGGACCTCAGCACATCTGCCACACCCGGAAATGCTGAGGGGAAGAGGAGCAAGGACACCCGGGGTGCTTCCGGGGCTGCAGCCGGCACTTCCGCCACACTAGTTGGTGGGAGATTGCCGGAACACACCTGGAGCACATCCGAGTACTTATAAAAGGGGCCACCTCCCTTCATACAATGGCTGGAGTCGGGAGTGTAAAGGACGAGATCTTAGGAGGAGGCAAAGAGGCGGCCTGAAGAAAGAAAGGCAGTGTGTTGTGGCCAGGATTTTGGGGCTGCTGCACTGTAAATAATGGGCTTAAATAAACGTGTGTTGGGTGACATTGACAAGTCTGCCTGCCTGTGTCCGGGCCGGCTACCACACCATCTATGACAGGAGTAGTGTGTTTTATCAAGGACAATATTGTATATCAGTAACTTCACAGAAAGCTACAATCTTCGAATGCAATACATACAACTTTATTTTGTAGAAATGCACTTTTTGAAGGTAATTTAGTGTAACAAATTCAACCTGGCTTACTGAGCACTGGAAAATGTCATCAGTACAGATGAGTCATGTCTATCCTTTCTCTCAACAAGTGGATTCTTTTAAACAATAACAACTGAGATCCAGAGATCCAAATGTATTTTTCTGCTATAACTTAGTTCAGTTGATTCATTTTAGAGTACAAGGTAAATGCTAATAAAGGAAAACGATTAAATTTAGGAAAATATAGCTAATTAATCCCAAACAACATACATACATCCATACAATAGTCAGTGGATGGTATGAAGACAAAAATGCAAGACAGTTTACAAGATTTTTACTCAATTGAGCACCTGTGACTAATTTTGGAGTGGTAGCCCAAGCATCATGGATTTCTTCTAGTGTTTGCATGTTATTTTCTGGTTTCTTTCTACTTATTCTTCCTATATCATAAAGGCATGCATGATAATTAAGCAGAAAGGCTCAACTTTTCCAGTAAGAGTGAGAATGAAAAAGTTTGTTTCTATCCTGTACCTAGGACTGGCTCTAATCTCCAATGACTTTGTAATTGGATAAAATGGGTTTGGCAGTGAATGGATAACAAATACAGGTTATTTGATAACATTCTTATTTCATTCTTATTCTAGTCATCATACATTTAAAATTGTTGCCAAATATTTTTTTGTGTGTTCTAGGTTTTTTGTGTGTACTAGGACAGTCTGTCATTCAATGTTGGTTCTCTTTCCATAGCTCCCAGAATAGGTTGTGGATCCATATAAAAGAATTCTTACTACTGAAGCCAGAGTTAAATGGGGTGACAATTCACACTCATATAAACACCAATACTTTTTTGTTTGGGCTGGTTTAGTAATGTCAGGTAGTCATAACATGCATAAAAGAGGAAAACAGCTAACCCAATGTAATCCAGCAAAAAATTTAGTGTCCACAGAAACAGTAAAATTTTATTGTTGCAATTTAACAGTGAGGCAGCAGTGTTAACCAGTGTGTCATCCCTTGCTTTACTGTTGTAGTTACAGCACCTACAGAAAATATTCACCACCTTGGAAGTTTTCATATTTTATTGTTATACATCATTGAATCCATCCATCCATTATCCAACCCGCTATATCCTCACGGGGGTCACGGGGGTCTGCTAGAGCCACTCCCAGCCAACAAAGGGCGCAAGGCAGGAAACAAACCCTGGGCAGGGCGCCAGTCCACCGCACGGCGCACGCACACACACATTCCCACACACTAGGGACAATTTAGGATTGCCAATGCATCTAACCTGCATTTCTTTGGACTGTGGGAGGAAATCGGAGCACCCGGAGGAATCCCACGCAGACATGGGGAGAACATGCAAACTCCACACACAGAGGACCCGGGAAGAGAACCTGGGTCTCGTAACTGCAAGGCGGCAGCGCTACCCAGTGCGCCACAGTGCCGCCCGTCATTGAATCACAATAGATTTAATTTGACTGTTTTGACGTTGATCAACATAAAAAGTGGTCTAAATTAATTACAAATATAAAACACAAAATAATCAATCAAATGAGCATTCAGCCCTTTAATATAATGCGCAAACACCATCACTGATGCAGCCAATTGGCCTCAGAAGTCTGATAATTAGTGCAATGGAGATCACCTGTCTCAGGTTTCAGTTGATTGTTGAATGTCCATGTTGTGACAAATCAGTATCATAGCCTAACATACACAATGAGGTAAATATGAACTCTACAATCAACTCTATGAAAATGTGATAGAAAAGCACAAGTCAAGGGATGTAAAAGAAAAAATATCCAATGAATATCCCTTTCAGCAGGACTTGAAGTGGGCATAGTATCTGCACTTCTCCATTTTTCACTTCTTTGTACTAGCTGTTGCATATCGGCAGGGTCTCCTAGTGAGCTGGCACCCATTTACCTTGTCTAAATCTCTGATCTCTCAGTTCAGGTTCGAAAGAACAAGTGGAACACCCTTCCTCCACTTTCTGATTTAATGATAGTGTATTTCAGCACTCTATTAAAATGGAGAGTACTAGCACTTATGTGTCTCTTCTTCCACTGTCCTGGAGTCCAGTTAAATCAATCATTTAGAAATGGAAAGAGAATGGAACAGCTGTAAGTCTACCTTGAGCAAGCAATCCACAAAAACTGAGTGATTGTGTCAGAACTAGTAAGGGAGGCAACCAAGAGACCAATGACCACTGTGAAGGAGTTATAAGCTACAGTTGTCCTTGAAAGTTTGTGAACCCTTTAGAATTTTCTATATTTCTGCATAAATATGACCTAAAACATCATCAGATTTTCATTCAAGTCCTAAAAGTAGATAAAGAGAAACCAGTTAAACAAATGAGACAAAAATATTATACTTGGTAATTTATTTATTGAGGAAAATGATCAAATATTACATATTCACATACAAAAGTATGTGAACCTCTAGGATTAGCAGTTAGTTTGAAGGTGAAATTAGAGTTAGGTGTTTTCAATCAATGGGATGACAATCAGGTGTGAGTGGGCACCCTGTGTTATTTAAAGAACAGGGATCTATCAAAGTCTGCTCTCCACAACACATGTTTGTAAAAGTGTTTCATGGCACAAACAAAGGAGATTTCTGAGGACCTCAGAAAAAGAGTTGTTGATGCTCATCAGGCTGGAAAAGGTTACAAAACCATCTCTAAAGAGTTTGGACTCCACCAATCCACAGTCAGACAGACTGTGTACAAATGGAGGAAATTCAAGACTATTGTTACCCTCCCCAGGAGTGGTCGACCAACAAAAATCACTCCAAGAGCAAGGCGTGTAATAGTTGGAGAAGTCACAAATGACCCCAGGGTAACTTCTAAGCAACTGAAGGCCTCTCTCACATTGGCTAATGTTCATGTTCATGAGTTCACCATCAGGAGTGTGCATGCCACAGCAAATGTTACAGTGTTAAATCAACTATGAGGAAGTAAAATTCAACACTATGTCGGTGTTTATTTTGTCCCAATCTTTACAGAGTTAATTTAACACTTTCAAAAGTGTAAGTTATTCAACTCTGAAAGAGAGTCAAGTAAAACTCAATAAAGAGTTGACTGTAACTACATTCAAAACTAACACTGGTGTACAGTGTTACATTTGATCATAATAGAGAGTAAAATTAACTCATTCCTATATTACACTGTTGTAGAGTATTAATGGCTCTTTGTGTAATCTGCCACCAAGAACTGTTGTTTAATACACTGCTGGCATTAAATGCCAACACTAACCATAGTTGTTTTATGGAATATAAAATATTTTACAGCAATATAAGTGGCACAATTCAGTAAATAAGGCAATTGATTTTTAAATATTTTATTAAAAATTCTTGCAGTATTACATGATGAGGCATAGTGGAGTTGATCAAATAAGGTGACAGTATGGCACAATATACATGTTTCCATTTGATTGATAAGAAAACTGCTTGTCAAAAGGCCTGTAGTGAAACAGTTTTTTAACATTGAGAACAGAAAATAGACTTGCTCTTTCCTCAACACAAAAAGCACTAAAATGATCATCAAAAGACAAAGTGACCACTTCAGAAAGTAAAAGATATGCCTGGGCTTCTTTTATAATGACAGTGACTATTTTCTTAAACAATGGCATTTCAGACTCATTTCCACAGCATACAAACATGTCAACATGATACTCAGTACCAAACATTTTCACCCAATTTGTTGTACAAATATCAGAGCATGGAGTCAAATGAAGTTCTTCTATTATCATCTCACACCCTTCCAGATTACATACCATGTCAGTTTTAATCGGCCCATGCTGAAATCTCTCAAATTTTACATTTTCCCAATGAAAGGCCATATGTGATTGATGTGTGTTGGCTAGATTTTTGGTGATATTTTTTAAGTTTTTATTTGATCTTTTAAAAATGCTGTGTTTTGCCTCAAATCTCATACACCACATGTGTAAGACGGGTCCTATTTTTCTCAAACAACGGGGATAATGAACTAAAAAGTGGTGTTTGGGTAGCAACCTTTTATAAGGAAAAATTGTTTTAAAAAGTCTATGATGATCTGAAATTAAGTGCTTAAGATAATATGTCATGCCTTCTGTTACTCGAGGAGAAAAAAAATATTGACTATCTGTACCAAAAGTAAAATCAAGTGCCATAAAGGATTGGTCCTTTCAAAAAGATCCCCAAAAATAAGTGGAGTGTTATGCAACAGGCACCAAGCTTGACTTGCATTTAATCCAAGATCTTTGCTGTCATCCAATTTTAAGACACTTGGACAATTTTTTCTTTCAAGGTATCCATAATTGAAACACTGAATTCGTTCACAAAAATCAGTCAGGGAAATTACCTTCTCATTCACCAAATGTTGATAAACAAGTTTCAACTCGTACTGTGCCACGCCTTCCAAAATGTCATGCGTTATATCAACAGCAAAATTTTCACAAGTATTATAAAACTTCAGTGTATTCAACAAACAAGCTTTCTTCACCCCAAAAGTGGAAGATACATTTGAACTTTCTTCCTGAGCACTGCAGTGCACCAAATGTGCTTCTTTAGTGCGAAAAAGAACATCAGGGTGATCTTCAGTAAAGATCCACTGAAAGGCATCTTTTTCAGCCAAACAAAAATGACAACAGTAGGTTGCACTGAACGATTCCACAAAACCAAATAAACTATGCAGAGCCAGGTTGTCTCCTGTAACTTGAACAACAGTTCCTTTCAATGGAGTGTCAGACAAAGGAGTAAGGACTCCATGGGTTTCTAAAGTTTTCAAATCCTCCACAAAAGGCTTAAGAATTGCATCAAAGCCATATTTCTTCACATCATCAGAGTGAAAAAGTAAAACAAGGTGAATATTCATTAAAACTGAATTCAATTTTGGAGGAAGATTTTGCAAAATGAAATACATACAACAAAGTTTGTGGATTCCCTTTTTAGAACCCAAAAGGTTTGCTGTCTCAAAGTCATCATAATAAAGTTGAAGCTGCAATGAGTTTTTCTCATATCTAAAGAGACTATTGTTTTGGACATATTCACCATCACAAATGTCATTATAAAGTCCTTCAGTGTGGTGTTTTGGCTGTTGGAAGGCATCGAGTATTTCTTTGTTTCTAAACAATGATTGAATTGTTTTTAAAACAGAGACATAAACAAATTTTTCTGGTACAGGAATTTGGCAGTATATCCCCGATGTTCTATCCCATCTCACATCAAATCTGACACCAAGAACATATTCTACTGGCTCGACAATTTCCCACTTGCTCTTATAATATTTATGACGCTTTGCTTCTGTATTAAAATTTGTTAAAAGGGTTTTCTATTGAACTTAAGCAGCCTTCAACTTTCTCCCAATGTACAGGTGGAATATTTTTAAGAACAGCCTCCTTTGGTCTAGTTTGTATTTCACTGACCAAATTCTCCATTGAAAGAACAACAGACTGTACTGTGCTATGAGCAACTCCCGAAGATTGTAAATGTGCAACTAGAGCACCACACACATCATTTAAATCAATTTCAGTCACAGGAGACTGGGTTTTTGGTTCTGCGTTTCCAGAAGGGCCTTCATCTCCTTCAGCAAAGGTCACATCTGTTTCACACATAGAAAGAACACTACAATTATATCCATGTGACTCAGAGATTTTTTTTACCCTTTGGTACAAGTGTACTACTTTGGCAATTTAAAGGAACACTAGTGCCATGAACTTGAACTAAATGTTTTTTAAATCCAGAAAAAGTTCCAAACACAGATGAGCATCCAGTCTCAGCACAATGTAAACGTAAAGTCTTTCCTGGGTAAAGGCCATGGTGAAATTTCAAATGGCGGCAAATAAACAAAGTGTTCTCATGAAAAGATTTGCAAACGAAACACGTAAACATTTCTGGTAATTAGTCCATGTCAGTCCTTACATTTACTTATTTGCATTCAGAAATCTAGCTCTAAGTTCCTTCACTCTTAGTCTTTCCTTAGATGCACCTATATCGATGTTGTACACTGCAGTTTGGATAAACACATAAAAACTGTCAAGTTCCTGGCTATATGATGTGCTGAAAACAAAATGTGCCTTAAACAGCTCATTGAATGCTGCTACAGATGTTTGTGCCTTACATGGTATTGCCTTATTGTCCACAATAATGTAGAAATTCTGGATCCTCTTTTTGTGTTCTCCAATGCAGAGCAAAAAAGGTTGAGATGGTTCAACATTTGACAGGAAAGTCTGGATACTTGTATCAACCTGTAAAAAAAAAATATCAATTTCAAAATAAACATTGAGTCTTAAAACCGGTTCATACCAATTTCTATATGTAAGAATTTCACAGGCTTGGGTATGGATCACTAACACCAAACAGCAACACATCGCAGTTTACTTTCTCCTTGTATTAAACATTAAAAGGCAAACCTGCTGTGGTTCACAAATGGGTAAGTTGTTGCCGTCCAGCATTATAAATGAGTAAAAGCAAATATTTACCCTTGTTCAATGTGTAATTTAAAGAAAAAGCCACTAGACAGACCGGATATGTAAACATACCTTCAGAAACTGCAGCAAGTAGTCCTCTGCCTGAAGAGCACCGAGTCAGACAGTGACAGGACTGAGCCCGACACCAGTGATTTTAGCCGTCTTCTTATGACGTCTTGATGTAGGAGGAAGAAGATGCAGCAGAAGACACAAGGAGGCAAGGTCACGGTCCCAACCTAAACATTTCAGAAGATGAAGCTATCTAAAGCCTCAACAAAATTTAACTAAAGACCAATTCTATTCAACATCAGTGTACACTTACCGGCATCACTTTCTCCTTGTGCAGACTTGATTAGAACTTCCACATGTGCATTTAGAACCAGACCTTTACTATCTTCAATTACTCGTGGCCTGAAGAATGTTGGACACTTAGCAAGAAATTTCCCAGCTGTCTCCTCTCCAAACAGCATGACAAAGTCTTGTTCAATCTGAAATTAGATAATAAACAAGTGCATCAACACAAAGTCCTCCTTCTTGTCAACTTCCTACAAATTTTAGACTTGATCTTATACGTAAACAAGACTTTAGAAAACTTTGGAATATATTTAGCAAAGATAAAAGTGTATATAAAAAACGAACACTTACAAGGCCAACTGTATCAAGAAACCTAGGGAAGGTAACTAGGACGTCTGTGGACTTATCAGTATCATGAACTAGAGTTTGTCAGTATTCAAAAGTGGCTTTCATTTTCTCCCTCACGACAATCTCATCTGATGAAGGGTTTAGGATAGATATTGCCTCACAACACTCATCACCAGTGAGTTGCCGTCCAGAAGTAACAGGTCTCCACTCAACCTGTGGACCACCACTTGATTCTGGAGCTTGTTTGCCACTTTTTGAGTTTATGGTTGTGTTGCGTTGAACAGTTTTCAAATGCCAAGCAAGACAGCCACTTCCACTTGCTGGATCATAGAAATGTTCCTGCAAAAATAAGTGACATAATGTATATATCATGATATCGCTTCATTGATTATTGTGCAAACCATAAATGACAGTTTAAGGTAGTTGCACCAATGATATTCTGATCATATGTGCTGTCACGAGCATGCTTCACTAACCACTATGTTTCCAGTATACCAGGTTATAAAACTTACATATCCATTTTTTGAGAAAGGATCCTCTATATATGGAAACAAAGCCACAATTCCTTGAGCATATTTGATGTGCACACTCTGAGGGGGTACTCGTCTAAAAAATAAGTAAATAAATAAATGAAACACATGAATTACATGAAAAGAGACAAGCACCATTTCCACTGTTAATCTTTTGACACATACCCATGCACCTCAGCCATGTTAGCAACAAGATTATTCACTAGCTGTCTCCTGGTGCTATCTGACAAGCTCTTAGTTTTCTCATATTCATGAAAAATCTTGTCACCACCTGGTTTACAGTTCAGGGTAGCATAAACCATCTGTGTAACATACAGAACATCAGAATAAAGTCAACTAATCAGCTATATGCTATGTTATTCAACAATATTTTAATTTCAAAGCAATATCCAAAAAATAACTGTTATAACCAAATTACTAACCATTGATTATACAAAAGTCAATATCAGTTTGCATATCTTGAAGGATTTTCAACACCTCAATGAACTCTTACACTTTTTGCTTCTTCCTTATCATCACATCTCATTTTGGGAAATCTTCCACACTCTGACAAGGACTTTCTGTAAGGATCACAGTTGAAGCAGAGGAGAATGATGCCTCTGAGCAACATAAATCTGAAGAATCTGAAAAAATTAGGAAGACAACAATAGCAATACATGTAAGGGCAATATCATTAAAGGCAGCATTTTATCTTATGGAATTACAATTGAAAGATCCTTTTCATTTAATTAAATGAAAAATTCAAGTAAATAAAAAATTAATGAAAAATGCCAAAACAGTTTGATGCAGATGACTAATTACCATCCTTCAAACAAGCTCTCAACAAAATCTCATCTCCACTCTGGAGAAAATCACCAAAAATATCCTCATCAACTTCTGTTCCTGATGAATCCTTGTAAACTATTTCAGCATCAGGTGGCAAGCCAAATTTATCTATGACTGTAAAAAGAATGACATAGTAAAGATTGATGACAAAACTTCACTCTGTTAAAAGACAGCATATAGTTGGTGTTTCATTTCTGTAAATATAAAAAATATTTTTGATGCACTTGTCATCAAGAACCATCTTAGTCACAATACCTTAAATACCTGGTTCCTGGTGACATATCTGAAAGCTGCACGTTAGTCTATTGATTTTAATTGTCCCAAAACTTTTTTTTAAAAAAGAGAAATATTGTTATTAATATCTATTAGATATTAGAATATTTAAACACCCCATTTTACATAATGTCTTAAAGTTTTTTTTACATTACATTATTTTCACATTTAATTTTACTGTATCAAAGACCAAAAAGGAGGATGAACCTGCTTGATTGAACTGCTGATAATCGTAAGTCCCGTCAGTCTCAGTCACCTTCACATACTTCTGGCTTTCTTGGTATCACACTTTCAAAAGCATTTCTGCTGAAACCAATATTAGTTTTGTTTATTACAATAAAATACATCGCTAGGACTTAATCTTAGACAAATATATGAAAAATAAATAGATAAAAACCTTACCACCGATTTGCTGCAGTACCACCATACAAACGCAAAAATACCAACACCACCAAGATCAGTAGAACGAGTCCTAGAATCTTCCAGTCACACTACATTCCAAAACACATAAATAAGATTTGTAAGCGTTTATATAAAAATTAATAATCGTGTTACATTATGAGACAACCTTTCATATAAATAGAGAACACATCTGAGTTTCAAAACATTCAATAACATATGAGAAACGATTCTGAACTGATTTCATGTTGCAGTCTTGTACTAAAATTCTGGCAACCAACGCGATTGAACAAACACACAACAAAAATATATTAAACAGCAGCTGGTGTGATCGGTGTCTGGCAATTGATACCTTCTTAACTACACTGGATTTTTCAGTCGCTGATCAACAATCGTTATATGTGAACACTATGAACACATGCCGACTCTGACCAGAGGGCCAGTCGCCGACGAGCTACAGATAATTAGAGCGCAAGACACGAGTGGAAGGCTGGAGATCTCACAGAGGCAAACAATCAAGAATTAAATCGATAATGACGGGGAGAATGGCTGTGTAGCGATGGACTCGGCAAACTGAGTTTTTACTAGAACTCTGGAGTACACAAGTGCTCAGTACCACAACCACCTGGAGTTACCTAGGTTTTCATTACAAAGTAAATTTTACATTTCTTTCCCCCATATTCGTTTCTTTTTCTTTTCGAATGTTTTTTGGAACTAATCATAGTGCAAACAAGTCATTGCGCTTTTTTTGTTGAAGGTAAATTTCATACTTTCGATCTCCCTCATAAAATGTCGGAGACAGAGGCGACCCAGCAAGTTTTCTGATGCACCTCACTCATTATTTATAAATAGAAATAGTAGCATATCGGCCATTCCCTCGTGTGCTACGAACACTAACTGTTAAGTACATTTTATGGGTGATGAATACATACGTACCTAATGGTTAGATAACTTACATGTGTTTCGCTTTCAAGCCACCAAACTGTAAGACGCTAAAAAAGAAAAATCGTATTCATTTAAAACTTGTAAAATCAATGTTATTTAATATGCTGTTGCATTGCTACAGCTCTTTTCAAAGCCAAATCATTAAAATAATTTGTGAAGCTAATTCGTTCAACTAACAAACAATAGCTTGCTAAATAAGTGTACTGTTTGTGTAAATTACAAAAACTTAGGCCTACATTATCTCTTGTACTCACCATGAGTTCTCAAAATTAAGTTTAGAATGGCGTCGCCGCAAGTTTTTTCTGTCCTCAACGAACCAACAAAAATGGGGGCATTTCTAATTTAGCTCTTGTGTAGAGTTTATATCTTAACACTACAAAAATGCACCAGGTCTTTCATGAACCTGACACTGACAGTGTAAAATCAAGTATACTTAGTGTTGATTAAACACTAAATATCAACACTTTCATCTAACTCTGAAAAATTAACACTGCTGATTTTGCTGTGTGGCAGGGTTGCAATGAGAAAACCACTGCTCTCCAAAAAAAACCATTGCTGCTCGTTTGCTAAAGATCATGTGGACAAACCAAAAGGCTATTGGAAGAATGTTTTGTGGACGGATGAGGCCAAAATAGAACTTTTTGGTTTAATTGAAAAGCGTTATGTTTGGAGAAAGGAAAACACTGCATTCCAGCATAAGAACCTTATCCCATCTGTGAAACGTGGTGGTGATAGTATCATGGTTGGGGCCTGTTTAGTTGCATCTGGGCCAGGACGGCTGCCTTCGTTGATGGAACAATGAATTCTGGATTATATCAGATAATTCTAAAGGAAAATGTCAAGACATCTGTCCATGAACTGAATCTCAAGAGAAGGTGGGTCATGCAGCAAAACCACGACCCTAAGCACACAAGTCGTTCTACAAAAGAATGGTTAAAGAAGAATAAAGTTAATGTTTTGAAATGGCCAAGTCAAATTCCTGACCTTAATCCAATCGAAATGTTGTGGAAGGACCTGAACCGAGCAGTTAATGTGAGGAAACCAACCAACATCCTCGAGTTGAAGCTGTTCTGTATGGAGGAATGGGCTAAAATTCCTCCAAGGCAGTGTGCAGGAATGATCAAAAGTTACTGGAAACATTTAGTTGCAGTTATTGCTGCAAAAGGGGGTCACACCATATACTGAAAGCAAAGGTTCACATACTTTTGCCACTCACAAATATGTAATATTCAATCATTTTTCTAAATAAATAAATGACCAAGTATAATATTTTTGTCTCTTTTGTTTAACTGGTTTCTCTTTATCTACTTTTAGGACTTAAGTAAAAATCTAATGATGTTTTAGGTCATATTTATGCAGAAATATAGAAAATTCTAAAGGGTTCACAAACTTTCGAGCACAACTGTACCTTGGATAAGACTAAAGAGACTGTGAATGCAACAAATGTTGCCCAGGTGCTTTGCTAGTCACCACTTTATGGAAGAGGGATAAAGAGAAAGCTACTGTTAAAAAACAAATAGAGTTCGGCAGAAGGCACACAGGATTCTTTGACGTTTGCAGGAAGAAGGTTTCATAAAACTGAATAGAGGAAAGTTTTTTAGGCCATCAGACTAAATGCCATGTTTTGGACTAAGCCAAACACTGTACATTGTGGCATTGTGCCACGGGGAGGCTTCTATGCAGCATGCACTGGAAGTCTTGTCGGGGGTAGAGAGTAAAATGAATGTTGTAAAATACAGTGAAATTATGGAGGAAAACCAGATGTACTCTGCAAAGAAACCTGAGCCTTGGGAGAAGATTGCTTTTTTATCGAGACAACAAACCCAAACATTAAATCAAAGCTATATAGGAATCGCTTCAAACCAGCAATGTTAATGTCATTGAGAGTTCAGATCTCAATCTAATTGAGAATTTCTGGCAGGACATGAATTAGGCAGTTCAGTTATGATACCCTTCCAGAGTAGTTTTGCAAAAAAGAAGGTCAAAAAATGGCAGTGTTCAGATGTGCAAAGCTGATAGAGACCTGTACAAACAGACACAAGACTGTGAAGGATGCCAAAGCAGTATGTACTAAATACTGACTTTTTGTGATTATTTATTTTGGTTTTTATAATTTTAATTAATTTAGACCACCTGGCAGAAATCTGTTTTCACTATGAGCTTAAAGACTCTTTTTCTGTTGATTAGCATCAAAAAAGTTAAATTAAATCCGCTGTGAACCAAATAATAAAATCTGAAAACTTCCAAGGGGTGAATAATTTTAATGGTACTGTACAACATGCTTTTTTTTTCGCAAATAGACAAAGAAGACACATGTTTAAATATGCAAACCTTTGGTAATATGTACTTATTTCAGCAGGTCTGCTGCAATTGCAATAATAAATATTCCTTATAGCCATCTTAATTTAATTCTGTGCCCTACTCCCATCACCGCTTTGTTAGTGCTTGGGAGCTGTGGTAGATCGCAAGCTGCCGTCAAGGCCCCTATACGACTCTAAAGCGTAATAAAGTTTTTGCAACCCCTGAGAAGGCAGCATGAAAAGTGACAGAACTAAGCCCTCAAGCTATCTGACTGATGGATCTAGAAGGACACAAGGTAAAATAATAAAAATGAGGGCATTCGTGAATTTAACTGCATTTTTTTTTTTTCTCTCTATCATTTTGATCTTTATGCTTTAAAATTCTTCAACTGAATTATAATGCCAGGCATATACAAAAATCACTATAGGATACAAATGCCCTGGTTTATTTTCATAAATCGATGTTTATACGTACTAAATGTTAAACATTTCAAAAAAGGAAGTGTTTTTTAAGCAGTCATTTTATCTCATACTTAAATTAGACTTTAGTTAATCCAGAGCATTTAAGGTGAGCTAAAAAAGAAAGAAAGAAAAAAGGATATCAAAAAAAAGAAAACTAAAAACATTGTTCAAAATATGAATCTCTTTTAATGCACAGTCTCCTCAGGAGCTTTATAGACAGATTTCTTTCTTTCTTTCTTTCTTGGAGTGAAAACATAAGGGTATAAAAATGGCTTTTTATGCGCCCTGTCCAAGAGCAGCTTGATTTATTAAAAACAATGTATGCATCTGACCTGTGCTTAAAGTCTGAGGCTCCTATTCTGTCAAGCATCCATCACATAAAACATTATTGTTTGCTCAACACATTGTAACTTATAATCTCTGGTTTCTTAGCTTCATTTCTTTGAATTCTGATCATGGCCCATCTGATTTCTCTGGGACCTATTAGATCCTGCTTCAGCTGTGCAAATGGGCTATGGAAATTAAGCTTGTCGAAGTGCTTCTTTTCAGGGCAAACAATCTTTGTTTTCCATCAGTTGACATGTCAAGTGGTTTGGATGCAGACAGAGCTCTTTTCAGAGGCAGCAGGAGCCATCAATCTTCATGACTTTCTAATATACATCATTTCACCTCTACCTGTTTTAACAGGAGATTGGGGGGAATGGCTGAGCAATCAAGCACATCGGCTGCTCGGTGACACGGCCCCTGTTCTTATTAAGCACATCTCAGCACTTTGGGGCTACTGATGACTACAAATATGTACAGCTCTTGAGAGTTGCTTATCTTAACAACTTCAAATTAGTCATAAATCTTCATTCCAAATTAAGTACTTACTACAAACCAGATGCCCTATGTTAATAACTTTTATATGTGTTTTTTTAAAGCTGCATTGTGGTGGAGTGGATAGCATTGCCGCCTCACAATTCTAGAGAATTAGGTTCAAATCTCTGCCTTGACATTAATCTGTGTGGAATTGGAATTGTCCTTGCTCTCTGAGTAGATGTTCTGTTGGGTACAAAAGTCTTTTTTTCACATTCGATACACGTGCATACTGGGGTCATTGGTGTCTCTAAACTGACCCAGTTGTTCCCAGAGGCTTCATAAGACAGCATTATGCTAACAAAATAAATGTTGCTCTGTAATAAAATATAAATATTCTTAGGCTATGTCTGTTATAAACTGAACAAAGTATGTAGTAAGCCTTGTACTTTATATCCATCCATCCATCCATCCTCTTCCGCTTATCCGAGGTCGGGTCGTGGGGGCAGCAGCTTAAGCACAGAGGCCCAGACTTCCCTCTCCCCGGCCACTTCTTCCAGCTCTTCCGTTAGAATCCCAAGGCATTCTCAGGCCAGCCGGGAGACATAGTCCCTCCAGCGTGTCCTGGGTCTTCCCCGGGGCCTCCTCCCGGTTGGACGTGCCCGGAACACCTCACCAGGGAGGCGTCAAGGAGGCATCCTGATCAGATGCCCGAGCCACCTCATCTGACTCCTCTCGATACGGAGCCCCAGGCACAGACACAGTCATACACTCAGGCTTTTCTGGGACTGGCAGGTTATCATCAATGCTTTGTGCCTCGGTTCTCAGAAAGGGCTACACCTTTAACCAGCCTTACTCAAATGCAGGCCATAAACATGGTGGCATCAACTTCTGAAACCAAATGAGCTTTCTGTGATCTCAAGGAGCTCCTAATGTCAGTTCCTGTACTAATAACTCCTAACTTTTCTCTGACTTTTTTTCTCCAGCACAAGGCATGTGACACTAGCCTAGGGCCAGTCCTAAGTCAGATCATCAAATTTGCTGAACAGCTCATCATGTAACTCAGTCAGAAGTAGCTCTTTGCTATGCAGCGATTAAGTTTGAGACTCTCGCTATATAGTGGGCTGTTACCCAGCTCCAGTATTACCTGCTTGGGTCTGAGAGTTCACCCTAGTTAAAGACCATTTCCAACCCTGCATCGTCTTCAAACTCATAAGGAGTCCAAACCTCAAGTCATCCACTGGTTTCTCAAGTTGTAGCCATGTAAATTCATGGTCCCCAACTCACGATCTTTTGGCTAGCTCCACCCATTCCATTGAGGATGCACTGCGTCAATATTCTTGAATGGTAAGCACTCTCACCCTGGGACCAGAGAGGGATGCTTTCACTAACTTCTCTTTCTCCTTCATCTACAGGTCTGAAGGGCAACACCAGGAAGATAACTGACTACCCTTCTCAAGTACTCCACTCAATGTAAATGAACATTCAATTCAGGACTTACATACTGTACATGGAAGACAGAGCTCTTGTAGTCAATGCATGCATAGCAACCTTATAATTCATGGTAGTGGACATTTTCTATATTATTACGTATGTACATATTAATACAACCAGTTGCCTCCCTCAACATAGAACAATATTTTTACAGACTAGTGTTCAGCCACTTTTGGTCCCCTTTTATAACATAGAAGAGGGACTGTGACAGGACACATGGGTAAGATAAGGTATAATATTAATAAGTATAAAGTAAATTCCTGTGCAAATAAATAAAGAGTAATATTATAGCAACTCACTATTTTATATAGTGTTTTTCATCCATCCATCCATTTTCTAACCCGCTGAATCCGAATAGGGTCACAGTGAGCAATAATGGAAAGGACCTCTGAGAAAGATACACATCTTGTGAGGTTTCTGAACACTTTTAGGACACCCTCCCCAGTGGCACAGCATGCTGAAGCACACCTGCTGCGTCTGTGGAGGACTACTTGTCTGTTGTCGAGGCAACCACAGGTTCAAATCGCAGCAGCATAGTGCCACGAAAACAACTACAAATCGATCGAAATCACACTATACACATCTATCGCCGATGGGTAATGCAAGGGACATTATAAATGCAGGGACCAGTATAACTTGGCCACTGACCTGGCCCCGACTATACCCATTTGCTGTGCCTTTGTGTAGTAGAGTGGTAGCTCCTGCTGCAATAAATAACTATGCTGTTCCTGTTTCAAGTTGAATAAAGCTGGATTTGCTAAAGTACTGAGACTCAGCCTCATGTTTTGAGGTGCACATGTCACAATCTAAACAAAAAATGATTTGATATAAAAAAATATGCACTATGACACAGTGATAAACACTTTTGCCCCACTGATCTGTTATTTGAGATTTGTTTAGAATTTGCATGTTTCTCCTGGATGTGTTTCCTTTATGTTTTTATGATCTTTTTCCAAATCCCCAAAGACATCTGTGCTAGGTAAATTGATAGCCCTTTGTTGAGCTTGTGCAAAGGTAATCCCTGCAATGGATTGGCACACAATTTAGTTCCTGCCTTGTGGCATAAGCTTCACTGCCCTACAACTTTGAAAGCGCTCAAATGGATTTAAGAATGTAGATGTCTTAAAAAACAAGTGTAATTATTAATATGCAAAACAAAAGTTAATTGTTTAAAAATATTGTTGAAAAACTGAAACTTTAATATCATGCTATAATAACATTATTGCTTTGCGACACTGTACAATCTTTTGATACCTTGAATTTCAGCCACATTCTATTGTCTGCTGTGTCAATGAGCCGTAAAGCTGCACACCTTATTAGCTCTAGCAGGAATTGGAAACTATAAATTCAATTAATTTTGTGGCTTTTAAATATTAGACAAATTTGTGACCATGCTGATCTTTTGACATTTGTTATATGGGTGGTTGTAGACATTCCAACACAGAGGTAGTAGCATTAATAGCAAACCTATTGCTAAAGTGAACACATGTAGAGGCACGGTTTTCAGTCTCCATTGGGACATCACGGAAATTCAGTGCCAACTTCAGAATCTGTTACATTTTGTATTTCTATTTGTTTTCTTTCACTAATAAAACCTAAAATGTTTTTGTGTCAAGTCGTACCTTTACATTTCCCTCCACCCCCAAGGTCAGCCCCAACTAGTAGCTTCAGTAAGTTATTAGTTAATTGCCTCCTGTTTACATCATGTGTTTTGAGTCTTATTTTCTAAATCTTGTTATGCAGACATACTGTACATCACATAATTGTTATCCACATATGTGTTTTCCAAATATTTATAAAGAGTTGAATGAGCTCTTCTAGTGATAAGGTTAACTTTATAATCAACTGATATTTTAATCATGAGAGCTATGTATTAAAATGCACATATACATTATAGGCATAATTGTCATTTGAGAAAAAAAAATTACAAGCTAAGCTAAAAAAGTGGCTGTGCCAAGCCCTATACTGGCACTATGCTTAGTAAGTATTTTGTGATCTGTCATTTATACAGTTTGTCAGGATAAATTCTCCAATGTTGTTCTGTGAATGCAGTTACCAAGAATTCAAGGGCAATTGTACACTTAATGTAAATAAACATTTAGCAATGTGGGACTTATATAGGTTCAAACGATAAAGTGTCATGGAAATGCAGATTTTTATGAATACTTTCATATTAACATATGCAGCCATTGACTTTAAATATTATTGCATTTAGAGCTTTGCTAAGCTGTTACACATGTGCTATGTTTAATTATTAATCATATTAGATTTATTCAAAATTGGCCGAACCCTCCGATATCCAATGATTGTGAAGTTTGCACTAATCATATACTGTATCTACATTCTTGTTATCTAGGTACTTTGCTTTAACTCTATATGGACCCTACAAAAATCACTTCAAGAGAAAAATTAAGCCCTTATAATAACAACTAGACAAGCATCTCCTGCTAAGAAATATCATTTTTTTACATCCTGATTTTGTTAGATTATAGTGCAGCTATCAACACAACTGCTGACTGGTTTAGATGCTAAATTCTAGATATTGTAGTTAGTGGCTAGTGTCCTTTTAGGTGATCTGTTTGCTTTTTTCTTTTGTCCTTGCTGGTACGACATGCGTCACATGGATGTAATGCATAACATAAAATGTCTGTTTTAATAATTGTGTGTGTTCTCCTTTTAGTTCTGTGGATTGGTCACTCATATGTGCAATCATTGTTAATGTGAGCAAAATGAATTGGTGTTCATCTAATACTGCCATAGTAGTGGAGAATCTTTAAATTTGTAAATAAATTATAAGCAACTCTTCTGAACACCACAGTCTCCATCGGTCCCCTATGCCTTACCATACAATCTAGTTCTGCTTCACAGACAGTGACTGGGCTGTGATTCTGATTGCTTTTTTAAAAGCTGGAATTGGAAAAAATGTAGCTTCTGGAAAGAAAAATATAGTAAGTTATACATAATTTACATAATTTAATACAAAACTACAGCCCAGTATAGATGAATTTTTGCAGTTCAAGCAAAGTGTGGCATTAAGAATTTTCCCACTGGAGTAAGCATATTTGTTTATTTTCAGAACTTGTTTGTACAGCTACAGTTTCAGGAGGAGCCAAACCCCACAGCAAGCCACACGCTTATTAACACCCTTACACTCAAACCAAGGCAATGTAATTTTCTCAGAGAAAAGTCATATGAACATTGAGAGAAAGTGCAAACTTTACACAAAGTGCACTGCAGGTGGTACCTGTAAAAGAATATATATATATATATATATATATTGTGACGGACAGCCGGTCCCATGCCCGGCCGGGACGCCTCTGCTGCATACGTCCCGGGGGAGCCATCATGGACATTGCAGTACCTTCCCCGGGGCGCTTGGGGGCAGCCTCCCTGGCCGTGGATCCCTCCTCAATCTCCCCCGTGGCTCCATGGGACATGGAGTCCACCACAGCAGCCCGGTTGGGAGATGGGGTGGCCACTAGGGGGTGCTGCAGACAACCAGCCACCACGCTGGACGGTTTATCAGCCCCACCCGGAGGTGCAATTAAGACCAGCTGGTCAGGCACCTGGAACACTTCCGGGTGGGGTATAAAAGGGCCTGCTCCCAGCAATCAGGGCCAGAATCGGGAGGAAGAGGACGAGGTTGCCTGGGAGGAGTGGTGGTGCCAGGAAGCGTTTGGTTGTGTGGGTTATTTTGTGCTTTGGGACTGTGTTTGGGCTGTGTGGCACGGGGAAGGCGTGTCACACAGCTGAAGAAAATAAAAAGCCCTTTGAGTGTGAACACGTGCCTCTGTGTAGTCTGTGCCGGGTGGGGCGCTATATAGCGCCTTTATCACACTGGCGTAGTCGTGCGGATCCCGGCCCGTCCATTTGGGTCGGAACCTGCTTTATTTACTCTTGCTGACCCGGCATAGCGAAGCGCAACAGCGTGGGGCACGGTTCTCGGCTCAGCGGCGTCGAAGAGTGCGCTCCCGACACAGTTACAGGCAAGCAGTCAGGACTGCACAGCACAGTGCACTGAAGCGCGCACACGCGGCAGGAGCAGCAAGCCAGCACACGCGGTACAGCGCGAAGTGCGCACACGCAGCAGGGGCCGCAAGCAGGCACGCGCATGCAGGCACGCGCAAACCAGCGCGGAGTACCCAACTGAAGCCGCCAAGGAGCTGCTGCAGGCGTTTTGCAATGGGGAAGAAAAAAGCCGGGCGGACACAGAGGCCAACTGGCAGACGCCGCCACGCCAGTCCGCCGCACGGGATGCCACCGGAGGTAGGTGACGGGCCGCGGGTTTGTTTTTCCGCATGTGGGTCGACCTACCTCCTGGACGCCGAGGGGCGAAGCACCCGGTGCGGGCGGGGGGACGGGTGTCAATGGCGTGACGGCGAAGCCAGCTCGGGAGAGAGCGAGGCGGAGCTGTGTCTTCCCTTCAGCCTGAGCCAGCGGCTGGCGGAGGAGAGCCCAGACGAGCTTCCCAGCGCGGCGCCCCTGCAAGTGGGGCAGGAGCGGCTCCTTGAAACAGGTAAAGGGGGGGAGGGCGTGTTCCAATCACCCACCGAGGAGGATCGGCCGGCGGGGATGACGGACTCCCTTCCCTCTCCTCCAGGTCACCCGAAGGGGCCCGTGAGGGATCCACAGGGTCTGGCCGAGACGCGGTCGGCGGGGGGCGACAAGGAGGGTCCTAATCCACCGCCGACCGCCGTTGTTAACATTTCTTGGGCTGTAGGGGAGGTGAAGTTCATTGTCCTCACCCTACAGTCCCTTTTACAAGTTTTTCAGGTCCTGTCGGAGGCGAAGGAGGGGCTGGAGAAGAAGCTTGGTATCCCGTGCGGGCCCTGGCTGAATGGCCGGACGGCGGGTGGCCAGCCACCCACCAGCAGGACAGAGCAGTGCAGGTAAGTGAAGCCGGCACCGCAGAGAAAAGGGGGCGGGACGCGACGGCAGCAGTGTTGCTTAGTACTGCCTGTCAGGCGGACCCGCCCACCACACGAGAGGCTGCTGTGATGACTGACAGCAAGGCGGACGAGCGTGCGGGGAGGCAGCTGGTGGAACCGGCTGCCAAACAACCCCGCCCTGACCGCCAGCGCCGGTCTTGCGGCAGTCCAAAGGGACGCAGGCGATGCGGGGGTCCCTCCTTTTCTCATAGGGGGACTCAGACCGCCAGTGCGACCCAAAGGAAAAGGGGGAACCGGAAGAGGAAACCGAAAACCCCGTACATAGAGCAGTGTATGCCTGATGGCTTGGAGCCGAAGGAGGGCTGCACTGCAGAGGGGCGGAACCGTCACAAGCCCTCCTCGGAGGCGAAGGGGCAGGCGTTCCCTGCCTGCTTCCGCACGTGCCGGGGCCATACTGGAAGGGGTCGGTGGTGTTATAACTGTGGCCGCGGTGGCCATGTCTGGCGGTGTTGTCCTGAGGGACATCGGGGCAACGCCCCCAGACCAGTTTATTCTGTTTTTACAAGGCGCAGCCGCGGGACCAGGAATGCCGACTCCCCGTCCTGGAGAAGACCGGCCCTCGCGGGGCAGGCCGATGAGCCCCACAAGCCTCATCTGAGGGAGGGGCCATGTGACGGACAGCTGGGTCCCATGCCTGGCCGGGACGCCTCTGCTGCATACGTCCCAGGGGAGCCATCATGGGCATTGCAGTACCTTCCCCGGGGTGCTTGGGGGCAGCCTCCATGGCCATGGATCCCTCCTCAATCTCCCCAGTGGCTCCATGGGACATGGAGTCCACCACAGCAGCCCGGTTGGGAGATGGGGTGGCCGCTAGGGGGTGCTGCGGACAACAAGCCACCACGCTGGACGGTTTATCAGCCCCAATTAAGACCAGCTGGTCAGGCACCTGGAACACTTCCGGGTGGGGTATAAAAGGGCCTGCCTCCCAGCAATCAGGGCCAGAATCGGGAGGAAGAGGACGAGGTTGCCTGGGAGGAGTGGTGGTGCCAGGAAGTGTTTGGTTGTGTGGGTTATTTTGTGCTTTGGGACTGTGTTTGGGATGTGTGGCACGGGGAAGGCGTGTCACACAGCTGAAGAAAATAAAAAGCCCTTTGAGTGTGAACACGTGCCTCTGCGTAGTCTGTGCCGGGTCGGGCGCTATATAACGGCTTTATCACTATATATATATATATATATATATATATATATATATATGATGTATAGATAGAGCAGAAGAACCCAGTTGTGTTGACAAGGAAATGGCTACATTTGGTGTAAGTGGCACTGGTGCTGCAGAAGTATAGCATGCTGCAATGCTGGATGGCAAATGAGCCAACTAGTCTTGTGTGCAACCATGGCCTACCTTTACCTTATACATTATCTCAGACAACTGGGCCAGGATTGTAAATTATTCCTAAAAGTTGTTAGTCGATTTAGGAAAGAGACCAATTTTCATTATGGACTGTACAGCTACACAAAGTTGCCAGAATATACTGGGATCCATTGCCAGTAATTGTTGTAACTTCTTCTGCTATGAATCGTTCTGATGGTCCCAAGCCAATGTGTGGTGATTTCCAGAGTCCTTCTCAAGTTGTATATGGATTGGAGTCCTGGAATTGTGGTAATCTTAGGCTACAGAGGTGTCCCAAAAGCTTGAGTTATTGGATTGCTTTTACTCCCACTAAACCATCAGCATGCAAGGGTGAATCGAGGGGACCCAAACAAGAATAAGCTCACAGCATGGCAGGGAGATGTTGTTCCAGTCCTTCTAGAACTCTGGCATTAAAATGAAAAACTAATCCTGTTTAATTGTTCTTCACTCAGAAGAGGTAATGAAGTAATGCAACTCTTGTGGGTTCACTGTAGGTTTAGCATCAGCTAAAACTTGAAGTTCTTATCTAGATTCTGTGCAGATTTTTCAGTGTTGCAGAATGGTAGAACATTTCAACGGTGAGCCTGTTAGTCCATGTGGTCGCACTCTCATTCACGATTGAGAACGACTTGATCCATTTTATAAAACAGTTCGCTGTGATAAGGATATATTGATACATCTGTGGTTAGCAAGGGACAGAGTATGTCCATGGTTACCATCTCCATAGGGGCTCCTGTCTGAATGTACTGAACAGTGGTATTCAATTGAGAGGTGGACACCTTTGCAAGTAGTGCAGTCATTACAGCAATGGATGAACAACACCACATTCTGCCAGTAGGCAACTCAGGGAAACTACTGTCTCAGTCACCATAGTGTTTGAGAAACCCTGAAGTAGTTACTTGTACTCCCTGAAGGACATGGTGATGATGTCAGAGGTACCAACAGTTGTAAGGGTGGCTGTCTTGAAAATGGGCTTTTTCACTGCTGATACAGTAATCTGTCCTGTATCTCCAGACTTTTTCATTGTGAAATTTATGTTTTCACTGTGTGCCCATAGGGTGTTAACTTTGACACATAGTGGATGCTTCCCTGTATGCCATCCACCCTTGGAATGCAGCAAAGTATGGATGCTGTTCCTTTTTCCTTTATAGAATATTGATCTTTCTGGTTTAACTTTTGTTTTATTTCCACATTTTATTGGATGACTTGTTTTATTTTATCATTGTGTTGCAATGCTGTTTTGTTTATATTATGTGTACTTCCATTTTGTTTGCTCCATTTCTGACATGGTTCTCTGTCACCGTGTATCACTTATTAGAATTTGTGACGTCATTGGCACACCATTATTTAAGCAGGCTGCAAAATTGCTATATTATCCAAGATTGTAATTTTAAAATCTGTTTTTCTACATTTAGTTTTGAATTTAAGGGTTTGGCAATGTTTCTCAAACTTCAACTTCTGTTTAATATTTATGATTTTTTTCTAATTTATAAATCTACTTAGGAATGACCTTTGACTGCAAGGTTTGGTTAGCTTTTTGAGGTTTAGGTGCTTGTTTTTTCCCCTTTTCAATTACCCCTAAGCTGTCTTCTTCTATCCTCTTTTTTATCTCTGTCTTTCTACCCTAACAGAAAAATGCGTAGTGGCTGCAGTTTATAAAAAGATGTGCGCTGTTGGGAGAGGACATTAGCGTTCAGGTGCTGACTTCTTTCCCTGTGCTGTATGCTGAAAGTAAACAGTATGTCTGCAGTGTTTCTATCCACCTTGCCCACCTATGCCACCAGCTCTTGAAATGTATAAGCCAGGCAAATGAGTTGTAGTCAGTCTTAAAGGTGAAAAGGTGAGCATAGGAGAAGGGCCACTGCCAAGTGCTGTAGTCCAGAGACCACCACCAAGAGACCTATGTGCAACATAAATATGTTTTCTCCATTCTACTAAAGCAGTAGTTATAGTTGCCTGTTGCCCTCTTTTTCCTTAGCTGCACTTAGGAGATGACTGCTTCAATGCCCAGTTTGCTTGGCAAACCCAAGTTCAGCAGCCAAAACAATGCTGATGTGAGGCTCTCTTTCAATACGTTTCATACTTAGGCTTCTACTGGCACCCATTGGTCAAGCCACGGAAACTGAATTGACCCAAAGCATTCAATACATTCTTACTCATTTTATTACTCTTTTAATTATTGTGTTATCATTAACATGAGTTCATGCTATGCCACACTAAAATGGTGACATTGTGGCTGCAATGGGTTTGTCTTTTAATAGGCTCCCCTTGTGGCTGACACTGAAGCTGCTAATTTCAATAATGCCCTGACAGCTCTGACCACTACTATTCATATTTCTTAACCACAGTCAGAGCCACTAGCATCAGTGCCATTATGCTAAATACAGCATAAAAAAGTGTCCAGACAATATAAATGATTTGTTTATTGCCACATAGTAGGAGCAAGGATTGAACTGGCAACTTTATGGTTTAAATTGTATTTTCTTAGCCTCTAAACCATAATGCCTGCCTTCTCGTTGGCATTAATAGAAGGGGAATTGTAATTTACTGTATTTATTTCTATTTATCAGGTTTCTGGAACCACAAAAATATCATCACATTTCAATAAAGCCATTGTTCAATTTGAATATACAGGAAAAACTAGCTATTTTGGTATTTTATGTACCACTACTTGAATTCTAATTCTGTGTTTTAACTCTAATGAATTTAAATTAGTCTCAAACTGCATGCTTTAGTTTTAAATATTGTGTTCAACAGTATCCATAAATTATCTTACTACAGGAGGAAAGATTAAAATACAGGAGATAATAGGCTGTTTGGATGCAGTTACAGCAGGCTTTCTAGATATGAGGGACTGGGGAAAATTACTGGGCTGAAAATGATGACATTATAAAGTCAAGTTACTGAGACTAGTGCCACCATTCCACACATCACTGCTTGTTGTCTCATCATAATTTTTAGTGCTGCTGGAATTCCCTGCATGAACTCTTTACAATGATTACACAGACATGAGAAACCTGAATATCTAATACATTTGAAAATATTACATATCTGTTGCTTTACTGGGTGTCTGAGCCATTTTGAAATTGTTATATAATTGTTTTTTCACAGCTTCTCCACATATTACTTTAAGTCTAATTCCATTATTACATTACACAATGACTGAGAAATCCATTTATTTATTCATTCATTTTCCAAATCTGCTAATTCCAGTTTCTGCTTATCTCACAGGGTTGTGAGGCAGAGGTAGGTTCAAGGCAGGAACTAACCTCAAATGGAGTGCCAGACCTTCAGGTGCACACTAACTTGCATGCCCACATTCACCTAATGTGTAACGGGTCAATTATCTTAACCTGAATGACTTTCAGCCTCTTTTTTTCTCGTAAAGTCTGCACTTTTAATGTAAAATTGTATGGCAAATGGCCAAACAAACTGAAAGCACGTTCTTCAATTAAGAAAGACTACTGTTTAAACAGGAAGATTGTTTTCATAAAGGTCATTCATCTAGCCCTGCTTTACATTCTCCTCCAAATAAGAAGAAACTGTACATATGTCTTGTACTGTATATGTCTAATTTATATTCAAATTGGTTTCCTTGCCATGTCATGACATCATATATAAATAGCTGCTGTACAATGAATTTTGCATCCAAAGTGCTGAAATGGCATTTGTTCAAATTGTAACCATTGCTGCCATACTCTGAAGCACTCTTATCACTTTCTAAACATGAACAATTATCACTTACATTGTTTCTTATTTTCAAAATGTTATTTTATCGCCAAAACAGGTTCCATTCATAAAGAATGAAGTGGAAGCAGAATTATTCTGGCTCTTTATTATCGACTATGAAACGTGCAATGACTTTTTACTTGTATCCTAGTATCTATGCACACAGAGTACCTTCTTTGCAGTCACCTAAGGGAGAATCTAAAATAAATATTTTTTTACGCCATGAAGCAAAGTTGAACTTTCCTCTGGTGTCACCATGTATTTTTCAATGTACTGTAGTTTTCTCCTCAATCCCAAACATTTAACAATTTAGTTTAGGTACTGAAAAAATGAATCTGTTACTCATTAACTCTTATGCAACAAAACTCTAACAAAGGCTTATTGTGGTCTTTACAATCCTTATAAAACATCTGTGCAGTGTGGCATATTGACATGATAGTAAAATTACTTGTTAATATGAAGGATTCACAGGTTCTATATTAAATATGTAACATCAAGAGAACTGTATCTCAGTTAAGCCACTGCAAACCACTTCAAAGTGAAGTTCTGTTAGTAGGTCACATTGCAGAGATGAAGAAACACTTTGCTGATTCTTTGTAAGTATTATGAAGACCTAAATAAGTGTTTTTAAGGTTTTGCTCAATTATAGCAAATGAGTAATGGATGCATTTTGGCAGAACCCAACCTGAACTGTCACCGCACCAATTTTGCTTAGTGTGTGCATGTGAGTGTGTTTTACAATGGCTCTGACTCCGGTCATGGATTGTTCCCTGCCATGTGCTCAGTGCTGTCACGTTTGGTTCATGCTCTTCACAACACTTTATTAAATGTGTTCAGAAGACAGAATACAGATTATGTTGGCCTGAATCAACTTTGTTTTGGTCGCTACTTCCAAAAATTTAGCCGTTTATCTTAAAAATGTGTTTAGTAAATGATTTGAAACTCCCAGGGGACTTTAAAATATTAAATAATGTTTATAAACAGGGAGATCAAATTTCCTATTTTTGTGATTTATGTTATTGAATAATGCAAGTATAGTTTCTTTTTATTTCACTCTAATTAAACTGTCAATTAGTGTTCAGGGATTTCCTAAATCCTGCATAAGGGAGCAGCTCACTTGTATCTGTCCTTTGGTTTTGTTTTTTTTTTTGAACACGGGTATTCTTTTTTTTTTTTCCAGTAAAAGTAAAGGTTGCCAAGCAACTGAGTAGAATGAAGGTCATTTCTGTCCTTTAAGAATCAATCAAGTACAGTGAAATGATCTAACAATCTTCCATCTACAACCTTTAAGCTGATGTGACAGTATTTTCAAAGATCAATCGACCTTTGGCTTATAAAGCACCTTTAATGTTCATTTGCCTTTTCTTGGTGTTTTCCACAAGACAAGATATACTTAGAAATAAAATAACATGATAATTTAATATAAAATTGGAAATACTAATTTAAACTCAGCCTCAAGTCTGTCACAGCAGATAAAACTGCTTAGATTTTAAAATAATGAAAAATAAAAGCAATAACCTATAACAAAAAAAATATATATATATATATATATATATATATATATATATATATATATATATATATATATAACTCAAAACCGCAGTACACAACGTTTTTCATAATTAAATTATACCTTTAGGGGACATTGAGGGATGCTTTATTTGTAGAGTTAGGGATTTGTATACTTACTGCTGTATCTTTAATTGAAAATTAAACAGGTTCTGAGTATTATTGACACATGGGAAAGTATCAGAACAGGAAAAAAAGCTTGTGCACTCATAATAATTGTGAAAGGCTCTTATATAAATACAAAAGTAAGAAATAAAAGTATATCGGCCACCAATATGTTTATAAAAGTGAGCAGCTAGACAGCTATTGTTGCTGTCCAAAATAAATCAAAAAAGTCAATCACAAGTTAAAAATGGAGACAGTAGGGGCCCCTGCATTATGGGCTAGTGGGAAAAATCCAAATCGGATGTTATGCAAAATCAGTAATAAGCCTATGTCAGTAAATTGACGTATTAATAAAATGTTTATAACAACCCTTAGCTTTATTTTCTTACGCAGTCAGTCAGTCAGTCAGTCATCGTCCAATCCGCAAGGCAGGAACAAACCCTGGGCAGGGCGCCAGTCCACTGCAGGGCACTCACACACACCCACACATGAAGTACACAACTAGGGACAATTTAGGATCGCAATGAACCTAACCTGCATGTCTTTGGACTGTTTTTCTTACACACTTTTTCTAATTTTTTTGTCACTTTGTTAATATAAATATTTATACTGATAAATATTATTTTTTTGCAGTATATGAAACTGTCTTCATGTCAAGTGCTTCAAGCCTATTGCTGGCTGAAGTGCTGGACGAATTGGCTCTGCAGTGTTCTGTGTGTGTGTCTGTGCGCATGTGCAACCTAATCTTTTAGAGATGGAGCTTGTCTACCAATCCAGTTTCACAACTGCTGTCTTGCTTTAAATCATCAAGCCATCCATCCTTTGCAAAAACATGTGCTAGATACATTTGAAAAGTCCATATATCATGGGATTAATACAATGTATCTAATCTAACCTAATCTAATCTAAAACACAGAAAAGGAACTTTACAAAGTTCTTGTTGCTTCAAGAGACTATTCTGATGATACATTACCTTCCTGTCCCTTCAGTTAAATTATGCAAGCTTCTTTCAGTGTGGAGTTAAGTAAAACAAAAACTTTAAAAGCATTAGGGATTTTCTCCATTTCATTACTAGTTGTACAGTCATAACACGTATAGTCTGACATACTTTAATAACAGAGTTTTCTACCACAGATATAGCGCTCAGAATATGTCATAAAAATGAATAACTGAATCACCAACATTATAGTAAGAAATTCACTTTACAAGGAATAGCCCAAAGTTTTTGTTTTTTTGTTTTATTCCAACAGGCATTTGTTAATGTTGTCCTCAAGAAACTTCAACTTCTTTGAGGGATAACTTCAAAGTAACTTTTATTCTTTCTTTTTCTGCTCTCTGGATTTTATGTGATCTGTCTTGAATCAGATGAACACCGCACTGATCTACTATATAATATAATCATTAAAATACACTTTTAAAATACAAAATACATAAAATTAATAAATCAATTGTTTACTTTACTCAAATGCTCTCATGTGAGCAAAAATAAGTACCTGTCTAACATAAAACCAACTACTTAGGCACAAAGAGGACACAGCACAAAGCTAAACAGAGTTTATTCAAAACAAATCATAAAGTTAAAAGTCAAAATTTGTCTACTAGGTCACCATTAAGATCTATTACTAAATGTATTATTTTTTACTTTTGCTAAGCAAAAATAATATGAAAACACCATCTGGGCCACAATTCATTTTCCTTCCAGGTATTTAATACCACTGCAGGACAATATAAGCTCAGCCACCCAGAAGGAGGTGTGACTCGTTGACTAAAGAGCAGAAGAGATTGAGTTCAAGCCAAAAACACCACTTATAAAAAAGAATTGATAAATATTTGTTTTTTTTGTTAGAATACCAGAGGACGACATTTTCTATTGTGCTCACACCATCAGGCCCCATTTTATTTGGCGATTATAAGTGAAGCTGGATTGATGCCCTAATATTTGTCATTACTTTGAACAAACACTATATAAATATTAAAATATATTAACTTTATATACTATATATATATATATATATATATCTATACTAATAAAAGGCAAAGCCCTCACTGACTCACTCACTGACTCACTCACTCACTCACTGACTCATCACTAATTCTCCAATTTCTCATGTAGGTAGAAGGCTGAAATTTGGCAGGTTCATTCCTTAGAGCTTCCTTACAAAAGTTGGGCAGGTTTCATTTTGAAATTCTCCGTGTAATGGTCATAACTGGAAGCTATTTTTCTCCATTTACTGTAATGGAGTTGAGCTCGAAAGCCATGGGGGGCGGAGTTTCGTGTGACATCATCACGCCTCCCACGTAATCACACCGTACGTAGAAAACCAGGAAGAGCTCCAAAAAGCGCTGAAGAAAACATGCATTATATAATTGAGAAGGCAGCGAAACAATAAGAAACGAGCAAGTGACATATACAACCATATTCATGAGTGCTGCTACTTCGGAAACAAAGCACGTAAACCTAAAGTTTAAATTAAGTTCATAGACAGGCTGCCGCTGGCGTTTGTAATTTAGTGCCTGCTCATATAAGGCCGTCCGTCAGCGGCAATCCAAAAGAAACACTGCCGCTAAATATTCACAGGTGAAGGACTGTACTTATGCAGACGAAGATGAGATGGTCAGGGTGGTGTTTGGCACAAACTCAGCGAAACTGCGAGAGAAACTTTTAAGTGCCGGGTCTTAGCTAATATTAAACACAGCCGTGGACATCGCACGAGATGGCACTAGCACAGCTGGGAACCTTCGATGCATGTACACCGAGCGGCTCACGTGAAATGACGCAGTGCGCAGACAAAAAGCAACAGTTCCAAAGAGTGCTGAACAAAAAACGAATTACTTAATTGAGAAGGCTGCAAAAAAATATGAAGCATCTGAAACATACAAGCATATTCATAAGTGCAGCTACTGCGGAAACAACGCACACGGTGGAAAAAGTCAATGACCCGCTAAAGGAAGACAGTGTAAAAAAAAACCCGTGCATGCAGTGTGTCAGGTCTCAGATAAAGAAGAAGACGAGCTGTTTATTGATGCAGTAAGAGACGAATCGATGAATGAAACCTGTTATCTTTACAACGATTGACAAACACGGAATGTAACTTGAACGCAACACATCCTACAAATACGAACCTGATTGAAATAAATAATGATAATCAAATCCTTGATGACAGCAACACTCAATAACACTCACAAAACAATTACTGTATATTGACAATCATATTACGTTATTTTTAAAATGTTCCCTTTTCTTTTTCATAACTCTACGTCTCCGCTGAGATACGCGGGTATATATATATATGTATTGTGGTCCGTGGCCGGGGCTGGAGCCCGGCCGGGACGCCCAGGAGGACCAGAGGAGGGCTTGTGCCTCCTCCAGACCAAGAGGGGGCATCCGTCCTGGTTATACTGGAGGCCTCGGGTGGAGGGCATGGAGGCCCAGCCCTGTAGGGACCCGTGGCCACTGCCAGGTGCCGCCCCAGTGCCTGATTATCCCAGGAGCCCGGCAGTTCCGCCCCACCAGGATTCCTACAACTGATCTGAGAAAAATTTCATTTCAAAAGACTACCCGACGGAAGCCTTAATAAAAGCATGGTTTTGTGCACACTGAAAAGCAAGCAAAATTAGATGCGTTACAGAAATCGGACTTTGTGGCTCTTACTGGGGATCATTGGACTTCTGTGACCGTTAGTAATTCTAATTACATCTAATTACAAAATGTTAAATGATCACACTGTTTTAGCCTAATGTTCAAATTAATTTTGGGTAAGGTTACTCAGAGTTTAAAGATTAAGCTGGTCAAATTAACTTTTATGTTTCTGACTTATTTTTTTAAGAAGAAAAACTGCACTCTATGTTGAAATTTTGGTTATTATTACTTAAAGACAATACCATTCTGAAAATGTACTTAAAGTAATTAAAATACCACTTTATTTTTAAGTCTGCCCAATTTTAGCCAGGGATGATATTTTTGTTTCTGTTTTAAATTGAAATACAGTTTAAAAGCATTTTTTTATCAGAAATTAAAAGAGCTTGAGTTTACAATATTCATGTCCATGTCTATTATTTGATTCTGTCGCCCAATAAAACCCTTTTAAATTTAAAAAAAAATTTGCGATTTGGGGCAAATTTTCATGTGTGATTACATACGATTAATCAAGATTAATTATTACACAGCCTCTAATTAATTAGATTAATTTTTTTAATCGAGTCCCTCCCCTAATATATATATGTAGATTTGTATATATATGTGTATATACAGTATATATGTAGATATGTATATGTATATATATGTTTGTGTATATATATATATATATATATATATATATATATATATATATATTGTGGTACCTTGGCGGGCTGGAGCCCGGCCGGGACGCCCAGGAGGACCGAAGGAGGGCTTGTGCCTCCTCCAGACCGCGAGGGGGCGTCCGCCCTGGTTATGTTGGGGACCTCGGGTGAAGAGCTTGGAAGCCCAGCCCTGTAGGGACCCGTGGCCACCGCCAGGCGGCGCCCCAGTGCCTGAATATCCCGGGAGCCCTGCTCTTCCGCCACAGCAGGAAGTGCTGGGGGGAAGATGACAGGGGACACCCGGACGGCTTGCGGGTGCGCAGCCGACACTTCCGCCAGGCGGCCAGGAGAAAGGCAGTGGAACTGTGTGGCCTGGACATTGGGGGAATTGGTGCTGGAGGCACTGGGGTTTGTGAGTGCACGAACATTGTAAATATTGTAAATAAATGGGTGTGTTGGGTGAGAAACCGTTGTCCGTCTGTCTGTGTCCGGCCCAGCGTCCACAATATATATATATGTGTGTATATATGTCTATATTTGTATATTTGTATATGTATATATGTATGTATATGTATATATATATATATATATATATATATGATGTGTATATATATGTTTATATATGTGTGTGTATATATATGTATATATATATAAATATGCCAGCAACACTCATGACAATGACAACACAATTACATTGACAATCATGTTACGTTATTTTCAAAATGTTTCCTTTTCTTTTTGATAACTTCTTTAACACACTACTTCTCCGCTGCGAAGCGCGGGTATTCTGCTAGTATATATATATATAAAATAGCGGCATTCGCTAGCATCAGCAAAATGATATAAACCAGCAGAACATGCTCGTCCCACATACCGGAATAGATAACTATGTAATCCAGGTAGGCAGCACAAAAGGAACTGTGGAGCTTCAACACTCTATCCAGCAGATGCTGAAACTTTGCCTGGGCCCTGTGCGACCCAAATGGGAGGATCGTATACTGCTACTGTCCACTAGGGTTACTAAAAGCATTTTTTTTATCTGACTCTGTTAAGGGAATTTGGCAGTATCCCTTTGTCATGTCAAAAGTAATCATGTACAGTATGTGGCATTTCCCAGCCTGTCTAGGAGCTAATTAACACGGGGCATGGGATATGCGTCAAATTTGGAGACCTGATTGAGTCAATAGAAATCATTGCAGAACTTCCAACTTCCATGAGGTTTGGAATGAGAACGATAGGACTGGACCAGGGACTGTGACTTTCCTTAATTATGTCAAGATCCAGCATCCTCCTGATCTCCAACTCAACTTCAGTCCGTTTTGCCTCTGGGAGGTGGTAGGGGCATTCCCTAACAACCACTCCCAGATCGGTGACTATCCACCATGCGGTGGATATGTCAAAAGTAGTCCTGCTGGTTATCTCATTTATCACTTCTAGCACGGACAGGATGGCTGATTCCAGCTCCTGTCTTCGCTGTTGGATCAAATAGGGGCAGAGATTAAGAACCATTTTGTGTGAAAAAAAGCAGCGCGGTTAACCGGAAGAGGGATCAAGGTCCCTGTCTTTTCAAGTTTTCAACAGACTGACATGATAGACACACTCACTCGGTCGACAATCTCGTTGTTTAACCATATTGTCGACTAGTCCCGTTCTTTCCTTAATCTTATAAGGCCCTTGCTAATGGGCCAACAATTTGGAATGGGAAGTGGGAACGAGATCCATTATGCGGTCCCCAGAGAGGAACTCACGTAGTGTGCAATTCCTGTTATAATTGTGGGACTGCGCTGATTGAGTCTTCTACATGTGTTCCTTTAGAATGGGCCAAATTTTAGCAAATCTGTCGCGTAATTGTGCGATATATTCTAGAATTGAAACAGAGAAATACAGTAGGTATATATGATACTTGGAATTATTCATTATATGACCTGTTTAGTACATTTTGAAAAACGTGACACTGATCTTCTTTGTTTTTTGTCAGCGTGGCTTTGACATCATGGACGATAAGGTGCATACTAATTCAGCTTGAGTAGGAACACTCAATAAAACTGAATAAAAAAAATCAAGTGACAGTGAGATATGAAGAAGGCAGATTCACCAGAGTTTTGTGTCAGCTTTTATCCATCCAGATCAGAGAATTTCCAGTTCCATTGTCTCAAAACACACCTCACACCTACAGTTATTCCTAGTTTTCAAATAAAAACTAACAGTGTCAGATCCCCTGGGGGAGATAGGACGATGTAGTATGTATTGTAATCGTGACTGAGAGAATAAAAGTGAAAAAAAAACTCTAACTTTTACAAGTACCATCAATTTACACTGGCTGTTACAAACGCAAATCAAATGTATGTTTTTATTGTATAATATTAACAATAAGAGAAGCTCACTACTCAAAACGGTAACTATATGAAACAGTCAGTATCGAACTGGGGGACTCTTGATTACCAGTTAGTAGTTCTTGCCACTACACCACGGAAACTGTTGCATGATCCATGACATAGATAGATAGATAGATAGATAGATACTTTATTAATCCCCAAGGGGAAATTTACATACTCCAGCAGCAGCATTCTGATAAAAACAATATTAATTAAAGAGTGATAAAAAAGCAATGCAAGTTAAAAAATGCAAGGAGAGAGTGCGAGGCAGGTATAACAGTCTATAATCTTGTATAATGTTAATGTTTACCCCCTGGGTGGAATTGAAGAGTCGCATAGTGTGGGGGAGGAATGATCTCCTCAGTCTGTTAGTGGAGCAGGAGAGCTCCTTGGTTTGCTGGTGTTCAGGTGTACATGGTTTGAGTCGCACCATTTAACAAAGTACTTGATTGGGTTCCTATGCTCCTCCTCCTGCCCATTCCTGATGCAGCCCACGATAGCAGTGTCATCAGCAAACTTTTGCACGTGGCAGGACTCCGAGTTGTATTGGAAGTCTGATGTATATAGGCTGAACAGGACCGAAGAAAGCACAGTCCCCTGCGGCACTCCTGTGCTGCTGACCACAATGTCAGACCTGCAGTTCCCGAGACGCACATATTGAGGTCTGTCTGTAAGATAGTCCACAATCCATGCCACCAGGTATGAATCTACTCCCATTTCTGTCAGCTTGTCCCTAAGGAGCCAAGGTTGGATGGTGTTGAAGGCGCTAGAAAAGTCTAGAAACAGAATTCTTACTGCACCACTGCCTCTGTCCAGGTGGGAGAGGGATCGGTGTAGCATATAGATGATGGCATCCTCAGCTCCAACCTTCTCCTGGAATGCGAACTGCAGAGGATCAAGGGCGTGGCGGACCTGTGGCCTCAGTTGGTGAAGCAGCAGTCTCTCCATAGTCTTCATCACATATGACGTCAGAGCAACAGGCCAGAAGTCACTCAGCTCAACAGGACATGAAACCTTTGTTACTGGGGTGATGCAAGATGTTTTCCAAAGCCTCGGGACACTCCCCTGTTCCAGGCTCAGGTTGAAGATGTGCTGTAGAGGACTCCCCAGCTCCAACACACAGGCCACAGGTGGGTGGGGGGAAACTCTCTGCTTTGCTGGTATCAGCAGAAGGATGGGTGAAGGATGCAGCACTCTGAGGTGAGAGTGGGTTAGGATGGTCAAATCTGTTAAAGACGTTGTTCATCAGGTTTGCTCTCTCCATGTCTCTCTTGATGGTGGCGCCCCTCTTTGAGCTGCAGCCAGTGATGATCTTCATCCCATCCCACACTTCCTTCATGCAGTTATTCTGCAACTTTTGCTCCAGTTTTCTCCTGTACTGCTCCTTCACTGCCCTGAGCTAGACTTGGAGTTCCTTCTGCACATGTTTGAGCTCATGCTGATCACCACCTTTAAAAGCCCTTTTTTCTGGTTCAAAAGGCCCTTGATGTCACTTGTAATCCATTGCTTGTTGTTAGCATAGCATAGCATGGGCTTAGACCATGTCGGCTTCCCCAAAGGACACTTCTGGGATTGCCATCAAGGTTGTCACTACCCAATTAATGTCATATAAGTTTGCCTGGATATACAGCGTGGGGGCTAGAAGCTTCTCTTTCCGTTACGAGGTCCAATCGTTTCTCAGAAGTGACTTTATCCACACTGCTTTTATTATGACACCAGTCCCGCCCTAGTATAACAGGATAAGGCGGGTCAGCCATTACTGCCACTAAGAGCTTTTTTGGTTCACCCTGCCAGGTTATAACACAATTAGCGGAACTTTATTTTCTGGTATTCCAGTGTATGCAGGTCGCATTAGTTCTTATCTTTGAGAATTTTCATGGTAGGACAAAACAGTGTGCAACAGTGTGGCTCCCGGAGCCAAACAAATCAATTACCCGCTGCCCATTAATTAATATCACTCCTATATAGGGAACCAATAGAGGATCTGACAAAGCACAATACCTCCCATGTTGTGGAGCGGCAGAGGGGCTCAGGATTCGTGACACGTCCTTGCTGGGATTTGATGTCTCTCAACTACTTCTACCAGGGCATCCATATTCGAATAAACTTGTTTTCAGACCTGCTAGATGAGGTATTCTGGCATGGGGTTAACTTGGGTTTCGCAGGCAAGCTTTTCCACCACTTGACTAGCATTATTAACATCTGGTCATAACCAGCACCCTAGTTTTCCCCAGATTTCAAAAGCCTGAGCCCTTGCAGGCTTCTCAGGATCAAACTTCCATGAGTGCCACTCTCTTGCCAGCTGGCCCGAGTTGATGCCATAGTGCCTATGGATCTCGCCCTTGAGGTTATCATAATTAGCATCATCTTTCTCAGGGAGGTCATAATATGCACGCTGTGTTTCTCCCTTTATGTAAGTCCACCCAATCTGCCCTCAGCAAGTGATTGCGGACTGCCGTCCGCTCAAATATCAACAAATAGGATTCCACATCGTCTTCTTCCATCAGTGATACCAACAGGAGAGGCAGCGGCCAAGCTACCTATGTTTTCACCGCTTCTGCGGCTGCAATCCAAGCCTCTGCCTCAGCGAGTTTGTTTTAGGTCTCTATGGCTTCCACTTTTACGGCCTGGAGTTCCATGAGGATGGATCCTAGGATAGTGTTTAGGTCCTGCTCTTGGGACATTGTTTGAGTAGTAATCCACGCTGCGTTGAGCACGTTGGCTGCCCCTATTCACGTGTGTGTGGCAATATAATGTTCGACCCTGTAGGGACCCGGGGTTACCGCCAGGGGGACCCCAATACCAGGAAGACCCTAGACATCAGCACTTCGGCCACACCCGGAAGTGCTGGGGGGAAGAGAAAACGGGGACACCCGGAGTGCTTTCAAGGAGTCAGCCGGCACTTCCGCCACACTGGGGTGTGTCGGTGGGAGATTGCCGGGAACACACCTGGAGCACAACCGGGTGCTTATTTAAAGGGGCCGCCTCCATGCAGAAGGGACAAGTCGGGTGGAAGATTGGACAAGGTCTGGAGAAGGCAGGAGGCAGCCTGAAGAAACAAGAAGAGAGAGGGAATTGTGCATGTACATTTGTAAAATAGAGATCAAAAATAAACGTGTGTTTGGTGACATGAGCGTGTTAGCCTGTCTGTGTCCAGGGCAATGTTCACAATATATATATATATAGTCACACACTTTAGGAGACAACTAAAGGGCTTGAATACATGTGATTCCATGCCAGACCAGGGGGTGGCGAAGTGCACTAATTTTCCCTCTCGATCTTTTGCAGACCATTCTAGGGAAATCCCGCGTGGCTCTGTGGCAGCCAATGATGTCACTTCTGGTTCCGGTATTGATGACATCACTTCTTCACTGGCCTTTAAAGCTGCCATCTTGTCTCCAGAAAATCAGTTTTGTTTTGGACTCAGTTGAACGAACTTGTCTTTGTTTATGAATTAGTTTTGCAGCTGGGAACAATTATACGGGTGGCTGCCCCAAACCTTCTCAATGGTCGTTTTTGTGACAATATATATATTGTCAGGGATGCCAGGGGCAACGACCCGGCCGGGACGCCAGGAGGGACCGGAAGAGGGTCATGGCCCACCCTGGATCACGTGGGGGACGCCTTCCTGGTTGCTCTGGGGGGTTACTCTGTAGGGGCCCGTGTTCACCGCCAGGAGGCGCCCCAATGCCTTGGGGACTTGTTACCTCAGCACTTCCGCCACACCAGGAAGTGCTGGGGGGAAGAATAAGGACGATACCCGGAGAGCTGGCGGGAGAACAGCTCATCCAGGTCATGTATAAAAGGGGCCGTCTCCCTTCATTTGAAGCTAGAGTCAGGTGGAAGTAGGATGAGGCAGAAGAGGAGTGGAGGCGGCCCGAAAAGAAGGCATTTGTGGCCAGGACTGAGTATTGGGGTGTTTTTGTGCACAATTGACTGGGTCTTAGTGACCATTATATTTGTAAATAATTGTAAATAAACACGTGGTGGTTTGAAAAACAACATGTCCACCTGTCTGTGTCCAGGTTGGCTCCACAATATATATACACATCTACTTATTTGTATCTCATCTGTCCCTACATTCAGAAGTCTTCATTTGTAGTTGTCATAAGGCGTGTATAGGGTTCGTGGAAGATTAATGCAGGTGCAGGTATTTTTTTGAAACCGTGTGGCTCAGATGTTGTGGGTGTGGGTAGGGGTGACTAGGAGCCTCAGGGATTAAATGGGGGAATGATGTGATTAGACTTTAACTTGCAAAAGACCCATCAACTCAGCCATCCCTCATTGTGACTTCACAGTTTGTTAAGTGCACCTGCGCCCAGAAAGAATGTAAAGGCCTGAGTAGATTTGACTGCCAGGAATAGACAACAATAGTTCAGTATTTGCTAGTGTAAGAGAGATCGGAAGATGGTAGAGCAGTATTGACTTAACTGAACTCTGTTTTGTTTTAAAGAATTCAGACTGAATGCTGCAGAGACTCAGAAAAGGCTGCAATATCGATCACTATGCTGTGGTGTCGGTGAGAAAAGGGGAGGCCAGTGAAGTTAGCTGTAGGAAGGAGTTCAGAGACACAGGACACCCTGGGGTTTGCCGCTGTCATGGTGGTGCAGCTCAGATACCTTTGTTAGATCTGGATGTGGCAAGCTTCATCATGAGAGGAGCATAGCACAGAAGCATCCATTAAATAATTAGATCAATTGACACTATTTATTCTTTAAAAAAAAAAAAACAACTTAAAATATACCTCTTCAGAATGGTGTTTAACTTACCTTAACATTCTGATGCTTCTTTCAGTTTACATCTCTGTCCAGATGCTCAGGATAATTTCTGTATGTTGTGGAAACCAGGGGCGCCCCTGCTGCCCCGACCCAACACAAACAGGCAGAGATACCAATTCTATCCAGCATACGCCCCTTTATTTAGGGAAAGGAATGCAGAGCAGTCTCCGAGGACTGATGTCCACAGTCACAAGTACTTTGTACTATAATACCACTGTCCCTTTCTTCCAGAGCATTGCAGCTCCATTCCTTCTTCACACCTCATAGGAAAGCTTCATTCGCCTCTTCCTGATTCTGTTCAGTAAGGTAGCTGGCTCCTTTTAAGAACTCCAGGTGGCTCGTTAGGGAGACCTGAAATTACTCTCATGTGTGGCAGAAGCCCAAAGTAGGCCTCTGCAGCTCCTGCAGCTCTCACAGCTCCCTCTGGCAACATCCCTGGAACCCTACAGGACTAAGCTGACCAATACCAATTCCCATCTAGCCCTGTGGGCCATTAAATCCCAGGGGGACTGCCAGACAGCAGTTTGGGGAAGATAACAGCCTTCATAAGTCATCTTCCCCTGTCCTTTCATTAAGGAGGCGTCCCAGTCCCAGTTAAATCATAAATTATGTTATTTGCTCAGGGTTTTCTTTTAGTATTGTATTTAGTATTTTACTCTGGTTTATTTACTTTTATTCTATATAATTCTTTGTATATACTGTATTTAGATGATCTTAGTATAATTTTCAGATATTATTTGTATGCAAAACTATATGTATCCTGCTGTTCTTTCTGAGACTCTGTGAAGCATCTTGAGCATTGGAAAGGCACTATAAAAATAAAATGTATTATTATTAATTTCAGATCAGTGTTGTGGACCACGGATTCAAGGAATTATGCCTGCTGTGAGAAACTCGAGCATCACAGAAACTAGATATACAGTGGTGTGAAAAACTATTTGCCCCCTTCCTGATTTCTTATTCTTTTGCATGTTTGTCACACAAAATGTTTCTGATCATCAAACACATTTAACCATTAGTCAAATATAACACAAGTAAACACAAAATGCAGTTTTTAAATGATGGTTTTATTATTTAGGGAGAAAAAAACTCCAAACCTACATGGCCCTGTGTGAAAAAGTAATTGCCCCCTGAACCTAATAACTGGTTGGGCCACCCTAGCAGCAATAACTGCAATCAAGCGCGATAACTTGCAATGAGTCTTTTACAGCGCTCTGGAGGAATTCTGGCCCACTCATCTTTGCAGAATTGTTGTAATTCAGCTTTATTTGAGGGTTTTCTAGCATGAACCGCCTTTTTAAGGTCATGCCATAGTATCTCATTTGGATTCATGTCAGTACTTTGACTAGGCCACTCCAAAGTCTTCATTTTGTTTTTCTTCAGCCATTCAGAGGTGGATTTGCTGGTGTATTTTGGGTCATTGTCCTGTTGCAGCACCCAAGATCGCTTCAGCTTGAGTTGACAAACAGATGGCCGGACATTCTCCTTCAGGATTTTTTGGTAGACAGTAGAATTCATGGTTCCATCTATCACAGCAAGCCTTCCAGGTCCTGAAGCAGCAAAACAACCCCAGACCATCACACTACCACCACCATATTTTACTGTTGGTATGATGTTCTTTTTCTGAAATGCTGTATTCCTTTTACGCCAGATGTAACGGGACATTTGCCTTCCAAAAGTTCAACTTTTGTCTCATCAGTCCACAAGGTATTTTCCCAAAAGTCTTGGCAATCATTGAGATGTTTCTTAGCAAAATTGAGACGAGCCCTAATGTTCTTTTTGCTTAACAGTGGTTTGCGTCTTGGAAATCTGCCATGCAGGCCATTTTGCCCAGTCTCTTTCTTATGGTGGAGTCGTGAACACTGACCTTAATTGAGGCAAGTGAGGCCTGCAGTTCTTTAGACATTGTCCTGGGGTCTTTTGTGACCTCTCGGATGAGTCGTCTCTGCGCTCTTGGGGTAATTTTGGTCGGCCGGCCACTTCTGGGAAGGTCCACCACTGTTCCATGTTTTTGCCATTTGTGGATAATGGCTCTCACTGTGGTTCGCTGGAGTCCCAAAGCTTTAGAAATGGCTTTATAACCTTTACCAGACTGATAGATCTCAATTACTTCTGTTCTCATTTGTTCCTGAATTTCTTTGGATCTTGGCATGATGTCTAGCTTTTGAGGTGCTTTTGGTCTACTTCTCTGTGTCAGGCAGCTCCTATTTAAGTGATTTCTTGATTGAAACAGGTGTGGCAGTAATCAGGCCTGGGGTGGCTACGGAATTGAACTCAGGTGTGATACACCACAGTTAGGTTATTTTTTAACAAGGGGCAATTACTTTTTCACACAGGGCCATGTAGGTTTGGATTTTTTCTCCCTAAATAATAAAAACCATCATTTAAAAACTGCATTTTGTGTTTACTTGTGTTATATTTGACTAATGGTTAAATGTGTTTGATGATCAGAAACATTTTGTGTGACAAACATGCAAAAGAATAAGAAATCAGGAAGGGGGCAAATAGTTTTTCACACCACTGTACCAGTTTAATCCTAGCTGATTTTACATTGCCAAAGCATTAGCACAATCCTTACATTATAACTTCTTCATTCTGAATTCTTTCTAAAAACAGTCCCTGTCTGGAGCTAATGTTAATTTAAATGTATTGTATATTTTGTAATTATTTTGCACCTTGTCCTTCATGAACATTTGTTAGCATGTACAGTATATAATATTATTAATGGTCCTTTTGTATAATAGTAATAAACTACTTGATTAAAAGCACAATTGGTTTTAATTATGATGAGAAACATAACCAAATTGGGTTTTCATGTTCTGTTCATAGAGGAATGATTTCTGTGGGGTGGCACAGTGGTGCAATGGTAATGCTGCACCTCACAGTAAGACCAGGGTTCACATCTTGGGTCCTCCATGTGTGGAGTTTACATGTTCTCTCTGTGTTTGTGTGAGTTTCCTGTGGTTGCTTCGGTTACCTCTCACAGTCCAAAGACATGCAGGTTAGGTGAATTAGTAATCCTAAATTGGCCCTTGTGTGTTTGTGTGTGTGTTTGTGTTTGCTTTGCTTAGGACTAACGCCCTGTCCAGGGTTTGTTCCTGCTTTGCTCCCTCTGCTAGCTGGTATAGGCTCTGGCGCCCACACCCCCAAGCTACCCTGGTCTGGATCAAGCTTGTTAGAAAATGACATGACATGAATGATTTCTCCTGTGGGACGAATTTTAAGTTTGATTAAAGTGTGTGATTAAACTGAAATAATAACACTATAATCCTTACAAACTCCTGATAGTTTAGTGTATTTTAATATAATATTTGCATGTTTATTATAAAAAAGATACTTAATTCATTTTGTGAACGTAGTCCTGATTAGCTGATTTCTACAATTTTCTCTGGGATAATCATTATCTATTTGCAAGCGTTTATTAGTAAAAGCATGTCAAGAAAATTGAAGAGATATTTGAACACTTTGGTTTTTACTTAGAAAGCTGATACTTTTATCTTGTTTTTTTTTTTCTTTTTGTTTAAATCAGTGGAATATTTCAATGAAACTTATACCCTTTAAATGTAAAAATTAATGAGATACCAATTAATCTAGTTAAGTAACAGGTTTCCCAGAGACCAACATTATAAATCACTAAAGAATAGAATTAATTAATACAGCACTTGGTCATAGTCATTCTGGAAATGAGCAGCTAATACAGAGATTACTTGAATATTGGATTATATTCATATTAAGTGCCTTATTTTTAGTGATGTATTTTTTTGAGTTTTCGATGTTACAAAAGCTTGATAAAAACAAAAATTAAACACTACCGATTATCCTTGAAAGTTATGGAGAGGGCGTCTTTGAAATAATGAGGACTTGTTTGTTTTCAGTTATTGTATATTTTTGGTCAGATACATACAGTAGTATCATCGAAAAATTTTCTAACATTTTAAAATCATTTAACAGTGGAATAACAGAAAAATCAGTGGGGATAACTGTATTAAGGCCTGCTTGCATCATGCCATCACACAAGTAAATATGACTTAAATCTTTCTTTACAGTGTTAGGATCAGATGGATAAAAGCTACCGTTGCCTTGTCTCTAATCAGAATGCTCTAACTGCATTTTTCACATTTAAAAATTACTTGCATGAATGGCTGTTTTTCAGAATATTTTTAGCTCACAGCAGTTACCCATGGGTAGCATGACAAACAGCATTTCAACAGTGATTTTCAACAGTTATTGTAAAATTTGGTATTACTATTAAAAAATGCTTTTGTTTCACATCTCCCCTGCCATGTTCTCATAGTCAGATTGATTACGATTAAAATAAATTGAGACATACGTAATGCTGAAATACTTTAAAAATGTATTTTTAACTTAAAGAAAGACTTCAAACTTAGTATTTTATTATAAATGCAAAATCATTTTAATCCAGCTCATCTAGCGAGTATAACATGAATCAAAACAAATTTTTCCATTTAAACTATTATGTTTTTTTAAATTAGAGTAATTAACAAAGAAAGGGAATGTTGCTGATGTCATACAGTTAATGTAACATGCACTACATCTATATTTATGCTGGAAATTAGATTTTATTATTTTAATTACTAGCTAAATGTAAATATAATGTATCTCACAGAAATTTAACTTGGAAGAGTCTTTCATACAATAATAAATAATCATGCTAAATGCTTTTTATTGTGAACATGCTATTTCAACTAATACTGAGATCAAATGGATAAAGAAGCCTGAAGCTCTCCAATCTCTTCAGAGGTCATTCTGAGATTTTATCTGGCAATGTTTTTGAGAAGAAGTGCTTGCTTGCTTGTGAGGCTCTGTAAACAAGACTGAGTGGATTTGTTTAACTTAGCCACCAATGAATATACATGATAACAGAAACCATTCACCTTGTTTGCCGAGGCTTCAAGGTTAGTATTGACTGATTAGTTTTGCAGCTATTTATAATAAACGGTTGGAAAATTATACTTGCTATATACTTTCCAAGGCAAGTTATTCCACCCTGATGTCTCTATATTCACAGACAGCAAGGCAAGATTCAATTACAATTTGAAACAGCTCAGGCAGTATTTTTTTCAGCGAGATTAAAACTGGAACTCTGTCCTTGCTGGGAAAAAAAATTATAATATGCATCATAACATTAAAATAATCCCAGATTTTAAATGAAAATAAATCAGCATTTTATTAGGCAGTGCTTTCATTTTTGCAGCAAGAAGGCAGAAGTAAAAAAAAAATAAATTGCAGCACCATAAAAAATTACAATATTTGGCACAGCAGTGATGCTGACATAGGAAACAAATGATTAAATATGAAAGAATCTCTCTGGTGGTGAGGAGAAACTCTTTCCTAAGGACTGGGACTCTGGAACACCCAGTCTTACGGACCTGGACTTGGGCACATTGATCCTGGAAGTAAAGAAAGAAACACTTGATCTCCTTCATCTGGAGGAAAAACAGGAATACCAGAGCAGCACCTACCTAGACATTTAGATATTTGAATACCATATCTCAAGGACCCTATCTCATTCTTCTGTTTATGTCAATTTAAACTTCAATATAAATTATTTTATTTTAACATATTCCATTTACTTAGTTCATTTCAAGTATTTTTTTCTCTTCCTACAACTGTAACAATGGTGTATTAGAGGTAGCAGTTTTGCCTTGATGACCTTCTAGAGCTTTGTTGTTGGGTGATATGTGATCTTGATCACAACACCCATCACATACTAGTCTAAGGCAAGAGGCCAAACAAAGAACAATCTAAAATTTGAACCTTATGAATAATATTAAAACTAAGATAACCACACTGTAAACAGGGACACAAAGACCCACTCCTACAGCCAGGCCTACGTGTAGTGTCTACCAGTGAACAGCTGGTGGCTGGAAGATCCATGCAGTCCAAACAGGCTTTCTTGGAGTCACCATGTGAGCTCACCATTCACAACGCAAAGTCAGGTGGCGTGCCAGTCAAGTGACAGGCTAAGGTGGGATGGACCCATGCATACTAGAACTGAAACATCCTTGGCAATGGGATGTTAAAAATTATTTATCTGGTTGGAAAGGAGTCAGAATTCATAAAAGAGGTTTAAAAATGTAGGCTAAATATCGTCTGACACAACTTCACGCACCATATTATCTCTGGCACCAAACCTTTTGATGATGTGCAATTTCTTTCTTCCTCTGATATTACCCAACAAGAGAGGCACTGGGTAGGTTTGGGGATATGTGCAAGCTATACAGTTGAAGTTTGTACTCAGTGTAAGAGAGGGTCACTTTAATGTGACTTCAGTTTGCAGACAGGAAAAATGCTCTTTCAAATATATGTATGTATACTGTATAAGCGCAAAACAACTTACAACATACTTTTCAGTCCTACTTCAGATACGTATTGTTCAGAGAAATACTGCAGTTTGCCGTACCTGAATTAGAAAGGTGATTCATGAATAACACATGAAACAAATACTGTTTGTCCACACTAAATTGTACCTGATGTCAGAGTACATAAGGATATGGTCCAGGAATAGACTTTTTAGTCCTGTCAGCTAATCTTAGGCCATACATTTCATACATGCAGGTGAACAGAAGTGTTTAGCTGTCATGTATCACCTCTTATTGTTGAGGTGGTCCAGATAAATGAAGTAATTGCCAGGCAGAGTTAAAACACCTAAAGAGGTAGTGATGGTTCACTGAAAATGACAAAAATATAATTCCAGTCACTGAAGGATTTTCTCTTTTAGAAGAGGGACATAGAGTCTGAATAAACTCAGTTCAAAACCTCAGTAGGGGAGGCAGGTACCAGGAGGTGTGCCTGAAAAAAGTTTGGTGTGTGTCATGGAGACAAGTCCAGGAATTGTTAATGGACTCCAGCAGGGATAAAGAAAGTAGACAATATAAATAAAGAGGGTTTCAATGCAATGTTAGAAGAAGATGTCCGGCTTTGAATGAGAGGTACCAGCAGGCCAAAAATGAGAAAGCAGCACCAGTGGATGCTATGTGGACAGTACAACATTTTATGACCTATGGTATCTTACAGAATAAGTGCCTTGAGCATAGGAAAGGCGTTATTTAAATAAAATTGATTATTATTAAAGAATATAAATGAATTGTCAGGGTTAGAGCTCCACTGAATATATGCCACTGTATTTGTGAATTAGGAGTTATGTTTGCATAATCAGTATTAAGTCAAAACTGTTCAGTGTGGGTGTTGGAAAACAACACTTCTTCATTTTTTGCCACCTCCTATATAAGTTGCTTCATCTCCTCTTTTGTGAAGTGTTGCTTTTTTTTTCCTGTCGCTACTCGCCATTGTTCTTTTTTTGAATAGAAACCAAGTTATGTTTTGAGCCCACTCACACATTTTTGACTTATAGGTTAAATTAATTTTACCTATTAGTTGAAGTTTTGATTTCTTCATTTTGTGCTTTTTTTGTATGTTTTAATTTCTTTTTTATAACTTTTTTTACATTTGCACATGTTGTTATGACAATGTAACATATTGTAACAACTGGTAGTTGAGTATTGAAGTTCTCTGAGCTGAACTTTGCTGCGCACTTCCCCCAAGCTATCGACTAGCGGAATGCCAGCGCCATACACGCAGCTGTACCTAGCTCATTAAGCAGGCGAACACTCGTGTCCCATACACCGCACGACCCCGAGTGTCTCCGGAACTAATTGCATAGATGGAATATCTAGCAAGACACAGCTCTGTCCTTTATTACCTCTTTAATAGAGCAGAGAGTCAAAAACAAAGCTTAATACATGCAAGGCCATAGCCAAAGTCATTCATCAAGACATCTTTCTCCATAATGGTAACTGTTACACTTTTATATACCTGGGCTGCAAATTACCCAAGCTCACCCAACTAACTGAAACATAAACACATATAACATTTATAGTGCAAAAAAAATCGATTGCCTTGCTTAATTAACACAAAAAGTAAACTCTAATGAAATACCCATAATGCACCATGCTGTTAACGCTGACTGCCGGATCATTACAATATATTTGACAACTGAAACACGTGAGATCAATGTTACTGTTATCAACAGTCTGCTTTTCTGATGAAGATGGTTGGGAGGCCCAACCAAAAAGTACTTTAGACATGTTTGTTAAATTTTAAATAAAAAATTACTTTGGGTAACACTTGCAAAACTCACTCATTCTTTATCTTTATCATTCGTTATTCACTAAGATTGATCGTTTTTGGAAAAACACAATCTTGTGTGGTTTGGACTGTCTGTTTCACATTGATAGATAAAAACTGCATTTTTTCTTTAAACAATACATCCTGCTCTGACAGACTCAGAGAATTAAACCTGTCGAGCAGAGGAGACTGCAGGGGGACCTAATCCAGGTGTTTAAAATCCTCAAAGGAATTGATAAAGTAGATCCAGCAACATTCTTTCGGCTTAAGGGTGAATCACATCCTCAAGGAAATGCATTAAAAACTGAAGCCTTGACACCCTGTGTAGTGGCAAGGTTGGCACCAGACTACACAGTGGGTGTCTTGTAGTTCAGCACCGACTGTGACCATACTTGAGAGAATTCAGACATGGAGACAGTGACACAAAAGGGTGGTATTTTCCAAAAACAAAAACTGGGTTTTATTTACAGGTGTACAAAAATAAAAAATAACGTCCCACACAAAAATAGTGAATGATACTTACAGTGAATTTACCAGTTTCAAAATGAAAAATAAAGACAAAAATGTATATACCCAAAGTTGTAGTCTTCCTAAAGAAAGAAAACAACCACACAAAACAAAGTTTAAAGAATCCCAAAAATATTCACAAGGAGAAAACAATAACAGTATATATACAGGGAAAACAAAGTGCATGACAAACCTCCACCAAAACAATACATTAAGTAGAAGATATCTATACTTCTAGACAAAAGAAAATATATACAATAAGGCTCAAGCTGCTGTTTGGTATACTAAAAGAAATCATTATACCAACCATGCTATCCACATCACTGAGTCTAAAGACAACCCCTAGAGGCAGGAAGTGTCTCTTATACATTGGTTCAAAATCTTCAACCAATCCTGCAACATGTTCCTCCCAAACACCAATTCAAACTGACGCAGATGCCATCTTCACAGGTGCTAAACTCAACCCCTGCAGGGCAGTTAATAAATAGGCTAGCAGACTTGTATGCACACAAGCGAGTAGAAGTGCGAGGTTGAGGACATCCCGATGTGCTATCTTCACACATGTTGATACGTTCTACAAAAGTAACTTACTTTTTCTTTGTAATCTTACCACAAAACTTTCTCTTGGAGATCCCTATCTCAGAATAACACATGCATGCATGAAATTAACTAAAATGCTCCGTACCTTTCTCTTTATCCAAAGCAGTTAGTAGGTAAACACTCGCCTTTATGACAAGATATGCACAGCATCCTCCAGAAGGCCTCACCCATCACCAACACAATGCCATACAAACCTGCCAAAGGTAAAGTTAATATCCTTGTGGAAATGCACCCCATACTTTGGCAATTAAAATCGTTAAGTGCTTTTTTTTTTATTTAATGATAGTCGACTTTTGTTTAAATTGTTAATACCTACCAGGCAGATTACCACAAAACCAGGAAGCACTTCTTTATGCAAAGAGTTGTGGGACTCTGCAATACACTACAGAGACATGCAGTTGAAGCAGAAACCTTAACAACCTTTAAGAAGAATCTGGGTGAGATATTGGGACAGCTTAGCAATTAGCTAAACAAACTGATTTGTCAAATTTCTTCTGTTCTTATGTTCAAACATGCATATGAACAGACTATTTTTAATGTCTGACATAAATATTCTTACCTGGCTTCAAGTCATGATCAATTAACCTATAAAGTGTGCAATATTTATTACTAAACTTATTGAATGGCTTTAGACAGTGACTGAGCTCCTCATAATAATTTATACTATGATTTGTCCATCTCAACACATATTTAGATGAGTTTTGATAATTTACAGAGAACAGACAATAGAAATGACAATTTTGTATAACACCTTAAGTTTCCATTTTTCCAATGTACAAATACCATGAAAGATGGCAAACATATGAAAATAAGAATAAAGTGTGGATAACCAAAATGTTCCTCTTAAGAAAAAGAATGGTTAAAGATATTTTAAAACAAAATCCAGCAACGGGGGATACACAAAACAGTGTGTTTCTTTATACCAGTCCCAAGCCCGGATAAATGGGGAGGGTTATGTCAGGAAGGGCATCCAAGTATAATTTTGCCAGATCAACGTGCGGACAAAAATACAGATTTTCATACTGGATCGGTCAAGGCCTGGGTTAACAACAGAAGCCACCAGTACGGTTGGCCAAAGCAGAAAAAGAGGGAGAAGACGTATCCAGAGGCAGGAGGAAAGGAGGAAGGTTAGGAGAGTGGAGATGAGTGTAGGCTGTATGATTGGTAAAGGGAGTGATGATGGATAAAAGGAAGGTTGATATATTTGTGTGTGCAAGACACTGGATGGAAGGAGAGTAGGTCAGGTGAATTGTTTCAAATTTAATTTTTCTACCGTGGTGTGGATGGAAAGAGAAATGGGGTAGGGTTATCCTGTAGCAACAGTATGTCAAGAGTGTTTTGGAGGTAAAAAGAGTGTTGAACAGAGTGTTGATTATGAAGCTGGCATGTGTGATGATGAATGTTATTAGTGAATATGCCCCGCAAGTAGGGTGTGAGATGGATGAGAAAGAAGATTTCTGGAGTGAGTTGGATGAAAAGGTGGAGAGTGTACCCAAGGGACAGAGAGTGGTGATTGGAGCAGAATTCAATGGAAATGTTGATGAAGGAAACAGAGGGGATGAAGAGTTGATTGATAGGTATGGTATCAAAGAGAGAATGCTAAAAGTCAGATGGTACTGGATTTTGCACAAATGATGGACATGGCTGTGATGAATATGTGTTTTAAGAACAGGGATGAACACAGGGTGATGTACAAGAGTGGGGGAAGATGGATTATATCCTACGCAGGAGGGTCAGCCTGAAGGAGACTGTATTTGAAAGCATAATTAGGCATCATAGAATGGTGGTCTGTAGGATTACATTGGTGAGCAAGAAGAGCAGGAGAGTGACAGCAGAGCCAAGAATCAAATGGTGGAAGTTGAAAAAGGAAGACTGTAAGATGTAGTTCAGGAAGGAGGTAAGACAGGCACTAGGTGGCATTGAAGAGTTATAAGATAGAGCTATGTAAGTACAGCAGAACTGGTAAGGGACATATCTAGATGGGTGATTGGTGTGACATCTGGACAGAGGAAGGAGGAAAAAGAAACATGGTGGTAGAATTGGGAAGTGCAGGTGAGTATAAAGAGAAAGAGGTTGGTAATGAAGAAGTAGGATAGCCAAAGAGATAAAGAAAGTATGCAGGAGTACGAGATAAGGTGTAAGGTGAAGAGCGAAGGGGAGGAGGCTAAAGATAAAGAATATGGTAAGTTGAGAGGTTAGATACTAAGGTGGGAGAAAAGGACCTGTACTGATTGACTAGACAGAGGGACCGAGCTGGGAAAGATGTGCAACAGGTTAGGTTCATTAATGATAATGATGTAAACATACTCACAAGAGAGGAGAGTATGTTGAGCAGATGAAAGAGCACATTCAGACGTTGATAAATGAAGAGAATGAGAGAGAGAGAAGGTTGGAATATATGGAGATAGTGAACCAGAAATTGCAATGGAGCAGCAAGGAGAAATTAAGAACAGCTATGGAGAGAATGAATAATGGGAAGACTGTTGGTTCAGATGGCATACCTATGGAAACACGGGTGTGTTTAGGAGAGATGGCAGTGGAGTTTTTAACCAGATTGTTTAATGCAATCTTGGAAAGTGAGAGGACTCCTGAGGAGTGGAGAAGAAGTGTACTGGTATTAATTTTTAAGAATAAGGATTATGTGCAAAGCTATAGTAACTACAAAGTAATATAACTGATCTGCCACAGCATGAAGCTATGGGAAAGAGTAGTGGAAGTTAGGTTAAGAAGGGAAATCATGATTAGCGAGCAGTAGTATGGTTTTATGCCAGGAAATATTTGCACTGAGTGTGTTGATGGAGAAGTATAGCGAAGGCCAAAAGGAGCTGCATTGTGTCTTTGTGGACCTAAAGAAAGCATATGAAAGGGTGCCTGGAGTGGAGTTGTGGTATTGAATGAGGTAGTGTGGAGTGACAGAGAAGTGGTATAGGATATGTACGAAGGAAGTGAGACAGTGGTGGAGTCTATGGTAGTCTATGGTAGGAGTGATGGATGTGTTTGAGGTTGAGGTGGGATTACATCAGAGAATGGCTCTGAGCCCTTTCTTACTTGCAAACAGCAATGAACAGGATGACAGGCAAGATTAGACAGGAGTCCTATGAATTTTGGGGATGACATTGTTATCTGTAACAAGAGTAGGGAGCACGCTGAGGAGACCATGGAGAGGTGGAGATGTGTTCTAGAAAGGACAGGAATGAAGGTCAATAGTACCAAGGCAAAATACATGTGTATGAATGAGAAGGAGGTCAGAGGAACGTTGAGAATGCAGGGAGTAAAGTTGGCAAAGGTGGATGAGTTTAAATACTTGGGATCAACAGTACACACTAATGAGGAGTGTGGAAGAGAGGTGAAGAAACAAGTGCAGGCAGGGTGGAATGGGTGGAAAAAAGTGTCAGTACTGATTTGTGACAGATGGGTACCAACAAGAGTGAAAGCAAAGGTCTACAAGAAGTTAGTGAGACCAATTATGTTATATTGGTTGGAGATGGTGCCATTGAAAAAAACACAGGAGACATAGCTGGAAGTGGCAGAGTTAAAGATGGTAAGATTTGCTTTGGGTGTGATGAGGGTAGACAGGATTAGGAATGAGTATATTAGAGGGTCAACTTAAGTTGGATGGTTTGGCGACAAAGCCAGACAGGAGATATTGCATTGGTTTTTACTTGGGCAGAGAAGAAATGCAGGGTATTTCAGGAGAAAGAAGCTAGAGATGGAGCTGCCAGGCAAGAAGAAAAGAGGAAGGCCTAAGAAGAGGTTTATGGATGTGATTAGAGGGGACATGCTGGTGGTAGTTATGACAGACCAAGATGCAGAGAAGAGAAAGATATGGAAAAAAAAATGATCCGCTGTGGTGACCCCTAACGGGATCAGAAGAAGAATAATTATATTTTAAAGCAACAAAATAATAAATATACTTTAAATTCTTGGTTAAAATATTTTAAGGTATGGCTACTTTATATGGTTAAAAAACACATAGAGAAGGTAACAGACTAGAAATTATAAAACTTTAAATCATCATTTCAATAAAATCAAAACAAACAAAATAAATATACAATTCAGTATTATGTAATTCATTGTTATTTAATGAAATATAAAAATATGTCCATCCATCCATCCATTATCCAACCCGCTATATTCTAACTACAGGGTCTATGCTGGAGCCAATTGCTGCCAACACAAGTGGCAAGGCAGGAAAAAAACCCTGGGCAGGGCGATAAAAAATATGTTCCTATAATAAATGCTTACCACTTTTATGAATTAACAGTAACATATTGTACATACTGTATGATGCATAGTATTATACATTTAATTTTAGAAAGTGTAGTTGCTTAAAGTAATGAACTAGACTGGATATTGACAACATTTTATACCAGTGAGCGAAGGCTGACAGTGCTGAAATCAAATCAACTGAATACCTTCTTATCACTTCAGGTGGTGATGTATGTCACACACACAGCTGATTCTTTTTGATTCTCATTATGTCAAATCAAAACATATTTTGTTGTAGTGGAACACATTTCAGTCAATGTTCTTAAAACTAAATCTCTGATGCAAATCTATAAATTTGTCTATAGAGTGAAGTAGCTATCAAAAGTCAACGAAAATGCTGAAAGTCAATGTTATACCCTCCAAGCACTGCCTCCAGTTATTCAAAACACTAAGTGCTTGACTAGGAAGCAATGGGATTTGATTAGTGTCAGGAACCCATTCAAACATGAGTAAACAGCCACAACATTATAATGAATATAGTTGTAGCACAGAATTATTATTATTATTATAAAAAGCACTTATTTGTCAGTGACCATAAGCATACCACCTTTCACAAGCTCAGGATGCTGACTGGTAGATACACCATTTTGTATATTCACTTGAAACATTTCAGAGTGCTTACTCATAGCTGAGATTTTCTGCATGTAGCATTGGCATTCATGAGATTGCATATTTAACAATAAATTGACTGCACATAAAGATCAGAAAGTGAATTGGTAATCAAGATGGGTAAACACCATTGACTCTGTTGACAGTGGATTGCTGGATGCTGTTAACAACAAATATTTTTTAATAACCCAGATTGCAGCCTTAAACTTTTACCTTGAATGCAAGTTTTAGTGAGGCAGTTACAGAGATGGTATGGACATATTGCAGAACTGTAGGATTTAGTATCTTATAATCATTGAAGTAAAGTTGCAGTTTCTTCTCCTAGATAATGTGCAGATTATTGCATGGGAGTTGCACAGATAGGCAAACTTTATGGATTTGGCAAATTCAGTTACCTGTTTTCTAAGGGTATGTAATGTCTGAACATTACTCGATTGGTGTTTATCCTTTGCTTTCTTGCATAAAATATGAACGCCAATTAGCCCCATGGACAATATTTTTTAGGGTTATGGCATGGGCTCTGACACTAGGGTAGACATTATTTTATAATTTTGTTGGAGGTGCCTAATTAGAAAAGGATGAATCAGAGCAACAAGGATTAAGCATTTGAAATGTTCTGGTGTTGCCAGGTTTTCTAGTTTCAATTTAAAAAAAAAAACACTTGGAGTAAGACCATACAATAAAATATAATACAACTTATTTTTGTATAGCCCCCTTCGCTGAGTGTTGGAGCAGAGAACTATGAGTATAGATAGATTATATTAATTATAAAATATCGAACTGGTAAATATATACTGTAAATGCAAATCTGTTAAACACAGAAAGAACAAGACAGAGACCGATTAAACATAAATGGAAACCAGCAATATCTGTCCATTAATTAATTGATGAAATATGGACAGTTTACAGTGGTGAGATTAAAATTGTAAAAGAGAAAGTCAAAAACAAAGTCAGACGCAGTCACAGTCCTGAAAAGCTAGGCCTGCTGGCTTCCAACCTGCTGCTGGGTTTTCTATCATGAAGTCTGTGCTAAACACTCCATTCTGAAGAAAGAATCTTTACATCCAATGATTCCAATCTGCCATTATCCGAGATGACCTTTTCATATGCAGGAGAGCAGACTGCAAGTAGAGCAGTGGTACCAAGTGTTACATCCAGATGCAGAAAAGTGAAAAAGAGTAGAGTAGGGTTAGTAACAGTTTAAACATATTGTAATACTAGTGTTTCTGTATAAATGACTAACAAACAGAAATGCTAATCGGTGGTTCTAGAGTCAGAGTATGCTAGACAAAATGAGTCAGTCTTGGGAAGCCATAGGATTAAATTGTGGGAGTTAAGGAAAAAAACTGCAGAAAAAACAGATACACGGATTACATATGGGTATATGTTGAGAAATAAATCAAACGAAACACCAAATATCAATATGAATGAGAAGGTCTGTTAATTTTTTAGGATAACTAAGTATAAAATAAATTAGAATAGCATTGACATTGTTGTATTTATTGTTGTTTAAAAGAATAATACACTAAAATACTCTCCATGCAATTAATCTGCCCCACTGTTTTCTAAGTTTAGCCCCTTATCCTCACCCTCACCCATATACAGTACAGTAATTCCAAATTCATCTAAACAGGGTAAATTTCTTCAGTGAATTATTTGGCTGAAGCTCAATGAAGTGTCAATTTAGTGTAGAATGAAAACTAAATCTTTTATGAAAAATATTAATAAAAATGTGTGGCAGACTAACATTTCCAAAATCAGGAAAGGCAAAATAGTTTAAATGGATGTGTCCCAGAGAAATGCCAGCAGTTCAAGACATAAACAGCTTAATAAATAAGTAATTACAGTAAAAGTCCAAACATTCAGTTTGATCAAAGATAGTGATAGAGAAAAGAGAAAAGCATAGCATATTGTAAAGTTACGTCAATTTAAATTATATACGTAAAACAACAGCAGCTGGGCAAAGTGCTGCACATTTTCCATAAATACACGAACACGTATACTGATCAATAAATGCACCAAAATATATAAATTTTAAAAAAAGATCAAGTGAATACAAAAACTTGAACAGAATAACCAAGATTCAAAAGAAATTTACTGGCCATTTGCAATGTTGAGTGTGTTTTCCAGGCAATTCTGAGGGATATTGCTTATCCAGCAAAGCATTTTCCATCTTTTAAGTGAATTCTCCAAGTGTTATAATTTCATTACTTTAATAGTTTTTATTGGTTCTTAAAAAATTTTCTTAATACATTTCTGGACTGTTTTGATTATTCTGAAATATATATATTCTGTTTCTAAGATAATTTTCATTATTAATTACTCCGCCATTTGCAGCAACAGTGGTTACAGATGCATTTACAGGATACCAGTTGACATATTCCAGATGATCTTGAGTGCTTAGTGTATTTCTTATTAAAAGATTTATGGCCAATGATTTGGCAATCTACAACTCTGCTTCAAATGACTGGCTTGATTTATTGGTTTAGACTAAGGAACATCCCTGACTTAAGTTTTTTACTACTCTAACCTAGTAATCTCAGTCCTTGAAGCCTACCATTTTCTTGGTTATATATCAGGATGACATCACCCCATCTGCATTGCAGAAGTGATCAAAAAATCTTTTGATCAGCATGATGATGAAGATATCACCTATATACTATAACCACTAGTCAGCAGATCTAAGCATTTATGGACGATTTAAGAATGGCACAAGACATACAATTTTTCACCATCATCATCAGAATAGCCCATTATGGAATTTGTCATGAACAACGGTGTTACATCCCTTCAATTCAGTTTAAGACACTTGCAAATTTATATCCATGTGTACTGAAGTTATTCTATATATTATTACATATTGTTAATTATATACATATATACTGTACTTATGCTTTCTTTACCATTTTTCTATATTTCTGTATTACACGCATATCAGTATCTAGTGTAACGTAATAAATTCAGTTGTTATTACAAATTTTTTCATAGACTTGTGAAACTAAAAGATGATAAAAAAAACCTTTCATTGAAATTTTCTCCCATGTTCAATATCTGTGTTTTAAGGAGATAACAAGGGACAGAGAGTTAGAATACAGGGAATTTTCACACTATGTGCTTCCCAAAGAGAGTAAGAGAGAGAGAAAGAGAATACCACCTTTACAAGAATAGAATTCTTTTGCCCATCACTCTAGGTAGGCAAGGACCATTATGTGGTGGATTTCCTCTGAATATGAGAATTCCAATAAAGCAAGTCATCTGAGGGCATCTGAGTGAGTGGACGTATGGATCCCTGGAAAGAAGCCTACAGCATTATATCAGATGGTATCAGGATACTTTCTGCTGATGACAAAGTGTAGGGAACCCATTACACACCTTGCTGTCTATAACTGTTTGAACTACAGCTATTTTCTGGCTATGATTGCTTTCCTTGCAGTTTGAATACTGTTTTTAAATAATCACACAGACCTGTGGTTCCCAAAATGTTGTATGCCCCGCAGACCTTGAAAATGCTTAAACCCTCTACAAAAGTAGTATTACATTTGATGATGAAAAAGTCCCATTTTTAATTTTTGAAACACATACATTACTGTTTATATGATTATTTTCATTATGCTTTTAACTCAGTGCATAAAATGTACACATAAATTGACAATAATATTGTAAATATGCTCCCCATGAAACTTAGGCACTCGTTTGACGATATGGGGGTTGATGTATCTTGCAAAGCATTAAGTGCCGCAAGGAAATCACACACCATCAACAATCAAGGGGTCTGAGGAATTGATACTGGCAAACCGCTACGCAATGAAACACAGTCAACGAGATTTGTCCCAATAGCAGCTTAAAAACAGATGATTGCGGCACTACTGTCAGGACTTCCAGCAGGAGAGATGGGCTGAGTGTAAGCAAGAGGTGCTGCACCAAATATGGTCACTTTTCTCCCTCAATAATGTAAATCAAACCTCAAATTCAGTGACATTTCATGATCAGGGCTTGCACTGAATTCAAAACTAGACCTCACCCTTCTTTACAGATCATTACAAGGTCCGAATTCCACCCTATTAAAAAATAGCCTTTGCAAATGCTCTGCCTGCAGCAAGAAACCCACAAGAACGCATATTTCTGTGGTTCATTCACAGGTGACAATTTCATATGCAGTGCCTGGTTCTTTATATATCATAACAACAGGAGTACTAACTAATAAATAACTTCTAAATAACAGCACACTGCAGGACACAGATTGTACCACAATAAAGTTGAACCACACATCTCACTCAATTTTGGCAGCCCTTGAAACCCCCTGAAATGTCATCCCACATCTCTTGGGGCTGCAAGCAACCCATGTTGGGAACCCCTGACATAGACTTTCCAAAAAATTCCTGGAAGTTGATTAGCAATGGATTGGCACCCCATCTAGGGTTTATTCCTGTTTTATGTCAGCTTTTGCCCAGAAAATAAGATGTTATTCCCCTTCTCACTAATAGCTAGTCTGTAGTCATAAATAAGCATATGGAAGTTTTATATTATAGCTTTTTTATTATTTCAGACTATTGGTCTCTCAAAAAAAGTTGTAGAATTCATTTCTAGTTTTACATAAAACACCTACAGAAATTAAAACAATAAAATGAAAGATTCTGGACGTCTGGAACAATGCCTGCTGAGGCTATGAGCATGTTTAAAAATTACGCAGTATGCACACCTGTTCTCTGTAGAAATATAGGACTTATATTTGTAATGTACAATTAATTATGTGTAACATTATTATTATTGATTTATGTTGTATTTTAGTCTACAGTACAACATTTTGAGTGACATTACTCCAAATTTGTTTCAACTCAGACATTTTGTTAGCAATGTAATTTATGAGGAGATTACAAATGTACCATGTACATGGCGTATCCTGCAGTATATAAGACACCAGGGAAACAGTTCTGAGAAAGTGGGAACTGAAATCCATACATAAAAATGTAAAGCAACACTTAAAAGTGTATATATGGGAGAACTGTCTCCATACATATTCTTTCAAATGTTAATTTACCACCAATGAATTTGCTGTTTAATATAATAAAAAGAGTATGTGGAAGAGGCATGCAAGATGATGGTGCCCATCTTATTTCCTCCTAACACTTATTTCTCACAAACCCTAGGCCTAAAGCAAACACCCTTCCCTTCAACTATTTTCAGACATTTGCATTTATTTTACAGCTATTTACTTAGCATATATTCTGAGATGGCTTCTGGACTCACCTGCATTGTATTTTGGAAAATGCAAAGCCTGGGGCGATTGCCCTGCTTTTCCATACCTTAGGGACAGCTCTGTGTGTTACTGCATATGAGTCTGGAAAATGTATCCTCTGTTCTGTATTTCAGTGTTTTTTTAGGTCTATAAATTTAGCAACAAGATTAGCAGCTGCCAGGTATTATGAGCATAATGCATATGAAAAATATGAAGCATTTTTTAAATATTACTTTGTCATTGTTTTTCTTCTGTATAGTATTTGTAAATTACAAAATTAAATGGGGCAAGTCTGTATTTTATTTTATATCTGAAATAAGATTTTTTAATGTTGTTTTGATGTTTTGCAATATTCATATATTTACAATAACAAAGGCTATTGCTATATGTATTAAGTAATTTATGTCTAGTAATTTGCACATTGTTTCTTATTAGCAATATATATATATATATATATATATATATATATACACACACCCAATTTGTATTTAACTGTTGTAATTTTTCCTTCAATTTAGTTTTTTATTATCATATAAATATGATCATAAATAGCATTCAGGATTCTGATGCTTAAAATTTGGAACATGTAGCAGTGATTTTTCTTTATATAATATTGATCCCTACTTGATCACAACTATAAAGCTATGGGCATCCAAACAGAGCATGAGACATATCTGATATCAGAAATTTATGTTACATATTGCAATAGCTGAAAATCTCACTAAACATCTGAACCTACAGGCAAAGTGATATGGACATAAAATGAATTGAAAGAGAAGATGTAACACACCTGGCATCAGAAAAATCCAATGGGCCATGTTTGCACTTTAAATTATAATCTAGCATTTGCTAGATGTGCAACCAAATCTACTTGTAAAACCAAAATGTACCTATTTCATTTGGTCCCTATCTCTATTCAGTCACTATGTTATAAATGATTTTCTTAAAAATCATGATTAGAAGAGACGACCAAGTATATTTTCTACTGTAGGTATAGTGGAAAATATTTTATTAATCAAAAGAAAGGAAGGAAAACATGTATGACTTACAGTAAATGCTTATGGAAGTGTTAAAATAGCACAAAACATTTTGAGGTTCTATACACATTTTTTTCATTTTTTAATTTCCACATTTAAAAAAGAATACACTCTGAATTACCAAAAAAATTTTGATAACTCTGAAGACTATACATGCATGTGGCAATGTACAGTAAACCCGTAACATTGTTTCTGGGTTATTTAAATTTTAGTTGTGTAAGTTTATGCAGTGGTTCATTTCTTAATGATGCCACCTCACAGTTAGAGACTTGGGTCAAATACCAGTTGATTCATTGAATCTGTGTGACACTTAGATGTTTTCCACATGTTTGCACAAGATTTAACTAGGTCCTTCTGTTTTCACCTACTTCCCAAAGATATTCAGATTATATAGATTGTTTAACCTAAATTTCATCTATATTAATGTATGAGCTTGTCCAGCAACAGACTAAGCAGGAAAAACAAGTAAGAAATGGCGCAATATTCAGACTTGGCTAGCTAGTTTGGAAGCTGGAGCACTTCTTAATTTTCAAGTCACTTCATGAAAGCGTGTGTTATCACTTTTTTTGTTTATTTCATATTTTTGTAGCAATTAGTTATATTAAAAATAACAGTTATAATAGAATATAATTACATGTACTGGTAGTTAACATAAAATATGTTTTTAGCACCATTTTACAATAAATTGAGGCTCAATTGATGAAAAGTTCCATGTGCCTATGTGGACTGTTGGATGTGAAGTGTCTGTGGCTAACTGTAGTTCAAAAATTTCAAACATAGTACTTGATTAAGATTTAGAATCTGTGCTAAACTCTCAAGCTAAAATTGTTGACTGAATCCACACATGATAGATAGTGGATCATTGTGGTGCTTTTTCAATAAATTACAGTGTAGGAGAAATATTGAATAATTATAATCTCTGTGCCGCCATGAAAATGTTTATAGTGTAACAGAAATACACATTTAGTCATTGTTGCACTGTTTTTAGTTTTGCAGTCAGAACCATCATTTCTTTTACCTGCTTCAGTTTCAAGGAAGCAGACATGAATGCAGGACAATGAAAAGGCAGAAGTCAGACTGTTAGCATATAACGAGAACTACCTCTGCATTCTGGTATAGTATAGGATGGTACTTACCTTGTACGGTGATGATGAAGTAAGCAATATCTTTACTACTGTACTGAGTAAATAAAGAATATAACTATTATTCAATTAAATATATACTGATCTAACACAGTACCCTTCTTATGTGGTAATACTTGATCATCAAACCCTCCCTACAATCTGACTCTGTTCCATACTATGTCCCGCAGCAAAGCATACTTGCTTTGGTGTGGACGACTGCAGGTGTTTGTCTGTTTTTTCATCAGGAGCAGCTGCTGAATAAGTAAAAGAAAGAAATATAAAAAATATTACAAACTGGAGTTACCATTCACAAGGTAAAATTTAAACATTAAACTAATTTTCTCTTCACAGAATGTTTCTCTGTTTTAAGATAAATGAGTTAGAATTTGGTTAGTACAACATGGTACCTTGTATGAAAGGAAATAAGGGGAATGGAAAGAAGGATGTACAGTCACTGCCATATACCTGTAATCCTTTCAGATCCACTAGAAGATGAATGATGACATTTCTGGTAAAGTGCCTTCTGCTATTACAATATTTAAGAACAACTGTCCCTGAAGGTAAGCATTCATTTAGTGGATGTATCAGTATCTGAAGGAGCACATCTCTACACCAAAGCTAAAGAGTTTATTTTCATTTTAGTTACCTACCATTCTGCCACACACTGAATTCAATTTGGAGATTCCTGTCTCTGTATTTTGTATCTGTATATCTGGGAAAATTTTGGCTGCACCTACTCAATGATTCTGTTGATTTTTTATATTTAGAATGTTTTAGAATAATAGTGAAAGCATCAAAAGTATGTAAAAACCTCATAGGGAATTATGCTGTGATCAAAAATTATTATACAAATCAAATTTATCTTACATATGTAGCATATGTTAGATTCTTCAAAATAGCCACGCTTTGCCTTTTTGGTAGCTTTGCACAGTAGTATTACTTTACTGTCACTTTTTAATAGGTTTGAAATGTTTCTCTGAAAAAATAAGTAATAAGTGTCATCAGGAAAAATGATTAGAAGAACCTGAAGATATCCACCCCCAAATGGGATGCAAGTGGTCAAAATTGCTCTATCTCACAAAACTTCAAAAACATGAGGATTGGCAATATAGGCATATAGAGTGTCGTTTTAGATTATTTTGAGGTAGATAATCAAGAATATGATAATTTACCAGCACTCCTAGCCATCTAAGAGGCATTGCCAGAAAGTTAAACATAACAAATTTCAAATCCAGTGATTATGAACATGACGTCATGTTAGATCCTTTGCTAGGGATGTAGCCCTCTATGGACCTCTATCAGAAGGTGACTAATTTCTATTACAACATCTAGAATATCTAGATTTTTAAACATTCAAGCTGAAGCACTCATTTTAATATTTCAAATATTTGACAAACATTTTCTGCTAATTATTTACTTAATAATCATTACATTATTTATTTTCTTTACACTGATCCTGCATTTTCACCTCCAGAGGTCATGTGAAAAGACAATTTCCCCTTGAGGTTTAACAAAGTACTGTATATGAACTCATAATCAAAAATAAAATTCTCTGATTTAAACAACGTACCTCATTTATTACCATACAGTATATACTCTATCTGTTAACAGTCAATGAAAATAATATTAGAGCAATCCCTTTCTTCCATCCAATTTTCAAGATTACATTTTAAAAATACAATTAACAATAATTTGTAGTTATTTTTGCTTTGACTGTGTTCCAGTCTTCCATAAATGAGTATTCCCATGACTTCAGATATCAAGAGTTTTTAACAGTTTTTAAAAACAGCTCTTGTGCCAGTTTTGTTAATTTTGCAATTAAAGGCGTGATTAACACTCTTTATTCTTTTGCAAAATTAATAAACATCACAGAAAACAAACACTACTAGTGACACAATACTCCAAATACTAGATCTTCAAGCTCCTAATTTTTAAATGTTTTAGCTGGTTAGTTTTAACTTCTATTAGCCTTTTGCTCTCATGTAAGGAAATTTCAAGTTCAGAAGCAATTAGGCCTTAAGAAGACAATTTTGTTTTCATAGTTATTTCCATATGCATTAAATTAGGATTGTTTGTTGATAATGTCATAAGAAAACTTATGTGTACATGTTATGTGTTATGTGTACATACTACAGATATTTTGAAATTGTTACTTGCTTGTCTCTTACAGACTTGTGACAGCAGTACAATACAAAAAAAAAACAAACAAAAAAAAACCAATTAAAATAGCACCACATATTACATCCAACAATAACATAAAAGAAAAGTGAGTGATTGCTAGGTAGCCTTATGCAATGCAATTCAAAATTTTTAAATCTGCATATGACAAGTTGGATTATCATAAAACACATGACTTGTCCTCTGATTTTACCTGACATCATGGTAAGTGGGTACAAAATTGGCTCAAACACGGGAAGCAAATAGTTACCAGCAGAAAAGATCATTGGGACCTCTCTGCTCTCCATTAAACACATCTTTAAAAAGCCTTTAGCATTGAGATTGTCTGCTCCCACCCCTTCCATGGTCTCTCCACTCCCATCTGGCTGAAGGTACTGTAGCATCCAAACCAGTTCTACCAGGTTCTGCAACAACTTCAGCGCCTTTTTCTTGTGTATTATATTACTATAAATAAGTTTGTGCTACTTTAGTTTTAGAGGTTTACTGACTTAGAATTGGTACAACTACAGCTAACAACTTTAACATTAGAGAACACCTTCTTGTTAGCCTGTTTTATTAATTAATATAGTATAGGGATGAATAGAATAATTATAATACTTATAATAATTATTTACACATGATATATTATTAATTCTTGTAATTGTTCAATAAACAGTGTAAATGTTTAATAATTTACCACTTTGCAATGAATATCAGAATAGTATCAATGATAGTGTAACTAAGAATACCGCAACATCAAATATGCTACAAAATCTTGTCAACAAATGACAAACTTTAAATGACATTTACTTTCAATGGATAGTTTAAGGTTAAACATTTTGTAATGAATATGATTAACATGAGAATTCTGCAAAATCAGATATAGTAAAAAACACCAGAACCTTTCTCAGAAGTTTTATTTCTCATCAAGCTGGAATTTCATAAACTCTCAATCCAAAACACTCCACTAAGCTTCATCTTTAGCCTGCCACAAAGCAGGCTAAGACTTGATGGTTAGTTACCTCAGTTATCAAGAATGACTTGCCCTGATCCTCTTTGCTGGAACTAAAACCAACTCAGATAAGCTCAGTGTCTCAATTTAAGTAAGGTTTACTCATTAAGTGTTCTTTGTAGGATATCTCCGGTAGTAGTTTGTACAGTTTTGTTCTCCATGTTGCAGAAAAAACATAGCAAGGTCTTTTCTTCAATATGGAGAGCATATCCATAGGAGAGCAACTAGGCTGTTTCTGGGACTTTGAGAAGCTATGAGAGGGGACTGAAAGTGTTTTCAGTTTAAGAAAATGGAGATAATCAAAGTATTTAAATTTATGAATGGAGTTGGCACAGTTGATAAATTCTTCAAAACAAAGTAGACATGGTTGGAAATGTGTTAAGGGCAGATTTATCACAAATGTTAGAAAGTTTTGTTTCACCCAAAGAACCATAGACACATAGAATAAATTACCAAGAACTGAGGTGGAAAGTAGGAAGTTAGGGACCTTATAACCTTGACTTGATATTATTTTAAAGAATCTAGATGAATAGAGCAGAAGAGCTTGTTAGGCAGAATGAACTGTTTTCATCTCTACTGTTCTAAAGTTCAAATGTCTAGTCTATACAGTAGAAAAAGAAAAAACCTTCTAGCTTTATTGTAGTAACCAGTGTCTCAGAGGTCACCTGTGTTTCTGTGAAACAAAATTGCATAGTGTCTTTTTATTTTATATCATCTAGTTTATTATCAATGACTGCACATTAGTCAAGGAATGTTGGTTACCTATTGTGTTTTGTTATCTCCTTGATCAGAGGTGTTCAGCTCTAATCCTATAGGGCCGCAGTGGCTGCAGGCCTTCATTCTAATTATTTTCTTAATTAGTGACCAGTTTCTACTGCTAATTAACTTATTTTATCTTATTTGTAATTGAGCTGCTATTTCAGATTCAGACCCCTTCTTTTTTCCTTAATTAGCAATCATACAATAATACAACACAATTTGAGACAACACAAGACTATCTAACCTGAATCCATCATAAAAATATCTGAAAATAAAGAAAGGTGAAGGTCTCAGTAAAGTTGATCTGTTCAGGTCCACAAAACATTTTGATGGTTCTCTTAGAAAAAAGGAAACCAACTGTTTTGGAAATGTCTGCTGTGGCAGAATGAAAGCACCTGCAAGCCATGAAGACAAATAAAGGGTTTAATTAACTACAAGGTGTCTTCTAATTAAGAAACTGGATGGAGAGAAATTGGTTGGAGTTAGCGGGTCATCTTTTGGCTTGCTTCACATTTCATTTTTGTTTCTCCTGCCATTTAAGGTAAAATATCAATTCAGAAGACGGAGTTTTTAAAAACATGGAGATTAATACGAAGGAAATAGAAGTCAGTTAACAGCAGAAATTGGTCCCTGTTGAGGAATGTGGAAAACCAGCAGCCACTGAGGCCCTCCAGGATCAGAGATGGATACCCCTGCCTTAAATGCTTCTTCTTTTTCTCCTTTTTAATTTTCTTCTATGTAGTTGTCCCTGGTTGAGCCATGTTGGTTGTGCTTGCCCTAGGTAACTGATATTTAACAAGATAAAAGTGGAACTCTGAACACTAGCTTGTTTTAAAATGGAATAGAGATTGTAGGTAGAAATCAAGGAAGAAGACAATATTATTATACAGTATATGAAAAACAGATCTGAGAGAACCTATGTGTATTGTGTTTCCACTTCCCAGTGCAGATGAAGATGATAATTACCTACCTATTGCAGTTATTTAACTACAAAAAATTATTTGTCTGTAACTTTGATACTTGTGATAGTCTCTCCCTATCAGTTCCTCCACTGTTTTGTTTATGGTTACAGTGTCTGTTGCTAAGAATGTAATAGAATTCCTGATCAGACCATTTAAGATGGCAAAGTGAGTTGTTTAGTGTCTAAATATCTGAGTTAAAAGACTTGCCATGAATTTTCATGCAAATTTATTTCAATCAAGTAAAGGATTATTAGTTAAAGTAGGATCTTTTGCTGTCCTTTTAACAGATTCCTTGCTTCTGCTTTGGCTAAAAGGAATAAGGAGGAAGGTAAGCAAATCTATATTATCACACTGAGCTCAGTCTTGTGACAGTGAGGTTTAGCCCCATGCTGCAACGTATGTGAGGGATAAGCCAGTGGATGAGGACACTCACAAAGTGGTCTTTCGATTCCACTGCAGCTCCCACTGCCTTTGTACCCAGCCTTATGCGGGGTCACTCCAACCGAGCAGCACCTCAGTCCCTCCCGCTCCCTGATCTCTCAACTGAAGTGGACTCCTTCTGCCCCTGAGCATTGGCCTCATGCTTCCTTCAGGGGCTTCCTTCCGGCTGTCTGTCTTCTCTCTGTATTGTTCACTCAAACTGGTTCACTCTGACTCCTGCCTTCTCTGTCCAACTTTTAACCTTGTTTCCTCTTTCCGATTTTTTCTCTTCTTTCTCCTGGTTTTACTTTCTTCTCCCTTTTACTTTCTGATCTTTTTCTAAACCTTTCAATTCCCCTTTTTCTCATGCCAGCTCTTTTTTACATGCCTCCATGGGTGCAGCATCCCAATTACACACTGCAGGAACCCAATGAAGCAATTGAGACAGACTGCACCCTCATGTGCAAGGGCGTCTCTCCCCAATTACTCTATCAACCAACTGTAGCTGTGTGAGCACGCACACCCACGGAGATCGAGTCAGACAAATATTTTTTTATTTTTTTAAATCGAACACCTTATTCTAAGCCATGGACCCACCCATGGGAAGGCTCTATGCCTCAGCCAACCCAGTGCAACTGGTGGGCCAGGTCCACGACTTGACCCTGTTGCTGCACTAAAATAATAAAAGCACTAAAACAAACCTTATTCATTAAACAAAAAACCCAAGCGACCTCCCCCCTTGTAAAACAGGATATTAAAAGAATAAGAAACTTAAAATGACCATTAAAACAATTAATAAATAAATGTCCATTAAAAAGTTCAAATGTCTAAATTGTCCTCCTTAGGCTTGATTTTGTGGGTTCCTTAGAAAAGTCTGACACCTGTTCCTCTTGTCAAGTTCAAAATATCAGCTGAAACACTCTCTAACATTTATTGTCTGTATCAAGACTCAATATGAGTATGAAAATTCATTCAACACCTCTTCAAATAAGCACTGACAGGGAGTAGCCAAATGAGCATGGTAAAGCATCAGTTGTAATACAAAAGTAAAGTAGATTCTATATACAATAAGATAACAGATTTTAAGAGAAAATTGTTATCTAAAAGAAAAGAAACAATTAATTCAAGTGATTCAATGGATATCCTGTATTACAGAGAAAATTAATTTTAATGAAAAATAATCTTTTGCACATAAGACAGATATTAGACATACACACTCTTGATCTCAGTATTCTTCAGTACCCACAATACTCATTATTTCTTATTTATTAGTTATATTTTTGTTATATTATTGCTGACCAGCCTCACCCCTGAGGAATGCCAAACATTAAATGGGGAACTCCAAAGCTTCATTTTTCTGATCCCAAAGTACAATGCATCAAGAATAAAACCAAACAAGACTCATGGTTTAAGGAAAGGTTTCCAGTCAGGAAAAGACAGAAGGTCAAAAAACACAAAGGGGAAATTTTGTAAATATAAAAATAATGCAGGCATAGAGAAAAAGCATAAAATAGGTAAAAATTAAAAAAAAATTCCAAAACATAAAGTTAAGTTATGAAGACAGGACTGTCAGAGATACTGAAATTGAGCCACTGTGAGCTGTGGTCTTATTTATTATAATGTACTAGCTGAAATACCTGGCATTGCCCACGAAGAAAATAAAGTTGTTTATTTTAATTGTTTGAGAAAAATATAATAAAAATATAAATGACTGCATACCCAGAAGGGTGTGGGTTAAGGCTGATTTCACCCTACAGTATTTTTAGTCAACCAATGGGGAACATGTGTATCAAGTGTCATGAAAATCGCTCCAGTCATTCAGAAGTGATGCTGGAACATACATACATACTGTACATATACACAGTAACTTATATATATATATATATATACAGTGCATCCGGAAAGTATTGTCGGCGCATCACTTTTTCCACAATTTGTTATGTTACAGCCTTATTCCAAAATGGATGAAATTCATTTTTTTCCTCAGAATTCTACACACAACACCCCATAATGACAATGTGAAAAACATTTACTTGAGGTTTTTGCAAATTTATTAAAAATAAAAAAACTGAGAAATCACATGTACATAAGTATTCACAGCCTTTGCTCAATACTTTGTTGATGCACCTTTGGCAGCAATTACAGCCTCAAGTCTTTTTGAATATGATGCCACAAGCTTGGCACACCTATCCTTGGCCAGTTTTCCCCATTCCTCTTCGCAGCACCTCTCAAGCACCATCAGGTTGGATGGGAAGCGTCGGTGTACAGCCTTTTTAAGATCTCTCCAGAGATGTTCAATCGGATTCAAGTCTGGGCTCTGGCTGGGCCACTCAAGAGCATTCACAGAGTTGTCCTGAAGCCACCCTTTTGATATCTTGGCTGTGTGCTTAGGGTTGTTGTCCTGCTGAAAGATGAACCGTCGCCCCAGTCTGAGGTCAAGAGCGCTCTGGAGCAGGTTTTCATCCAGGATGTCTCTGTACATTGCTGCAGTCATCTTTCCCTTTATCCTGACTAGTCTCCCAGTTCCTGCCGCTGAAAAACATCCCCACAGCATGATGCTGCTTCACTGTAGGGATGGTATTGGCCTGGTGATGAGAGGTGCCTGGTTTCCTCCAAACGTGACGCCTTGCAATCACACCAAAGAGTTCAATCGTTGTCTCATCAGACCAGAGATTTTTGTTTCTCATGGTCTGAGAGCCGTTCAGGTGCCTTTTGGCAAACTCCAGGCAGGCTGCCATGTGCCTTTTACTAAGGAGTGGCTTCCGTCTGGCCACTCAACCATACAGGCCTGATTGGTGGATTGCTGCAGAGATGTTTGTCCTTCTGGAAGGCTCTCCTCTCTCCACAGAGGACCTGTGGAGCTCTGACAGAGTGACCATTGGGCTCTTGGTCACCTCCCCAATCGCTCAGTTTAGATGGCCGGCCAGCTCTAGGAAGAGTCCTGGTGGTTTCAAACTTCTTCCACTTACGGATGATGGAGGGTACTGTGCTCATTTGGACCTTCAAAGCAGCAGAAATTTTTCTGTAACCTTCCCCAGATTTGTGCCTCGAGACAATCCTGTCTCAGAGGTCTACAGACAATTCCTTTGACTTCATGCTTGGCTTGTGCTCTGACATGAACCGTCAACTGCGGAACCTTATCTAGACAGGTGTGTGCCTTTCCAAATCATGTCCAATCAACTGAATTTACCACAGGTGGACTCCAATTAAGCTGCAGAAACATCTCAAGGATGATCAGGGGAAACAGGATGCACCTGAGCTCAATTTTGAGCTTCATGGCAAAGGCTGTGGATACTTATGTACATGTGCTTTCTCAATTTTTTATTTTTAATAAATTTGCAAAAACCTCAAGTAAACTTTTTTCACGTTGTCATTATGGGGTGTTGTGTGTAGAATTCTGAGGAAAAAAATGAATTTAATCCATTTTGGAATAAGGCTGTAACATAACAAAATGTGGAAAAAGTGATGCGCTGTGAATACTTTCCGGATGCACTGTATATATATATATATATATATATATATATATAGATAGATAGATAGATAGATAGATAGATAAAAAGTACATATTCATATTAAAATTAACAATTACAATATTTAAACCATTATTGTGCCATATGGTGTGTGCATCTACTCATAACTAAGTAACATATTTTTAGTAACTATAGAATACATTTTTAAGTCTGAAATAAAAGTAATTCTGTCCACTTTGTATTAGGGTCTTTTAGTGTCATGGCATATTCATATTCTGATTTATAGCTTTTATAACTTATAAAATGTAAGTCAATTGAGTCACTTTACAGTTATTTAATGGTTTTATATGTGTTTTTTTCCATTCTTAATTTTTTCTATTTCCAGCAGATTGACCCTGGAAGGCGACTATAGATGAGGAGACTTTGCTTGTTACTAACCTTTCCTCTTGAGAATGTGTTAAGATTTCTACTTGCATCTTGCACTGGAGAATTGATTGGGAAGGATTCACTGCCTTTCACCTTGGCATATTCCTGAATGAGAGTTCTGGTTGCTCTCTTGAGAAATTATTTTGTTCTGAAAAACATTAATGTATTCAACCTCTGCTTTTTTTATTGACCACAATTTTGTCTAGTAACAAGGTAAGTTACCTTTGCCACTCAAAATAAAAAGAATGGACTCTCAATCAAAAAAAAAAGTCTCTTTTGTATTTAGTTTTCAACACCATGACCCTGAGATTGCTTATAAGGGAATGCCTTTGCTTAATTTCAATCTAATATATTATAGGTAGATGGCGAATCAGTAGAATTCCAGAAGAAGTGGACAATAGGAATGCAATAGTAACTTTTCTGCTTTTGTTTAATTTAAATAATACCTGGTAATTTTATTATTTGATTATGTTATTTATGAAAATATTTATCTTTTATCTGTTGCTTTATTTGCCCACCACTACAGTTTGATCTTCTGTTGTCTTTTCAGCATGTGAACAAAAGTTTCTCATCCAATCATACTCACAATGTAAACAATGAGAGAACCATACAATTTTAAACAGTAAAAGCAACTGACAAGCTTATAATGTAAAGGATATTTAAAAATTACACACTAGCTATAAACCATACAGAGGCGGATATTTTAGTTTCTATTTCAGGTAAAAACTTGACCAAATATATACCTTCTAGACCCCTTCTCTGTTCCTCTGTTCTTTAACTCTGATAACCTACCCCATCCCATTTAAATCAATTATGCTAGTGTCTGGTGTTCTGTTAACTATTGATGTGCATCATCATGTCAGGATGAAAGGAGCTCTTTAAGGTGCTCAGAAAAAAATGTTGTAAATGCCAATTAATCTAGCAAAGGACTAAAAAAGATCACAAAATTATTTTAATTTAATTATCTTACTATAAGGATAATCATCTCCAAGTGACGTAGATTTCAAACAACTGCTAATTTGTCCCGCACAGGCAGACCCAGCAAATTCATTACAAGAGCTAACTATTTGATACTAAAAGAAGTCTGCAAGAACCCTAAATTTAATAGCAGGATCTTCAAGTAAACATGACACCAATCTAACAGTAAGCATGTTTGGAGCAAATTGAAGACAGTATTCCAGGAGAGATCCCTCATACCAACTGTGAAGCAAGGTGGTGGAAATATGAATTGCGCATCATATCAAAATGTGCTTTAGGTGAATGTGAGGGCATCTGTCAGAAAGTTGACATTGAACTGTAAATGGACTTTTCAACACTATAATAATCAGAAGCACACTAGCAAAACCAGCAAAGAATGGCTCAAGAATAAGACATGGAGGTTGATAATTAGTCCTAGTTAAAGCCCTGATTTGAATTACATTGAAATTTTTTGGGGCAATTAAAAACTGTCTGAACATGCAAGAAACCCACACACGTTGTGCAACAGAAGGAATTTTACATGATGGAGTGCTCAAAACGTTCACTCAGTTGATGTCAGAGACCGGTGGGCAGTTATGCAAAATGCCTACAAAAAGTAATTTTTGCTAAAGGGGGCAATACCAGCTTCTGAGGCCAAGTGTGTACTTACTTATACCACAGTTGGACACTACATCTATTAATATTTTTGTTGTATAAATGATTGAAAAATAAATTTTTTCTTGTGTTTTAATTCAAGTACAACAGCTTTATCTGTAGGCACTGTTTGCATTAATATTTACTGTTTGCTTATTCAAATATGTTGAAAAAGCAAAATCCATGGTGTGTACTTACTTTTTCTCACAACTTTAGTTCTTGATAGCAAAAATAAATATTAGCTCTCACAATAAATCCTATTGTATTTTTGGTTCTTTGTAATAACTGAATATCTGTAAAACCATTTTGTGGTGGGAATAGGGGCTACCACTGCAAATGGAAGGATAATATAAAGATCAAAGTCACGTCTACACACAACATTGAGTATGAAACCAAGTTTCCTGACTGAGGATTGGCTCTCTCCTACTCTGGAAATTTCTTATTTGGATGGGCTTGCTCATGTGAAAATACAGTTGAATGCTGTATTTTTGACATATTGGGCAAGAGGTTTTCCACAGTCTGACTATAAACGTGAAGGGTGTCGGGATCAGGGTTGTTTGTCAATCTTTCCAAGGCTATATAGTGATAGATGTGGAGACAATGGTGACCTTTGGGCTCTTAGAGTTCACACTGTAGATCCTAGCACCTAGTGATGAGAATATAAAAGGTTTGGTTGTCTATTCTAGGCTGCTTTCTCACACCTGAAAATATAAGACAATAAAATATAAAAATCTAGACAAAATGAATTATGAAAATAAAAGAATTTATTTTATATATTAAAGCACAAAAATTAAATACAAGAATAGTAAGTTTAATGGAGAATATAATTAAAAAAGAAAACAACGACAATGACACAGATTCTGTGCTTCCTCTCTATCCTCAAGATGACCTCAGTATCTTACAAATCTCATTCTGTTTACATTAGAAATTTTTGCTTCAAACTGTTCGGGCCTGAGTCTCAAGTTGTGCATCAATTAAAATGAAGACAAAGAGTTAATTAGCAGCAAAAACTAGTCACTAATTAAGAAAAGGGTTAGAATGAAAACCTGCAGCCACAGTAGCTCTCCAAGGGCCTCATGCATAATGGCATGTGTAGAATTGGCACTATAACATGACGTAAGTACAAAAGCCGAAATGTGCTTATGCACAGAAAAATCCAGATGCAGGAATCTGTGCCTACTCCAACTTCCACGTACTTCCGCTAAATAAATCCCGGTCAGCGTGAAAAGTAACGTTTGTGCACGCGCCTTAAGTCCTGCCCCAACTCCTTCCAGAATTACCCCTCTTTGAATATGCAAATCAATATAAATCGCCCTTAAGCTCAGCCTTCTGTGAAAAGAAAATGGGAAAAGCACGGGGGAAAATATAAGAATTTCAGCGAATACCAAGTGGAGGCAAAGGAAAAACATACTATTTGTTTAATTAAACTGTGGTATAATCAACAAAATGAAGCTGATCAAGTGACATAGCGTATTGGAGAAACTTGAAAGCTCAGATATCAAAGTCGCCGTGAAAAGGCGAGTCGTAGCCCACCGTCTGAGAGTCATATGAAAACTTATTAGAGTACAGAGAAAAAATATGCACACAGTGGGGAAAAAGCACTAAATGTCAACTTTAATCTCGAAATTTCCTCTTTAATCATGTAATTTATTTTGTCATTAAAGTAGAACATCATAAACGTCATCTTAAAATCGTTTAATTAACCAGTTTCTCAAATCACATCGTAATTAAAGTAGCACGTTAAATGCTTTGTTTCGTATGTGATCCTCTATGTGCTCTATGTGTGTGAATCACTACTTGCTTCTTAAACTGGCTCTCTTCCTCTGACTGGACACAGAATCCATTACATTCGTGATATTAAAGCTCTCTGAATAACTAAAATACTGAGATGTATACGTGATATCATTTTCATGAGGATGGGAGTTAAAGCACGTTATTAAACATGGGTTTCACGGCTCAGTGATTGTGCGCGACCTTCGTTGAAATCATTTATTGCAGCAGTACTCATGGGCAGCTCTAGGCTTGTGGCGGCCCTGGGCAGAGAAAGAATCGGTGGCTCCTTCGCCCCCCAATGTCAATATGGTATCTTATGTACGGTGGATGGCCATGTCCGTTGCGGACACTGCATAGCCGCCTTGTGCTCATGACACCGGCGTTTAACTTTTGTTGAAATTTGCCGCTGCGTTTTTAGCTGTGTCGTTATTTTTTCTTTCAGTTTTATATTCAATATATAACTTTCTCCAAGTAACCGATTGCCACACAATCAGCTCTGTAATAGATGTTAAGCCATGTGTAAGCTTAAAGCGCCGATTCTTCAAAACTTTTAACATTGAACTATCTTCGTAGTACATGTTTAATTATTCTATCCTTCACGCCAGTCCCAGTGAAGAATATAGATTATTTAAATGAGTTAAAGTTTTGCCTGTTGTGGAACGTGGCCCCGACACAGACAGATGGCCATCGTTTTCTCACCCAACACACACATTTATTATGTACAATATTTACAAGTTAGTCCGTGCACAAACCCAGTGCCTCCAGCACCAATTCCCCAAAGTCCAGGCCTCACAGTCCAGTGCCTGCCTTCTGGCCACCTCCACTCCTCTCTCTCTAGACTCCCGTCCACTTCCACCCGACTCCAGCCCTCGAATGAAGGGAGGTGGCCCCTTTTATACCAGCTCCAGCTGCTTCCCGACACTCCTCCACGGACACTCCCCTGTGTGGCGGAAGTGCCGGCTGTGCACCCGGAAGCCCTCCGGGTGTCCCAAGTCTTCCTCCCCCCAGCACTTCCTGGTGTGCCGGAAGAGCTGAGGTCCAGGGCTCTTCAGGCATCGGGGCACACCCTGGCGGTGACCACGGGCCCCTACAGGGTTGAGCTTCCAAGGTCCCCAGTGCAACCAGGGCGGTCGCCCCCTCGTGGTCTGGAGGAGGCGCAAGCCTTCCTCCGGTCCTCCTGGGCGTCCCGGCAGGATACCACCCCCAGCCGTCCGCCACGCTGTATAATATAATAAACATATTTTGCTGCATTTCATCTTAAAAATGATATTGTCATCATATGTAAATACACGCTTTATAAAGTGGCTCAGGTTATGCAATATTATAACTGTAGTGCAAGTTTACAGTAAGGTAATTGTACTTATAAGTACAAACAGTTCTACAAGGAGCAATTGATTGAGTGCGTTTATAGTTCTTGGGATGAAACTGTTTCTGAACCGCGAGGTCCATACAGAAAAGGCTTTGAAACGTTTTGCCGTGGCTGAGACAGCGCGTGCTTAATGCCGTATACCGATAATTCTCCTTCCAATTAGCTGCTGCTGTGATTCACACTCAGATACAGTGATATAAATACTCCGAGTGGTGCAGTGAGAGTAATATGGAAAAAGATGATCCGCTGTGGCAACTCCTAAAGGGAGCAGCTGAAAGAAGAAGAAGAAGAAGAAGAAGAAGGTGCAGTGAGAGTAACAACGCTTAAGCAGTTATGGTATTTAGAAAACTATGGCTATTCCCTGGACCATTATATTGTTACAAGTTAATTACAATCAGATGCATTACACTAATAAACAATATGCGGTTAGTTTCAGTGTATTTATAAAGCTGCGTCAGGTAAACAAGGAGTAACCACACAGGAACAGTAGCATTGCTTTGACGCTGGGTGCCGCCAGTCTGCAAAACCAAGTGGAGAACTCCACAAGGTAAGAGGTACCGTGGAAAAGTGCATGGCTTTACGCCAAGTGTAGGTTTTATACATCGCGATTTGAATGTGGAAAAGTTCTTACGCAACATTTCTGTGTGTACGCACCGTTTATACGTGAGGCCCCAGGACTGGAGTTGGAGACCCCTACTTTAAAGGTTGGTCATAGAAGAAAATGTGATACTTTGCAAAACAAAAACAAAGGTTTAGCAACTAGTTAGGCAGGTGATCCCATAACATGTCCTTCAATTTTTTTTTTCTTTGAGCTTGAGGAACTGCAATGATTTAAACACACTGTAGTCATAAGATAAACAAAACACATTTTTACATTAAACAGATTAAACTGGGTTGGCACAATGGGTAGTGCAGCCAACCTACAGTTACAGTGTTGTGGGTCTCAATCTTGCTCTACTATGCTTTTCCAATTGCAGTGAGAGTTTTCTTTTACATCACAAAATATGTGCAAGGCAGATTAATTATGGATTCCAAATTGGTCCTGTGTGAACATTTACAGGAGGTGACTTTGTGATAGATATTGGTAACCCTGTAAAGGGTTGTTTTTAGCATTGTGCCCAATGCTGGTGGGATTCTGAATTGAACTAAGTGGGTTTGACAATGCCATGGTACACAATGTAGGTTAACTATTCTTTAGCATTCTGATTACCTCTTTCAGGATTATCCACATAAATCTGATAGAAAGAGGCTTCAGATGATCAAATATCTATCCTCTTGTGATTCATGTTTCCTACTGTATTGGTAGAGTGAAATTTAAAGCAACAGCATGTAAAGTATGAAAGCCTTCAGTCTCATCAGGCAGTGTTCACATGTAAAGTGTGCCTGAGGGACTTAACCTGTACTTTGGCAGGCCTCTAGTTTTCAATCTACTGTATTTGCACCAGCCAGGGTGGCATGGGGCCAACCCAATTTGAACTATTCAATTCAAAAATGTATTTTTTAATTTACAGCTATAGTGCCTGGAAGTTGTAAAATTTGCAAGCCTTTAATTGATATGTATTATTGAATAACAAAAAATGGTGTCCACAATAAAACAGTGGCTAAAGTTAGTGGACTTTGAAAGATATTGCCTTTCTTCTGCTTATAATCAGTTTTGTTTTGATAGGTTCTAAGAATATGTCCTCCTCTAGATGCCAGTAACGTCCAGTCCTCTTTATGGTCAGTCATTTCCAAATTTTTCAAAGGGAACAGATGTTGAATTTATTGACTAATGGCTTGTTGACAGCATCAACATATACAGAATATTATAAAAAATGTTGTTATATTCAATCATAGCTCTTTAATCATACGAATTTGATGTTCTGCATTAGTGATATTTTATATTGCATCCATGTGCCTGATTATTTGATAATGAAAAATAGCATGAACAGAATTTCATTATCGTTTTGATATGATCTGTGGAATGACTTGCCTAACTTAATTTTCAATGTAATATATTGTGCTGAAATAGAAGCCCTTGTGAGTTACCTTTCCATTAGACAGATTAAAATATTTTAATAGGGTGATTGAAAGAAGAACTGGCGATCCAAGGAGTGAAGTTAAAAAGAATCCCTTATCGAACAGAGTTAAGTTAATCTCAGTGCTAACTACCCCTCAAACTATGAAAAACACAAGGTGAATACTACAGAAAACAATGCTATCTTTCCTGCAAAAGACTCAAGAAATGTCTAAAGATGACTAAATACACTCTTGCACTTTCAATGTGTACTTACAATATGCATTGCTGGTACCCCATGTTTCAATGTTTAGCTTTTGTAATGTGATCTTGTTATTCTTTTCAAGATGTAAACTTGCTGTATACTTTAAAATTAAGCCAAAAGAGATCAGCCCAATAAACTTTCATAAATATAATGCTACATTTGTTTCTAGGTAGAACTGTAGCATAGTTTTAGCAAATAAAATATAACAGATGAAACAAATAAAGTGCTCTCAAATCCTTCTGTCTCATGTGGAGAATGTTGAGAAAGAGTGTTGTGTTGTTTACTCTTTTAAAAACTTTTTGTTTCGGTATATACATCATTGAGGCAAATTCCGGTATTTTTTATTTTAGCTCTTACTAATTACTCCATCAGGTGCTTCCCCTTATTTTATTTAAACATTAAATCCACTCTAATAGAAACTAAATGCTTAATTGATGCCTGAGGACATTTACACTGTCTGCATTTTCAGGTGTACTTAGACTTTTATACATTCTTGTGCATCATGGGGCCGGAGAGTGGGAACGTGTTAAATGTTGACCGGACATGAAAGAATCAAGTATGAATTTCTTTATACTTTACACACATGATAATTCTACTGCTTCTTCCACTGCTACTACTAATGTGATGGTGCTTTCTATGAATGGTGCCATATAAAGTGAATATGTTGCAATACCAAGGAATCAGCCAAACTCCTTTCTTCAGGATATTTTTCATCTGTTATGTAACGTATTTGCCCACTGCTTTTCATTTCCTTTTCTCTTCCAACTTATCTGTTTCTCTCTTTTTTACTTAATAATGAAGCATAATTAATTTTTTAAAACTGGATGATTGTTTATCAAAATATTTTCCCTTTACTGTTTAAAATTAATTTTGAATTTTGTTTTAGCTCTTTTTTTAAAAAAAAAAAAATGATTAAATTATATTAAGTAGAACCGAAAATGGATGAATATTTTTACCATCTTAAAGAAGGTAGGAATTGAAATAATTAATTTGTCTTGAAAAACCAGGCATTTCTAATGTGAGCATAAAAATAAATATTTGTATAAAATTCCTTCATTTTATTTTATAGGAGCAGAATGACAGTCATATTTGGTACATCTGTCTTAATATTTTGTCTTGCAGACACTGCCAAACTCTGTACTCAGACGTTTCAATACCTTCTGTTCAAGCTCTTGTTGAAACAGCTTCTAGCTAGAAAGAAGTTACTTGTCACTCCTTCAGCTATTCTTTCTTTACTTTCTTTTCTTGATTTTAATGACCAGGAAGTTGTGAAGCATTCTAATTCCCAAATCATGGGCCAATATATTTCAAATCGCAAAAATAACTTGATAAATTCCATGAATGTTAATAAAATAAAAGGCAACATTTCAAAGTATTTTTTAAAACCTAAAATGTTAAGAATGTCAGTATTACAATTGTATTTTACTGCTAGGGGTAAATAAAAACTCCAATTACTTTGAATAATTATATCAACCAGAGATATCCATCCATCCATTTTCTAAACCTGCTTATCTAGAGTAGAGTCACATGGATGTTGTAGCAAAGGATCAGGTGCAAGACAGGAACAGGGCAGCAGCCCAAATACAAGGTGAACACACACACACACATCAGAGACAAATCTGGCATCACCAGTCCTCCTAAACTGCACATCTTTGGACTAAGGAACAAAACTGGAGTACTGAAGGAAACTCGTATAAACATGGAGAGAACCTGCAAAATCTGTACAGGGAGGACCCAGGTGTTGAGTCCCAGTTGTGCTGCCCACTAGAGATGTATATAAATAAATTATTGTTCAGGTATAATTTTGATAAAATACTGTTACCGCTAGTTATTTTTACTTCCTTTTCACTTTTTGCTTAATCTTTTGAACCATTGTCAGCTAAATTACATCAGAATAGCACATAAGCTGTGACTTACCTAGGTCCTTCAAATCATATTCTTGTTTTTCCTGTCGATTGAAGAGGGCATCCCTTGCTGAAGATGACTCAAATGAACACACCATCTCTCTGTTCATGGCTTCTTTTCTCTAGGAGATTTAAAATATTTTTGAAGGAATATGCAAATTGTTTACATAGTATCATCCAAAGCAACCACACTGGTTACATTAGTCAAGGGTGATATTAATGCGCTAGGGAGTTGACATCAAGATGCTACAAAAACTCACCTCTTTTTGTCAGCTCTGACCACATCTTTCCTGGTCTCCCCTTATTTCCACTGTTTACTGAGAGAGTACACAGGCTGGATGGCACACAGGATAACACATTGCATTCTCATGCAAGAGTAATGAGGTTTATTGATTAACAAGACTGTCAAAAACTATCGTATACACTCATGTATAAGAATCAATCATAAAATCAGACTCCGACTTGTATGCCCATTCAAAAATACAACACTTAGTTTTTTTTTTTTTATCTTCTTGCTTCTTCCAATCTCACATCAGTTTCTCAGACACATCAAATTTTGTTGCAGCAGCGCAGTTTCCAATTTCTTTTGCCACTTCAACGACTTTTAGTTTAATACCAGCTTCATAGTTTCTTCTTATCGAATGCTCCATCGTAGATAAGGAATGCTTTATACGATAAAGGTGTATGAGGGTGTGAGATACACAAAACAGTGCAAACGTCGCTTTGGAATAGTTTGGGTATTATTATGTGCTCACTTAGACACAATACATTGAAAAAGAAGGCAGTGTGCTCCGTGGTTACTCTCTCAGGTGGGAGCTTTCCACATTCTTTTTATACGACCGACATTATAAAATACTGGAAATTACACGCTAAAACCAAGCCCTGACTTATCCGCGGGAGAACTTAAACGCGAGTATATAAGGTACTTTATGATGCATCCCCATTCCAAAACCTCTTCTTTAAAATAGAAAAATTTATTTATTTATCCAGACTTTAGTTTTAATATGGCTGCTGCCAGAAAAGTAAAGCATACTCTAATTAGGATTAATAAAGGAACACAAATTTTTAGTCTTTCTCAGATGTCTCAAACTCTTCTTCTGAGGTCAGTAAGTTTTTATAACACTTCAGCTGATGTTAACAATGATTTCAAGTGTTTTAAATGACTTGGAACTTTCCCAGAGTAATTCTTTCCGCGCATCACCTTCAGTTTACAGATTACCAATGGGCTGTTATCGTAGTTACTTCTCAGTGTTCTGTTATAAAGATTGCCTAGCCATAGATGATTCTCCAAAGTTCTACTTCTGAATTGATGTTGTTGTTCACTTATGTTTTTATTTGTTGTTTATTTTTTTGCAGACCTACTGTCTTGTAATGTTCTGACCACTTTGAAGTTTGTCTGAGTTTCATTATCATCATTCCCACTATACCTGTTAGTAAGTGTATTTTGCTTTTTATGAGTTGCTTAATTTAAGTTCTGCTCCGTGTTGTCCATGCATGTCTTTTTATTTTTTTCATAGTTCTTTTTTAAACCCTAGAGTAAGGTGTCTGGATGCTTACTTGCAGCTGCATGAGGTTTAGCTGTGGGCACCATGTGCAAGTCTCATGTCCTGAGCTTGTACATCTTTCTGCTTAAAGGCCTTTGGACTAAAGCTCACAACTATCCCAGTGTAACCTAATGTGTCATTCAGTGGTGAATGCTTTAGAGTCTGCCACATTAGTTTTTATGATTTACAACTACATTTTAGAATTGTTGCATCCAGAATGTGGCATTATTGCTTTTTATATGTATTTTCTTTATTTTTTGAGAGTACAAATGGTTCTTTTGTGCCTCGTGGAATATTAAAGTCTTGAGATCCCCTGATAAAAGAACTAGTGTCACTGATTTTTTCATCTTCCCCTCTTGGAAGTGTGGATTTGCTATTCTTGTGTGGCAATGGTTCTAGTCTCTGGATGCGATTCTCATAGTAAGTTCTATTATCTCTTGTTTGAACATAGAGGTAGGAAAATTGGACTTATTGTCCTATGCACCCATTTGTTCTCCCAACTTCTTCCAGCATCTGGCAAACAAAAATGTTACATTTCATTAATTACAAGTTTGTTACTGGTACAGACCCTAAAACTGTCCTTAGCTGAATGCTGGATAAGCACTTTCTCTTCTGTTGTGTTGTGCCTTCTCCTGTATTCATACCTTATGTAAATTCATTGATGATCTTTAATCTAGTTGACTCGTGTCGTTTAAATTAACTCAGTTATGATCTCTATTTTTTATTTTGTGAAGCAAAAATATAATAACAAAGGATAACTCAATGAAGTGAAAACAATATAGCATGTGTAGTAGTATTTTCCAAAAACACTTAATGAAAATCAGATATCAATAGATGACTACTTTACTGTCAGAAATACCTTGGTAGCCCGGCATCCATTTTTAGGCAGAGTTCTCAGAAGGATAATTAGCTGGTGGATCATCAGCACACACAATTTTGATTTGTCCACATACCAATGTGTGAGTTTAGAACCTCCCACCAACTTGTCACTTCTGTTCTTTTCAGTCTTCTTTCACCTTCTCTCACTTTTTTCCACCTGTTCTGGAACTGTTTACCTGCTGCTATGCTCTTTTATAGTGTAGCCAATTCCCTCTTAATGACCCTGGTCTTCCTCCTCCTCCTAGTCTTTTCGTCTTTTTTCTCAATTTTCCTTTCTCTCACTCAGCAGAGGCTTCTTATGACTGCTACTATTACAGCTTAGCACCCATTAGCATCTCACTGGAAATTTTCTAGTCCTGCTGTCCCTTCAATGCGGAAGTGTTCATTCTATATTCCAGTACTTCATATCTCAGATCAGCAACTGTTACAGCTCTACTATTCAATATTGTCTTTATGCTATGGGGTAAGACAAAGGCTGGTTGAGGGGTTCCCTGTGATATGGTTTATTCTTTTTCTGTTTTGGCTGCTTGCTGTGCTGTGTGGGGTGAGCTATCTGCTTCTCTCATCAACTACATATCTGCTTTTTTATTTGTCTGCCTCTTTAATTGGGCAGAGATGAGTGAGATGTTCATTTTTGTTTTTATATACAGTATGTCTATATATACAGATATATATATTGTGGTCGTCTGAGATAATGACAAGCTTGACAGAAAATACATTTTGGAGTGCCAAAAACAAGGAAAGAACAAAAACAAATGTTCAATGGTGTGAAAACAAAACAAAAACAGTTGCTACCAAATAATGTGTGTTTGATAAAATATAGAAGTTCTTTGTCTATGTAACTTAGCAGCTCCATCACTCTGGTTGTTTAGTTGAGAAGTCTCACATTTTTGTCGGTGGTCCCTGGCCCAGGGACCAGAAGGGGCACAGTCAGATACCCTCACTGGGCTGTTTCTCTAAACTGTGAAGGAAAAGGAAGACAAAACAGTTAGTGATAGTGTCCCCTCTCGGTCTGGGTGGAAGTACATACCTGGGAGAAACTTGGAAACTGGCTCCAGGAACCAAGCATAACCAAACTAAAACTGGTTTTGTGTCCATTACATGATTTTATTTTAAACTCCCTGTGTTCTTGCAAAAAACGGAAAGGTCTTCAATAAGGCTGTGGTGATTCTGGGATAGCTTTTAAGTCTGTCCATTATATTTCACGTACACAATAGTATAGTCAGATTACTGTTGGTCTGGGGGACACATGTGGGATTTGTTAATAAAAGTGTTCAGAATATTTTTGAACAGTAATGTTAGGAGAAAATACAGTGTATTTGCAAAATTGCATTAAATCTGTGTTATGCACAGGGTAAAAGAGTGGCAAGAAAAAAGCAGTGCACAGCACAGAAAAAAAAAAACAATTAGCATGGCCATAATTTCCTCTACGTCTTGCATTTGGGTAAGAGTTTAACATTTCTACTAGTAATATAAAACAGCTAGAGGCAAGCCATCAACCTTGATTTAGATCCGGGACGTTTGGGTTAATAGCATAAAAGTGGCATTAGCATACTGCATGTAGCCCCCAAATGCAAACTGTAGTTTCATTTTTATATTCAGTTTTTTTGAGTGGGTAAAAAAAAATCTACATACAAGTACTTCAATTACAGCATACATTCTGGCATTCCTGAATAATAATTATATGCTGATGCTTAAAAACTTGCATTTGCTCTATCAGTAAAAAAATATGATAAGACATTTCTGCATTTATTTAGAACTGTATTGATCTAACTCTAAGTTACACTAAAAATTGTCTTTCTTTTACACTTACTTTTAACACTTTCTTTTACAATTGTTGCAATTTGAAGTAACAGTTCCTTCTAGCTACAAGGTATAGTTGCCGATATTAGTAGTTGCTGCCTTGTTGCCAGTTACCAGAGCACTAGCAATAAAAATCAGACTTTGAACAACTTAAATTTTTCTTATTTTCACTTTTAAAGTGATATCATTTTCATTTATCCTGTTACTTGCCTTTTTAATGATGCCCTGAGTAAAGGAAATGTGTTATATTTTTTAAAAATGTAATTGTAAATAGACTTTTTAAATTAGTGGATGAAATGATAAATTTTTGTGATAAGCTGTCTGGAAAGGCAGTGGACACCTAAAATTAATAATAAAAAATGTAAATATTAACTGAAAGGGGATAAAAAGAAAGCTAATCTTATAACTTGGTCTTCTTGGCATGGCACAGATCCCTTCGTTCTAATTAACTAAGGTGTTTGCTTATTTAACATTAAGTTATAGATTACCTTTTATCTACTTTTGGAAAGAAAGTTAAAAACCTTATTAACACAGTTTCAAAGATGATTGCATTTCATTATTTTTAAGGTTATCTTTAAACATGATTTAAATAAGAGAATTAGCTATGAGCCTGAAGGAATCAAAACGCTATGATCAAATATAATTTTTTTTTTGTTCTCCATTTTATTTCTTAAGCTACCTATGTGATGAAATCTTTGATAAAATGAGCAGTGTAATGGAATTTGGACAACAACTTTGATGATGAAAGCAAAATATTGGCAGAAAAAAAACACAATAAATGCAGTGATGTGTTAATGCCACACTGCCATTTTGAACTGAACCAAGAACTGCACTGTAGTAGAACTAATCACCAACCAGACAGCCATCGAAATAGAGGTGTTATTTGCTAATTCCACACTTTGATCTGTCCCTTTTTTAGCCTTTGGAATTTAATCAAATGGTTTGTGATTATTGACTTCATAGCATTAAATTGAGCAGGATTGAATTCAAAGATAATTCAAAGTACATGGACAAAGTCATAGTCAGGTAATCACGTTTTATATCTTTTAACATGAAAGGGCTTTTGACAATCATAAAACTTCAAATCAAACGTTTAGTATTTATAAAGTAAGTTAAGTGAACAATCCCACAAAGTGAGTTTGATAGTAATAAGGCCCAAGTCAAAACAAATCCCTAAACCTATTCACTTCTTTTTTGTAATAAAAGCCAACAGTAACTTGAAACCACATAGTAGAGAGCACCAGGAAATGTAAGCACTTTGTTATTAGTTCAGTTTCTTTTTATATTTTTAAAAACCATTAAAAGAGTCATCTAACTTGATTTCTATCTAATTTCAGGATCTGTGTTTTGAAGTGTGCCTACTGTGATTTGATTGCATAGCTATAGTAAGGAGAATGAAGGCCTCTAAAAACATCCACAAGCATGGCCTAAGCAACATAGTCTGATCCAAAACTCCACAGGGTGTTTTTCACCTAATCTGGCCTAAACGGAGCCCTGGTTTTCAAAGTTTAAAATGTATCCGAAATATTTAAAAAATGCTCTTCTACTGAGAGGAACCCCTGACTGGCAAGGACAAGGTCAAAGTAAAATCTTTTAATATCAATTAAGAAGTTTATTTGTATACACAAAAATAAAGACAAAATGGCAAAAGGTTTGCCCTTTTGCCAATATGCAATATGCAATTCAATAATCAAACACCAGATGAAAATAAAACCAATAAACTAGACCACTGAAAGAACCACTTCCAGCTCAAAATATCCTTCAGTGGTGACATCAGGGTGACTTCGCCCCTTAGGGCTCCACCCACAAAGTACAGGAAATATAGTGGAACAATATACACAGAAACATATTACTTTACTAATTAAATATTGAATTAAAATAACACATTTAAAGAAAAACCTGAACTTACACAAAGTAAAACCACAAAGAAATAATGAACGATGCAAACTTAATAAACAAGAACAAAAATATTAAATATACAAGAAGTAAACTACAGCCAGGGCAATGATCCCAGCTGAAGCATAGCAGTGGCAAGGCTGCCAGACAGTATATACACACATTAGTATGACAATATTTAATTAATGAGTTTATATTTTCTATTTTTGTGAATATATACAAAATGACAAGCCTATTAAGAAGGTAACAGGGTAACCCAACAGCATAAATTGTTTCTAAAGAGAAAAGACGGGGTGGGGGGGTGCCAGAATATGTGCAAAAAAAATGCCAGGCAAATCAAGTGAACAAAGGTGGCAAAGTGGATCAGGGGAGATACACATTAAAAAACATTTCCGTGGGGTGAGGCAAAGTATATTATTTTTAGTTGTGTCAATTGGGAATCCTACAGCAAAATACAAACATTCCTAAATATATTGTGCCATGAGAAAGAAGAACCAATGGAGAAAGATTATTAGACCAGAGTGAAATTAGAAAGAGATGTTTGTAGGATGATTTGCAAAGTAGAGAGTCAAGGGTGTAGACACAAATGGAAAAGTGAGTATAGAGGATGATAAGGAAGAGGGTCAGATAGTGAGATGCCACATGTTCTGAGCACTGACTGAAGTGAAGTAGAAGAAGAAAGACAAACTGGGAAGGTTTTTTTTAGGAAAACTCGCAATTTCTGTCAAGGTTTGTATTTTCCATTCAAACAATTAGAAATCTATACTAATAAAAGGCAAAGCCCTCACTCACTCACTCACTCACTCACTCATCACTAATTCTCCAACTTCCCATGTAGGTAGAAGGCTGAAATTTGGCAGGCTTATTCCTTACAGTTTACTAACAAAAGTTAAGCATATTTTATTTTGAAATTCTATGCGTAACGGTCATAACGGTCGACAACGTCCGCCATGTTGAACTTTCTTATTTATGGCAACATCTTCATGAAATTTGGTAGGCGGCTTCCCTGCGCTAACCGAAACCGATGTACGTACTTATTTCGATAATATGACGCCACTGTCGGCCGCCATATTGAACTTTTCAACGTCACTAATTTTCCAACTTCCCGTGTAGGTAGAAGGCTGAAATTTGGAAGGCTCATTCCTTACGGCTTACATACAAAAATTAAGCAGGTTTAATTTCGAAATTCTACGCATAGCGGTCCTAACGGTCAACAACGTCAGCCATGTTGAACTTTCTTATTCATGGCCCCATCATCACAAAATTTGGTAGGCGGCTTTCCTGCACTAACCAAAACCAATGTACATACTTATTTCGTTGGTATGACGCCACTGTCAGCTGCCATATTGAACTTTCCAACGTCACTAATTCTCCAAATTCCCGTGTAGGTAGAAGGCTGAAATTTGGTACTTATTTTGGTGTATGATGCCACTGTCGGCCGCCATATTGAACTTTTCAACAGTCTTTGTTACTTATGGGCCCATCTTCAAGAAATTTGGTACGCGGGTTCCCAACGCTAACTGAATCCTACTAACGTACATATATATGTCTATAGCCTGCAGCTCAGTCACCGTGTGAGGCGGCGTTGGGTCCCCCCTCCCACGTTGTTGGCTGCCTGCCTATATAAGGCCATCCGTCGCTCCAGTCTCTTCATTCCCTTCCTTGCTTCGCCACGGGATTCACGTCTCCCTACTGATAACTACAGCCTTTTTATTTAATCCATGGCTTCTCCGCTGTTTTATTGTTCGTTTATTACGATTATAGTTATTGTGTAGGTATTTTAGACTTACTTTACTTTACATTGTTCAGGTACCCATTTCCTTTATCATTCCAACCGTACCCACATTAACATGTCTATCGAGGTGATCACCATCGATCAAAGAACTGTCACTTACCGAGTGGTTTCCATGCCCGGAGATGGCACCTACCTTTTACATTCTCTGTGTTACATATTGCATGGACATATCAGGCTCACTCTATCTGGAGAAACATTGTGTCTTATGTATTGAATGACTGGGACAGGTTCAAGGTGTGGACTGATGACGGTACAGGAGATAATTATACTACACAGGAGCACTATAAGAGTGAAATGCTTAAGCCCTTCACCTATGCGTCTGCATGTGAGTTGATGGCTGCCGCTGAATTGTTCGGTTGTCGCTTTCAAGTGTACCAAAATGGCCAAATATTTTACACCTTTGGACAACCGCCAATGCCTCTTAAACATCTTAGATTCACAGGTGACGATTTCAGTAGTGGACACTTTGATGTTTATGAATGTTTAAACTTTAAAAATCTGGATGTGAAGTTATCGATGAAACCGGTTGTATACTTACAACGCTTGACAGATTACGAATGTCCCTTCAACACAAGTCCTACAAATACTGTCATAATTGAAACAAACCATGGAACTCAAACCGATAATGACAGCAGCAATCCAAGCTGTGAGATTTGAAACAAGATTACTGTTCACATGGCCAACTATACGTTGCATGCTCAAGAGTAAGCTCAGCGCACAGCTTGGTCATATTACAACCGGAGGGCCGAACTCAGAATGTGCTATACAAAGAGATCCTTAACAAATAATTATTGCTATATTTTTCCTCAGTTTAAAAAGGTTTAATTTTCTTCTTAATAAAAATTTAAAGGCAGTACTTTGCCGCTGCGAAGCGCGGGTATTTTGCTAGTTTTATAATAAGAAGACAAAAGAAAATCTTAGGAATAAATAAAATGCATTTTTCGGAATACTAGATCATTAAGAGTTTCACTTAAAATAACCAGCCAGACTAATTATTATATATGTGGATGAATCATAAAACACATAATTTAATGCATACATTAATGTATGTATGTGAAAAAAGAAACAACAACATTTATTTATATAGCACATTTTCATACAAACAGTAGCTCAAAGTGCTTTACATAATAAAGAATAGAAAAATAAGACACAATAAGAAAACAAAATAAATCAACATTAATTAACATCGAATAAGAGTAAGGTTCAATGGCCAGTGGGGACAGAAAAAACAAAAAAACTCCAGACGGCTGGAGAAAAAGTAAAATTTGTAGGGATTCCAGACCATGAGACCAGAAACTCAAAATGCTTACTGTGTTTTGCTCAAGTTGATTTGCTTGGAAATTAAATGAATTAAAATAAAAAATAATCACACAAAATATAAAGCTTTAACAGTTGAAAGATAGTTTAATGGTGGTTTGAAGTTCACAGTAATATGTTTGAACACTATTTATTAGTAAAATTATATTAAATTGTTCTAATCTTTTCTAATGATATGCTTTATAAGATCAGACCTATCACATTGCCATGACCCACTAATCAAAACTGAACTGTTTTACCTGAAATCTGAATTGAGAAAGGTATTATGTAACGTATACTTCTGTATATTTTGATGGACATTGCTGCTTGACCATAATTGGTTATTGTGGGTTTTTGTTGATTGCAGTATTTACCTTTCAAAGTAAAATCAGTCATAATTGTGAGCAGAGCAGTGGAACATTTTGTATCAGACTGGAAGAAAAATCAAACTCATAGCCAGAAAAAAATCAAAAACCAGAAAGTCCAACTTAATGTCACCAAAGCCAAATTGCTACCCAGAAGGTATAAAAAGAACTAGCAAAAGAATACATGACCAGAAGAAGTTTTAATGAATTGCACAAAAGATTTTTAGGTTATCCACAATCTTGGATGAAGAGAGATCCATCGTACTGATATGGAAAGCATCAGATCAAAGATGTTAAATGTCACAACCTTCCCTAGAAACCAGAACTTGGATCATGATGACTTGAACCCAGAAAATGGGTCATTTTGTAGTGAAGGAAGTATTCTGCACCTTTAAAATTTAATATTTATTTTATTTTCATCAGGATTTTGTGTACTATTGATTTGTTTACTATACTATCAAAGTTACTGTGATATACTTTCAATATAAATTTTGAACTAATTTATTTTCTAGGTTGGATTCTCATGGACCTCTCTTTGATAGAGCCACCTACAGTAAAAATTAAATTATTCCTGAACCTACATTTTCCAGTACAGGTTAGGGGAGATGAACTTATACTAATAACAACAGAAGTAAGGCACAAACAATTCCTTGATAATATTTCAGACAAATATAAGGCAAACGTCTGTACTTTTCTTTACTTTCTCATACCAGGCTCTGACAGATGTTATGGAAAAAACTTTCCTCTGTCTTCAAAGGAGGCAGACACTGACTCCAGATGAGAATGCAGAGACTGCATGCATTAGCTTTGAGAAGGGGATCCCAAGGTAAAGTTATAAAAAAAGTAATTTACTTTAGTAACCATGAAGAAGGTATCAGCTTGTCCAGTGGGGGCACATCAGGTGTGTGCTCATGCTCTCTCACTATTTTATACAGGCTTTGCAGGAATCGGGCGTAGCATATACATGAATCACATCCGTGTCGCCTGCTTTAGGAGGAGTGACATGATGCAGGATTTGCTGAGAGTATTGTTACGGTGTATAAAAGGCAATTCCTGCCGGTGGGGGTGGTCTCTTGTAATTCAGTCGTGGGAGAGTGAGTTTGGTATAGCAGTTCTTATCAGAATACTAAGAATAACTGTTTAAACCTCAGTTTGTATATATTTTCTTTCTGTATACTAATAAATATAGATATCCCCTAGTTACAGTTTAGTTTTGGTGAAGGTATTTATATAGTCTGGGTTTATGCCGTACTTTTGTCTTTTTTTGTATATACACTGTGTTCTTTTAAATATTTTTGGAATCATTGAATGGACTGTATTTTGAGTAGATTCTTCCAGACTGCATTTTTTTAAATTTTATTTATTTTATTGTAATCATTCCATACAAATAGATCAATTTTTACAAAAAAATAGGATTGAAAACAAATCAACCCCCACCCCGAGAAAGAGAGCATGGCCAACAGAATAAAACTTAAAGCTAATAAAAATAAATAAATTGATGAGATTAATAGGTGGATAAAGATAAATGGAGAAGAAAAACAAATGGGAAGAGAGTCTACTTCCTCAGTGCTTTAAGAGATTATTCTAAAATATTATTGATTAGATCCTGCCAGGTTTTGAAAAAGTTCTGCACAGATTCTCTAAGTTAGAATTAGATGTTTTCCAATTTCAAATAGTATAAAACATCATTTACCCACTGACTTAAAAGAAGAGGTAGCCATCAGGGCCTGCTGCTTTCCCGCTCTGTTGTGACTTGATAGCATCTAGTAATTCTGATAGCGCCAGAGGTTTATCCAATTCCTTTGCAATAAAAGTATCTATTTGCGGTATCTGTAATGTATCCAGAAATGCATTAGATTGTGTGTTGTCTTCTCTGAACTCAGTAGAATATAAGGATTTATAGTAGTCTCTAAATGTGTGCATTACATTTTTTTATGGTCAATGATTTTATCTCCATTCATTTTGGTGATTGCTGGGATTGCATTGCCAAATTATTGCTTGTGGATTTGTTGAGCTAAGAGCTTATTAGCTTTCTCTCCATGTTCATAGTAATGATGTCTTGATTTAAAAATGAATTGTTCAGTTTCTTTGGTTGTTAAGAGGTTGAGCTCTGAATCCAGAGCCTGTCTTTTCCTATGAAGAGCCTCACTTGGACACCTGGCATGTTCTTGATCTAGTCTAGTAATTTTGCTGGTTAGCTCTGATACCTTCTTGGTTTCAAATTTATTTCTGTGGGAAAAATATGAAATAATCTGTCCTCTTCAGAAGGCTTTAGAGAGTTTCCACGAGTATTCCTGCAGAGATCTCTGAGGATGTATTTGTCTCTAGGAAGAAACTGACTTGTTTTGATATAAATTCTGTACAGTTCTCGTCTCCTAATAGAAGTGGGTTAAGACACAATCTGCGTGATGAGTATGTGGGGCATAATGATTTTAGCTCCACTATCAGAGGGGCATGGTCAGAAATAACAATAGCGTCATACTTGCAAGATTTAATCATAGGTAATCTATTTCTATAAAGAAATAATCAAATCTTGAGTGGCAATAATGTACTGGTGAGTAGAAGGAACATGTTCTTGAGTTTGGGTTTAGAAAACTCCAGGAGTCTGAAAATTTGTGGTCAGTTAAAAACTGTGTAATTGTCTTTGCAGTGTCTTTGAAATGTTAGATGTCATCCCCCCTGTGACAGGAAACCTATCTAAGAGTGGATTTAAAACACAAAGTCCCCAGCCATTATAATTTCATGAGTTTTCACATTGGGAATAGATGAAAATACATTTTCCATGAATTCCCTATCATTGACATTGGGTGCAAAAACATTTATCAAAATCACTTTACAGTTAAATAAGTTGCCCATGACAATCACATACTGTATGTCCCTTCAGGATCAGATACTACATCTGATGGTACAGATGAGACTGTTCTATGTGTAAGAATTCCCACACCTCTAGTTCTATTTTGTATAGCTGGAATGGATCATTTGGCCAGTCCAGTCTTTTTACAGACGGAGCTGATCCTTACTTAATAAGTGAGTCTCCTGTAAAAATACTATTTTAGCGTTTAGACCTGTTAGGTGAGAGAATACTTTCTTTCTCTTTAATTCGTGATTTAGACCTTTAACATTCCAGCTCACAAAGTTAACTGTCCCATCATGGAGACATTGATTCTGAATTTTTGTGAATTTTTGATGTCATTTTGTAGTCTTATCTGGAAGTGAGACAACTTTAACCTCAATTTCCAATTTTCCCACAAGTTATTGCCATGCAGTCTATGGTTATGTTGGAAGTTATAATTATAAGGATTAATAGGATAGATCAGATATAGCTTCCTCTCTTTTACTCCTCCCCTTATCCCCTCACACCCCCCATTTTATCTCCCTACGTGAGGCTGGACCCCACTTCACAAAGTCCCAGTCCTCTGACATACCTAGAGACAGAGCACGTCCAAAACAAAACAAGCCCTCCAGCAGCGGTGCATGAGGATCAAAAAGTTGAGATATCTATTGCCAAAAAACTCTAAATACTATAAGCATAAAATATAATCTTCAACAGTCTTGAAATATTAAGACAGCAAACCCAGAGAATGATGTTAAAAAGTGGCCCTGGATAAGCAAACCCCAATGCAATAATAACAATAGCAATAAACCAATGGTATGATGTCTCCTTTAAAATAGTTAAAAAAAAAATCAACTTTAATTTCTACCACACATACACATGTAATTGTAATTAAAACATAAACAGAAAGTGGCCAAAAAGAGAAAAGGATGTAAAATTATGGTACCGTTGCAAGCAGATCAGACAGCAGGTAATATCTTCTTGCCATGCCATGATAGGATGCGACTCACTATCGTATTTCAAAAAAGTGTCGGGATCAGCTTTCTTAATTCCTTTTCTGCTTCCTCCGTGGAGGGGAAGATGTAATATTTGTCTTAAATATCCACTTTCAGTTTGGCAGGATACAAGTTGGCTGTATCTGATATCGGCTTTCCGTAACCGCTGTTTAATGTTGTAAAAAGCTGCACATTTAGCAGCTGTTGAGGGTGAGAAATCAGGTAAAATACAAATGTTATTTCAAATATAATCTCTTGTTTGTGTCTGAGAAATGCCATTACATTAAGCTTAAATTGTAATCTCTCGAAGCGGACAATTAAAGTCCTAAGTTTAAAGGTATTTGATCCACGTATGCGATAAGCTGCCGCTATCTCGGTATCTGATTTAAAGTCCTCTCCAATTATTTTTGAGAATAGTTCAGCTACGAGTTTCACTGAGTTTTGACTTTCATGATTCTCAGGTAGACATTCGATTCTAATATTATTCCTTCTGCATCCATCTTCCAGAGCCGCAAGTCTGTCTCCGAGTTTTTTGCATTCAGGATTCTCAGATGTAGCGTTTCCATCGGCGGTAGATGCCAGATGTTCCACTGTTTCAATTCAAGACGTGAATGTCTGCTTAATGTCTTCCAGCTGATCGGCAAGTTCTCTCAGTTTAGACTCATTTTTCTGAATGTGTTCCTCAATTTTTCCCAGCATATCTTTAAAGGCTGTAATAGAACGATTATATATACATTTTTCCAAGTCTATTATATTCCTGCTGCATCTCTTGCAGCTGCAGCCGCAGTTTCTCATTTTTCTTGAGCAAGCCATTTATTTCTTTCTTCATATTTTTCTGAATGTCTTTCTTGAGCTCATTTATGGTCGTGGCAATCATTTCCTTCAATTCTAACAGATCGTGTCAACTGTAACCCACTATTGTTTTTTTGGAAAAACACCATCTTTTTGTGTCTGCGTCTCCATGAATGACATCTGTCAAGTCTGATCCCAGTCAGTCCTGAGCTACAATACACCCAAAGTGTAGTCTGGTGCCAACTTGCCTTTACACATACATGGTGTCACAGCCCTATTGATCCTAGCACTGCTCCACAGGAGGGGCATTTGGTCTTTCCAATTAGTTTATCCTTGCATTCTGGAGGTGTGCTTGTTACCCATTTACCCCATTCTAACCTTGGATTAATATGCTGGTATCTTTTTTAAGATACAGGCAAAAACATCATGTACCTAAACTTTAAGTTACATTTAGTTAACTCTTGTAAGAGATGGCTGGCAGCTCAACCTGGCTGGGGCACCCTGAAATGGAAGGATGGGGGAATGTAGCTTTTCTAGCACACTGTCTCCCCCAAAATGCTAGATGGAAGCTTCTCAGGACTGCAGTGGTGCCCCAGATTCCCACAGGGCACTATGAGACATGGATTTTGGCAACAAAGCTCTGCTGGGTACTGTGGGTGCCATCAGGGGACACTGTGGGAAGAAGCTGGGAGACGAAGTTCTCACCTAGCCTGGAAGTACTAGTGGATGACGAGGACGGAACCCCAAAGTACTTCTGGGCTGATCAGAAACTTGAATTCTCCATCTGACCTAGAAGTGCTGGAAAGTCACGTGGGAGGAAGAGCAGAAGCACTTCTGGGTCAAGGACTATAAAGGACTGCAAAACACCCAGCAGAGGAGCCAGAGTCAGGTAAAGGTGGATGACGCTTGCTGGAAGGTGTGGATGAGATTTGTAGAGAAAGAATTATGATTATTATTGTTGATTAACTTGTGTTTATTGTGGTTATGGTGCTTCAGTGAAGGCACTGAAAAGGAAGAAAAAATTATTAAAATACTTCTGAGTGCTTTTACCCTGTGTCTGCTGGTTTAAGGGGGCAACATTGCCACCTAGCAGTCACACCCTTTAGTTACATTCAATCCTTATGTTTAATAATTCACTGATATAGGTTACTTAAGTATATACTGAAATTGTAAAAATGATTATATATTGACTAAAAAAATCTATACAGAAAATCAGAATACCAGGATAAAAAAAAACCTTCCCACAAATAGTGACCTGGCCATGTATTAAACTAAGGTTCAGTGGCTGTAAGGAAGCACAACTACATCTTTCCCATTGATTTGTCCATTTTTGAAAGATACCACATAAAATAAAGATTTTTGTATTTAATAAAGTTGTATAAAAACTGCTAATTTCTTTACTTTCTTTTCAGACATTTGGTTTTGCATTTATTGCCCGCCTAACAGCTTTTCTTCTACTGCTTTACATTTTCTTCTACAATTTTGGGATCTGAAAACTATTGTTCATCTATAGTCTATTACTAAAACACATAGTATATTTCATTTTATAAGCCTCAGACCTGTATACAATGAAATCCTTTTAGGCACAAAATTTTTATTTAAAATCATAGAAAATAAAGATAAAGTTTTAACTTGAAAATAAATTATTGAGACTGAATGAAAAAATAAATAAATAATCCAGTCTACGCCAAAGCTTAATTAGCCCTTAATTAGGCAAAGCACACCTGCATGAAGCTAAAATATCTCACTTGTTCATGTTAATTGTCACATTCATAGTGAAACTGGATCACTAATAATCCAAATTTTGGAAGCTTCTGCTATTGTAAACAAAAAGCCTGTTTCCAATATACAAATTGCAGATGGTTACAAAGCACTGAAAAAAAAGATTTTATTTTTTTTTGCTATGTTTTCCATGATTTTTTTTCATGGAGAAAATATTAATAATATCATGCAGATTACATCTTGCGATGAAGAAAGGGCCTGAGTTGCCTCGAAAGCTTGCATATTGTAATCTTTTTAGTTAGCCAATAAAAGGTGTCATTTTGCTTGGCTTTTCTCTACATGCATTATCAAATAATTTCTGAGGCAACAGCATTTCTATTTGGGTGTCTTATACATATAACAACTTTGTTTCTAGTGCAATCTAATGATTTGTATATGTATTTTGCTTAACCCAAACGGCACATAATAATTCATTTAAATCAACTAATGAGTTAAATGCTTGGTTGGTATGTTCTTCTAAATTTGTGTTGTGAAATGTCCAACAAAAAAAAAATATAGTTTACAAACTAACAAGAAAGTTTCAAGCATTCATTTGCATTTACATTTACAGTGGGATGCAAAAGTTTGGGCAACCTTGTTAATAGTCATTATTTTCCTGTATAAATCGTTGGTTGTTACGATAAAAAATGTCAGTTAAATATATCACACACACACAGTGATATTTGAGAAGTGAAATGAAGTTTATTGGATTTACAGAAAGTGTGCAATAATTGTTCAAACAAAATCAGGCAGGTGCATAAATTTGGACACAACAAAAAAAAATGAAATCAATATTTAGTAGATCCACCTTTTGCAGAAATTACAGCCTCTAAACGCTTCCTGTAGGTCCCAATGTCTGGATTGTGGTTGAAGGTATTTTGGACCATTCCTCTTTACAAAACATATCTAGTTCATTCAGATTTGATGGCTTCCGAGCATGGACAGCTCTCTTTAACTCACACCACAGATTTTCAATTATATTCAGGTCTGGGGACTGAGATGGCCATTCCAAACGTTGTACTTGTTCCTCTGCATGAATGCCTTAGTGGATTTTGAGCAGTGTTTTGGGTGGTTGTCTTGTTGAAAGATCCAGCTCCGGTGCAGCTTCAGCTTTGTCACTGATTCCTGGACATTGGTCTCCAGAATCTGCTGATACTGAGTGGAATCCATGCGTCCCTCAAATTTGACAAGATTCCCAGTCCCTGCACTGGCCACACAGCCCCACAGCATGATGGAACCACCACCGTATTTTACTGTAGGTAGCAGGTGTTTTTCTTGGAATGCTGTGTTCTTTTTCCTCCATGCATAACACCCCTTGTTATGTCCAAATAACTCAATTTTAGTTTCATCAGTCCACAGCACCTTATTCCAAAATGAAGCGGCTCTGTTTGTGCTGTGGGCGGAGAAAAGGCTTCCTCTGCATCACTCTCGCATACAGCATCTCCTTGTGTAAAGTGCACCGAATGGTTGAACGATGCACAGTGACTCCATCTGCTGCAAGATGATGTTGTAGGTCTTTGGTGCTGGTCTGTGGGTTGACTCTGACTGTTCTCACCATTCGTCGCATCTGTCTATCCGAAATCTTTCTTGGTCTGCCACTTCAGGCCTTAACTTGAACTGAGCCTGTGGTCTTCCATTTCCTCAATATGTTCCTAACTGTGGAAACAGACAGCTTAAATCTCTGGGACAGCTTTCTGTATCCTTCCCCAAAACCATGATGGTGAACAATCTTTGTCTTCAGGTCATTTGAGAGTTGTTTTGTGACTCCCATGTTGCTACTCTTTAGAGAAAATTAAAGGAGGAGGGAAACTTACAATTGACCCCCTTAAATACTCTTTCTCATTATAGGATTCACCTGTGTATGTAGGTCAGGGGTCACTGAGCTTACCAAGCCAATTTGAGTTCCAATAATTACTTCTAAAAGTTTTGGAATCAATAAAATGACAACGGTGCCCAAATTTATGCACCTGCCTGATTTTGTTTGAACAATTATTGCACACTTTCTGTAAATCCAATAATCTTCATTTCACTTCTCAAATATCGCTGTGTGTGTCTCCTATATGATATATTTAACTGACATTTATCGTAACAACCAACGATTTATACAGGAAAGTAATGACTATTAACAAGGTTGCCCAAACTTTTGCATCCCACTGTATTTGCTTAGCAGACACTTTTATCCATAATCGAGTAAATATAAGTCTAGAGATTGTTTGGGAACAAGGTTTACAGGACAAGAGCTCAAAACAAAATATAGGCTACTTACAATTCCCAGAATTATACAATGTAGCAGCTAATAAATTCACAAAACAAGAGAGCCCAGCACTTCTTCTTTGTGGCACCCCAGTGCTTGCCTGATGCACTGTTGATATCTTCACGCCAGAATACAAGGTAGGATCTGCTCAAGAGGTAGGACTCAAACCACCTGAGGATATTCCCAGTGATCCCAAGGGGGGTGGGGTCAAGTGGACAAGTAGTGTGGTGACTAGAGAGGGTGTTGGAAATATTGGTGGTGGAGAGAGAAGAAAGAGGAGAATGTTGTGGTGTGATCAGGAGGGAACAGGCTGGCTGGTGCAGTCGATGAGAATTGATTGCTGGTGACAGCCACCTTTTCCTGAAAAAAGGTTGTAAAGTCATCAACAGTCAAGGAGGTTGAGGGTGACTGCAGTGGAGGGTTGAGGAGAGAAGCGAAAGCCGAGAACAAGCCACAAACAAGTGTTAGAGTAGTTACTAGTCTTATCTTGAAAGAATTCTACCTTAGTACTTGTAGTAGCAGAAGAAATAGAAGACAAAAGAGATTGATATTTATCAAGATCAGTTTGGGATTTTGACTTCCTCCATTTCCGTTCAGCTGCCCTTAGATCTGGCCATAGACTGCATAGAGTTTCAGACATCCAAGGGCAGGTGGGTCTTTCAAGTGTAAGCCTAGTGGAGAGAGGAACAACAGTATCAACACAAGAGGATGGAGTTGAGCATAGGGTTTCAGTGGCAGCATTGGTGTCAAGAGCAGAGACAACTGGTCAGTGGAACCATAAGGCTGAAGATGCATTTTATGACTTGAATAAAGTCTTAACTTTGGAATCCAATCTGGTTTCATTCACCTAACATTTCTTGTCCTTTTTGTTCTGGGGGCTACACACAGAGGTGAACCCCATGTTAATGATTTATTTTTGGACCTACACCTGTAATAGTGTAAATTTCCAGTACCATTGTTGATGTATTGATTCTCTTGTATGCACAACTTTATGGCATGGTCTACTCTTGCATGTATGGAAACATTTTTGTGAGGTGCAATGGGAAAATAGTGGGGGAGCAGAAGAGTTATTAACACAGTTTCTATTTCCATCTCTAGAATGGAGTAACACCGCCTGAAAAAATATTGGCTCCGCCATAGCTTCACCCGTTTTCAGCTGTGAATACTGAAAAAGCTACATCATTACAAGATGTCCATCAACTGAGAGACTTCAAGAAAAGCACCAAATGCTGCTAAAGTAAAGAAACTCTAAATACATTGCATTTGCTGCTTCCAACTGGCAATGGAGTTTCCCCTAATGTCTCGTGTCCATCTATTTACAATATATGTATGTATGTATAAAACAATGGTTTCGCTTGCAAGAAAATAAAGATTTCTGCTTTATATTATGTCTTTTGAGACAACACCATGTGGCCAATAAATAACAAACCTGAGCCATAAATATTCATTGATTCGTGATAGAATGAGGAAAATTAAAAACATATTTTGACTTGAAAACTACAATTCTGCTTTGAGTGAAAAGATTAAAATCAGTTAATTTAAAAAAAAAATGCTATTAAGATGGCGTGCCAGGATGGAAGAAGCTAAGTAGCATACTGTAGGTCTGTTTCCTTTTTCTTAGAAAGTCGTGCACATGCTGGCTTTTTTCATTTTTCAAAACTTTTTTTGTTTTCCTGTGAGTTTTAAATAATGATTAAACATTTGCTTCTCTGAGAATTCAAATACACCTTTAAAATGTTAAGTGTCAGCTAATTGTGTACAGTGCTTGTATGTGTATAGGGTTTAGATTTATTTTTTGCCTGTAGTCATTATTTGTGAGACCCTAATGTTTGAAACTTGTACTGAATATCCGGCAGGCACACTTTAAATAAACTGCTAGTCCACAGACTATGTGTCACAAGTGTGCATGAGTAAATTTAAATATTTCATAACATATTTTAATAGCCTTGACAATTTAAGCCAGGTTATTTGTCTTGTGGTCATTTCCAAACATCCAACACACATTTTTTTCAACATTATGCCACATACAATATTACATTCTCTTCTACTTCTGTACAAATTCTGAGGCTAATATATATATTTAATTTGAGTGCGGGAGCATTCGCTATCCATACTGTGTCACAGCTCCAGAGACCTGCTTTTGATTCATTGCCTAGTCAGTGTGTGAACACAATCAAAAATTTTTTCCTGTGTCTGTAATGATTTTCTCTGTATCTGTGCACATAAATCAAAGCATGTTATGTTACTTTAAAGATGCATGTTAGGTTAATTGGTGCCTTTAAACTGGGAATCACTGAAGAAGTGTGTGTGTGTGAGAGTGTATCCTGTGATAGACTGGCATCCTATCCAAATTTGAATGCCTGCTTCTTTCTAATGCTGATCATTCCCACTGAATTTTGAATGGAAAATTGGGTTACATAATGGAAGAATATGTTGTAATAGAGTTTGCTATGTGAATTAATAGTCACTTTTATATCTGTATTTGTGGGTTTTTTTTTTACTCTTTAATGAACAATGAACTCTTTAATGAAGGTTATAATCTTTTGCACAAAAAACTTTTATTCAATTTGTTCTATAACAATTTTAGAGCCTTTATATATTTGTTATTCTTCACAGATGTTTTCTTTGGGAACACATCATCTATATAACCAGTAGTTCATGTATAACCCATAAGTTCTCTGTAACTGTTGGCACATGCATGTGCATGAGAACCAGCTTAAGGGCCCTGGTGATGGTAATTACCTGCCAAAGAAGAAGCTGGCACTGTGGTCTAATGCCCTCCCTCTGTAGAATGGAAGACTGAGAGCCACTCCACCACTGTCGTCACTTCCATTGTCCGCTCTCATGGATCTTCCTCTTCCTGCCGAGTGACTATATATTCCAGAAACTGGCCATCTTGTTTTCAGTTCTGTTCTGAACTCACCTCTGGAAAGAAGTCTCCACAAATTATTGCTTGCTGCATTTTCGTGCATTCTTTCAAATAATATGTGCTGACCAAGCTGGTGCCCCGATTCTTTCTTTTTGTTTTTTCTTTATGCACTGTTTAATTTGCTTCACACATGTTGCAGTTTCATACATATTTTTAATTTTGGTTCTGTACATTACCACAATGAATTTTAAATGAAACTCAGATGCAGTTGAAGTGCAGACTTTCAGCTTTAATTCAGTGGGTTGAACAAAAAGATTGCATAAAAATGTGAGGCAACTAAAGCATTTTTTAACACAATCCCTTTATTTGAGGGGCTCATAAGTAATTGGACAAATTAAATAACTGGAAATAAAATGTTCATTTCTAATACTTGGTTGAAAACCCTTTGCTGGCAATGACAGCCTGAAGTCATGAAATCATGGACATCACCAGATGCTGGGTTTCCTCCTTTTTAATGCTCTGCCAGGCCTTTACTGCAGCGGCTTTCAGTTGCTGTTTGTTTGTGGGTCTTTCTGTCTGAAGTTTAGTCTTCAACAAGTGAAACGCATGCTCAATTGGGTTAAGATCAGGTGACTGACTTGGCCATTCAAGAATTTTCCACTTCTTTGCTTTAATAAACTCCTGGGTTCCTTTGGCTGTATGTTTTGTGTCCTTGTCCATCTGTATCATGAAACGCTGCCCAATCAATTTGACTGCATTTACTTGGATTTGAGCAGACAGTATGTCTCTGAACACCTCAGAATTCATTCGGCCTCTTCTGTCCTGTGTCCCATCATCAATAAACACTAGTGTCCCAGTGCCACTGGTAGCCATTCACGCCCAAGCCATCTCACTGCCTCCACCGTGTTTTACAGATGATGTGGTATGCTTTGGGTAATGAGCTGTTCCACGCCTTCTCCATACTTTTTTCTTGCCATCATTCTGGTAGAGGTTGATCTTGATTTCATCTGTCCAAAGAATGTTTTTCCAAAACTGAGCTGGCTTTTTTAGATGTTTTTTAGCAAAGTCCAGTCTAGCCTTTCTAGTCTTGAGGCTTATGAGTGGCTTTCACCTTGCAGTGCACCCTCTGTATTTACTTTCATGCAGTCTTCTCTTTATGGTAGACTTGGATATCGATACGCCTACCCCCTGGAGAGTATTGTTCACTAGGCTGGCTGTTGTGAAGGGGTTTCTCTTCACCGTGGAAATGATGCTGCGATCATCCACCACTGTTGTCTTCCGTCGACGTCCAGGTCTTTTTGCGTTGCTGAGTTCACCAGTGCTTGCTTTCTTTCTCAGGATGTACCAAACTGTAGATTTTACCCCTCGTAATATTGTAGCAATTTCTCGGATGGGTTTTTTCTGTTTTCGCAGCTTAAGGATGGCTTCTTTCACCTGCATGGAGCGCTCCTTTGACCACATGTTGTCTGTTCACAGCAAAATCTTCCACATGCAAGCACCACACCTCAAATCAACTCCAGGCTTTTTATCTGCTTAATTGATAATGACATAATGACAGACTTGCCCACACCTGCCCATGAAACAGCCTTTGAGTCAATTGTCCAATTACTTTTGAGCCCCTGAAATGAAGGGATTGTGTAAAAAAATGCTTTAGTTGTCTCACATTTTTATGCAATTGTTTTGTTCAACCCACTGAATTAAAGCTGAAAGTCTGCACTTCAACTGCAACTGAGTTGTTTCTTTTAAAATTCTTTGTGGTAATGTACAGAACCAAAATAAAAAAGTTGTCTCTGTCCAAATATTTATGGACCTAACTGTATGCATGTGTGGAAGAAATTAAATTAGCAACTTTTATTTTTTTTTCTTATTTTTTTACACTTCTAAAGGAGACTGTTTAACATCATACCCTTGGTTTATTATTATTGTTATTATTGTATTAGGGTTTATTATGCTTATACTGGGCCACTTGTTAACATTCCCTGGGTTTACTATCTTGCTATTTCAAGACTGTTGAAGATTATATTTTATGCTAATAGTATTTGGACTGTATCGGCAATTGATATCTCAATTTTAATCGATATACACTGCCACTGAGGGGCTTGTTTTGTTTTTGATGTGCTCTGTCTGTAGGTATGTCAGATGACTGGGACTTTGTGAATTATAATTACCAACGTAACAATAGGCTACATGGCAACAACTCCTGTGAAAATTGGAAATTAAGGTCAAAGCTTTCTCACTTTCAGTTAAGACATCAAAAATTCAGAATCAATGTGTCCATGACCGGACAGTTAACTTTGTGAACTGGAATATAAAAGGCCTCCATCATGAATTAAAGAGAGAGAAAGTATTCTCTCACCTAAGAGGTCTCAACGCTAAAATGGTATTTTTTCAGGAGACCAACTTATTAAGAAAGGTTCAGTTCTGGCTGTAAAAAGACTGGACTGGGCAAATGTTCTATTCCAGCTTTACAAAGAAAACTAGAGATTGTTACAATCTCATTTGTAGTATCAGATGTAATTTCTGATCCTGAAGGGAGATATGTGATTGTCATGGGTAATTTATTTAACTGTAAAGTGATTCTGATAAATGTTTATGCACCCAATGTGCATGATAGGGACTTCATCCAAAATGTATTTGCATCCATTCCCAATGTGAACACTCATAAAATTATAATGGCTAGGGACTTTAATTGTGTTTATTTGTTTAATTGTGCTATTGTTATTTCCGACCATGCCCCTTTGATCTTGGAGCTAAAATCATTATACCTCACATACTCATCTCGCAGATGGCGTCTTAACCCACTTTTATTAGCAGACAAGAGGACAGATTATCTCATATCTTTCCCACAGAAATAAATTGGAAACCAAGATGGTAACCAGCGAAATTACTAGAATAGATCAAGAACATGCCAGTGAGGCTCCTCATAGGAAAAGGCAGGCTCTGCATTCAACACCGCAACCTCTTCACAACTAAACAAACTGAACCACTCATTTTTAAATCAAGACATCATTACTATGAACATGAAGAGAAAGCTAATAAGATCTTAGCTCAACAAATCCACAAGCAAGAAGTTTGCAATGCAATCCCAGCAATCACCAACACAAACGGAGACAAAATCATTGACCATAAAAATATAATGCACATATTTAGAGACTACTACAAGTCCTTATATTTTGCTGAGTTTAAAGAAGACAAGACACAATCTAATGCATTTCTGGGGACATTACAGATACCACAAATACATACTCTCAGTGCAGAGGAATTGGATAAACCTTTGGCACTATCAGAATTACTAGATGCTATAAAGTAATTTCAGAGCGGGAAAGCAGCAGGCCCTGATGGCTACCCTGTCAAATTTTATAAGAAACTCTCCACTCAGCTAGCTCCCCTTTTATTAGCAACATTCACAGAAGCTAGAGACAATAAAATTCTACCTCAAAGTTTTCACCAAGCATTAATCACTGACTTAATCAAGGACTTATTACAATGTGCATCATACATACCAATTTTACTTCTCAATAATGATGTTAAGACACTCTCCAAAGTCCTAGCTAGAAGGATGGAGAAAGTGCTGCCTTCGGTAATATCACAAGATCAAACTGGATTGATTAAAGGCCGACACTTAGCTTCTAATGTCCAACACCTGTTTAATGTAATATGTTCACCTGCAAAGTCAAACGCCCCAGAGATTTTATTATCGTTGCACGCAGAAAAAGCATTTGACATGAATGAATGGAACTACCTTTTCACTACATTGGAGAAATTTGGGTTTAGTCCAAACATTTGTGCATGGATCAAACTACTGTACTGTATCCAGAAGCTTCAGTTTGTATTAATAACATTAATTCAGACTACTTTAAACTAGAACATGGTACCAGACAAGGATACCCCTTGTCACCAGTGCTTTTTGCAATCCCCATTGAGCCACTGGCAGCTCAATGTTGATTTGCTTATGAGATAAAGGGGATTATCAATGAAGGACTTGAACAGAAAATGTCTCAATATGCAGATGATATGGTACTGTATATATCAGATCCACAAAATACTGTGCCTGCAGTCCTAACAGAATTTAAAAGATTTCTGATATCAGAATTATTCTGAATAAAAGTGTGCTCTTTCCAGTGAATTCTCAAGTGCACAATATTAGATTGGACACCTTCCCTTTTATCATTACAGATCAGTTTTAATACTTACAGTAGGGGTAAACATCACAAGTAAACATAAAGCTCTTTATCAACGAAATGTCACCGTCTGTATGGAAAAAAGTAAGCAAGACTTGCATAGATGGTCAATCCTTCATCTCAATATCCTTCCTATGCTTCTCTTTATTTAAGAACATTCCAATATACATCAATAAATAATTTTTTAAGAAATAAGATTCAACCATAACCTAATTTATTTGGAATTCAATACATCCATGTATTCAAAGAGCAACCTTACAAAGACCTAAGTCAGAAGGTGGCATGGTTCTACCTAAATTTCAATTTTATTACTGGGCAGCAAACATACAAACTATAAAAACCTGGACATGGACACAAATAGATGAACATACACAGGCTTGGTCCGCAATAGAAATAAAATCCTGCAGTACTTCTTTATATTCCTTGCCCAATAAATGCAAGTTATCGCCAATATAGTAATAACCAAATTGTGCTTCACCAAATCAGAATATGGAACCAATGTAGGAAGTATTTTAAGATAGAGAAGCTTTTATCTGTAGCACCTCTGCATGAGAACCACCTTTTTCCACCCTCGCAAAAATATGCAGTTTTTAGTATCTGGAAAACATTTGGGATTAAATCACTTAGAGATCTGTACATAGACAGGTCTTTGCATCCTACGAACAATTACATTCCAAATTTAACTTTTCAGCAACACATTTCTTTCATTACCTTCAAATCAGAAACTTTGTTAAACAGAACCTGATCAATTTTCCTTCTATGCTGGAAAAAATATTACTCAGTCTCGAGGACTCAGATAGCATTTCTGCAATATATAAAATCATTTCAAAGTCATTCCCTTTCAAAGATCCAAGAGGACAGTGGAAACAGGATCTCTCACTCAATATCTCAGAAAAGGAGTGGAAGGTAGCAATGCAGAGAATTCACTTGAGCTCCATATGTGCAAATCATACAATTATGCAACTCAAAATTATATATCAAGCCTCACTGGGTCATATGTTTTGGGCCTGCACCAAATTCAGATCATTCTGGAGCAACGTTTTTAAATACCTTTTAGACAGCCTTGGTGTCACTATCCCTCCTAACCCATTAACATATGTGTTTGGTGTACTCCCAGATGGGCTTAAAGTGAAGGACAAACAAACTGTAATTGTCTTTACTACACTATTGGCATGTAGACGTATCTTGCTCAACTGGAAGAATCCTAACTCTCCTCTTTTAAGTCAGTGGGCACCTGATGTTATATACTATTTGAAATTGAAAAACATCTAATTCTCACTTAGAGGATCTGTGCAGAACTTTTTCAAAAACTTGCATGATCTAATCAAAAATATTTTAGAATAAGCATTTAAAGCACTGAGGACGCAGATTCTCTCCCCATTTCTTTTTCTTCTCCATTTATCTTTATTCACTTATTAATTCATCTATTTACTTATTTTTACTAGCTTTAAGTGCTGGTCATGCTCTCTTTCTCAGGGGTGGGGGTTGATTTGTTTTCAATCCTATTTTTGTAAAAATGGATCTATTTGTATGGAATGTTGTGTGATTTCAATAAAATCAAAATTTTAAAAATGTTTAAGTATTATTAACTCCTATACTGGAGTGACATACCAGTTTAATTCAATTTACAAGCAGAATGCATACCCACAGTTTATGACTAAGGAGAATTTTGTCTAGCCTGCTAAGTGGGAAATTTTAGTATTTTGAATATTTTACATTTTCATCTGCCTTGGGGTAAAGCTAAGTCAGATAGCCTTCTTTTTCCCCAGATTTATAATATACAGTATATATGGTATGGGTAAACCACTCCACACCACAACTCAGCACTTTCAAGCATCTTGGTATGGTGTTCACTATAGAAAGGTGCTACCAAAAATAGTGTTTGAGTAAGTCTCAGAAAGGCATATAAATATACTGTAGTATCAATTGACAGTATTGTGCTACACAATCGTAAAAAACATTCTTTGCAAATTATTCATCATTTTAAGAGGTGTTCAAATTGGACTTTAGTGTTGTTTATTTTTAATGAATGAATCATGCTGACAAACAGATGTCATTAAAAACAGCAAAAACATGATAAATAACAATGATATGCTTTGTTTTCAGGCTGCTTATTGATTTGAATAAGGAACAAACAGTAAATATTAAGACTTATACTAGGAAATTAGATGATGACAACTAATTTTCACCTTCTGGAATATGACAGCACAATTTGTGGGTCTAATTAGTCTTCTTGCAAAGCACTGTGAATTGTAATTGTTGCTGCAAAGAAAATGTTTTTCTAATAATTCACAAATATTTAGTATTTCAGGTTACAATGATAATACTTTTAAAGAATATTTTCTATATATTATCTTAACAAAAACTGAATCTAGTTTGTACTGAGACCACACTGATATAATCAAAATTTACAGTTTTGACACATTATGAAGATGCAAGCATTTGGAGGGTTTATGGCCTTCCTTAGGCAGCTGTAAGGTCAATTCATAAGAGTTTTATGTAAAGTGGGTAAATCGTAAATGAATTCTTGAGGTCAAACATGAAAAGAGAGATTTGTTAAGTCTGAAATAAGCAGAAAAATAATTAAACTGAATTCATTTAAAATGTTAGAATGGCATAGCTATCGATGCTGCTGCTTCATAGCTCCCCAGGAATTCTGACCATGTCAGTCCCTGTGAAATAGATGCTATGCCTTGTTTCCACGACCACATGATTTGCATGTTTGATCCAGCATGAGGGAGTGTGGGTGATGTGTCATGTAAATAAATGACAAGTGTTGCTTCTTAACTTGTGCACAAAGCTGCAAGGGTGGCCTCCAGCACCCACTGACACTATAATGCAACAAGCAGACCTAGATAAAGGTAGGATACATTTTATTTAAGCTATTCCAAAAATAAACTGTATTCTGCTTTTCAGTGGAATGATCAACAAGAAACTGAAAGTCCAGTGATTTTGAGTTGAATAATAAATAACTAATTAATCTAAGCAATGTCTTCCAGGTGATTATTGAAGAATGCTATTGTAACACAACTTCTTTCAATACTGATTTCAACTTTGCTAAATCCTTACATCATCGTATCAGGTAAACATTCTGAACTGCTTGGCCCACAGACTGTATACTGAGTTTTGCACAAAATAGCCTACAACTAGTGGAGTAAATACTGACATGAACTTTATGTAACATCAGACTGTTGTGATAATAACTATGTAATCTTATGAGGTCTTTCTTGCATACTATCCGTATGCAAGGCACCAACCTCTGGGGTACAGATGGAAAGGTTCAATGATTTTGGTACATCGCTTGAAGAACTGTAAGTATGCTACTTTTTCACTAAGTGGTGCATCGTACATTTCAAAGGAGTACTTAAAGACGGATATCATTTTATGAATTCCTTACCTGCCAACCTAAAGGGGCCTGTACAAACATAAAGCTCTACAACCAAAATGTCCTATTTGAACTAATTTGGCATATCCTTTCTTTAGCCTGTACACAGATAAGAGAACTAACAAAAGAAATTGTACAGGAACGTCCTCTAAATTTACCAGACTACACCTAAAACCAGCTCCTTAACACTAGAATCCCTGAAGCCTAGGAAAAAAATTGTAACCCTGGGCCACCTTCACAGTTCTCCATTAGCGTCTTTTGTTTTGTAGATATGTCGATCAGCACTAGCAGCCTGGTATCCCATCCCCCCCACCACTGCAGAATGGGCAAAAATTTCTCTCAGTTCAAGTGTTGTCTATCTGTGTGTGAGGTGCCTGTAGTTGTATAGGTTAAATAACATACTGTTCTTTGGAACTCATGCATTTCACGTGTGTTCTGTGTCTACAACAATCTATGTAAATGTAAGATGACAGAAAAATGAGAAAAGTAAGAAATGTTGAACACATACCATAAACAAACTTTTTTCATGTTGTAGTGCTAACAACAAAATTTTGTCATGAAGTGTATAATGTATGGAAACTGAAGTCCAAATATCAAATAAACACTTTCACAAAAGGTAAATGTATAACAAAACACGTGCACTTTTACTTTAAGAATATAACCGAAGAAAAAGAAATCAGGTTAGGGTACAACACTGACACAACCGCTTGGGTGGTGGTAAGAACTGCTGACTCATAATCAAGAAGTCGTGGGTTTGATTCTGGGTGCTTCCCAGAAATGCCATTTTGAGTAGTAAGCTGCTCTTATCGTTACTATAATGCAATAAAAACATACATTTGATTTGAGTCAGTTATAGCCGGTGTAAATTTATGGTAAAAATTAGTGCTGAATGGATAAAAGCAGACACACAAATGTCTGCTCAGTCATTTCTTCTTGGTGTCTTGTTAAGCAAACAGACTCCGCAATAACAAGGTTGGCATTTTTTTTAATTCAGTTTTATTCTCTCAGTCACATTCATGGTCCCCTGATTGGACACTGCAGTTTTAAATAAATAAAAAAATCATTAAATAAAGACTGAACAGGGGTCCACTTAGATGGGGATGAGGGTTCTACTTCAGAGAAAATTAACAGAAGCCCTCCCCAAGAAACGTCCAATCACATATAACAACGCAGCTGCACCAGGCGTACTGTATAGGCGAAAGATGGCCTTTGATATTTGACTTCAGTCTTCACACATTATACACTTTCCTGCCTTGCTCCCAGTGTTGGCTGGAATTGGCTCCAACAGACCCCCATGACCCTGTAGTTAGGATATAACGGGTTGGATAATGGATGGATGGATGTCAAAACTTTGTCATTAGAAATACAACATGAACAAAAGTTATTTTAGGTATGTGTTTTATTCTTTTCTCGAATTTCCTGTCTCCTACATTTACATAGATCATTGTAGACATGGAACATACATGAAATGCATGTGTTCCAAAGAATGATATATTATTTACCCTACACAATTCCAGGCACCTCAAACCCAGATAAACAAAACTTGAGCTGGGAGACCTTTTTGCCCTTTCTGCGGTAGTTAAGGGAATGGGATAGCAGGCTGCATGTTGCTTGTGCTGATCGACACATTGACAAAACAAAAGAGGCTAATGAAGAAGTGTGAAGGAATTTAAGGTGTCCTGGGATTATGATTTTTTTGTAGGCTTTCGGGATTCTCGTGTTAAAGAGTGTGGAGCAACATTTTTGTGTGCCACCCTGTAAAAGTACATAGAATGTCAGGACCATTCCAAACTTGATATTTGGATTGTTACCTCATTGGCTGATGTGCCATTTTTAGCAATGACAGAACAATACAAAAGCAAAAAAATGGAGAAGCTTCTGTCTGGCCACTTTGTCATAAAGCCCAGATTGATGGAGTATTGCAGTGATATTTGTCCTTCTGGAAGCTTCTTCCATTTACACACAGGTTCTTTGGACCTCAGTGACCATTGTGTTCTTGTTTGCCTCTCTAACCAAAGCTCTTCTACAATGATTTCTCAGTTTGCCCAGGCAGCCAGCTCTAGAAAGAGTTGTGGTTGATCCAGATTTCTTCCATTTAAGAATTTTGAAGGCAGTTGTTCTCTTGGGAAACTGCAATGCCACAGAAATGTTTTTGTAGACTTGCCCAGATCTATGCCTTGACACAATGCTGTCTCTAAGCTATAAAAGCAGTTCCTATTAACTCATGTTAACCTGGTTTGTTTTTTGCTCTGATACTCATTGTAAATTATGGAACCTTATATAAACAGATGTGTGGTTTTCCTAAGCATATTTAGTCAATTGAATCAACCACAGATGGACTCTAAACAAGGTGTAGAAACATCTCAACATCAACCAATAAAATGGGATGCTCCTCAACCAAATTTTAGTGCCATAGTAAAGGGTCTGAATACTAGTGTAAGTGTGATATTTCAGTTTTTATTTTTAAAAAATGTGGAGAACTTATTATTATCCTGTTTTTGCTTTGTCATTATGTGGTATTTGAGTGTTGTTTGATGTACAAAAAATTAATTTAAATGATTTTAGCAGACGGATGCAGCATAATAAAATGTGAAAAAAGTGTCTGAATGAGCTTTAAATTCACTGTATCTATCTATCTATCTATCTATCTATTATGCACACACACTTACACACACTAAATGACCACCTAATTAGGAACACTATATGGCTCTCAAAAAAGTTGGGTGCATAGTTTCAAGTAGTTGGTGTAAAATTGTGACCCTACCATTTGTGTGCCTCAGCAGAAATGGGGATTCATTAGACCAGGCTACATTTTTTAAGTCTTCAACTGTCCAGTTTTGGTGAGGCTGTGCCCACTGGAGCTTCACCTTTCTGTTCTTGGCTGACGGAAGTGGAAGCCAATGTAATCTTCTGGTTTTGTAGCCATCTGCCTCACGGTCCTACATATTTTGCAATCTGAGATTCTTTGAATTGTATGCAAAACAATCACAACTTTAAAAATAAATTAATTACAATGATTATATAACAATAATAATCTAGACTGCATTTGGTGCCTGGTGAATTGTTGTAGGATTGTTTTTTGGTGGAGGGGTGCTATAAAATGGAAAAATAAAGTAAAACTCCACAAACACCATCATAGATGACTGCTGTTAGACTTTCTAGATTGAACGAAAAGTTTTTTCAAGATTATATGTTTAATCACAGGTTATAAGAATTCTTCTTAATAATTACAATATAATGTATGAAATATTACCTATTATAGAAGATTATTGTCACTCCCCACTATAACATTTGGACTTAGCTTTTGTAAAACATACAAAGGACTGTAAAAAAATGAAAATATAATAATAATATATATGGGTGGCACCAGAGGAGAGTGGCTAATGCTGCTTATGGACAGTTTCAGACAAAGTATTTGAGTTCCTTTACAGTTAAAGGAATTGAATGAATTAAATGTGCGTACCCTGTGTTTCATCTGCAGTACTCTAAGCCTCTATCATTATCCAGAGGCATGCATTTAAGGTCAAATAACAGTTTTTTTATTTGGCAGAGAATGACTGAGTATGGATGTGAACATTAGTGTACCTTATAGAATGGACAAATTTAAATGTTTAAGTGTACTAATAAATGTTGACTTCCTCTTTGTGCCCAAAGCAGTTGAAAATCACTCCAGCTCTTTGCAGCCCTTAACTGAAATGGTTAATGAAAGAAAGACTATGTATCATAAGAGATATTCTCCCTCTCAGCCATTACCACTGAAAGGTCCTTTACAAAGTCTACATGCATAATGTGCACAGCAATAATAGATATATAGATAGATAGTCAACAGTTTAAAATAGAAAAAAAATCAACTTAAGGATAAATCACAGGGTAAACTGACACAATAGGAATAGCTTACAATTTTCTGTTAATCCAGAAGCAAGATAATTAACTTACAAAACACAGGAGTAAATTGATTACAAAACAGCAAATGTGATACAGAGCAAATATTAAAATGATTAGGTTTTAATCTGTAAAAATCACACCAGGCTGCCAAAAGAAAAAAGTGTGTTACTTTCTAGATGGAAGTGCTTCTTCACACAAATGGTCATAGGAAATTGGAAAAAGCAAACAAATCAAGTAGTTTATTTAGACTTTCAACAAATATCTGCCTGAAAAAAAATAAAAATAAAAAAAAATATATATATATATATAAAACTGTATGTCCCTGATTGACTTTTCTGTCTAACTGACAAGAAATTGTTGGCTGCTAGGCAGGCCACCTAAGAAAAAATGGATTTCAATAATAGATCAATCTCATGGCCTTCAGGCCCAGAAAAACTCTACTAGACATTACTGGTGACTAGTCAAAGAATGACACTGAGCTCAGTGGACTGGTTGTCTTTTAGAAATTTGCTCTTTACATTGCTTTTCCTACTAATGATATTATTTATCCAGTCATTTCATAATCAACTCTGAATAGCTTTTAAGCTGTTGTTAAGAACAGCTTGTTAAAATTCAACATACCCAGAGTAAAGTTTCTTTTTTTACTGTAAGTTTTATAAACAATGCAATACAAGGACTTCAGTTATAATTAGGTGAGTAACAAACACCCCTCTAGAAAGGGAGAATAAACTAATGGGAAAACCCAAACACCACTCCTATGAAGCAGTGCTAAAATCGATAGAAGAGTCCTCAGATCACCCCTATTAAAAGGCAACATTCAGATTAATGGGAGAGTCAAAAGGAGTCAGAAAATACTGTTGGCACTCACTGGTTGTATCCATATCATACATATTAAGTCTGATATGATTTGATGTATTGGATGAGATAATGTAACAGAAAAATATAAAAACAGATTGTTTTATTGAGTGCTAACTTCATGGATTGAGACATTTATGCATACCTGTGTACAAATAAACAATTGTTCTGCATTTTAATCTGATCTCCATAACTAACTTCTTTGAAAACAGAGGAAAGTTTTTTTCAATACATAGTTATGCTAGTGTTCTTTTCTACATTTACACTTTTTTCACAGCAATAGCATATCTGTAGTTTTTCTCTAAAGATGGCGTCTGAGAAAATCCATTTTATCTTTCAGACATTCAAAAAAAATATCTGTTTATAACTGGATATTGCTCAAGTTTTCAAATATTTCAGTCAATTACATAATAATTTATGAGATTACTTGCTATATCCGCTTATCAACTTATTTTTACTGAATTCAGTTTGTTTAAAATATAATGTAGGTTCTTGGGCAGGACAAATAATGGATAGTAGATAACTTTACAATGAATTTTTTGAATTGCAAGTCGGTGATGATGTCTGAAATCCTAAAGCTATGTTGCATACTTGGTTGTTTAATTGACATTTAGACCTTTAGCTTGCATAGGGCTGACTGTGTTTTAATATTCAGAGGAGTTTGATAGTTTTTGTCTTAATAAGTTAATGTACATGTGCAGTGCCTTAAGCAAAATTTAAATAGTCTAGTAAGCTTATAAAGTATTTCCCTATATTAAGCACATTACATTTAAGTTTTCTTTATTTCTTCGTCTTAAAGGCAAAGTGCAATAGGAACAACAGGCCAGTTACTCTGAAGGACGCTAGATAAAAGGAAGAACCAGACAACAAAGATCTGAAAGCTTCACCATATTCTTTTCTGTTTCTATCATATGTTTAACATATCAGGACTTTGTATATGTGCTATAATATTTATAACTTGACTCTTGATTTTTCCATTTCGCATATCCAGTCTGTGGTCACAGTGAATCAGACACAAAGCAGACAACAATGAGCTGGCTTTGGCAATTTTCCTTGAAAGTAATGCCATTCTGTCAGGCATGCAAAAACAGGCATTTACAGTCACCCTCTAGCTTTACAACATACTTTGGACTGAGCAAGGTAAAGGCAACCCCTGGAGAAAATCGAGACAAACTAGTACTGAACTTGAGAACTTCAAACAGAACTGAATCAAACCTGAAAAGAAACTATGTGTGTTGCCTCAAAAAACCTCAAATGTAATTCTAACTTGAGTTCAATTTATACTGTTTTTACTAATCAAATAGTATTCAAGTTTGAAAATTCTTTGTCTATTGTATTGTATATGTGCTACTTATACTTTTTGTGTATGTATTTTCTTGGTATTGTAGGCTGTCACACACATGTGTTTAGGAGGCAGCCAGCAATCCCTAAGGGTTGATTGTGGAGATTAGATTGTGTACCACTGCCTTTCTCTCTCCTTCAACAGAATTAAAGAAGAAAAATCATAACTCACCCACAATACTTCCAGTTCCACAAAATGGCTACTACGCAAAAATCCCATCTCTGAATACCATTGACGATGTCACTTCCAGCTGCCCCTTGATTGTGTCACTTCTGGATTCTAACGATGATGCCACTTCCGGATCCTCCATGATGACGTCACTTCCGGCCCTCCGTGATGACCTCAATCCGGTTCTGCCCTGATGACATCACTTCTGTCTGTCTGTTTGGATGTCATTTCCTGCCTACTCATTTTCTGCCACCATTTTCTTATATAAACTCCATGCACTGATCTCTTTTTTGCCAAATGCCCTCGTTTTTAATCAATTTTGCTTATATTTTTTTCATTTGTCCAACAGACATTATACCGGGTCTTTCCAAAGTCTTCTTGGAGTTTTCTTAAAAGTCTTTATTTATTTTTAACTTTATTGATTTTATTATAATCATTCCATACAAATAGATCGATTTTTACAGTAAAACTTAAAACTAGTAAAAATAAGTAAATGGATGAATTAATAAGTGAATAAAGATAAATGGAGAAGAAAAAGAAATGGGGAGAGAATCTGCTTCCTCAGTGCTTTAAAAGCTTTTTCTAAACTGTTAATGATTAGAACATACAAGTTTTTGAAAAAGTTCTGCACAGATCCTCTAAGTGAGAATTGGATTTTTTTCTTTCAAATAGTATAAAACATCACTTACCCACTGACTTAAAAGAGGAGAGATAGGATTCTTCCAGTTGAGCAAGATAAGTCTACGTGCAATTAGTGCAGTAAAGACAATCACAGTTTGTTTGTCCTTCTCCACTTTAAGCCCATCTGGAAGTACACCAAACACAACTGTTAATAGATTAGGAGGGATCGTGACACCAAGGCTGTCTGAAAGGCATTTAAAGATTTTGAATAATGTTAATTTGGTGCAGGCCCAAAACATGTAACCCAGTGAGGCTGGAACTTGATTGCAGCATTCGCAGGTTGGATCTTGTCCTGGAAAAATTTTGGACAATTTTAAACGAGACAGATATGCTCAATATATAATTTTGAGTTGAATAATTGTATGCTTTGCGCATATGGAGCTCGAGTGAATTCTCTGCATTGCTACCTTCCACTCCTTTTCTGATATGTTCAACAACAACAACATTTATTTATATAGCACATTTTCATACAAACAGTAGCTCAAAGTGCTTTACATATTAAAGAATAGAAAAATGAAAGACACAATTATAAAACAAAATAAATCAACATTAATTAACATCGAATAAGAGTAAGGTTCAATGGCCAGGGGACAGAAAAACAAAAACTCCAGGCGGCTGGAGAAAAATAAAATCTGTAGGGATTCCAGACCATGAGACCGCCCAGTCCCCTCTGGGCATTCTACCTAACATAAATGAAACAGTCCTCTTTGGATTTAGGGTTCTCACGGAAGGGCTTGATGATGATGATGGTCACGTAGACTTCTGCCTTTTAATCCGTCCATCATTGTTGGAGCATCATGAAGCTTTGAGTAGGTGGAGGTGGCCACCACCACAAAGAAACGGAAAAGAAACAGAAAGAGAGTAGGGGTCAGTACGATTTTAGAGCCACCATGAATAGTTATTATGAGGAATTGAACATATAGAGTATCAGGATTAAGTTAAATTAAGATTAAAATGAAGTTATAAAAGGCCATGTTAAAGTAATGTGTTTTCAACAGCGTTTTAAAGTGCTCTACTGTATCAGCCTGGCGAATTCCTATTGGCAGGCTATTCCAGATTTTAGGTGCATAGCAGCAGAAGGCCGCCTCACCACTTCTTTTAAGTTTTGTTCTTGGAATTCTAAGGAGACACTCATTTGAGGATCTGAGGTTACGATTTGGAATATAAGGTGTCAGACATTCCGATATATAAGATGGGGCGAGATTATTTAAGGCTTTATAAACCATAAGCAGAATTTTAAAGTCAATTCTGAATGACACAGGTAACCAGTGTAGTGACATTAAAACTGGAGAAATGTGTTTGGATTTTCTTTACCTAGTTAGGATTCTAGCAGCTGCATTCTGCACTAGTTGCAAACGATTTATATCTTTTTGGGTAGTCCTGAGAGGAGTGCGTTACAGTAATCTAGTCGACTGAAAACAAACGCGTGAACTAATTTCTCAGCATCTTTCAGTGATATAAGAGGTCTAACTTTACTTATGTTTCTTAAGTGAAAAATGCTGTCCTAATGATCTGATTAATATGTGATTTAAAATTCAGATTACAGTCAACAATCACCCCTAAGCTTTTTACCTCCGTCTTGACTTTTAATCCTAATGTATCCAGTTTATTTCTAATAGCCTCATTGTATCCATTATTGCTGATCACTAAGATGATTTTTGAGAAAATTACTATTCATCCATTCTGAGATACAAGTCAGACATTCTGTTAGTGAATCAATAGAATCAGGGTCATCAGGTGCTATTGATAAGTACAGCTGTGTGTCATCAGCATAGCTGTGGTAGCTCACGTTGTGCCCTGAGATAATCTGACCTAACGGAAGCATGTAGATTGAGAATAACAGCGGACCCAGGATAGAGCCTTGTGGAACACCATATTGGATATCATGTGTCTTGAGTTGTAATTCCCACAACTAACAAAAATTTTCTCCCTGTCAGGTAGGATTCAAACCAATTTAAGACACTGCCAGAGAGGCCCACCCATTGACTAAGGCGATTTCTAAGAATGTTGTGATCAATGGTGTCAAATGCAGCACTCAGATCTAAGAGGATGAGAACAGATAAATGGCCTCTGTCTGCATTTCACCAAAGTCATTTACTACTTTAACGAGTGCAGTTTCTGTGCTGTGATTTGTTCTAAAACCGACTGAAATTTATCAAGAATAGCATGTTTATTTAGGTGGTCATTTAACTGCATAATGACTGCCTTCTCCAGAACTTTACTTAAGAAAGGCAGGTTAGAGATGGGTCTAAAATTTTCAAGAGCTGAGGGGTCGAGATTATGTTTCTTAAGTAGGGGTTTAACTACAGCAGTCTTAAGACAGTCTGGGAAGACCCCAGTATCTAGTGACAATTTACTATGTCAGAACATTATCAATTACACGCCTGATACTTCTTTGAAAAACCTTGTTGGTATCGGGTCAAGGGCGCAGGTGGAGGTTTTAATTGAGAGATTATTTTTTTAAATCAGGTAAATCTATCCTAGTGAAAGAGTTTAATTTGTTTATAACAGGATGCTGGGGTTTAGGAGGATCCTTAGTGTTGGAGGGATATACTATGTTATTTCTAATATCATTAATTTTTTGATTGAAAAATACAGCGACAGCCTCACAGGTTTCACTGGAAGCACTTAGGAGGCATTCCTTTGAGCTACCTGGGTTTAGTAGGTGATCAATTGTAGAAAATAAGACTCTGGGATTACTAGCATTGTTATTTATAATCTTGGAGAAATAGCAGCGTCTCTCAAGACGGACAGTGTTATTGTATTCTGTTATTTTGACTTTTAATATTTCATGGTGGATAGTAAGTTTAGTCTTCCTCCATTGACGCTCAGCTCTACGGCATGTTCTCTTTAAATCAGACACTCTTTGGGTCTTCCATGGTATAACAATGCTAGAAGATTTTTTCACTGTCTTTTCAGGTGCAACTATGTCAACAGCAGCTCTCACTTTAGTATTAAATCTTTCCACCTTACTATTTACATTATCCTCGCTATTATAGCTGGCACTATAAACGGACTGATTGCTTAAAATGTTTGTAAGTTTTAAAGCTGCTGCCGAGTCAAAGAAGCGTTTTTTTAACAATATGCTTCTCATGAGTGTTTTTTATCATTATTTCTATATTAAAAAGTAGAAGAAAATGGTCTGATGTTGATTGAGAGATCCTTTTTTCCACTGTCCCCGTGGATCTTTGAAGGGGAGGGACTGTAAAATAATTTTATATATTGACAAGTCTTTATTTATTATAAGGCTCATTTACAAAACAAACTTTTTTGTTTTTATTTTCAAATATTTTTTCAATAAGTTTAAAAAGAAAAAAAGGTTAACTAGATGGGAGGAGTGTAACATTAAAAAGAGAATAAACTTCCAATCCCACAGAGTAGGTGCTAATGAGATGGATGAAACTATAACTTCTTGAAAGGTAGTAGAAACCCAGAACAATGTACAACATGTGACCTTAATGTGCTGAACAAAAGAGAGAGGGCTTTTAACACTAGAATTACCAGAGCCTACGAAAAAACTCATAATTCCGTCCCACTTAAATAAACTTCTTAAATCCCTTCACACCTCTCCGCCAGCGTCCTTTGTCTTCTAAATGTGCTGATAAAGAGAAGCTAGAAGCAGGCGGCTATTCCATCCCCCCATCAATTTAGAACGTGCACGAACTTCTCCAAGCCCATGCCTTGATTGAGTATCTGGGAGTGAAGTGGAGTTTTAGAGTGGAAATAATAGATCATTATTTGGAACACACGCATTTCATGTCTGTTCCGTTTCTACAGTAATTTGTGTAAACACATTGTTAAAACAGAAACGTTTTTTATATTCTAGTAGTAGATGACAAAATGTAGGCATAAACTATATAATGTATGAAGCTAGAAGTCCAAATATCAAAGAAATATTTTCACAAAAGGTACAAATATAAGACAACAATTGCGCTTTTATTCAAAAATATAGCTGCAGAAAAAAAAGCCACCTTAACATGTGACATTGACACCCACTAATTACGACCGCCTCCGTGGTGCAATACATTCGGCTACTGACTGGGAATCAAAAGGTTGCGAGTTCGATTTTGCAGTATTCCGTTTTGAGAAGTAAACTGCTCTTAGTCTTACTATTTTAGAATAAAAGCATACATTTGATTTTAGTCTGTAACAGCCAGTGTAATTTATGATCCTTATAAAGGTTAGCTTTGTGACCTTTTGATTCACAGTCAGTAGCTGAATGTATTGCGCCACGGAGGCGGTCGTAATTAGTGGGTGTCAATGTCACATGTTAAGGCGGCTTTTTTCTGCAGCTATATTTTTGAATAAAAGCACAATTGTTGTCTTATATTTGTAGCTTTTGTGAAAATATTTCTTTGATATTTGGACTTCAGGCTTCATATATTATATAGTTTATGCCTACATTTTGTCATCTACTACTAGAATATAAAAAACGTTTCTGTTTTAACAATGTGGTTACACAGATTACTGTAGAAACGGAACAGACATGAAATGCGTGTGTTCCAAATAACGATCTATTATTTCCACTCTAAAACTCCACTTCACTCCCTGATACTCAATCAAGGCATGGGCTTGGAGAAGTTCGTGCACGTTCTAGATTGGTGGGGGGATGGAATAGCCGGCTGCTTCTAGATTCTCTTTATCAGCACATTTAGAAGACAAAGGACGCTGGCGGGGAGGTGTGAAGGGATTTAAGAAGCGATTTAAGGTGGGACGGATTTACGAGTTTTTCGTAGGCTCTGGTAATTCTAGTGTTAAGGAAGATGAGACTAATCTCAAAGAGTGTAAATACAAATTTCAAAACTGAGGAAAGACAACTAGAGCTGAATATGGCATCAGTTCAGACCATAAATTATCAACTAGTCACAGTAAAAGTATATGACAGCAACATGCTTCCAGGAACATTAAGCAGACTAGGGCAGGTTTAATGCTCATAACATATGTACTGCAGTAAACTACATTGAAATGCATAATCATCCAGCAGCACAATGCAAAGCATCTGGGTGTGACGATTCAACAAGGACCTTGAAATCCTTCAACAGATGGCTTGTTCAGAGTTTTACATATATTTTATATCTTTCATTTAAGCAGGAAAAAGCCAAACGCTTTTTTTTTGGCCACAGTGATATGTGTTCCAACAACATCCACTGTATGTTTTCTCATTGTCTACAGACACATTGCCTTGACATCTGTCACAATGAAGGTATCCGAGTGTCTGGTTGCCAGCATCCCATCTAATATGTGGTTTATCTTGCTTGTCTTTAGGTTAAATAAATAAGTGGAGAATGCAGATTGCCTAGGGCATCATAATATTCCTTAACATCCAGAACCTCCGACCATGTATGACTGCATACATTTTCACTGCAGCAAACTTTATACCACTAGAATTTTTTATAAACTTTTTGATAACCTAATAACTATGGGAATTAATTAGTGTTGATCAGTTATTCTGAAAAACATTTAGTGCAGCAAAATTTCTTGACTCGATTTACTATTTATGTAGAAGCAGCTTGTTCATGTTCCTCAAAAAATTATACAATAAACTTAGATAAAGCGTTGTGAAGTATGCTATGCCTTTGGTGTAGGTGGGATTGCTGTTTTGTGCCAATTCATTTCGTATGATAACATTGATGTGTACTTTTGAATTATGCAGGAATATAGCATAACTTGCTGAAAACAATAGGCATAGCTATATATTTTATCTGATTATTTAATTCAGTTGATTTGTGTATGCCTAGAATAAAAAGGACTTTGTTTAACATTCAAGTCTCAGTATCACTTCATGGAATGAATGCTTAGATGGACTCACCAATGGAGTGACAGCAGGACAGACTATGCAGTTGCCTTGTCATTTACAGTATGTATTCTAAGATTAGACTACTTCAAAATGTTTCTAGTGGAGAAGGATTTTTCTTTCAGTGTTCATGTAAATATGCTCTCTTTTCCATGAATGTCACTTTTTAATTGATGGATTGTGGTTTTCTCTGTGTGCAAACTGATGCCCTGTTCAAGGAACCAAGACAATCCATAAAATGAAGTGTACTATTTTGTATTATATGCATTTTACATATATTTTGTATACCCTGTATTACATTATACTGTACACTACATATACACATTATTAAACACATCCAATCATTAGTTATTTGGTCTCTAGTTTTTATCTCGTAACAACATAAATCCATCAAGAAAATCAAAAAGTTATCAAAAATTCAGGACAGACGGCATGCTACTACAAAGCATTCCATGGATAGATGAGGTTGAATCTTCACTTGGAATAGTTTATTCTTTCTGACACTATAGATGTTAGAATGTGTTATGTTTTTGCGGAAACAGTCTGTTTGTTGCCAGGTGCAACCACAATTTCTGTCTATTGACTGAAAATATATCTTAGTTTCTGTATCATTTGCTTCCATTATCTTTTTGTAACAAAGTAGGAAAACTTAAGTATTCTAATATGCCTCATTTTTGGAATCTTTTGGATGCTAATCTGTGAGACGACTCACTGTGGTCCATTGCTTACTGTGTTCAAGGTTAAATAGACAGATGTTTTGGAGATTTCACAGTTTTAATTTCAGCGAGTTTCTTAATTTAATGTTGGCTCGTCCCTACAGTCAGTGTACTACAGTTTTTGAAATTCACCATTTTATGTATTTTACTTTTCTTTGTAGCATATGCTGTACTTATTGTCAGGTGTATTCATTGGTCATGAAAGTTCAGACTGTAAAAAACACAAAATATAAAGATAAACAAATTTTCTGGGCAAGTAATTTTTGGGCATTTAAAAATAAGATTTGGGTTACTGTATTAAACTCTAATTGAAGGAATTAAAAGTCATGGTTAATCAACTTAATCATGGGAGTTTGCAGCAACAGCATTAGCAGCCAAAATGGTTTTTCCTAAAAAAAAAATATATGGATCTTCCATTCTAAATGCTATATGGGAATTTTAAAGATTTTAAGACTTTTTAAATCAATGCTACTTAATATTCCAAATTCAAATCAGTTCTTGAACATCTGATACTTTTTAGGCAGAAATTCCCTGAAGTTGAATACTGCCTTAATAAAACATGGACATCTTCTTGCAATAGTTTACATCATATGAAAATTTAAATTTAAAGCTGTTTTGATGTGCCTCAAAGAGAAGCATCAGGATGACCTACTTGGACTAAAACTAAAGTTTAAAGAAACAAACAACCACCTAAATCTTCCCATTTGGCAACAAAAGGCTGATAGCTAACTGAAAAGAATAAGCAACACCACAAATATGAAAGAATTAAACTGATTTAAAAAAAACTACAGAACTATATTAATTATACTAATTAAAAAATAGACCCAATAGGAGTAATGTACTAAAATACAATTTACTGAAAATTAAAAACAACATTCAAAATACATGGATGAAGAACTCAAAGGGTCAAAAGAAAATTCTAAATATAAATAGCAATAATTATATATTTGTTCTAGAACAGAAACTACATTTAGCAATGCAGATTCATAGACTACTCTAAAAAATATACACCAGAGAAGCAAACCTAAAAACTAGAAATGGGAAGCTAATCAATATTTCCAGGAGGGGCCACTAGCAAAGGAGAAAAGTTATCAGAGAAACAATCATTAAAGGTGTACAAAAAATTCTAACAGTATATTCATGGATTCACCTGGACCGTTTAGCCACACTTATCCAGAAGCCCAGTTACTGTATATACTCTGGAATACACCATCCTTAAGATGTAGGTTGTAATTCTGGCCCATTAACTTATACGCATGTAACAAAACCTTTTGGACTGTTATATCCTAGGCAGAAAGAAGGGAATTGAACTGCCCCTTCCGGTGATTCCCTTCTGTTGCGGGTACTACAAAACCCACTAAACTATATCTTTCTGGTGCCACAGCTCAAAACTCTTGACTGCCTACTTCTGGAGGCACAGCAAAAGGCAATAGACCAGACATATCAGCTGTCTCAGAACCTGACCTGAAGGTGCTACTGCAGACTCTGGTTTGCACCCTTCTTGAGCAAGAACTGGAAACTTATGCTTGCTCCCTCCTGGAAGTAAAGCAGGAGACCTATGACTGCACCCTCCAGGAGGTAAAGCATGGAACTCTGGAAATCCTTTCCCTGATGGCACAGCACTGGGCTGGAATTCCTTTTCCTAGACATCCTCGCTGGAGGTGTTGGGAACTGGGTCTCTGTCACATCCTCTAGATATTCTGACAACACACAAACTTTGATTTCTTACTCTCTTCTTCTATTCTGTTTGTTTTTATAGATTTATATCCAATACATGAGCATTGTGAGAAGTGTCCACTGATCTTAAATAGTGTTGTGATGATGTTGTGTCATGTCAATGAAGACCAAATGGCTCAGAACAGATGCAACTGTTTACAACAGTAACTACAAGAACTACAAGAAAATCCAAAACACACTGGCTACATGATAATGTCAATACAATAATAATAAATTATAATAATAATGGTAAAAACAAGATCAAAAATACAACACTCATAATTAAAGAGTGACAATGATGAATCTTCACTTAAAACAGATTATACTATCTCATAATAGATATTCAAGAATGTGTCATGTTAATGAAAATAGTTTCTTGTTGAGTGAAGTCAGATTCTGGAATGTTTTCATCTGGTGGGGCCTTGTCTAAGAACATTAAAATGCCTCCATCTGGTGGGGCCAGAACTTACTTCTCCAGAACTTCCTGATCATCTTTAATAACTGCTTTTGTGAGTCAAGCTTTACAACAACCCTAGCAGAGGCCTTTTGCAGCTCTGACACATTTCCAGCAGCAGTTTGAGTCAAAAATATATTTTTCTTACTAGAGCATATTTTGGGACCTTTTTGAAGTTTCTTTTCTCTATTGTAAATTAATGACAATCTTTCCTTCAGATTTGGAATATATAGGTTTTGTTTCAGAATCTCTAAAAATGTTACATGTGAAGCAATTGTTAAATTGGAAAAATATGAATTCTAAAAACTGAGGTGTGCTGGCTTGCCCGGGGTTTATTCCTGCCTTGTGTTAGGATATAGCGGGTTGGAAAATGACTGACTTCTAAAAAACCTTGAATAAATCATATGTGATATGAAACTTGGTGATCTAAGTATGAATCCAGCAAAAAACTGAAACAGTGTTGAAGTGGCCACATCCAAATTCAGAAGAATAGGTGCAGAGATTTGTTAGATTTGAAAATTATTAAAGAAATGTATTAAGATCTTTAGTGAAATTGTGTCACTCATTACAAAGTATTAAGTCATGCCTGTGGACAGAAAATTCTAAAAAGCTTTTTACCTCTGCATTAGTGGTTTGCTATCCTTTATAATCTTATAATTTGAACTGTTGATGCTTCAAATATTGTGGTGTATACCATACTGCCTCAATAGTTCACAGACATGGCAAAATTACATTTTAGTGTGAATCAATCATATAAATTAGCCTGGAAGAACAGATTTATGATTAGTAACAGATAGCTCCTAGGAATTAGGATGGGTGTGGAATAGTAGATGCAATGACTTTAGGGGACTTGGTTATCTACTGTCTGTTATAATTATTATATTGGTCATAAAAATGAACTCTGAAAACAACAAAACATTTGAATTTTAGATAAAATAAGTGGCATCTGTTTTTTTTGCAGATTGAGTTTTCTGATTTCATGCCAACCAGCATATAAATAAAAGATGATTCATTCTCTTGTCACCATAAAACAAAGAGTCTGATCTTCCTCCACACATATTCTTCTGGTTGAGAAAGTCGTTGCTGTGATTAATGTTGATAGAAATATGAATCTCAGAGCTGGTGAAGGATGTACAGGGAAGGCATCTGTGTCTTTTACGTGTCCCTGATAATTTACCGTTTGTCCCAAATAATCTTTGTGAAAAAATTTTCTTCTCCATGTTCTTGATAATTTACTGTTTGTATTGAATAATCTTTGGCAAAAATATTTCCTGGGAATCATGATTTGTTACTTTCTCAGCATCTAGAATTCCAGAAAACACATTTTAAGTTTTTTGGTGGCCAACTTTGCAAAGAGATGTTAAAGATTATTTTAAGGCTTAATGAATAATGCCAGGTCTAAATCATTAAACATGTGCCCTGATGGATTGCTGAAACAGTTACCAACTAATGAACCCTGAAAACATCTGTCAAGGGATTACTTTAATGACTTGCCCCTTTTAAAGATACAGAACATCACTATTTTAATGATGTTGGTGTTAATGTTTTTGCCCATACATTCACTTTTTTCATTATTTTGTATATTCATTTTTTCTTTATGTTAATTATTTATTTTTGCTGTTTTCATTAAGTCATTGTTCCACCATTGTGTTTGCAGAGGCACTGTGTGTGTGATAATATTACTACCATGATTCTTTAAAATATTGAATATATTTGCCAGTTTCCAAATATATGGGTAATATACTACAAGAAAAGGGGGTGGTTTGTGAAGGAATAGACAAGAATGAATCTTTTACCTTTGTTTTCTGAATTTCAATCTTGTTTTTGAGATTGATGAATGTGCTATTTGACTGATTCCTCTTACCTTTGCCTGTTTTTGACAATCTCCGTTTCAATTTTCTATTCCCTGGTCCACAATCTTAATCCATAATCTATCAGGACAAGCAAAATAGATGGGTAGCTTCAGTAAAGTTGGTAAACTTATATCTCTAAAAAAATATGCTGTACTTCCACTTTATTTTTTCCCCTAATACTGTATGAGAACTATTTTGGATCCTTGGTTGTCCATCACCTGTTTCATTTGATTGGGGTCCACTGTTTATATCTCTATATCTCTCTGTTTATATTACCACATATGAGTCCCATTAGTGCTATTTTAAGGTGGTGCTCTTGAATGTACTGAACTTATATCTTTTGCTTGAACCAAAGAGCATTCTTCAGGACTATTACCCCCACCATTCTACCAAATACTAAACGCAGCAAACAATTTAACAAAAATGAAAACTTTGTATTCTTATTTTCCTTTAACTCAAAGTGGGAGAGGAGTGATCAATAAGGAGGAAAAAATACTTCTTCTTCTTCTTTTGGCTTCTCCCGTTAGGGGTCACCACAGCAGATCATCTTTTTCATATCTTTCTGTCCTCTGCATCTTGTTCTGTTACACCCATCATCTGGATGTCCTCTTTCACCACATCCATAGACCTTCTCTTAGGCTTTCCTCTTTTTCTTTTGCCTGGCAGCTCTATCCTTAGCATCCTTCTCCAAACATACTCAGAATCTCATCTCTCTGACTTTGTCTCCTAAACGTGCAACTTGAGCTGACCTTCTAATATACTAATTTCTAATCCTATCAATCCTTTTCACACCAAAATGCAAATCATAGCATCTTTAACTGTGCTACCTCCAGCTCTGTCACCTGCTTTCTGGTCAGTGCCACTGTCTCCAACCCATATAACATAGCTGATCTCACTACTGTCCTGTAGACCTTCCCTTTCACTCTTGCTGATATCTATCTGTCACAAATTACTCATGACACTCTTCTTCACTCATTTCACCCTGCCTGCACTCTCTTTCTCTTTCTGTTTCCCTCTTCCACAATCCCCATTACTCTGCACTGTTGATCCCAAGTATTTAAATTTATCCACCTTCGCCAACTCTACTCCTTGCATCCTCATCATTCCACTGACCTCACTCTCATTTACACACAGGTATTCTGTCTTGTTCCTACTGACCTTCTTTCCTCTCCTCTCTAGAGCATATCTCCACCTCTCCAGGGTCTCCTTAACCTGCTCCCTACTATTGCTATAGATCGCAATGTCATCAGCAAACATCATAGTACACGGGGACTCCTGTCTAATCTCATCTGTTAACCTGTCCATCACCATTGCAAATAAGAAAGGGCTCAGAGCCGATCCCTGATGCAGTCCCACCTCCACCTTGAATGCATCCGTCACTCCTACTGCAGACCTCACCACAGTTACATTTCCCTCGTAAATATCCTATGCATCTCTTAGATGCTTCTCTGCCACTCCCGACTTCCTCATACAATATCACAGCTCCTCTCGAGGTACCTTGTCATATGCTTTTTCCAGGTCCACAAAGACGCAATGCAACTCCTTCTGGCCTTCTCTATACTTCTCCATCAACACCATCAGAGCAAACATTGCATCTGTGGAGCTCTTTCTTGGCATGAAACCAAGGAAAAAAATACTAATAAAAACTAGCTGATCTTGAATTGTGAAATGATGATTGTACTCAATAATGAACTGAGAAAGCTAATTTTATGTCGCTAGACTAGCCTGCTTAATAATTTTAAATGAAACGATAAATCTTGGAGCGATTTAATGACAAGTTTATTGTACAGCACTACATCCTAGGTTATTATGCCCATTAGGATTACCAGTTTAATTTTATGAGCCATTTTACAGATATAACAATCTTCAACAAAAAAAAAATGTAAATGATCAGAAACACCTCAAACAGAGTAAAAAGCAAATTTAACAAATACAATTGGTTGTTTTTACCCAACAAAATTGGACTGGATTTCTGAACTCCTTAACTATACTAAAATCAATATTATGTTTTTCCAATAATAATGATAGCAACATAATCATTTTCCTATGTCCAAGGAAGATTCTACGAAATTGGTTTAGTTGAATACATAATGCAAACAAAGACAGAGTCTGAAATTGACAACTTCAGAAAGAAACAATTTATGATGGAAAAACATGTAACTAAAATAAAAATTAGAGTCAATGATAAACCAGTAGGATTTTTTTAATAAAAAATTATGTTAATAGGTTTAGTGCTGTTATACCACTCTCCCAGGGGTTATCTATAAAAAAAAATCCATGGCGATAAGTTAACATGGTCTATCTGGATGTGGTAGGTGCAAAAGTAAGCCAAATAATGAATCAAAGATTTCTTATCGCATATTACACTTTCCATAACCTTTAGCAAAATTTTTAAAGTCTCAACTTATGGTTTCTTTTATAATAAGCTCTTTATTCTTAATTATACCAGAGTGTTCGGCAAATATACAGCGGTGACCCCATAAAAGTAATTCCTTTTTGGCAGAAGCAGGAACAAATAATAAATATTAATGCACGATTTTAGAGTGAGACATTTCCTGAGGTTGATTAACAACATTTTCTACTCAAGAAATATTACTTTGTAATGTACTGCTAAAATTGTTTCACTTAGAGTTAATTAATTCTGGTCCCTTTTTGAGTTCAGTATTGTAAAATTCTTGAGACAGCCATTTCTTTTCTCTTGGTCTAAATGAAAAAAACGCAATAAATCTGGTAAATGAGGTTGTCTTTCCTTTAAACATCCAAGTCTTTAAATAAGTTACATTTTCCTGGTCAATGACAATTAGATCTGGAAGTTAAGATCATTTGAGGCAATGTCTCCATTTCTTCAATGCTAGACTTAATTGCCAGAGGTTCTTGTTTTTCCTTCATTGTAATTTTGTTTATCCAATTTTACCTTATTTGAAAATTAGTCATATGTATGTAATTAACATGTACTGGGTATCTGTTCTGAAAAAACAGTTAAAGCAACAACACAGGGTTGATTCACCTTGATGTCCAATTTTAAGGATATATTTGTACATTTTTATTAGAAAGGAGTCAAACACATTTGGAGCTTTAATTAACCAAATAAAATTGCTATGAAGTTTCTTGGTCAAAGAAATGAAGGGTACATTACATTGCTTGCTCTTCAATTTATCTTATTCATTTAGACAAATCCCTATTTAACCTTAAACGCAGTGGAAAAAGATGTTCTACTCTGTAGACAATTAGAAAAAAGTCAAGTTTTCCTCTTAAGGTACTGTTTAGAGCTTGTATACATGATGAGGCTCAGATAACTGATGCACTGAAAATGATTCTTGTGGACTGTGAAAGACTGCAAAAAGAAGATTTCTCTGTTTCTGAGATTCACTGCTCAAACAAGGAATGTGGCTTCAGTGAGTGATTCAACTCAGATATTAACAATATTTTATCTTTTCTTATTAACTAACTTACTGTATTTTTCTTTTACAACTATGGCACTTCAGCCACAAATTTTACATAAAAGGAAATGCCATTTTATGTTACTGGTGTTTGTTTTGCTTTTAGAGCTGATGCACATCAACAATTCTTTTTATTTATAAGAAAATTTCTTTTTTATTTTACTAGCTTTTGTTTTGCTTTTTGAGCTGAAGTACATCAGTAATGCTTTTAAGGAATAAGAAAATGCTTTTTTATTTTGCTGGCATTTGCTTTGCTGTAAGATCTGAAGCACATCCACAGTGCTTTTTATGTACAAGGAAATGCAGTTTCACTTTACTCAATTTTATTTGGCTTTTTCAGATTCCCTTCCTTGGAGCAAACCATAACTGAGGGAGGTAGGAAAGAGAAGGGGAGAACAGTTTCCATTTGATGCACATCTAGAACAGAAACAACAATCAACAAGGATGAAGTGTAGCAGAAAACCTTTATATAACATTTTAGTCTGTTGGGCTTTTCCAGTTATATTGTTCTTTTTCTGACTGCTCTAAGTAGGGTGAGTTCATCCAAGTATGTAGTTCCTCTAGTTAACCCCTGACCTTCAGTTGGAGGCATCAGGAATCTCTCTGTATCCTAATACAGGATGATCTAGTTTCCCATAAATGGACCTACTTAGATTAACATCAGCTATATGCTAAATATCCATCCATCCATCCATTTTCCAACCTGCTGAATATGAACACAGTGTCATGGGGGTCTGCTGGAGCCAATCCCAGCCAACACAGGGCACAAGGCAGGAACCAATCCTGGGCAGGGTGCCAACCCACCACAGGACACACACAAACACACTAGGGCCAATTTAGAATTGCCAATCCACCTAACCTGCATGTCTTTGGACTGTGGGAGGAAACCCACGTAGACACGGGGAGAACATGCAAACTCCATGCAGGGAGGACCCGGGAAGCGAACCCGGGTCTCCTAACTGCGAGGCAGCAGTGCTACCACTGCTCCACCGTGCCGCCCTATGCTAAATATGCCTTTATACAGTATATTCATACATAATAAAGACTTTGTTTAGCAAAACTTTACTAGCATAAGGTAACCTACTTGAATGGTGTGCACCACACAGACATGACAAAATTACCTTTGTTAAAATAAATTTCTTATATATTGTTGGAGTCTGAAAAACATTTTTATGTGTGTATGCTAAAGTAGAACTGTCAACATCCATTACTATTTCCCTTTATAAGAAAGGTTAAACAACTAGCCATAAAGGCTATAGGCTATTGGCCCTTGCATCAGTAGTCATGAAAGGTTGTGAGCAGCTGATTTTATCCTATTTTAAATCCTCTATTAATCTTTTTCTTGAGCCTCCACAATATACCAGTTGAAGACATCAATCAGCTGAGAGTACAGTTAACATGAGTCTTAATTTTTTGATTTACTGATTGATTATTGATTGATTATCTGGATAAAAAAAAAAATGAAATGTAGAGATATCAGGTAATTGAAAGGAACTAATCTGGGCATCTCTCTTCTAGGAGGTTTCATTTTGCTGACGTGCTTTCATCGTTTGTGTATTAGTAGCTAAGTGACTGTCTTTCTTCTGAGGTTTTGTTTTGGTGACATGCTCGCCTTACTTGTCTATTACTGGTGGGAGGAAAAGTAAAAGTGATACCGTTTTGCCGGTGTGTTTGCCACACTTCTGTAATTCCGGATAAGCACGTGACTCTTTCTTCGAATGTTGCATTCTGCCGGTGTGCTGGCCTCGCCTTGCGTATCCTCAGAGGTGGAGCCCTTACCCAGACTCCACCTCTCACTTCCGGGCGGGACAGACACACACTCTTCCACGCATACACGTTACGATATGGCTAAACATCAGTTCTGATTTAAATACAGTTGTATCAGAATGACTTTATAGCAAGATAATGTATACCAGCTGAATGTGAACATTATCATCTGCCTGGGCATTATACATTTTTTGATGGACAGAAGGTAATATGTGTGGATGGTTTCCTATTTCTGAGCACCTCATTTACAACAACGACATTTACTATTCGTTCTTTTTTCCCTGTACTCCAATAAATGTTTCCCTACTGACTCATCCATTAGGTTGATACAATTTTCAAGCAACACATAGTCAGTAGGCCTCATCAGCAATAATGATGTATGCCTTAAGAAGAAAGAATACTTGCTGCATTATGTGGTGCTATAAAAACAATTTAGAGTTCAATGCGCAAAAACAGTCAAATGCAGACTGATTTCCATAAGCATCCACTCCCTTGTCTCCCTCTTGAAGATTATGATACATCTGTGTGAGTGATGGTGTCATTCAAATCTTTAGGAAGCACCAACACAACCAGTATTAAATGTAAGGACAACATCATCACTATAGTCAAAAAAGGATGTTTGTCTTCTGATTTTACAGACCTAGTATAGAAAGCATTCTCACTACTTCTTGTTTATTTAGGGATTACAACATATTGTTAGAACAGTAAAAATCTCATCTTGCCAGTTGCTGCCCTCAGTCAAGGAGATGCATGATAACAGTGTCAGCAAACAAGCTGAAAAATTGTTTCTAATCTATCACATTCTAGTAATAATCAGATTCTGAATCTCTTTTTCTATACATTGTCCACATTTTTTCCTCTAAGGCAGCATTTTTACTTAATACATTATCCAAGTTAATCTGTTGAGTAATATAGTTGCATATGTTATTTATATTGAAACTGCATATTTTGTATGCTGTAATGACTTACCAAGTGAAAATTCCTGTGTTTTGTAAATGTGGTATATAAAGTGATTCCTGAGGATGTAGAAAATATCAAACATTACATCACAAGAGATCAGCAGTTTTAACTGTCAAACTAGCAATGCAGGGGTAGCACCACTGACTTAAGGGTGTGCAATATTGTTTGATAGTCATTACTGATCATAACATCTTAATTAATTTACAATTAACCAAAGTCTTAACTTGGATCACTGTCCTATTACATTTAGACATCTTGGAATTTCACAAGCATTAATAAAACATTACTTTGGTATTAATACCTTTATAGGAACATAATGATTTCATTCAAGACTAAATGACATCAGAAGGATATTATTTGGGGTTGTCAGGGCCAGTTTCATCTCCAGGTAGACCCTAAGAAGAGATCTCTATGATTTTAATATCCTCCCTCTCAAGGTTTGAAAAGAAATTTGGTTATTTTCCAAAAGTGCATATTTAATTCATTTCAAAAGATGCCTTCCTATACAGGCAGCTGACATTCTTATTCGAAGGACTTACTCATTCAAGAAAAATAATATTTATGGACCATGGTTCCCAGTTCATTTTGTATTTTTGGATATTCTTTTGATTGAGGTTCAGATTAATCTTACTTCACAATGTCATCCTGAGAGTACATTTACCAAATTCATACATATTTATAAAATGTTAATGAATTACTTGGTTTTTAATTAATAATAATAGCTAGATGGGGAAATTATTTCAGTTGCTCTTCTCCTTTCATAGGGTAATATTGATAGTGATTTTTAGTCACAGACCCTCAATACTAACACACATCAATCAATGCCATTTTTACATCCCTTAAATTGAAATGTACTGTGTATGAAAGTCACTAAACCACCACAAGGCTATTTAGGCTACATTGTTAACTATATAACATTGTAAAGTGCTTTTAAAAGCTTGTGAACAGATCATTAACTACTCTGAACTTTTTTACCTTTGTGCTTTGCATTTTGTATTTTGCTTTCTTCAAATTCCCGCTTTGTATTTCTGCTTGTGTTGCTTGTTTAAGGTGGTTGTTTTTTAAAAAATTCTTCAGCCCTGTGTTGCTTTAATGCTTACTTAGGAGCTAGTTAAATTAGGCAGATGACCAGGCTGACTTCTTTTAGTTATGAAAAAGAAATCTCTCTCATTTAGCTTTTTATTTTTTTCAGGTTAGTGATAGGGCCTGTCAGAGCTTACACTATAGAAGCCTCTGCAATAATTATTTAATTTATGTATGCCTAAATAGTTGTAGCATATTTACAGTATGTTGATTATGTTTCTTGATCTTTATTTTACAATATCTTTTCCCTTTTATACTATGCCATCAAATATCTTAAACTGTTTCTTTTTGGACATCTTGTGCAGGTAAACCTTTTTATATGCAAGTGCATTACACACAATAATGTGCAGTGTCCTAGCTACTGTATATCCAAATAGCTGTTAGCAAGAAGAAATGTTGACTTGCTCTCAAAAAGAATAATAATTAACTTGGGTCCTCTCCATGGTCTATAAACACCAGTATATTCTCCATATCACTTAGCTTTACACTTACATTACATAATATCTGCATGGGAGTGATGCAGAAGTGGCATTTTTATACTGAACTCAAGTGCATTTTTCTGATTGTTGTTTTTGTGAACACAGTATTCAAAGATATAGTAGTGTTATGGTAAACATCGTGTCTTTTTCTCACATGCTTCTTGTAGCAAAAAAAACAGTTAATAAAGCAGCAAATTCCATGAAAACAAAACAGTTAATAACTCTCATTGCAGATTCTCCATTGAAATGCACATTGATTATCTTAACAAATTACATAATAAACAATCTGAACTCTACAACTACAAAATACATTATTGGGTGCAATTTATTCATTAAATACACTAAAACTAAACAATTAATTTTTATAAATAAAAAAAGCATAGAACAACAGTATATCTTACATACAAAGCTTTACAGTTCTTCAGGAAAGGATTAGTCTAAAGCCTTAAGTGTGAAAAGACAAACCACATAGAACTTGTCCAGAGTCAGTTAAATTTGTTACCTTCATATATAGTGTAATAAATTGCATAACCATTTAGCCAGAAAGTAAATGATATACTGTACTATTTGTTCTTTCCAATTAACTCAATGTTTTGCAGACAAAGCAAAAAGATTCCTATAATTGTTTCCTATTTTATAATTTGGCTAAATTGATTCCAAAACCAGGGAAAAAAAGGTAATTTGTATAACAAGCAGTTTAATTCATTTACTTTTGAATTTAGGAAATTCCAATAACTGTATGGTATATTGTATATAGATACAGTATATATTTCAAAAACCCAGAGCCTGTTCTGGGAATTAAAATTTTATACTAACAGCATATTGCTAAGTAGACTACACCATTTTCTTTCTAAAAGGTTTCTTGTCTGCCTAGCCAAACAGGGCCATTAATTAAACAAATACACACATGGATGAAGGGTACAATGTAGAGATGAATCAGTGTGTAATTACATAATGTGCACTGCATGTATCGGAATGTTCTGTGTATACTGCAGCTACTATACTTTGCTGGTGTTCTTAGTGTCACTTGGCTAGTCACTGATAAATGCTCACATAGTTAATTAGAGCAGCATGACCAGCTTGTAAATTAGCTTAATACTTATACTTGAGAGCATCACCTTGACTCATAGTCAAGTGGATGGCATTGTTCCCGTACTGACTTCTGCTTCACTGGATTGCAGTCATGAATGGCCATTTTCCATTTTGAGTAATGCAAAGCTATGTTTACACAACTTATAATGTATAAACCTTTTACACTTATTTGCTGAGATGTCTGAATCCTCAAAGGATATTAAATGAATCTTAATAGTAAAGAGCTATATATGTTAAATGAATGTGCTGTGTAAGATCCAGTGAGGCAGTACAGAATTGTTTTATTCAAAAATAAGTCAAAAACATGAATGTTATGTATGTGAGCAAAAGCATAATTTTGCAAAATTTGTGAAATGGAGCCAGTAATCAATCTGACAAAGGCAGGGTCTTACATTTGTGATACTGTTCTGATGTTTTCTTTATATCCATGTTAAGTACTTTTAATAAATTTTTAGTGCTGCAGAGAAAAAAGAAAGAAGTGAGACAACATATTGTACCACACTATGTAGCATTGACATGAAAATAATTATTTTAATAATAATGAATTGCATTTCTATGGCACTATTCTTGCTGTTCAAATAACATAACTTTAAATAGACAGAAGGAAACCAATTTAACCACCACCAATGTGTAGCAGCCATTATTGCACCAGTACACTCATCATACGTTAACTGTAAGTGATGAAGTGGTGAGAGAGATAGTCAATTAGAAACAGAGTATGATTAGAGGAACAAAATTGACAAGGCTGTGGTGGGCAATTTAGGCAGGACATCGGGATACACCCTACTCATTACAAAGAATGCCCATGGAACTTTTAATACCACAATGAGTCCAGACCTCAGTTTTACATCTCATCCAAAGTACAGTACCATATTTACAGTGTAAGCAGCCCATGCTGGCCTCACCAACATCTCTTACAGCAGCAACCCAATCTTTTCTCAGATAGTCACTCATTCAAGTACTGACTAGGCCCAAACATGCTTAGCTTCAGATGGTTGACCTGTTCTGAAGGGCAAGTGGTATGGCTGCTGACAATTTTTTTAACTAATATGTTTTTAAATTCCAAGTCTTTGCTGATATTGTACAAGAACAAACTCTGTAAAAGACATCCATCCATCCATCCATTTTCCAACCCGCTGAATCCGAACACAGGGTCACGGGGGTCTGCTGGAGCCAATCCCAGCCAACATAGGGCACAAGGCAGGAACCAATCCTGGGCAGGGTGCCAACCCACCGCAGGTAAAAGACATTAAAGTAGTATATATTGAAGAATATGGAAAAAAAAAACTATATTTAGAACCAGTTTATTGTAAAATGTATTTTTGTATGTGTACATTTTAACATTAAACATGTTTTTTACCTTAAGACTAAAGCAATTAAAAAGAATCTACGCGGTGGTGTGCTGGGGTGGCAGCATAAAGATGAAAGACGCCTCACGCCTGGACAAACTTGTTAAGAAGGCAGGCTCCATTGCAGGATTAAAATTGGACAGTTTAACATCTGTGGCAGAGCGACGGGCACTAAGCAAACTCCTGTCAATCATGAAGAATCCACTGCATCCACTAAACAGGATCATCTCCAGGCAGAGGAGTAGCTTCAGTGACAGACTTTTGTCACTGTCCTGTTCCACTGACAGACTGAGGAGATCGTTCCTCCCCCACACTATGCGACTCTTCAATTCCACCCGGGGGAGTAAATGTGAACATTAATTTTATTTTAATTCTTTTCATTTTTATTACTATTTAATTTAATATTGTTTCTTTGTATCAGTATACTGCTGCTGGATTATGTGAATTTCCCCTTGGGATTAATAAAGTATCTATCTATCTATCTATCTATCTATCTATCTATCTATCTATCTATCTATCTATCTATCTATCTATCTATCTAAGAATATATCACACAATATAGCTTATATTTTGTTAAATGATTCAGAGACCAGAAAATTACTAAGCATCCACCTTAATAAAATAAGTGCCTGTTTGCCTGCTATGTCTTTGTCATTCCAAAAGATGGTGCCTCACAAACATTTTCAGTATAAAATTCATTGCATTTGTCATTCCAGTAAATCACACATCACAAACATTAACAGACTTTTACGTACCCTATACCAAATGGAATATAATAGAGAGATATGCATTGCACGATGCATTGCAAACATTAACTCTGAGGCCAATGTTGATTACTTAGATGTCTTCCATTCTTAGATGGGTAGCATAGCCAGTGCATACATTTACTACCTATATCAGTTCAAACTAAGGGGAAGTGCATTTAAAACTGAAGCTCTTTACACAAAGAGCTGTGGGACTCTGGAAAAAAAAACTACAGACACATGTGGTTGAAGCAGATACCATGGCAAACTTTAAGAATCTGGAAAAAAAAAAATTTAGGACAGCTTATCTATTAGTTAAACAAACAGGCTTGATGGACTGAATGGTCTCCTCTCTTTTCACAAATTTCTTATGTTTTTATGTTCTAGCTTAAATTAGGTATTAAGAAAGTGTGTGGAGACCTATGGATACAGGACTTAAAAGATGAGCGATACAAGAGTTAATAAAGTAGGGATGAAGCTATTTATGTTATTTATTTATGTGCCTTGTGGTTGTAAAGCTAGATGACGAATATTGTCCCTTTGACAGTAATTCCTGAAATATATAATTACAGTATTGCCAGTTGTTCCTAATTACAGTTTATTCCCTGCTTGCTTCCTGACCTGAGATAAATTTTGTCCACTTTGAGGCCTACACTAAACCAAACAGTGAAAGTCTGAATGAGCAGATCAAGACTATTTGAAGAAAACACTGCATAAAACTGGCCCAGCACTTTTAAAGTTAGAGGAGTAAAAAAAAAAACAAGCTTTTTTGATGGACAAAATTATGTCTAATACCAGTTAAAAATGTAACGGTAATGCCAAGAAATTGATATGATCCCTCCCTTTTGACAGTGACACAATTTATAACCAGGATTGTATGACATTTCTACCAAGTTACTTATAAAGCCAGAGTAGATGTGACATTGTCCAAGTTCATACTGAGAAATTTGCTATTTATTTTCTTAAGTGCTGAACTACAATGCACAAATCAAATACTGTTTATAAGCACCTAAAGAATGTAAATGTCGCAAAATGCAAAAAAAAATAAATAGTCATAAAAGATATATAAAATCCTGTCAAAAAAGTTGAAGAGGTTGACAGCTGCAACAATATTTATTTTCTTCCACTGTCTTTTAAGATGGTAAATTGCTGCTTGATAATTTATTTTATTAAAAATGACTACAAGGCACCTCCAGGCAACCTCACACCTGCTGAATATTAGTGCTATTTGCAACAAGTTGTAAATCACTAACACTGTTTGAAATTTTCAGTTAAAGGAACAATATTCTCAATCTCACCAAAACCAATTCAGGGTTTCAGGGTCCTGGAGAATATCAGAACATTACAGGCATAAGGCAGGTACCAGCTCTGAACAGAATGAGAGTCAATCACATGGGCAACCCTCACACTGGGTTAGTTTGGAATTGCTAGTTACTTTATTTTTTGCTGGAAGCTCTGGCTGTGGCTGCAAGGGATTGGCTGTGTTCCACCATTTGTAAACAAGAGAGCCAGTACTCAGAAGCAATTCCTATTATCACAGGGGGACTTTAATCACTGCAATCTCAAAGAAATCCTCCTCATGTTCTACCAGCATGTCAAATACCTCACCGGGGTGTTCAAGCTCTTGATCACTTCTATACCACAGTCAGAGACACTTACAAGTCCATTCTGCATCCACATGTTGGCAAGTCTCAGAGCAAGCTGTTAGGGAAGTGCAGTATTGGACTCTAGAGTGCAAAAAAAAACCTGCAAGATTACTTAGATTTGATTGACTAGTATGTCTTTAGAGACTCCTTAGTGAATATGGATGAACAAGTACAGACCTGGGTATGCCAAAACCAGAGGACTGTCAGCTCCTATCCAACCAGACATCCATGGGTGAACAGTGTTATTTTGCCTAGGAATGAATCAGCAGACTGTAGATTTTTAATTCCAGTGGCACAGAGTGTTACAAGAGTCTGGGTACCAGCTAAGGAGGACAGTTAAGGTGGCAAAGATGCAGAGTGGGAAGAGGCTGGAGAATTCCCTGTAGAAAGGTTCTGAGGGAAATCACAGGCAGCTGTACCTACAATCGTTTTCGCCTTGCTCCAGGAAGTGATGGATATTGTCAGTGTGAGAATTGTGGCTCAGAGATTGCGCATGTCGTATTGTTGGCTGCGCAACCATTGGGTGAAGCCATTTTGCAAATGTTGGAAACCAATGTGAGTAGAACGTTAAAACTAGTAAAACCTCACAAAGCCACCAGTCCAGATGGTATCCCATCCCTTGTTCTGAAGGCATTTGCCAACTAGTTGTCAAGGATGTACACCCACATCGTCAGCTATTCCCTGTCTTTATGTACAGCGCCACTGTTTCAAGGACACTATAATTTTGCTTGTGATAAAGAAATTTTTAGCTTCCTGCCTAAGTGTTTACCGGTCCATTGCATTAACCTTGGTGATGATCAATCCTCTTTAGAAACTGGGTCATGACCCGTATTAGTTACAACATCCTTCTACCCTAGGTCTACTAAAAATTGCATCCTGGCATAACAGATCTGTGGTGCTATTTCCCTCACTCTGTGCACTGCTCTGGGACATCTAGATAATAAAAAAGACTCTTGTGTCAGGAAGCTGCTCACAGGCTATACCTCTGCTATTAACACCACTGTACTCACCAGATCAGAAGCACAGAGATCTTGGTGTGGGCAGCTCCATCTATGGCCGTGTGCTTGACTTCCTGTCAAACAGTCCCCAGTATGTGAGGATCAGTAACTTAAACTCCTCCACTCACATCAACCTCATTAGGGACAGTTTCTTCCCCCAGATCATAAGGTCAGATCTACTTTATTATCTGAATTTTCCTGCCCCAGCATGTATGCCCATTTGCTGCATCATGTCTAATTCTGATGTGTGTTACTTCTGTATTAAGATCTGTGTTCATCTGTAGTATATGCCTGCTTAGTTCTGTTTTGCAATTTGTACATATAATGCTATTTAATATTATCATCCCTATTGTGTTATTGCTTAAAATTATATCCCTTACCAAGTCCTTACCATCCTACTTGCAATTGTGGAACAAGGAATTCCATTACCGTAGTGTATGTGATAATGAATAAAGATAAACATTGAGATATTCCACTCCAAACTATACTGTAATTCCATGTTTAAGACAGTACTGATATCCAGAGCTATAATTTAACTGTATTTTTGCAGTTTAGGTCATAGGGCAATTTCTGTGAATTTTTTAAAAATTTAATAAATGAACACTTCTACTAGAATTTACTTTAGTTTCTTTTTGTATTTTAATGTGTACTACAATATCTTCACTGTGTGGTAAGTAGTAATTTTTTAATCCATTTTTAAAATTACTTCTACTGCAGGGTTCCAGAATTAACACTTTAAAAAGTGAAAGGCAGAGTCCAGATTTTAGATGGGAGGCCAATCTTTTTCCAGACACATTCATGCACACACTCACAGTGGCCTATTCTTGTTTTAACTAGGAACAAATCATATTCACTCAAACAGATGAACACTCATGCTGTCAAATGCCATTATATTTTCCGTTTTGTTCCAGCTTCACTTTGAAATGACAGACTTGTTCATAGTTTCAGTTGAAATGTTTATTAGTTCATTGATTTAGCTGTTTTCACATGTTGGTCCATACAAATGTATGTGAAAAAGTTGCATTTGTATCTAATTTCATAATAATATTAGATAACCTCATAACACTGATCTTGATTAAATGCATTTGAAAATGAAAGGATTGATAAATCAACCTTTAATATAATATTCTCACACTGAGTTGTACTCATTGTCCAGAGACTCCTACTCTGGAGACTGTTTTCTTAGTTATGCTATTATTTTAGCTGTTTTGCCATTTTGTGAAGTACAGACAGAGATGAAGAAAATATCATATGTGGTTGAGTAAAGAACTGCAAGGTACCACAAAAAATGTTGGGGCGCCAACCCAGTCATCTATATTTAGTTCCAATGTGTAAAAAAAGTAAAAATAATGAAATGGAGCTGCTATGCGCGCTAATAAGAAGATTGCTCAAAATGGCCAGCAGTGCATTTAGTTTTAAAGTGACCACCGTCTTCTGGCAGTGGCAGACTTTATAGGCGGGGACAGGTAGGAGCAGAATCAGCTGCCCTCATTGGGTGTCTTCTCTGTGCTGAGGAGGGAACAAAACAAGACAAGTTTATTGCCAGCTCCACCTCTTGACCTGAGGTGGTAGTACATACCTCAGATGAGCCTGGATAAGATGAGTGGTCCACAGACATACATGCATGACACATACTATTTTCTAATTATCTGTTAGTCACATATTACACTTTTGTGTCCACATATTGCCAGATATCTATATTGTAAGGAACAGCAGTATTTAAATTTAAGTAAATGGATTACTTTCTTAGCAAGAGTACTGATAATTGACTACATAAATGTGTGCTCTGAAATAAACTATATAGCTTTCATTAAACCCATGGACTGAGTTTAGGAATGCACAAACAGGAAGCCTAAAAAATAAAGAGTATTAGATTGAATAGACTGTGATTTAACAATAATCACCATTGTCATCCTCTGTGAACAGAATTTCACGCCTATGCTCTATAAGGAGGTCTGGAATTCTGTCTGTGAATTATTTATAGATTTTAACATCGTGACTCTAGGAGCAGTACCAGTTAATGTTTTGCAAATACAAACAAACTATACATTGAATTGTTATATACAGATGTCTCAAGATATTTCAGCATCAAGATTTTCAATGCTTGATGTCAAAGAAAGGAATTCAGTCTTTTGGAATCAAGGGACAGTTATCACATTGAGAAAAATAATAAAGATGCCCCCGCACTCATCTTCCTTTGGTGTTATTATGCTTCATTTTTCTGTTTGTCTTTATTAGAGTTGGTTAAATAAGTTTAACTACTCCCTTTATGTGCATCCTATCACTGTTGATTATTCATTTTTGACAGTCTGTTTGATTTCTAACATCATCTGTCCATTTCTTTTTCCACTCTGGTTTTACTTTCAGTAACATGTATTCATTTCCAGCATTGATGCTTTTTGTTACATAGCTTTTATCCATTAGCGTTCAATCAACAGCATGCTTTCAGCTGTCCTTTTTTTTCAGTCTTTTGCCATTTTCACTATAAGTAGTATTTTGGTACCTTATTTAAGTTTTGTAAGTTCACTTTGATCTTCGAAGAAAAAAAAAAGTTTCACCATTTTTTTGCCTGCTGAGATGCCACCTTTTCTGTATCTTGCTTTTTCACAGTTACTTAAACTTTTCAGTTGCTTTCACACCTGTCTTTTAACATTGTTCATAATTGGATTGCACCAAGCCAGGAAGATTTCTTTACCTTTGTACTTTGGCTCTGGAGTAGCTGACAGCTGTAAAAAGCAGCAAGAAATATCCCCAGTTCACAAAGGTGAATTTGGCTTATTATGTACACTACTTTGCAGCAACAAAAGAAAACGTCATGCAGCTGACATTAATTATCAAAACATATCATTGGCAAAGAAAAGAATTTGCTAGACTCTGCGATAATACAGAAGGTCAAGAAATGAATTGTGCATAAATAACTTCTTATTATCTCCCCTTTGAAAGAACAAACAGGATTTCTCCAAGATGAAAGAAATCATTATTTTCTCATTTGTATTAGAAAACTGAAATCCTGAGTAACAATTTGAATGTAGATGTACTGATTAATATTAAATTATCAGTAGCGTATAGATTAAAAATGTCTATTTTATTGATTTTATTTATATTGAAATCAAACATTCTTCAATTTCATCTTATTTTCTGTCCAAGTTTCCTGATGAGTGATATAGAGGTAACCTACAACCTCAGCACCAACTCTAACAGGATTGTTGAAATAATTAATTTTCAGTCTTGATTGAAATATTGATACCAGTGGGACTTCTATATTATTGGTAGGGAGGTCATTTGACAGTTTGGGTGCCCTTTAGGTAAAGTAATTTCTTCCTACAGTTTACATGCGTTTTTAAAATATTATCTACAGATATCTCAAATAGGCAGGTAACATGGTACGTGCGAGCTTCATGTTGCTAATAATTTATAGTTGTTGTGTTTAGTCTGTATCTTTATTTTCAATTTTACTTATGCTGTATCTCGTTGGGCAGAATAGATGTTTAATAGTGTTAATCAGCAAAATTTGTCAAACCATTTATTGCAACAAATATGTTGTATTTCCTGGTGGCCCTGTTTACCAAATATTTTCCTGTGAATTCACCTTGAGGGTGGCTTAGACAGTTTATTTTCCCAGCTCCCCATGATTCTTTGTGAGGGAAACATGACATCACAGACCTGAAGGAGCCATACACAAAACTATGTATATATATGTATAAAAATATGTATATATATGTATAAAAATATGTATATATATATAATTTTTTTTTTTTAACACATGCAAGCTGTAAGAACCTTTGGGCATGAATGATGCCATGCCCTGATCAATACTTCAGCCTTCCACCCTGCATGTGTTAAAAAAAAAATTATATATATATATATACATATTTTCATCTAAGGGGTACATTAGCTGACCATAATGAGAATATCGTGAATACTACCACCAGAATTATAACACTGGTCTTTCTCCTTATAGTTTACCTCATGATAAGTAGACTTCTGTCTTTATGTGTGCCTCATCCAAAATTGACTGCCTACCAATACAAATTGCAAAAGAATACATTATCAGGTGTTTTTTTTTTTGCAATAATTGATTTATTTATGAAAGAATATGTATTAAAATATATTTTAATAGGATTTTATAAACACACAAAAGACAGGTGTGCTTGTTTATAACACTCTTCAAATAAATATTAATGTTGTGTAAAAGACTAACAGGAACTATGGCAGTGAGAGGTGAAAAAAACAAATATGGTTCATTTAGAATGAACTAAGACTGACAAGCGTAACTGTGAAGGTAAATCCAAAGGTCTTTACTTGTCTGCCTTGCATCAGCTCTGCTATTGACAACCGTAATACATTTAACCTATCTCTGAAAACAGACTGAAAGCTTACTTACGGTGTGTAACGTAATTCAGAAAACAAAGTAAATGATACATTTGCAGAAATAAAATTGCATTGCTTTTAAATTTGAATATGTAGTAATTGCTATAAGTGAAACAATTATAATTTATTTGTAGTTTGTTTTGGATTTTTCTCCATCAAAACTATTTAAATATCAGTTTGTTAGCTGTAGAAGCAATTACAAAATAAACTATGTTTTATGTGGGTGAAGTTGGTATTAGCATTTATCGCCTGAAAGCTCTTTTGTAAAATAACATAACTTCTAAAGCATTTTGTACAAAAATATGGCTGTAAATCAATCCAAAAACATTAACTTTTTAAATAGTATTTTAGCAATGGTACAATGTACCAAATATTTGAACTTTTTTTTCTGTTTGCAGTAAATCCTGTATTCCAACCCAGCTTGTCTAGAATTGATAGCCACCATATTTTAAATCCATATTTGTATGAATTAAATAAATTAATAAATAAATAGTGTTTCTTCGTGCCGGTCCCATGCCCGGATAAATGGGGAGGGGTACATCAGGAAGTGCATCCGGTGTAAAATTTTGCCAAATCGATAAGCGGACAACAATACAAATTTCCATGCCAGATTGGTTGAGTCCCGGGTTAACAAAGACCACCACCAGTACTGTTAGCCAACAGGGTGCTGGCGGAGATTGGGCTACTTTTGGCTGAAGAAGAAGAAGGAGAAGAAGAGGGGGGAGATGTGTCCGGAGGCAGGAGAAGAGGAGGAAAGTAAAGAGAGTGGAACTGAGGGTAGGAACTTTGAATGTTGGCAGTATGACTGGTAAGGGGAGAGAGTTAGCAGATATGATGGAGAGAAGGAAGGTTGATATACTGTGTGTGTAAGAGACTAAATGGAAGGGGAGTAAGACCAGGTGGATTAGAGGTGGATTCAAATTGTTCTATCATGGTGTGGATGGGAGGAGAAATGGGGTTGGAGTTATTCCGAAGGAACAGTATGTCAAGAGTGTTTTGGAGGTGAAAAGAGTGTCAGGTAGAGCAATGATTATGAAGCTGAAAATTGGGGGTGTGATAGTGAATGTTGTTAGTGCATAGGCACCACAAGTTGGGTGTGCAACGGGTGAGAAAGAAGATTTTTGGAGTGAGTTGGATGAAGTGATGAACAGTGTACCCAAGGGACAGAAACTGGTGAATCGGAGATTCGGAGGAAATATAGGAGAGTATACAAAGGAAGAGGATGGCAAAGAAGAAGTGAGATAGTCAGACAGATGCAGAAAGTAGACAAGAGTACAAGGAGATAAGGCGCAAGGTGAAGAGAGAGGTGACAAAGGCTAAAGAAAAGGCGTATGATGAGTGGTATGAGAGGTTGGACACTAAGGATGGAGAAAAGGACCTGTACTGATTGGATAGACAGAGGGACCGAGCTCGGAAAGATGTGCAGCAGGTTAGGGTGATAAAGGATTAAGATGGAAACACACTCACAAGCGAGGAGAGTGTGTTGAGCAGATGGAAAGAGTACTTTGAGAGGCCGATGAATGAAGAGAAGTAGAGAGAGAAGAGGATGGATGATGTGGAGATAGTGAATCAGGAAGTGCAACGGATTAGCAAGGATGAAGTAAGGACAGCTATGAAGAGGATGAAAAAGGGAAAGGCCGTTGGTCCGGATGACATACCTATGGAAGCACGGAGGTGTTTAGGAGAAATGGCAGTGGAGTTTTTAACCAGATTGTTTAATGGAATCTTGGTAAGTGAGAGGATGCCTGAGGAGTGGGGAAGAAGGGTACTGTTGCCGATATTTAAGAATAAGGGGGATGTGCAGGACTGCAGTAACTACAGGGCAATAAAATTGATGAGCCACAGCATGAAGTTATGGGAAACAGTAGTGGAAGCTAGGTTAAGAAGTGAGGTGATGATTAGTGAGCAGCAGTATGGTTTCATGCCAAGAAAGAGCACCACAGATGCAATGTTTGCTCTGAGGATATTCATGGAGAAGTTTAGAGAAGGCCAGAAGGAGTTGCATTGCATCTTTGTGGACCTGGAGAAAGCATATGGCAGGGTGCCTCGAGAGGAGCTGTGGTATTGTATGAGGAAGTCGGGAGTGGCAGAGAAGTATATAAGAGTTGTACAGGATATGTACAACGGAAGTGTGACAGTGGTGAGGTTTGCGGTAGGAGCGACAGATGCATTCAACGTTGAGGTGGGATTACATCAGGGATCAGTTCTGAGCCCTTTCTTATTTGCAGTGGTGATGGACAGATTGACAGACGCGATTAAACAGAAGTCCCTGTGGACTCTGATATTTGCTAATGACATTGTGATCTGTAGCGATAGTAGGAAGCAGGTTGAGGAGACCCTAGAGAGGTGGACATATGCTGTAGAGAGGAGAGGAATGAAAGTCAGTTGGAACAAGAGAGAATACATGTGTGTAAATGAGAGGGAGGTCAGTGGAATGGATACAGGGAGTAGAGTTGGTAAAGGTGGATGAGTTTAAATACTTGGGATCAACAATACAGAGTAATGGGGATTGTGGAAGAGAGGTGAAAAAAAGAGTGCAATCAGGGTGAAATGGTTGGAGAAGAGTGTCAGGAGTAATTTGTGATAGACAGTTATCAGCAAGAATGAAAGGGAAGGTCTACAGGACGATAGTGAGACCAGCTATGTTATATGGATCGTAGATGGTGGCACTGACCAGAAAGCAGGAGACAGAGCTGGAGGTAGCAGAGTTAAAAATGCTAAGATTTGCACTGGGTGTGACGAGGATGGATAGGATTAGTAATGAGTACATTAAAGGGTCAGCTCAAGCTGGATGGTTGGGAGACAAAGTCAGAGAGGCGAGATTGTGTTGGTTTGGACATGTGCAGAGGAGAAATGCTGGGTATTTTGGATGAAGGATGCTAAGGATAGAGCTGCCAGGGAAGAGGAGAAGAGTAAGGCCTAAGTGAAGGTTTCTGGATGTGGTGAGAGAGGACATGCAGGTGATGGGTGTAACAGAACAAGATGCAGAGGACAGAAAGATATGGTAGAAGATGATCTGCTGTGGCAACCCCTAACCGGTGAAGCCAATAGAAGTAGAAGAAGAAAGAATAGTTTCTAATACAAAAAATTTAAAAGTAGGTTTGTCTGTGAAGTGAATCATGATCAGATTTTGTATAAAATCAACAGCTTGTGTAATGGGCTAGAATTCGGTATTTTAAAGAAAATGACATTTCTGGGTGTTAGTGTAATGGGCTATAAACCAGTGTTTTAAAGAAAAGGCAGAAAATTCTGCTACAGGTTATTGTTGATGGTTAACTATCACCTGCTTTGATTAAGTATCTCATCCACACAAAATGTGGTGATAACAGAACTGCCTGCTTCCTTTGAAAAATAACAAGTTCTGGGGGCATTGGTTTATATTCAAGTAATTTTTGATAGCTTGTCACAATATCATTGTTGAACCAAAGTAAATGTGTTCACACTATTTGTTCTAGAGGAGGAAATTGGCTTGCACCATTGTTTCACTGATTGCCACGTTGATCTATGCAGAAACCGAAGCATATATATATATTTCTGGTAAAAGGAGAATAAAACAGAACAGAGAAGTATAGTCTGAGACTTGGGACTGCTGCCTGTTTCTATTATGCCTTTCACCATATAGTTGTTGCTACACCCTGTAGCAACAGTGGCTTGAAACTGGCCCAGGTTTCCCTAGACCGTGAGGCCGGTAACAATTGGGGGCTCATCCGGGATCAGCACCCTGTCGTGGAGACATTCATCAATATGCCCGGGAATTCCTGTTGTAAAGCTTCAGGGAGGACTCCTTTCAGTGTGTCATCCAGAGAGCCCAGCTTCAGGTACGGAAGGAAGATGGCAACATCTGGACCATGCAAGATGCTGATCTGGGATATCCATAAGAAATTAATATTGCTGGATTACAATCAACTCAGCATTCTGGCTGCAAGTATAGGAGATGAAGAAGGAGATGAAACTGTAGAAATCTCACAACTAGGTGAACAAGAACTTTATTATTTCCTTTTTTAATTATGTTAAGAGTGAAAAGTTGAGAAATTTGGAGGACGAAGGCATGTGTGAAAGGCACTATATAGCGCCTGACCCAACACAGATTGGACACGGGAAGAACGTTTAAAATAAAAAGATGTTTATTACTCTTCAGCTGGAGGGCACATCTTCCCCGTACTCCCCCCAGCCACAACACAGTCTCAAACACCAGTTCAGCACAAGCACAAGTACTCTTCTCCTCCTTGGCACCACCACTCCTCCCTCGCAACCTTGTCCTCCTCCACCCGACTTTGGCCCCGAATGAAGGGAGGCGGCCCCTTTTATCTTCACCCGGATATGCTCTAGGTGCTCCCCGGCAATCACCCGCCGACACGCCTCCGTGCGGCGGAAGTGCTAGCATTCCGGGCGTCCCTGCTTCTCTTCCCCCCAGCACTTCCTGGTGTGGCGGAAGTGCGGAGGTCCAGGGTTCCCAAGGCATTGGGGAGCCCCCTGGCGGTAACCACGGGGCCCTACAGGGCTGGGCTTCCAAGCCCTCAACCCGTGGCCCCCAAAGCAACCAGGGTGGCGGCCCCCACATGATCCAAGGTGGGCGCACGCCCTCTTCCGGTTCCTCAAGGCGTCCTGGCCGGGTCGTTGCCCCTGGCATCTCTGACACATGTCACACCTACTTCACCTCCAGGATATGATTTCACAACTCTTAACCCGAAAGGATTTCAACCCTGCAAGGAGTAAGGATTGTACAGGTGTTATTACAATAGGACTGGATTAAGATACTCATTCGAGCCAAGCTAAACATCTTTGCACAAACCTGGAAAATAGGAAGAACTCTGGGGACTTGGAGAAAGGATGCTTTCCTTATATGACGTCAGATCAAGTAGTAAGACTCACTGATGTTACTGCTTTTCTGCCTCGTAGGGAGTTCAATGTCCATGGCGGACAAATCAATGATGGGGGTTTTGAAATTTTATACAGTATCCTTTGCAAACAAATAGATGTAAGGCTACATGAGGGATTTACCGAGTCTGAAATTGTTAAGTCTGTACTAAAAGTTGCTAAACCAGGCATCTTCAAAAATGTTCTCATGAGTAGAGATAATCTCACATTAAAAGAACTCAAACAATTTCTTAGGCTACATATTAGGGATAAAAGCAGCACAGAACTGTTTCAGGAACTGAACAATACAAAGCAACAAAATAGAGAAACACCCAATTTGTATATAGAATAATGGATCTTTGACAGCGTGTGCTGCTGGCATCAGAGCATAACGGAGCTGAATTCAACTATGATAAAAAATTAGTTCAGAGCATATTCCTTCATACCCTTTATCAAGGGCTGAATGAAAAAAATAACAACATCAGACAAGACATAAAACCATTTCTTACTGACTTGAAGTTGACTGATGATATAATCCTAGAGAAGATAACTAAATCTACCTGGGAGGAAGCAGAGAGAATAAAGCATCTTCTCACTCAGAGTAAACATAGGTCAGTCTCTGTAAATTCAGTAGAACCAAAGGGCAGTTCACAGGCTGGTCAGACTGAGCTGATCCAAGCAAACAATAGGATGCAAGCTGAAAGTGCATCAATAATGCAATTAACCACTCAGGTGTCCAAACTAGAAAAGAAATTTGACAAGATTGTGAACCAAAATACTAATGAAAATTTGAAAGCTGACTATGCACCTCAAGCTCATAATACAACCATTGTCTGCACTAGAAAAAAATTTTGAAAAGATCACAAAGCATACTGGTAACTGTACTCGAACAGCTTCTCGTGCACTTCCACAATTGAACACTCAGGTCTCAAGAGGTAGTCCTAAAAGAAGATGTCGAGAATGTGCCCAGAAGGGAAAAGAATGGTGTACTCACTCTTTTCGCTGTAGTTTGATGGGACACACGGCTGTTGGCTGTACTAAGAGGTGGGACTTGGGAAACTGAGTACAGTCACTGGAGGGGGACGACCAGTGACTGACAGAACTAACAGGTCCCCCCAGAATGAGGCCCCCACTCTGCAAAACACTTATCTACAGCCCCCTAAAAGAAAATGTGATGCCCAACTATTTGGGAATCGCTGCATAGTTGTGTGTAATTGATGGAATTCAAACACAGATGCTGTTAGACACAGGAGCACAGGTTAGCATAGTGGGGAGAGAGTGGGTAAGGAAGACGTTGAGAGTTTATTAACAGGAAGTCCACTCTGTATTACTGCAGCCAATGGCACTGAGATTCCATTTGACGGGTGGGTTGAGGTTTCACTTCAGATACTGAGCCCCAGGCATGGGAAAATAGCCATTGATGTTCCTTTGTTAGTAAGTCAGTCATGTTAACTGCCCGCTATTAAGCTTCAATGTTATAGAGGAGCTGATCCGAGAGAACTGTAATCAGACAAACACCACCAGTCTTAGCACACTGCTGAGTGAGGCATTATATATGAAAGGTGACACAGCAGATAATATCATCTCTGCTGTAAGAGTAAAACCTGTGGAAGCAATATCACCAAGTATTACAGTAAGGATGGGGAAAAAGGGGCTTGTGATCCCAGTTGGTCAAATATGTCAAGTGAGATGTAAAATTAGGGCTTTGCCTAGAGGAGGCACAATGTCTTTTGAGACGCTAGTAGTGAATCATTGCCCAGAGGGCATTGAATTGCTCCCTGCATTTGTTGACAGTCCAACTGGTACTTCAAAACTAATTATCATACCTCTCCAAAAGTACACCTTACATGATATATACCTCCCTAGTGGAACAATATTAGGCACTCTAGAAGAAATGATTGATATCTGGCCAATCCTTCCCCCACCATCTGATCCAGTAATACTCAGCCAGCCAATTGATGGCCAAATCAATGCTGCATACACAGAGTACAGTAGAGTTTAACAGGAAAGCAGCAAATACAAGGTTACTGCTAGAGAGAAATGGAATCCACCAGTAGATTTGTCCCACTTAAAAGAAGGAAGAACAAGAGGTAGTCAAGCGCATGTTATATGAAGAATCAAATGTATTTTCATGTGAAGATGGTGAAATTGGTTGCATTCCAGATTTGAAGCTAAAAATCCACCTGAAGTATGAAACTCCTGTGCAGAAAAGGTACAATGCTATTCCAAAGCCCTTATACAAAGAGGTGAAGGAATACATCCAGAACCTTTTGGACCATGGTTGGATAAAGAAGTCCACTTCGGCTTACTCTTCTCTAGTTTTCTGTGTCAGGAAAAAGGACTTACGTTTGCGTCTTTCTGTGGACTTTAGAGAACTAAACCGTAAAACCATCCCTAAGAGACACCCCCTGCCACGCATTCAAGACCTACTGGATAACCTTGAGGGCTACTCATGATTTTTTAATCCTGGATCAATGAAGTGCATACCATCAAGGTTTCATGGATGAGGACTCAAGATCTGTCACTGCCTTCAGTACCCCATGGAGGCTATATGAGTGGGAACGCATTCTTTTTGGCTTGAGCAATGATCCTGCAGCATTTCAGAGATGCATGGAAGGGGTACTGGAACAATTGAGAGATGAATGTTGCACCCCATACTTGGATGATGTACTTTGCTTTTCCAAAACATTTCATGACCACCTGGAAGACTTGAGACGGGTACTGTGTCGAATGAGAGAGCACGGAATAAAATTACGACCAGAGAAATGTGAGTTATTCAGACAACAAATCTGGTATATAGGTCGTCTAGTGTCTGAAGAGGTGGTGTAGATTGACCCTAAGGATTTAGAAGCAGTCCGACAGTTAATGAAAAAGGAACCCACGACAGTTGGAGAAGTCAGATCATTGCTTGGCTTCTTTAGTTATTACCACTCCTTCATGCAGGAATTTTCCAGGTTTGCAAAACCTTTGTTTGAACTTTTAACACTAGAATTACCAGAGCCTACGAAAAAAATCGTAATTCCGTCCCACCTTAAATCGCTTCTTAAAATCGTTCACAGCTCTCCACCAGCGTCTTTTGTCATCTAAATGTGCTGATAAAAATCAGGCTGCAAGCAGCCGGCTATTCCATCCCCCCACCGACTTAGAACGTACACAAACTTCTCCCAGCTCATGCCTTGATTGATTATCTGGGAGTGAAGTGGAATTTTAGAGTGGAAATAATAGATCGTTCTTTGGAATACACGCATTTCACGTGTGTTCTGTTTCTACAGTAATCCGTGTAAACGCATTTTTAAAACAGAAAAGTTTTTCATATTGTAATAGTAAATGACAAAATGTAAGCATAAACTATATAATATATGAAGCCTGAAGTCCAAATATCAAACACTTTCACAAAAGGTACAAATATAACAGAACAAGTATGCTTTTATTCAAAAATATAACTGCAGAAAAAAGACACCTTAGCATGCCATATTGACACATATTTATTACAGCTGCCATGATAGCGTAATGGTATCAGCCTCTGACTAGTATCCAAAAAGGTCATGAGTTCGATCCCACATGGTTCAGCTTGAGAAGTAAACTGCTCTTATTCCTAATATTTTAGAATAAAAACATGCATTTGATTTCAGTGTGTAACAGCCAATGTAATTTATGATACTTGTAAAGGTTAGTTTTTTTTTATTCACTTTTCATTCTCTCAGTTGTGTTCACGATCCTTCCCTACCCCCCCATCTGAGAATACTGTTTTCACATAAAGATGCGCTGTAGCTCTGCAGCGTACTTGTGACTGCATTCTCGTACCAATGCTCGGGGCATTACACGTCTATTTTTTTGAGCATGCCCGTGTCGCTCAAACACAGGAACATATGTTGGTGTACAAGAATAAAAAACAAGTGCACTTTTATTCTAGACTATAAGTGAAGAAAAAATAAAGCAAGTTACAGTAGGCGGTTGATACGACAGCTTGCGTGGTGCAATGCTAAGAACTGCTGATTTCCGATCCGTGCTATATAAAATCATCACATTCAAATATTAACAATTCCCACACACCCTTCCTACATTCACGACATGTGTACTTGTTGCAGTGTACACATCTCTCTGTGCTATGGTTCCTATTACACTGAATGAGCACCTGACATTGTACTTTCTTCCCTATATAAATAACATTCAAGTATAGCGCGTCTCCAAATAAATCACATTCGAGTATAGCGCGTCTCCAAATAAATCACATTCGAGTATAGCGCGTCTCCAAATAAATCACATTTGAGTTATAGCGCGTCTTTATGTGAAAACAGCATTGTCACATGGGGGGGGGGATCGTGAACGCGACTGAGAGAATGGAACTGAATTTATTCAGTGCAGCAGTTTCAACGCACAGTACATGCAATATTGAAAACGAACAGAGTCAGATCGGGCGCATATTCAAACCCAATCTGACGCTGTTCGTTTTCAAATAATATTGCATATATTAGACATATATTGTCTCTTTCATTCATTTTGCGGTTTGTAATCAGTGACCGCGTGTTTTTCCCCCGATCTTGCCAGTTTCGCACATGTTGCTGTATGGTGCTGTTTCTTTTGTACTCCAGGACATGCAGAGGACAGAATAGTACAGAGCAGTAAGTTCAGGCTATATGCAATCAGACAGACAAACAGGCAGAGAAGGCACTAGATATATAAATAAACAGGGAAGGCACTGTATAATAGATATATAAAAAACAGCTAAGGGGATAGATATATAGATAGGTAGGAAGGAAAGGCGCTATATGATAGGCAGACAGGGAAGCTCCTATATAATAATAAAATTACTGTTATTACTATATAGACAGGGAGTTCAGCGTCGCAGCGTGTATTCAAACCCGATCTGACGCTGTTTGTTTTCAAATAATATTGCATGTACTTAACTATTTTAGAATAAAAACATACATTTGATTTCAGTCAGTCTGTAAGAGCCAGTGTAAATTCATGATAATTGTAAAGGTTAGCTTTTTTTTTTATTCAGTTCCATTCTCTCAGTCGCGTTCATGATCCCGACCCCCCCATACTCATAATATAATAACCCCCACCCCAATCTGACAATGCTGTTTTCACATAAAGACGCGCTATAACTCAAATTAAATTTATTTGGAGACGCGCTATACTCGAATGTTATTTATATAGGGAAGAAAGTACAGTGTCAGGTACTCATTCAGTGTAATAGGAACCATAGCACAGAGAGATGTGTGCACTGCAACAATTACACATGTCGTGAATGTAGGAAGGGTGTGTGGGAATTGTTAATATTTGAATGTGATGATTTTATATAGCACGGATCGGAAATCAGCAGTTCTTAGCATTGCACCACGCAAGCTGTCGTATCAACCGCCTACTGTAACTTGCTTTATTTTTTCTTCACTTATAGTCTAGAATAAAAGTGCACTTGTTTTTTATTCTTGTACACCAACATATGTTCCTGTGTTTGAGCGACACGGGCATGCTCAAAAAAATAGACGTGTAATGCCCCGAGCATTGGTACGAGAATGCAGTCACAAGTACGCTGCAGAGCTACAGCGCATCTTTATGTGAAAACAGCATTCTCAGATGGGGGAGGTAGGGAAGGATCGTGAACACAACTGAGAGAATGAAAAGTGAATAAAAAAAAAAACTAACCTTTACAAGTATCATAAATTACATTGGCTGTTACACACTGAAATCAAATGCATGTTTTTATTCTAAAATATTAGGAATAAGAGCAGATTACTTCTCAAAACTGAACCATGTGGGATCAAACTCATGACCTTTTGGATACTAGTCAGCGGCTGATACCATTACGCTATCGTGGCAGCTGTAGTAAATATGTGTCAATATGGCATGCTAAGGTGGCTTTTTTCTGCAGTTATATTTTTGAATAAAAACATACTTGTTCTGTTATTATTTGTACCTTTTGTGAAAGTGTTTGATATTTGGACTTCAGGCTTCATACATTATATAGTTTATGCTTACATTTTGTCATTTACTACTACAATATGAAAAATGTTTCTGTTTTAAAAATGTGTTTACACGGATTACTGTATTAACGGAACACACGTGAAATGCGTGTATTCCAAATAATGATCTATTATTTCCACTCTAAAACTCCACTTCACTCCCAGATAATCAATCAAGGCATGAGCTGGGAGAAGTTTGTGCACGTTCTAAGTCGGTGGGGGGATGGAAAAGCCGGCTGCTTGCAGCCTGATTTTTATCAGCACATTTAGATGACAAAAGACGCGGGTGGAGAGCTGTAAACGATTTTAAGAAGCGATTTAAGGTGGGACGGAATTACAAGTTTTTTCGTAGGCTCTGGTAATTCTAGTGTTAAATGGTACTATTGGAAATACTGGAAAATCCAGCTTGGCGACTACAGCAAGACGGAGGATAAAATCCAATGTACAGCGACTTTCAAGGACACCAGTTCAATGGACTAATGAATATCGTACAGTCATTTCTAAATTTGTGAATATACTCACCAATTCACCCATACTTGCTTTTCCAGATTTTGAACTGCCCTTTGTTTTGCAAACTGATGCATCAAACGAAGGACTGGGAGCAGTACTTTACCAACTGCAGGATGGTAAACTACATGTAATTGCCTACAGATCGAGAACACTCACCCCAGCTGAGAGAAATTACCATCTCCACTCTGGCAAGTTAGAATTTTTGGCCCTGAAGTGGGCAATCCATGAAAAATGTAGAGACTATCTATATTATGCATCCATCTTCATTGTATATACTGACAATAACCCTCTGACATGTTCTGAGTACAGCAAAATTGAATGCAGTGGGTCATCGCTGGGTTGGAGAATTAGCAGACTTGAACTTTGACATCAAATACCGCCCTGGGAAAGCAAATACAGATACTGATACACTGTCCCGCTTCCCTGTGGACTTATAGGCCACTATCACTGAATATAATGAAACAATATCTCCAGAAGTTGTCTCAGTTGTCTGGCAGGGAGCCAAAGCAGCTAAAGATAAAGAACTGCCATGGGTGGCTGCTCTATAGTTCACCTCAATAGATGACGGTGTGTTGCCAGGAAGTGCTGATACAGTCACACTAAATGATATTAGGGTCGCACAGCAAGAAGATGCTACCATCAGTGAAGTGATTAACCTCAAAAGCAGAGGATGGGGTCCAAATAAGAAGGACAAGGAACAAATGGGAATTGAAACAAAGAAACTGATACATGAATGGAACAAACTCACTATTTACAAGGGAGTACTGTACATGCAAGTAGGAAAAAGAAAGCAACTTGTTTTGCCACATAAGCTGAAACCAGTTGTCCTTAAAAGCCTCCATGATGATATGGGACATATCGGATCTGACAAGGTGATTCATCTGGCCAGAGAAAGTTTTTATTGACTTTACATGCAGCGAGAGATTGAAGATTATGTAATTCAACAATGCGCCTGTATCAAGCAGAAGCACTCTAGTAACCCAAACAGAGCATCTATGGGCTATATTACTAAGAGCAAACCTTTTGAACTGCTCTCTTTGGACTTTCTGCATCTTGAGCCAAGTAAAGGAGGTTATGAATATGTTCTGGTTCTGATGGATCACTTTACTCACTTTACACAAGCATATGCCACCAAAAACAAATCTGGAAAAACCATAACTGAGAAGATTTTCCAAGACTTTATCCCCCGTTTTGGCTACCCTGCAAAGCTGCACAATGACCAGGGGCGTGAGTTTGAAAATATCTTATTCCAGAGGCTCCAACAACTATCTGGAATAGCTCACTCCCGCACCACCCCCTATCATCCACAGGGGAATCCAGTAGAACAATTCAATCGAACTCTGCTTCAGATGCTCCGAACCTTGGAAGAAGAGAAAAAGTCAAAGTGGCAAGATTACCTACCACAAATTGTGCATGCATACAATTGTACAAGACACGAATCAACTGGCTATTCACTATTTTTTCTCTTGTATGGCAGAGCTCCAAGATTACCTATTGATTTGTTGTTTAATCTTACAACTGACAATGAGAAAACAGACAGACAGGACTTTGTGCAAAAATGGGCAACCAAGATGAAAGAAGCTTACCAGATTGCTACAGATAACAATCAGAAAGCATCGGCCAAGGGTAAGCATTATTATGACCGTACAGTGAGGGGTGCTATTCTTCAACCAGGTGACAGAGTCTTAGTCAGAAACCTATCTGAGAGAGGAGGCTCAGGAAAACTCCATGACTAATAGGAAAAAGAGGTATGTCGTATTGTGGAGAGAATTAAAGACAGCCCAGTGTACAAGGTACAGCCAGAAGCTGGTAGCAGAAAAATCCCGGATACTACACTGCAACCTCCTGCTGCCTGTCAATGACTTACATCTTGAAAAAGACACTAAATTGAACACAGTGAAAAGGAAAATGCAAAGACCAGCAAGAAGAAATATTGAGACACCAGACTAAGCGTCTGATCCCTCCAATGAGGAAGCAGAAACCTCCTATGGCCCCAGTCGCTTGCTATGCTTTCCTGCACACGTCAGATCTGAGGTCATAGAATCTGAGTCACGCTCCAGGCCCAGAGCCAAGGCCTCAGAGTTCTACCCTGAACAACGAGAACCTGACAGAAATCCTACACAAGGAATATCAAGGGAACAAGGACTGGAAATGGAGACCACTGTTGCTGAGCCCCAGGTTGGGAACATTGATGAAGCAGTGGAACCCACAAATGGTCAAGAAAACCTAGCAACAGAACACCAGAGTGACAGTGAAGGGGATACTTTAACACTAGAATTACCAGAGTCTACGAAAAATCCTGTACATCCGTCCCACCTTAAAATGCTTCGCACCTCTCCGTCAGCGTCTTTTGTCCTTTAAATGTGTTGATAAGCAGCAAACAGAAAGCAGCCAGCTATCACATCCCCCACCCTGCACAGTTTTCTCAACTCAAGTCTGTTTAGTCAGTTGCGTAGAGTTGCATAAAGTGAGAAGTCAAGGAAAATGACACCTTTTATAAATACTATATTGTTATTTGGAACATTTGCATTTCATGTGTGTTCTGTGTCTACAACAATCCATGTAAACACATCGTTAAAACAGAAACATTTTTCATGTTTTAGTAAAAATTGACAAAATTTAGACATGAAGTGTATAATGTGTGCAGCCTGAATTCCAAATATCAAAGAAACACTTTCACAAAAGGTACAAATATAATAGAACAAATGCACTTCTATTCAAAAATATACGAGAACTGCAGAAAAAGTACATCGCATTAGGGTGCAACATTGACACACAGTTGCTACAACAGCTTCAGCGGCGCAACAGTATCAACTGTTGACTGGTAATCATAGCTTCATGGGTTTGATCCTAGACAAGTCCGTTTTGAGAAGTGAGCTGCACGTATTCTTAATATTTTAGAATAACAACATACATTTGATTCCAGTCTGTAACAGCCGGTGTAATTTAAGATACTTGTAAAGGTTAGCTTTGTTTTTTTTTTATTCAGATTTATTCTTTCAGCCGCATTCACGATCCCAACTCAAACCCCCCACATTTGACACTGCTGTTTTCACATAGACGCATTTTTTTTTTTACAGAGGTAAATTCAAATCATGACAACGGTTCTACATCAGATCAAAAATGCACTTTTGCCATCCCTGTACTTTGTATACAGTATGTACATGGGAAGCTCTGCACTCTACTTGTGACTGTAGGAAGTAAGTAAATAAATAAAGGTAAATAGGTAAATAACATTCGATCTGGCTCTTAAGTACAAAGGACGGTGCATGTGCCCAAAACTTTAACATTTATATGTTACTTACATAAAAGCCAGATCAAATGTTATTTTAAAAAAAGCACAGGAGAGTGTAATGGGCTAGAATTCAGTATTCTAAAGAAAATTACATTTCTTTGTGTTGCGTAGTGTAATGGGCTATAAACCAGTGTTTTAAAGAAAAGGCAGAAAATTCTGCTACAGGTTATTGTTCTGATAACAGAACTGTCTGCTTTCTTTGAAAATTAACGAGTTCTGGGGACACTGGTTTCTAATCAACTACTTTTTCATAGTTGGCCACAATACCATGTTTGAACCAAAATAAATGTGTTTACACTATTTGTTCTAGAGGAGGAAATTGGCTTGCACCATTGTTTCACTGATTGCAACGTGCTACAGGTTATTGTTGATGGTTATCTATCTCCTGCTTTGATTAAGTATCTCATCCACACAAAATGTGGTGATAACAGAACTGTCTGCTTCCTTTGAAAATTAAGGAGTTCTGGGAACATTGGTTTCTAATCAAGTACTTTTTGATAGCTGGCCACAATGCCATTGTTGAACCAAAGTAAATGTGTTTACGCTATTTGTTCTAGAGGAGGAAATTGGCTTGCACCATTGTTTCACTGATTGCCATGTTGATCTGTGCAGAAACTGAATATATTTCTGGTAAAAGGTGAATAAAGCAGAACAGAGAAGTATGGTCTGAGACTCGGGAGTGCTGCCTGTTTCTTTTATGCTTTTCACCATATCGCTGTGGCTACACCCTGTAGCAACAGTGGCTTGTACCTTGTCCTGGTTCCCCTAGACAGTGAGGCCGGTAACACTTGCACAGGTATAATATCTGCATGATTCAGTAAGTATAAACATAAATACATAAATAATTAAGAAAAACTTCCAAAACCACCAGTGAATCTTTTCTCTTTCTTACTGTTAATAACTTTGTTTTGCTATGCCCATACTGTTGTGAACTTTTCAAGTTGTTGAAAACCAAGACAGGAGAAAATTTGCTGTGATAGGGTTCTGCACGGCTTTTTTGTACCTCGACTACTGTCCCCCAGTAGGAGATGTCTTGGAGTTAAAATGATATGGATGCAATCAAAATAATGTAGTTTAAACTTGCAGAAATGGAAATTTGTAATATGCATTACTGCACAACAGGCACAATTCAGAACTGCAGCATTTGCCACAGAAGAAACAATATGTAGCATTTAAATTATTCTTAGAATTTATAGGAAAGCTAGTCAAAACATGCATGGTGCAAGGGATATTTAGAAACTTGGAGAGAAAAGGAAACAGGACTGCCCCTTGCGGAGCTCCAGAGATGCATACATCCATATTAGGGACACAGTCTGTAAGCCTCACAAACTGTTGTCTGCTTGATTGATAGTCCATTATTCAACCATTATAGGCTCAATCACCTGAATATCTCTGAGTTTATCCCTTAACACTAGAATTACCAGAGCCTACGAAAAAACTCGTAAATCCGTCCCACCTTAAATCGCTTCTTAAAACCGTTCTCACCTCTCCGCCAGCGTCTTTTGTTAATCTAAATGTGCTGATAAAAGAAAAGCTGCAAGTAGCCGGCTATTCCATCCCCCCACTGACACAAACTTCTCCCAGCTCATGCCTTGACTGATTTTCTGGGAGTGAAGTGGAGTTTTAGAGTGGAAATAATAGATCGTTGTTTGGAAAACACGCATTTCATGTCTGTTCCGTTTCTACAGTAATCTGTGTAAACACATTGTTAAAACAGAAATGTTTTTTATATTCTAGTAGTAGATGACACAATGTAGGCATAAACTATATAATGTATGAAGCCTGAAGTTCAAATATCAAAGAAATATTTTCACAGAAGGTACAAATCTAACACAACAATTGCGCTTTTATTCAAAAATATAACTGCAGAAACAAAAAGCCGCCTTAACATGCGCATTGACACTCGCTAATTATGACTGTCTCCGTGGCGCAATTGATTTAGCTCCCGACTGGAAACCAAAAGGTCGCGAGTTCGATCCTGCGCCACTCCATTTTGAGAAGTAAACTACTCTTATTCTTACTATTTTAGAATAAAAACATACATTTGATTTCAGTCTGTAACGCCGGTGTAATTTATGATACTTGTAAAGGTTAGCTTTTTTATTTTTATTTTTTATTAGTCAGTTTTATTATCTCGGCCGTGTTCACGAGCCCAAACACCCCACCCCCGCATCTGATACTGCTGTTTTCACATAGACGCGCTATAACAGAGGTAAACTCAGCTCCCTTCTACATCGGAGCAAGAATGCACATACCATTGCTTGCATACTAAAGTGTCAGCAGGCACTTTTCGTGGCATTACACACATTTTTGAGCATGCCCTCTGCACACTACTTGTGACTTTAGACTTTAGGAAGTAAGTAAATAAATAAAGGTAAATCGTGTCATAAAATGATTTCTTCAAAACGTCACATATATTTGTCTCTTTCTTTTTTAAAATGTGCGTTGATCACCGCCAGCATGTTGTATCATACAGCATTTGGCCCACCTGCATGTTCTTGCGTGCACTGAATAAGAGACAAATATACAGCCATACTTTTACAGCTGATCGGACGCTGTTCGTTTTCAAATAATATTGCATTTCTCTTTATGCTGTGGTTTCTATTACACACCTGAAAGAAAGAGACAATATATGTGAAAACATCATCGCACAAATGCAATATTATTTGCGTTCGATCAGCTGTTTTATGACACGATTCACCTCTGCTTTTGGACCCCCTATACCACAAAGTCCCTCTGCGCGATGCACATCTGACCAAGAACATTGTACTGTACAGGAAGAGACTGAACACGTGCGTAAATCACCAGCGCTTATGAACCGGAAGGGAAATGAAATAGAGCACAAAGTGTTCACAGCGAATGCATAGGGAGAGACTGAACACGTGCGGAAATCATCGGCGCATACGAACTGGAAGGGAAACTGGCTTGTTCGTCACTACTACTGTGTGGTCATGAACAGATGCAAAAGTTTGGCGAACTTTTTGGTCATAATCCGATTTGTAAGTGTTCAGAGACGTTCGTGACCCAAGGTTCCACAGTAATATGATTACTGGAGCATAAAACTCAATAAGTTGTGATAACTTAAAAAATGAGTAAAACTGATTACCTCAAAACTTTAAGTTTTAAAACTTAAAATGTTTTAGTTTTGTACTATAAAGACTTAAGTTCAGGCAACTCACAGTAGATGAGTCACACTAAATAAAAATTTTTACAGGTAAATAACACAATGTGTTAAGATAGTTACGCTTAAAAGGTAAAATCTATATTTTTTCTCTACAATGACTTAAAATGTTTATGTCACATATACCTAATTCTGAATTTGTTTGACATTTATCATTTACTAGAACTGAACACTCAATATTTTTAGGAAAATTATTACATTAAATAAACTAAGTTTACCTTACTTAAAAAACACAAGATAAGTTCTATTAAGTCAGTTGTTTATTTCATAAAAATTGAGTTATTTTAGCTCAAACTTTCTGTTTTGTTTTTTCCACTGCATAATTTTGTCAATTCTCTAAAAAAAACACATACACATTCCTTAGAAATTCACTCATCAAAATACAAAAAATGCAGCAGCTGCATAATCTAATCATCCAATTTACCTTTTAGGTAAATTTATGATAGCATGAAAATAACAAGGTGCAGTCATTTTAAAAACAAAGTTAATAAAATTCAACATTCTGAAGCAGAGAAATAAGTACACTTCTGAATAAACTCAGGAGTGCTTTCAGAAGATAACATGATGTCATGTATTTTAACACTAGAATTACCAGAGCCTATGAAAAAACTCATAGATCCATCCCACCTTAAATCGCTTCTCACTTCTCCGTCAGCATCTTTTGTCCTTTAAATGTGTTGATAAGCAGCAAGCAGTTTGCTATCACATCCCCCACCGGCGCACAGTTTTCTCAGCTCAAGTCTGTTTACCTGTGTGTCAATTGCTTGGAGTTGTATGGAGTAGTCAAGCAAAATGACACCTTTAATAAATACTATATCGTTATTTGGAACACTTGGATTTCATGTGTGTTCCATGTCTACAACAATCTATGTCAGGGGTGCCCACACTTTTTTCGGCTTGCGAGCTACTTTTAAAACGACCAGGTCAAAATGATCTACCTACATAAAAATTATATATATAATATATATATATATATATATATGTATATATATACAGTATATACTAGCAAAATACCCGCGCTTCGCAACGGCGAAATACTGCCTTAAAATTTTTATTAAGAAGAAAATTAAACCTATTTAAACTGACGGAAAATATACCAATGATTATTTGTTAAGGATCTCTTTCTATACCACATTGTGAGTTTGGCTCTCCAGTTATGACCAAGCTGTGTGCTGAGCTTACTCTTGAGCATGCAACGTACAGTTGGCCATGTGAACAGTAATCTTGTTTCAGATCTCACAGCTTGGATTGCTGCTGTCATAATCGGTTTGAGTTTCATGGTTTGTTTCAATTACGACAGTATTTGTAGGACTTGTGTTGGAGAGACATTCAGCATCTGTCAAGCGTTGTAAGTATACAACCAGTTTCATCGATAACTTCACATCCAGCTTTTGAGAGTTTAAACATTCATAAACATCAAAGTGTTTACTACTGAAATCGTCACCTGTCAATCTAAGATGTTTAAGAGGCATTGGCGGTTGTCAAAAGGTGTAAAATATTTGGCCATTTCGGTACACTTGAAAGTGACAACCGAACAATTCAGCGGCAGCCATCAACTCACATGCAGATGCATAGGTGAAGGGCTTAAGCATTTCACTCTTATAGTGCTCCTGTGTAGTATAATTATCTCCTGTACCGTCATCAGTCCACACCTTGAACCTGTCCCAGTCATTCAATACATAAGACACAATGTTCCTTCGGATATCAAGAGTGAGCCTGATATGGCCGTGCAATATATAAAAAAGAGAATGTAAAAGGTAGGTGCCATCTCCGGGCATGGAAACCACTCGGTAAGTGACAGTTCTTTGATCGATGGTGATCACCTCGATAGACATGTTAATGGGTGTACGGTTCGAATGATAAAGGAAATGGATATCTGAACAATGTAAAGTAAGTCTAAAATACCTACACAATAACTATAATCATAATAAATGAACAATAAAACAGCGGAGAAGCCGTGGATTAAATAAAAAGGCTGTAGTTATCAGCAGGGAGACGTGAATCCCGTGGCGAAGCAAGGAAGGGAATGTAGAGACTGGAGCGACAGACAGCCTTATATAGGCAGGCAGCCAACAACGTGGGAGGCATTGGGATGGGGGACCCAACGCCACCTCACACTGTGACCAAGCTGCAGGCTATGGACGTATATATGTACGTAAGTAGGATTCAGTTAGCGTTGGGAACCCGCATACCAAATTTCTTGAAGATGGGCCCATAAGTAACAAAGACCATTGAAAAGTTCAATATGGCGGCCGACAGTGGCATCATATCACCGAACTAAGTACCAAATTTCAGCCTTCTACCTACATGGGAAGTTGGAGAATTAGTGACGTTGGAAAGTTCAATATGGCGGCCAACAGTGGCATCATACCATCGAAATAAGTACGTACATCGGTTTCGGTTAGCGCAGGGAAGCCGCCTACCAAATTTTGTGAAAATGGGGCCATGAATAAGAAAGTTCAACATGGCGAACGTTGTCAACCGTTATGACTGTTACATGTAGAATTTCGAAATGAAATCTGCTTAACTTTTGTAAGTAAGCTGTAAGGAATTAGCCTGCCAAATTTCAGCCTACTACCTACACGGGAAGTTGGAGAATTAGTGACATTGGAAACTTCAATATGGCGGCCAACAGTGGCATCATACCACTGAAATAAGTACGTACATCAGGTTTTGGTTAGCGCAGGGAAGCCACCTACCAAATTTCGTGAAGATGGGGCCATAAATAAGAAAGTTCAACATGGCGAACGTTGTCAACCGTTATGACTGTTACACGTAGAATTTCGAAATGAAATCTGCTTAACTTTTGTAAGTAAGCTGTAAGGAATTAGCCTGCCAAATTTCAGCCTACTACCTACACGGGAAGTTGGAGAATTAGTGACGATGGAAAGTTCAATATGGCGGCTGACAGTGGCATCATACCACCGAAATAAGTACGTACATTGGTTTCAGTTAGCGCAGGGAAGCCACCTACCAAATTTCGTGAAGATGGGGTAAGCCTTCCACCTACACGAGAAGTTGGAGAATTAGTGACGTTGGAAAGTTCAATATGGCGGCCGACAGTGGCATCATACCATCGAAATAAGCACGTACATCGGTTTCGGTTAGCGCAGGGAAGCCGCCTACCAAATTTCGTGAAGATGGGGCCATAAATAAGAAAGTTCAACGTGGCGGACGTTGTCGACCGTTATCGACCGTTATGACCTGCTTAACTTTTGTAAGTGAGCAGTAAAGAATAAGCCTGCCAAATTTCAGCCTTCTACCTACACGAGAAGTTGGAGAATTAGTGATGAGTGAGTGAGTGAATGAGTGCTTTGCCTTTTATTAGTATATATATATATATACAGGTATATATATATATATATATATATATATATATATATACAGTATATATATATAACTCCAAGCAACTGACACACAGGTAAACAGACTTGAGCTGAGAAAACTGTGCGCCGGTGGGGGATGTGATAGCAAACTGCTTGCTGCTTATCAACACATTTAAAGAACAAAAGATGCTGACAGAGAGGTGAGAAGCGATTTAAGGTGGGACGGATTTACGAATTTTTTTGTAGGCTCTGGTAATTATAGTGTTAACAGATGTAACCATTTTTAAAGTACTGTACAAACAATATTTTGCAACTGCTGCACTATAGGCATTGAAATCACATTTACTGTATATCAGCAAATTGTCTAAACTTTGTAGAACTTTATGAATGAAGCTGAAAGTGTTTTAAGTCCTTTCGGGTAGATCAGATGAAGTGCATACATCAGTCCAAATAGTACTTAGAAAGTATCTGCCAGTCTTGGAATATCAGTTACCACAGTGGCAAACTTTAGCGCAACAACAATCTCATTTGTGTTGAAATATATTGTGTCAGTTAGATAGTCACAGACTACTGTAAGAACAGTCAGAGGAACATCATAATTATTTGGATTTTCCATTTCATTCACCTTAATAAAATATAATAAAAAATTTGCTTTTATAAATCACTGAATATGCCAATTACCTCTGGCCAAGAAGCTGCTGGTATAAAACCTGCCTTGCATGTCCTGCAGAATCCTATGGCATCATCACGAAGCAGTGCAGGAAGATGAATTAATACAGCTACTGTATATGACTTGCATGAATGTGAAGCTCTTCCTGTTAAAAAAATTAACTTTAAAACAATCTTTACATGAAAATATGGAATAAATAAACAAACACCTATTCATTCACATCTGTTAGTCAAAAATATTGTACGTTGAATCAATATATATCACTGTGTAGAGGTATTTGATGTATTTAATTATGTAGTGGTATGATGAATGAGTACTCACTATTAAAGTAGTCAGCTGAAAGCACAATGGGCCTAAAGAATGTTGTGGAGCTTAAGACTAACATTAAGATGAAGCTGCAGAGAAGCCTCCAGTGACAGGGTCTTCAGTTTCTCCATCTTTGGATGACTTGTAGAAGCCACTGGAACCTCTGCACTTTTTCGTTCACTTTAGTGACAGGGACAAGTGCAGGCTTCTTCAAAAAATATCACATCATACAGACTGCTTTTGTTTCTTACGATAAATTTCTTTATAACAAGCAAGAGCATCCTGAACACATTCTGGTGGAAGTGAGACGCAAGGGTGCGGATGCTAAAGCAAAACCAGGCAGAAAGTAGCGTACTAAGGTTCTGACTGGATCCTGCCATTGCTGCCAGAAAATATAAAATCATACTTATTTGAGATGTTTGGGCCTGTGGTTTAAAATATGATGACGTACTGAGTGGGAATGATGCCATGTTTTGTTGTTTTAATGACAATTTTTTAAAAATGTTCTTGAAATTTTGTGTATCTTTAACAACAATTTTGAAGAAATTATGTTTACCATCAAAACTCATGATCCAGTCCTACTATAAGTGGTTCAAAGCACCCAATAAGGTCTGGATAGTGCTCAATTTAGTGATGTTTTGGCCGCAGTCTAAATTCAGGAATAAATCATAATAATATCTGCCTATAATTACTAATTTTGCACTTCAAGCATTCACTTGTTTCCGGTACTTTCCTAGGTAAACAGTGAATTCCATTATATTTTTCAAATCCATTAGGACCTTCCATGTTTTGTCTCCTTCTGGAATTTCAGACCCCATCAACAATGGAAGCATACAAAGCAAAGAAGGATTTTCATGGCCATTCCCTTCTATTGTCCCTTTATCGACAAAGGTTTATGGAACTGGTTGTAGTTTATCAACACTGTCTGAGCTTTGGTAAGGGAAACACATTACTTTCCTATTCATCTAATGAAAAATATTTCAGATGAATTATTGCTTCAGGCAAATTGCAAGTTCAACTGGCACAATACCTTCAAGGAGGTTGTGTAATATTTCAGGCAGGAAACCTGTGATGGCATGAAAATGCTGCAGCTTTTTTTGAAAGACGCACTCACTTTTCACACCAAACTCACTGGATGAGGTCTCACTCTACTTGAGATTTTGAACATGACATTATAACTGTCTTGTCTTTATATAATAAAACCACCTCTGCAGACTTTTTTTGGATCCAATTTCTCTTCAGTAACTGTACAAAATAGTGCTAAACTATGTATTGCAAGATTGCCAGCAACAACAGAGAAGACACTTCCTTGGACACATTGTCCTAAGGATTTGATAACTATTCATGCTGTTTATGAGTACTTGTATCCCATAAAAGGGGCTCAAAAACACCAGCATAACCATATTTTTAAGGTCTTTTTCTTTACAAAGTAGTGCCAACTGAATAGAGTGTAAAGATGATCTATATTTATTTAGTAGATTTCCAAGAACCCAAAACAACACATATAACTTTTCTGGAGGTACCTAGTGGGTTTGCAGTTTCAAAGTCATTAGTATAAGAGGCAGTGTTAGTACTTCAGATGAAAGTAATTCATTCTCTTTGAGGTACAACCCATCCTCATAGGACATGTAATGGATTCATCCAGGATTAATGAATTTTTAAATTTTCCCAAAATATCTATGTTTAAACAAGTTCTGAAGGGTTGTTAGAACTGAGATATAAACTATGTGTCTAGACATTGACCATTGGAAAGTTCCTCTCAACAAAAGGTTTTCTTTGCTTGGATGTAGAAAGGCATCCACCTTTACATATGCTATTAAAAACAAATTACTATCTATTACTGCGTTATTATCTAACTCAATATGTGGACATTTAAATCATTTTCTTGCTTTTGTAGTGTATCCAGAACTGCTTCCCTGCATTAGAGGTCTTGAAGGTGAATATATCTGGTTCAAGTGTTCAATTATTTCCAGTGTAACAGTTTCAGAGACTTGAAGAATAATTAGCATTTTTAGAAATAAAGAGGATAAATTTTGATTTAGCTGGTTCCTAACTGTTCTATACTATCTTGATCATTTAAGAGAACACAATCATCTGTATCTTCTGTAGTAGTATCTTCAAAAGACTGATAAACACCAGCACCTGAGTTGCCATATTCACAAGACATAATATCATCACGTATGTCACACATGTCATATATTGGGTGAACCCCCGAACTTATGATCATTGAATGAAGAATACTCATTTGTATAATGAAGAATACTCATTTGTATAATACAGGCAGTTTTGAAAGGGCAAGTTACCATTTCATGGTTTTTCAAGTGACTAGGGAGACTTACATTTGAAAAGGGTTGTTTGATATGGCACAATGGGCAGAGCATGACCAAATGTTCCTGCTTTCCATTAGCTTTGTCTGTCTCAGTGTGATGTCTACATAAATGAATTTTGAGTGCATTGAATGATACAAATGTGCAAATACAGCCATCATATAACATGACAATGGACTAATTCACGAGAAATGACTGTGCTGAAAATGGTAGTGTTTCAATAACACCAATCTCAGATCACAAGAAAATGAACATAACTTGCATTGCAAAATCATTCTGTCTCTCTTTTTAGTTTGTTAGCAAGATGAAAAACAATCTGTTTCATTTTCGGTGACATTAAGGGATGATAGAAAAAATAGGCTGTAAAAATGCATTAATCTGTTTAAATTATGGTCAAGTTCAGTATATTTAGCCCTATTGCCAAAATGTTAGCTAGCTGTTTGCTCAATATTTTAACCACATGCATCTTAAGAGAACATTCAAAACTATTTTCTTGATCCATGATAGATAAAGATAACAGGTAAACTAATTTTCCTAACTATCAGACTTGTACATGAACTTTGGTGGACTTTTGTGATGATATATGGTCAAATTTATGGCATTTAAATATACACACAATATTTTGAATAAAATAAGTGCAATAAAAATAACTACTCAACATGCAGAGCAAACTGCTTTAACATTTGATACATTTACAAATTTACAAAAGAACCAACAGCAGATTTAACAGGCAAAAATGTGCAAATCTATAAAAGGATCAAAACCAGCTTTATTATAGTTGTACTTCATTTCACACAGGGAAAAGACAAGCAATCAAATTCCTGATAGTTCAACAGGCAAACATTTCTGCAACCTTTATAGCATTAATATAAATTACTATTTATATTAATATATATATACAGTAAATAGTAATTAACTACTATTAAATAATTAACTACTTTTAATAAATACTACTACTATTCTACTACTCCTACAAATAAATACTCAATCTGTCTACATGAAGCAGGACACAGTTTGATCATCTTACAGAAAAACATTTAGCTGGAATATATCCCCACTATGAAATATCCAGACTAAGGTTATGCTGGAAAATGAAAAGTTACCTCACCTGAAACTGCAGGTTATTTACTAACATATCAGACTGAAATGAGACAAATTTTATACAAATACACCAGTAGGGTAGGAAAACTCATTTGACTTAGGATGCAGACACAGGAAAGGCATATTTTGAACAGTCACGAAGGCACTTAATCTTCAGTATCCTTTACTGAAAACCTGTATTGTATTCTGATATAACAATTTCAACACTACAGAACTCAGCGTCTTGCCATCTTATCCATTTAGTTACAGGAGTGAACTGGCAGTATTCTTAACTTGTAACCAAAATAATGCCACTTAATGTTCAGTCTTTAAATATAACGAGGAATTGCAAAACTGAACATTAATTTTATTTATATATGAACATTAATATATTATTTATATATAAAACATATAATTCTTTCTGCCTGTACTGTGTCATACCACCCGCTAAACCATATACTGTATATCCTGAATACCCACCAGAGCTGCTTCCTGCTGTATGCAAATTAGATTGGCTCTGTCTTCTTTACAAGGCCCAAAGGCAGGCAACTAACTACACAAAGGGAAACCATTTCAGCATATTCTTTATAAAGTTTCCAAAATCCAATAGCAGACATAAATGATTAAACAGCATGCAAAGCTAGGCAACAGCAAAAACATTTAAAGTGTTAGTCCATGGAATGCACAAAAATGACAATAACCAAGTAAAATAATTCTGATAAAGTTCTCAGCCTTTGATCCGTTTATGCTAGTAGGTGCCCACACAAGAAAGTTTTGCAGCAAGATACCATTTAATCGTTTTACAAAAAAGTTGAAAGTCATGATTGAAAAAGGTCACTTCATATATGCAAAATAGTCTGATAAAATTTAAGCTGAAAAACCTGAAATGGCAAGCTTTTTGTTAATAGTTCTAATACACCAGAGACAATGCATGCAATGGAAGTAAATACTATTCAAATGGAACAAACATGCTTCAGCAAATGCAGCGTTACCTGACGTTTCTAGGACCCAGCTGCAGACAGACAAAACAAAACCTTGATGCTTGACATATATATATATATATATATATATACAGTATACTGTATATGTAAAAGAGACAATCTTAAAATATTGCTTCATTCCAAGTTGATATCCCAATTTGCCAAATTTGACCGTATCTGCCAGGCATTAAAAAATAATAAATTTAATATTACAGTAATTTCAACAAACTGAAAATACATTTATATTAATGCTATAAAATGAAACAAACAAGATAGCATTAAAAAAAGGAAAAACTTACACAAAAGAATTTTATCTGAAAATGTCTATGGCATCTTCAAAAAAGTGGAGGGAAAAATCATGTGACATTACAACTAACGTTATATTGAACAGTGTCTATATATCTAAAACAAGTTAAGCTTAGCTTAAGTATAGATTAATAACAGTCCATGACAACTCAAAAAAATAAAGTAATATCCCCCATTTAGTGCATTTTGAGTATAGCTAGTGTAAAAAAAACATTTATGAAAGCAGAACAATCAGGATTATAGTGTGAGCTTAGTGCTTAACTTTTATTGTCTGCAAGATACATCAAAGACCTGGACACGGATGCTGAAGGGAAGATACTACAGGAATGTGCTTTTCATCAGTTTAGAGGATCTGAGGATTTACAGAGTTTCTTTGCAGCCTTTGTTGATTTTACTCAGTTGATTGAGCAGCCCTGTAGGACATCCTGAGGGTTTGCGGGATCCCCTTCGAGGTTGCTGGATATCATGGCTGGCCTGTACACTAGTACTGTGAGTGCTGTGCAGATTGGATGTAGGACCTCTGCATTTTTCCCAGTTGATTCTGGGGTTCGTCAGGGGTGTGTTCTTGCTCCTATTCTGTTCAGTGCTTGTATGGACTGGGTGTTGGGCAAGATCGTGGGGTCCAGTGGCTGTGGGGCAACTGTTGGTGAAGAAAGATTCACGGATCTTGACTTTGCTGATGATGCTGTGATCTTCGCAGAGTCAATGAAGGCTCTGATCGAGGCGCTCAAGAGACTGAGTAAGGAGTCTGAGTGTCTAGAGTTTCGAGTATCCTGGATAAAAACCAAGATCCAGGCTTTTAATGACCTCATGGGCACAGCCATCAGCAGTGTGTCTGTTTAAGGAGAGAGTGTTGACCTTGTTAAGAGGTTTACTTAACTTGGTAGTGACATTCATGTCTCTTTTGACTCTTCCTGTGAAGTCAGTAGACGGATTAGGAGAGCATGGGGGGTCATGAGGTCGCTGGAAAGGGGTGTGTGGCGCTCCCGATATCTATGCAAAAGGATGAAGGTCCAAGTCTTTAGAGTCCTGGTGCTTCCTGTCTTGTTATATGGTTGTGAGACATGGACGCTATCCGGTGACCTGAGACGAAAACTGGACTCCTTTGGTACTGTGTCTCTCTGGAAAATCCTTGGGTACCGTTGGTTTGATTTCATGTCGAATGAGCAGTTGCTCATGTAGTCCCGAATGAGGCACATTACCTTCAATGTGAGGGAGCATCAGGTACAGCACTATGGCCATGTGGCGTGTTTCCCCCTGATGGTGATCCGGCTGATAATATCCTCATTGATGGGGACCCAAGTGGCTAGACCAGGCCAAGGGGTCACCCACGTAACACCTGGCTGCGGCAGATCGAGGGTCATTTCCAGAGGGTAGGACTAGACCGCATGTCTGCCTGCGGGGCTGCCAACCGGGATCCCAAGTTGTTTCGCTGTGTAGTGGGTGCGGCAACGCACTGTACCAGTGCATGCTCCCCAACTTGACTTGGCTTGACTTGTTGACAAAAGTTTGTTCAGTTTCTTCATATATCCTTTCATGCTCTTTGATGATAGCACTATATTCCTTTTTCATTTGTAACTTTTTACCATAAGCTGCAAAAATTTGTGTGGGTTACATGGGTATTTTTTACTGTCATGAAGTGTTATTCCACCCTGTCTAGTTTTTTATGTTCTCTGATTTTGTAGAAATTTTACTTTACAGTTAGGTCAGCTGTGAATGTTACTATATATGGTAAAACTGTGGGCAAAAAGATAGAAAATACAAAATCATTTTTTTATACTTTCGTTGCAAAAACAATGAGACAACTGAACAACTGAAATTTAATGAAAGAATTCAAATGTTGCTGTAATTCTGCACCACCTTATTTGCAAGTCTTCTCCAACTTTTTATAACCCACTTGGTGTATTATTTGACCCTGTACTTAGGATATAGTGGGTTGGATAATGGATGGATGGATGGATTCAACTTTAAAGTAATAACAGATTACACTATCATCAAGTGATTGCAGTGTTAACATTCCTGAAGAACAAACAGCTATTCTTCAAGGTAGAACATTTCCATTATTTGGAAATCAAAAGCCCTCCCACTACTCATAGACATACATGTTGAATTGACTGGACATTTTATTATCCTGGTACAGTATGTGCAAATGTGTGTTTTTTTGATAAAAGTTTTGATAAGCAGGAAGAGGACTAAAAGATGTTTAAGTTAAGTATTGGGCTTTTCCATCACATGCCACACACTTCAGCTCTTATTATAGAAACTTTAAAGATTTTTTAAATTGGTACTGAATATCAGTGAAAGTAGGAGAGATATCTAAGAAAGTACAGGAAAGTAGACCTGTGATGAGGAGAGACAATGAATACATAGGCAAAAGAGTGATGGGATTAGAAATACAGAGGGAAATAGACAGAAAGTGAAAACAGCTAAAGCGGAAAGCGGAGATGAATGGATAAAGTAAAAGAAAATTTGAAGGAAAAGGGTCTGACTGGTAAGGTGCCGGACCAAGCTGTATAGAGAAAAATGAAAAGGAAGAAGATGAAGACTGTATATCAGTGCAAAGAAAGAAGTTTTAAAGAAAGTCAGGACAAATTTAAATCCAGATTGTTAAACCCAGAAGAAAACAAACTTTTTACTAAAGAGTTTTGTCTCAAACATCCACCTTTTAGTCACATTAATTAACTCTTGCCATCTATTTTGTAAATATAAGATGAAGATTCTAACTCTCCCTGGCACATTTCAGTTCTGTATACTGCACATGACCATGTTTCACATTGCTTTGCACACCAAAGTTTCAGTATGTATAACACGTAAGTCTCCCTGAGCTCCACATATCCAAACTTACTTACTTATCTTTTTAAAACTCACCAGTTCTTTCCTTTCCTAAAACTAGATTGTAGCTATGTTCTTTTTTAGCACCTACATTTTTAATTGTTTACTTAATCTAACTATATATAATCTATATCCATTCATCTATGGATGTTTTTATTCTGTTATGTTGTTTCTGCCACCAAATAATATTCACTTTCTTTCATGTTCTTTCCAAAGAATCCTTGTTTCTAAATCTTCTTTCTAATGAATTACTTAAGATTCTTAAGACCTTTCCACAAAATGCTAAAAATTCTTAATAGTAATCTCAAAACATTTCTTTTTCTACAAAGATGCAGCAATTTTTTTATATCTGAAAGATCACTTTCTTTTCCAGCCATTAATTTTGCCACAGAAATGAACACAGTATTCCTTTGCTGTTTTTAGGCCAAGTCCAGAACAGTGAGTTCTTTGTTAGCTGTGGTGTCCGTGGAATAGCAATACATAATCCACAGTGTATCATCGACTTAAATGTATGATGCCATGCACTTCTAAGACATAAAAAGAGACCAAATAAAGGGAAAAACAGCAAAAATAGCAAGAAAATATAATAAAATCTCAATATCAATCCAAACTGAATTGATGATGACAATTGGTGAATCAATAACCATTTACTGCTTCATTTTATCATCAAAACCTGTCAGTTTAATTGGTATTTTTGTCAGAATCTTGCAGGTTTGGAGCACATTTTAATCCTGATCTTACAAGTTTACCAGTGTTGGGTTTACCTTTTTAGCTCCTTTATTTGAGATCTTTTGTAGGATTGATGGGCATCATTTTAATGGGCATTCAGACATATTCTGAAACAGATGGGACTTGTTCTGCTGTGATGGATTACAATTGAACAAAAGAGGCACTAAGGTATTGAAGAGGCATATCAATAGGTTAGTGAAGAAAATGTTTAAACTAGTGAATGGGTGATCAGGGAGTTTTGGAATTGCTAGAGTTTAGAATGTCACATAAAGGGACAGACACAGATCTTTTGCGCTTATGTAAATTATTTATTCATAAAGATTCTCGATGAGACTTTATTTTTTAAAAGCCAGAGTTTTACAGATATCCCCTCCTTTGAGAAACATCTTTGTTTTGAGCACTCAGAGTGTATCTGAACTATTAAAACCTGACCCCATTTTGGACAGTTCAGTACTGGTGTTAAAGACTGCCACTGAGTTTGGGGCCAGGCTGCATGGGCAAGGCCTATGTTGGCGGCAGACTTAGGGAAGTTCTGGTGTAGCATAAATTGCACTGATGATCTTATTACTGAAATTCAACCGTTTCATTTTCAAACTTCATTTTTTTGTTTTAAAGGTATTTAATTTGGCATGTATATCTTTATTGCTTTTTTGAAAACAGTTAAACTGCAAAAATGTGATTTTTTTTCGTTGCACTTTTTGTTAGTGTAAACTCCATTTTTGTTGTTTTTTCTTGGCTTCAATGTGTACTGTATTTTAACCTTTGGCCATGTTTACAATTTAAAATATATTGCAAGGATGTTTATTTCTTCTTTTTATTTCTCTTCTTATGATATCATAATGGAATAAGTGATTTATCTTACATTGTACATGTGCTAAATTTATTTTCTGACATTTTCTCACCAGCAGCTGGAAAAATGTTTTTTAAAATCAGTACTATAAATCCATGCACAGTATTGCAGTATATAGTAGCACAAAATAACATTCCCCAGGACCACAGTGCAATATATATATATATATATATATATATATATATATATATATATATATATATATATAAATAAACACAGGACAAGTGCAGGACATATACTAAACATAAATAAATAAATAATAGGTGAATGGAGAGTAATAATATAAAATAGAATGGATGAATTAAATAAATAATAACAAGTAATAAAAAACACCAGTAGCAATGTAACCAGGTCTGAAGTTTGTCACTGTAGTTTGTGAGTTTTATTCCATTACACTATTTTACTCAAAATGGAAAATGGAGGCCATGAACAAAACCAGGTGGAGCATTTAAGCCTTGCAACTAAACTGATAGTGAGAGGGCACAACTTATATGGGAAGGGACAAGTGGAGGCAAATCAGGCAGGTTATTAAAGGAGAGTAGGTGTACCCCTTGTTACTGTGTGTTATTTAAATTTAAACAGTGTCAGCAAAAGATTGTATCCCATTTATGGAAATTGCATGTTCTTATTTTGAAACCAAAGACGGTGAGAAATGTATAAAAGCTTTGACAATTGCTTTAAAAAATTGAGCTCAGCTGCAGACAGATGGACAATATTATTTATTTCTGTGCCTAGAAAAATGCTCCTCGTACTTTGCAAGTGGACAAAGCCTATTTCCAGGGACCCCATAACAGTATTGTGTTTTGCCAGGAGTTTCCTTCAGGTTTTTATCAGCAGTGTAAGCTGACATTAAAATAAGATGAGTGTATCCTTTCTTTAGTGTTATTTTCCTTTCTTCCTCTTAGAATTACCACCATATCACTAGGGAAGTATCTATCCGTATGTTCATTTATACACAGATTTTAGTTTAGTAATAAGCTCTCTAACAAACATATTAACTAAGTTGTGTATGACCGCTGCTGGATGGAAATGTACTCCATCTAAATAAACAAATACTAGGAGCAAATCTGAGTACAATGGTGAGTGAAGGTCTGGGCTGCTGGAGGTGTGTAGCACTAAGTACAGCATCTAGACAGCCAATGGGTAGAAGGTGTTGCAGAACCTTGCAGAACTGGCTTCTTTGCTGTAGTAACTGAAAATCTGGTTTATCAGAGAATTACTCTGTTTGTAACATTTCTTATTGTAAGATTTACTTATCCATCATTATCTGATTAAAAAACACTAAAAAGTAATATTTAATACAGTCAAATTAATTCAGTTTTTAAAATGTCAGAAACTCCTGGGGCCTCACGCATAATGCCATGCGTAGAATTCACACTAAAACATAGCGTAAGGACAAAAGTGGAAATGTGCATATGCAAAAAAAATTCAGATGCATAAACGCCAACTTCCACGTTCTTCTGCTCTGTAAATTCCAGTCAGTGTGAAAAGTAATGCATGTGCATGCGCCTGCTGCCCCACCCCAACTCCTCCCAAAATTATGTGTCTTTGAATATGCAAATCAATATAAATAGCCTCTTAAGTTCAGTGTTCTGTGAAAAGGCAATGGCAAAAGTATGGGGGGAAAATAGAAGAATTTCAGTGAATACCTAGTGGAGGCAAGGAAAAACATACTCTTTGTAGGTTTAAACAGTCGTATAAAGAACAAAAGGAAGTTGATCGAGTGATATAGAGTGTTGGAGAAACTTGAAAGCTCAAGTTCAAAAAGTTGCAAAGCGCCCGAAATAAAAAATGAAGTTTTTAGATATCAAAGTCCCCGTGAAAAGGCGAGTCATTGCTCACCATTTGAGTGTCATATGAAAGCTTATTAGGGTATAGAGAAAAGAAAAAAAATAGGGTCATAGTGAGAAAAAAGCTCAAAATGTCAACTCCAATCTTGAAATTTCCACTTTAATCATGCATTTGATTTTCTCAATAAAGTTCATAAACTTCATTTTTAAATCATTTAGTTTACTAGTTTCTCAAATACCATCGTAACTAAATTAGCATGTTAAATGCTTTGTTTTGTATGTGTTCTTCTATGTGCTCTATATGTGTAAATCACTATGTACTTCTTAAACAGGCTTTCTCTTCCTCTGACAGGACACAGAATACATTACATTCATTATTATTATAGCTTTCTGAATAATTAAAATACTGAGATGTATACTTGATATCATTTTCATGATGAAATGGAGAGATTGTTCCTGCCTCCCGCAAGATGCTTGCTGCGCCATGCGCGACCTTTGATGAAATAATTTATTGCAGCAGTACTGTCTCTTTCAAATGTACTAACCTTCAATTCCTGTCCTTACTTTTCTTTCTCCAAGTAACCAATCACCACACAATCAACTCTGTAATACATGGTAAGCCATCTGTAAGCTTAGAACAGCAATTCTTTAAAACTTTTAAGGAACATTGAAATATCTTCATAGCACATGTTTAATTATTCTATCCATCTATCCTTCCAGTGTCATGCCATCCCCAGCAAGAATACAACTCAAGGCAGGAACAATCCCTGAATTAGCTGGCGCTGTGATACCGTGTCCTCACATGTTTAATTATTAACAATATAGATTATTTAAATGATGTTAACATCTTATCTGTATAATGCAATAAACATATTTTGTTGCATTTTATCTTAAAAATGATATCATCATATTTAAATACGTGATTTATAAAGTGGCTCAGGTTGTGCGATATTATAACTGTATCGCAAGTTTACAGTGAGGTAATTGTACTAATAAGTGCAAACAGTTCTACAAGGAGCACTTGATGGACTGATTGAGTGTGTTTATAATTCTTGGGATGAAACTGTTTCTGAACCACAAGGTCCGTACAGGAAAGGCTCTGAAGCATTTGTAGTATGAGAAAAGTTCAAATAGCAGCATGTGTTAGATGCTGTATACCAATAATTCTCTTTCCGATCAGCTGCTGCACAGCTGTGATTCCACACTCAGATACAGTGATATAAATACTCTGAGTGGTGCAGTAAGAGTAGTATGGAAAAAGATGAACTGCTGTGGCAACCCCTAACGGGAGCAGCTGAAAGAAGAAGAAGAAGAAGGTGCAGTGAGAGTAACAACGCTAAAGCAGCTATGGTATTTGGAATAGTTTGGCCATTCCATGGACCTTATATTGTTACAGGTTAATTACAATCAGATGCCTTAAATTAATAAACAATATATGGTTAATTTCAGTGTATTTGATAAAGCTGCATCAGGGATGTGGATCTAAAAAAGAAAGGGAAATCACACTGGAACAAAAGCACTGCTTTGACGCTGGGTGCCGCCAGTTTACAAAACTGAGCAGAGAACTTGTGTACGACAAGCATTTACCTGGCGTGAAAATGTGCGTGGCTTTACACCAAGTTTAGGCTTTATTCATCACGATTTGAGCATGGAAACGGAGTATGCAACATTTTTGTGCGTACGCACCATTTATATAGTGTATATATATAGTGTATCTCTACAATTATGTGTTTCTGGTAACACAGCACATATTATATTAGTAGCAAGATGTGCATTGTGCTTCGTGAGGAAGAAATTTATGGGCTACCCACCTCCTACACTGGATGCTTTGGAGTTGACAATAAAACACAGGCAGGAGAAAGTGTCAATCATTCTTCTTTATTATCAAAGTCTTGCAAGAAGTTAACAACTACATAGCAAGCAACTTATTAGCAAGTATTACAAAAGAAGGAGTGTCTTCTGTGTTATATTTATACTTCATTAATTAGATCACATTTCCAAGGAATTAATTACATAATCAGAAACCTTTTAAAATGATTGGTTACACTCAGTTGCTAATGGGACATGACAAATGTTGCTACCTTAAATAACCACAATTAACCTGGTCCACTAGCTTGATAGATAGTCCTGTCGGCTTTTTAAACTGATTGAGCAAATGTGCTTATGACAATGAGATTTTGCATTATCCTGTTCTCATGGTTTAAGTGACAATGGTTTTCTTTTTTTGAATCCAGCTGGATACATGAACAGGACACTTGGCCTAAGCATTACAATACAACAATGATTATTCCTTAAAATATTACCTTTTCTCTTATAATATTATAATATACTTTGCTATAAAATAACTAAAAATGCTTACACTTAATAGCTCAAAACCATATCATAGTAAATATTAAAATTACACTCTCAGCCTTTAAGCATAAGCTCAAAAGATAAAAAAATGAAACTCTAGCACAACCTCAGCAGAATAAAGTTGGGCATCCTTTAACAATTTCCAGGTCACGTACAAGGTGCAATTTGAACCATGGTGCAAATTTTACTCTTACATTCGAAGTGTTGCAACACTAAAGAAATTTTATTTTTGCAATAAAATGGAGCAGCACATTTTATCACTAGTTTAGAGAAGCAAATGATACAGAGATAGTTCATTTGACACTGACATTGATTTTTAGTTGCTAAAATTGTTGATGACACTGCAAGTGCTCAGTTTCCTCAGACATTCCAAAGACATTTATCTTATATGCATAGTTAAGGGTGTACTCAAGGATTCCTGTGTGACTCTAAATTAAGCAGGTTAGAAAATGGGTGGCTGTTTGAACAGATACTGGTAGATTGGTTCATTACAATCACAGATTTAAATTGTTTAAATTGACTATGTAATCGTGCTTCTGTTTCATCTGTCTCATTCAAATTTGTTAAATGATTATATCTCGCATCAGATCGGTCAAATAATTGTACTATCACAGCATGCATGAAGCACATACAGTATTTCTTACTGCCTCCATAACAAGATTAAATGGTCAATAACATAAGTCTTTATGTGTATGTTTGGGCTTTTTTATTATAATAAGTGCTTTTCCCTCAATTGAGAGTTGAAATTCACCTGCCTTGACCTCAAAGCATTTCCGCAAATGACTTATTAGGTTTTTCTTTTCAACATGTGTTAATGCAGTGCTGTAGTAACACCGCTGTGAGCCATTTTTCATTTTATATGTTTTCCTCATGTTTCCAAAGTAATTTGTCTGCTGGTAGCTCCATAAAGATATGGTACTGAACCACTGTACTACCAATACTGTGCAAAAACTAGTACTATTATGTTTTTGGAATTTTGGTATTGACTTGGAACTGAAGTAATGGTTCTTATGACTTCCCTAGTTACAGCCCAAGTTTCGTAATTCTCTGTATTTGAAACTCATCTCAAATGTAGAACTGCAAAATTACTTTAGACAACAACTTTAAGTTTATAATGATACTTTTATATTAACACTTGCCAGACAATGTTTCTGTTTTCATTAACTCCTGGTTAGGCTTTATTATTTACAATAATCCTACATACATTACATGTTACAGTATAGTTACCAACAGTTTTTGAGTGGGAACATACACAAAATGTAGTCACGTACTTTCGCTGTAATTCCAGACAAAAATTTTGTCATACTTCAGTTTTCTGAGCATTTGTATGTAATGTTTGAGAATAAATGACTTTTAGTTTGTTTTTTTTAGATCATTTTGAGTTTTCTTTGTTTTGTGTAATGATCAAACAAGTGCTTTGAAACACTTTGGTATTCTAAAGTGAGATGTATTACTTAGATTAAATTGGCTGAAATCTAACAAATCACTAAGAATAGATAACATTTGTCCTTGAGTGCTTAAAGAGGTTATTGAAAACATATACAGTGCATCCGGAAAATATTCACAGCGCATCATTTTTTCCACATTTTGTTATGTCACAGCCTTATTTCAAAATGGATTCAATTAATTTTTCTTCCTCAGAATTCTACACATAACACCCCATAATGACAACGTGAAAAAGGTTTACTTGAGGTTTTTGAAAATTTATTCAAAATAAAATCACATGTACATAAGTATTCACAGCCTTTGCCATGAAGCTCAAACTTGAGCTCAGGTGCATCCTGTTTCCCCTGATCATCCTTGAGATGTTTCTGAAGCTTCATTGGAGTCCACCTGTGGTAAATTCAGTTGATTGGACATGATTTGGAAAGGCACACACCTGTCTATATAAGGTCCCACAGTTGACAGTTCATGTCAGATCACAAACCAAGCATGAGGTCAAAGGAATTGTCTGTAGACCTCTGAGACAGGATTGTCTGGAGGCACAAATCTGGGGAAGGTTACAGAAAAATTTCTGCTGCTTTGAAGGTCCCAACGAGCACAGTGGCCTCCATCATCCGTAAGTGGAAGAAGTTCGAAACCACCAGGACTCTTCCTAGAGCTGGCCGGCCATCTAAACTGAGCGATTGGGGCAGAAGGGCCTTAATCAGGGAGGTGACCAAGAACCCAATGGTCACTCTGTCAGAGCTCCAGAGGTCCTTTGTAGAGAAAGGAGAACCTTCCAGAAGGACAACCATCTCTGCAGCAATCCACCAATCAGGCCTGTATGGTAGAGTGGCCAGACGGAAGCCACTCCTTAGTAAAAGGCACATGTCAGCCTGCCTGGAGTTTGCCAAAAGGCCTGAAGAACTCTCAGACCATGAGAAACAAAATTCTCTGGTCTGTGAGACAAAGATTGAACTCTTTGGTGTGAATGCCAGGTGTCACGTTTGGAGGAAACCAGGCACCGCTCATCACCAGGCCAATACCATCCCAACAGTGAAGCATGGTGGTGGCAGCATCATGCTGTGGGATTGTTTTTCAGCAGCAGGAATTGGGAGATTAGTCAGGATAAAGGGAAAGATGACTGCAGCAATGTACAGAGGCATCCTGGATGAAAACCTGCTCCAGATTGCTCTTGACCTCAGACTGGGGTGACGGTTCATCTTTCAGCAGGACAACGACCCTAAGCACACAGCCAAGATATCAAAGGAGTGGCTTCAGGACAACTCTGTGAATGCCCTTGAGTGGCCCAGCCCGAGCCCAGACTTGAATCCGATTGAACATCTCTGGAGAGATCTTAAAATGGCTGTGCACCGACGCTTCCCATCCAACCTGATGGAGCTTGAGAGGTGTTAAAAGAGGAATGGGCGAAACTGGCCAAGGATAGGTGTGCCAAGCTTGTGGCATCATATTCAAAAAGACTTGAGGCTGTAATTGCTGCCAAAGATGCATCGACAAAGTATTGAGCAAAGGCTGTGAATACTTATGTACATGTGATTTCTCAGTTTTTTTATTTTTAATAAATTTGCAAAAATCTCAAGTAAACTTTTTTCACGTTGTCATTATGGGGTGTTGTGTGTAGAATTCTGAGGAAAAAAAAATGAATTTAATCCATTTTGGAATAAGGCTGTAACATTTTCCAAATTGTGGAAAAAGTGATGCACTGTGAATACTTTCTGGATGCACTGTATAAATCCTTGACTCATATTATTAGGACCAGAAAATGGCAAATATCCCATTATATAAAATAGATGAATCATTGAGTAGAACTCTGCACATATCTTAGTGAGCTCTGTATTTAACCCACCACTGTACCAGGTAAGCTTATAGTGATAGTGACAGCAAACTGATGACCTTACCTTGCAGCCCAACAAACTTATATATTTTATTTAGGTTCCATACATAATTTGACGAGGCTAACAAAATCAGAAAATGGAATTAAAGTATAATGATTATCATTAAACATCATCTCTCTATTTAACCTGTAAGTGTAAATGACAGCTTACAGTGAATGCTGCCCAACAGATATATTTTATATATATAAATAAACTATCTAGCTTAGCATAATCAGAAAATGAAGTCAAAGTGTAACGATTGTCTTTAAACATTTGTCCATGATTCCTTTTTATTGTATCCTCACAAAGATATGCAAAGATTGCAATATCACTGTTAAAAATTAGTGTTTTTGTTTCCATTTTTCCACATTTATTTAAAAGCTTATTTGGTTTGTAAATATTTTTGGGGTTGCTGAACCCATTTTTGGTGTTTAGCTTAAGTTGCGTCTTTTCCAACACCATTTTGTTTTTCGTGGAAGCCACCATTTTGTAGATACTTTGAATAGTATTGCTAGGGAGGTTGACTAGAGATTGTGACCTTTGATATCCTTTAAGTCAAAAGAATAATGGTCAGAATAACTCAGTTCTTGACTATCTGCGATTGTGAATAAAAAAAAATTAACTTGTTGCTGTGAAATTTGCTTTGTTTTTCTGACCACATTTCATTTGGACGAAAGACAGGACTGATTTTGTAGACTTTAACATGGCAAAACGCTCTTTTCCTGTTTCCTTCATAAACATTAACTTTCCTTTTTCATGAGACATAACAATATTCGTCCAATCAATGCATAGTGTTAGGCCAGTAGCGAATGTAAAGAGTGTTACCAATCAATTAATATGTGGTGTTAAACATTGGAAGAAGATTTTTTGGGTAGCAATTCAAGTTGTACGGTAAACTCATTTAAGAAATGCTTATATTTTTCAGGGGTTCCTAACAAATTCACACCAACCACATTCACAATGTCATCACCCCAGGGTGGCATAGTGAGCAGTCCATTTCAAGACAGAAAACTGATAAAATAGCAAAATCTTAATTGGGTCGATGCTATCTACAGTATATGTAATGTGTAGTAGTATATATAAAAACTAGCAAAATACACACGCTTCGCAGCAGCGAAGTACTGCCTTAAAATTGTTATTAAGAAGAAAAGTAAACCTTTTTAAACTGAGGGAAAATATACCAATAATTATTTTTTAAGGATCTCTTTGTATGCCACGTTGTCAGTTCGGCCCTTCGGTTGTAATATGACCAAGCTGTGCGCTGAGCTTACTCTTGAGCATGCAACGTACATTTGGCCATGTAAAAAGCAATCTTGCCTCAAATCTCACAGCTTGGATTGCTGCTGTCATAATCGGTTTGAGTTTCATGGTTTGTTTCATGGTTTCATGGTTTGTTTCAATTATGTTAGTATTTTGCAGGACTTGTTGTGTTGAAGTGACATTCAGCATCTGTCAGGCGTTGTAAGCATACAACCGGTTTCATCGATAACTTCGCATCCAGCTTTTGAGAGTTTAAACATTCATAAACATCAAAGTATCCACTACTCAAATCGTCACCTGGGAATCTAAGATGTTTAAGAGGCATCGGCAGTTGTCCAAAGGTGTAAAATATTTGGCCATTTTGGTACACTTGAAAGCGATAACCGAACAATTCAGCGGCAGCCATCAACTTACATGCAGAACCATAGGTGAGGGGCTTAAGCATTTCACTGTTATAGTGCTCCTGTGTAGTATAATTATCTCCTGTACCGTCATCAATCCACACCTTGAACCTGTCCCAGTCATTCAATACATAAGACACAATGCTCCTCCGGATATCAAGAGTGAGCCTGATATGGCCGTGCAATATGTAACACAGAGAATGGAAAAGGCAGATGCCATCTCCGGGCATGGAAACCACTCGGTAAGTGACAGTTCTTTGATCGGTGGTGATCACCTAGACAGACATGTTAATGGGGGTACGGTTGGAACAATAAAGGAAATGGGTACCTGAACAATGTAAACTAAGTCTAAAATACCTATACAATAACTATAATCGTAATAAACTAACAATAAAACAGCGGAGAAGCCGTGGATTAAATAAAAAGGCTGCAGTTATCAGCAGGGAGACGTGAATACCGTGGCGAAGCAAGGAAGGGAATGAAGAGACCGGAGCGATGGACGGTCTTAAATAGGCGGGCAGCCAACAACGTGGGAGGCGTGGGGATGGGGGACCCAACACCGCCTCATACGGTGACTGAGCTGCAGGCTATGGACGTATATATGTATGTAAGTAGGATTCAGTTAGCGTTGGGAACCCGCGTACCAAATTTCTTGAAGATGGGCCCATATGTACCAAAGACCGTTGGAAAGTTCAATATGGCGGCTGACAGTGGCGTCATACCACCGAAATAAGTACGTACATCGGTTTCGGTTAGCGCAGGGAAGCTGCCTACCAACTTTCGTGAAGATGGGGCCATAAATATGAAAGTTTAACATGGCAGATGTTGTTAACCGTTATGACCGTTACGCACAGAATTTCGAAATGAAACCTGCTTAACTTTTGTAAGTAACCTGTAAGGAATGAGCCTGCCAAATTTCAGCCTTCTACCTACAAGGGAAGTTGGAGAATTAGTGGTGAGTGAGTGAGTGAGTGAGTGAGTGAGTGAGTGAGTGAGTCAGTCAGTCAGTCAGTCAGTCAGTCAGTCAGTCAGTGAGGGCTTTGCCTTTTATTAGTATAGATATGCATTGTCATCATGTGCACCTGGATATCACCTACCTGGTTTGATGGAGGTGAGCGATATCAAGTGGGAATGAGAGGGAATGTTGTCACTGATGTTTTTTTCTCTTCCATCCGCACCTGTGAAAAAATGCTCCCTTAGAACACTGTGGTATACCAGGTCGACAGCTCAGATAAACTGGCCGTTCTAATAAATAAATAATGTACTCACTCATGCTTGGGGGCGGAGCAGGTATGAGCGATCTGCCATGAAGTTGCCTTGTCTCCAGATTGGTGCAAGGTCATCAGCCATCCATGTGTTGTCTGGCCAGCATGTGTGGGCAGTTTGGTTGCTTTATTATCAGCCTGAGGCAGCAACAGCTCCCCAGCATATAAAATTGGAATGTACATTAAGTAAAGACACGAAAGAAACAGACAGTTAGAGAGGAGGTTAAAGGACAGGAGAAGCAGGCAGGCGAAAAAGAGAGGAAACAAAGTGTTCCGTGTCTACATTTTGTGAAACTGTTTCTTTGATATTTGAACTTCAGGCTTCACACATTATAAACTTCATGTCTACATTTTGTCAATTATTAGTAAAGCATGAAAAAACGTTTCTTTTTTAACAATGTGTTTACATTGATCGTTGTAGACATGGAACACACATGAAATGCATGTGTTCCAAATAACGATATAGTATTTATAAAAGGTGTGATTTTGCTTGAATTCTCACTCTATACAACTCCAAGCAATTGACATGCAGGTAAACAGACTTAAGCTGAGAAAACTGTGCTCCGGTGAGGGATGTGATAGCAGACTGCTTTCTGCTTATCAACACATTTAAAAGACTAAAGATGCTGACAGAGAGGTGAGAGGCGATTTAAGGTGGGACAGATCTACGAGTTTTTTCGTAGGCTCTGGTAATTCTAGTGTTAAGCTTCCAAGCAGCAGACGTTGTCTGCTTATTCCTTATGGGTATACCATGCTTCTGCTAAGATTTACAGGTGCTATGAATGTAATGATCAGTCGTGATCTTTTATCAGAGGTCAGCTCTGACATTCTGCTTGTACCTTTCCTTGATTTCAGTGTGGTTTTATACTAGATTTAGAGATTAAGTTAAAATGCTTTTAAAAACCAAAATATATATCCATACATTAGTCATATAAGTTTTAAAAATCACTGGAAGATCTTTGACTTTGAATAAATGTGTTAACATCAAATAGTATTCAAACACATCAGGGCAGACTGAATCTTGTGATTTAACAGCTTAACAAACCTTGAAATTAAATATTTTAAAAGGGCAATTGCTTCACTTACATGCAAAATGATATTCAGTGAAAGAAAGAGAAGGAAAAATTAATTTTGTACATTTCAGAAATAAAAATACCAAGAGATGTATATTTAATCCTTTTTACAGTGTCTCAACAAGGACATTTTGGCAGCTAGCAGAAAAAAAGTGAATAGCATTTGATCCTTAGTAGAACTATCTGATGTGCTACTTTCAGATCAAATGCTTTGCTCTACTTGATGGGTCAGCAATAGAATCAATATGATTGACTCCATAAGTATAAGCACAACAAAAAAAAACAACAAAAATAAGCAGGCAAAAAAGAGAAACTTTTCTTTCAGTTGTAAAATGAAAGTCTCACTTGATGAAAACATCAAAGTGCAGAGGGCAGTCTTTATGTTTAAGGTGTTTTATTATGTTTCTCAAGTGGAGTGCCAGCAATGTCATAAGTCTAACATGAAGCAGATCAAAAAAAAACACTGCACTCACAGAATGGGGTCTGAGATTAATACTACTACTAATACTAAAAGGGTATTTTCGTTTATTTAAATTTTTTCTTCAACACAAAATTGTAGGTGCATTTTTTTCCCCAGACTTTAAAATATCTGTGGTAGTTGATATTTTAACCTATTGATACAAATGTTTCCAGGCCTATCCTGAAGGACATACATTATATAAACATGAGTACATTCTGCCTAAATTCATGTTTGACTTACAGTGTTTGAATTAATAAAGGGACTATAATATAATATGGTTTATGGCTCTTCACTTGTGATAAGGGTGGGGTTTCAAGTGCTGATTTTTATTTATGAATCTGAGCTCTCTGTGTGGCATTTATTGTATTAATTTTTTGACTTTTCCAAATAGCAATGTGTGCTAGATTGTTTTTATTATGGCAATAAATAAAATTTTAATTAAAAAAAATGATTGCAAAGTTCTATCATGATGTAGGTTTGGAAAATGAAAGAATGCATGAAACAATTCTCTTTTCTGCATTCTTTCAACTTCATTGTGCTACTGTATTTGAATTCTTTTTTTTCTGATTTTTTTTCTGGCAAAATCCCTGCCAATTATAAAAAACATATTTTACAATGTACTCCGTAAAAAATCTAAAGATGAAAACAGCATTGAAAGTGGTAAGCAAGATTGCCTGTGAGTAGGGGAAATTGGACTTTAAACTATAAAACTGCTGGTTCATTCCCCACCTTCAAGTGACTCCTGAGAAATTGTCCTAACTTTCTTGATCTCTAAATATATATAGAGTATAGTCACAGATGTATGTTGCGGGACTCCCTCACTAGTTCCATCGTGATATGTCAAGGGGTTACTGCTGCTAACATTGTTTTCTTCTTTTTCTTCCCTCATAGTGTCAAAACCCCACCCAATGAGGGCAAGTAGCCACACCCCTTCTGGTCCTGCTGACAAAAAGCCTGGGAATCCCAGAAGGATGTCTGGACTGAGAAGGCTGCAGGACGGAGCTCTCTAAGCTGCCACAGAGACCTCAAAAAGCCTTTGTCTTGCACTAAGACAAATTCTTTAAGTTTAATATTTCACATTTTTTTTCTTTGTCTTAAAATGAGTAAAAGGGATGACCCGATTAGCATCACAAAAATGTACTGCCTTTGAGTCTGTCACTACTGACCCCGACCATAATATATAAATGTAAACCTGTATTTATCAATACTAACAGTCTGTCTCTTGGATTTGCGCAAATAAATCGCTGCTGGAATCGGACTATGATGCTTAGCGCAATGAGAGAAATCAACCAGAATGTTCAAGCAAATTATAGAAAAATACCCGATCTAAATCCGTCAAGTAGTTCTCTTGTGAAAAGCGGACACACATACATACAAACAGACAGACGATGGATTTTATATATATAGAGATGTATACTCTGTGATGTTTACGTGCCATAAAGAAAGGAACAGGAAAATTATTAAGATGCTACTGTTCATACACTAAATTTTAAAGAAAAATATCACAGAAAATGCAATTATAAATATATTAATATGCATATTCATTACAACTTTATCCCACTGATAGAATGTCCAAATATCAAAGTGGTATAAAGATATGTGTTACTGTGTAAAAAAATTCAATTTGTTTGCATTTACAGTGACATCCTCTTTATAAATATATAAAAAAAAATAAAAGTGCGCATGCTCTGTACACCATGGAGCGCACACTCATTAAAGTCAGCAGTATGCACAAAGGGGCACCGTTTGTGCTACATAAGGGCTGCCTGCTCCGAACTAGAGGGGGACCGCCCACTACAAGCCTCTTGAAGAATAATAATCCCAACTAACCACAGTGGAAAACAAGGGGCAGTGTCTGTCTACCCAAATAGGAATCGACCGGCATTGGGAGAGAAAATAAAGCTACTTCTCTACTTAAATCCATTAGTCAGGTTACATTGCTGCTGGCAAATTCAGGAAAAAATATTTTTTTATATAGGATATTGCATGGAAAAGCATGATATCCTGATAAACTGGATTTGCTATAAACATTTTAAAAATATGATATTAAGGCAAATTTACCACTTGTTTAAATTTTGAACAACACCGCTATCTGCTGGCTGATGGGAGGCAGTGCCCACACTTGTCCTGAACACAGAGAGGCCTGTAAAGAATACAAAATCAGTATTAGTTTCTGTTTGCACCTAATGCTTTTGAGAGGATAGCCAACATCCCAAATCCTTTTAATGGAAGAGGCAAATTCAGAATTCTGATATATAAACATTTGATTTTAAAAAACTGAACTTTGGTGTTTTGTTATTTTCCCTTTCTAATAATTGCTTTTATTTTCTTGTCTGAGGTAGTTATTCAATACCACATAACCATGAATGAAATGATTCAAAATCAGACTAAAGTGTAAGCTTAAAGTGTCTTATTTTGTAATTTATGTAAATGTTGGGACAGATGTCATTCTCACAATGTCACATTCTACAATTTTGTGCTTGTAATATTCTCAGTTTATTTGGCATGCCCCATTTATTAAAGTAATGTGTACTGACTTTAAATTATACTGTGTTGCAGCTGTTACCAGTGATGAGTATTTCCTTATTGGCAGGAGGATTGCAGTATTCCAAGTGCATAGCGGACCTGGCTCACAATTTACAGGATATCAATGAATCTCATAGGAATAGTACAGATTTCCCAATCAATTGAAGATGCCCCAAAACATGTGACAGATCAGTTAAACTGTAGATTATGGGATATTTGAAGAAACAGTAGATTACTACTACGGTATGTATTTCTTTATGTGGGTGCTTAAAACATTTCTTGAATAAAAATCCAGACTTTGCCAATTTTTGTAAAGATGTTTTATTTGAAAAGATAAATGTTATGTACATACAGTAAATTGCCACTTAAAAACTAACACATTTTTGTAATTATTGTGCATTTTAGTATATTGATGTTCAGACTGCAACAGAGCATCTACTTGAAAGTATTATACCATGGCTTCCTTAAAGAGTATTATTATATAATACACTGCATAATTTACATTTAAAGTAACTACACCAGTGGTACATCTCTAAAATGAGAATGTAACAAAACTGACAGATTTGAGTAAATATAGGTGATACTTTTCAATACAGACATTTTTATACTTTTTAACCTGTCAAATTTTATATCCTGGCCCTTAACTTTCTTACACAATCAGCAAAAGTAATCTTCAATGGAAAGCCTAACCCAAAGTATATTGCATTTCACAGATTCAAAGATGGATTGTCCACTCTCAATTTACTTGAACAAATGAAGGAGCATCCATCAGTATTTCTGACTTGTATGTGCTTTTTTTTCTAAAACAGGCTGAAAGCAAAAGAAATTGAGCACATTTTCAAAATGAATTTCAGTGAGCCAAGTCACAGCAAGATGCTTCAGGAAGGAAGGATAGCTGCTTATTGAGCATACTGCCTCTAGGATGGTGAAGGTTGGAATTAAAATAATTAACTTCCAAGACCATTACTTCCACTGATGGATTGATTTAGATAAATATCTTTGTTTAATATTTTGAAAGCCAATATTACTATTAAACAAGATGACTTACATTGCTTCTTCCTAATTCTATATGTGGTAATCTAATGCACTTACCTTTAAAGATATTTTTAGACTTAAAAAAAGAGTAAAAGCTACAAGCGAAAAAAAACTTCTTTTTTAAGGGTAATGAACTGATTTATTAAAAGACCTTTCCTGAACTTTTTATATTTGTTCACTTAAAGTCTGTCACATAACTTTAGCTTTGCACACTTACCTCCACTTACCTTCCGCAGTCTTCTCCACTACCAGCACCTGAGCCAACTATTTTCATTTACCAATAAATATAGCAAATAATGACTTTAAATTCTGTGTTTTGATAGATTTAATTCATCAAGCTTGGTCAATATTAAGCCATCTTACTGTATATGCAAAGAGTATAGCTGGTAGTTGTGCTGTGTCTGGGATGCAACATTCTGGAATTGAATCATGTGGTCAGATGTAATGTGTATGGAGTTTGCATGTTCCCTTTGTGTCTTTCTTCCCATGTCCCAATTACGTGCACTTTAGGTTAATTGGTGATTTCAAAGTCGTTCTATGTGAACATTTTTGTGAGTGAGTGGGCACTACAATATTTAAAGCTCTGTCCAGGGCTATTTTTTGCCTTGTGCTCAGTTTTACCAGGATAGGCTAAAACCACCCTTAGCTATGAACTGGATTGCGAAGATTTGTAATGTAATGGAAATAAATGTGTCTGAAATATCAGATTGTCTACAATCATGGTGAGTTTTTAAATATATATATATATATATATATTTTTAACCAGTAATGACACTGGCAACGTGTTACTGCTGCAACTTTTGGGCTGACATCTTATGCCCTGCATTGTTTAGACATACACACAACTTTTTTCCATAGCTCCAAAGTCCTTGAGTGAATGTGGATGGACCCTGCTAATAAGATATGGAGAGTTTTTCAAAGTATTTAAATCTGACTTGTAACAATTCAACATGCAAAACAAACTACTTCACTTATGGTAGTATGACATGATCACCACTATGATGCAGTAAAGAGTAACTGTATAATAAATTCAGATGAATGGCCAGCTTTGGGCCCCTTTTATGCGTAACAAAATGTGTACCAAGAAAACTATATCTCAAACACACAACTTACAGCTATAGACACGCATCTTGGTGGGGTGTATTGTGATGGTTGGCTCCACAATCCCTGATTGCTTCCAGAAGAATCTTGAACCTGAAACTGCTGATAATGTACCCAAGAATGAGCTGGGCAAATGTAAACATAAACAGTCAGCAAGGGGTTGAGACAAATTGATTCACTGCTTTTATGTACAAGTGTTCAACAGAGCTTTGATTCAAGAGTCAATAAATAATCCTATATAAAGCCAGATACCAAAAAAAGAGGAGGTTAAAATGTCCAAATAAATAATTCAATTAAAACAAGGTTAAAACAAATGGCAAGAAAACAGTTCTAAAAATTTCAACTCAGGTGTCGCCTTCTAATATTCTGACATCAGATAGGATCCTGCCCCTGCTTATATCACAGGCTTCTGGCCAGGCATGCGCACCAAGCCTCACTCCTTTTATTCATGCTGGCACTCCCCAGTCTTATGCAAGAGCCCCTGAACAATGGATCGATCCAGCCTCCTTGTGATGCTTGAACAAACTCACCTTATTCAGCTCTCTCAAGCGCCAGTCTTCTCTGTCCCTTTCAATTTTTTTCTAATCCTCTGATTTATGCATGCAGGCTCCCTTTATAGAACCTGCTTTCCCCAGGACTCCTGATTATTTAAAAGTTGTAATGCCACCAACCTCTCTCATCACACACTTCCTGATATGGTTAGAAACGAGAAGTTCAAAAATAACATTATTTCACCCATTAAAGGAGGGGTTTGGTATTTTTGAAGTCCAAGTTATTTCTTCACAATCATGGTATATATTAATTTGCCACATAAAACTGTTTTAAAGAGAAGCATTTTTTAGTCATTTTAAACAAACCTTAGCCTGTACTTGTGTTTTAAAAAGGAAGTGAATGGGACTGGAATCCATACATGAAAAAATGCCTTAAAACTTATTAAATATGTCTACTTTGAAACAACAAAGATTTCTGTTGACGACAATGTGCCTCATACGTGAGAACAAAAATAAAGTGGAAGTAATACATTTTGTTTCAGAATCTTGGTACTATTTCCTTGAAGTAAGGATACATTTCCTGTTCACTTCTCTGCTTGCAGTGGCCGTCAGGGGTGGCATTTTGCCATTTGCCCTTGGCACACCCCAAATTCAAAAGATTTCCAACACTTCAGGGTGCATATTGTCCTTTTGTCTTTGCAATTCTGTTTCTTCATTGGTTGCATTCTGGCATGCCTTTTAACAAATGTTACTTGGCCTAACACTGCCAAATGTCTGATATAGTGGCAGAGTAATCAGTGTGCCCTGAAATCAGCTGATTTGAATACATTTCTACCAAGATTCATATCATTCACAAGCTCTTGTACCACATGTGTACTCAAAGCATACTATATATATATATATATATATATATATATATATATATATATATATATATACATACATATACATACATTATATACAGTAAAACCTCAATCATTCATAAGGGGTCAGGACTGTGGCTATAATGGATAAGAGAAAAGATGGATAACAGAACAGCTACTTTAAAATTGTTTTAGAAAGTAGATTCGTTTAGCGAATAATCATATTTATTTACAAAACAAAACTATATTAAAAAACTATAATATAGTTCTAACAAAATGAATTAATTCATATAATATTATAATGACCAGCATAATAAGCAAATACAACTCAGAGGAACTGAAGTTTTCAATGTTTTACTTGGAGTCTTTGTTCTGTAACAAACGATATCCTGTCTTATATTCCACTATCAGAGCACACCTCCAAAATAATAAAAAAAAGCTTTCCCTACCAATTAGTTTATCTCCTGCTACTTACATTTTTTTCTCTATTTTGCAAACACTCCTGCTTATTGTCTCCTGACTCCCTAATCAAGGCTTCCTTACGTTTCACTGTACTTTTTCTCCTAACCTGTCCTGTCACTCATCTCCTAAGAGGTGTTTCCACCTGTTACAAAACAGAAGCCCTTCATCCAGACCCATCACTTACAGCATTCATTCCACCCTTTCTGTTCCTGTACAGTGCATCACAAGCTGCCTGCACCACACAGATACGTTTATCGGCCATAACAGTGAATAGTAGATTCATTATAACTAAAGAGAAAAGTTACAAGATGCTGTTAAAACTAAAGGTACGTAACTGACACTGCAGTACTGGGGAGTAACACTACACGCAGAGATCAACCGGAATGTTCAAGCAAACCAGCTCGCAGTGTACTGGTAGGTAGGTGCTGACGTGCACAATTTTTTTTTTTTTTGCCCTGTCAGTTAATGGAGACTGACAGTTAATCATGTGACAGATAATCAAGGTTTTACTGTATGTATACACTTACTACAGGCCTTGCTATGCCCAACCCAAGCTAACTATGAGCATAAGATGGACAACCCAATAGTCCTCCGAGAGACAGGATGAAAGAAAGACCAACAAGGATGGAATTTTTGGTAACAAACAGAACTGCACTTACTAATGAGCAGAAGATCCAAAGGAGGAGCTGTACATATGAACTGATGAAAATACCAACTCCCAGATGCTTGCAAATAGGATGAAAGGATGAAGGATGAAATATCTCTGAAATGGTCAGAAGCAACCATGCACTACACAAGCAGATGAAACAAGCAGGAGTCAAGGCCAGGTTTAGCACCACAGCACTCCTGAGGCCAATGTTGCACACACAACCAGATCTCTTTGACAACAACTCTAAAGTGAACAAGCAGGCAGCAGAACATAACCCAGCAAGCCAGAACAGAAGGGAAGCAAAAGAGCCAGACAGAAAGAATAGTGACTTGGTACTCAAGAGCTTACTCAAAGGCAAGATAGAATGCAAGGTGAACATCTTTAGTAACATCATCTATGAAAAATAATGTGTTAGGTTTGACCAAGCTGAAAAGAAAAAAATCTTTGTGCAAAGCAATGAGAAGAAGGGAAAGGGAAATTATCCAGTTGATGAAAGAGAGGAGAGCTCTCTATAAAGCTTGGAGAAAGGCGGAAGATCATCAGAAAAAAAGGTCTGAATGCCTTATGGAATCAACAAAAGCTAAAGTAGGAAGGGTTGAACATAATAAGGAGTGGAGGAAGAAGTATGAAAGTCATCAGGCAAAACTCCTGGAAAGTTCCTTTCAAGGTGGCGAGATGTCTGTTGGAGGAGAAAAATAATGACTCACTGGCCATGGAAAAGAAAGACCTACAAACTAATGTCGAGCAGCAGATGTCATATCCAGAAAAATATGTCCCACTTGGGTCCCGAGGTTACTTGCCTTAATCACTTGCCCTATCCATAGAGTTTAAAATCGTTCCATACTTTTAAGGTCATACTGATTGATGCAAGGGTAATGGTCCAGGGAGTGTGAAGCAGCACAGGGAAAAGGCTACCACCCCTACACTGCTTCATGGATGACATTACAAGCCTCCTCCAGGCAGCCAGTGGTAATGTTTGGCTACTTCTGAGATAAGAAGAACTGCTCTTACTGGCCATGATGAAGATAACACCACCAAAGTCCTGCAGTTTATCAATCCAAAAAAGTAACAAACATAATAAACATAATCCAAGAGAAGACTGATCAGAGTTATCTTCATGGTAAATACAAAATGTGGTATCAGTTTACGTTATACCGACACATCATGTGTTCACTGAAAATGTGTGAGATATGTGCGACTACAGTTACAAAAATGGATGGCAGAGAAAACAGGTACTTTCGGAAATGGTTTGGACTTCCCAGATGCTAATATGATGCTCCCTTGCTTGAAATGAATATATAACATTTACTACTGAAGAGCATTTCTGTTGGGTACAAATAAGGAAATGATAGATAGATAGATAGATAGATAGATAGATAGATAGATAGATAGATAGATAGATAGATAGATAGATAGATACTTTATTAATCCCAAGGGGAAATTCACATAATCCAGCAGCAGTATACTGATACAAAGAAACAATATTAAATTAAATAGTAATAAAAATGAAAAGAATTAAAATAAAATTAATGTTCGCATTTACTCCCCCGGGTGGAATTGAAGAGTCGCATAGTGTGGGGGAGGAACGATCTCTTTAGTCTGTCTGTGGAACAGGACAGTGACAAAAGTCTGTCACTGAAACTACTCCTCTGTCTGGAGATGACACTGTTAAGTGGATGCAGTGGATTCTTCATGATTGACAGGAGTTTGCTTAGTGCCCGTCGCTCTGCCACAGATGTTAAACTGTCCAACTTTAATCCTACAATGGAGCCTGCCTTCTTAACAAGTTTGTCCAGGCGTGAGGTGTCTTTCATCTTTATGCTGCCACCCCAGCACACCACCGCGTAGAAGAGGGCACTCGCCACAACCGTCTGGTAGAACATCTGCAGCATCTTACTGCAGATGTTGAAGGATGCCAACCTTCTCAGAAAGTATATTCTGCTCTGAGCTTTCTTACATAGAGCATCAGTATTGGCAGTCCAGTCCAATTTGTCATCCAGCTGCACTCCCAGATATTTATAGGTATGCACCCTCTGCACACAGTCACCTCTGATGATCACAGGGTCCATGAGGGGCCTGGGCCTCCTAAAATCCACCACCAGCTCCTTGGTCTTGCTGGTGTTAAGGTGTAAGTGGTTTGAGTCGCACCATTTAACAAAGTCTTTGATTAACTTTCTGTACTCCTCCTCCTGCAAGCTTGAAAGATGAGTATGTAAGCCAAAGTATGAGACACCAGGAACTTATTGGGAATTCACAGCAAGGGGGGATTAGTCTAGGGTGGAGAGACCAAATAAAGCTTTGGCAAAGGAAATCACAAAGTAGAGAAGGAAAATAAAGAAGAAGTTAAGAAGTTACAAGAATGCAGGAAGACCGGTTCCTTGTAAAGTCTGCCAGCCGATGTCAGCAGGGCCATTGGACATCCTTGGAGTTATCCTAAGAACTTTGGGATGGGTTGATCTTTGGAAGATCCCCCAGGGAAGACTGAGCTTCCTAATCAGGGCCATGAATGACACCCACTGAAACCCAGCTAATCTGGCCTTGTGGTTCGGCATGGAAGAGAAGTGTGATCTGTTTAACACAGCTCAGGCAAACCTTCACCACATCCCTTGTGGCTGCAAGGTTGTCTTGCCACAGGGACAATACAGATGGTGACATAACCAGGTTTTACGGAAGTTTGCAGAAGTAACAGAGCATATGAGCTCAAGCAAGCAAAAAGTCCCAATATGAAGAAAAGCACATCTGGTTTATAACAGCACGAAGATGTGCAGCCTCACCCAGCACAGGAAAGAGCCTCAGTCTTGACCCAAGGTAATTACATGGCTATAAGAACAAACCTAGACAAGCAATTAAGATTCTCTACCATGATCACCATCACAACAATGATACTAACATCATTGTGTGTGGTCAGTAACTCAGGAGCTGTAATTACGTTTTGAGGTGAAACCATGCCCCATTGGACTGAAAGGTCGCTACAGAGAAGGATGAGCAGTGAAGTAAAGGCTACAGCTAGTCCTCTTTACAAAATGGCTGAATCTTACAAAAACATTTTGATTTTGTTCTCTTCTAAAAGTGACGTAGATACCCTGATCAATACTGTAACACTTTTGGCTTAAGAAATAGATATACAGTATTTGGTAGGTGTTAAGGCTTTTTTTTGTTTCCATGGCCTCCATTTTAAAACAAAAGGTCCTGCTATATATATTTTTAGAATTTGAAAAAAAAGAATACTTCACATAAGAACATACATTTTGTGTCAATTTAATATTGAATTTACCATGTAAGAAAAGCGCTATAAAACGCCCAACCCAACACAGATTGACACAGGCAATCTTCACAATAATTGGTTGTAAATTTTACACAGTCTAATTTTTTTTAATCATATTTATGTTTAATGTATTTAAAGTGAAATTTAAACTAGGTAATATATTGCCTTTCAGTTAATTTCAATATTATGATTAGGGTCCTATTCCCAACTAACTGTTTACTGCTGCAGTAATGTCATATATTCATAGGTCAGTACAGTAGAGTGCAATTCTTACTTGCATTTTCTAAATGTAAACATGAATGCCACATTTCAGATGAACAAGCCTTAATCTTTTGTTAAACATAGCAGACAATTTACAAAAATAGGGAAAGAAATATAATACATTTAGGTCCATACGTATTTGGTCAATGACATCTTTTTCATAATTTTGGCTCTATACGACATCACAATGGATTTGACATGAAGAAATAATCATATGATTGATGTGAATGCTTTCAGCATTAATTCAAAGGGTTTAACGGAAATATAGTAAGCCATTTAGGAATGACAGTCATTTTTATACATGGCCCTCCATTTTCAGGGGCTCAAAAGTATTTGGACAATTGACTGACAAGCTGTTTATAGGCAGGTGTGAGCAGGTCCCTCGTTATTTCATTAACTATTAAGCAGGTAAAAGGTCTGGAGTTAATTTCAAGTGTGGAATTTGCTTTTGGAAGCTGTCAATGTGAACTCTCAATATAATCTTCAAAGAGCTGCCCATGCAAGTAAAAATAGGCCACCATTAAACTGAGAAAACAAAATAAATCCTTTAGAGAGATAACAGAAAGACCAGGGGCCTCATATATAACGCCGTGCGTAGAATTCACACTAAAACATGGCATACGGACAAAAGCAGAAATGTTTGTACGCAGAAAAAAATCCAGATGCATAAATCTGTGCATTCGCCAACTTCCACGTTCTTCCACTCCATTAATCCTAGTCAGCGTGAAAAGTAACGCACGTGCATGTGCCTGCTGCCACTCCCCAAACTCCTCCCAGAATTATGCCTCTTTGAATATGCAAATCAATACAGTATAAATAGCCCTTAAGCTAAGCGTTCTGTGAAAGGCAATGGCAAAAGCAAAGGGGAAAGTAGAAGAATTTCAGCAAATACCAAGTGGAGACAAGGAAAAACGTACTATTTGTTGGTTTAAACAGTGCTATAAACAACAAAAGGAAGTTGATTGAGTGACATAGAGTGTCGGAGAAACTCGAAAGCTCAAGTTCACAAAGTCGCACAGTTCCTAAAATAAAAAATAAGCTGTCACATATTAAAGTTGCAGTGAAAAGGTGAGTCGTAGCCCACTATCTGAGTGTCATATGAAATCTTATTAGGGTACAGAGAAAAAAAAAATAGGGACAAAGTGGGAAAAAAGCTTGAAATGTCAACTTTAATCTTAAAATTTTCCACTTTAATCATGTAGTTTATTTTGTCATTATAGTAGAACATCATAATCTTCACCTTAAAATCATTTAATTTACTAGTTTCTCAAAATCTCATCATAACTAAAGTAGCACGTTAAATGCTTTGTTTTGTATGTGTTCTTCTTTGTGCTCTATGTGTGTGAATCACTACGTGGTTCTTAAATGGGATTTCTCTTCTTCCGACAAGACACAGAATCTATTACGTTCATGATATTACAGCTCACTGAATAATTAAAATACAGTGGTACCTCGGTATACGTCTGCTTTGGAATAAGTCCAACTTGGTATACGTCCTGTTTGGACACAAAAAATTTTGCTTGGTATACGACCTTTGTTTGGAATACGACTCGCGTGCTAACCTTGTTTACCTCTCTCGAGACAAAGCCACGACTGCCCACGAGCGTTAGTGCGCCAGTTGATAGTATTCAGTGAACAACCCGCGCTATAACTCTCTGTGAACTTTCACGTGTGTGATATAGTGGGTCCACAGCTCCTGTCAAAGTCCAGCTTTAAAATAAATAATCAACGCGCTCGCAGCTTGGTGAGGTGGCGTGGTGGTTATGTGGCTGAAGGTTGTCAGGGCGATTAGCGATGTGGGCGTTTCTCACCAAAGTGCACTTGTGAGGGACCGTCCGCATTCATGATTGTTCCTGGGGCTCCTTATCTTAATAAAGAAAAGCGCGAGTTAGCTAGAAGGGGAGTAAAAAGAAAAAAAAGACGGGAGGTTGAGTGAGTAAGAGAGAGAGGGCTGCTTATCTTGATAAACAGAAGCGCGAGTTGGCTTGAAGGGGAGTAAAAAGAAAGAACGGACGAGAGAGAGAGCGAGCGAGAGCGTGCATGGATGAAGTGGCTGAAGCAGGCAGACCGAAGGTCAGCTGCAAGTAGGGCGACTCCACAGTTGGGATGCAGGCACCGGGCTTCTTGATTTTTTTTTTAAAGAATGCTTCCTGCTTTTAACTTCGTTGTTTTTAAGAAGACTTTTTTCTATTGTTTTTAACCTCCACGTTTCACTTCTGATTTTATGGATTATTTATTGGAACTTTAGAGACTGCACTTTAATTTGAACACCTTGTTTTGTTAATTGTTTTAATAAAAGCACTTTTTCACCATCCCCTTGCTTTGTTGTTACGATGAGGTTAGCAGCGAGGCACATTACCATCGGAGTAGGATTCAAGGGCTCAAGAGCAGATGGGAGCATACAGCAAACCTGCATCGTCAAAACGTGATTTTGTGTTTTTTTCATGTAAATTTTAATTGATTGTTGAAAAGTATGAAGGTGGCATGCGTATCCGGGACATGGCTGTTGCATACCATTTGCCGAGAACGACGGTATCTACGATTGTGAAAAACAAAGATGTTATTAAAAAGTAAAGTGAGGTAAAATTTTAATTTATTTCATCTAATTGCTTTTGTATTTATGTATTTTAGTATTAAGCAGTGTTTAAATTATTTTATATAACCCCATCAATGTATAATATGGCAATAGCAATAGGATTTTTTTTTTCATGGGAACGGATTAATCGTTTTCCCATTATTTCTTCTGGGAAAAATTTGTTTGGTATATGTCCTGTTTGGTATAAGTCAAAGGGTCTGGAACAGATTAAGGACGTATACCGAGGTTCCACTGTATTGAGATGTATACTTGATATCATTTTCATGATGATAGGAATTAAAGTATGTATTAAACATGGGGACACAGTGGTGCAGTGATTGTTCATGCCTCACGCAAGATGCTTGCTGTGCCGTGCACGACCTTTGATGAAATAAGTTATTGCAGCAGCACTGTCTCTTTCAAACCTACTAACCCCCAATTCCTGTTCTTCATTTTCTTTGTCCTAGTACCCGATTGCCACACAATCAGCTCACTAACAAATATTAAGCCTGTTAGCTGAGAATGCTGATTCTTCAAAACTTTTAAGGAACATTGAAATATCTTTATAGTACATGTTTAATTATTCTATCCATCTATCCTTCCTGTATCGCGCCAGACCCAGCAAGAATGCAGTGCGAGGCAGGAACAATCTGTAAACGTAGCTCCAACTCCTTGCTAGCGCTGCAATACTGTGTCCTCACATGTTTAATTTTTAACAATATAGATTATTTAAATGAAGTTAAAGTTTTATCTGTATAACATAATAAACATATTTTGCTGCGTTACATCTTAGAAAAAATATTGTCATCATATGTAAATACGCACTTTATAAAGTGGCTGAGGTTGGGCAATATTATAACTGTATCACAAGTTTACAGTGAGGTAATTGTACTTATAAGTACAAACAGTTCTACAAGGAGCACTTGATAGACTGATTGATTGTGTTTCTAGTTCTTGGGATGAACCGTGAGGTCAGTACAGAAAAGGCTGTGAAGCGTTTGTCGCATGAGAGCAGTTCAAATAGGCAAAATGGCTGAGGCAGCGTGTGCCAGATGCTGAGAAAGAAAAATCATTAAGATATAATATTGTATGTATTAATGTACTAAAAATCAATAAGCCATTGTTTAAACTGCCTCTGCTAAATACATGGAAGCTAAAAAAGTAATTTGCAACATTTTTATGAAGACTGCTGACTTTTGGTCTTTTCTAAAAGTCAGACTGTTAATCTGTTAGGAAACGTCTGCGTGTTTTGTCTAATCAGCAGCACACAGGTACTTCCATTTCTGCTTTACTTATTTTGAACGAAATGTTGTAACCCTCTGCGGTGGGTTGGCACCCTGCCCAGGATTGGTTCCTGCCTTGTGCCCTGTGTTGGCTGGGATTGGCTCCAGCAGACCCCCGTGACCCTGTATTCGGAATTAGCGGGTTAGAAAATGGATGGATGGATGTTGTAACCCTTGGGCATAGTACTGGAAAACTATTGTGTAATCTTATCTCATGCTAAGCTTGACTCTGAAGATCTGTTATAAAAGGGAACTCACCAGCCGCAAGATTAGGCTTTTGCTGGTTACTGTCAGTGACAGGAGCTGCAAAAGTCTCTCTCTCACCAAGAATAAAGAAATTTCTTTCATTCTATTAGTGACTACCTGCTGTTGTCTCGAACCTTCGACCACAATGCTGTATACCGATAATTGGAAAAAGATGATCCGCTGTGGCAACTCCTAACGGGAGCAGCTGAAAGAAGAAGAAGAAGAAGGAGAAGTGAGAGTAACAAAGCTAAAGCAGTTATGGTATTTGGAATACTATGGCTGTTCCCTGGACCATTATATTGTAGCGACCTGGGGTCGAGTCTTGAAGTTTTTAAAGCCGCTTTCTGCCGTGCACCTCTCCCAAGCTGTCGGCTAGCGGATTGCCAGCGTTATGCATGCAGCTTTACCCAGCTCTTCAAGTAGCGAGCACTCGTTTCCCATACACCGCACGACTACGATTGTCTCGGCAGCACGCAGCTGTACCCAGATTCTTAAGCAACGAGCACTCGTGTCCCATACACCGCACGACTCCGAGTGTCTCGGCATTAATTGCTTAGATAAAATCTCAGCAATGAATAACAGCTCTGTCCTGTTGTATCTCTTTATTCACAGATAGCCAGTAAACAAAGCTCGACATTATTGCACTGCCATGGTCAAGGTAATGCACGAAGACACATTTCACATAAACGGTACTTTTTTACAAAATAAATAACCCCGGACGGCGATGACCCAAACCCACCCAACTAATTGAACACAAACACAACAATTATTTACAAGTTAAGACATTAATAAATACAACAGGAAAAACATTATAAAAAGCAGTGAACGTACAACCTTCCCATAATGCATCACTCCGGCAGCGCTGACTGCCGGGTCGCTACAATATTGTTACAAGTTAATTACAATCAGATGCGTTACACTAATAAACAACATGCATTTAGTTTCAGTGTATTTATAAAGCCGGTTCAGGAAAATAATGAGTAACCACACAGGAACAGTACCATTGCTTTGACACTGGGTGCCGCCAGTCTGCAAAACCGAGTGGAGAACTTGCGTACGACAAGGCATGAGGTACCGTAGAAAAATGCATGGCTTTACGCCAAGTGTAGGTTTTATACATCGCGATTTGAACGTAGAAAAGTTCTTACGCAACATTTCTGTGCGTACGCACCGTTTATACATGAGGCCCCTGGTGTTTATTGATGATATGACTACTAACAAAAGTTGCAGGAAGATTTCTGAAGTGTACAGTCTATACTGTCTGCTCAGATTCAGGAAAATATTGTAAAACTAATTTAATGCTTTACAGTTCAGATGAACAATGAGCCAAAACATACTGTGACAGCAAACCAAATGCTTTTTAAGGCAAAGAAGTGCAATATTTTTCAATGATGAAGTCAATCAACTGATCTCAACACAATTGGACATGCATTTCACTTCCTGAAGACAAAACTGAAGGCAGAAAGTACAAAAAACAAGCAGCACCTGAAGACAGCTGCAGTAAAGGCCTGGCAAAGTATCACTAGGCTGGAAACCAGAATTTAGAGAAGGCCATGGATTCCAGACTTCTGTAAAGGATGTTCAACCAAGTATGGAAAATGATTGTTATATTCATGATTATATTAGTTTATCTAAATATTTTTGAGCCCCTGAAAATGTATTTTCTAAATGTCTCATACAATGTTTTTTGTTAAATGCCTTAAACTAAAATTGCAAGTTTACACTTCAATCACATCTTAATTGCTTCATTTCAAAATCCACTGTGGTGCCGCACAGAGCCAAAATTATGAAACTTGTATCACTGTGCAAATACTTATGGACCCAACTGTATTAACATACCCAAAACACTCTTCTTTGGAAAGAAATGCATAGCCATTTGTTAGTAAATTGGTATGTTTAATTGTATTTAAAATATAAAAAATATTCAAAATGTTTCAAAATTTTGACAAATTTCTTTAATCTGCTTATCATCTAGTTTTCATCATGCCTTTTTATAAAAGATGCTTAACTTAGATAAAGGTTTGTACTTTTTACCTTTATTCTGTTGTTTCAGAAAAGGTATGCATTTGTTTTGTTTCTCCCTAATGCTGTATTTTTAGAAGCAGGGCAATTAACACCCATGTTTGAGCACTTTAAATTTGCAGTTTAGAAATCAACTAATTTAAATGTAGAAAAAGTAAGGTGCACTTACATGTTACACAAAGCTGTAACATTAATATGCAACAGAAAATGAAGTACACATTCCTTCATAGTTCTTAATTAATTTTAAAGAGGATAAACTCACAACAACTAAACAAGAAGCTATTTAAATTCAAAGCTAAAATTATGATCAGATTTAAAAGCAAATATGAGTAAAATTATCAGCTAATGAAAGCTGCTTGGACAAATCACATATCCAAAAAAATGTAAATGCAAATGTTTAATACCAGACCTGCAATTGCTTCTTCCTGGGTATGCTGTTAATCTGCATCCAGCCCTGTAGGCAGGTGTTCCAACTTACAGGGAAAACTCGGAGGATAGTGGCAGGATTGGCACACCAGCCACCATAAAAAAACCTCACACTGGTGTCACTCGCGGTGTCACATGCTGCACTCTCGTCCCAATCCTGGTGGTTTGTTGTGTGGTGGGTGTGGCAATGCACTATCGGCACATGCTCCCACCCTCATTCTCCTCCTCTGTCTTTGAAAGTAATTAATTTTCTTGTAAATAATATAAATTACTTTTAGATTTAAATTATTCTATTGTTCTTTACTTGTAAAGTTTTTCTAGGTTTAAGTAATTACATGAGGTCAATTCTTATTAGAACAGAATATTCACACTAACATAGGGAAATAAGCATCGATGAACTAACTGCAATAAGACATCATTCAGTTGAATTTTGAAGGTACCCAAACCACTACTATCCACCTCAATGTTTGGTATCATATTTTTTAAATAGTGGATTTGGAAAGTATTAAGAATATTTTTACTTTCTGCACACTTTATTGTGTTGTAGATTTAATTTTTTCTTGACATCATTGACATTAATCTATACTCAGGATGAGTGACAGTGTGCAGACTTGTTTTCAGAAAATATGTCAAATATATTAAATCTCCAAAACTGAAATATCCCATTCTATAAAATTTCAGACCCATAATTTAATATACATATATATCAGTGCTTCCCGATTCATTTTACCCTCGCATCCCCTTGGTTTGAGACATATGAAAAAATATGCAGTTAATGCAGAAAGACAGATCACCAATTGAAGTTTATGAATAATGGATACTTTATTCACCATCAATGATTGTTTTGGTAAAGCCATACTCAGTGTAATCATTAGATGAACGGTAAAAAAGTAAGAGCGAGGGGAGGGTGACTTATTGAGGCACGCAGGTGAAACCACAATAGCACGCAGGCTCGATGTAGTGCGTGTCAACTCAATCTGAATTGCGCAATCACATTCGAAAAAATATATCTTTTTAAGTTCTATTTAGTCGACACAAATATCTTTGGTTGGAATGTAAGGCGAATTTACTCTTTACGTCATCCGTTTTAACAAACAGCGTATTGCACTGATACGAAATAGCCTGCCCATTTAATTATTTAGGAATGGATAAATAAATGAAGATTTTGTACAAATAATGTTTTCATTTTCTTCCTTGATGGATTCTGGCACCCCAGCAACAGTTGCTCGCACCCCAAAGAGTGTATATATATATATATATATATATATATATATATATATATATATATATATATATATGGCAGTAGGGGCAGTAGTGCACCCTCGAACCCTCAGGTACAACTCCGGAGACCAGGTAATAGTCCAAGAATCTTTTATTTTCCACAGTGCACCAAGCACCTACCACACTCCTCACAAATCTCTTTAAACACGCACAATAACCTCTCCTCCTCGCCCAGACACTTTGCTCCTCTCCCACCCAGCACAGCTCAGTGTCTGGACTGAGGCACCGTCCTTTATAGCCCCTGACCGGAGGTGTTCCTGTCCCAGCAGTCCACAGTTCCCTATTCCTTCCGGTCAGGGCAATCAGTCTTTTACTTCACCCCGGGAGCACGCCATTCCTTCCCGTCACGTGACTGTGACGTACTCCCGGGTCATAGGGCACAACAGATCCCACAAGTCCTCCCACAGCGACTCCTGGTGGTCCCCAAGGTATCCAGCAGGGCTGTGTATAAACACTACAAAGTCCATAAGGCCCTGCTGGACCTCGGGGCACGATCCTGGTGTCGGGAGAGCTCCTCCTGTCGGCCTGGGGGTGCGGACCGGCCTGGGAAGCCGGCAGTCTTCCACAATATATATATATACTGTATAATATATATATATATATATATATATATACACATACACACACATATGTATTTGTGTGTATATATGTGTGTGTGTATGTATGTATGTGTGTATATGCAGATATGTATATATATATATATGTATGTATATATGTGTGTGTGTATATATACATATACAGTATGTGTATATGTATATATGTATGGATATGTATATATATATGTATATATGTGTGTGTGTATGTATATATATATATATATATATATATATATATATATATATATATGACAGCAACACTCATCACTTACAACAGTGACAAAACAATTACATTGACAATCATGTTACGTTATTTTCAAAATGTTTCCTTTTCTTTTTCATTACTTCTTTAACGCACTACTTCTCCGCTGCGAAGCGCTGGTATTTTGCTAGTTTACAGTAAATCCTAGAATATCACAGATTTTATGGACTGCTGATGCTGCCACTTATTTGCCATTTGCATTTGTTAATTTGACCAATTCACAATTTAAGTTGAGTCTTTTGTGTTGTGGATTTCTCTTGGACTTGATATATACTGTAGTTAGACGTGTTGTTTCTCTGGGTTCAGTGCTGTTATTAGTTCTAATCTGTCTATTTAGGAGATTTAACACTAAAACACAGTTTTAACTTTCATTTATATACTGATGACACTCCCTTTTATTTGTCACTAAGTCAAATATTCATAAATGAATAGCTTTAGTGAAATGGGACAAAAAACAATGTTCTTTATCATGTTTATTAAAAAAATGTTTGTTGTAAATACTGCATTGTAGTTAATTGTAATAGTATTGATGGGTTATTACAAGGTTGTTTTCTTTCTTGGCATCCTTGGTGGCACCAGGCCTGCCATTAAGTGACTATGTCATCACAGATGATGGGGCAATCTTCTGATAGCTTCTATACAGTTGAAATTCTTGATATTTAGCAGTGGAATGGTGTACTTCAGAATGCAGGTGACATAGGACAATTGGAATCTGGATGAAAAACATTTGAATTTATACATTTTTTTTATTGTACAAAATAATGATTCAGAGTTTGTTCAAAATTTAGCTTTTTTATTTGTAATGCATGTCTTTTAATTTTATTATATTTGAAAATAATGCATAGAATCCTGGGTTCTTAAGTGGAAGTGTGCTTAATAGTATCATAATGACATTAGTTGAATTCATGAACAATTAGATCAACTGTATTATTTAGAATCATCATATGGGGATAACTGTATTTAAAAAAGTTCCAGGTAAGTTTGATTTTCTGTTTTGCTTTTTGGAACCTAACACAGGATTGCAATTATAGCACACATTTACATGATGCTTTTAAGGAATGGTACAATTATGCTAGCTTTCATTTTCCCACAGTGCTCTGTTGCCAAGGAAACACACTTCTTGCATAGTTCTACAATTACATGTTATGTACTTGGATGCTACAAAGGCATTTATTTAAAAAAATACAAATGTCCTTACAATGTGCAAGCAAGGATTGGTTCAAATCTGGTCTGCTCTTCTGTTAAAGAAATTCTTGAAGTAATTTTCTAAAGTGTTCCATAAAAACATTATGTTTAATAATACCTAAAGGATCACATCTGAACGACATTGAAGACAAATTCATTTGAAAACTTAAAACTATTAAAAAATCTTTTTAGTTTTCTTAAAAGAGGCAAACATTCATGCTGTTATGCAAAGTGGATGATGAACCATGAAGACAAATTATGCAAAGGTATTCACTACATTTGTCTTCAACCATGAATACTTTTTACAAAGTTGTATAAATAAAACAAAGCAAAATTTATACACATACTTACAGTATACACATATATATGTATATATACACACACACATATATATATATATATATATATATATATATATATATATATAGAGAGAGAGAGAGAGAGAGAGGGAGAGAGAGCTATTGTGTGTGTGTGTGTTTATATATGTTATATGCAGAAATGAAATATACAGAAAAAATACATATCAGAGCAAAATATCACATAGCTTCTAAAAACACATTTTCCATTCTCAAAAGTCTTCTAATATTAATTGGTATAAGCAAATTATAATTGTAATAGTTCAGAATGTGTAATTATTTAGTGTAATTATGATTTACTATCTTTGGGAACAGAAATAAACTTATATTTAAATACATGATTGCTGGTTTTATCCTTACCTTATATATGAAATAGCTTCAGTTTTATCAAATACAAATGAGTTATAAACAATGCAAATAGGATGACTTACAATCAGTTAAAACAAATAAAAAAAACTTCCACTTGATGATACATTTAATCAAGGACCTCATACGGAACTCATCCATCATGCTATACAAAGAAAAGGAAACAAAAATTGATAAATCAAAGTAAAAAAAATATGAATCATCCTGTTAACTGCTGAATAAGGATTTGTGATTAGTGCCTCCATTTTTAATAAGAACCCACTCTTTATGTATATAAAAGTAGAAATGAATATGTTCTCAGCTAAATTAAAAACCAATGTCTTAAAAAGAAATGACTGTAGTGTAGTGAAAGTCAGTTCTTAAAAGGCCAAGAGATAAAAGCTTGCATTTTAGCTATTAAGTTATTGAACAAAAACCCGTTAAATTTCATATGACAGTAAGTGCTTTTCTTCTTTCAAAGATAGCTTGCCATGTATTTTACTTACTACAGTATGTAGGTGGACAGAGCCTGAATAGTGTGCTCTCATACTATGACGATCTTAGGAGAGGAGCAACTGGCAAAAATGCTGATTGTATCAAAATGTCTTACATGCTCAGGTCCATAAGTATGCTTAACTATAGGTGTGAATTTTAGCATTGATTATGTGTATTAGGCAGTATGGTGTAGTTGTTAAGGCTTTGGGTTTCAAATCCTGAGGTCTGGCACTGTGTGAAAAATGGCAAGTCACTTGACCTGCTGTGTTCCAATTGGAAAACCAAATAAAATGTAACAAATATCATAAATGTTTTAAGTGACCTTGGGTAAAGGCATCAGTCAAATAAATAAATTAATTATTTCCTTTAAAAATTCTGAAACTAACCATGAAACGGTTACCATTGATGAAAAAAAGCATTACATATACACTGCATAAAAAAATGAGGGGCTAAACTTCAATGTGTTTGCATACACACAATGTTAGATAGTCATCTGAATAACCCCCGTAACCCCTTCCCCCCAAGATCAGTGGAATATAATAACAAGGCAAACAATGGAGCAGGTTTAGATACTTCAATTTGTCACCATCATCTTAAACATTACTTAACATGCCAAAAGTGGAAGCAAAGCGAATGTGTGTGACAATCCGACCATGCTGCCTGGATGTCTAGCAGCTGTCACAGACAGTGTTCACCAAAGCACCCAATGTGCAGCGTCTATTCTTGTGGTTATGCTGCTGTTGCTCAGGTGACTCATGGCATGGAGATTTCTTGGTGGCTGTATTCTTCCTACTACTGCTTCTGTCAGCTCATTTCTGATTTTATAAAGCCAGGGTAGGGAGTAGTTCTGCCCCAAGATCATGCCCTCATCTACATTCAGGGGGTTATTGTGAACTGTTTGGTTCCAAACCATGCATTTGGCATTAGTCACCAGTTGATTGACATTATTATGCAGGTGTATATGTGCAGAGCAGCTCACACTGGTAAGCAATCCTGCTTCATCAGCTGTTTTAAACCTTATCTTTAGCAAACCGCAAATTCCTGAAGCCTACAAAAACAACTCGTAATCCCGGCCCACCTTAAATCTCTTCGCACCTCTCCATCAGTGTCTTGTGTTGATTAGCACAAGCAGCAAGCAGCCTGCTGTCTCATCACCCCCTCGACAGAGCTCACCTCAGGCAAAAGTTCTTCCAGCTGAAGATTTGTTTATCTTGGTGTGAGGTGCCTGGAGATGTAGATGGTAAATAATACTGTATGACATAATTTTGAATACATGCATTTCATGTGTGTTCTGGGTCTACAAAGATCTGGGTAAGTGTAGGATGAAAGGAAAAATGAGGCAAGAAATGCTTAACACATACCTAAAGGAGAAACTTTTTCCATGTTATACTAATAATGGCATGAAGGTCATAATGTGTGAAGACTTAATTCCAAATATCAAATAAACACATGCACTTTTATTCAAGAATATAACCAAAGAAAAAAAAAAACATTTGATTTACATGTGGCTGTCAATGAGTTAAAAACTCAAGCTCAAATGTCAATCGACATGGAGTTTACATGTATTCTTGAATGGTGTGGAGATAAGAACTGCTGCGTTATAACTCGAAGGTCCCAGGTTAGAGATCTGTGTTTTGTGTAGTGAACTACTATTATTATTATTATTATTATTTGTACAATATATTAAAACATACATTTGATTTGAGTCTTTAAAACCTGGTGTAAATTTTGGCTCCTTGTAAAAGTTAGCGCTTGTTTTTTCTATTATTCAGTTTTTTTCTCTCAGTGACGTTCACGTGGTACAACGCACTTGCTTCTCCCTCTTTGAGTTGATGGCATTTACTGTATCTCCATTCTTTTTACAAGAGAAGTGCTGTGGCTGGTTTCCTCTGACACACATATCGTTTGCTTGTGAGTGATTTCCAAGTAATGACCCTGGCAGTGTTTATGATTATGACTTTGTCATAAATGTATGTACTTTACCTCTGACATTTAAAAAACAACATCAGTGTTCCTCTTTATTTTTAAAAATAAAAAGACACTTCTTTAGTTTCATTTTTAATCATGTAATCATCCACATGGAATATGACATTCAGAAATTTTACACTTATTTAATTTGTTGGTGCAGAACTGACCTTTCTTGTATAGTTCATATTCTGGGAGTTTTTGAGTAAGTTTTCACACTACGTGTTTGTTGTTTGGCTATTGTTTATTTGTTTTTCCAGGTTTCTACATTTACTTCCTAGCATTTCAACCAAACCAGACAAGCACATTTCTCATATACCAGCTTGTGACATGCACAATTTTGTGTAACAAGTTACCACGCTAACTGTTTGTGTCAGTGTAAAATTTTATTTAATGATTGTCCTGACTGCTATTAAAATACTTAAAAATGACAATTAACACAAATGTAAAGAAAGTATTTCACACACATTCTACAGTGTTAGATTTCTGTTATACTGAAGTTATTGGTGATTCAAAAAATGGATTTTCTGTTGCTGTGAAGTAAGATTTTCATCTCCTGCCTTCCAGGTGTTTATGTTTTAGATATTATGTAGGGAATTTTGTTTGTTTTTGAAAAACATAAACAGATTTGTTCCATAATTTTTGGATTCAGTCATATTAGCAGTCAGAGATCCATAAGATTTTTTTCCTTAACATTTATAAATATAATCAGAAATAACTTACATTTCAAGGGCAGTCATCTTGGGTCATTTATGCTTCCTAGCCAGTTGGACTAAAACACTCAGCTAAATGTTTGTTTTCAATTGCTGGCTGAACACCTGCTGTGCTTCTAGAGAACCATGACACCATTGTTGATAACTGAGGCTTATTTTTGAAAGACTGCACCTGTATTGTCTTGATGGCTTACAACCAATAATGGATAATGAGCAATGATTTTATTTGATAATGGTAGTAAGACATTAAGTAAATTATGTCCTTTAAAAGTTAGCAGTACTGAGCTCCTCCGTAATGCCTGTTACATTTATGATTACAATGTCTTATGAATGAAAGAGTATAATTTGTTGTGCACATGTTAGAAGTCTTGCAGCAATACCTTCTATTATTACGTTTCCTGTTGACAGTAACTATCATAAATCTGTCAGACTTGGTCATGTTATTCTGAGATCTTTAGGCAGTAAGACATTTAACTAATGATTTGTCTAGCTTAGCTTTTGTAATAGCTGCAGAAACATGGCTAAAACCTGATGAATATTCATTTTTAATAAGTCTAGGATTAATAATCAGGATGTAGCGTGCCATAGTGTACACAAATAGCATTCAGATTTTATCTAGTATACACTGTACTTTAGTTATTCATGATGAACTAGTCTGTAAACATTTTATTACCTATGTTATTCTTCTTTTTGCGGCTGCTCCTGTTAGGGGTTGGCACAGCGGATCATCTTGTCCACATATTGATTTGGCAAAATGTTATACCGAATGCCCTTATTGACGTAACCCTCCCCATTTATCCGGGCTTGGGACCGGCATGAAGAAACACACTGGTTTGTGCATCCCTTATGGCTGGGTTATTAACTGTGCTATTAACAATACTAAAATATCATTAAAAACAACAGTATGCTTTAAATACACTGTGGGCATTTTTCATTGTTATATTTTGTACAATGGTTATAGTATGTTTTATAAAATGTAAATTGTTGACTACTGCCTAAAATGGATACATAAACTAAAGTGCTACCTCAGATTGTTGGTTCTAGGGTCCATTTGAACTCCTCCATTTGAGATTATTTAGATCCTAATTGTCTGAATAATTTTTATTCAAAAGTTTCTTTTATTACCAAGATTTTTGAGAAAATTGTATCTTATTAAATCATAAATGTATGCTTGAAGATTTCTAAGCTGTGTTTTGAGGTCAACTAGATTTGGAAAAAGGTTTGGTATAAGTGAGAGATGACATTTGTATGAAATTGCAGGGCAAATGTGAGGAAGTGCTGAGTTCTGTATTCTTATTCTCCTGAATCTTAGCTAAGCTTTTGACACTGTTAATCATGATATCTTACTTGACCAAATGAAAGATTGGACGAGTATCTCTGGCAAAGCACTTACTTACTGTATGTCAAATCATGATAAACATTGGTCACTTTCTCTTGATAGGACTTCTCAAGTGTTAGCAGTGTTGTGCCTTAAGCTTTACTTTTGGGGCCTTTCCTGTATTCTACTTATTTGTTACCACTAAGGTGAATAATTCAGACGCACAGAATATGTTATCACTTTATGCCAAAGAAAAGTGCTGATCATCAAAACTTGCTAAAGTGTTTCTCACAGCAAATATTCTGTATTCACGGGTAATCTTGTTCACCAGATATTCTTCTGGAAATTCCTCTTTCAGGCAGCTTAGCCAAACATTGTGATGCCAACGTGATATCATAAAGCTGTAGCAGCCATGCGCAAAACTTACATGCACGCATACTGCAAGATCATTACTGAGATGCTGTGAGCATACGTGATGTCACAACCGCATAAGTACTTCAGCCATCCACCCTGCATGCATTAAAAAAAGCAAGTACAACACCATTACACCATTATAATCCATTTGAAACTAGTTCAGTTGGTCCTTCCCCATTGACTTCAATGCATTTATTTGTTGGAGTTTGGCGAAGTTACCAAATATTTTCATGATTTTGCTGAACTCACAGCAAAGTAAACTCTGCACCGTTTGCTCATCACTACTGATAATAAACAACTTTATGTCAGTATGAAGCCTAATGAAGATAAATATTTTAGTATTTTAACAAACTTTATCTGTAACATTAATTAATGAATAGGGTGGAGCCGACCAGGCTGCCATGGTTCTCAGGTGCTCTCATTCTGTATGCATATTGAATGATAAATATGTGTTACTTTTACTCATGAACAGCTTTGGAACATGCAGGGCTTATTTTCATTTGACTTATTTCTTGTGTCTGTTTGCAATAAGGGAGATGATTTACCTTAGAAGTTTTCATCATCTGCCTTAACCTGCAATTGCTCCATCCTGGGTATGATGGTAATCTGCATCCAGCCCTGCATGTAGGCCCTCCAACCTGCAAGGAAAACCTGGGGGTTGGTAGCAGGATTGGCACTCCAACCACCGTAAAAAAAAAAACATCGGTTCCATTCCATCTGAACTAGTGTGGTGCTGAGGTGTCACACATTGCTTGGCTGCACTTGGGTCCTCATCAGGGATTCCTGAGTTGGTTTGTCATGCGGTGGGTGCGGCAGTGTGCTCTATCAGCATGTTCTCCTAACCTCTCCTCTCTTCAGGAATGCTGCCCGTCAATCATGTTTCACCAGGATTTACAGAGGTAAGCAGGCTGGTACTCTGGTGCGCTAGAGACACAGTAGCTTTCGTGTTACACACCTGGCAATGTGCCTTTCAAATGTTTGCTTGGCTGTTAACAAAATGAATGAGTTGGCGCTACTGATTAGGACTAACAAAAATTTTGCAGGATTTGTGCCTTCTCTTTTATGGAAATGTGGCTTAATTTGGATCTACCAGATAACACTGTTGAAATGGCAGGATGTTAGTTGTTCAGAGTGGACCATAACAGCGTCCGAACGTTTCAAAGCACAAATTGCGATGTATAAAACCTAAACTTGGTGTAAAGTCACGCACATTTTCACAGTAGCTCCAACCCTGGCTTACGCAAGTTCTCCGCTCGGTTTTGCAAGCTGGCAGCACCCAGCATCAAAGCAGTGATACTGTTCTTGTGTGGTTACCCTTTCTTTTTTAGATCCACATCCCTGAAGCAGCTTAATCATATACACTGAAACTAACTGCATATTGTTTATTAGTTTAAGGCGTCTTATTGTAATTAACCTGTAACAATATAATGGTCCAGGGAATAGCCAAAGTATTCTAAATATCATATCTGCTTTAGCGTTGTTACTCTCACTGCACCTTCTTTTTATTCTTTTTTCTTCAGAGTATTTATATCACTGCATCTGAGTGTGTAATCACAAATCTACAGCAGCTGATAGAAAGAGAATTATCGGTATACAGCATCAAGCACACACTGCCTCAGCCATGCTGCTTATTTGAACTGCTTATATACTGTTCATAGTGCCAACTATAATAGCGAGGATAATGTAAATAGTAAGGTGGAAAGATTTAATACTAAAGTGAGGGCTGCTGTTGAAATAGTTGCACCTGAAAAGACAGTTAAAAAATCATCTAGCATTGTTATACCATGGAAGACCCAAAGAGTGTCTGATTTAAAGAGAACATGCCGTAGAGCTGAGCGTAAATGGAGGAAAACTAAACTAACTATCCACTATGAAATATTAAAAGTTAAAATAACAGAATACAATAACACTATCCGTCTTGAGAGGCGCTGCTATTTCTCTAAGATTATAAATAACAATGCTAGTAATCCCAGAGTCTTATTTTTTACAATTGATCGCCTAATAAACCCAGGTAACTCAAAGGAATGCCTCTTAAGTACTTCCAGTAAAACCTGTGAGGCTATCGCTGTATTTTTCAATCAAAAAATTAATGATATTAGAAATAACATAGTATATCCCTCCAACACTAAGGATCCTCCTAAACCCCAGCATTCTGTTATAAACAAATTCAACTCTTTCACTAGGATAGATTTACCCAATTTACAAAAAATAATATCTCAATTAAAACACTCCACCTGCGTCCTTGACTCAATACCAACAAGGTTTTTCAAAGAAGTATCGGGCATGCTAATTGATAATGTTCTTGACATAGTAAATTCGTCATTAGATACGGGGGTCTTCCCAGACTGTCTTAAGACTGCTGTAGTTGAACCCCTTCTTAAGAAACATAATCTTGACCCCTCGGCTCTTGAAAATTTTAGACCCATCTCTAACCTGCCTTTCTTAAGTAAAATTCTAGAGAAGGCAGTCATTATGCAGTTAAATGATCACCTAAATAAACATGCTATTCTTGATAAATTTCAGTCAGGTTTTAGAACAAATCACAGCACAGAAACTGCACTCGTTAAAGTAGTAAATGACTTGCGGGTAAATGCAGACAGAGGCCATTTATCTGTTCTCATCCTCTTAGATCTGAGTGCTGCATTTGACACCATTGATCATAATATTCTTAGAAATCGCCTTAGTCAATGGGTGGGCCTCTTTGGCAGTGTCTTAAATTGGTTTGAATCCTACCTGACAGGGAGAAAATTCTTTGTTAGTTGTGGTAATTACAACTCGAAGACACATGATATCCGATATGGTGTTCCACAAGGCTCTATCCTGGGTCCGCTGTTATTCTCAATCTACATGCTTCCGTTAGGTCAGATTATCTCGGGGCACAACGTGAGCTACCACAGCTATGCTGATGACACACAGCTGTACTTATCAATAGCACCTGATGACCCTGATTCTCTTCATTCACTAACACAATGTCTGACTTGTATCTCAGAATGGATGAATAGTAACTTTCTCAAATTAAATAAAGAGAAAACTGAAATCTTAGTGATGGCAATAATGGATACAATGAGGCTATTAGAAATAAACTGGATACATTAGAATTAAAAGTCAAGACGGAGGTAAAAAGCTTAGGGGTAATTGTTGACTGTAATCTGAATTTTAAATCGCATATTAATCAGATCACTAGGACAGCATTTTTTCACCTAAGAAACATAGCAAAAGTTAGACCTCTTATATCTTTGAAAGATGCTGAGAAATTAGTTCATGCATTTGTTTTCAGTCGACTAGATTACTGTAGATAGATAGATAGATAGATAGATAGATAGATAGATAGATAGATAGATAGATAATGTCACGCGCGCGTAGTAGGAGGCAGCGGATTGATTCGACAGCACCTGGGAAACCACTCGCCGCCAGGGAATGGTGGGGTATTAACTTTCTCCCTCTGCTTCCTCATGGAAAAAGACCGTCCTGCACCATAGGCATGGATGACGCAGTCGCGATACTTCCGCCCTTCCTCCGCCATCTTGCCCTGGCGTCATCCTTCCCATCCTCCCTTGCGGTCCTTCCCGACATTCCTCCACTTCCGGCTCCTCCCCAATAAAATGGCGCGGCGCCAGGAGTCGCGCGCGCGTATGAACTGTTTGTTTATAATTTTGACCTGCTTTTTTGTTCTGATTTACAATATACGGGGCCGGAAAACCCCAACCCTTGCTACTGTCTCTCTCGGTCCTTTACATCTGGCGTAGTCGGCAGGATAAAGATCCCGGAATGACGGAGGGACAGGACCTGAACACCGTGCTGCAGGGAATGAGCGCCAGCTCCAGGCCCTGCAGCAAGCGCAAGCCGCTACCAACCGGGAGCTGGAGGCCACGAGGCCAGGTTAGTGGAAGCCCAGCGGGCGAGACCAGACCCGCCCAGGCAGCCGCCTCATCCTATGGTACCGATGGGCCCTTCGAGGGCGTCGATGCCTACCTGGGCATGTTTGAGAGGGCGGCCACCGGAGCGAGTGGCAGCGGTCAGTGGGCGTCCATCTTGGCGCCATACCTAAAGGACCCGCGCTGCGGGCCTATTATGACCTCCCTGAGGAGGAGGCCGCTAATTACGACCTCCTCAAGCCCGAAATATTGGCCCGCTACGGCATTAGCCGGGCCAGCAGGCGGCGAATGGCGGAACTGGGTCTTTGACCCGAAAAGCCGCTTCGCGCCCAGGCGTTGAGTTCTGGGGCAAGATGGGCGCTGGCTACGGCCAGAGAGCCCGGCGGGCGGAAAGTGTCGGCGGGTGGCCTGTGAAGGCCTGGTCAATGCAATGCCCAGTTCCCTCGCCCAGCAGGTCGGGGCACGCCTATCAAACATGTCGGGCCTCCTCGGCGTCCTGGAGCGTCAGTTGGCGGTCCTCCGACTTGGGGGGTCAGAAAAGCCTGCTCGCGGGAACCGGCAGGGGCGGCCACCCCGAGCCCTCGACGCTGCAGAAGCGCCAGCCAGAGCCAAAGAGAGGCGGGTCCGCCCGCGCTGTTTCAAGTGTGGCGAGACCGGCCACCTGCTGCCAAACTGCCCCATCACACGCCCGGAGCCTATGGACTGCAGCTGGACATCAGCGGAGAGGTATTGTACCCGCCGCATCCCTTGGCGAGTCGAATCGGGAGTGGTGTTGCTAAATGGGCACGCCGTGGTGGCTTTGTTTGATTCCGGCAGCAACATTACCATTGTTGCTCGCCGTTTGTCTTACCGCAACAGTGGTTAAAGCAACATTTGTTGGTTACCTGTGTACATGGGGGACTAGGTCATATCGTTCGCTCACTGCTATCTTACCTGGAAGGGGAACCAATCAAATGGCGGTCGCTGTGTTACCTGACCCCCTTCCCAGTGATCCTGGGACAAGACTGGTCTAAAAGAATCAGCGGTAAGCCATTAGCGCTCCCGGGCCTCGTTGGATCTTGTCATGAGGGAAAAGGCACCCTCCCGGCCTCCACGCCGTGCACAAGGGCAGGCCCTATGGGCGCTGGTGTCTCGGGGACCTTTCGTGGCTACGGACCTTGACCGGAAGATTCCGCGGAGAAGGGACTAGCCAGGAACTCTTCCCGGGCCCAGGCCCCAAGACCCTCTCGGCGGCCTGGACCATCAATTTCGTCCACGCCGGCCTCCTTTAAGAGGGAGCAGTGGAATGATGACTCCCTGCGCTTTGCCGGAACGATTGTTCTGCCTAACAGCTCGACAGCGGACGGATCCACACCGGGAACCCTTCTTTGTCCTTGAAAATGATCTGTTGTACCGGTGGCTACCCATGAGGCGAGGTGCGAAGTTGTTGCTAATTCAGCGTACCTTCCGGCGGGAGATATGCGAGTTGGCACATGCTCACCTCCTAGGCCCACCTGGGGCGAAAAACACTGGAAAGGATTAAGCTCCGCTTTTACTGGCCTGGGATCAATGAGGAGGTCCGGCGGTTCTGTCAATCCTGTCCGGAGTGCCAGACCCGCCAGATTCCTAGGAGGGACCGTGCTCCTCTAGTCCCTATTCCCCTCGTGGACATCCCCTTTGAAAGGATAGGGGTCGATTTGGTGGGACCCTGGAGCCCTCAACCCGTGGCCACAAGTATATCCTAGTCATGGTGGACTATGCCACCCGGTACCCAGAGGCGGTTCCCCTGCGCTCGCTAATACTAAAAGCATCGCGACGGGAACTGGTTAACTTGTTTTCACGCTGTGGGCATACCCAAGGAGGTCCTCACGGACCAGGGTACGCCCTTCACTTCGGATACGTTCAAGGAGGTGGCCAAATTACTGCAGATAAAGCACCTGAAAGCGTCAGTCTATCACCCGCAAACTGGCGGGTTGGTGAGCGATTTAATCAGGCGCTTAAGCAGATGCTCCGCAAGGTAGTCAGCGGGCGGCAGGAACTGGGACCAGCTCCTCCCGCTCGTGCTTTTGCCTACGGGAGGTACCCCAGGCCTCTACGGCTTCTCCCCTTTTGAATTACTATACGGGCGACAACCCGGGGAATCCTCGACATCCTAAAGAAGGCTGGGAGGCCGAGGCTCTTCCCTCCTCTAATATTTTGGATGCGTGAGCAACCGCGCGACCGACTCACAAAGATCAGGCCCCTCCTAAAAGAGCCGTGACTCGTGCGCAAGCAGCGCAGGCCGGTGTTACAACCGCAACTCCGTCCTCAGGGAGTTCCGCCCGGGGACCGAGTTATGGTGCTCGTCCGACCTCCCACTCGAAGCTGCTCGCTCACTGGCAAGGGCCTTACGAGGTTAAGGAGAGAAAGGACTCGTCGACTATTTGGTAAAACAGCCCAACGTCGACCGAAAGTGAGAGGATCTATCATGTCAACCTGTTAAAGCCCTGGAGATAGAGAGGAGCTCCCAGCTCCGTAGGTCACTCTCCCTTTTACAAGCACAACTGCCCTTAACCTCGTGAAGAGCTGACCCCAAGCAGCGGCAGGAGTTAGCCCAAACACTCCGAGCCATCCCGAGGTAGTGGCGAGTCACCCGGCGGACCGCTGATTGAGCACGATATAGTCACGGGCCGGGGTAATCGTCCGGGAGAGGCCCTACCGACTCCGGAGGCAAAACGCGCAGAGGTCGAACTGGAGGTGAAACGTATGTTGGACATGGACATAATTGAAGAGAGCCATAGTCCCTGGTCCAGCCCTATTGTCCTCGTCTCCAAGCCAGGCGGCTCCTGGAGGTTCTGTAATGACTTTAGGCGTCTGAATCAGATCTCCAAGTTCGATGCCTACCCCATGCCCCGCATTGGCGACCTCCTTGGCGGCTGGAGTGCGGCTCGATATCTGACTACCCTTGACATGACAAAGGGTATTGGCAAATTCCTTTAACGGCATCCGCAAAGGAGAAAACGGCCTTTAGCACCCCTAGCGGGCACTGGCAGTACAAGGTCCTCCCATTTGGGCTGCACGGGGCCCGGCGACCTTCCAACGTCTGGTAGATAGAGTGCTGACGCCCACCAGTCCTATAGTGCCGCCTACCTGGATGGCGTTGTCATCTATTCCGGCACCTGGGAGGAGCATCTACTGCAGGTCGCAGCTGTCCTCCGAACACTGGCTAAAGCCGGCCTCCGCATAAACCCCCGGAAGTGTTTTTTTGGATTAAAGGAGGCCAAATATTTAGGCTACCTCGTGGGACAAGGACAGGTGCGGCCACAGAGCTCCAAAGTGAAAGACATCTTAGAATGGCCCCGTCCGAGTACCAAGAAACAGGTGCAGGCTTTCTTGGGGCTTGCGGGTTACTACCGCCGGTTTGTTCCCGTTTCTCGAAGAGCAGCACCCTTGACTGACCTGACAAAAGGGGCTCCCCTATCGTGGTGTGGACCGACAAAGCAGAACACGCGTTCAGTGACCTAAAGAAGGCCCTAACGTCGGCACCTGTGTTACGGACGCCCGATTTTGGGCTCCGTTTATTCTCCAGACCGGCGCGGACACAGGCCTGGGTGCCGTGCTGAGCCAAAGCGTCGATGGTGTCGAGCACCCTGTGATGTACCTTAGCGGAAACTGATGGACGGGAGACCGGTGCGCTGCAGTGGAGAGGGAGGCCTTGGCCATTAAGTGGGCAGTGACCCACCTCCGTACTACCTGCTGGGTGCGAGTTCGCTCTGGTGACTGATCACGCTGCACTTCAGTGGATGTCCCTGCACAAAGAGTGAATCCGCGGGTCACCAGGTGGTTCCTGGACTTACAGCCGTATAAGTTCACTGTCACTTATCGGCGGGCACCCTTCAGGCCAATGCCGATGCCCTCTCTCGTATTCCGCGACCTCTCGGTTAGGTCCGCCCGACCTGGCGGTCCTGGGCTAAGGGGGATGGTGTCGCATACGCGCAGTAGGAGGCAGCGGATTGATTCGACAGCACCTGGGAAACCACTCGCCGCCAGGGAATGGTGGGGTATTAACTTTCTCCCTCTGCTTCCTCATAGGAAAAAAGACCTTCCTGCACCATAGGCATGGATGACCGCAGTCGCGATACTTCCGCCCTTCCTCCGCCATCTTGCCCTGGCGTCATCCTTCCCATCTAGATAGATAGATACTTAATGCACTCCTCTCAGGACTACCCCAAAAAGACATAACTTGTTTGCAACCAGTGCAGAATGCAGCTGCTAGAATCCTAACTAGGAAAAGAAAATCCGAACACATTTCTCCAGTTTTAATGTCACTACACTGGTTACCTGTGTCACTCAGGATTGACTTTAAAATTCTGCTTATGGTTTATAAAGTCTTAAATAATCTCGCCCCATCTTATATATCAGAATGTCTGACACCTTATATTCCAAATCGTAACCTTAGATCCTCAAATGAGTGTCTCCTTAGAATTCCAAGAACAAAGCTTAAAAGAAGTGGTGAGGTGGCCTTCTGCTGCTATGCACCTAAAATCTGGAATAGCCTACCAATAAGAATTTGCCAGGCTAATACAGTAGAGCACTTTAAAACACTGCTGAAAACATATTACTTTAACATGGCCTTTTTATAACTTCAATTTAACTTAATCATGATACTCTGTATGTGCAATTCATCATAATAACTATTCATGGTGGCTCTAAAATCTGTACTGACCCCTACTCTCTCTTCTGTTTCTTTTTTCCGGCTTCTTTGTGGTGGTGGCCTGCGCCACCTCCACCTACTCAAAGCTTCATGATGCTCCAACAATGATGGATGGATTAAAAGGCAGAAGTCTACGTGACCATCATCATCATCAAGTCCTTCCGTGAGAACCCTAAATCCAAAGAGGACTGTTTCATTTATGTTAGGTAGAATGCCCAGAGGGGACTGGGTGTTCTCATGGTCTCGAATCCCTACAGATTTTATTTTTTTCTCCAGCCGTTTGGAGTTTTTTTTTTTTGTTTTTTCTGTCCCCCCTGGCCATTGGACTTTACTCTTATTCGATGTTAATTAATGTTGACTTATTTTGTTTTCTTATTGTGTCTTTTATTTTTCTATTCTTTATTATGTAAAGCACTTTGAGCTACTGTTTGTATGAAAATGTGCTATATAAATAAATGTTGTTGTCGTTGTTGCTCTCAAATGGCAAACGCTTCAGAGCCTTTCCTGTGCAGACCTCACGGTTCAGAAACAGTTTCATCCCAAGAACTATAAACGCAATCAATCAATCCATAAAGTGCTCCTTGTAGAACTGTTTGTACTTATTAGTACAATCACCTCACTGTAAACTTGCGATACAGTTATAATATTGCACAACCTGCGCCACTTTTTAAAGTGCGTATTTATATTTGATGACAATATCATTTTTAAGATGAAATGCAGCAAAATATGTTTATTATTTTATACAGATAAAACTCTAACTTCATTTAAATGATCTATATTGTTAATAATTAAACATGTGAGGACATGATGTCACTGCACTAGTAAGAAGCTGGCGCTCTCTTCACGGATTGTTCCTGCCTCGCACTGTATGCTTGCTGGGGCTGGCACGACACTGGAGGAATAGAATAATTAAACATGTACTACGATATTTCAATGTTCCGTAAAAGTTTTGAAGAATCTGCATTCTAAGCTTACAGATTGCTTAACGTCTATTACAGAGCTTATTGTGCAGTGATTGGGTACTTGGAGAAAGAAAAGTAAGAACAGGAATTGGGGATAGTATGTTTGAAAGCGACAGAACTGCTGCAATAAATTATTTCATCGAAGGTCGCGCACGGCGCAGCAAGCATCCTGCATGAGGCATGAACAATCACTGCGCCACTGTGTTCCCATGTTTAATAACATGCTTTAACTCCTGTCATTATAAAAATTATATCAAGTATACAGTACATCTCAGTATTATTCAGAGAGCTGTAATATCATGAATGTAATGGATTCTGTATCCTGTCGGAGGAAGAGAAAGCCCGTTTAAGAAGCACGTAGTGATTCACACACATAGAGCACATAGAAGATCAAATACAAAACAAAGCATTTAACATGCTACTTTAGTTACCATGGGATTTGAGAAACTAGTAAATTATACAATTTTAAGATGAAGTTTATGATGTTCTACTTTAATGACAAAATAAACTACGTGATTAAAGTGGAAACAGTCAAAGCCCACCAGGACTATTGGCTGCAGGTGGACTTGTGAGGGTGTTGGAAGGCTGAGGGACTGTTTAGGTTCCATGGATTGGAAAGCCATGGAAGGCAACTGTAGCAGTATAGATGAATATACCGGTATTGTAACACCTTACATCTCCTTCTGTGAAGAGTTGTATCTCCCTAAGAAGACCATTGTGAGATACAACAATCACAAGCCGTGGTTCACCAAGGAGCTGAGGGTTTTTAGAACTGCTAAGGACCAGGCATACAAGTCTGGGAACAGGGATGAATATACAGTATATCTGCAAGGTGGCAGTTTAATAAAGCTCTGAAAGCTGCAAAAGCCACTTACAAAGATCAACTGGAAAAAGGCTTTAGCAGTAACAGCAAGGCAGTGTGGAGTTCTATGAAAAAAATGACAAATTACAGGCAGAAGTGTTCCCAAGCCTCATCCTACCCCATGTTGGCTAATCAGCTAAATGAGTTTTATTGCCGGTTTGATAAGGACATGAGACACTGCTTATACTCTGACCCTCTGCCTTCTATATAAACAGTACTCCTCTATCCCTCTCACAATAATTTTTCAGTGTCACCATTCCCCCTTTTAAATGAAGTCCAATTCACCTTCTTCAATTTCTCTTCCCTTCAGTCATTCCTCTCCACCTCACCCTATACTTTCTGTGAAGCAGGAGGAGGTGCAAAAACTTTTCAGGAAAAAGAATATCAGGAAAGCAGTTGGCCCTGATGGAGTCTCACCTGATACTCTTAGACATTGTGCAGATCAGTTAGCACCTGTCTTCACTGACATATTTAATACTTCTCTGCAGCTGGGCTAAGTTCTGGACTGATTTAAAGTATCCACTATCATTCCAAACACCAAAAAGGATAAAGTCTCTGATCTCTGAAAATCTCTGGGCCAATTTTTTTGACCTCAGTGGTCATGAAAATATTCAAACAACTCATGTTGCACTATCTGATATCTATATTATGTTGAATATTTTTTCTGTTTATTTGAGGGTACTTTTGAAGTTTGTAAATGTTTTTGTTCTAGAAACATTTGCATTTGTATAGTGGTTTGCACAGTGTTAGGTAAATGGTGGGTTGAAATTGTGTTGTCTTGAGTTGGTAATGCTTAGTCCATGTTTTTGCACTTAACCAAAGACAATTCAGGTATGCTTCACATGCTAGTTAAGTGATTCTGATTCTGAGGCGTTGATGACATGCAGTTTATTAAATATTAATGATAAGTCTGCAATGCTCATTATTGGCCCTTAAGGACCCAGACATCAGATTAAGAGTAACTTGATTTGAGTATGACTTGCAAGTTGAAAATCTAGGAGTTATCATTGAATCTGACTTGACTTAATCTAATAGATCATTTGTATTACATTTCTAAAACTATAGTTTACTAATTATATAATATAGTTATAACAAAATCTTTAATATCATTTACAAATGCAGGACAGGTGGTGCATGATTTTGTAACTTGCAAGACGGATAACTGCAATGTTGGACTGCCCAAATGTTTTAAAGAACACCTGTAAATGCAGAAATGTTGACAGTCAAATAAAATAAGTTGTATCTCTCCCAATCCTTAACTTTCTTGCAATTTTACACTTGAATTTAAGGTTCTTTTTATTAGTTTGTAAATCTCTATGTGGTTTAAGTCCTGAATAAATTCTGTCTAAGCAATTCTGCAGCTGGCAAGAGGCTATTCTTCTCTTAAGTTGTTTTACTGCTAATTTTAAAACATTTTTTGGTGTTTCATGAGATTTTACTGTATGCTTATATTGTATACATATTTAAAGTTTTATGTTAATTTATTTACTTTTGAATTTATATTTGTTGTATCTATTGATGCAGTTATGTACAACAGCAGTTATATAAATAAAAGTAAATTTGTTATTAAAACAGAGAATTTGTTTTATTATTGGGGCGTTTTGGTTGTTTATACATGCTGTCTGGGTTTTTGTTTTGTACATACAGTGATACTGTTAATGCGGACAACCCTTTCTCCAACTTTGATTTCTAAGTATTGACAATTGCTTTTCTGTGTATCACACTTTGGTTGTTGTAAATGTATGTTGACTCATCTGTGGTACATATGTAAAAGAAACAATCTTCCAGTTTCAATGATAGTCTGGTAATTAGTAACACCATATCCATCAAGTGACATGTAGCAAAAACACAGGTTTAGTTAGTTTTTAGTTCTTTAAGGGGTGTCCAAATTTCTTCTTGTATTTTGCATTTGAAGACAAATGTATTTCCTCACAAGTACAACAAAATGACAAATGAATAAGTAATATCTGTGCATTTGTAATTGCATTGTTTTGTTTTGACAGCATTCATGTTTTAATTCAATAGTGTGAGATACAATAGAAAATGCATACAGACATACAAAATGCACATGCAGGTAATCTAAATTTTTGTTTTTGTGATGTTTTAATGCAAAATGTGAGTTGTGGGCACCAACATTTTGTAAATGTTCAGGCAAAACAGGCTTATTCAGTTTGTTTGGGTTGAAATAAGCTATTTCTATGTTTTCGCTAGCAAGGAGGAGGCAGAAAATGAGTTAAGAAAGCTGATCCCGGGACTATTCTGATACATAATTGTGAGTCATGGCGGTAAATGATAAAGCTAGGATTAATAATCTACTGTCTGATCTATTTGTTTTAAAATACGGGTTTTTATCAGCATATATTCTCATATTCTTATATTATTATTACTTACTTATTACTTATCATTACTTAGTATTACTAGGGCGCTAAATGTTTGTGTTTTATTGTGCTTAATTACGTTCTCCTCCTCTTTTTTTTTTTCTTTTCTAATTATTTCATGTGTACCCTAAATGAGACTGTTCAATATCATACCCTTGGTTTGCTGTTATTGCTATTACTGCATTAAGACTTGTTATGCTTGTTTTGGACACATCTTTAACACCATCACCTGGGTTTATTATCTGGGGATATCATCTTAATGCACTAAAATTGATGAAGATTATATGTATGTATGTATGTATGTATATATATATATATGTATATGTGTATATGTATATATATATATATATATATTAAGTGCAAAATTCTTTTCTTTCTTTTTCCTCTTTTAAAGACTATATTGGTAACAGATATCTCTATCTTTTAACCTTAAAGCGCCACTGCATGGGGGCTTGATGTGCTTTGGACGTGCTCTGTCTCTGGGTATGTCAGAGGACTGGGACTGCATGAAGTGGGTTTTAGCCTCACCTGGGGAGGCAAAAAGGGAGGGTGGGGGGTTAAGGGGGGAAGAGAAAGAGAGCAGGCTTGATCTATATCTAATCTATCATCTCAATCTTTATAATTATAACTATCAACGTAATAATAAGCTGCATGGCAACAACTCTTGGGGGAATAGGAAATTAAGACCTAAACTATTTCACTTCCAGTTAAGACTATAATATGACACCAAAAACTCAGAATCAGTGTCTCCATGATGGGACAGTTAACTTCGTAAGCTGGAATGTTAAAGGCCTGAATCACGAATTAAAGAGAAAGAAAGTACTTTCTCACCTAACAGGTCTAAATGCTAAAATAGTATTTTTACAGGAAACCCACTTACTAAGTAAGGATCAGTTCCGCTGCAAAAGACTGGACTGGCCAAATGTTCCATTCTAGTTTTACAAAGAAAACTAGAGGGGTGGGAATTCTCATACATAGAACAGTACCATTTGTAGCATCAGATGTAGTATTGGATCCTGAAGGGAGATATGTGATGGTCATGGGAGACTTATCTAACTGTAAAATGATTTTGATAAATGTTTATGCACCTAATGTTGATGATAAGGAATTTATACAAAATTTATTTGCATCCATTCCCAATCTGAACACTCATAAACTTATAATGGCTGGGGGCTTTAATTGTGTTCTAAATCCACTTTTAGATAAGACTTCCTCCACAGGGGAACGCAACTAACACCGCAAAGATAATTACAAAGTTTATAACTGATCACAACTTATCAGATCCCTGGAGGTTTTTAAACCCAAATTCAAGAACATATTCTTTCTACTCACCAGTACATCATTGCTACTCAAGGATTGATTACTTCTTTATAGATAATAACTTCTTGCCTAAGATTAAATCTTGTAAATACGATGCTATTGTTATTTCAGACCATGCTCCGATGATCTTGGAGCTGAAATTACTAAGCCCCATACACTCACCCCGCAGATGGCGTCTCAATCCGCTTCTATTAGCTGACGAGAATTGTACTGAATTTATATCCAAACAAATTGAATTCTTTCTAGAGACAAATACATCCCCTGAGATCTCTGCAGGAATACTCTGGGAAACTCTTAAGGCCTTCTTAAGAGGACAGATTATCTCATATCTTTCCCACAGAAATAAATCCGAAGCGAAGAAAGTAGCAGAGATAAAAAGCGAAATTACTAAAATAGATGAAGAACATGCCAGACTACCAAGCGAGACTCTACATAAGAGGAGGCAGGCTCTACATTCAGAATTAAACCTCTTGACAACTAAAGAAACCGAACAACTAATTTACAAATCCAGACATCATTATTATGAACATGGAGAGAAAGCTAATAAGCTTTTAGCGCAACAAATTCACAAGCAAGAAGTGCGCAACGCAATCTCGTAATTACTAACACGAATGGAGATAAAATCATCGAACACAAAAATATAATGTACACTTTTAGAGACTACTATAAATCCCTATATACTACTGAGTTTAAAGAAGACAATATACAATCTAATGCATTTCTGGATAAATTACAGATACCACAAATTGACGCTATTAGTGTGGAGGAGCTCGATAAACCTCTGTCATTATCAGAATTACTGGATGCTATAAAGTCACTCCAAGGTGGAAAAGCAGCAGGCCCTGATGGCTACCCTGCAGAGTTTTACAAGAAATTCTCCGCTCAGCTAGCTCCCTCCTATTAGCAACATTTACAGAAGCCAGAGATAACCAATCTCTTCCACAAACCTTTCGCCAAGCACTAATCACTGTCTTTCCAAAACAAAATAAGGACTTATTACAATGTGCATCATACAGACCAATTTCACTTCTGAATAACGACGTTAAAATACTCTCTAAAATCATAGCTAGAAGGATGGAGAAAGTGCTCCCCTCAATAATATCACAAGACCAAACTGGATTTATTAGGGGCCGACACTTATCTTCAAATCTTCGACGCCTGTTTAATGTAATATACTCACCAACTAAATCAAACACCCCAGAAATATTATTATCATTGGATGCAGAAAAGCATTCGACATGATTGAATGGAAATACCTTTTACTATTTTGGAGAAGTTTGGGTTTGGCCCAACATTTGTGCATGGATTAAATTACTGTATACTAACCCAGAAGCTTCAGTTTGCATCAATAACATTTGCTCAGACTACTTTAAACTAGAACGTGGCACAAGACAAGGATGCCCTTTGTCACCACTGCTGTTTGCAATTGCCATTGAACCACTGGCAATACATTGTCGAAATACTGATCAGATAAAGGGGATTAGCAGAGAAGGACTGGAACAGAAAATCTCATTATATGCAGATGACATGGTACTGTATATATCGGATCCAGAAAATTCTGTGCCTGCAGTCTTAGCAGCACTCACAGAATTTCAAAAGCTCTCTGGTCTCAGAATTAATCTGAATAAAAGTGTACTCTTTCCGTGAATTCAAGCATATAATATTAGATTAGACACCCTTCCTTTTATCATTGCAGAACAGTTTAAATACCTCGGGTAAACATCACAAGTAAACATAAAGCTCTTTATCAACAAAATTTCGTCGCCTGTATGGAAAAAATTAAACAAGACTTGCATAGATGGTCAACCCTTCATCTCACACTAGCTGGAAGAATTAACACTGTTAAGATGAATATTCTTCCTAAGCTCCTTTTTATTTCAAAACATACCAATATACATTAATAAATCGTTCTTTAAGCAATTAGATTCAACAATAACCTCATTTATTTGGAATTCTAAACATCCACGCATCAAAAGAGCGACCCTACAAAGACAAAAGGCAGAAGGCGGCATGGCTCTACCTAACTTCCAGTTTTATTACTGGGCAAATATACAGTCGATAAGAACCTGGACACAAATAGAAGAACATACACAGGCATGGACCGCAATAGAAGTAAAATCCTGCAGTACTTCTTTGTATTCCTTGCTTTGTGCTCCAATAAACACACGCTATCGGCAATACACTAATAACCCAATTGTGCTCCACTCACTTAGAATCTGGAACCAATGTAGAAAGCATTTTAAGACGGAGAAGCTTCTTTCTGTGGCACCCTGCAAAAGAACCACCTCTTTCAACCCTCACAAACATATGCAGTTTTTAATATCTGGAAAAATTTGGAATTAACTTGCTTAGAGATCTTTATATAGACAACGCCTTTGCATCCTATGAACAATTACATTCCAAATTTAACATTCCAGCTACAAATTTCTTTCACTATCTTCAAATCAGGAACTTTGTTAAACAGAACCTTCCAGATTTTCCTCATCTTGCACCCTCATCCACGCTGGAAAAATTATTGCTCAATTTCAAGGAGTTAGACTCCATCTCTACAATATATAAAATCCTTTTACAATCCCTTCTTTTCAAAGATCCAAGAGGACACTGGGAAAATGACCTCTCAATTAATATATCAGAAAAGGAGTGGAAAGTAGCAATGCAGAGAATTCACTCAAGCTCCATATGCAAAGCATACAATTATACAACTCAAAATTATATATCGAGCACATCTGTCTCGACTAAAACTCTCCAAAATGTTTCCAGGGCATGATCCAACCTGCGAACGTTGCAACCAAGCCCCAGCCTCACTAGGTCACATGTTCTGGGCCTGCTCCAAATTAACATTATTCTGGACAAAAATTTTTAATTACCTCTCAGACAGTCTTGGACTCACAATCCCTCCTAACCCATTAACAGCTGTGTTTGGGGTTCTTCCAGAGGGTCTTAAAGTGGAGAAAGACAAACAAACTGTGATTGCATTCACTACACTGTTGGCACGCAGACTTATTCTGATAAACTGGAAGAACCCAAACTCTCCTCTTTAAGTCAGTGGGAAACTGATGTGTTATATTATTTAAAATTGGAAAAATCAAATACTCAGTTAGAGGATCTGTGCAGACTTTTTTCAAAACATGGCAGGATCTAATCAGTAATATTTTGAAATGATTTTATAAAGCACAGAGAATTTGTTGATTTAGGTATTTTTAAAAGCCTTAAATTTTACACGCTTGGCTTGCTCTCTCTCTCAAGGGTGGGGATCGATCTGTTCTTAGCATAATTTTTTTTTTTTGTAAAAACTTGATTGCTATGTATTGATTGTAATAAAATTAATAAATAAATAAATAAAAAAAAAAAAAAAGAAATAAGCTATAAGAATAAATGTTAGAAAACATGAGTAGTCCTCGGCCATTTTCATTTTGTAAAAGTAACTCTCGGGGGAAAAACGGTTGGAGACCCCTGATTTAGGCAAATGCATTAGCAATCATGTCAAGCAACATACACTCTTCTAAAGGTAAACTTCTTCAAAAAAACTCATCTAGTAGATGTTTCTTGGGATTCCTGGAGGGAACAGAGGAGATTTTTCATAATAGCATCTAATTTTGCCACCATCATCTTTTCCACATCTTCCAGTGTGTCCAGAGTTAGCCCTGTGAGGGAGCATACTTTCCTGATGACTTTGTTCAGGCATTGTGCATCTTTTGAACTCAAGTTGTTTCCCCATGAGACCACAATGTAGAACAATACTCTGACTATTATGGACTAATAGAACATTTCCAGTAGCATGCTTCATACATCAAAAGACAAACAACCTGAGGCCACTTAGGAAGAACAATCTGCTTTTGTACTCTATGTACAGCACCATTGTGTTGTCAGACCGATACAGTCTTCTGTTTATTAGCACTCTAAGGTAATTTTAACTGCACCGCTTCCACATCCTCCCTTTGAATGGTGACTTGTCTCATAGGCTCCTTCGCTTGCTGGAAGTCCACCACCAACTCTTTTGTCTTGCTGATGTTGAGCTGCGGGTGGTTCTCCCTGCAACACTAAACAAAGTCCTCTACAAGTCTCCTGTTCTCTGATGTGTCTCTGTTAGTAATGCAGCTTGTGATGGAGGAGTCACCTGAGAAAGCCTTATGAAACAGCATCTTTGTATACAGCTCAGACTATGGGCCTCTGTTGTCTTATCCGAGCAATCAGAGTGAGAGGATAGAGAGACAGAAAAACCTCTTAAAAAAATTTAAAAGCTGTTTATTATATGTGTGCCAAATTAGGCTTATGCTAAAGTAATACAGAATCAATAAAATCAATATTTGTGTAGTAAGACAAAAAATAATCAATAAAAATAAATCATTTTAAAAAGTGTCTCAAGTTCTTTCCACCCTTTACCTTCCCTGCAGTTTACCCTTTAATTTATAATGCTTCCTCCTCTACTTGTAGCCTTCAAAGGACTTCCATTTGCAAGCATTACCATTCCTTCTTTCCCATTACAGATTTGCAAAAGTATACTACCAAACAGGTCATATTCTTCTATGCACCAGAAGTACCTTGACATACACAGGTTCTTGTTTCTTTGTCAATAATAAATGAGAGAACTTAACCTCACACACTACAACAACTCCCTCCCCTATTACAGAGCTTACAGAAGACCATTATTCCTTGGCTTACTGAATCACTACAAATGACAAAGGATGCTTTCTCTCACTAGTACTTATAGCCTTTTAAATATACTCATGGGATTTCTGGAGCCAACTCCGACTGGACAATTCTCCATTCCCACCCATAGGCTTGCATGCTGCCAAATTTGCAACAAGGAATTCAATCATCTATAAAAACAACTCTTTTATCATCCATCCTCCTTTCCTGAACTCTGCTCAAATAAACCTCTCCTAAACTCCTTCCAGGCACTTCCACAACCTCTTACTAACCTGCACCTCAACCTGCACATTTTCTTCCACAGGTGACAGAGCACCACTAGGTTATCAGCAATCAGCTGATAGGATTCTTGTGTTCAAATAAGCCCATACATACTCATCCAAAAGCCCATGAGGCAGCTATGTTCCACTCTCCAGCCACTTGTGCTGGTACCTTATGCTACACACATGCACCTGTCCAGAATTTTTTTCCAGGCATTCCACACTGAACCATATTTCCTCCTTTTATTACATTACAGAACAAAACTTTTTTTTTCTCTCAAAGAATGGTAAACTAATACTTTTCATTTAATTCCAGGCACACATGTAGCATATGACAAAGCCTACCATGGTACAGAGTATGATGGCATTCTTACTTCCATTTAATAATCATCATGGAACATGTCAGCACTCTTCTGCATCGTGATTAGTGATTATAACTACCTTAAGTCAAAATTTGTCTTTGGCAACTAAAAATTCTCAGAACAATAAATTAATATAACTACATCAGTGCAGAGCCTTCAACCCTCCTAGCACAAATTGCACACCCTAGAGCAGCACTTTATAAAAGTTCTTATCAGTGATAGCATTCCTAAAACTTCTGGGTGGTTATGGTGCTTACAATTATAAAACACAGCTTTTCTTAATAGTAAAACATACCTTTGTAAAAGCTCTGAATTTCAAGTGCCACTTTTCAGACATTTCACTAGCCAGGTTTCCATCCAAGGAGTTTTTGCAAAAAAATATTTAGCGCTTCAAATTTTAGCTGATGGAAATGCTAATTATCGATAAAATGTTGTACATGTCGACATAATATTTTTCCGTTTAACTTTAGCGCATAAATTCCATATCGATACTTCAGATGTAGCAAAAACTACATTGGAAACACTCTTTGTCGGAAAAAAGGGTTTTAACGCAAATAAATGTGTCACATGATACACATCACGTGCAAACAAAACGAGAATGGTGGAGCGGTTCGCATGGTCTGATCAAGAGACTCGTTATTTCCTCAATTTAATTGAGGAAAATGACATCACCATTATTTTTTATGGAAAACGACAAAGGAATGCTACAACATTTAAGGATCTGGAAAGAAAAATGGCTGCAAATGGCTACACGAAGCCGTGGCATATTCTTCGCAGCAAATGGAAGGTGCTGAAACAGCGTTACCTGGCAGAGAAGCGTGACCTTTCACGTAGTGGTTCTCGGGGGAAATTGAAGACGAAGTTTAAATTTTTCAATGAAATGGACCGCATACTGGGCCAGAGACCCATGGTGTCTTCGTTTTCTACAAATATCAACAGATCTGGTAAGTTCTGTAATTTGTTTCACGTAGATTCGCGGAGAGTCCTATATAATGTTATTGTATTTGATGTGACTTGATATGTACATTTTTGAGCTCTAAAACATTTGAGATTGAGATTAATGTGTGTATATTGTCACGCATGCGCGAGTAGGAGGCCGCGGGCGGACCCGAAATCGCTTCGAGGGCGCTTGCGGTAGGGAATGGCGGGGTACTAACCTTTCTGCTCTCTCTTTCAGGAAAAAAGACGCTCCGCCATAGTAACCTGACCGCACCACGTCGACTTCCGCCCTTCCTCCGCCATCTTACCTGACCTCACGAATCCCGTCATCCCTCACGCCTCCTTCCCAGCATTCCTCCACTTCCGGCTCCTCCTATATAAAAATGGCCGCCGGCGCATGTGAAGGCGTCGCGCGCATGAACAATATTTTGTTTGTAACCTTGACCTTGATTTACTTGATTTGTTTACAGTATACGGGGCCGGAAACCCCAACTCTTTACGCTGTGTTCTGTCTTTATTTTACAGTGGCGTAGTCGGCAGGATACTGCACCGAAGAAGACAGGAAATGACTGAAAGGCAGGACCTCAACGGCGAAACTCGCGGACGCCGAGAGGGTAAGGGCCGACCCGCCTCATCCAAAACCTCCGTCCCTTGTCCCGATGACGGAGGCGGACGACATTGAGTCCTACTTGGGGATCTTCGAGAGGACGGCCACCCAGAACGAGTGGCAGCGTTCCGAGTGGGCGTCCCTTCTGGCGCCCTACCTAAAGGGGCCTGCGCAGCGAGCCTATTATGACCTCCCTGAGGAGGAGGCCGCGGACTATAAGCTCCTGAAACAGGAGATCCTGGCACGCTACGGCATTACGCCGAGCCAGCAGGCGAGTGAATGGCGGAGCTGGCAGTTTGACCCGAAGCGGCCCGGCACAGGCCTTCGACTTCTGGGGAAAAATGGGCCGGTGGCTGCGGCCCGAGGGCCCCCAAGCCCGGAAGGTCGTTAAAGCAGGTGGCCTGTGAGGGCCTGGTCAATGCACTGCCTGGCTCCCTCGCCCAGCAGGTTCGACGCCATCCCTATACGGACATGCCAGGACTCCTGGAAGTCCTGGAGCGCCAGCTCGCGGTTTTCCAAGCCGGGGGGGCGGCCACCCCCGAGCCCTCTCGACGCGCTGCAGAAGCACCTCCCAGACCCCGAGAAAAGCCGGCCTCCGCCAGCTGTTACAAGTGCGGGGAGACCGGCCACCTGCTACCAACCTGCCCGCTGAACACCCCCAGGGAGCCGATGGACTGCACCTGGACCTCGGCAGAGAGGTACTGTACTCCGCCGCACCCCTTGTCAAGTCCGAACACGGGAGTGGTGTTGGTAAACGGGCACTCAGTGGTGGCTCTCTTTGATTCCGGCAGCAACATAACTATATGTCTTACTGCGACAGTGGCTAAGCAAACATGTACGAGTCACTTGTGTACACGGAGAGACCAGGGCTTACCGTTCCGCAGCATGCTATCTTTCCTGGAGGGGGGAATTGTCCAAACTGTTAGTCGCGGTGTTGCCCGAACCCCCCTTTCCAGTGATCCTGGGACAAGACTGGTCACAAAGAAAAAGCGGTAAGGCACGCACCGCTCCTGGGGCCTCACTGGGTCTGGTTATGGAGGGACAAGGCACCCTTCCCGCGGTCTCCACGCCATGCACTGAGGCAAGCCACAATGGCGCAGGCACAAGGGGGGAGGTTTCTCAGGCGACGGGCTCTGAACCGGGACCTCCCACCGGCGAAGGGACGAGCCAAGGAGCACATCCCCCCAACCTTTCATTAGATCCCCTGAGCGGCTTGGACCACCAATTTCGCTCCACGCCCGCCTCCTTTAAGAGAGAACAATGGAATGACGATTCCCTGCGGTTTGCCAGGAATGCGATTGTTCTGCCAGGCAGCCCACAAGCGGATGGTTCCATGCCACGCAGCCCCTTCTTTGTCTTGGAGAATGATCTGTTGTATCGGGTGGCAACTCACAAGGGCGAGGTGCGGAAGCTGCTGCTAGTTCCGCGTACCTTCCGGCGGGAGGGATGCGAGCTAGCTCACACACACCTCTTAGGCGCCCACCTCGGGCCGAGAAAACATTGGAGAATCAAGCTCGCTTTACTGGCCCGGGATCAACGAGGTCCGGCGCTTCTGTCAATCCTGTCCGGACTGCCAGATTCGCCAGATTCCTAGGAGGGACCGTGCTCCTCTCGTCCCGATACCCCTGATAGATGTACCCTTTGACCGGATAGGGGTCGACTTAGTAGGACCCCTGGAACCCTCCAACCGTGGCCATAAGTATATATTGGTCATGGTTGATTATGCAACCCGGTACCCAGAGGCGGTTCCCCTGCGCTCCGCTACCACCAAAAACATCGCACGGGAACTAGTCAACCTCTTCTCACGAGTGGGTATCCCTAAAGAAGTCCTCACGGACCAGGGTACTCCCTTCACTTCAGATACGTTCAGGAGGTTGCCAGATTACTGAGAATAAAGCACCTGAAGACGTCTGTCTACCACCCCCAAACAGACGGTCTGGTAGAACGTTTTAACCAGACGCTTAAACAGATGCTTCGCAAGGTAGTCAGCGCTGACGGCAGGAATTGGGACCAACTCCTCCCGCTCGTGCTCTTTGCCTACCGGGAGGTGCCCCAGGCCTCTACGGGCTTCTCCCCTTTTGAATTATTATATGGGCGACAACCCCGGGGACTTTTGGACATTCTAAAAGAAGGCTGGGAGGCTGAGGCCCTTCCCTCCTCTAATATATTGGAGTATGTAGCGCAACTGCGCGACAGGCTCACCAAAATCAGGCCACTCCTCAAAGACCACGTGACTCGTGCACAGGCATCGCAGGCCCGGTGTTACAACCGCAACTCTGTCCTCCGGAAGTTCCGCCCAGGGATCGAGTGATGGTAACTTGTTCCCACCTCCCACTCCAAGCTACTAGCTCACTGGCTGGGGCCATACGAGGTTAAGGAGAAAGGGGCTCGTCGACTATTTAGTCAAGCAACCTAATCGTCGACGGCGAGAGGATCTATCACGTTAATTTGTTAAAGCCATGGAAGGACAGGGAGGAGACTCCCGAAACACATAGATCCCTCTCCCTATTCGCTAGCACGGCTGCCCTTAACCTCGGCGACGAGCTAACACCCGTACAACGGCGGGAGATTACCCAGGCCATCTACGCCATCCCCGAAGTGGTGAGCAAGTCGCCAGGCCGGACCTCGCTGATTGCCCACGATATAGTCACGGAACCCGGAGTAGTCGTCCGGAGAGGCCCTACAGACTCCGGAGGCAAAACGCGCCGAGGTGGAACTGGAGGTACAGCGGATGCTGGACTCGGACATTATCGAGGAAAGTCACAGTCCCTGGTCCAGTCCGATTGTCCTCGTTCCTAAGCTGGACGGGTCCTGGAGATTCTGTAATGACTTTAGACGTCTAAACCAGGTCTCCAAGTTCGATGCCTACCCAATGCCCCGTATTGACGACCTCCTCGAGCGGCTGGGTGCGGCTCGATATCTGACTACTCTTGATATGACAAAAGGGTATTGGCAAATTCCCTTAATGGCATCTGCAAAAGAAAAAACTGCCTTTAGCACCCCTAGCGGACATTGGCAATACAAGGTCCTCCCATTTGGGCTGCACGGGCCCCTGCGACCTTTCAACGTCTGGTGGATAGAGTGCTGAAGCCCCACCAGTCCTATAGTGCCGCCTACCTGGATGACGTTGTCATCTATTCCGGCACCTGGGAGGAGCATCTATTGCAGCTCTCTGCTGTCCTCGCAACACTGGCTAAAGCCGGCCTCCGCATTAACCCACCAAAGTGTTTTTTTGGCTTGAAGGAGGCCAAGTATTTAGGCTACCTTGTGGGACGAGGACAAGTGAGACCCCAATGTTCCAAAGTCAAAGACATCCTGGAATGGCCCCGTTCGAATACCAAGAGACAGGTGCAAGCTTTCTTGGGGCTAGCGGGTACTACCGCCGGTTCGTGCCCGTTTCTCGAAGGGCAGCACCCTTGACTAGCTTGACGAAGAAGGGCGCTCCCCTGCATGTGGTATGGAACGACAAAGCAGAACACGCATTCAGTGACCTGAAACAGGCCCTTACGTCGGCACCTGTATTGCGGACCCTGATTTTGGGCTACCCTTTATCCTCCAGACCGACGCTTCGGACACAGGCCTGGGCGCCGTGTTGAGCCAAAGCTTTGAAAGTGTCGAGCACCCCGTGATGTACCTAAGTCGGAAATTTTTGGACCGAGAGACCAGGTACGAGGCGGTGGAGAGGGAAGCCCTGGCTATTAAGTGGGCCGTGACTTATCTCCGGTATTACCTGTTGGGTCGCAAATTCACTCTGGTGACTGATCACGCTGCGCTTCAGTGGATGTCCCTCCACAAAGAGTCGAATCCGCGGGTCACCAGGTGGTTCCTGGACTTGCAGCCCTATAAGTTCACGGTTACTTATCGCCTGGCGCCTTCAGGCCAACGCCGATGCCCTCTCTCGCGTCCACAACCTCTCGGTCAGGTCCGCCCGGGGGGGGGTCGTGTGACGCATGCGCGAGTAGGAGGCCGCGGGCAGACCCGAAATCGCCGGGGACGTTTGCCGGTAGGGAATGGCGGGGTAGTAACCTTTCTGCTCTCTCTTTCAGGAAAAAGACGCTCCGCTATCGTAACCTGACCGCACCACGTCCACTTCCGCCCTTCCTCCGCTATCTTCCCTGACCTCACGAATCCCGTCATCCCTCACGCCTCCTTCCCAGCATTCCTCCACTTCCGGCTCCTCCTATATAAAATGGCGGCGCATGTGAAGGCGTCGCGCGCATGAACAATATTTTGTTTGTAACCTTGACCTTGATTTACTTGATTTGTTTACAGTATACGGGGCCGGAAACCCCAACTCTTTACGCTGTGTTCTGTCTTTATTTTACAATATATATATATATATATATATATATATATATATATATATATATATAAAACCGCCTTTTAACAGTCTTTTTAAAAAACACTTTGAGATGTGTACGAGCACTAATAAAAAGTTCACTTAAAGACTAACGAATCAACTGGGCTACTTTTCACTTGTGTTAAACAGAGTCCTGTGATCTCTTTGAAGGGCAGGAAAATGAAGATGACTCCAGTGTGTCCACAGGTAAGTCCTAATTAGCAATTTTTCCCTTTTCCAGTCATTTTGTCTATTTGAGTGATGGTAATGTTTGGGGGAAAAAAGCATTGATGATTCAATTTGATATGTTGTATTTACATTGTGCTGAATGTGAATTACATGTTTTATGGAGCTATGGATGTTTAACTAAAAAAAAAAAATAAAGTAAAAAAAATAAGGTTGTTTATAGTGTTTTTAAATTGTGAAAACTAACTGAAGTTTCTGGATTTTATTGATCATCCACCAAATGATTCACTCATTCCCTCTGATGGTGGACCAACAAATGATTCAAATACAGAGTCACCCTCCCTGGACCAGTCTGAGGAAACGGCAGAAGATTCAGACCTACCACAAAATGTCTCAAGAATGTGGAGGCGAAGTCAACAACATGGTCCAAAAAAAGCAGTTAACTGAGGTGAAAGCTATTTTTCAGGATTTCCTTAATCTGCAGCGGCAGCAAGCAGAGCGAGATCAACAAGTCATTCAGTCAATTACCAGTGTCATCTCTCAAGCTGTACATTGTTTTGAGCGTTGTGCAAATGCTGCAGAAAGGCATGCTCATGCATCTGAGGTGATGGCTGGTTTGAGGCAACCAGAGAGTTTGCATAATCAACCCAGGTGCTCCAATCATCAAGCGTCTCATCTGCCCTACAGTCAAGCAGGCACTTCAACACATTCTTCTTTGAATACATATCCTGATATGTCATTCACCACATACCTAAACTAGGAGTCGGATATTCATGTAATTTTTTCGTTCATATTTAAAAGTAAAACACTATTTTGTAGGTGAAGGTCATGGCTTGTTCATTTAAGTAAAGCATGCAGAGAATGTTTTTAGTTTGTGCTCCTCTGCAGGTACCAGTATCTTAAGTGTTATATATATATATAGCAAAATACCCGCGCTTCGCAGCGGAGAAGTAGTGTGTTAAAGAAGCAATGAAAAGAAAAGGAAACATTTTGAAAATAACGTAACCTGATTGTCAATGTAATTGTTTTGTCACTGTTGTGAGTGATGAGTGTTGTTGTCATATATATATATATATATATATTTACACACACACACATAAACATATATATATATATATATCTATACATATACACATATATACATACATATATATCTACATATATACACACACATATATACACACATATACATACATACACACACATATATACACACAAATACATATATATATATATATATATACATACATACACACACACATATATAAACATATATATACATATACATACATATCTACATATATACACACACAGCTATTTCTATCAGTGCAATACGCTGTTTGTTAAACGGTTGACTCCGCTCTTACGTGCAATAACAAATCAAATCATTCAGTTGTCTTTGCTCATATGTCATTTTAGAGCTGGACGCCTGGCATCTTTTTTTGGCCACAAGTTCGTTTCTGTTTGGTGTGAGGTTCTGTGTTGTGGAGATTCTCAGGATGGATTGCAGGTGCTCATCAGTGAGGCTTACTCCTGTGTGCTGTTTTGTTAGTCTTTATCACTGAGAAGAGCTTCTCACACAGATATGTGCTACCAAACATGCACAAGGTTCGAGCCGCATGTAGACGGACTTTTTGTTCTTCAAAGTAACCAAAGCGCCGTGCAAACTCAGTGCGCAATAACTGTAGTAAGCGGTAAGTGTTACGCGCGTGTCGCAAGGCAGCTGAAGCGCTGCATTATGGGATCTGTAGTTTATTGTGTTACCAGCGCTTCATATACCCGGCTTTAATAACAATAATACAGTATATAAAATGATCTCGCGGGCCGGATATAATTACACGCCGGGCCAGATGTGGCCCACGGCCCTTGAGTTTGACACATATGGACTAAATAGAACTTGAAAAGATATATTTTTTCAAATGTGATCGCGCAATTCAGATAGAGTTGACGCACACTACAGCCTGCATGCCTCAATGAGTCATCCTCCCTCGCTCTTACTTTTTTACCGCTCATCTAATGAATACACTGAGTATGGCTTTACCAAAACAATCATTGATGGCGAATAAAGTATCCATTATTCGAGATGTAGAGCGGGATATATATATATACATATATATATATACCCGCATCGAGCGGAGAAGTAGTGTGTTAAAAAGTAGAAAAGAAAAGGGAACATTTTAAAAATAACGTAATATGACTGTCAATATACAGTATTTGTTTTGTGAGTGTTACTGAGTGTTGCTGTCATCAAGGATTTGATTATCATTATTTCTTTCAATCAGGTTCGTATTTGTAGGATGTGTTGTGTTCAAGTTACATTCCGTGTTTGTCAATTGTTGTAAAGATGACAGGTTTCATTCATCGATTCATTTCTTACTGCATCAATAAACAGCTCGTCTTCTTCTTTATCTGAGACATGACACACTGCATGCAAGGGTTTTTTTTACACTGTCTTCCTTTAGCGGGACATTGACTTTTTCCACCGTGTGCTTTGTTTCCACAGTAGCTGCATTTATGAATATGCTTATCAGACGCTTCATATTTTTTGCTGCCTTTTCAATTGTGTAATTCGGTTTTGTTCAGCTCTTTTGGAACTGTTGCTTTTATCTGTGCACTGCGCCAGTTCACGTGAGCCACTCGGTGTACTTGCATCGAAGGTTCCCAGCTGTGCTGGTGCCATCTCGCTATGTCCATAGCTTTATTTAATGTTACCTTAGTCCTGGCACTTAAAACTTTCTCTCGCAGTTTCGCTGAGTTTGTGTCAAACACCACCCTGACCATCTCATCTTCCTCTCCATAAGCACAGTCCTTCACCCGTGAATATTTACCCGTGGCAGTTTGCTATTGGATTGCCGCTGACGGACGGCCTTATATGGGCAGGCACTAAATTACAAACGCCAGCGCAGCCTGTCTATGAACTTAATTTAAAGTGTAGGTTTACATCGTGCTTTGTTTCCGAAGTAGCAGAACTCATGAATATGGTTGTATATGTCACTCGCTCGCTTCTTATTGTTTCGCTGCCTTCTCAATTATATAATGCATGTTTTCTTCAGCGCTTTTGAGGTCTTCCTGGTTTTCTATGTACTGCGTGATTACGTGGGAGGCGTGATGATGTCACACTAAACTCCCCCCACGGCGTTGAAGCTCATCTCCATTACAGTAAATGGAGAAAACTGCTTCCAGTTATGACCATTACGCGTAGAATTTCGATATAAAACCTGCCCAACTTTTGTAAGGAAGCTGTAAGGAATGAACCTGCCAAATTTCAGCCTTCCACCCACACGGGAAGTTGGAGAATTAGTGATGAGTCAGTGAGTGAGTGAGTAAGTGAGTGAGTGAGTGAGGGCTTTGCCTTTTATTAGTATAGATATATATAAAAATATATACTGTATATATATATATATAAAATATATATATATATATATATATAATATATACAGTATATAAATAATATATATATAACTGTGGTGGGTTGGCACCTGCCCTGGATTGGTTCCTGCCTTGTGCCCTGTGTTGGCTGGGATTGGCTCCAGCAGACCCCGTGACCCTGTATTCAGATAGAAAATGGATGGATGGATATATATATATAAATAATATATGTTGTCGCAGTAGGGGGCAGTAGTGCTCCCTTGAACCCTCAGGTACCACGCCAAACACCTGGTAAAATTGCCACAATGATTATATTTATTATAATAATGTGCACCAAGCACCCTCCACTCCACTATATTCATAAATCACAATTACAATAACCAATCAATAATAATCACAATCCTCCACTCCCAGACGCTTGCCCTCCTACCACCCAGCTCAGCTCAGTGTCTGGGAGTTCCCAGAGTCCTTTTATTCCTCCTGACCCGGAAGTCTTTCTCCTCAACAGTTCCATAAGTGATTACTCCTTACGGGTCAGGGTAAACAGTACTTTTCTTCACCCCGGAAGCCCGTCGCTCTTCCTGTGACGAACTTCCGGGTCAGGGTGTCCAAATGAGTCTATTGGCCTCCCGACAGCGACTCCCAGTGGCCCCCAGGGTATCCAGCAGGGCTGTGTATAAAAACTACATAGTCCATGAGGCCCTGCTGGAATTCGGGGCCCGTATATGCTCTCGGGAGAGCTCCTCCTAGCGGCCAGGGGGTGAGGGCCGGAGTAAAATGCCGGCAATCCACCACATTCCCCTTAGCTTACGCGACAACTGGGGCGGAGCGTTGATCCCCACGAGGGACGTCCTCCTCCAGGAGGACGCGTCATCCGGACCTTGGCCGTATTGTTTAAACCTCCCGGCGAACCTTGGGGGAACGGTGTATCTTCTATCCCACCGCTCCCCTGTCCTCCAGGAACAATCTCGCCACACGTGTCCTGGTTGCCGACAGTTGTAGCACCCGACGCCCTCCTGGTTGTCTCTCTTCCCGAGACCTGAAACATCTCGGGAATTCTGTCAGCTCCACCCTTTTCCCCGCTAAGGAGGGTTTTACGGCTGCCTCGCAGCTCTCGATTCTTTTCCCCATCTTGTCAGGAGACCCGCGCTTTACTTTGGGGATCTCCTGTTTACTCTGGGGCTTGATACAGCTGGGGACTCTCTACCATAAAGAGAGCCCCTTTGCTGTCTGTACGCCCATTGATTTGTGTTTTTTTGGAGACGGTGTCATCAGCGCCGCATCGCTCCAGGTAACAGCACTGTTCAGCTGTACCGGTACGATCGGTGCTTCCCACGCCCCGTCTGTCATCACGCCCCACTCTCTTGTCGGGCACACTGTGCTTTGACACCCGCTACTTATTAACCGTGGTGCCGGTTCGCACTGTGTCCCTTTATACTGTACGATACGGGTCGGACTCACCTGTATTCCCGCATCGATCATCACTGGAGCCTCCCACCAATACGCTGTAAATAATCCCATATTTTCTTCAGCGGTGCTTCGGCCGTCGCTCCCAACTCTTCCACCTGGTTTTGAATGTTTATTAAAGTCTGTAATAAAGCATATATGGGCTCGAGCAATTTCTCGAGATCCCGTAATTCTATTTTATCATTTAATTCGGCCGTAGGTAATTTTACTTCCACTTTTTCCTTTCCTACCGGCCGGGAGCCAATAAGCACGTCCGCTCCTGGCAAGTGATCGGCTGGGTCTTGCAAAGTCTCTTGGGATTTGGAGTTCCTTTTAGAGGGCCAGGGTGGCGCGACTGGCCGACTGCGATCTGCCTTTTCTATTTTGTCGGCGGATCGTTCAGTCACGTCCCGTCCCTCATTACTTTTAAATACAGCTGGCGCTGCTTCGCCTGCCTCCCCCTTCCCCTTCAGGGGAGCTCGATTCCATCGAGGGAACGCTGACCTCACCTCCGTACTGCTGCCGACCTTCTCCTTCCCATAATCCGTCTGGGGAAATCACGTGCCCACTTTCGACGAATAGAAGGCGACCTTCATGGTCATATGATCGACCGTCATCCTTCAGGTGATCCCAGCCTGCTCCGGGATAGGTCACATGACTTTCTTTGTCGAATGGGATCCCCCGTTTTCGATACCTAGATGGGCTAGCCTCTTCGTCATCGTGGCCATCTTGCCTAGGTGGAAAGTACATCTCTGACTCGTCGTCAGAAACGAAGAGACCGGCTCCTGCAAAATATGAATAATAAATCCCCGGCGCAGCGGGCGTTTCTTCGGCACCTACCTCTGAACCTTGACTACGGTTTTCCAGTTCATATAGGTAGTCTTTTGTGTCCGATGTTCGGCAGCCATCCCGCTGCCATAACGCACGTGTTCTTTCGGCTTCAATCATTGCCGGTCTTCCTCGCTTCCGTCCAGGTATGTCTACGTACTCGTGGCATCATCTAGGGGCTGTTCCTTTGGGCGATCCTCATTCTTCCTCCCAGATTTTTTCCCCATTGCGTACCGAGGTCTAGACAGGCTTTCTATTGCAGCGCTCTTTGTAGAGGGTAGCGTTTCAACCTTCGGACGTTCAAGCGGGACCTTCTTAGGGTCGTCTGCGCACACAAAATTTGTTTTAAATGCAGGTCCCCTGCCAACGGACGGCCAGAGAATCCTGCCGACTCACGCCAGTGTTGCAGTAGGGGGCAGTAGTGCTCCCTTGAACCCTCAGGTACCACGCCAAACACCTGGTAAAATTGCCACAATGATTATATTTATTATAATAATGTGCACCAAGCACCCTCTACTCCACTATATTCATAAATCACAATTACAATAACCAATCAATAATAATCACAATCCTCCACTCCCAGACGCGTTGCCCTCCTACCACCCAGCTCAGCTCAGTGTCTGGGAGTTCCCAGAGTCCTTTTATTCCTCCTGACCCGGAAGTCTTTCTCCTCAACAGTTCCATAAGTGATTACTCCTTACGGGTCAGGGTAAACAGTACTTTTCTTCACCCCGGAAGCCCGTCGCTCTTCCTGTGACGAACTTCCGGGTCAGGGTGTCCAAATGAGTCTATTGGCCTCCCGACAGCGACTCCCAGTGGCCCCAAGGGTATCCAGCAGGGCTGTGTATAAAAACTACATAGTCCATGAGGCCCTGCTGGAATTCGGGGCCCGTATATGCTCTCGGAAGAGCTCCTCCTAGCGGCCAGGGGGTGAGGGCCGGAGTAAAATGCCGGCAATCCACCACAATGTATATATATATAAATAATATATATATATAATATATATATATAAATAATATATATATATTTTATATATATATAAAATATATATATAGATTTTATATATATATATGGCTTTTTTTTTTCTTGTATTCAGTAAAAGTAAAATGTTATTACACATGTGACATTGCAACTGTTTTATGTTGTTAATTATCCCAAAACAAATGTTATCTATTTTCAAGTTAAACAAAGGTTTACAACAAGTAGTCTGGTACATTCTACAAGATGTAAATTAAGCTTCTAATGTGTTAAATCTTTATAAAGCAGATGTACAAATTTTGTTACAACTAAAATCAGTAACAGCATGTTGTAGGTTGTGATTTGAAATAATAGTAACAATTTGGTTTTATGGTTCAAATGCCTTTTAAACTTTTCCCATGACAGCCTACTGCCTTTGCAAGTTTGATACATATTGCATTAGAGCGTCCCTGATAATCACAGCTTGTTCAGAATGTCGTTCATCGCATTGCAAGCGGCTCAGTTGTCTCGCCTTCATTACGTGAGTCTTCACTAGGTGGTACAAATCGTTGCTTCTCCGTCTCACAGATGTTGTGGAGTACACAACACGCTGCCACAACAGTAGGCATGAAAGAGTGGTAAATGTCAGATCGTTTGGCTAGATGCCCATCTTCCTTTCAGACGTCGAAAGTGTGCTCCACCTTAACTCTGGATCCATTCAAGTGAGAGTTGAATGCTTCTTGTTCTTGAGACAAATTGGGACCAGGATAACCTTTGATGAGCCAATGCATTAGCGGATAGGCTGGGTCTCCAGCTACTAAAAGGGGTACCTGAACTCCCTCCACATCAACTGTAGCCTGGGGTGTCTCTCAGGATGTCTAAATAATACAAAAACCGCAAAAGTAATTTACTGTGCCAGTCAAAATATTTAATAAACTGTGTGTTTCATTATCTAAACATTTTTTTCTTATTATTAAATGGCAGATGTTTTAGCATATATGAGAAATTCTCTCATTAATATTAACTTTAGCTTTTTTTGATTAAACGTCGTCATTTTGTATTAATTCAAATTTCAGTTTTAATTAAAAACCTTAAGGGAAGCAGGTTACAGTACTAATTCAGTTGTTATCACACAGAGAAGGGATGTTGAAAGGTAGGCTCACCTGTACAGATCCGATGCTGCAAACACAGCTGCATCATGGGCACTTCCAGGAATGCCAACGCAAATGTCACGTATCATGCACCTGTCATCAACAAAGGCCTGGAGAACAATAGATGGCCACCCTTTGCGATTAATGTAATCACGGTAGCCTTCCGTCGGGGGAAGAATAGGCACATGCGTGCCATCCAGCACACCGTAAATCTGTGGCACAAGATGCACCAAGGAATTGCGGTATGCAATTTCATTGGCCTCTGCTACAGTCGGAAGTCTGATATAGCGCCGCATTAATTTTTCTTTAATAGCGGTGCACACAGCATAAACACATTGATGGACGGTTGTTTTACTAACTCCGAAAGTTTCTCCAACTACTCTATACTCGCCGCAGGTTGCCAGCTTGTAAGGGCGATGGCAATCCGCTTTTGGGTTGGAACCGTGGTCGGTGGCAACCTGTGATGGGCAACATCAGGACTGATGAATCCACACAACATCTCAAACATCGGCCATGTCATTCAAAATGTTGCAGCCAGAGATTTTCTGTGAAGTGTCTCTCCACCACCTCCTCCCAGAAGGTCTTATTTCGTCGCTTTCCCATACCCGTGGGTTTCTCAACACTGGGGTACTTTCTTAGAGCTCCAGGGCTATCAGACAAGCAACTGCTTCATTCTGCCGTCGTCTCCGGATATTCTGTATAATTCCAATTATTTGTGAAATTAAAATAACAGTAAGCTGGCAAATTTCAAAAAAATCTCTTAATAATCTCTCCATTTCTTTGTTTAGTGGAGGGGTGTAATGTGGAAAACTAAAGGTAGATAATTTGCATACATACACAAAATTATGTATGGAAACGGCTCAAGGGCAGATTTGTTTTAGCGATACAGCAAAATTTATGCGACAGTTCATTTTGGGGTGACGCCTTCACGCACACCATTTTATCGATAAAAAGCTAGTTGGATGGAAACAGGCTGGAGACAGCAAATTTCGCACATTTTTTTTTCGCATATTCTATTTGTCGATAACAAAACGTCGCAAAAAACTGGATGGAAACTTGGCTACTTAGGACATATGCTTAGTCAGAAAGCGTTTTCTTTCTTTTAAACAATGCAATTCAAACAAAATCATCAAAGACATATAACAGACAGATTATCACACTCAGCTAGATATTTCAAATACGCAGAAACAAAGTAAAACAATAGGTAAAACATTATTTTGTGGAAGCCTTGAACTAATTTCCTTCATTTCTGAGATTAATTTTAATCTTATTTATAGTAATGTGAGTGTAAATGCTGTACTGAAACTGAAACCTTCATATCCACTCCTTACTAAAATATTCATAATGAATTTCTTTATTAGTGGTATCAATGGAGCAGAGTTGTAGCTATGAAAGTTACATTGCTGGGATCTTCTCTCTAGTTGATTTGTAAAGATCATTTAATGCAGCAAGCCTTACATTAAGAACAGTGCTCTGTGGTAAAAAAGGTTAAGAGTAGTGATTTTAGCTGGAAAAACATAGCTGAATGGCACAGGATTAGGATGAACTGGAGATATGATCTGTGCAGCAAAGGAAGATGACACAGACGTATTAGGCACCTATCACACTCAGACTGAGAATAGTGTTGATGGTACAGATTTAGTTGGTGTTGAGGATACAGGCATTGAAGAAGTGATGAATAAAAGAGATATGGCGGCACTGACAGTTGAGAAAACCGGGGCAGAGGGGGTGGGTGGCACAAACATAACTGGCATTGGTGGTACAAGCTATTCAGAAGAAGCTAGCAGCATAGGAGTAGCAGAGATAGCTTGTACAGACCAGGCAGAACAGTTAGGTTTGCAGGTAAATGTTACAAAATGTTGATAACAAAATCTATCTTTACAATTGCTGTAGTGGAAATACAATATATTTATGCACCTCAACTAACATCTATATACATAATGCAATCTTATCAAAATAAAGAAGACATGAAAATTAATAGAAAAGCTACCCACTGCACCACCAGTGCCGCCCACAATCAAAGTCAATAACCTTTAATTTATTTGATTTATTGTTCTTATTTGCAAGCTAAAAGCAATAAAGACACAAACAACTCACAGCAGTTAAATTTAAATTTAATTTTAGTTTACTTTTATTTTTTTTCACCCATCTACCAAGACCATTTAGGGTTAGACCTAATAGGGAAGTCTTTTGTATGTGAAAAAAGTGCACAAGAACACAGGGTAAAAACCCCAAGTTCCACACATACAAAGACATAGCTCTAGATTTAAGGAGAAAATCACAATTTTTTTTCTTGTATTCAGTAAAAGTAAAATGTTATTACACATGTGACATTGCAACTGTTTTATGTTGTTAATTATCCCAAAACAAATGTTATCTATTTTCAAGTTAAACAAAGGTTTACAACAAGTAGTCTGGTACATTCTACAAGATGTAAATTAAGCTTCTAATGTGTTAAATCTTTATAAAGCAGATGTACAAATTTTGTTACAACTAAAATCAGTAACAGCATGTTGTAGGTTGTGATTTGAAATAATAGTAACAATTTGGTTTTATGGTTCAAATGCCTTTTAAACTTTTCCCATGACAGCCTACTGCCTTTGCAAGTTTGATACATATTGCATTAGAGCGTCCCTGATAATCACAGCTTGTTCAGAATGTCGTTCATCGCATTGCAAGCGGCTCAGTTGTCTCTCGCCTTCATTACGTGAGTCTTCACTAGGTGGTACAAATCGTTGCTTCTCCGTCTCACAGATGTTGTGGAGTACACAACACGCTGCCACAACAGTAGGCATGAAAGAGTGGTAAATGTCAGATCGTTTGGCTAGGATGCGCCATCTTCCTTTCAGACGTCCGAAAGTGTGCTCCACCTTAACTCTGGATCCATTCAAGTGAGAGTTGAATGCTTCTTGTTCTTGAGACAAATTGGGACCAGGATAACCTTTGATGAGCCAATGCATTAGCGGATAGGCTGGGTCTCCAGCTACTAAAAGGGGTACCTGAAATCCCTCCACATCAACTGTAGCCTGGGGGTGTCTCTCAGGATGTCTAAATAATACAAAAACCGCAAAAGTAATTTACTGTGCCAGTCAAAATATTTAATAAACTGTGTGTTTCATTATCTAAACATTTTTTTCTTATTATTAAATGGCAGATGTTTTAGCATATATGAGAAATTCTCTCATTAATATTAACTTTAGCTTTTTTTGATTAAACGTCGTCATTTTGTATTAATTCAAATTTCAGTTTTAATTAAAAACCTTAAGGGAAGCAGGTTACAGTACTAATTCAGTTGTTATCACACAGAGAAGGGATGTTGAAAGGTAGGCTCACCTGTACAGATCCGATGCTGCAAACACAGCTGCATCATGGGCACTTCCAGGAATGCCAACGCAAATGTCACGTATCATGCACCTGTCATCAACAAAGGCCTGGAGAACAATAGATGGCCACCCTTTGCGATTAATGTAATCACGGTAGCCTTCCGTCGGGGGAAGAATAGGCACATGCGTGCCATCCAGCACACCGTAAATCTGTGGCACAAGATGCACCAAGGAATTGCGGTATGCAATTTCATTGGCCTCTGCTACAGTCGGAAGTCTGATATAGCGCCGCATTAATTTTTCTTTAATAGCGGTGCACACAGCATAAACACATTGATGGACGGTTGTTTTACTAACTCCGAAAGTTTCTCCAACTACTCTATACTCGCCGCAGGTTGCCAGCTTGTAAAGGGCGATGGCAATCCGCTTTTGGGTTGGAACCGGTGGTCGGTGGCAACCTGTGATGGGCGCAACATCAGGACTGATGAATCCACACAACATCTCAAACATCGGCCATGTCATTCGAAAATGTTGCAGCCAGAGATTTTCTGTGAAGTGTCTCTCCACCACCTCCTCCCAGAAGGTCTTATTTCGTCGTCTTTCCCATACCCGTGGGTTTCGTCGCACTGGGGTACTTTCTTAGAGCTCCAGGGCTATCAGACAAGCAACTGCTTCATTCTGCCGTCGTCTCCGGATATTCTGTATAATTCCAATTATTTGTGAAATTAAAATAACAGTAAGCTGGCAAATTTCAAAAAAATCTCTTAATAATCTCTCCATTTCTTTGTTTAGTGGAGGGGTGTAATGTGGAAAACGAAAGGTAGATAATTTGCGACATACACAAAATTATGTATGGTAACGGCTCAAGGGCAGATTTGTTTTAGCGATACAGCAAAATTTATGCGACAGTTCATTTTGGGGGTGACGTCTTCACGCACACCATTTTATCGATAAAAAGCTAGTTGGATGGAAACAGGCTGGAGACAGCAAATTTCGCACATTTTTTTTTCGCATATTCTATTTGTCGATAACAAAACGTCGCAAAAAACTGGATGGAAACTTGGCTACTTAGGACATATGCTTAGTCAGAAAGCGTTTTCTTTCTTTTAAACAATGCAATTCAAACAAAATCATCAAAAGACATATAACAGACAGATTATCACACTCAGCTAGATATTTCAAATACGCAGAAACAAAGTAAAACAATAGGTAAAACATTATTTTGTGGAAGCCTTGAACTAATTTCCCTTCATTTCTGAGATTAATTTTAATCTTATTTATAGTAATGTGAGTGTAAATGCTGTACTGAAACTGAAACCTTTCATATCCACTCCTTACTAAAATATTCATAATGAATTTCTTTATTAGTGGTATCAATGGAGCAGAGTTGTAGCTATGAAAGTTACATTGCTGGGATCTTCTCTCTAGTTGATTTGTAAAGATCATTTAATGCAGCAAGCCTTACATTAAGAACAGTGCTCTGTGGTAAAAAAGGTTAAGAGTAGTGATTTTAGCTGGAAAAACATAGCTGAATGGCACAGGATTAGGATGAACTGGAGATATGATCTGTGCAGCAAAGGAAGATGACACAGACGTATTAGGCACCTATCACACTCAGACTGAGAATAGTGTTGATGGTACAGATTTAGTTGGTGTTGAGGATACAGGCATTGAAGAAGTGATGAATAAAAGAGATATGGCGGCACTGACAGTTGAGAAAACCGGGGCAGAGGGGGTGGGTGGCACAAACATAACTGGCATTGGTGGTACAAGCTATTCAGAAGAAGCTAGCAGCATAGGAGTAGCAGAGATAGCTTGTACAGACCAGGCAGAACAGTTAGGTTTGCAGGTAAATGTTACAAAATGTTGATAACAAAATCTATCTTTACAATTGCTGTAGTGGAAATACAATATATTTATGCACCTCAACTAACATCTATATACATAATGCAATCTTATCAAAATAAAGAAGACATGAAAATTAATAGAAAAGCTACCCACTGCACCACCAGTGCCGCCCACAATCAAAGTCAATAACCTTTAATTTATTTGATTTATTGTTCTTATTTGCAAGCTAAAAGCAATAAAGACACAAACAACTCACAGCAGTTAAATTTAAATTTAATTTTAGTTTACTTTTATTTTTTTTCACCCATCTACCAAGACCATTTAGGGTTAGACCTAATAGGGAAGTCTTTTGTATGTGAAAAAAGTGCACAAGAACACAGGGTAAAAACCCCAAGTTCCACACATACAAAGACATAGCTCTAGATTTAAGGAGAAAAAACACAAACTTAAACTTAACTACTCCACTTTTGCTATGTTATTTTATTATAAGTTGAAAAAATGCAGAAAATATATTTTCATCAGTGGGTAAAACATATTCAATTATAAGCAAATGCTTTAAATATTGTAAAGCATATTGGCATTGCTTTGAAGACACAGTCAAACATAGTGCTCATAATATACTGCTAATTCCACAGGCATTTTTACCACCCACATGCATGTCCACACTGATGAGGGAGGTCACATATGTCATTACTATAAATACATGTAGAAAACTGGACATTATTTGCTTGAGCTTTGAGTAATGAGGGCAGTTAGTGGTGCTGTTCATCACAAAATCAAGTCAGGGAAAAGAAAAATTAAAAAAAAAAAGTTTTTTGGGGTTTTCTTTAGGCAAAAAGAAAAATCATCTAAAGAACGAGAAAAAAATGTTAAATTTGCATCAGAAATATGAGGTTTTGTTTGGAAAAGTGTTCATGGAGAAACTTTTGTTTTAGACTGTATGACTTTTGGGTGATCTTCAGAAATTCATTTCTTATCAGCCAGATAACAATAACAGTTGGTGCCACTCTGTTTCTGTAGTCAGATTTCCATTCTTCCGTTCTGACATTGGTATATGCCCTAATTTACAGTTTTAGATTTTTTAACTTGTTGCTTATGGATTTAAAAGATTTATTTGCATATTCAAGTCATGTCAAGTTTGATCAAGTCACTTTTATTGCCACCTCATTTACCACAAATGCACAAGTGAAACCCACAGTGGTAGAGCAATATTAACACAACAGAGTATACACATGATAATACATTTAAAGTCTGAGTTTATTAATCACAGACTGTGTAAAAATAAACACTACAAAAGTAAACACTAAGACATTAATACATACTAACAACACAAAAAGATTTGATGGAATGGAATGTGCAAATAATGTATCATCTGATAAGGTTTTGTACCAGTCACTGTTTAGCATCCTTGATGGAATAAGCTGCTCTGGAGCCTGCTGGTCCAGGACCTGATGCTATGGTATCATCTGCCTGAAGGTAATAGTGAGAATTGTTTATGACTTGGATGACTGGGGTCACTGATAATTTTCCAGGCTTTCCTAACACACCACCTAACATATATGTCTTGTAGGTTGGAAATACCACCTCCAGTGACTCGTTGGGCAGAACAAACTACTGGCTGCAAGGCTTTGCAGTTAATGTCAGTGCAGTTTGGATTCTTTCAATAGTGCAGGATTAAAGTTATCTGAGGTTGTGAGGGCTCATGCCAAACCTGCACAGCCGCCTGAGATATAAAGGCATTGATGTGAGTTCTTCAGTGACATGTACACCAAGAAACTTAAAACTGCTTACTCTCTCCACAATAGTCCCATTGATGGTAAGATTATAGTGTACACCTCCTAGCTTCCTAATGTCCACTATTACCTCTTTAGTTTTTGCTAAATCAAGGGTGAGGCAGTTTTCCTGGCACCAGTGGGCCAAGGCTTTAATTTTTCTCTGTATTTATTTTCATACCTGTTAAAACTTACACCCACTACTGTAGTGTCTTCAGCAAATGTCACAATAACAGTAGACCTCTACCTAGCCATTCAGTGTAGGTTTTTGGGTGTAGAGGATATTTAGGTGAGGACTTTGTACATGTCCCTGGGGAACTCCCAAGTTGAAAGTGAGTACAGAGGAAGTGATGTCACTCAGTCTAACCACCTGGTACCAATCTGACAAAATGTTTGTATTCCAGCTGCAGAGAGAGTCATTTAGACCCAAAGCTCTGAACTTTATGTCATGTTAAGAGGGAATTATACTGTTAATGCTGAGCTGTAATCTCTAAATAGCATTCCACATATGTGTCACTTTTGTCCATGGGGAAGAGGATGGTGAGTAATGTCAGGGTTATGTCATCATCAGTGGATCTGTTCTGATAGGCAAATTGTAGTAGGTCTAATGTGACAGGCAGTATGGAGCAGATAAAGTCTCTGACAAATCACTCAAAACATTTCCATACAATAGGGGTTTCAGCCAATATGAAATTACAGTACATTACAGGCAATATTTTTATTTTTACATCTAACTAGATAAGTGTAATGCAATGTGTAAACGTACAAAGCTTTCAGACTGAGATTCCCAGTCATTACTGAAAATGACAACATCTTCAAGATAGGCACCCGTGTACGCGGAATGGGGACACAGGATCTTTTTCATCATCTGCTGAAAGGTCAATGGTGTGCCATGGAGACCAAAATGGAGTGCCATAAATTATTCAAGAGTGGCAAACATGGTCTTTTCGCAGCTGGACTCCCCCAAGGGTACTTGCCAATAGCCCTTTGTGAGGTCTAGGGTGGAAATATATGAGGCTTGCCCAAGCTTCTCCAAAGCTTGTCCACATACGGCATAGCGTATGCATCAAACTTTGAAATCGTATTCAAATGCCTAAAATCAATACAGAATCGAACTGAACCATCAGGCTTTGAGACAAGTACGATTGTGCTCTGCCACTTGCCTTTGCTCGGATGAATTACACTTAACTGAAGCATCTGCTGAACTTCTTCATGTATTACCTTCCTTGTTGCCTCTGGCAGATGATACGGGGGTTACCTGTATGGTAACAGCGCGACTGTTGTCCGGCCAGGAGTGGCCAAAAAGACGTCAGAGCTCCTCTCGATCACAGATAGCAATTCTGGTTTCTAAGTGTCAGTTAAATCCTTGCCTATAGCAACTTCTGTTTGAGGGACTGCTGTGGGCTTGACCTTGCATGGTTAATGCCACTCCTTCGGCAGGTTAATATGAAAAACCTGTATGGGCTTCTGCCTCCCTGGAATTCTAACGTTATAATTCTTGGGGGATATGTGCTGTTCGATATGTGACAGCCAGATCCAACCACACAGCCTGGAATTTATGCGGATCCGATAGATTCAACACCAGTACACGATTCCCGTTCTTAAACTTGTGAAGTTTACTTGTTTTGTCGTAATCACATTTCTACACCTCCTGCTCACACTGAAGATGTTCCACCACAATAGCGGATAGTCTGGAAATCTGTTCCTGCAGTGACACAACTTGGTTGACAAACCTGCCCCCTGTCCACTCTTCTCGAAAAATATCTAACACACCACAAGGTCAGCAGCCAAAGAGTAGCTCGATAGGGCTCATCCTTATAGACACCTGCGAAGACTCTCTAACACCAAACAGGAGGAAGGGTACTACTGTATCCCATGAGGTTGGGTCATCATGGACGACTAGGGAGAATCGGGCAGGTTCTTTTTGACAAAGTTTCCGATTAGAAGACAGTGAAAGAACTGTATAGCTGGAAAGTTAAATTTGGAATGTAATTGTTCATAGGATGCAACGATGTTGTCTATATAAAGATCTCTAAGCAAAATAATCCCAAATGTTTCCAGATATTAAAAACTGCATATTTTTGCAAGGGTTGAAAAAGGTGGTTCTCATGCAGAGGTGCCACAGGTAAAAGATTCTCCATCTTAAAATGCTTTCTACATTGGTTCCATATTCTGAGTGAGTGAAGCACAATTGGGTTATTAGTATATTGGCGATGACTTGCATTTATTGGGGCACAAAGCAGGGAATATAGAGAAGTACTGCAGAATTTTATTTTTATTGTGGACCAAGCCTGTGTATGTTCATCTATTTGTGCCCAGGTTTTTATAGCTTGTATGTTTGCTGCCCAGTAATAAAACTGAAAGTTAGGTAGAGCCATGCCACCTTCTGTCTTAGGACTTTGTAGAGTCACTCTTTGGATATGTGGATGTTTTAGGGTCCAAATAAACGAGGTTATGATTGAATTTAATTGCTTAAAGAATGATTTATTGATGTATATTGGAATCTTTTGAAATAAAAAAGGAAGCTTAGGAATGATATTCATCTTAACAATGTTAATTCTTCCAGATAGAGTGAGACCATACAGATAGTGAAATATTGTTGATAAAGAGCTTTATGTTTACTTGTGATATTTACCTCTAGGTATTAAAACTGATCTGCAATAATAAAAGGGAAGGTGTCCAATCTAATATTGTATGCTTGAGAATTCACTGGAAAGAGCACATTTTTAATCAAATTAATTCTGAGACCAGAGATCTTTTGAAATTATGTAAGTGCTGTTAAGACTGCAGGCACAGTATTTTGTGGGTCTACTATATACAGCACCATATCATAATGCATATAGAGAAATCCCCTTTATCTGATAAGCATTTCGACAGTGAACTGCCAGTGATTCAATGGCGATTGCAAATAGCAGTGGTGACAAGGGGCATCCTTGTCTGGTACCACATTCTAATTTAAAGTAGTCTAAACAAATGTTGTTAATGCAAACGGAAGCTTCTGGATTGGTATACAGTAGTTTGACACATGCACAAATGTTCGGGCCAAACCCAAATTTCTCTTATGTAGAGAAAAGGTAGTTCCATTTAATCATATCTAATGCATTTTCTGCATCCAATGATAATATCATCTCCGGGGTGTTTGACTTTGCAGGTGAATGAATTACATTAAACAGGCGTCGGAGATTGGAAGCTAAGTGTCGGCCTTTAATAAATCCAGTTTGATCTTGTGATATTACCGAAGGCAGCACTTTCTCCATCCTTCTAGCTAGGACTTTGGAGAGTATCTTAACATCATTATTCAGAAGTGAAATTGGTCTGTATGATGCACATTGTAATAAGTCCTTATTTTGTTTAGGAAAGACAGTGATTAATGCTTGGCGAAGAGTTACAGTTGGTTGTCTCTAGCTTCTGTAAATATTGCTAATAAGAGGGGAGCTGGCTGAGTGGAGAATTTATTATAAAATTAGACAGGGTAGCAATCAGGGCCTGCTGCTTTCCCGCTCTGAAGTGATTTTATAGCATCTAGTAATTCTGAGATCACCAGAGGTTTATCCAATTCCTCTGCAATAAAAGTATCTATTTGTGGTATGTGTAATGTATCCAGAAATGCATTAGATTCTGTTTTGTCTTCTTTGAACTCAGTAGAATATAAGGTTTTTTAGTAGTCTCTAAACGTGTGTATTATATTTTTATGTTCAATAATTTTATATCCGTTCGGTTGGTGATTGCTGGGATTGTATTGCGAACCTCTTGCTTGTGGATTTGTTAAGCGAAGAGCTTATTTGCTTTCTCTCTGTGTTCATAGTAATGATGACTTGATTTAAAAATGATTTCAGTTTCTTTGGTTGTTAAGAGGTTGAGCTCTGAATGCAGAGCCTGCCTTTTCCTATGAAGAGCTTCACTTGGACACCTGGCATGTAGGCCGTAAGGTGAAGCAGCTTTTCGTTTCATTCCGTTCCCATATATGGGGCACTACATTCATTTTATTCCAATAAAAGGATCAATTGGTATAAAATGAAAAAATAAAAGTTCTCCATGTATAATCCAGCAGTTATTTTTTTACAAGTGTATAAAGTTGGCAATTGTCCCATCCTCGCGTAATCATTTTTTAAAGGTGAGAGATGCGGCTTCGCGTCACGTGCTTGCCGCTAGACCAATGAGAGGGCATAACGTCAGAACGACATGTAAACATGGTCCAAGATGGCAGCGCCCTTGTCGTCACTATCGAGTAGCGAAGAGGATGAAATTATTGGTCAGACCTCCACCAAAAGTCAGTAAAAGGGTTTATAAACAATGCTATATGCATCTCACGTCCATAAAAAAAGAAGAAACAAAGGATTTTACACGCACACGGTGGGATACATTTAGAAACTGCATCAAACGGTGGCTTGACTTGCAGGGTGAGAGTCAGAAAATAGCAGAAACATACAAACATTGTCTAGAAATCGAGTTTGACCGTGTGCCCGAAGACGCAGGGTTTCACTCCACTTGCTACCGGCGTTTTATTGACAAAAAGCACTTGGATGCGGCTGAGAAACGAGTTTCACGGCGCCCTGAAGCTGGTGATGATCATAACACAGACCAGTCTGTGTCATCGGGAAATAGTATTTCGTCAACGTATTGCCCAACAAAAAAACGTAGGTCCAGTACCGGACTGCTGATAGCTTGTTCGGGTCCTGTACTTCCTGCTTTGTGCATAATTTGCAAGAAAACGGACAAGTACATCACTGTGGCAGGCAAACGGCAGAAGGACAATCTTTCACAAGCGGAGACGCTGTCGGCAGGTATAAAGCACACAAGCACACGTTTGAACTTAAAGTTATATGCCATATGCTGAGAACCATAACTAACTTTCAAATACATCAATATTTACATTACATGTACATTATAATGTTTATAGTGCAGTCAGTTTTTGCATACACATATGCATGAACAGTCAGAACTGTTATGTTTTTTTAAATACGTATTTATTTACAATTTCATTTAATTAAATGTTTGTTTTTTTACAGGCCAGTTGCTCAAAGCAGCTGAGATGAAGGAAGACACTAGCATTCTTGTGCATATTAAAGACAAAGACTGTGTGTCTCTGGAAGTACGATATCACAAGTCCTGTTACAGACAGTACACCAGGTTCTTGACAAAGTCTACTGGAACAAATACACAGACCTCAGAAGAACAGTAAGTTGTTATATTGCGTTTTAAAATAATTCATAATTGATTTGAATGATTGCTAATTTGAGAAGAAATTAATCATTAATCTACATGGACCGCTTGTTACAATAATTCAGCATAATAAAATGTCTAGTCATTTGTGAGGGCAAAAGAATATTTTAAATAATTTATTGTAAGTATTTTCTTTCGGAAGAATAAAAAACTCAATTGGTTTGTCAGTTGCTTTTAGTTTGTACATGCACACAATATATGCATTCCAATTATAGAAGCCAGTGTAATAGTTACAGAACATAAAATATTTGATGCTTTTAACAGAAATGAGCCAACCTATGATGTCAAGATCTTCTCTGAGAGAATCATCCGCCATCGAATAATTGTAAACCAAGAGGTGATGACAATGACACGGCTAAGAAGAATGTTTTTAAATCTTGTAAAAAGCCATGAAGATCTTGATGCTTCAAACTACAGGTAATTTAAATACCATAAGTTTATTTTGCAGATTTGAAATAAACATTTATGCAAACTTTTTTTCTCAGAAAAATTTAATAAATAATAATATTCACATAATCCTATTTTATCATAATAAGCTGACAATGTTTTTTGTGTGTGAGATTTATATTTTGTGATTGTGATCATAATTTATTGTATTTCAGACAGGATAAATTGAAGAGGAGGCTGACCAGTGATTTCCTCCAGCTGGTGTTTCACTCTCCCAACAAGCGCAACATCAGTGAATTGTTTTTTGTTGAGACACTTTCTGCAGATAAGCTGGTAGACAGAATACCTCATCCATCAGGTACAGAAACAATTTTGTGATAGACAAGTATCCAGAAATTAGTATTAAAAATGTAGAACGATCACGCAGAGCTGTTGGTGGCACACAACAGGTAAAAATTTATGGACGGGATCAAAAGACACCAACACAATGGAAGAAGTTTCTGTCGGATGGGACAAACAAAGAAGCACTGGCAGAATTCTTCTATGTAATGTGGCGAGATGCTGATCTTACCATTTTAGGTAAGGACTTACATTTATACATAACACATGGAGACCTGTGTCACTGCATGGCTGTAACAGAGGGTTTACAAACTGTCAGTGCTGTTGAAAATCTGACATGTGATCATGAGGAATGTGACACCAGGTTGTTTTTTCATGCAAAACATGCTGCACAGGAACACCAAACTGTAGTCATCAAGAGCCCTGATACTGATGTGGCAGTGATTGCATTAAGTCTGCAGCCAGATTTACCATGCAGATTGTATTTTTTCACTGGGGTTGGCAACAAAACGAGGATCATTGACTTATGTAAGGTGTCATCAGCTCGGCAACAGTGTATGTTTGGCACTTATTGGGATCCATACCTTCTCAGGCTGTGACTCTACAAGTGCCTTTTATGGCAAGGGGAAAAAAAAGTCATTTTCTGTTGCTTGCGAGAAAGAGGAATGAATACCTGACTGCATTTAGAAATCTGGGTAGCAGTTTTAATTTGGACTAGTCTACCTTTGAAGTGCTTTGCAAATATGTCTGTCACCTATATGGCCAATCATGTGCTAAAAGTCTGAACGATGCACGATACAAAGCATTCTGCATGGCATCATCAGCTTTGCTAGAACGATCCATGCCTCCGACAAGTGATGCTTTGTACCAACACTGCAAAAGGGCAAACTACCAAGCAGCCATAATGAGACATTCTCTTAAAGGTAAAATGTGTACCCCTTCACCTGTTGGCAATGGATGGCACCTCGAGGATGGGGAGTTAACAGTGACGTGGATGACTAGAAATCCAGCCCCTGATAGTGTGTTGCAGGTTGTCCACTGCAGTTGCAAGCAAGGCAAATGTGAGACTGGAAGATGTTCCTGTATGTCTGCAAATCTGTCCTGTACAGATTTATGTCGCTGTCTCAGTTGCACAAATGTTTTCCAGGAAACAGAGGAAAGAGCTACATGTGAAGATGGTTTTGATGATCGTGATAAAGATAGTAGTGATGAGTAAAGGTGATCTGTGTCACAGGTTAGTTGGATTTGAGCTGTAATGAAGCTGCTGTAAAATGTTTAATATTTGTCGTTATTGAAAAATTAGTGCAGCAGTCCAGCATTTCAAGTCATTTTAGCCAACTTGGACCAAAAACTGTTTTAATCTTTAATTTTGTGTGATTCCTAAGTGCCTACTTAACATTTTTATGAATAAAACATAACAAAAATGTTTAAGTTTCAATTTGTTCTTCAGTTTTATTTGGTGCCAATCTGTGAAGCTGAAGTGCGTTATAAAAAAAAATTGCATTATTTCATGGTCTTCCTTCAAAATTGAGTTGATTAATGCACCAATAATTGTCTCAGATATGCAGCTACATGTATAAATGTGGATTTGACATATATTTTGTGTTGATTAAATGCGCATTAAAAAAGTACAGGCCAAACTAGCAGCATGAGATTTTCGTTTTTTGTAAATTCCTAATTATACACATTTTTGCATCCTGACAAAAAACTGCAGTATTTTTTGTGGAGAACTTTTAACACAGAATCCATAAGACTGTTGTCTATCCAGAAATTCATTAAAAAAGGAGTGCCCAGACGTGGGAACGAAAAGTGAGTTCTAGCCACTTTTTCTAGGTTCACCTTATGGCCTAATGTTCTTGATCTAATCTAGTAATTTCACTTATTAGCTCTGATACCGTCTTTGTTTCTAATATATTTCTGTGGGAAAGATATGAAATAATCGGTCTCTTAAGAAGGCCTTTAGAGTTTCCCAGAGTATTCCTGCAGAGACCTCTGAGGATGTATTTGTCTCTAGGAAGAAACTGATTTGTTTTGATATACATTCTGTACAGTTCTCATCTGCTAATAGAAGTGGGTTAAGATGCCATCGACGGGATGAGTATGTGGGGTATAATGATTTCAGCTCCAAGATCAGAGGGGCATGGTCAGAAATAACAATAGCGTTGTACTTGCAAGATTTAATCGCAGGCAAGAAATTATTATCTATAAAGAAATAATCAATTCTTGAGTAGCAATGATGCACTTTGCAGTTTTTTTTCCAGTGTTTAGCAGGAGACCTATCCACACGTGGATTTAAAACACAAAGTCCCCAGCCATTATAATTTTATGAGTGTTCACATTGGGAATAGATGCAAATACATTTTGCATGAATTCTCTATCATTGACATTGGGTGCATAAACATTTATCAAAATCACTTCACAGTTAAATAAGTTGCCCATGACAATCACATATCTCCCTTCAGGATCAGATACTACATCTGATGCTACAAATGAGGCTGTTCTATGTATGAGAATTCCCACACCTCTAGTTTTCTTTGTAAAGCTAGAATGGAACATTTGGCCAGTTCAGTCCTTTTGCAGCTGGAACTGATCCTTGCTTAGTAAGTTGGTCTCCTGTAAAAATACTATTTTAACATTTAGACCTGTTAGGTGAGAGAATACTTTCTTTCTCTTTAATTAGTGATTCAGGCCTTTAACATTCCAGCTCACAAAGTTAATTGTCCGGTCATGGAGACATTGATTCTGAATTTTTGATGTCATTTTGTTGTCTAAACTGGAAGTGAAACAGCTTTAACCTTAATTTCCAATTTTCCCACGAGTTATTGCCATACAGCCTATTGTTACATTGGAAGTTATAATTATAAGGATTAAAAGGATAGATTAGATATAGCTTGCTCTCTTTCTCTCCACCCCTTAACCCCCCATTTTGCCTCCCCACGTGAGACTGGACCCCAGTTCACAAAGTCCCAGTCCTCTGATATACCTAGAGACAGAGCACATCCAAAGCAAAACAAGCCCCCCAGCTTGGATTAAAAAGCAGAGAGATCTATTGCTGATAAAGTCTAAATACTATAAGCATAAAATATAATCATCAACAGTCTTGAAATATTGGTGTTAAAAGTGGCCCTGAATAAGCATAACAATAAACCAAGGGTATGATGTTAAACAGTCTCCTTTAGATTAGTTAAAAACCAAAAATAAAAAAAGAAAGAAAGAACTACTTTAATTTCATCCACACACCGGTGTGTAATTGTAATTAAAACATAAACAAAAACTGGCTGAGAAGAAAAAAGGATGTATAATTATGATACCCGTATCAGGGCAAGTAGATCAGACAGCAGGTAGTATCTTCTTGCCATACCATGACAGGATGCGACTAACTTTCGTATTTCAAAAAAGTGTCAGGATTAGCTTTCTTAGCTCCTTTTCTGCTTCCTCCTTGGAGGAGAAGATGTTATATTTGTCTTGAATATCTGATATCGGCTTTCCTTAACCACGGTTTAATGTTGTAAAAAGCTACACGTGTAGCAGCTGTTGAGGGTGAGAAATCAAGGAAAATACGAATGTGGTTATTATCAAATATAATCTTTTGTTTGAGTCTGAGAAGTGCCATAACATTAAGCTTAAATTGTAATCTCTCGAAGCGGACAATTAAAGACATAGGTTTAGAGGTATTTGATCCATGTATGCAATAAGCTGCTGCTATCTCAGTATCTGATTTAAACTTCTCTACAATTATTTTTGAGAGTAGTTCATCTGCGAATTTCACTAGGTTTGGACTTTCACGGTTCTCATGTAGACCTTCGATTCTAATATAACTCCTTCTGTATCCATCTTCTAGAGCCGCAAGTCTGTCTCCGAGTTTTTTGCTTTTGAAATTCACAGCTGTAGCTTTTCCATCTGCGTTAGATGCCAATTGTTCCGCTGTTTCAATTCAAGCCGTGAATTTCTGCTTAACATTGGCAAGTTCTCTCAGTTTAGACACATTTTCCTGAATGCGTTTCTCAATTTTTCTCAATATATCTTTAAAGACTGCATCAAAACGATTATATACACGTTTTTCCAAGTCTTTATATTCCTGCCGCACCTCTTGCAGCTCCAGCCACAGCTTCTCGTTTGTCTTCTTGATTGTCTTGAGCAAGCCATTTATTTCTTTCTTCATATTTTTCGGAATGTCTTTCTTGAGCTCACTTATGGCCGCGGCCAATGTTGCGATAATTTCCTTCAGTTTGGACAAATCGTTTCAGCTTCCATGCTCCGCGGGTGAAGTGACAACCCCCATTACAGCCGATGCTTCTGGCTTGCGAGGAGCAGATGAATGTGGGGACTGCAAGGCCATCTCTAGTTTCAAGTGATCCTCCGGAATTGGTTGAGCTGTTGTGACCTGCATCACTTGCACCTTCACTCCCATTTTCATTCTCGACTGGAGATGGTGCAGTGGAACGGGATCCTGGGAAGTCTGTGCTTTCACCTGCCTGTTCCAGGTCAGTCTCTTAAGGCCATACCTTGCACTTGCACTTGGGCCTGATACCTGTCTAGACTTGGGTGTGCTTTTAGGTTTCTTTTCCGTTTTTTTCTGACCCCCTTTCTTGTTACTCATGTTTATATACTGTAGTAGAAACTCCCTAGGTTGGGGAAATAAGAGGAAAAAAAGATGCTGTAACGAAGCTCCGCTTCAGACGTCCAGCTCCCATAATGGACGAGACCCCTTAATTTGGAAACATATATACATATATATATACACACATATTGTGAAAGGGGCTATATATGCCCGACCCGACATAGTCTGACAACAGAGGCACATGTAAAAGTCAAAGAAAAAGGACTTTTATTTTTCTTCAGCCGTGGGGCACGTCTTCCCTATATCCCACCGGCTCAACAGTCCCACACAAGCACACCAAAGTGAAACAAAAACACAACAAAATACTCTTTCCCCCACTCCTCCCAGGCAGCTTTATCTTTGTTCTCCTCCCGACTCTGGTGCCTAGAGTAGTTGCTGCATGCTCCTTTTATAGCATCGCTGGAAATGCTCCAGGTGCTCGTTGACCTACTTCAGGCTCCAGTTCCGGGTGTGGCTGCAGTCCAGCCCACATGGGCTCGTTAAGCCATACAGCTCCCCCTGGCGGTGGCCACGGAGCCCAACAGGGATGAGCTCCAGTGCTCCACCATTGTGGCCCCGATGCAACCCAGGGGCTACCACCAAGTCTTCTGAAGGATGTAGGGTGTAGCCCATGGGTGTTCCCCGGATCCAGTGTCAAAGGTGCTGTTTATATATATATATATATATATATATATATATATATATATATATATATATATATATATATATATATTAGAAAATATAGTATTGGGAGATACTTTTGTGATTAAGACTCAGATTTATATAGACTGTAGCCAGGGGAAAGCAGAAACATTAAAGATAAATATTAGTAAAATCACTCCAAATATTGTTATTCTCATTCTACACTTGCTAAACTATTGTGGCATGTGTTATCTAGTGTTCTATAGAAATTGTAAGAGAAACTATATAACTATAACACTAGACATAGCAGAGTTCCTAGGTTTTTCATGGATTAAAGATTAAAATGGCTTGGAATAATAGTAATTAACTAAAAATCTAAATTTAACATATTGCTAATGTAATTACTGTGTTTTACAGAAGCAAATTAATAGGTAAAAATGATATGCATATTTAATAATGTAGTGTAGTCTGGTATTATTTTATGTAAAAAAGTGCATTAGCTTTTAACTACTAAATAAAGGTATGTTTATTTTGAAAAGATGTCGACAGGAACACTTTTAATGATAACCAAATTAACATGATGAAAAGCATACCTTTAAAAATTCTAGTTTTCAATACAAATGATGCATTGAATAGAAGCAAACAGCCCATTGGTTTCAAAGGGTACAAATTAAATTGTCTGCTATTAGACAAACAAGAATAATAAATCATGCCCAGATGTTTATTTTTTTTGTAAGTGTGAAAATAATTCATAAAAAATGTAATTATATTACCCAGTTTGTTACTGTGGCTATAGGAGCATTTGGTGTTGGACAGTATGCTTGAATAATACATTTTAAGGTATTGTAAAGGTCAGTAGTGTATAATTAATATTTATTTTTTAAACATATGTATGTGTGTATTTTTAATTATTTTTAAGTTACACCAAAAAAGATGAGTTTAAAAATAAATGAACTATATTTAATAAAATTATATCTCCATTTGCATTTTTCTACATTCTGGGCTTCTTAAGATTTGCAGTGATGCCAAATCAGTTTAAATGTGTATGAGCCACCTGGCTGGATATGACCCATAAATAAGACATATGTTGAAGCAGTCTTTCACATTGATTCTCTCCACACTGTCAGTTGGCAATGCCCTGTATTTTGCATGGTAAAGTAAAGTGTGAACAAGGGGAAATAAAGAATAATTAGATATGTGTTTGGCTATTCAAGGAAGCAGAGTAGGAGGATAAAGACCGGGGGGTTTTAACAAAAATGTCTCATATATTAATGGGTATTTTTTTAACTAAAAGCACAAGTTATTAGTAATAAAAATATTATATATTATATTTATATCTCATACTCGCATTTCTTTATATCATTAATATTAAACCAGCTAAGAGAATTTCTCAGGATTCAAAATTAAAAGTATACTTCTTCTGTGTGAATTCCCTGGCACAGCAGACCAGGCTGAGTAAATATTCACTGACAATATTGGATCAATTATCTGGGTATAAACTTTACAAGGAAACATAAAGATCTTTTTAAGCACAATTTTGCTAGTGCAATGGAAAACAAGATGTTATGGATAATCTCCCTTCACCTTACTCAAGGAGTCAATATTGTCAAAATGAATGGTCTCCAAAAACATCTGTGTCATTCCTAAAATGATCTTGAACATTTTGAGAACAAGCTTTCTTTATATTTTATCGTAAAAAATAGTGCTTTTTAACCCTTCATAAATTAGTGTGTCTATGACTAAGGAGCTTGAAATGTTCCAAAATAGAATTAATGAGGACATTGCAGTTAAAATCTCAAAATGTGTTTCTGAAATGATCAGCAAGGTGTTTCCCTGTTTTACCAATAGGAACTGACAGACAATTCCCTATATGAAATGATGCTAATATTCTTTCAGACAGAAGGTTTGTTGTTGGATATGAAATCTTTCATTAAAACAGGTGTTACTGCTTAGACATATTATAATAGAAAGACAATTAGAAGGGAAGCAGAGGCTTCTGTTACAACAGAAAGTGCCTGATGGGAAATGTTGCTGTAAAATGTAAATGGAGCTGTGAACAAGATGTTTGTCCAGGCTATGTAATAAACAGTAGGGCATCATGGGTGGAGAATGGAAAAATTAATCAGTCAAATGAGTAAACTTTGCTTAATAGCTTGTATGGGAAAAAAGAACATTAGCCTGGAAGAGGAGAGTGAGGGGAATGCCGTATCCATTCCTTTTTTGCTCTTCAGGTAAAAATACAACAAAATCTGTTCCTTGCTTGGCTGAGATGTACTATAATGTGAGAAGAATATTCCCTGTCAATTAAAAAAATACATTCTAACTACTTAATTCTGGCAGATGTTTTCACTTTCTGCAGAGGTGGCAGAGTCTGAGGAACTTTGAGAACAACAAGAGTATTAGTGTGTCTGATATGAAAAGGGGCTTAGAAGAGTCCATTGGTTTATATTAATAATAGAAAAGTCTTGGAAAGGTGAAATGTATGTTGAGAAATGATGACGTGGTGAAAACATTGACTATAAACTTGAGGGATGGATGTAAATTGTAGGTTACTGAATTTCTGAAGCTTAATCCTGAAGCAAAAGACAACAGCAACACATTTATTGATTTATGTTTTGTAAGGGTTTTTGAACAGGACATCACAATATAATTTATTTATATAAAATTTTAATAGGACCCAAAAAGTAGGATTTTAGGCAGCAGTTCTTTAGAAGAAAATATTTATCTTGAATACTGCTCTGATCAGTCAAGCAGTCAATTTTGTGACTGATTTTTGTTATAAAGTGTAATAAAGTATTCATTTACAAAAGCTATGTTTTACACACCAGTATCAAAACCAGTACTAAAGGGAACATATGGCAAAGGGTAAGATACAAGTTCAAATATTTTGTTTTAGCTTTGGTGTACATAGATAAGGAGTTTCTGTTTAACACCTTAGATTGCTATAAGCCTGTATAATTATTGCCAAAATATAGCAATAAGATGGATGCTTTATCGTTGAACATGGAGTCAAATTTAGCTTTAGTGTTGAAAACTTTGGAACCCAGGAAGCTTTTTTTTTATCTTCTTGGTTAACATTGATTAGAATTGTAAAAATCCACTCGAAGTAATAGCAATTTTATATATTTCTTTATATAATTCTTCTCGTTTGATATGCTATTCAGTGATGAATACTGGTTCCGGGTCCAATTTGGTGACATAGGTGCCAGAGGACTAAATTTCCTAAACCCTTCCATCTGATCGTTACCCAATCATCCTGTGCCTTAGTTGTTGCTTCTGATTTTTGACATGTATACGCTATGTTGGGGTCTGTAATCAAACCAAGACAATCAAATTTCATTTTAACAGCATTCTATAATGTGGTTCACAATGTAGCCGACAAAGCCTTGCCATGGCTCAAAAGCTTACATAGACAATAGATTCCAATTCAAGTGATGTATAAATGACATTGGTTGATGTGCTGTTAGTTAGTTATTGGGTTTGGAGGGTTTATGACTAATTGTAGCTTAGATTTCTTAACCATAACATTTATGAATGACAAAAATGGATGGTTGCTTTGGATAATGATGGTGAGCAGGACTGGAACTTTTCTGCTAAATTGTATTGTCAAAGAAATATTTAGTCATTATGATCTGCAGATAAAGAAGCCATTTTGTTCTTTTGGTGTAACATATATTCTGAGTACATATTTGTTCACTCTATGCTTACATTGAATTTCCCCTTGGGATTAATAAAGTATCTATCTATCTATCTATCTATCTATCTATCTATCTATCTATCTATCTACAGAGTGATGCTTGCATAATTCACTTCCAATTCCATTAATTTCTTTACTTTTACATTCTTTACTTGTACTTCATGTGTACATTTTATCTACTTTTACATTCATGTTTACTTCTATATTTAACTTATCTCAAGCAGCAGGAGAAGAGAGCTGGTTTACCAGTGGCATGTGCATTCATCTCCCATCACTTGACTAAATTGTATTATGGATCAGTTTTGAAGTCAGGAATGGCAGTCAGATGAGTAAATGAGGAAAATATGCAAAACTTACAAGATGAAATAACCCCTCCTAAGGTCAGTTTCAAATGGTAAACTATCCATGCTTGACATTTTTGCATATGTTTAGAAAATAAAAAATATATATATTTCAGGATAACAGACGGAATTAAGCAGAAAGTGTTAAAAAAATTGCCTATGATATAAAATTTGTAGACAGTAAAAGTGTAATAGTTAGCATTGTTGCTTCTAAACTACAGAGTATACTTTGTGATAGGCAATAGTCAGGTTTTGGTTTGTCTCTTGTTTGATTCAGTCAGTTGTGAAAAATGAATAGATATGTAAGTCAAACCCTTTAATAATATAATGATATTTCTGGACTTCTGAATTAAACCCACCATGCTACTAAAATGAAATGTTGTTGCTAAACTACAATCTATACAAGTAAGACTTGTTCCTCCTTTAAAGAGCATGATTTCTTTAGGCTCAGTCAAAAGGTGGTAAGGAGATTTAAAACAGGTGAAACTGTTCACTGGTGATGTAATATAAGAAAGACAGATTTGTGTAAGCTACACCCTGAAATATGCTTTTATGGATTATAGTAAGGTGTAAGAAGCATAATTAAGACAAAAATAGGCTCAATATGATACTGTGACAAGTTGTACATTTTGGTATATTTTAATGAACCTATACATACTATATACACACACCAAAATACATCTGTGGTATAAATTTAAATGTATCCTATTTAACATTCTTAAAAACTGGTTGAATAAGGATGGTTAAATATTTTTACTAATAACGATAATAATAAAGAAATGCAACTATTCAATTTATACAAACAAGCAAATAATTCATTAACATATTTGTGTTAAGGCAGAACTGATGATAATTTGATTAATTTTATAAAATGTGTTATTTAAATTTGGAAAGACACACTATTTAATTCTGTTATTGTTTTGGTTTAATTTAAAGCCACTCAACAAAATGGCCTTGTACTGATGAAAAGCCTATAACACTGTAACACTGTTTGGAGATAAAGATGTTGTGTTTGATTAAACATTATTTATTCATGAAGTATTGATTTATAACAAAGTAAAATGATGAATGCATATATTTATTCAAATTGCTAATAATGAATCTGATAAACAAATTAAAGTCCATCTATCCATTTTCTTCTCTCTTCCTCTAACATTTAACATGTCAGGAATCATCCTTGAGTCGAGTGCCAGTAAACAAGGCACAGTAAGTGACAAAAAATGGCAGTTTACAATCATCAAATCAATCTAAGAGCCATATATATAAAAATCCAGATCTTTGGCAGTAACCCCAAATTATATGTATTACACATATAGTTGAAAGAAGACAGAATACTGTCAAAGTTATAAGATACTATCCTTGGTAAATACTGTTTAATAGAACAATCAGAAATTAAACACAATACAAAAATTAGGACCATAGGTCCAAATCTGTTTCACCAAGATCGGTGAACTACAAAATGAGGTTGTCATCACAGCAAAACTAGTCTTGACAGAGGCATGGTCCAGAATAAATGGTAACTTCTAGTTTTCTATTCTCTTAAATAAGGAATGGAATGGAGGAGGCAGTGTTTCTGAGTGACTTCATGTGTCTGGGATCTTCTCTTCTTCCATTCTAGGGAAACAAAGGCAAAAGGTATTATCAATCATGTTACATTTAAAGTCTTTCATATCTTATTTACTTGACCAGAGCCAGAAGCGTGCCACCTAAACTTGTGATTGTGACAATACTGCATATACTGTATATATATACACCAGCTGTACCCCATCTCTGCACCCACATAGTAATGAAATGGGACAAACTTTAAAAATCAATAGACGTTGGCACTATATCTGATCGTTTTCAGCTCTGATGGGAGAGTGTTCCCCACCAGCTACCCTCTAAAACACATGGAGCTCTGAACTCTCTCAGGTATCAGGTATCGCTAGCTAAGCGGAGGCTAGGTGCACTCCAACACGTGGTGAAACGTAGACCAACTCGAACAGAGGCTGGCGATTGAATGAGGAAGGCCCCAGCCCCCTCCTCTTGGCCCACAGCCACTCTCTTGGATTTGCACAAATACAATATGGTAGTTAGTGTGATGAAAGTAATCGCAAAATCAACCAGAAAGTTCAAGCAAATTAAAGAAAACAACCAGATCTAAATCTGTTAAGTAATTCTCTTGTGAAAAGCGGACAGACATAAAGACAGAACATGGTTGGACCAGGAAATCTTAAAACAGTTTCTTAGCGAGCGCCTATGGGCCAAGGATAACCTGCATCCCAAATTTCAAGTCCCAAGTCCTCATGGTTCGGGAGATTTTGTGAAGAGTGAGTCAGTGATATTTGGCTATATATATATATATATATATATATATATATATATATATATATATATAGTCACACTTGGGTCACAGATTTGCACAGAGACACAGGAGGTCGTAGAAACAAGAAGGATTTTTATTCAAACACCGCAAACACATGAGCTTAAACGTGCTCCATGACAAGTCAGAGATGACAGTTCCGCTAGGAGCAGAGAGAGATAAAAGCAAACAATCAATTCCAAACTGACAGGCGCTGGGCAAGGCTTATAAGTCGGCAGAGTATGCAAGGCTTGTATTACGCGTTATAGTGCAAGGATAAGGAGCAATGTGAGGGTAGTCAGTGTTTCAGGGTTTGTGGTTTTCCCAGGGGCGTCTGTATCTATTTGGGGTGCGATCAGCCCTCCAGCTCACACCCTCCCCCTCAGCTTTATTCACATTCCTGTGAATCAAGCGACTCTCTGTACCAAGTTCATGTAGTCGGGATAATACATCTGCGTTGACGTGTTCAGAACCTGGTCGGTGCTTTACTGTGAAACTGTAAGGTTGTAAACCCAGAAACCATCTCATTAGACGAGAGTTTGTATCTTTCTGTCGGTACAACCACTGAAGTGGAGCATGATCAGTTACCAAAGTGAAGTTTCGTCCCCACAAGTAATAGCGAAGCGCTTCCACAGCCCACCTAATTGCCAAGCATTCTTTCTCAATTGTAGAATAATTACGTTCCTTAGGAAGTAATTTCCTACTCAAATATGTGATTGGATGTTCTTCTCCATCAAAAATTTGTGACAGGACTGCGCTCACACCAAATGCACTTGCGTCTGTTTGCAAGATAAAATCTTTTGTGAAATCCGGGTTCCTTAGAACCGGGTAAGAAGACAATGCTTTTTTTAAATCGTTGAAAGAACGTTCAATTTTCTGTCCACAAGATAGGTCGGTTTTTTCTGCCTCTAGTAAGTTCTGTAAGAGGAGCAGCTCTATGTGCAAAATTTGGAATGAATTTTCTGTAGTAACCAGCGAGCCCCAGAAAAGCGCGTACTTGTTTCTGTGTCTCAGGTCTCGGGTAAACAAGCATTTCTTCTATTTTCCTTAATTGTGGCCTAAGTAAACCCTTGCCCATAGAATAGCCTAAGTAATGAGTCTCGGACATGCCTAGTTTACATTTCTTAGGGTTAGCAGTAAGGCCAGCCTGTCTCAAGCTTTCAAGAACGGCTTGAAGCCGCTCTAAGTGTGTTTTCCAATCATTGCTAAAAATCACGACATCGTCAAGGTATGCCCCGGAATATTCAGAATGAGGACGTAGGATCTGATCCATCATACGCTGAAAAGTTAGAGGTGCCCCGTGAAGACCAAATGGGAGTCTTGTAAATTCATAGAGAATGCCGTTTTCTCACAACTGCTAGCCTCTAAAGGCACCTGCCAATAGCCTTTCGTGAGATCTAGCGTGGAGATATAGCTCGCCTGACCCAGTTTTTCCAACAGTTCATCGACACGGGGCATGGGATAAGCATCGAATTTAGAGACCTTATTCAAGCGTCTGAAATCGATACAGAACCGAACCGAACCGTCTTGCTTTGGGACTAATACGACTGGGCTGCACCAGTCACTTTACTTTCACGAATTACACCCAGTGTCAGCATCTTTTTTACCTCTTCACGCACAATATTTCGTCGCGCTTCCAGAATCCGGAACGGCCGCATCTGTACGCGAACATCAGGTTCAGTGGTAATTTTATGTTTTGTAATGTTAGTCTTGCCTGGTAAATCTGAAAAGACATCAGTGTTCCGTTCTATCAAAGATAACAGTTCTGTCTTTTGCGTGTCAGTAAGATCGTTACCAATGGTAACATCGGTCTGAGAAACAGCAGCCAAGGAAGTGTTAACCTCTTGTCGGTCGTGCCATTCCTTCAAGAGGTTAATGTGTAAAATCTGGAATGGTTTGCGCCGGCCTGGTATTCTAACCTTGTAATTTACCGGGCTCATACGCTCCTCAATAATGGCGGGGCCCTGCCATTTAGCTAAGAATTTGTGTGGATCCGAGGGAACCAGTACCAAAACACGATCGCCAGGTTTGAACTCACGGAGCTTGCTGCCTATCGTAAAGACGCTTCTGAGTTTCCTGTTCTCGTTGTTGGTGTTCCACAGCAATAGAGGAAAGCATAGAAATTCTGTCTTGCAACGAAATTAGTCGATCTGCAAAGCTTGGACCTTAGCTGCTCTCTCGCTTCCTATCCATTCCTCACGTACCACATCCAGGATGCCTGCGCCGCCTGCGAATAACAACTCGAAGGGACTCAAGCCAGTGGACGCCTGTGGTGATTCTCGCACCGCGTACAAACAAACGGTAGGACAGTGTTCCATGTTGTGGGATCATTATGAGCAACTCGCCTGATCATCTGTTTCAATGTTTTGTTAAATCGCCGGTTAAACCATTCGTTTGAGGATGGTAAACAGTAGTACTCAATTTCTTAATAGCAAAGCTGTCACACAATTGTTTCATCACGCGAGAAGTGAAAGGTGTGCCTGATCAGTTAAGATTTCTCTAGGGATACCAATACAGTAAAAGTTTCACATAGTGCTTTGGCTACAGTCGAAGAGTTGGCCTTTTCAGCGAATCATTTCTGGATATCGTGTCGCATAATCAACCAACACCAGCAAATATTGGTACCCATCCTTAGTCTTAGGTAATGGTCCCACAATATCTAATCCCACACGCTGAAAGGGAACTTCCAATATGGGCATAGGACAAAGGGGAGCCCGAGGAGGCTTATAAGCAGAGACGATCTGGCAGTCTGGACATGAAGTACAAAATCGTTCAACATCTTTTCCCATATTAAGCCAATAAAATCGTTTTGATAACCGGTCTCTAGTTTTGTCGGCACCAGGTGCCCCCAAGATGTGTGAATGTGCCAGATGCAAAACAGTTTCCCTATGTGCTTCAGGTACCACCAGTTGTTCAATAAATTCCCCCTCCAAATGATCTGAGATCACTCTGAAAAGGCAACCGTCCTTTTCTATAAAGTGTGGGGTTTTCACACCCCCGAATTACGCTCTTGGTAATAAGAGTCATTAGCAGGGCGAGCCTGTTTAAATGCATATTCTAATGAGCTATCAGTATGCTGCAAACGCACAAAATCTGATTGTTCGTTAACGCTCGGTTTGTGTTCGAGGCGTTGCAATCTGGGAAGATGTAGAAGGACCAGCCCATTCTGGAAGATTGTCGGGGTGACCTCCTCCGTCTCGCTGGAGAGATCGGGTTCAATATCTAAGTTGGGCTCTAGATTTTCCCGCCGCTACCAGTTCTTCGTCTTGGTTTCTTCTTCTTCTCCCCCACTAAGTTCATTAGTGGACTGGACTACTGGTCCCTTACATTTATTAATCAGTTTTGGAAAAAGGGCATTTCTCCGTCCTATGAGTAATGGCCAATGGCACGAGAATGAAATGGCAGACCAAACCTTAAAGTGGCGCCCCTATAAGTTAAAGGAAGAAGTAAAGTCTGATAATCTTTAACATCACCATGTACACAGCGTATTTTTACAGTCTCACAGTCTCTAAGGCATTGTTCATTAAGACAGTCTCGTCTCACAATACAAAGGTCACTTCCGAGTCTAACAATGCTGAGATTTCTCTGCCCCAATTTCACCGGGATCAACAAGCCATCTTTTCCATCCGGATATGTAATAGTTGAGCAACAAATCTCGCCAGTCCAATCTCCATTGAATGAGCTGGAGACAAGTGACATTCTCTTGCCAAATGGCCGAGTTGATCACACGGAAACATCTACGTGGCTCCGTTTCGAAATATCCTCTGCGGCGTCCCACGCCGGCGTGCTCTGTAGTGTCCACGGTTTCCTCGGCCCGCTGTTGCCGCTGTCTCCCCAGAAACAGGCGTCTCATCTACGACTGGATTTCCCGGGTCCTACCTGACCCCATTAGATTTTTAGGTCCTGAAGCTTGTTGATCAAAGCGACGAGAATGTCCTGGACGTTCGTTCACAGGTTGCGAAGCAGCACGAAATCCACCGCTTCTCCAAGCGGACTGTGAACCCTCTAATCGTCTGGCCATAATTGTTAATGATTTAATATCATGACGTTGAAATTCATCTCAAAGAACTTCAGGTATGCCGGCCAGTAATATATTCACGACAACTATTTCCATCACGTCTCCCTCAAACCAGCAGTGCACTTTATGTATCAAATCTTGAATTTGCACGGATTGGGTCATCCATGTTTAGTTTCCAGTCTTTAAGTGCATAAGTTTTAGACCTCTGAAATAAGTCTTCGGCGGCATCCATCTGTGCAACTACTTCTGGTACCACTTGTCACGCTTGGGTCACAGATTTGCACAGAGAGACAGGAGGTCGTAGAAACAAGAAGGATTTTTATTCAAACACAGCAAACACATGAGCTTAAACGTGCTCCATGACAAGTCAGAGATAACAGTTCCGCTAGGAGCAGAGAGAGATAAAAGCAAATATTCAATTCCAAAACTGACAGGCGCTGCGCAAGGCTTATAAGTTGGCGTAGTATCGCGCAAGGCTTGTATTACGCGTTATAGTGCAAGGATAGGGAGCAATGTGAGGGTAGTCAGTGTTTCAGGGTTTGTGGTTTTCCTAGGGGAGTCTGTATCTATTTGGGGTGCGATCAGCCCTCCAGTTCACAATATATATATATATATATATTGCAGACTAAGACCGGCCAGTCATCCCGGCCAATACCCCCAGGTCCCCAGGTGGAGCCCTCCCTGCATCATGGAGGTCCCCCGAATGCCAGCAGGGTATTATGGACAATGGAGTTGTCATCCACAGCCCTGCTGGATACCACAGGGGCTACTAGAAGGCACTGCAGGGAGGAGCAATGAGTATTTTGCATACAACCCGGAAGTGCATCCTAGTCACATGGACAAAGGGAATGACATGCTTCCGGGTTGAAGAAGAAGAGTTTTCATCTGACCCGGAAGTGCTAGGAAGTCACATGGACAGGGGTTTAGAAGCACTTCTAAAACTACAAAGAACTGGGAAAGATACCAGAAGACGAGCTGATCTGGGTGGCAGGATGGCAACGCGTCTGGGAGAGTGGATTGATTATTGTTATTGTTGGTTATTGTTTGTTTATGAGTATTGTGGAGAGGAGGGTGCTTTGTACACTGTGTAATTATAATAAAGACAATATTTGGACTTTTACCTGGTATCTGGCGACTGATCTGAGGGTTCAAGGGGACGACAGCGCCCCCTATCTGTCACTATATATATATATATATATATATATATATATATATATATATATATAGTGAGGGACGGTCAGGAGCCTGGCACAGTCGAGTCAGACTGGGGAAGATAGCATACACAGGACATTATCTTCCCCAGACCACCAGATGGCAGCCCTCCTGGGTTGCAGCAGCACCATGGTTTCCCACATAGTATCATGGGAACTGGAGTTCTTGTACTCAGCCCTGTTTGATTCCGTGGGTGCCACCAGAGAGCGTTGTGGAGACTAATGAGCCCCACCTTGTCGGGCTCCAGCCTAACATGAAAGTGCTCCCAGATCACGATTATGGAACACTGGAAGTACTCCTGGGTTTCACATAAAAAAGTAGCTGCCTGCCACTGATAAAAGCATAAACTGGAAGGAGGAAAAGCAATGCTTGTGTGGAGGATTGGAGGCAGTGACCAAAAGAAAAAGAAGACTTACAGAGTGCTGTATACTGTGCTGCTTAGTGCTTTACTTTTGTTTGTGGTGTAGGAAATGCTAATAAAGAGTTTCCCACAATAAAAAAAACTCTTTGTTTATTTTATACTTTTGTCCGAGTCTTTGTGTTAGGTGTATGGAGCACCCCATACTAGTCACAATATATACGTGTTTAAAATCTATGATGCTATCATTTTTAATTTTAAAAAGGAAGCAGCAGCATGACAAACATCAGCATTGATAGGCATTTCTGTAAAAAATGACAATGACTTTAAATATTACTTGATTTCAAAACTCCTATATTTTTGAATGACTGTTACACATTGCCAAAAGAAGACATACAAAAACTAGATTAACATGGTTTTGATGTGTGGAAAAGAAAAATGAAGAGAAAGCTACTGACAGATTCTAAAGAGAGTCTGGATGACCTCTTATGGAAAGAAGGTTAAGGGGAGACAGAGATTTAGGTGAAGGTACTGCATGGTAAGACATATAAGGGAGAGGGGCAGGATGGAGGAGACTAATCAAACCGGCCGACTCCTACTAAACGTATAGTGGCAGAAAAGTAGCCATGCTGTTTTCCTAGATTCTTTGTTTTTTTCTCCTCCTTTTTGGCAGCGTTTTCCTTTCTGAAATCACATTACTGTTTTGTCCATGAAATGCTGGGGCACTTATTGAATCACATCCAGACACAATGATTTAATGGCAGATACATATGCAAATCATATAATTTTTTCCCTTCATGCCATATATATATATATATATATATATATATATATATATATATATATATATATATATATATATATATATATATATATATCAATCAAGTTTCAGATTACATCAGTCGTCTTGTTTCATCAGTGGTACAATCTCCGTTGTGTATCAGCAGCAAGTAAGAAATTTTTTTTTTATTGTTGCATTTTCACCGATTTCCAGATCTGCTGTCTCTGTGAAAGTGCTGTGAGTGGCCCACCATGTAGCATTGTGCTCCTCCCTTCCTTGATCCACTCTGTGCCATTGACTCTTTTATTCAATGGAAATTGATATAGGCTGTTGTTTGAAAAAAACATTTTGATTCGATTTAAGACAAGTTTATTTGTGATTTTGCCTAACTGATACTATGAGCTTTGGAATCAAAATGTAGAAATTGGTAGTGTCTGTGTTATAGTTTATGTAATCTATGGATGGGTTTGCACCACTAGACAAAAAAGACCAGTGGCAACCTGATGTGTGTTGGTCAGACATGCAAATAAAAGTTTCTTTGTACCTTACAGAATACCAATAATAATGCATCTGAACACCATATTTCTTATTTCTTTCAGCACCAATTGTCCTGTTCATGTTGTGACCTCCCCCTTAAAAGTGTATTATCAGTAACCCATTTCTTGAAGTACTCCCTAAGGAAATGCAAACTGACAACCGCTACAAATCTTTACTGCATCTTATAAGTAAACATTTGTTCAAGCCAATGATATGATAAGGAAGTTCTCGGTTGCAATTTGTAGCAATTTTAGATGAATTTTGATTTTTAATCATAGTATTACTGAACACCTCTACTGGTGCTATCTTTTATAATACAGAGTCCTGCAGCAATCTGTGTGTATCCACAGTTACCTCCCTGCTCAGATGCTTTCCATGTCCATGACTGAAATAACGGGAGCACCAACAGCTTTTCAGATATGTTTCTGATTTCTTCATCACATGTAGTGAAACACAGAGAGTAATTATGGCATTTTTTAATGATTATTATCTTGTCTTCAGCAATAGAAATTCAAAACATGCAGTCACTAGGAGGACAGTAGAAGTACATTTTATAGAGTAAGTATTAAGAGGATCAATACAAATCCAGAACAGACATGGCATTAAATTCTAAAAGAGGGTTAACTGCAAAAAAAATTGAAAGAGAAAGTAACATAAGGAGCTATTTGAACAAAGAACAGCTATACAACAAAAAAAAATACCTGACTATTCTGATATCATGTAGTAAAGTGACCGTGGAACCATGGAACTCAAAGATGAAGAGTGAGCAATTGAAAGAGCTTTTTGGAAAAGTAGGTGGGACTTCATCTTCAATGTAAATGTTGAGAGAGACAAATCCTTGATTAGACCTACGAAGACAGTTTCAGAATATAGCAGCTTCAAACATGAATTAGTACTGAAAAAGCCATGAATAGTAATGAAGCCAGGATCAGAAGATCTTAGTTATCTTATTGGTTTATAGTATGTAAGCAGCATGTTCTAGACTGTTGATACAAACAGTTTGCAACTAGGTACCAGGTAGGGAATCCATTCCTGGATGGGTTTATCCATTCCCAGGAATTCGCAAATCCCGCATGTCATTCCCGGGAAATCTCGGCTGGCTGGGGATGACACAGTGCACAGGCATCTCACATGTAAACGGTTTTAGAACGACCGACACATATTTTTAATAAAACTACTGCAATATATTGACACCAATAAAAGACTAACCTTATCTACAAGCAGTTCATGCTGTCATATAAGTACATGTATCTAGTTCAGGGGTGCCGACACTTTTTCAGCTTGCGAGCTACTTTTAAAATGACCAGGTCGAAATGATCTAACTACATTAAAAATGATATATATATACTACACAAAAGAATTAAAGGAACACTTTTTAATCAGAGTATAGCATAAAGTCAATGAAATGTATGGGATATTAATCTGGTCAGTTAAGTAGCAGAGGGGATTGTTAATCAGTTTCAGCTGCTGTGGTGTTAATGAAATTAACAACAGATGCACTAGAGGGGCAACAATGAGATGACCCCCAAAACAGGAATGGTTTAACAGGTGGAGGCCACTGACATTTTTCCCTCCTCATCTTTTCTGACTGTTTCTTCACTAGTTTTGCATTTGGCTACAGTCAGTGTCACTACTGGTAGCATGAGGCGATACCTGGACCCTACAGAGGTTGCACAGGTAGTCCAACTTCTGCAGGATGGCACATCAATACGTGTCATTGCCAGAAGGTTTGCTGTGTCTCCCTGCACAGTCTCAAGGGCATGGAGGAGATTCTAGGAGACAAGCAGTTACTCTAGGAGAGCTGGAGAGGGCCATAGAAGGTCCATAACCCATCAGCAGAACCAGTATCTGCTCCTTTAGGCAAGGAGGAACAGGATGAGCACTGCCAGAGCCCTACAAAATTACCTCCAGCAGGCCACTGGTGTGAATGTCTCTGACCAAACAACCAGAAAGACTTCATGAGGGTGACCCAAGGGCCCCATGTCCTCTAATGGGCCCTGAGCTCACTGCCCAGCAGCATGCAGCTCGATTGGCATTCGCCATAGAATACCAGAATTGGCAGATGCACCACTGGTGCCCTGTGCTTTTTACAGATGAGAGCAGGTTCACCCTGAGCACGTGACAGAAGTGAAAGGGTCTGGAGAAGCCATTGAGAACATTATGCTGCCTGTAACATCATTCAGCATGAGCAGTTTGGTGGTGGGTTAATGATTGTCTGGGGAGGCATATCCATGGAGGATCACACAGACCGCTACAGGCTTGACAAAGGCACCTTGGCTGCCATTAGGTATCAGGATGAAATCCTTGGACCCATTGTCAGACCCTATGCTGGTACAGTGGCTCCTGGTGCACGACAATTCCTGGCCTCATGTGGTGAGAGTATGCAGGCAGTTCCTGGAGGATGAAGGAATTGATACCATTGACTGGCCACCACACTTTCCTGACCTAAATCCAATAGAACACCTCTGGGACATTATGTTTTGGTCCATCCAATGCCACCAGGTTGCACCACAGACTGTCCAGGAGCTCAGTGATGCCCTGGTCCAGATCTGGGAGGAGATCCCCACAACACCATCTGTCATCTCATTAGAAGCATGCACCGATGTTGTCAGGCATGTATACAAGAACACAGGGGCCATACAAAGTGCTGCGTACAATTTTGAGTTGCTGCAATTAAATTTTGGCAAAATGGACTAGCCTGCCACATAATTTTTTCACTCTGATTTTTGGGGCGTCTTTGAATTCAGGGCTCTGTAGGTTGATCATTTTCATTTCCATCAAATGATGTGGCATCCTTTTGTTCCTAACACATTACCCAGTCTATATCAGTATAGATATCCAGGAGGATTTCTTTTTCCCATTGAGATCTGATGTGTTTTCAAAGTGTTCCTTTAATTGAAATTGAAATTTCAAGTTGCTGTTCAAAGCTGTTGTCTGACAGACGCCGATGAAGTCTACCCTGTCCCGGCATTTGTGAGCTGCCGAGTGCAGATTCTTCCCAGTCCACTGTGCTCAGTCTTAGTCAGAGCTGGGAGACTGACAACTGCTGCTGGTTAACTGAATCAATCTGCAAAACACTACATCGTGGGCCAAAAAACCGTGCCACTTAATTATTTTCAACTATAACTCAGTTATTTCTTTATCGATTTTTACACTTTTACACGCTATATATGCGAGCTTGGCTGTTCCCGGTTTTCTGGGAATTACAGCAGTTTCATTCCCGGGAATGTGGGAATGAAAAATGTCCGGGAATCCCAAGCGCCCGATTACTGGATTCCCTAGTACCAGGATTTTAAAGACAAAACAACATTTCCCAAGAAGGCAGAGCAGATGTGCCTCCTAAAAATTCTTGTGGTTCGTAGAATTTTGCTTTGGTCAAGACTGTGTAAGCGGCATTCTGAACCCAATGTATTTTACTGCTGCTTTCTGCAGGAAAGCCATTAAAAAGAGAATTACATAAGTCCAACTGTGAAGTGATAAAAACATAGCAAAGCACTACTTCAACATCCTGATCTAAAGAGGTACTTTTGAAAGCTGGTAATATTTCACAGATGATAAATTTAAGTTTTGACTTTGACTGTAGGATTTAAAGGTCATGCTACTGTCAAATATAACTCCAAGTCAACTCACAGTGGTAGATGGGATTAGTTTGAAAGAGTCAAAGTTTAATCAGAAAAAGTCAGGATTCTTAAGGCATACAGGTAATCCTAACCAGCTATTGCTTATTATGTTTTTCTTAGACATCAATTATGAGCAGCTGCAAAATGATACTTCCAAATATGGATTGGGGGATTATGGTAAGCTCTTTTTTAGTTTTTTTTCAGTTACCTTATTTTACACACTATTTTTTACTGCAGCATAAAATAATTTTATTCATCTATTTATGAAATTATATTTACAAACATGCTTAATCCAGCACAGGGTCTATCCAACCTGCACTGGACAAAATAAACGAAGCAACGCATTTCATTGTATTCTCATTCATATTTTACCACTTTAGTGTTACCAGTGAACCTAACATTAGTCTCTAAGATGTGGAGGAAAATGGAACTCCAGATCACAACTTTTCATCTCCACATTTTTGTATCAACTGATGTGCATAATATACACTCTGTTAGATCTCCTGTCTTAAATATTCATGACAATTCAATTTGCTGTTATTTTACTTTAAAGTCTTAAAAACAGCAATAAACAATATCAATAACTATTACTAAACACTGACTAGCTAATACTGATAAGTGAATCTCATGGAGTTTGCTTCGCCATGATATCGTTTATACTCTGAAATGATCATGAAGTTTGTCAAACTCTGTGAAATGCATTGAAGTCAATGGGGAAGAAGGAACTGAACTAGCTTTTAGTGAATTATAACGGTTTAATTGTATCTTAATTGTCCCAGAGGGCTAGGGAAGTGTCAGCCAAATAGTAGGACTGATTATTGAGGTCACTGTGCTCCAAACAACAAAAATTGCAGACTGAATGTTAACTACTTACAAAATACAACAAATAGCCACAAACAAGTAATAAGTGAAAAAGATACAGAGATACATACACAAATATAAAAACTGCTCAACAAATCAAGGAAGCAATCATCACAGTCTAAAACCAAGTCAATTACGCTTCATTTAGGAAGCATATGCAGTTTTAAATCAACTTCACTGGCTTTTGTGCAAATAAAAGTGACAACAGGTCAGGGAATGGGTTAGCAAGTGGTGGACACAGACAATTGTTCTCTCCTTTTTGTTTCTGATTGATTCTTCTCTAGTTTTGCATTTTACTATTGTCCTTGTCATTACTGATTCCATGAAGTGGTACCTGCAAATGATTCGGGTTGCACAGGAAATCAAGTTCCTCCAGGATAGCACATCCATATGTGCCATTGTAAGAAGGTTTATTGTGTCTCCCAGAAAAGTCTCAAGAGTACAGAGGAGTTACAAGGAGACAGGACGTTACACAGGGAGAACTGAACAGGGCCAAAGAGAGGCATCAACCCATCAGCAAGTTTGGTATCAGCTCCTTTTTGCAAGGAGGAACAGAAGGAGCACTGCTAGAGCCCTACAAAATGACCTCCAGCTGGCTATTGGTGTTCATGTTTCTTGTCAAATTGTCAAAAAAAGATTCCATGAGGGTGGCATGAGGGCCCGACATCCTCTAGTGGGACCTACACTCACAGTCCATCATCGTGCAGCTCGATTGAGATTCACCAGAGAAGACCACAATTGGCAGCTCTTCCATTGGCATCTCTTTCTGTTCACAGATGAGAGCAGGTTCACACAGAGCTTATGTGACAGATGTAGAAGAGTCTGGAGACGCTGTGGCGAATGTTATGAAGCCTGGAACATCATTCAGCATGACTGGTTTGTTGGTAGTTCCATGATGGTCTGGGGAGGCATATCCTTGGAAGGTCACACAGACCTCCAAGGGCTAAGCAACGGTGCCCTGACTGCTGTTCGGTACCAGGATGAAATCCTCAGAACATTGTAAGAACGTACACTGGTGCAGTGGGCCCTGAGTTCCAGGATGATGAAGGCATTGATGCCATTTTCTGGCCCGCGTGTTCCCCAGACCTCTGGAACATTTTTTTATTTCTGCATCCGACGACCTGCAAAGTAACGCCACAAACTGTCCATGAGCACACTGATTCCCTGATCCAGTTCTGGGAGGAGATCACAAAGACACCATCCACCATCTTATTAGGACCATGCCCAGACATTGTCTGGAGTGCATAAAGGTACATGGGGGGCCATACATGCTACTGAGTCACATCATGAGAAGATACAGTCTTTCCCGGGTGCAGACAGGGTCCACAACCTTTGCCCTAGGTAATCCCTAAGAGTTAGATGATGCCTCTACAAGTTCACCAATATAGTAAATACAATGGCCTTGCCAAGAAGCAGAGATGGGACTTGCTTGTTCCACTGTTTGAAACTGTAGTTCCATTTACAGCTAGAGTGTCTTTTTTGTTTCCTATCTATTTATGCAGATATTTTGCAATTTTTTCTTCTATTGAGGATATAGAAATGCCTTGTAAATAATAATAAATCTTTCATTATTACTATTAGTTCACTGGGTCTCATTCTAATTTGAGGAAGGTGAGGTACAGGGCTCTTTTAAGGCTTATTTTCACATTTACCTGTGGCACATCAACACTAGAATTTTTTTTTACCGTGTCCTGTTAGGCTGTGAAGCAATCACAATTGATGTCTGAATGTTGGCGACTAGCCTTACAGTTTTTCTCTCAGGTGGAGCGTTACAGCTTCTGCTGACGTCACGCCTGATACCAAAACTTTATTAAAAATATTTTCAGATGTTTTTAAGATTCGAACCGGACACGGAGACAAAAGTGAAAGAAAAAGAAGAGAGAAAAGGAAGAGATGGAGCTAAAGGGGGAAGGGGGGGTTTTCGTATAGAATAAACAATAAATGAACCAGAATCCGCTTCTAGACCTGCAGAAAGAGAGGGGGAACCACAAGACAAAAACATTGCTGCATCAGCTACATGAAGATATATAAAAGTAAAAATGTTTGCTGACAATCATACAGTAATTATTACTAAGGCATTTAGGGCCAACCACAACCTTAGATCATGTGCTGAATATGTCCAAGTCATACTTATGAAATCACCATGTGAGCACTTGTGTGCGTACGCATGCTTGTATGTGTAAGGTTTCTCTATAGGAGCATCCAATAGTGAGTGTGAAGGGCCACAGACCTGCCCCCAAAAACGTCGGAAGATGGAGGGAGTTCCAAGCCCAGAGATCCAGAGGTCACCCCAGAGCGCGGAGACCCCAGGGAGGCCGTCACCAGAGAAGCCCCAACCCCCCCTCGAGAGGCACAGAGGATCACCCCGTGGGCCACAACCAGCAGCCGGCAGAGTCCCGGGAGATATCAACGGCAAGCCCTCAGGCCTGCCCGCAGCTGCTCACCCCCGAGTCGGCCGGGCCCGGAACCCAGCAGCCCGGGACCCAAGGGCGACCCACCCCCGAGGACCCAACAGAGCCCAGGGAACCAGATCTCACCAGGCAGCCACCGGGAGCGACCAGACAGATGCTTAAGGCAGGAGGAGGGTAGGCGAAGATGTTGTAGCATTGCCAGATGTCCCAGGAGAGGGGAGGAGTCCAAAACCCCACCTGACATATACAGTCACACACAAACACAGTCATACACTCCCTCCCTCATGCTCTCACAAACACATACAACCCAAGACTTACAAGGATGTACGCCAGACACCCATTCACACTCCCCATACACACCCTACTAACTCTGGTCCCGGTGCTGCCGTACCTGAGGTACAACCATTCCCGGACGCCAGAGCTAGCCCCGTTCCGCAGGGGTAATAATGAGCAGGCACCCCCGTCCAACGCAGAGCAAAGCAACCCACCACTCCAGACCACAGGCAGACGGCCAGCTCCCACTCCTAGCCTCCAGCCCGGGCAGCTAACTGAGAACAGAGGTGTAATAAGACCTCTAGTCTCCCTCCGCCTGCTCTAATGTAATGTTGATGTTTGTTGATAAGGTGCATTTTGTGGTTGTGGGGGCACGGGCAGTGCCGGCACCATGTGGCCTACACCAGCTGATGCCAACACACAGCCCCACTTCCCCCCCAAAACTCTGTGTGACTAGGTGCAGTTTAAAATTGGAAGTGGGCACCGGCACTCGGAGTGATGCTGAAATTTCCCCCCACCGGATGCCGTTGAGTGTGCCCACTCCCAAGGCCCTAAGTGTGCATTTGTGTGGAATGTTGTTTGTGGAAGTGTTTAATGTGCAAATAAAATTGGGGGGTAGGCTGCCACAGGACTGCGGAAATGGGATCCATACCCGCACCCCCTGACTTACCCACACCCCAAGGCCCTATGTGCATGTTTGTGTGATGATGTGAAGGAGCAGGAGGAGGGAAATGTCTGAGGATGGGGAGGAACGGCTGAGGGGCCTGAGCCCTCCAGGGAGCCAGCTCCCTTACTGGCCCCAATAGGCACCTCCGTTCCCAAAATCCACCCGGGGCACGGAGGCCCCAGCCCATCTAGCCATGGCCCGAAGCACCAGCATCACAGAGCCCCACGGAGTCTGAGGCCACCAACCCACACCACCCCAGCAGAATATTTACTCCCATCCTCACATTTACTCAACATTCAGATTAAGTAAGACATAAGACACCTAGGTAAAGCTGGATCCCCCCCCCTCCCGGACATCCCCCTCCCCCATGGTGGAACTGCCGCATGTCATGCCATCAACACTAGAATTACCAGAGCCTATGAAAAAACTTCCGGCCCACCTTAACTCTTTCGGGGCTGATGTCAACTCTTGTCAAAAGGAGGAGTTGACAATGGTAATTATCTGTAAACTGTGACAGAACCAACAGTTATGTTTTAGTTGGACTCTCGTTGCTAGAAGGAAAGTTAGCTCAATTGGTATTGACCAAGATTTCCTGTGCTCGCGTGAGTTGTAAGGCGCAAACAATGGCAAAAATGGTGCTGACATAATGGCGAATGCGTAAAGTAAAATACTCTGCGGACGACGTTTTGCCTATTATCTCTGAATTGGACTATGACTCGTCAGACTCCGATTTTGATACAAGTGATCGAAAATATATGTGAGGTTCCAGCTTCAGCTGACTGATCCCCAATCGTGGTGCTGAACAGGTTCATGTAGCTGACACGCCTACAGCAATGTTCACCAGGTAGAACTGCCACTTAACAATGATAAGAGGTAGAAACCAGATTGCAATGCACCGCGACTGTGACTGCTGCTGCTGCCCCAGCCACGCGAAGACAGCCTGGCAGCAAACTTGCTGCACATTCTTGGCAAACTGGCAGCCGCAGCATGCAGCAACAGATGTTTTATTTTGATTTCTGTGTGAAGCCATTACTTTTCAGAAAACTGTTTTTTGGAAAAAATATTTAGCCCTCAAAGAGTTAAATCCGTTCACACCTATCCATCAGCGTCTTTTATCCTGTAAATGTTACCAATAAAGACAAGCAGAAAGCAGCCTGGTATCCCATCCTCCCATGTGACAGTAGCCAATTTTGACTACAGAGTTCTATGTACATTAAACAAGCATGGACAAGATGCTATTTTTTATTATTATTTTAAACCAGTGGTTTTAATAATTAAAACATTTGGATTTCTATGATCCATAGCAATACACTTTATTGCGTTCCTTTAATATGAGTAGTAACATCCTTAACATCTTCTAAGACTCTGTGATGGCCAGCGCAGCTTCCTACACTGTGGTATGCTAGGCTGGAATTGTCACTTCAAGAGAGGCCCGTGAAATCAACAAGATAATTAAAAGGGCAAGCTTAGTTATGAGATGCACCCTGGACTCCCTGATATAGTACAAAAGATAAAAATTAAAGCAAAATTGAATGCCATTTGGTTCAATGCTGCATATACTCTCTCTAACACACTAAAACTGATGATTTTCAGCCAACAAATTATTCAGCAAGTCTGTCAATGGTACTGGGGCTCCATTATATCAACAGTGATACACCGGTATAGTAGTTCACTGGGGCAGTGACTGGCAAGTGAGAAGTTTTTTTTTCCTTTTTAATTTTCTTTCATTTTTGTCATTCTGATAATTATTCTGACCATTGTATGTGTGTTTGTGTGTGTGTTTTATTTACAGTATTTAATAAGCTTTTATAAAAAGACAAATATCACTCTGGGGAAAAATACATTTCTAAACATCAGCTGGCTGCAGGTTAAGCCTTAATTTTTGCATCTAAAAAGCATCAAAACCAACTTTGCTATTTTTTGGTGACGATATTACTCACATTACCAAGTCTTCTCTGAAGCTGTTAATAAGTCATTAATTTATGTCATTAATCAGAAATGGTGCACAGTATGTTGAAGTGAGTTACAGAACTAACTCTTTAAAATTCAGATTTTCCAATTTCTCATTCCCTACTCTGGTATTTTGCATATACTGAAAGAAATGCAATTGCATATCCCTCCTTAGACTTAAATAAGAAAAATTTGAACATAGAAATATAAAATGCTAATCTTCTGCCAATAATTTGTACTTCTTGATCAAAGATCTACATTTCTCCTTTTAATGATTAATTTACAAAATGCTTTAGTTAAATATTTTCTAAATGTTAAAATTTCCAAATGTACAGGATAAACAAGTTCATGGGGTTAAATATGACCCCGTTTAGGCAAAAACATCAGAACAAAAAAACAATAATGTCAACTAATTTTATTTTTTTTTCTTTTCAGACTTGAATGGGATTGCATGGATATACTAGTTATGAAAAATTACAAAAAAAAAATTGTAAAATGATACTGTACCTGCAGTTAATGATTTTCGGTACCAGAAGTAAACATCATCTTTTCTCTCAACTCTGCTATCCACCCTGACCTCAGTACTTATTATTGCAGTTGTGGAAAAATATCCATTTCTTACACTTAACTAATTGAAACGGGGGATCAAGCCTACTGCTTTGACACAATCTAGACTTTACCAGGGACCTATTGCTTCAATTAAAGCCGGAAATCAAGGCTATCCTAAGGGAAGTGGTGGACAGTGTGGCACACCAGGAAGGTTGGAGCAACATAGGGAGTTTAGAGTTATTTGGGGTTGTTATTTGTTTCAGAATTGTTTTGGTACTGATACTGAGGTCTGAAAACCGGCACTAGACTTCAATACCATATAATGAGCAAAGGAAAACTTGATTATTCTGAAGTTATTGGTATGTTAGGCGATTCTGACCATGACAGTCTGGACGATGTTTTAGATGAAGGTAACGTATTTGAAAATGTTATTATTACATTTACTCTTAGAATCAATGACAAGGCTAAGTTTCTTCAGGAAGAATTTGGCAGAAAATTTATCAAGCCCACAATCAGAATGAGAGTCAAAGCTCCAAGAGAAGGAATACAAACTTTAGTACAAATGGCAATGGAAACAGATACAGGTCCTCTTCCTCAGGTTATCTTAGCAATGCATTCTGAGCACATTTTAACTTGCACATGGTCTAAAGACTTTAAATACTGTAAGAGATGCGTTGTTTATACTTTCTTCATTTGTGTGGAACACACTAAGAGTGAAGTTACTGTTTGTGTGAATTGCCGTCCCTAAACCAGTAAGAAATCATGTGTTTCAGTAAAAATAAGTCATTTTCTAAATTATTAACATTTTTATAATTATTTTTTTCTATGAAGAGACAAGTGTTTCATTTTAAATAAATATGAAGAGTATTGACATTTTTGATGTTTCATTTTTCCTCATTGTACAAAAAATTCACAATTTAAACTAAAAATATTTCATATTCCAGTTTTAATAGACTTTTGTAATAAAAGTGAACCAATGAAAACAATCTAAAATAAGTAAAATACATTAAAAAAAAGTTAGGGTGAAAGTTGCTGTGGTGGGCTGGCACCCTGCCTGGGGTTTGTTTCCTGCCTTGTGCCCTGTGTTGGCTGGGATTGGCTCCGGCAGACCCCCGTGACCCTGTAGTTAGGATATAGTAGGCTGGATAATGGAACCCACTATCCAAAATCCCTTACATGCCCAAACATCTATATAACTAGACACTAATGTCTATATGTGTGACTGTTCCCTCCATGCAATCTGATTGGTCAATTTGGCTTTGGTCTGACTGGTCAGTGTCATGGATAGGAAGCACCAGGCAAGGTTGGCTGACACACCCTCAGAAAACCGAGGAAAGACATAGGAGGAACGCTGAGAGTTACCTGCAAACATGGAAAAGTATTTGCAAGAATACGAGTCTATTTTACAATATTCTAGTACAGTACTATCTCAGGTTCACTGCAACTGACCCAGAAAGCCTTGGAGGACACTAAAGAAAACAAAGTAATTCTTCTGAAAAATACATTTCATCTGCTGAATGAAGATAGAATGTAAAATTTTCAGCTTAAAAATTTTCCTATTATAGACGTTTTCTGACTGAATGATGTGAGGTTGGTGACTGTTGAAACTCAAAGTATTGACTTTATTCGTAGAACAGTAACTAATACTCACCGGCCATGTGTTAAAATTCTTGCTGGATTGCTGGAATGTCTACATTGTAATTTCAGTCATTGCCTCCATTATCATCATTATAAAAACAGATATTTGAAAAATGAAAAAAAAAATCCATTAATCAATTTTTATTGACACTTGCATAAATAAGATTTGAATTCTAGCTGGGCATAAACCTGTGTATGTTTTACTATATTATAGCAAAACAAGAATAACACTTTCCCAGAAAAAAAAATATGTTCCTACTGTAAACAAATTTTAAATTAATTTTCATTTTGATTTAAAATGTGTGCTGTGTGCAGACAGTAAAATCCTGTTATTATTTTGCAGTCTACTTGTCTGTTGCTTTAAATATCTGAAATAGGGTTAAGCAAAGTAAAATCTAAATCTGCAGTATTTACCTGACAGTATAATTATTAAAACTAAATTATCTGCATAGGAGGTATTCACAAAGTTGTTCTTATTTATAATAATAACAGACTGTTGGTAAAAATGTGATGTTATTCTCTTCATTGACTTGTGATCAAATAATTTATAAAACTAGACTTCAGAATCCTCCTTTTATACTAAAGGTTCTATTAAAATTTATCAAAATTATAATGTCCTACATTAGGAAGTTCTTAACTAGTCATCACTCTGCTGGTGAGAAGTATATTATTTGGCAGTACACAGAAAACACAAGAAGTAGTATAATGACTTTTAGTCACTCGTCTTGGTTCAGCTGATATTAGTTTGGTTATAAAGATCCATATTTAATGGATAGTTTTTGTAGCAACCATTCCTAAGAGCTTTGTTAGTATTTATGCTTATTTTGTCTCCAGACAAAACCTTTGTACTGTATCAGATAAATTGTTTTCTCCTTCTAGGTTGATTTTCAGTAAGTCCTTAGGAAATTTAAATTTATCACCAAACTGTAATATATACAACATGGGACAAGATAGGTTTTTCCAATTTGAATTTAATCTCTTGACTACTAAAGAACCAGAACAGCTCATCTTTAAATTGCAACATTGTTATAGATGGAGATAAAATCATAGACCATAAAAATATAACCCACACATTTAGAGATTACTATAAATCCTTATATTCCACAAGACACAATCTAATGAGTTATTTGTCTCATTTCAGATACCACAACTAGATACTCCTAATTCTGTGAAACTGGACAAATCTCTGACACTCTCAGAATTACTATATGCTATAAACTCACTACAATGTGGGAAAGCAGCAGGCCCTGATGGCTACACAGTGGAATTTTATAAAAAAAAATTAAATAAGTTAGTTCCACTATTATTAGCAACATTTACAGAAGCTAAACACAACATAATTCTACCTCAAACTTTTTGCCAAGCATTAATTTCCATCTTTCCTAAGAAAAATAAGGACATACTAAAACATACATTATACAGACCTTTTTCACTCTTGAATAATGATGTTAAGATACTCTCCAAAGTTCTAGCTAGAAGGATTGAGAAAGTGCTTCCTTCTGTAATATCACAAGACCAAACCGGATTTAGTAAAGGCAGAAACTTACCTTCTAATCTTCAATGTTGTTTAATATAATATATTCACTCATTAAATGTACCACACCAGTGAGTTTACTATCTTTGGATGCAGAAAAAGCATTTTACATGGTTGAATGGGACTACCTATTCACCACATTGCACAAATTTGAGTTCGGCCCTAAATATATGTGCATAGATCAAACTACTCTATACCAGTCCAGAAGCCTCAATTTGTATTAACAACATTGTTTCGGACTACTTTAAATTAGAGCACAGAACTTGACAAGGATGTCCCTTATCATCATTGTGTTTTGCAATCGGCATTGGGCCATTGTCTGTTTACTTTCGAAATACATCAGAGATAAAGGGGATTTTAACACTAGAATTACCAGAGCCAATTAAAAAACTCGTAAATCGAGCCCACTCTAAATCCCTTCGCACCACTTTGTCAGCATCTTTTGTCTTCTAAATGTGTCGATAAACCCAAGCAGCAAGCAGTCTGCTATACCATCCCCCCACACACCTCAGATCAGGCAAGAAGTTCTTCCAGTTCCTGCCTTGATTGATTATCTGGGAGTGAGGTACCTAGAATTGTAAGGGAAAATAATTTGATGTCTGTTTCGTGTCTACAACAATCTATGTAAACAAATCGTTAAAACTGAAACTTTTTTATGTTTTAGTAATAAATAATAAAAAGTAGACGTAAATTGTATAATGTATGAAGGCTGATGGCCAAATATCAAATAAACACTTTCACAAAAGGTGCAAGTACAATACTACAACTTCCATGGTGGTGTGGTTAGAGCTTCTGACTTATAATCCAGAGGTTGTGAGTTCGAAACCAGTTCCTAAATTTACCATTTTGAGCAGTGAGCTGCTCTTATTGTTAATATTATACAATAAAAACATACATTTGATTTGTGTCTGTAACAGCCGTTGTAAATTTATAGTACTTGTAAAAGTTAGCGTTTTTTTTTCACTTTTATTCTCTCGGTCATGATCACGATATATACTACCACCCCCCCAGGGATCTGACACTGTTAGTTTTTATTTGAAACTGGGAATAACTGTAGATGTGAGTGGTGTTCTGAGACAATGGAACTGGAAATTTTCTGGTCTGGAGGGATAAAATCTGACACACAAACGCTGGTGAATCTGCCTTCTTCATATCTCACCGTCACTTGAATTTTTTTTTATTCAGTTTTATTGAGTGTTCCTGCTCACACTGAATTCGTATGCACCTTATGGTCCATGATATCAAAGCTGCACTGACAAAAAAATACAGAGACCTAGGTATATATGATGTTTGGCATAACTCATTTTATGACCTGTATAGTACATTTCAGAAAACATTGTGGCACTGATGCCTTCTTGCACTTGTAATCAGTGACCACGGTTTTTTTCTTTTCAATCTTGCCCATGCAGTCTTTCACATTTTGGTGCATGGGGGTGTTTCTTTTGTACTCCAGGACATGCAGAGGAAACAATAGTACAGAGAGGTCAGTTCAGTGCTACAGTATACGTAATCACCAGATTCAAATGCTAACAGTTCCCACACACCCAAGGACCGTCCATTTTATGTTGACAACATGTGTACCTTTTGCAATGTACATATTTCTATCTGTGCTGTGGTTACAATTACACTGAAGGGGCTGGAAGGAGCGGTAGTCTTGGAACAGAAGCTTGTCGATGTTGCATCCTCTTTTGCTTTATCCATTGCCCTTTCTTGTAAGAAGCAACGACGAAGTTCCTCTGCAAAGTGAGCCATGAACACTCTTCTTTTCTCAGTGGACCCCATGCATGCCTTGCACAGTACAAGTGCAATGATTGCCGCCAAGTCAAGCATGTTACAGCACAAGCAACTGGCAACCTGTGTGTTCCTGCTTGCACTGGACATCAAACAAACAGAAGTCTTATCTGAAATGGGATTAAAATCTTGCAGTGCTTCTTTATATTCCCTGCTCTATGCCCCAGTAAATAAAAATTATCGTCAATATACTACTAATCCAATTGCTCTTTCATTCACTTAGAATATAGAACCAATGTAGGAAGCACTTTAAGACAGATAAGCTCTAATCTATTACACCTCTACATAACCACAAACTAACATACAACATTTTTAATACTTGGAAAATGTCTGGGATTAAAACATTTAGAGACTGGTGCATCAATAATTTTTTTCAACAGCCTAAAAGCACTTAAGCTTCAAATGTAACTTCTCATCAACACAATTTTTCTGCTACTTTCAAGCTATAAAGTTTGCTAAACTGAACCTGCACATTTTTCCTCACCTTCCACTAGTTCTATTCCAGACAAAATGATGATCAACCTTGAAGACTCTGAATCTCCACATTTCTAAAAAAACTTTAAAGTCCCTTCCTTTCAAAGATCTCAGGGCTCAATGGGGAAAGGATCTTTCAGTAAATATTTCTGAAAATGAGTGGAAAGCAGCCATGCACAGAATGAACTGTAGCTCCATTTTTGCAAAGCTCTCTCTAATTCAACCTAAAATTTTCTATAGAGAGCATTTATCTGAATTAAAACAATCCAAGATGTTTCCAGGGTAAGATTCAACCTGGGAACATTGCAATATCTAGCTGCAGCCTCACTGGGCCACGTTTTGAGTGTGCACCAAATTAACATTGTTTTGGACAACAATTCTTTGAATGCCTATCAGATAACCTTGGTGTCACAATTACTCCTAACTCATTAACAGCTGTGTTCGGTGTACTGCCAGATGGGCTTAAAGTGGAGAAGGACAAACAAATCATAATTGCCTTTATTTTCAGAACTAGCACATAGAGATATTTTGCACAACTGGAAGAATCCTAGCCCACCACCTTTAAGTCAGTAGGTAACTGATGTCCTATACTATCTGAAATTGAAAAAAATAATAATTCTCACACAGAGGATCTCTTCAAAAGTTTTTAAATATATGGCAGGATCTAATCAATAATATTTTAGAATAACTGTCTTTCTCTGGGAAAATGATACTCTTCCTGCTTCAAAGATTTGCTTTGTTGGTTAGCTCTCCACTCTTTCTTCCCTTTTTGGTGGATGTTGAATTTTGGTTTTGTTAAGTTTAATTGTATGGCTTTTTATCTGCTTTTAAATGATTTTTTTTACATCTTAGTTTTAATAAACAGGTATAACATGTTTTGTTCATTTCATTTTCCATCTAACTAGATTATTTAAAATATCTATATAATTAATAAATACCGTCAGGGTATATAGCATTAACATATGAGCAAAATGGCTGTTCTCCTTTATATTTCTCATTTCCTTTTATTTGTAGCTAAATTCATTTTGCTATATTTTTTTCTTGACAGTGATTTTAAAATATAAGAATTATTAGCATCATTAAATTATCACTTTTGCAGTGGATTTTATATTTAGTTTGTGTGCATTTGCTGACAACACTGCTCAACTGCCTAGACATATTTATCAAATTATTTTGAGCATGACCAATGTATTGATCAGTGGCAGCATGGGATTTGCAATACTAGAGTTTTAAATTTGTTTTCATTTTGAGCAGGATTCATGTACTGCCACAATCTTCAGTTTATCTTGGTTAAAATCATCAGTAAGTGTTGATATGTCAGTTAACATGACCTACATATTGGACATTGGCAGTAAACCATGTTTACTGTGCTGTGTATAATCATTAAGATATCACTCTATTAAGGCAACAATTTTCCAGTACCAGAGGTATAATGTAGTGAATCACAAGAATACAAAAGTCAGTTATCAAGGTCTGAAATTAAGTTTATCACATAGCAGAGCTGTTGAGTTTTAGTAGCTCACTTATATAGACATACCATGAATGAACTAAATATACTTCAGATGATGACAAAAAAACCCAAGCATATTTTTATCATATTCACAACCAATTCTGTGCTGAATATTTTTTGTATTTTTCTATAAATGTGTGAAGGTGCTAATGAGATTTCTGCCACTTCACCTGACATTATATTTTTTTGATAGGGCAGAAACCTTTAAGATCTCACAATGCTTTGTGGTATTTATCACCGAACAAATCAAAAGATATACATTTTATCTAAAGTTACAGCAGATCAATTCATATTAGAAAAGTATAAATCAATTAAAAAAAACCTCTGTGAAGTCTAAAAGGCATATCCATGCTGTCTAATGTCTAGAGGATTATTCAAGGATCTCTGCACACTGAACTGCTTGTTTTGCAAATACGTTTTTTATTTGGTCTGGAAACATATGTAGATACATTAGCTGCAGTTCTCAATAAAACCGTAGTTTCCTTTACAAAGCACTTTGGTTTTCATGGTTATGTTTTTACACTGTATCACATTATAATGTTATGGAATGTCTTTAGCAGCCATGTTTTAGTTAAACTGTTGTGAAGAAAAGAATACTGATTCTGCATCTACAGTGTCTGCAATTTTTTTCACACAATAAGTTTTAATATCTAGCTCACTGCATTAGGATGACGAAGGACACTAAGAGTCAAATATAAAGATATATCTAAGCATGGAGTTTGAGAGCTTTTGTGTGTTAAAGTGGATAGCCAAAGCAGTCAGAGATTGGTGCTAACCAACAACAACTATAGAGAAGTGTCATTCACTAAAATGTATGTAACTAACCAATGGATACACTACCTCAGTTTAACAAACAGAACTAAAATAAAAAAAGATATTTTCTTAATTTACATTGTAAAATAAACCAATAGGAAATATCAATACTATAACTGTTCAGCTGTCAATCAGAAAGAAATAATTTTGTTGTAAAAGCACAGTTAATCAGTGAATTAAATTTAAAATTATACAATTTTATAAAATATTGCAAAGTAAAAACAAGCTGAATAAAGACTGGTTTAATGTAAAAATACAGGTGCTTGATTAAAAAAAATTGGTCATGTGATAGTAGTCTATTCTAACTTCTGAACAATATATTTTCTATTTTTCCTCTTATTGCTTGTCCCTGTCTGTGGCACTGAAGAAATGAGTGTGCATATTTGATTTTATCTTGCTTATTGGATTGCTCTAATCGATCATACCACAAAACCGTTAACTCCAGCATAACCATCTATTTGATGCTTTTGAAACATGAAATAATGTATAGCCTGAGAATGGTAACGGTTATGTTTTCTACCAGAATTTAACTTCTACCCGTGGACCTGTAATACACCTCTGTGGAGGTTATATCCTCTGCCATGCTCTCACAAAAGCAACAGGTTGCCTTGTCAATTGAAACCCATTGCTCTAGATCAGTGTTTCCCAAACTCCCTGTGGCTCTAGATGATACAATTGGAAATGAACTCAGCTGTTGTTCTTAGCACCTGGGGCTTCATATATAAATGGTGCATACAAACAAAACTGTTATGTAAACCTGTTTCCCCGCTCACATCGCGATGTACACTGCATCCGGAAAGTATTCACAGCGCATCACTTTTTCCACATTTTGTTATGTTACAGGCTTATTCCAAAATGGATTAAATAAATTTTTTTCCTCAGAATTCTACACACAACACCCCATAATGACGTGAAAAAAGTTTGCTTGAGGTTTTTGCAAATTTATTAAAAATAAAAAAACTGAGAAATCACATGTACATAAGTATTCACAGCCTTTCCTCAATACTTTGTCGATGCACATTTGGCAGTAATTACAGCCTCAAGTCTTTTTCAATACGATGCCACAAGCTTGGCACACCTATCCTTGGCTAGTTTCGTCCATTCCTCTTTGCAGCACCTCTCAAGCTCCATCAGGTTGGATGGGAACCGTCAATGCACAGCCATTTTAAGATCTCTCCAGAGATGTTCAATCAGATTCAAGTCTGGGCTCTGGTTGGGCCACTCAAGGACATTCACAGAGTTGTCCTGAAGCCACTCTTTTGATATCTTGGCTGTGTGCTTAGGGTTGTTGTCCTGCTGAAAGATGAACCATCACCCCAGTCTGAGGTCAAGAGTGCTCTGGAGCAGGTTTTCATCCAAGATGTCTCTGTACATTGCTGCAGTCATCTTTCCCTTTATCCTGACTAGTCTCCCAGTTCCTGCCACTGAAAAACATCCCCAAAGCATGATGCTGCCACCATCATGCTTCACTGTAGGGATGGTATTGGCCTGGTGATGAGCGGTGCCTGATTTCCTCCAAACGTGACGCATTCACACCAAAGAGTTCAGTCTTTGTCTCATCAGACCAGAAAATTTTCTTTCTCATGGTCTGAGAGTCCTTCAGGTGCCTTTTGGCAAACTCCAGGCAGGCTGCCATGTGCCTTTTACTAAGGAGTGGCTTACTTCTGGCCACTCTACCATACAGGCCTGATTGGTGGATTGCTGCAGAGATGGTTGTCCTTCTGGAAGGTTCTCCTCTCTTCACAGAGGACCTTTGGAGATGGTCACCAGATGGTCACCTCCCTGACTAAGGCCCTTCTCCCCGATCGCTCAGTTTAGATGGCCGGCCAGCTCTAGGAAGAGTCCTGGTGGTTTCGAACTCCTTCCACTTACAGATGATGGAGGCCACTGTGCTCATTGGGATCTTCAAAGCAGCAGAAATTTTTCTGTAACCTTCCCTAGATTTGTGCCTCGAGACAATCCTGTCTCGGAGGTCTACAAACAATTCATTTGACCATGCTTGGTTTGTGCTCTGACATGAACTGTCAACTGTGGGACCTTATATAGACAGGTGTGTGCCTTTCCAAATCATGCCCAATCAACTCAATTTACCACAGGTGGACTCCAATTAAGCTGCAGAAACATCTCAAGGATGATCAGGGGAAACAGGATGCACCTGAGCTCAATTTTGACCTTCATGGCAAAGGCTGTGAATACTTATGTATATTTCTCAATTTTTTTATTTTTAATAGATTTGAAAAAATCTCAAGTAAACTTTTTTCATGTTGTCATTATGGGGTGTTGTGTGTAGAATTCTGAGGAAAAAAATAAATTTAATTCATTTTGGAATAAGGCTGTAACATAACAAAATGTGGAAAAGGTGATGCACTGTGAATACTTTCCAGATGCACTGTATAAAAACTAAACTTGATGTAAAGCCATGCACATTCTCACACCAGCCCAATCTATTGCGTATGCAAGTTTTTGTTTTGATTTTGCAAACTGATGGCCCCCAGCGTCAAAGCGGTACTACTGCTCTTGTGTGCTTTCCTTTTATTTGTACAGTGTGTCCTGGGGCCTCATGTGCAAACGGTGCATCCACACAAAAATGATGCGTACTCTCGTTTCCATGCTCAAATCGCGATGTATAAAACCTAAACTTGGTGTAAAGCCACGCACATTTTCACGCCAGCTAAATGCTTGGCGTGCGCAAGTTCTCCGCTCGGTTTTGCAAATTGATGGCACCCAGCGTCAAAGCAGTGCTTTTGTTCAAGTGTGGTTTCCCTTTCTTTTTTAGATCCACATCCCTGACGTGGTTTTATCAAATACACTGGAATTAACCGTATATCGTTTTTTATTTTAAGACATCTGACTGTAATCAACCTGTAACCATATAATGGTGCATGGAATGGACAAACTATTACAAATACCACAGCTGCTTTAGAGTTGTTACTCTCAGTATATCATTTAGAGTATTTTAACCCACTCTATCTGAGTCTGGAATCACAGCTATACAGTAGTTGATCAGAAAGCTCTACGGCAGATTGTGTCAAGAATTATAGGGATACAGCATCTAGCACACACTGCCTCGGCCATGAACACAGACTATTTGAACTTCTCCCATTTGGCAAATGCTTCAAGAGCCTTTCCTGTACAGACCTAGTGGTTCTGAAACAGTTTCATCCCAAAGCTATAAACATACTCAATCAGTCCCTCAAGTGCTCCCGGGAGAAATGTTTGTATTTATAAGTACAATTACCTCAATGTTTTTGTTTTTTATTGTATTATTATTATTGTTATTGTTGTTGTAATTTTCCCATTTTATAGGAAAATACGTTTAATGGAGGATTTACATATTGAATCTCATTGTACCATACAATACCAATAAAGGAATTCAATTTAACTCAGTAAAAGAGACAGCGTATTTACAAATGATGACGTCTGGTTTCTAAGTCAATTTAGATATCCAGGCGCTATCTTCTTGGAGCTCTTATTATCATTTTTAAGATGAAATGCAGTAAAGTATATATATTACATTATACAGATAAATTTTTAACTTAATTTAAATATTGTATACTGTTAATAATTAAACGTGTGGACACAGTGGACAGCAGTAGTGAAAGGATTGTTCCGGCCCTCGCTATATGCTTGCTAGGACTGGCATGACCCTGGATGGATAGATGGATAGATGGATAGAATAATTAAACATGAAGATATTTCAGTGTTCCTTAAAAGTTTTGAAAATTCAGCGTTCTGAGCTGACAGATGGCTTGGCAGTTATTAAAGAGCTGATTGTCTGGTGATTGGTTACTTGGAGAAAGAAAAGGAAGGACAGGAATTGGGGGTTAATACATTTGAAAGAGACAGTACTGCTGCAATAAATTATTTTATTGAGGGTCGCGCATGGTGCAGTAAGCATCTTGCGGGAGGCAGGAACATCTCTGGCCAGCTCGTCGCTACCACTGCGCCACTATGTCCACATGTTTAATACATGCTTTAACTCCTATCATCATGAAAATGATATCAACTATACATCTTAGTATTTAAATTGTTCAGAGAGATGTAATATCATGAATGTAATGTGTTCTGTGTCCTGTCTACGTAAGGGAAAGCCCATTTTGGAAGCACATAGTGATTCACAAACATAGAATCAATAAAACACATAGAACACAAAGCATTTAACATGCTACTTTAAACGACTTTAAGATGAAGTTTATAATGTTCTACTTTGATGACAAAATAAACTTTGTGATTATAATGGAAGTTTTGTCCTTTTTTCCACTGTGTCCCTGTTTTATTTCTTTTCTCTGTACCCTAATATGCTTCCACATGACATTCAGACAATGGGCTACAACTCGCCTTTTCATGGTGACTTTGATATCTGACCACTTTGTTTTATTTTGGGTACTGTGTGACTTTCTGAACTAAAACTTTTGAGCTTCTCCGCCACTCTATGTCACTTGATCAACTTCCTTTTGTTGTTTATACCGCTGCTTAAGATAAGAAATAGTATGTTTTTCCTTGCCTGCACTTGGTATTCGCTGAAATTCTTCTTTTTTCCCAGTGCTTGTGCCATTGTCTTTTCACAGAATCCTGAACTTAAAGAGGCTATTTATTTTGATTTTCATATTAAAAGAGGCGTAATTCTGGGAGGAGTTAGGGTGGGGCGGTAGGTGTGTGCACGTGCGTTACATTTGACACTGACCGGGGTTTATGTAGCAGAAGAACTTAGAAGTTGGAAAACACACAGATTTATGCATCTGGATTTTTTGTCCATATGCCATGTTTTAGTGTGAATTCTACACACAGCGTTATACATGAGGCCCCTGCACACTATATAATTTCCTAAAGATTAGAAACTACCGAATGTTATTGCACTATACAAAGAAGGTAGTCAGGCTGACCCAAATAACTTTTGGCCATTAAGCTTAACATACAGAAAACATAAATTAATGTAAGCAATTATCAAGAAAAAGCACAAGTGTCACCTGTTAGGAATATGTATTTTAGTAAACAATAAGCATAGGCTTTGAATGGAGAGATCGTGTTTAGGTAATATGGTGAAATGTAATAAATAAGCAGCAAAAGCAAAAAATCAGAGAGGTGAATATGGTATGTATTGTGATTTCAGAAAATGTTTGTTAACATCTGTCAAGATAAATCATGAGTCACCACCAGAACTCAAATGTTGCAAACAGATGAGGTATTTATTGCAGAGGAGACACAGATCCAAGGGATCAATGCTGTCTGAGATACTGCGTATGCTTAATCTCTACTTTTTAACACATTCATTTATGTTCACCTTCCCTTCTGTGGTTACTTCATCCAAACCTTAATATTAATCATACTTCCTACCTCCAGGGTCATGTTCCAAACAGAAGATGTTTTTATTGAAGATAATTAATCAGTGAGACACAGAGACGGGGATCGGTGCTCTCTAAGATAATGTGCTTACTATACCATGGCATTGAGGTGGTTTTAAACAGACAGGGTTACTAAGAGACTTTGTGACCATCACACAGGAAGCTTGGTGCTTAAGTTTCAAATTTAGCCTTGACTTCTGTCCCAATTATTCAGCATTTTAGTAAAAAGGAATGTAACAGGTTATAAACAAGGTAAAGGGACGCTTGATTAATGATCAAACGTTTAACATTTTCTTTTGGCAGTAAATATACTTTTAACTTCTTCTTTGTAAATTTAACTGAGATGGTAATAAATTATGAGATACTAGGGGTCGCTGTTGCTCCTCTAAACCCCACAGACAAACGTCCAGACAGCAGGTAAAAGTATCAGAAATAATTTTAATTTCTTCTTTCTGATATTGTGCCACACCACGATCACCACCATAAACAATAAATCAATAATAATAATAACAATAATGATCCTCCTCTCCTCCCAGCAGCTCCGTCACTCTACCACCCAACTCTGGCTCAGCTTGCTGGGTCTGCCATAGTCTTTTATGTAGTCCGTGACCCGGAAGTGCTCCTGTCCACGTGATCCAATAGCACTTCTGGATCAGATGAAGACATATTTTTCTTCAGCCCGGAAGTACTTCAGTTCTTCTGTCCCCGTGACTTGGGGGTACTTCTGGGAAAATAGAAACCACTGTGTCTCCCTGCAGTGTCACCCGATGGCACCCATGGCACCCAGCAGGGCTGTGAAGTTGAACTCCCACGATGCCCTGCGGGAATCCAAGGCACCGCCATGCTGCAGGGAGGACTCCATCTAGCGGCCTGGATGTGTTGGCTGGGATAAGCTGCCGGCCATCTCTCACAATTATAATATCAGTTAATGGAACATTAGGTCAAGAATAACTCACTGCTGCTTCTACTTTGTAGTTAATGTGCTTTATCAATCTGCTTTACTAAAAGACACTCTATTAAAACAAAATCCATGTCAAATAATAAGACAAAATTTACAGGTCTCATGTGAGAGGTTAGTTATCCTAAAAAAACCTAGTGGGAATACAGGGTGTAGTGTACTCGTGGGTACAAAACTAGGGAAAAAAAGGAGTAAAAAACTTTTGACCAGAAAGAGAAAGAAAGGCATGAGTAAGAGAACAGGAGATGGGAAGTAACTGGAATCATTTTGGTGTATAAAATACCCCACAAATACTTTGGGATAACACAGCGTGTATTGTGCTTTGCTTTATAATTTGTTTATACTTTCACATTATTAATACCCTAATAAATCTTCTTTTCTTGTTTTTTTGACTCAGAGGGACATCAAGTGCTCCTATATATTTTCTTTTAATTATTTCTTCTTGGCAGACCATATTATTTATTTATTTGTTTGTTTGTTTGTTTGGTGTCTTCATCCAAGGAAAATTACAAAGTAAGTTAAAATACATATAAGAATGATTAGAAGGCACTTAAATCAAAAGTAATAAAGAACATGTTTAAAAAACTGAGCAAGAGGAGGATTATTATTATATAATCATATCCTGTAACAAATGTTCATCAGCAAAATTCACCAAAGCATTTTTTGCAGCAAATATGTTGTGTACACCAGTATTCTTGTTCACCAAATGTATTCACAATATTTCTTTCCAGCACACATCATGCTTAGCAAGGCCAGTGTGATATCACAAAACTATAGCAGCCATCTGCAGAAATTTTATGCTTGCAAATCTGCTTCATGCAGGTGTAAAAAGTAAAAAAAAAACTTGCAGTATTGTTATTTGAGGAGTGCATTAGCCGACCTTAATAAGAATATTATTATTTGCCATCGCTCAGAGCCACATGGCTAATTAGGCCTCAGTTACAAGTCAAAGCAAGCCTTAAAGAAACTGTCTCTCTCTCTGAGAGAATGGGCCAATCCTAAGCTGCTGCTTTCTGGCATGGCCAAAGTGTGCCCTAAGATTGGAACAATAACTCAGATCACATTTTTGACCACACTCATTGGTCCAGCATAGTTAGCAGACAATTCCCTAGCCTTCAGGTACACTTAAAAATGCATTTCACCATTATAGTCCACATAAAACTAATTCAGTTCCTTCTTCTCTATTGGCTTCAATGCATTTTGTGGAGTTTACCTAACATTTTTGTGATTCCACTAAACTCATGGAGAAACAAACTCTTAGAGGTTTAAATGCTCATGACTACTTGGAACTAAACTAAGACAGAAATCCATATCTAAACCTCATTGTTAGTACAACAGCAGCTATCCTGTAGAATATGTCAGGATATGGTCTTTGGAAAGGGGATACTTTTTATCTTAAAGCAAACAATTTAGCATAATCTGAAATAGGTATACATGACAATATTTTTTCCAGAAATCATTCTTGTCCACAACTATATCGGAGTTTGTTAAGTAAATAACATAGGGTTAAGAGTCCTGCAGTCATGTGAACACTAGTTAATCACCACTTCTCTTGCACTCTTGAGAACCATTCCTATGTTGCAAAAATGCAATTTAGCTTGGGTGTAAAGTTAAGTAAGGGCAGCAGATTTGACATAAACAGCCTACTCAGTAAAATGACAACTGTAGTGAAAAGCCACGGGTTATGAAAGCCATAGAGAGAACTGCTAACTTTGCATATCTGGTCAGAGAGCTTAATATTAACACTAGAATCCCTGAAGGCTATGAAAAAACTTGTAATCTCGGGGCACCTTAAATTCCTTTGCACCTTTCTGTCAGTGTCTTTTGTCTTGCAAATGTGTCAGTTAGTACAAGCAGCAAGCAGCCTGCTAAAACACCCAAACCCCCGACGGAGCTGAGTCCGTCACATAATTCTCAGAGCTCAGGTCTCTTTATCTAACATTGAGGAGCCTGGAGTTGTACAGGGTAAATAATATTGTTATTTGGAGTACATACAGGTGGCACGATGGTGCAGTGGGTAGCGCTGTTGCCTTGCAGGTAGGAGATCCAGGTTCGCTTTCCAGGTCCTCCCTGCATGGAGTTTGCATGTGTCTGTGTCTGCTTGGTTTTTCTCCTGGTACTCTGGTTTGCTCCCACAGTCCAAAGACATGCAGGTTAGGTGCACTGGTGATTGTAGGTTGTCCCTAGTGTGTGGGTGTGTGCCTGTGTGTGTGCCCTATGTTGCCAAGCAGAGTTTTATTGCGTGCAGTGGTCGATTAGCCAGTGGAATCGCTTTGAAGAAGCTGTCTGTTGTTACGGTTCTGTCTTTGTCCAGAAACGCCTCCATAAGCTTTATGACCACAGACTCGGAAAGCCTTTGCCTTAGATTGTAACTCAAAATGCAGTTCTCAACAAAACTTTGCCAGGTCCGAGATCACAGCAAATCTCTCGTTTTTCACACATTCTGCATGGGTGTCTTTGTTGTGAAAGCGTAAATGCAGCATGGTAGTCTGATGGTGGTTACGGGACATCATATCTTTGATTACCGGTACAAATAGTTCTGAGCAGGCATCAACCACAGCACCAGTTGTGGTCATTGCTGCTCTTGTGAAAAGAGTGAATAAATGCCATCAACTCAGAGAGGGAGAGGCAAGTTCTTTGTACCACGTGAACGTCACCAACAGAATAAAGCTGAATAATAAAAATACAATCACTAACTTTTACAAGTAGCCAAAATTTACACTGGGTGTTACAGACTCAAATCAAATGTATGTTTTAATTATGTTATAGTAATAATAATAGCAGCTCACTACTCAAAATGCAGAGTGCCTGTACTCAAACCTGGTATCTTTGGGTAATAAGGCAGCGGTTCTTACCTCTGCACCGTTCAAGAATATATATAAATTTCCTGTCAATTGACAATTGAGCTTGGGTTTTTAACTCATTGACACCAACTTGTAAATCATATGATTTTTTTTTTCTTTGGTTATATTCTTGAATAAAAGCACACGCGCTTATTTGATATTTGGACAAAAGTCTTCACACATTATACACTTCACATCATTATTAGGATAATATGGAAAAAGTGTCTTTTTTAGCTATGTGTTCAGCAGTTCATGTCATCATACACTTACACAGATCATTGTAGATACAGAACACACATGAAGTGTGTGTATTCGAAATAACAATATATTATTTACCCTATACATTATTTGTGACGGACTCAGCGCTGTGGGATAGCAGGCTGCTTGCTGCTTGTACTGATTGACACATTTGTAAAACAAAAGACGCGGATGGAGAGGTGCGAAGGAATTTAAGATGGCCTAGGATTACAAGTTTTTTCGTAGGCTTCAGGAATTCTAGTGTTAAGTGCAGCAATTGTGGTATGTTGTTGAAGTTTGGTCTTCTTGTTCATCAATTGATTATATTCATAAGTTCAGTTTTTTTAATTTAAGGTACATATAATTATATTACTTGTAATACTGTATAATTATATGTATATATATATAAAACGTTTAAACAGTCAAGAAAAAATTAGTACAATTTACATTTTGTAATGGCAATTCTATGTGCGTGGTATAATAAATATTTTAAGTTCCACTCTTTTATTATTATTTTTTTTCTTATTTGTATTCTTATTGCATATTTAGGCAGTATTAAAGCAGAAACTTAAAGAAGCAGAACAAGTGAAAAAACCATTATCTAGTGTACACTAAAACCAGAATGCAGAAACAGCAATTATAATCATAAACACATTAATACCAACTGTTGCGTGGGGATATTAACAAGAGGATAATCTTTCCAGCTTGTCTCTGTCTAACAAGAATGGGTTTGAACATTTTATTCTGACATTTATATTGCACTAGGAGAAACTGGATTGGTATCCACACACTTTGCTAAGGGATAGAGAGCCGTCTGTGATGGACAGCTGCTATGAAGAATTAATTAGGACAGACTTTTTTTGAAACAGAACATTACAATTTATTTCATTTCTCAGAGACAAAATGGCCTTTTCATTTGTGAGTGCAGTGTGCGTGTTCTGTTATATTAGAAACATGAATCACTGTTGAAAGGACCCAGAGACTGGTTAAATTCTATAAAAATCTTTTCCTGTAGCAAACACTATTAAATGGAGCTGTTATTTATTTCAATCACAATTTCAATTTATTTACACTAAAAAATGTTGTTTTGTGAGGAAAATAATATTTATATATTACTGTATGTTTAATTAATATTCTCATAGTCAGAATTTTAAACATTTAGATATAGGTGAAACACTTAGTCCCGTTGATGCAATTTGAGAATTGACTGATAGGTGTCATTCTGTGTATATATAGGTACTTCAGAGAGCAGAGAGTATTTAAAAAGAACAACAAACAAAATGGCAGAAACAGCTCAAAGACTTTTTGGTGACTTAATACATGCAAGCAAGTTGGCGAAAAAGCGAGTGAACACTGAAAACCACAGTGTTCATTATATAGTGCAGCGTGTAGGCCAAATTTGGAACCAGCAGAATGTGAAAAAGAAATCTGGTGCAAGTAGGATCACTCCTGAAAAGATAATGTGATTGCTATTAGATTTACATTGCATTTAAATGTATTTGCTTGGCAGACACTTTTATCCAACATGACTTAAAAGGAGGTAAGCATAATCAAGTAACATTAGGCTAGGGCCTGTTTGCTCAGCAAGTATAATAATAATAAAAATACATTTTATTTAATAGGCACCCTTATTAGCACTCAAGGTCACTGTACAATGAATTCAACAACAGTCATAAAGATAAAAACAAATAGGACAATAAAATGAAATAGCAATAAAGGTACACAAGTAGTAACAAACATCAAAGGTAACTGGCTATAACAGTGATAAACTCATAATTGGTATGCCAGTTTGAAAAGTTAAAAGTTTTTTAAACTATGTTATTGAGTCTACATGACGGATATGAGATGGGAGAGAATGCTCTAGTTTCCACTGAATATACAGTAGTTTGGTGTGTGATTCAGAATGTAAAGCTTCAGATGAGGATCTAAGTGAGCGAAAGGGTGTGAAAGTCTGTTGGAGATCAGTAAGGTAGGGAGGAGCAATACTGTAGACAGCTTTAAACATTAAGAGCAGTATGTTGTATTGTATTCGGTAGTAAACAGGGAGCTAGTGAAGTTAGAAGAGAATAGGTGTAATATATTCAGTAGATTTAAAACAGGTTACCCTAGCAGCAGAATTTTGTATAAATGGCAAGTGATGGATACGTTTTTTGAGGATGCCAGACAAAATCGCATTATAGTAATGTATATGTGACGTGACTAAGGCATCAACCAGTACTTCAGTACTGTGTTGTGTTAGAACAGGGCAAAGCCTAGAAATGTTTCAGAGATGGAAGAAGGCAGTCTGAGAAACATTATTTATATGGGAAGAAAAATGTATTAATAATGTTAGAGTATTATAGAGTTTTGGCAGCAAAGAGAACATTTTTGTATATGATCTGAATACATTTCCTTATGTACAACAATTCCCATCTTCTTAGCTAGATGCTGCAACCGTTGGCCCATAGGCATGTGCTGACTGAGTTCAGGTGTGAACCAGGGAACAATGTCAAAAAATAAAACAGTCCATGTTTTTAAGGGAGCCAGTGCAGAGGACAGATGGTGTGGTAGTAGAAGGAGCAGGCAAGTAATAATAATAGGGTAGGTAACAAAAGTTGAAAACCACAAGTGAAATGACGTAACAAGCATCATAAATTACAGTAATCCCTCGCTATATCGCGCTTTGACTTTCGCGGTTTCACTCTATCTGCTCCTGACGGCGCTCCTTTAAAGATAAGATATATTTGCTTTCTTTTAATTGTGAGAAAGAACTGTCATCTCTGTCTTGTAATGGAGCACAGTTTAAACGTTTGACTAAAGGGTGTTATTTCATGTCTAGGGGGCTCTAATAATGTTAACAGTGTGTGAGAGTTTATAAGGGCTTAAAATATATAAAAATAACCATACAAACATATGGTTTCTACTTCACGGATTTTCACCTATCACGGGGGGGTCTGGAATGCAACCCCCGCGATCGAGGAGGGATTACTGTACAATTGATAAAGTAATTAAATTTAATCTAGTGACAAATTAACTGACAATATAAAAGATCACAAAGCAAAGTTTTTTTTCCAATTAATTAGATTGATAGTCACAGAACTTGATATCATTTTCATGATAGGAGTTAAAGCACGTTATTAAACACAGGAACACGGTGGCACAGTGATAGTGATGAGCTGGTGCCCTGTCCAATAATTGTTCCTGCCTCCTGCAAGATGCTTGCTGTGCCGTGCACGACCTTCAATGAAATAATTTATTGCAGCAGTACTGTCTCTTTCAAATGTACTAACCTCCAATTCCTGACCATCTTTTTCTTCCTCCAAGTAATCAATCGTCACACAATCTGCTCTGTAATAGATGTTAAGCCATCTGTAAGCTTAGAATACAGATTCTTCATATCTTTTAAGGAACATTGAAATATCTTCGTAGTACAGGTTTAATTATTCTGTCCATCTATTCTTTCAGTGTTGCGCCAGCCCCAGCAAGAATACAGCGCGAGGCAGGAACAATCCCTGAATTAGCTAGCGCTATGACACCGTGTCCTCACATGCTTAATTATTAACAAAATAGATTTTTAAATGATGTTAAAATTTTATCTGTTAAATGTAATAAACATTTTCCTGCATTTCATCTTAAAAAAGATATTGTCATCATATGTAAACACGTGCTTTATAAAGTGGCTCAGGCTGTGCAAGTTTATAGTGAGGTAATTGTACTAATAAGTACAAACAGTTTTACAAGGAGCACTTGAGATGGACTGATTGAGTGCGTTTATAGTTCTTGGGATGAAACTGTTTCTGAACCGTGATGTCCCTGCAGGAAAGGCTCTGAAACATTTGCCATATGGGAGCAGTTCAATAGACAGTGTGCATGGCTGAGGCAGCAGGTGCTTGATGCTGTATACCTATAATTCTCTTTTTGATAAGCTGCTTTAGAGCTGTAATTCCACACTCAGATAGAGTGGGATAAATACTGTGAGTGGTGCATTGAGAGGAACAACGCTAAAGCAGCCATGGTATTTGGAATTGTTTGGCCATTCCATGCACCATTATATTGTTACAGGTTAATTACACTCAGATGCCTTAAACTAATAAACAATATGAGGTTAATTTCAGTGTATTTGATAAAGCCACGTCAGGGATGTGGATCTAAAAAAGGAAACAGAAACCACACTTGAACAAAAGCACTGTTTTGACGCTGGGTGCCACCAGTTTGCAATACCGAGTGGAGAACTTGTGCACGCCAAGCATTTAGCTGGCGTGAAAATGTGCGTGGCTTTACACCAAGTTTAGGTTTTATACATCGCGATTTGAGCATGGAAACGGGAGTATGCAACATTTTTGTGTGCATGCACTGTTTATATATGAGGCCCCGGACACATTGTACGATCTGTGTAAGATGTAAGACTCAAATTATCTGAGAGAAGTCCCATTGATGCCAAGGTTAGAAAGAGAAGCAAGAAGGATGTTATGGTTGACTTTGTTGAAGGCAGAAGAGAGATCTTGCAGAATCTGGGCCGATAAGTTTGTAGCTTTAGCAAATTGTAGCTGGTCGACCACAGTCAATAAAGCCATCTCAGTCACGTGGCTCCTCTTGAAGCCAGATTGGTTGATATCGAGCAATTCATTCTGTACATGTAAGGAAGAGACCTAGTTAGGAAATGCACGTTCAGATGTTTTAGAAAGAAAGAAATGGAGAGAGTCGGGCCTGTAACTGTTAACTTGGGATGGATCGAGTGTTGGTTTTTTGAGAAGTGGAGTGATCAGAGTGTGTTTGAAGATGGTAAGAGCTGAATGAGGCATTAATGATGTGTGCAATTGTAGAAATGAGTGAGGGGGAGATGGCCTGAAGGAGATGTGAGGGGATAAGGTCAAATGATCAGGTAGTGGGGTGAATGGAGAAGAGATTAGAACGACCAGTGGCAGAGTGTAGAGAAAGTGGAGAATGCGATGCTTGGGAGGAGGCATAATGGGTGGCAGTGAGGGTGAACTGGCTGCTGATAGCAGCCACCGTATCCTGAAAAAGGTGGCAAAATCATCAGCAAACAAGGAGGTTGGCAGATGAGTTGGACGAGGGTTAAGAAGGGAGGTGAAAGCAAAGAACAGAGAGTGTGCATCAGTGGTGCTGTTAATTCTAATCAGGTAGAACCTTACCTTACCATTGAGGGTGGCAGAAGAAAAGGATTCAAAAAACAACTAATACTTAGCCAGGTCTACCCGAGCCTTTCAACTTTCGCCCTTTCCTTTCGGCTATCTTGAGCTTGGTCCGTTGATTGCAGATTGCGTTGGAAAGCCAGGGACAGGGTCTTTCATATACAAGCCTGGAAGAGAGACAGGAAGCGCATAGGGTGTCTGTGGCAGTATTGGTGTCAAGAGAGGAGAAGTGGTCAGGAGGAGGGAAAGCAAAGGAGTCTATGGAAGAGAAATGGATGGGGTGAGAGGGAGTGGATGTGCCAGTGAAAGGATACAGTGGGAGGCTGATTTTAACATAATAGTATAATTAACTGTTGATCTGTGAGAAAACAAGTTGGACTGCTCATTTGAGGATGTGCTCCACTGCTGGCCCATAGCTATTACAAAATTAAATATTTGCATCTGGTAACCTCAAAACTAGATTTAGTACCTTTAAATGATACCCTTCTAAATTGTTCCTTGTCTCACTATTTGACTAGAAGTTCTTTTCATGTTCTCTGTTTTTTTTTGTGTCATGTAGAATACATACTGTATATAAATGCTTCTCTACCACACTGCTTCTCTATAATTCTGTTAATCATTTTTTGTTGGTTCAGATTTACACACTTCCCTACAGGTAAACTAAATATAAAGTTTCAGTTTCCTAGCCCATCTAAGAGCTATTTCCTCTGCTGGCTAAAAATAAAAAAAAACCCCTGAGGCCAATTTTCTTCTGTGAAAAACTAGGGAGAGCTGCTTATTATCCCAATGTGTCAGTTCCTATGAAAATGTGTTTATCATTGAACTACATGCTGTTAAGTACATATAAATAAATTAGATAATAATACACCTTGATCTTAAGCTTGAAACCGTCAACTTTCTTGATCATTTTCTACATATAAGGGTTCTGTTCTTCTCTGTTTTTGTAATCACACGTCTCCAGTTGCAAATCACAGAAATATGGGAGTGATATTGTGAAAACTCATATTTAAGATAAATATAAATATATAAATAAAGAGAGTGCTTTAATACACAAAGTGTAAGGGGTGTCAGAACACCCCAATTAATAACTGAAGATGGCTAGTGGCTAAGGTATTAACTGTCAGACGCATCTCCACTACTACCTTGTTTTCCCTATTATTTGAAATAATCATTGATCATTGAATTAGAATTTCACACAACATTTGGACAGGAACATTTTCTGTTCTGCATTGACATTTTAAAATGGCTACATATGTGGCTAATAAAGTGCATTACTGAAAAGGTATTTGTTCTCAAAGGCTCAAAAGAAAAATTTTGCAATGAAGTTTTGCAAATAACCTCAAGTATATAAAGATATGTTCAGAGAATGGTGCAGTCTACTTTTGGTTAATCTGGAGGAAGACTTGTTTAAATGTTTACAGTAATATGTTTTTCATGGCACCTGATGCTATTCCCATATTTTGATTTGCCTTATTTATTAGTAACCTTCTAATGTTCCCTTTTAAGTCTGCCCTTACTGCTGTTTTTGGGATTTGTTAGCTGCTGGCACATAGATTTACATTCTGTTGTGAGCAGTGAGGCGCAAAACTGCATAGTTTGAGTTTGTCAAAATCACTGCAATGCTTGCAGACTTCGCCAACAAAATGCATTGATGACAGTGGAGTGGGAGGAACTTAACTAGTTTTGAGTGGCTTATAACCCCAAACAAAATACAACAAATAGGCACAAACTAGCAATAAATAAATAAATGATCATTGCATTCATACCATTCCAATCTTAGAGAACAGATTAGCAGTGCAACAAAGTGGTGGATTTTCCAGTTATTTGAAGTCCCAGCGCTGGGTGTCACTCGAATTACTTTTTTGTTTCTAATCTCTATGCAGATATTTTGCCCTTTTCCATGAAGAAGAAATGCCTTGTAAACAGTGATCAATCTTTTGTTATTATTGTTATTTCACAGGGTAACATGTGTCATCTTTCTTGGGGAGGGCTTCTTTAATGTTGTTTTTGAGATCATAGCTAGGAATATGGTTAATTTTGCATGCACATTGCACAGGGATCAGTGTTATATGTCCAGTAGCAGTACTCGTAATGATCTTACAGTATGCATCCCTGAAAATTTGGTGCATAGCTGCATGTCAGTATGCCTGCGCCTATCAAGCACAGAAACTCTGCAGTATACTTGTGATTTTACTCTGTAGGGAGATAAGTAAACAAAGCAAGGTAAATAAGTAAATAACATGCAATGTGGCTTTTTTATAAGTAACATGTAAATGCTTTTCATATAAAGACCATCACAAAACATAATCACAAATAGAACTTTGCACGATAACTTGGCAAGCTTGGCATGCCCTACCATTTCGTTGTAGGACATGAGTGGCAGATTGACCAATAATATGCATTGACAGGCTGACACCTGACCTCTTGTTGAATCCAAACAGTGCCATTTTTTACCTTTATGCCTGGTGCAGCTGCATTGTTCTTATGTATGAGTGGATGTTTTTTGCTGGGAGGGCTTCTGTTCTCTTTCTTCAATGTAGAACCCTCATCCTCATCTGATTTCACCTCTGTTATAGCAAGTCTTGATTTGACAACAGCAGGGGGAGTATGACTGAGAGAATCAATTTATGTACCATAAATTAACACCGGCTGTTACAGACTCAAAGCAAATGCATGTTTTATTATGTAATAACAATAAGAGCAGCTCACTACTCAAAACATTAATTCTGATTAGCAGCCGGACTCGAACCAGCAGCCTCTTCATTTTTGAGTCAGCAGCGCATACCGTTGCACCACCCAAGCTGTCTTATCAGCATCCTAACCCGATTTCTTTTTCTTTATTTTTGAATAAAAGTGCATTTGTTTTGTTATACGGGTACCTTTTATGAAAGTGTTTATTTGATATTTGGACTTCAGTCTTCACACATTGTACACTTCATAACACGAAAAAAGTTTGTTTTAAGTATGTGTTCAACATTTCTTGTATTTCTCGCATTTTCTCCCATCCTACATTTACATAGATCATTGTAGACATGGAAAATACATGAAATGCATGTGTTCCAAATAATGATATATTATTTACCCTAAACAACTCCAGGCACCTCACACCCAGATAAACAAGACTTGAGCTGGGAGAACTTTTTGCCCGAGTTGACTGCAGTGGTGGTGGGGGACGGGACAGCAGGCTGCTTGCTGCCAGTGCTGATCGACACATTTTCAAAAGAAAAGACGCCAATGGAGAGGTGCGAAGGGATTTAAGGTGGCCTGGGATTACAAGTTTTTTCGTTGGCTTCAGAAATTCTAGTGTTCAAATGGTGTAGCACATAAAACAACATGGCAGCATAAAAATAATATTATGAAATTGTTTCAACTACTGAAAAAAATGTCCTGCATAACAGTTAGTAGTGAGTTATTACTCTTTTTAACTTACAACACAGTTATGCAAACTTTTCAGGCACATTATTTACAGTGAAATCTAATTCTCTAGAAATGTCCTATCCATTAATTGAGTGGTGAATCAGTTATTTCATTTTTAACAGTAAAAAAATTATAATTTAAACAAAATATATTGTTGCATCATTTTTTTTTTATAGTTTTGCTCATGTAGACCTATTTACTGTGTCGAATCAACCTAATATGCTCACTGGATGACTAATGAACTTGTATTCTATTCTTCCTGAAACTCCACATACAAAGGAAACAAATAAAAACTCAATACAGTGACCTGGGTGGCAATTGAGCTTCATTGGCTAATAGCTCAAGAAAAAACGGTTTGCTAACAGAAGAGATCCTTGCGAATTTATGGTTGTCATCAGACTCTTTTGCTTTCTAACAATTATCTCTGTTATCCACAATATACATTCTCTATGACCTTTCCCAAAAATGCAGCAATGCTACCATAGCAAAAAATGTTTTCAGTGTAGGATGTTGTACCGTGTCAGCCAATATTGATGAAATGAGAAGTCAAGCATAATGACACCTTTTATTGGCTAACTAATGTTTTCAGAAATTTAGTTTGGCCAGCTTGTTTAATAGTACCAACAGTACCAGTTCTAGTCAGCCAACAAAGTGGAAGTCATACTCATGGAATTGACTGAAACATGCTGAATGAAGGCATTTTTTTCCACAATAACCCACACATATCAATGACTATGACTATCAATGACTATCAATGACTATGCAGCAGTATGTATGAACTGTGAGTATGTAAGAACTGTGATTACTTTAAATTAGGTTACATAAATTTTGTGTTCCTGAAGTTGGAATTATAACCTAGGTAGTTCAACATAAATGACAACCAATAGTTGGTGCTGGTGTGCCCTTTTCAGATTGCAATATCCTCCTAATTCTATGAAATATACAGTACATATTCTTTTTTGATATGTTCAAAGTATTTTCTCAGGTGTTGATTTGTAATGCACCACATTATGTAAATTACATATACTGTATAAATTAGTAATGAATGGTTTGGGTGTCATGGTGTCAAAAGGTTATCAGCAATAAAACATATTTTATTCCACTGTTGACAGAAATCATTAAAAAAATAAAAATGCATCTGCTCTCCTCCATTTGTCAGCCTGACCACCACATCTCAAATGAAGAAACCTCCTCACATTGAGATGGAACTGCTTGAGCCTTAATTCTCTTTCAAAAAGAAAAATCTCTCTTTTTCATGTGAGTGTCCTTTATGTAGAAATTAGTCTTGTTTGTGGTATTCACAAGCTCTGGCCTTTTAATAGCTGAATTTTTGATTGCCTCTGCTCCTTTATTCATCTGCTGCTGTTGCAGACTGTTGCTGCATAAGAGGAGTGAAAACATTTATAATGTTGCTGTTCTAAGACATTATGGATCCAGAGTTGAAAAACTATTTCTGATCAATGTGATGCTATGATTTGTGAGCCCAGTTGCTTTTAATATACATACTGTATGCTTATATCATCCATCCATTATCCAACCCGCTATATCCTAACTACAGTGTCACAGGGGTCTGCTGGAGCCAATCCCAGCCAACACAGGGCGCAAGGCAGGAAACAAACCCTGGGCAGGGCACACACACACACCCACCCATGCACCAAGCACACACTAGAGACAATTTAAAATCACCAATGCACCTAACCTGCATGTCTTTGGATTGTGGGAGGAAACTGGAGCACCCCGGAGGAAATCCATGCAGACACGGGGAGAACATGCAAACTCCATGTAGGGAGGAACAGGGAAGCGAACCCGGGTTGCTTATATCATCTATAATGTAATTCGATTTTACCAATATATTGTAGGCTGATACATAAATAAGGCTTTGCTGACTGAGGCCACAAGCAGATGAAACAGATGAAGTGTTGGTAAGGATTCTATGTTTAGTAATGTACAGTAAAAGGTTAATGGATTAAGCAGTAGGCTAATAATGTATTTCCTACATTGTGTTTCACATTTTCTTAACTACCATAAAAATTCTTTATAAAACTATTCCTAAAATTACCAACGGTTTTTAATGAAAATCCAGCTTATATAGCATTGCACACATCTTCCAGGGCTACACCTACAACAACAGATTATTGCACCATGACATCAGGGCCAAAGCAAGATTAAATTGTTAATTTAAAACATGTCCCAAAAAAAAACAAGTTCAAAAAACAGAAAGAAAAAAAATGAAGGTCAGGTTAAATTCTACAAAAACAACAAGCAGCAAAAAGAAAATGCAAAACTTTTGATAGGATTTTACTATCTGCTGGAGAATGATGAACTTTCTTCTCATCTTATGGTGACAAAAACAAAAAAAAATTGAGAAATGGGCACAATTAAATACCTTGTCTCAATGGTATATTTTCAGGGATAAATTGAGTGGACTAAGCCCATTTAACTCTAGGCACCAAATCTGCATGGCATTTCAACAGGGTGTCTGTCAAAAACATCTCTGAAGGTAATATATTATCAGGCTCAATAGCATCAACCTCTCCAGAGAGTGAGTCAGCTACAGTAGATGGCAAAGCCAACAAAACACTTAACTTGATTCAGGCTCCATTTTATTTCAGTATTGAAGTAAATTTGCATCTGTTTATATTTAAACTTGAGTAAGTAATTTTATATCTGAGAAAACTCTTTAAAAAATTGTTGAACTTACTTTTTTTTCAAATTAATAAATAAATTATATGGGACATCTCTAATATGGTGTATATGCTGCTTTATGTTTTGTAAACAGATCAACATATTTTTATACCAATTTTTTGGAAAACTGGTGCATTGACTCAGTGGCGTAGCTCGAGTTCGTGCCGCTCGGGGCGGGGCTTCAATTTGCCGCCCTCCAACATATCTGAATATGTTAAACTATTTAAATAGTTTTTCTCTATACGTCATTTTAATTTTCTAAGATACATTTTGCATAGATTTATTCATATATAAAGAAACAGCAGTAATTTTTTATATACATTTATAAGCATTAACTAGACAAGAATATAGTACAGATGCACTGATAAGCCGTGTTCTAATTATTAGTTTAATATAATTACGCTACGAAAACCAGAACCAAAGTAATAGGTGGGGATGTTTTCTGCACAGAGCAAGAACGCATTCGGATTAATAACGAAACGAAATTATAAATTGTAAATTAGTTGTTTATCTTCCTAGAAATTATTATCGGTGTAACGTTTATGTTTATTTTTGTCATTGCCTCATACATTTCAACTGCTGTGTCTGATGCAGAAGGACAGTCTGAATATTATTTTTCAAGCATTTGTGGTTAAAAATCAGAGAATTTGACTTTTTTCATACATGAGTGATATTTTTCCGAACCCTACTACTTAAATTGTACTGAGCCTTGTGGCCAATAATGCCACCCCCAAAAATGTGCCACCCGGGGCGGACCGCCCCCTTCACCCCCTTCGCCAAGCCATAGCTACACCACTGCATTGACTAAGCAAAGGGCATAACCTGATATTTAGGTGTTAAATGCCATCATCCACTCATGTCCTTTTATAAACTGAATTAAGCTGTAGAAACTTTTTAACTTTAGCTTGGAAAAAATATTAGAGTCCATGAACAATGAAAAAAAAATCAAAGGTAGCAGGTAATTATTTTGCATAGTAATTTTTATCAAGTTAACAGTAATTTTTCTCATCTTTTTAAATTAGTCTGGTGGAATTACACCTAAGCCTAACAGGGATACCCATTGTTAACATGGGGTGTAGTAAACTTCTAAAAAAAGATGATGATGATGTAAATGATTCTAATAATTCTGAAGAGAAAGCAAGACAATAGAGAAGACAGAAGGTAACTTTTTTTTTGCTATTTTATAGGCTATTTTTTTCTTTTATATTTTTGTAACACAATACTTATTCAAAAAATAACGCTCATAATATAATTGTGAAAATGCATAGAGATCATTTTGGTTAAGTGCTTTAAAAGTGGTAGTAATCTTCTTTAGAGTGCTGTGAATATCTAAAGGCAAACATATTATAATTAATTACAGAATAATTAATAGAAGACATCAATTACCACTACATATTTAAAAGCTGCCTTGTTTAAAGAAAACTCTGATTAATGGTGATTAAAACATCATTTTTTGTTAACCACATATTCAAAATTATTTAAATACAGTAAATAAAACTCAAAGCTTATTCTCACAAAATTAAGTATACTTTATTGTCACTTTTAAACAAAAAATGGATAAATGCATGATTTCACGAAAATCATGTGTATAAGGAAAAATAAAGTTATCACAATACAACTATGGGTGTAATAGTTTGTATTTAAGAAATATCAAAACTTTTAACCAAGTCCATCAAAAATATTACAGCAACTTCAAATGTGTAATCGTGTAAACTTCTGTAATCATACTTTATAAATGTATCATTCTTTTTTAGAAAATGTATACAAAATTTGATACTTTAACATACCATAATAGGTCGATATAAATGTGGAGAACTAGTAGCAGCATAATTGCTATTCCTGCATTAATGGAAGGTCTCAGTCATGATACATGCTGCATTTGTTTGTTTACAAAGTGCTAAGTGAGGAAGGTAACTTTGGTCTTCTTTTAACTAGTTCCATGAAAACATGAATGTAATTTTAATGCAGTGTAGCATTAAATTATTTGTGTTCGACTTTTATAAGAGGAATTTTTTTTGAATGTATGCTAGTGCACTGACTCAGGTCGGGAATGTCGCATAAATATCACCAAGCAAATAACACTATTCATTAAGAACCAGTGTGACATTAGCATTACTCTGGAAAAATGAGGATGACGAGTTTTAAAAAAAAGTCTGCATATTCTAATACCAAAATTATCCTTTCATCAGTTTAGTTTGCCAGTATAATAAGCATTTAAATGCTGCTGTTTTTCAGTTATTATGGATTTATAACATAAGAGAAGAATTCTAACAGCCTGCATGCTTTCCCCTCCTTTCTGTTTCTGTTTTAAGTTGCTTTTACTATAAATCCATTTTAACAAATGAAAACAGCATGCTAGACTTTTATGATTGATTCTAGCTTTGGATTTTGTTAATATCTGGAATGTTGCAAAAGTATTTCACTGCTGTTAATTTTAGCTTATATCTCTAATTATTATTTTTAATTTTGAATTATTTGGTCCTACAGTTAGATCAAGAGTGTATATAATTCAAAGTCCCAGTAGTTCACTAAAAATGTATTTCATTTTAGTACCTTAATAATAAAGCAGTGCTTTAAATACATTTCTTAATGCACCTTCATATTACCAACCCTACGATACTCTTATAGAATGAGTAGTCTTTGAAAAACACTCTTAAGCATAGTTCTTATTAAGGGACTACACTTTGGACAAAGCATTAGTCAGTCAGCAGATTGGAGGTTGTTACTAGTATTAAAATTTAAAGTTAAGCAGTACTACACCATACATTTTTGAATCGTTATACAACATTAAAAATCAAAACATACATTTCTTTTTACGCTTGTCCTCATCAATTTCTGAACCTGTACAAATGTTACTCCATTCTTTTTAATAAAAACATTGAATAACAAAAAATAGCATAGCTGTGTTTGCTGCATAGATTAGATATAAAGTCTGTGTGCTGTGCTTCTTTGATGTATCTTGGCTAAATAAAGTATCTGTACAAAACCTGAACCAGAGGATTTTCCTGTACAATGAAGTCATGCTATCAGTGGTATGCAAAGCATTTTGAACAGGTTGTGAACTGGAGATCATGACATGATGAAAATGAGTGTGAAGCATCCAAAAAGCTGCACAAAGCAGGCCAAGACCATAACCAGCCTGCTCAGGTAAGGCTAACGCAGGTCATTCAGTTTTCAACTCCTCCCTTCAGGCTTTGGCCTAAATTGGCCCTAATTGGAGAAATGGCTTTAAAAGTTTCAAATACAGAGGAGAGTGAAGATGTGAACTGTGAAACAAAAAGCAATACTTAAAATACTTCAGTGCAAACCTAACGATTCAGATCTTCCTTTCTGAACTAATTATAAAGGGAGAGGGAGGACCTAGCAGCAGTGATGTCAGGTGGCCTCACCTCATGGGGGTCTACCCACAAAACACAAGGAACATTTAAGTGACAGTACAGGACTATTAATTAATAAACATACTGAATTAACATAAAAAGTTTGACTAACTACAATTAACACAAAAAATATTCATAAATAGAAAATATTCATAAATACTGGTTGACACAACCAGTGAGAGAAACATGGTTAATGATGTTTGAAGGATTACTAAAATGAATGATGTTAATATATGTGATAGCTATATTGCTTTGTTAGAGGTCATTACTTGTCAAAACGTTAAATTTTCATAACGTTTTCAATTTTTGTTAGGATTTGTTCTGCTTTTACATCACTTATGTATTGTCCTCATACACTTATCCATCAATTATCAAACCTTCTTAATGAAATTCATGGTCACAGAGTGTAGGGATAATGATTTCTAATAATGTGTTTCCTTACAAACACAAAATCTACACTGAGAACATTTTGTGAGAATGACAGATGTTATCTATGGATCATTAGTAAAAAAAAAAAAAAAGTAGGGAATACCATGACATTCTTAAACTCCCTTGATCTAATTCAAGGTCATGTACACACAGAGAACATGCTAGCAGCATTGGGCAAAAGAGAGAAAACAGTTCTGGACATAGCATCAGTCCATTGCAAAGTCCACATCACTTACACAAGGCCAGTTTGAAATAGTTAATCTAACCTGCTTGTCTTTTGGCAAGTGGGAGGTAAGCTGGTGTACCCGAATTAAAACTCAAACAGGCTCATAAAGAGTGTATGTACACAAAGACAATATCGAGGCACAGGATTCTAGATCAGTGGATTGTGAAGCATGTTTCAGTCTTCCTTTTGTTTTCCCTTTTCTATGAGATTTCAGTAGAAAAGTGGGAGTTCTCCTCTTTCTTTTATTTCAAAAAATAATACAAAAGCTAACAAAGCCTAAATAGGAGAAGAGAGTCACATGAATCATACTCATTATGGTATTTGTTAGTGTGCGGGTATAGAGTTATTGCATGTTTGTTTGTATATATTAGGTGAAAATTGTTTTTCTGCATGTATTTTTCCCTTTCACTTTTTTTTGTTAATGTTTTATTGGTCTTGGCATCACACTGGGTATTTGTCGCATTATACACTGCTGTGCTTAAGCTGCTATAACGATGAGCCAACACATGCTCCTGGTTATATCAAGTATAATCATGTAGAAATGACAAATATTTGGATTTGCGACGAGTCAGTTTACTTTTCGTTTTCTGATTACAAAATGATCATATTCATGGCTTACCTGGGTATGACAAAAGATCTAAACATTTATAATTAGAGCTTCAAAGTTTGCATGTACTGTATGTCTCATCATGTACATTTGCCTATTAATATCTAATGGTTTGGTCTACCAAAGTTTATTCAAGAAAACTGACTTTCTTGTCAGTTGCATCCACAGTTTTAATGCCTCATACAAATGAAAAATACTCACAAAAACTTTACTTCCATGTCTCCTCAGGACCTCTGCCAAAATATAATACAATAAAAAATATACATAACATGCAACATATGCAGTATGTATGTGCGAGTGTGTGTTTGCATGCAACATTTTGTCTTTGTGCCTAAAATGCTTCAAAATGGTGTTACTTTTTGTTAACAAACATGGAGAATTCCTAGTGAGGTATTCAAGATCCTGATTTCCTGAAGGTAACTAGTGGATGTAATGGGTACCTGTCATCTTCTGATCATGCCAATCCATCAATACATTAATATAATTACTGGAGCTGAGATCTTGCAACATGGTAATGTTTTTAAGACTTTTATTATTCAAGCTATTTAAGTAGGCAGTGAACTTTAATGTAAAGACTAACTAGATTGCACTGAAGTAAAAGGACAACATGATATTGAATTGGAGTATTCTGAACTTATAAAGGAAAAAAAGTGCTCATTGACCTTTATTGTGCTAATATTCCAAATTAGGGCTGTCATTAATATAGGTTTCAAGATACTTAGTCACTAATTCATATTCCTCTCCAAGGACCTTGAGAGGCAAACATTTAAATTTTTTGCCTTTAAAAGTCAAGTACAATTTCTTTTGTGTTTTTGACATTCAGAGAAAGAAGATAGTGATGCTTCACTAAAATAGGTCACTTGATTTATGTATCACTATAGTGTCATCTACATACTTGATAATAGAGTACAGATCATTGTCTGTCTCAGATCACTGATAGACTATATAAATAGCAAAGGAGACACGATATAACCTTGAGGAATACCTGTATTTGACTGGATGGTTTTTCAAGGTAATTATTTAACTAACCACGAACAATACAGTACAGCAATATTCAGACTATTATATAATGTATTCATCTATATGGGAGGTTAATAATATTGAAGCTAAATGAAAGTCCAAAAATAGTACCCGGACACTGTCTAAAAAGGAAAGGGTACATATCATGCAAAATGATATTGTGCCATCAACACTCCTGTTTTCATAAACTAATTGTTATCTTGAAAGGGCTCAGTCTGTGTCATTAAGACGCCCTTCACTGAAATGTTCAAAGCATTTTATTAGAATACAGATTATTGCTACTGGTTTACAGTCACTTAAATTGCTTCAGTTGGAAACTTTGTAAAATTAGGTAAAAACAGCTTAGGTACAATGCCACCTAGGAGTATACGATAATATTTAAATTATTGTTTTAACAATGTGCATGCTGAAATAATCGAGTACATCACTCACTTTTCAAAAAAAAAATCAGTAGCACGCTGTGGTGTTATGGGTCCACAGGGAGGTTACGGGAGCAGGAGAGGAAGCAGGTCGGTGAGAGGGAGAGAGCCGCGAAGCGGCGGACGTCGGCGAATGGCGCTCGTGGACAGCTGCATGGAAGCTGGGTGTTAGGCCGACACCCACGTGTTTGTGTTGATGTCGCTCCGCTGGCGAGCAGGTAGCGGGAGTGACCAAGGTGAAAGCGACGAGCCGCAGAAGGCCGCAGAAAGGCAGCGGAAGTCGGGAGGCTTGGAGTGGCAGTCCTTGGTGTGGCGTCCTGGAGACCAAGGAGTCCAAGTCTCGAGGCTGGGATGAGAGCCAAACCGAAGCCAGGGATCGGGAGGTCTCCAGTCTTGCGTGTGTTTGAGGAGGGCAGCTGTAGAGAGCGTCTTGCCTGCTGCTTTGGCCCATCGGGATAAGCAGGTGAGACGCTAACAAAAAGAACACCGGATTTGTTTGTTGTTGGTTTTAAAACTGCTTCAAGAGAAGATTTTAACCTCCGATTTTTAAGGATGTGTTTTTCTATTTATTGGTTTTACTCCCACGTTCTTTTATGGATTATTTCTTTAATGAATTTGAAGAACTGCACTATTTATGGAACACTGTTTTTATTGACTGTTTTAATAAAAGCACTTTTGTACTTTCAACCATCCCTTGCTCAGATGCTCAATTTGCCTCCATTGACTGGCTCACTCGGTTTCATTATCGACGGTGTTGGGTTCAAGGGTTCCCAAACAGCCATGGGAGCGTGGAGCCAGACCCACATCGTCACACACGCCTTGAGAGTCCACAAATTCACTGTCTCATGTAATATAACAGGTCCTCGCTGCTGGTCGCAGGAAGGGCCAGAGACAGAGTTCAGAGGAGCGAAGTGCACAACTCAGAGAGGCATACACATACACTGTCGAGGTTAGGATTTCAGACCCAACCATGTAACATTATCTGGCATTTGCAGTTAGAAGGGAGCGGCTAGGAGTTTCTTGCTCCATCCCATCCCCTTTGCCACTGAGGTGAGATCTTTAATCAACCTGCCAAAGCACTTCATTTTTCTCATGAAATGATCGGTTCATAAAATGCTACGTTAAGATCCAAAATATTAAGTTATTATACATTTTAGAATGAGGTTTCTTACTGCTGTCTTCTGTTTAACACTTAGGTGTTAAACTGTATCAAGCCCATGAACTGTAATGATGTAATGACACGTTAACAGTTCATTTAAACAAAAAACACTACAATAATAATGACAAGATCATAACCATTACAACAGCAGCTATGACAGAACTCAAGGCTATTGCGACAGAGGAAGACAGTCCTACCCCAGGCCCTTCATACTTCTTCAGGTCACCCTATGGCTGCAGAAGTTGGAGCAGGTGATAACACAAGGGAATTAGCAAAAAAGAAAAAAAATGTCTTTAGGCAACTATTTCAAAAAACAAACATATGGAACAGCATCTGGTGATGCCGCCTCTGCTTGGTATCAAGTCTCAATCCAGACTCTTTTCCTGTGTAGTTCTTAGTTGGTGGAATGGGCTACCCGCCTCCATCCATACTGCTGACTCCCTCAGTGTATTTAAGAAGCATCTGTTCTGTGAATATCTGTCTAATCGATTGAAGAAGAAAAAAAACTATACTCTGTGATCTTTTATATTGATGGTTAAATTGTTGTTTAAGTTTAATTGCTTTATCAATTATGATATATGATTGTAAATTATTAGTTAGTACATCTTTTCACTTGTGCCAATCAATGTTTGTTACCTGTCCTAATACACTTGCTAAACAAACAGGCCAAAGCTTAATGTTACTCGATTATGTTTACTTTGTCACTTTGTATAAAAGCATCTGCCAAGCAAATTAATGTAAATGTAAATAAATATGTTATTCCCCTTGAATTCATATCTTATTTACATTAAGGGTAAGTGTTTAAAAAGCTCTCATTATAATAGTTTTGTTGGTCTTAGTATAATTTTTTGTGTAAATCCTGAAGCCACTTTGAAATGGTTTACTCATACTTGAGCATGGGAATGGTGTTATATAAATAAAATATTATTATTGTTATTATTACTTGCAGTGTTTGATCTCAGTAATAATTTGGCTGGTGATTTTAATGTTTTTGTGTTATTTTACTTCAGATTTAAGTAGGTAATTAAGACCTATTTAACTTAACTGTTGTTTCAATTAAACTCATTAGTAAGCTCAATTAGTATTCTATTAACAAGACTAAGCTAGATCAATAAGATTTTTACAAACATGTTTTTAAAGGATGTAAAATATCGCCTAATTATCATTATCGTCTCAGTCTCAGAAAATATCGAGGTATCATTTTTTGATAATATGAAAACCTGGAGCTTAGGAGCATGTCTGATATGCCATTTCTGCCGTGCCGCAAAAAAATTTCACTTATTTTTCTACAGTGTCTCCCTTTCTTGTTAATTTGGATTGTAAAGGTGATTTTGATAATGTTTTGTTGTATACAGGTGACATGAATAATAATAAAGTAAATGATAAAATATATCGTGCTTTGATGTTTTTAAATTAAAGACAAACAGTACAGAAATAAAGTTACCTTGGGTGCTAGCACAACATGCACCTTTCTTAAAAATGTTCTCAAATTTCTTATGACATTCACAAAAATATCAGAACACATGACAAATGTCATGTAGTGCTGTGTAGTTTTTATGAGTAGGTGGACTGTATAGTTAAAAGCATTTGCTCTACTAGTTTCTCAATGTTATATCATATTGAAATTTACATTATTTTACATTTTTGGACCTTCTTCTCTACGATAGTCCTCTACAATTGAGTTGGCTGTGTGTGCTAGGATAGTGTATGATAGACTGGTGTTCTGCCTTGTGCCTGATGCTGCTGGGATAGACTTTGGGTCCCTACAATCATTACTGGATGAAATGGGATCAGAAATGAATGAAAAGATCTTTTTTAGTCAGACCAGATATAGAAATTCTGTGCTTGAAATTATCTTACTTAATTTTAAAGTAAAGAAGTATAACAGAAGATTTTTAGAAAAAGTTTGCATAATGGTATGTGGCAAACTGATAAATTCATCTTTGTTTAGCCATGATTTCTATTTAGGATCTATTATATATCTTTTTTTCTTACCTACATGCATTGCTGAATATGATTTGTGCAACAGTGACATATATTTTTTCTATATTGAATGGCAATGAAAATTAATTTATGCAGTTTCCTGCTAATGAGAAACTACTTCAAGTACAGCTAATGATATTTAAAGGATTCTGTCCTGTTCATTTTCTTCTCTCGGAACTATCAATTACATCAGTTTTTCAAACATAACACTTTGTATCACAGATGTTGAAGTGCTCTTTATGTAAACTAAAGAGCATTATGAGGAAGGGATCATTTCACGTTAAAACATTTATGCTTATTTTCCAAATTATTATTTTAGAAAGTTAAAATGTAATTATCAATATATTATTACATACTATTATCTAACTTAATTATTCTTTGTCCAGCAATGAAAGACTTTAACATGATGATAATTCATTCCTTTAACCATTTTCTTTCTTTTTTTTTGTCTGTATGTGTGCTAAGGTTTTCCTTGTTGATGTATAGGGCATACATTTTTATGTGTTATTCAATGAAAAACAGCAATTTCTGCTATAAATTTATTAGACATACAAGTAAAAAAAGTTTGTATTCTTACCTATTTAACTAACTTTCAAATTAATATCTGCCCTCTTGAATCACCTCACACTCAATGACATCAGAAGTTACTCCATGTAGATATCACCACACTTTATGGTGTACTTCAAACCCAGACTAAGAAATTATTGTATCTTTGTGGTAAATATGGCTTAGGCTAACAAAATGCAAGCAACAATTCATAAATTTCTTTTCATCTTTTCACTTACTTTTACAAATTTAACTTTGTATAATGTACATTTTTTTCAATATTGTGTATATTTAATATATAATGTTACCAAACAAGTATTGTATCTGGATAGGTTAGGGATGAGCACGATGTCATCCAGCATGGCCACTCATCTCAGGGACTCATTAGAAGGCCGGAAGTCAAGTCCATCACTATCTCTTTTGTCTTGGTAATATTCAGTTGCACTTGGTTGTCCCAGCAAAACATTACAAAGATTTCCATTACGTTTCTATATTCTTCCTCATCTCCACTGACAATGAAACCTACATGCATACAGCACTACCAAATATTTGATAATGTTACACCTTTTGTACTGGACTGCTTTATCTGTTCAGCATATAGTCAAATCCACTGTTAGCATTACAGTGACATACCCCTCTCTTGTATTAAAATAGGTAACCTACTCAGTCAATATTACCATGACTTTTTACAAGCTTTATATTCATATCATCTTGTATTCATAGTCCTCCAGTGGCCTCTGTTACAATTGGAAGTACAAGTTTCTTTTAATTAAATAACATTCTTAGGAGTTTGTAATTTTTATAGATGGTAAAAACATGTACATTTAAGAAATTTCTGTACAGGGGGTCCTAGGGTTATGACACAGTTCCGTTCCTACAACAGTGATGTAACCCGAATTTTGGTGTAAGTCAAAACACACCCTAGCCTAAGTCACTTACCTATCTTAACACATTTGCAAAATCATAATCTAGAACATAAAAACACAACTAAGCCACACAAAAAGGAAAAGGACATAAATATACTGCACTGTACTGTAGTAACAGAAAAAATGAGTGTAAAAAAATATCCTTACCTTTATTCCTTCTCATGTCTCAATTGTTTTAAGTTTTTATGGGAGTGAGCGTTGTAAACTTGAAATGTTGTATGTCAAGACATTGTAACCCTAGGACCCCCTGAATTCCAAAAGTCATAGCAAAACATTCCTGGTCAAATTATGCATGTCATCTGCTGTAATCAGTGTGCCTGACATAATCCCTGATTCCTGTTGCTGCTACAGTCCACTTTTATATGACAACATGGCTCCTCCCCATAGTCTGAGGTAATTCACAATAGAAAAGGTTCATTATCAATGTGATAATGAATCCGTATGTCTGCTAATCTAAATGAAAGTGTTGAATTTTGAGTGTTGAATTGATTACTCTTATGATCTTCCCAAGGAACATGACAATTCATAGTAAATCATGCAGTAGCATAAATTAAATTGCCAAATATTGTAAGAACGTTTTACAGCAATTAAGTAAATCAGTTATTCTTTTAGTTTACTAACATTTGTCAGGAGTGGTACATTATTGTTTTCAATTTGGTTTACAGGGAATGCAAACCTCCAACATCTACATTTCTTTATGTCTTCTGAGATTTAACTCATCCTCTCCTATTATTTTTCCAATAAATTAAGTAAAAACTTTTCTTCTGTGATTTTCCATAGTACTTTGAAACATTACTGGAGCTGAAGAAACCCCAACAAATAAACAAGTATAGGTAAACATTTCTTCTGCCATGTTTGTGATGGGAATTTCTTTGACTGCTTGTATAGTGTGATTTGCTAATAAGCATGACCTAAATCTAGCTTTGTGAACTTTTGAACAGTAGCTACCACAACAAACAATTCAACACCTCATGGAATGTGTCTGCTTGATATAAGATACTTGGTTAATAGTCGGTTCCTTATAGAAACAACACATGACATGATTTTACCATGGCTATGATTGGGGCTGTTTACTTGAGAGTATTTCACAGGTTTATTATTCCAATTTTCTGTAGTATGTCAATTTTATTCTTCTATTTTAACATGTGTCACACATTCGAATCTGTGGATCATACTCCAAATTCTTCTGAGGTATGTACTACCACCCCGGGTCGAGAAGGGGTGCTAGTGCTAACCTTATCCTCTTTTATTTTTTCCACAGGGCTGAGAAGACGCCCAAGGAGAACAACTGACTCTGCCTCTTCCTGTCCTTTCGCTACATATATTTAAATACACTTTCACAACATGGCTCATGGCTTGTACACTATGACATGCCTTCAGCTTCTGTTGCAAGTGCAGTGCATTTTTTTGAGGTTTCAACAGCAAGAGATTTTTTCAATGCATTTTAAAATGTTATGTTTTTTCCTGTTGACAGTCATTTTTGTATTTGACTGTCATAAATTCTACAAACTTTCTTGTCCACAAATATTTACTGTAGTGCATCACTATAACTGGAATCCTGTAGAAACTCCTTGACAACTCCTTGAAAATAAAAATCTTTGCATCATTCCGCTGGGTTTGTTTTAAGATGTTTTAAAAGATTCATTCATTTATTGTACTTAAAAAGTTTCCTGTTAAACAGAATAGCTTTCTTCCTGCCCTAATTTGTCTCGTTTGTTATAGGAAACAGTTCTAAGATTTTGCAATATTCACCTGAACATTTACATGAAAAGACATCAGAGTTTGTTTTTCCTCTCTGTCTTTTATTACACGCATTGGATTGTTACAATGGAAAATGACTAGCTGTCTTTTTTGCCTCTCCAATACTGAAGACATTTTCAGTCACAATCTGACTTATGTGTGTGATCCTTTTTGTTTACCTGCGATACTGTGTATAGATCCATTCCTGGAGGGCCGCAGTGGATGCAGGTTTTCATTTTAACCATTTTCTTAAATAGTGGCAATGTTTTGCTGCTAGTTAACTTCTTTTTAAAATTCTATGGCACTGTCTACAGTGGCTGTACCATATACTGAGATACAACTTCTCTTATATCTCATTTTGACAGGCTCAATAGAATACAACTTAACTCATACCTCACATTCAAAGTGTTAAGACTCAGACCCCTTGTGTTTGTTTTCCTTAAGCAGCTGCTAAACTTGAGATAAAAAAGAATCAACACATGACTAACTAACTGGTGTCTATGACGGTGCGGGTTCTGTTCCACGCTTCCGCTTCTCAGTTTTGGGAGCATCGAAAAAGTAACTGAATAAGCTGATCACACTTGGTGCAAGGGGATGGTGTAAAAGTGTTCAGTGTTTTTATTAAAAGAAAATCAAAACAGTGCCCAAATAAATAGTGTACTGCTCCAAAAACGTTTCAATAAATAATCCATAAAACCAGGTGAAGTGGGGGATAAAATCAGAATAAATAAATCCTTTAAAAGCAGAGGTTAAAATTTCTTTTCAGTAACTTATGATCCCAGCCCACCTCCTTCTTCATCTCCCTGGCTCAACCATGACTCACATAGCCGGTGGAGACTCAGCAGCCTTGATCTTCATCTCTTGACCCCCATCTTGGCTGCCTCCATCGGCATCTGCCAGACTGTCCAAGGTTGGATCTCCTCCCGTCATTCCTCACGCACAAGCAGTTGTACCTCAGGTCCCTGGGGAGGTCATCAGCCTCACTCTCCCAACTCCACACATCAGTGGGGTGAACCAGCAGCCTACATTGCCATGACCTACGCTACTTTGTAGGGGCCCTGTTCATGATACCTTTCCTCTCTCTAGGTGGCTGGATTGTCCTACCCGAGACTGCTCTTCCACCGCATTTCAACCTCTGACCTATTTCTCATTCTATCTTCCCTCTGCACTTCTCCTTTTATATGGGGACACGGCACAGGTATGTCAATTAGCAGCTTCCGGCATTAATTATGGACACAGACGATTCCTTACTTGTCCACTTAAGTATGGAAATTGCATTGTGCCCAGGAACTGCCCCCGCCACACTACCACGCCCCCTACTTAAAGCCATGAGTGCGGCAGTCAGCCACAGACATCACTTTACCACAGTGTCCACCATACAAATCTGAAAATAATGAAATGTGAAAGTCTAAATAATAACTACCTACTCAGTTCCACAGAACATTTTCACAATGTTCTTAGAAAAAAGAAAATGAAAAGTTTTAGAAATGTCATGAAATTAAATAATGGTTTTAATTAACAACAAGAATTGGCTTCTAATTAAGAAACTGGATAGAGTTTGAGGCCCCGATTTAGCTGGTCATCATTTGGCTTACATCACATCTCATTTCTGTTTGGGTCCCACTTATGGAAAACAGAAGTAATTCTGAGGTGTGAGTGGTAAAAATCGAGGCAACTAAACTGATGGGAAAAGAAGTCAATTAGCAGTGAAAACTAGTCACTAATTACAAAGATGGTGTGAACGATAGAAAGGAAGAGACAACACTCTCATAAAGGTTTTGGGTTTTTCCTGCCCTGTATAGTGTGAGGTTCGCTCGTCTTAAAGACTTTTGTATAAATGAAGAATACAGCCAGGATGACATGTTGGTATAACAGGCGGATTTATATAATGGACAGACAGTAAGTACAAAGGTTACTAAAGGTTTATAAAGCCTTAAATAATCTTGCTCCATCTTATATATCGGAATGCCTGACACGTTATATTCCAAATCGTAACCTTAGATCTTCAAATGAGTGTCTCCTTATAATTCCAAAAGCTAAACTTAAAAGAAGTGGTGAGGCAGCCTTCTGCTGTTATGCACCTAAAATCTGGAATAGCCTGCCAATAGGAATTTGCCAGGCAAATACAGTAGAGCACTTTAAAACACTGCTGAAAACACATTACTTTAACATGGCCTTTTTATAACTTCACTTTAACTTAATACTGATACTCTGTATGTTCAATTCTTCATAATAATTATTCACAGTGGCTCCAAAATCCGTACTGACCCCAACTCTCTCTTCTGTTTCTTTTTATGGTTTCTTTGTGGTGGCGGCCTGCGCCACCACCACCTACTCAAAGCATCATGATGCACCAACATTGATGGACTGAAAGCCAGAAGTCTACGTGACCATCATCATCAGGTCCTTCCATGAAAACCCTAAATACAAAGAGGACTGTTTCACTTATGTTAGTTAGAATGCCCAGAGGGGACTGGGCGGTCTCTTGGTCTGGAACCCCTACAGATTTTATTTTTTTTCTCCAGCATTTGGAGTTTTTTCTGTCCACCCTGGCCATCGGACCTTACTTATTCTATGTTAATTAATGTTGACTTATGTTTATTTTTTATTGTGTCTTCTATTTTTCTATTCATTTTGTAAAGCACTTTGAGCTACATTTTTTTGTATGAAAATGTGCTATATAAATAAATGTTGATTGATTGATTGATTGAAAGGTTAATGGGAAAAAATCCAAGGGATGCCTGGGTGACGTAGGTGCATGGAACCGGAAGTGATGTCATCAGACTGGGACGGGTGCACTTGTAAACACAGAAGGGAACTCGAATGTGTGACTTTTTATGGGCTTGTTTCTTCAGTTTTCCTGCTAAACAAAAAAGAAAGGAGTTAGCACTCTGTTCCAAACCTGTTCCCTGCGAGGTATCACACTTCACTGAGCTGTTCATCTGCTACCTACTTGCTCATGTGTGACAATGATTAAGGTGAAAACCTGCAGCTACAGTGGCCCTCCAGGTCCAGAGTTAGACTCCCCTGCTGTATATAAAAAAAACCATCACTTTTGCTATAACTTAACCATACAGGTAATCTTATAAAATGTTTTAACATTTAGCATATTGTATATTATTTGTATTTTACAGCATTAATTAGATTTTTTTTTATTTCAAGTTTCAACACGTAATTGTTGTCTATGTCTATTTGTATGGTGAGAATTCTGCACTTAATTAAGAGAACTGTCATGTACAGAGAGTGTTCTGTATCAAAAAAGAAGAAAAAAAACCAAAATGTGACAATAAAGATTAGCAGCAGAATAAAATCAAAAGAAAACACTATGAAGAGGTGACTATTACAGAAAATATGGATTGGAAGGAGGGACAATGGTGGGGAAATCAGTCTAAAGTCTGACTGTTCATCTCAGTCTAAAGAGGACTGCAGTGGGCATTGTCTTAATTAGAGTCTAATTTATGTTTCTAATTGAACTCATTTTTAATTAGACTTCTTGTTTTCCAGTTTCTGTATTCAGAATGAGGATTCTGAATTAGCTTGTAGTCTGGTATTGAGTTTCCCTGTGACATAAACAAACCTGTTTTTTATTCAAACTTTTCAGTTCACAGATCTGCATTTTGCTTCTTTGGTAGGCCTGTTACATACAAATTTAACTTTACACAGTGCATTTGAAATAAACCAACATGAAAGTATGCAAAAAGCCTAAAAAGGGCAAAAATATTTTCAATCACATGCTTCAGAGTCTGTTAAATACAAATTATCTGAAGTTTAGGAAAAAAATAATAGTAAAATGTTATAAATACCCCTAGGGAATACAGAGTTGTTGCCACACTGGCTTTAATAACTTTTGAGCAAGGCAACAATTTAAATCCATTTGTTTTTATTCAATAAAATTAGAAACAGAGTGACATCCTGCAATATTATATTATACAGTGGAACCTCGGTATACGTCCTTAATCCGTTCCAGACCCTTTGACTTATACAAAACAGGAAGTATACCAAACAAATTTTTCCCATAAGAAATAATGGGAAAATGAATAATCCGTTCCCATGAAAAAAAAATCCTATTGCTATTGGCATATTATACATTGATGGGGTTATATAAAATAATTTAAACACTGCTTAATACTAAAATACATAAATACAAAAGCAATTAGATGAAATAAATGAAATTTTTACCTCACTTTGCTTTTTAATGACATCTTTGTTTTTCACAATCGTAGATACCGTTGTTCTCTGCAAACGGTATGCAACAGCCATGTCCCGGATACGCATGCCACCTTCATACTTTTCAAGAATCAATTCAAATTTACATAAAAAAAACACAAATCACGTTGTGACGATGCAGGTTTACTGTATGCTCCCATCTGCTGCCGGGGAGCCCTTGAATCCTACACCGTCGGTAATGTGCCTCACTGCTAACCTCATCGGTAACAACAAAGCAAGGGGATGGTGAAAAAGTGCAGAGTGCTTTTATTAAAACAATTAACAAAACAAGGTGTTCAAATTAAAGTGCAGTCTCCAAAGTTCCAATAAATAATCCATAAAATCAGAAGTGAAACGTGGAGGTTAAAAACAATAGAAAAAAAGTCTTCTTAAAAACAACGAAGTTAAAAGCAGGAAGCATTCTTTAAAAAAACAAGAAGCCCGGTGCCTGCTTCCCAACTGGGGAGTCGCCCTACTTGCAGCTGACCTTCGCACTGCCTGCTTCAGCCACTTATTCCATTCGCGCTCTCGCTCGCTCTCTCTCTCTCTCGTCCGTTCTTTCTTTTTACTCCCCTTCAAGCCAAGGTGCGCTTCTGTTTATCAAGATAAGCAGCCCTCTCTCTCTCACTCACTTAACCTCCCGTCTTTTTTTTCTTTTTACTCCCCTTCTAGCTGACTCGCGCTTCTGTTTATCAAGATAAGCAGCCCCAGGAACAATCATTAATGCAGACGGTCCCTCACAAGTGCACTTTGGTGAGAAACGCCCACATCGCTAATCGCCCTGACAACCTTTAGCCACATAACCACCACGCCCCCTCACCAGGCTGCGAGCGCGGTGATTATTTATTTTAAAGCTTGACTTTGACAGGAGCTGTGGACCCGCTATATCACACACGTGAAAGTTCACAGAGAGTTATAGCGCGGGTTGTTCACTGAATGCTATCAACTGGCGAACTAACGCTCGTGGGCAGTCGTGGCTTTGTCTTGAGAGAGGTAAACAAGGTTAGCACGCGAGTCGTATTCCAAACAAAGGTCGTATACCAAGCAAAATTTTTTGTGTCCAAACAGGATGTATACCAAGTTGGACTTATTCCAAAGCAGACGTATACTGAGGTACCACTATATTATATTATATTATATTATATTATATTATATTATATTATATTATATTATATTATATTATTCTCAAAGCAAATTTCAGCCACAAACTACATAAATATATACAATATATTGAGTGACCTTCCAGAAACAGAAACACTGGACCACTTTTAAGACACTGTTTTATACATTAAGTGTTATATATTAAGCTAAAAATGACCTAATTCGAGTAATATACACTGCTCAAAAAATTTAAAGGAACATTTTGAAAATACATCAGATCTTATTGGGAAAAAAACATGCTGGGAATCTATACTGATATGGACTGGGTAATGTGTAAGGAACTAAAGGATGCCACATTGTTTGATGGAAATGAAAATTATCAACCTACAGAGGGTTGAATTTAAAGACACCCCAAAAATCAAAGTGAAAAAATGATGTGGCAGGCTAGTCCATTTTGCCAAAATTTCACTACAGCAACTCAAAATTGTACTCAATAGTTTCTATGGCCCCCATGTGCTTGTATGCATGCCTGACAACGTTGGGGCATGCTCCTAATGAGATGACAGATGGTATCCTGGGGGATCTCAGGGCACCATTAAGATCACTGAGCTCCTGAACAGTCTGAGGTGCAACCTGGCAGCGTCAAGTGGACTAAAACATAATGTCCCAGAGGTGTCCTTTTGGATTTAGGTCAGGTGAGAGTGGGGACCAGTCAATGCCTTCATCCTCCAGGAACTGCCTGCATACTATCGCCACATGAGGCTAGGCATTTTCTTCTACCAGGAGGAACCCAGGACCCACTGCACCAGCATTAGGATTTCATCCCGATACCTAATGGCAGTCAAGGTCCTGTTGTCTAGCCTGTAGAGGTCTGTGCATCCGTCCATGGATATGCCTCCCCAGACCTTCACTGACCCACCACCAAACTGGTAATGCTGAACGATGTTACAGGCAGCATAACGTTCTCCACGGCTTTTCGAGACCCTTTCACGTCTGTCACATGTGCTCAGGGTGAACTTGCTCTCATCTGTGAAAAGCACAGGGTGACAGTAGTGGGCCTGCCAATTCTGGTATTCTGTGGCAAATGCCAGTCGAGCTCCACAATGTTAAGCAGTGAGCACAGGGCCCACTAGAGGATGTCTGGCCCTCAGGCCGCCCTCATTAAGTCTGTTTCTGATTATTTGGTCAGAGACAGCCACACCAGTGGCCTGGAGGTCATTTTGTAGGGGTTTGGCAGTGCTAATCCTTTTCCTCCTTGCCCTAAAGGAGCAGATACCGGTCCCGCTGATGGGTTAAGGACCTTCTACGGCCCTCTCCAGTTCTCCTAAAGTAACTGCCTGTCTCCTGGAATCTCCTCCATGCCTATGAGACTGTGCTGGGAGACACAGCAAACTTTCTGGCAATGGCACATATTGATGTGCCATCCTGGAGTAGTTGGACTACCTGTGCAACCTGTGTAGGTCCAGGTATCGCCTCATGCTGCCAGTAGTGACACTGACCATAGTCAAATGCAAAACTAGTGAAAAAACAGTCAGAAAAGATGAGGGAAAATGTCCTCTACCTGTTAAACCTAGTGAAGGGCCGCTCGATACTGAGCTTTTGACACTGTGTCGAGCTTTCGAAGCATTGGAACTCGAAGTGCCGATTCGAGGCTTGTTTCAAATGCACACGTCACGTGGTTTTGAGGCACGATAGTGTAATGACGTCATTGATATCTGCACAGTCAACAGTCGATTTGGTCACTCACTCGTCTGCTAAACTGCTTTAGCTCAAAGCGTAAAAGCAGTTGTCCCTCCTACAGCGGTAAGGGGGCCTGACGCAAGTTCAAATCCTAATTGGGGCTCGCGTATGTTAAAATAAGGACTTTATATCAAAAAGTTATGTATTACTTGTCTGTAAGTTAACAAAAATATTTTGGAGACATGAACGATTTACACGGGGCACCTTTTTTCTTGGTGTGGAATCGTGGCCACCTATAATCTGTAACAAACTGATGATCATATTTTGCATAAGGGAGCACATATTATAACAATCCAGAACCTATTCTGCAATTTAAGGAAAGCCTCTGGATTTCTGTGTTAATGAGACAAAAAAAGTTGTAAAGAAACTTTGCAAATTCATCTAGAGGTGGACATAAAGATCACTCAAGTACTAATAAGAATGAACAGCTGGATAAGCACATCTGGAGCCAAACTTTCAAAAAAGCACCTGACTTTGTCAGCAACATCCTTTCCTTCTGAATACATCTTATCAAAGGCTGCTGTGGGGGTTAAATAAGTAGTCTTCCGAACTGCAGCACAACAAAGTAAATCATTGATGTAAATAGAATTATTGAAAGACTAAGATTTTGTCGTTTCTGTATTCTTAAATCATCTTCCAGTTAGACAATCCCCCGCAGTCACTGTCACATTTAACGTTCCCTGCTCCTTAACCTGTCTTGTTACACAAAGCATCAACACTCAGTTTCATTAAAGACTTTATTGTCGTTCCTTTCATTGACACAAAATAAGACACACATTTTCTCTACATACGTGTCCAATAATAATAGTAAACTGGAAGGAATGAGAAAAAGTGCAAGACTGGAATATTCATGGAAAGATCCTGGGCATCAGGGTGAGGATGTGCCTTGTCAACCATTAAAAAGAGAGATACTTTATTAATCCCCAAGGGAAAATTCACATACTCCAGCAGCAGCATACTGATAAATACATCCATCCATCTATTTTCCATCCAGTTGAATCTGAACACAGGGTCACGGGGGTCTGCTGGAGCCAATCCCAGCCAACACAGGGCCTAATCCTGGACAGGGCGCCAACCCACCGCAGGACACATACACCCACGGGACAATTTAGAGCCACCAATCCTACTAACCTGCATGTCTTTGGACTGTGGGAAGAAACCGGAGTACCTGGGGGAAACCCACGCAGACACGGGGAGAACATGCAAACTCCACACAGGGAGAACCCGGGAAGCGAACCCAGGTCTACTAACTGAGAGGCAGCAGCACTACCACTGCACCACCATGCCAGCCTCTGATAAAGACAATATTAATTAAATATAAATGCAGTGCAAGTTAAAAAATGCAAGGTGGCGAGTGCAAGGCAGGTATAACAGTCAATAACATTGTATAATGTTAACGTTTACCCCCCCGGGTAAATGTAAGCTTGTCTGCCACCCCTCAGTTGCACTGGCACATGTTACACTGGGGGCAAATGCAATGGAAAATACCGACAATGTACACTTTCAGAAGTGGAATAAATCAACTGTATAAATAGAACATTTCAGATAAACAATGAATTTTGGTAATCATAAACAATGCAACATAACTATTATATGTGTTGTTACTTTTTTATTTATTCCCACCAAACGTTACATATCTACATGGGAAATGAACATGGGTAATATGTTTATAATCATTCTCATTAAAATACACTGTCAAAATATATTAATGAGCAAATTGAGACACATTGGCCTTTAGGAAATATAATATATATTAGGACAAAATGCATTTTAAGAAGATGACAAGTCTGCTATAGTCAGTTCAATTAATGCTCCTTTTAAAAAGTTTGCTTATACAGCATATAAAACAGAATCTCAATGATGCAGGACTCGCGAGTAGTAACGAATAATATGTGACACTGAGAAATTATAATTCCTAATAACGGGAACAAGTAAAAACTACGACTTCCAAATACAGGCACTGTAAACATAGGCATTTCAATAAATAATTTAGGAGGCTTGTGTGTGCATTTCAATGTCGATTTAAGAACTAGGTAGGCCACCTGTTGTACTATAAACGGTAGCTCAACAGTAAATAGTCTTATAGGACAATGACTGACTGAAAAGAAGATGCTGCGCCGCTACAATAAAGGTTCACGCTGTCATTCTGCATATTTAGAAGGCGCTGATTGGCTAAAACTGTTTATAGCGAATTGTCCCAAGTTGGAAGTGCCGCATAGCGATCAGAAACGAAAAGACACATTTAGGCATGCTGGACAGTAGTTTGTTTTTCTACAATACAAATTCAGTACAACACCACAGTCTCCAAACACACATATATGAAGCTTATTACGTTTTACAGTGAAAATCTTTACATACACAATATAATTAGGGACCTGTACCCCCTGGCCTATACTTCCCTCGATAGCTTGATTCACTCACTATCCATCCAAGTTCGAATTTTTTGTTAAATGGAGGAATTGAAAAGAAAACCTTTCACAAGAGGAGGATCAACGATGCGAACCCCTGGTGTTTTTAGTGAGAGACAGTTGCAATACCATTGAGCCACCTAATCAGGATAATTAACGAGTTCCACACAACTGAACTACTACTACTGTTCTTAGTGCGGCAGATGTAGACATATGTTGTTTGACATATGCATGTTAAATTGGTTTAATTGACTTGAGAGTACAGTGGAACCTCGGTTCACGACTGCTGCAACCGGTTCATGTACAACTTGGTTCACGACCAAAAAGCTCGCCAAACTTTTACCTTGGTTCACAACCACACACTCGGTATACGAACAAGCCAGTTTCCCTTGCCTGCCTGAGCTGAGCTGAGAGAGAGAGAGAGAGAGAGAGAGGAGCAAGAGCGAGCGAGCACGTGCCTGCTGGGGAGGGGGAGGAGGAGATTGCTGCACTGTTTGCCTGCCTATCTGCAGCCAGTAAGTGCAAGCCAACCATCCCCCCAATTCCACGTGCCTGCTCGGGAGGGGGAGGAGGAGATTGCTGCACTGTTTGCCTGCCTATCTGCAGGCTGTACGTGGTAGCGCACCATACTCCCCACCACAGGCAGCCTGAGAGAAAAAAGAAAGAGAGAGAGAAAGCAAGCGAGTGAGCCGCTGCTGTAAGAGCTCTGTTCATTGTTCTCCTTCCATTGGCTTCTACGCAAGTGAAGAGTGGTGAGAAGAAAATTTTGAAGAAAATTGAAATCGAAGTAAAGAAAGAAATTACAAGAGGTGGAAAAACTGTTTACCAGTTTACTCATTTACCAATCTGAGAACCCTCGTGCTTTCAAGCAGCACAATGTAAACAAAGCCAGACTGCCAGCAAACTTGAAGGGTTGGGTCACAAGAACTTTGTTTTTGGAATGGCTGCATGAGGCTTTCACTTCCACCAGCTAAACAGCTAAAAGCACCAGAAACCCAAGAAATCACAAGAGAGAAAACACCTGAAGGAAAACATTTCATGCCAGAACTCGACTCATGCAAGGTTAGTTTTCTTGGTGGTTTTTGTATTACGTATTTTTCAAAAGTTAATTTTTCAGTTCATAACGCGATTTGTTGCAAATGTTCGCTTTTTTCCTTGTGCTTAAAACTCATGAAAGTAAAATGAAAATCTCCTGCAATCTTACTTTTTTGGTTGCTTGTGAGTTGGTTTTTAAATGCACTTCGGATTTGGTCGATGTTCCTTTTTTTCTGCTGTGCTTGAAACTCATTTTAAAAACATTGTTTACTGCAATCAGGCTTTAAGTTTAATAGCGTGATCTCCTGCAATCTTACTTTTTTGGTTGCTTGTGAGTTGGTTTTTAAATACACTTCGGATTTGGTCGATGTTCCTTTTTTTTCTGCTGTGCTTAAAACTCATTTTAAAAAAAATGCTGCGTGAGCACCTGCTACAGAGAGATTAGAGAGCACGAGTGAACAAGCACAGAGAGAGAGAGAACGCAGCTGACAGGGAAGGGAAGGGATAGGGGTGGGTGGTGTGTGTATGTGTGTGTGCGTGCGCTCGTGCTACAGAGAGAGAGAGCGTGAGCCAGGCTGCTCCTGCAGCTGAGGGAGGGAGGGAGGGGCTTTGTTGGTGTGTGTGCTACAGAGAGAGAGCGCGAGCGAGCCAGCTCGTGTAGCTGAGCAGGGAGCCTGGGTGTTTTGTGTCAGTGTTATTCAATGTTTTTACATTAGTTTACTATTACACTGTGCATTCTATGGTGTAATTAACTATATTTGTGCTTAATCTTTACATATTTTTACATATTTACATACAGTTTGTACGGTCTGGAACGGATTAATTGTATTTACATACAATCCTATGGGGGAAACTGTTTCGGTTCACGACCAACTCGGTTTACAACCAAACTTCTGGAACGAATTATGGTCGTGAACCAAGGTTCCACTGTATTATTGTTGTATTCTCCTAATGAAGACGAAAAAATAATATTTATAGATGTATACTATATGACGTACAGTTTTGAACAAAATTAAGCGATCCATAAAAAGGTTGCATGATTTACCTAATCTTTTTATATACTGTATATAAAGTTGATATATGACAATAGATCTTTGACACTATGCATCAGTCAAATGAAATCACAGCAATCCACAATAACAATAATGAATTCTCAGCAACTACCTGAATTGTAGTTTCAGGCCGTCACTTAACTATATTAACTGAAGTGTGTAATGTCAATACGAATTACAAAATATAACTAGAGAGTTAAGAATCAGATAGACTCTCAAAAATATAGAGGTCAATGCCTTTGAGTGTGTTGAGGCTTCACAAAGGTTCAGTGCGCATGTCAGCTTGGGACATGATGTAATCCCAGTGCACATGTATGCTCAAGGCTTCGAAGTGTTTGTCATGATGCAATCCCAGTGCGCATGTCTGCTCGAGGCTTCGAAGCTCATGTCATGAAGCAATCCTAGTGCACATGTCTGCTCGAGGCTTTGAAGCTCGTGTCATGAAGCAATCCCAGTGCGCATGTCTGCTCGAGGCTTCGAAGCTCATGTCATGAAGCAATCCCAGTGCGCATGTCTGCTTGGTGCTTGGAAGCACATGTCATGATGCAATCCCAGTGTGCATGTCTGCTCAGTGCTTCTAACCAAGCTTGATGATTCCAGTGCACATATCTGCTTAGTGTCGAATCATTATTCATCAAGCTCCCATTTGAAGTAAATATGGCATCAACAGTGTTCAAAAACTCGACAGAATACCGAGGTGAAATAAACGTTTGTGGATAATCAATTAATTTTAAATGATTGTGCCCGATAATACTTAGTGGCAAAAAATAAAACTATATTATACTAACTAATTATACATCATACAAATGCCGACTGGCATAATGCATAATGCTGCAAAGAAGAGCTTTAGTAATACGGTGATGACACCTCTCTCACTATAATACTCTAATAAATATCCATTCTTCGCCTCGTGCAATGTTTTCATGCAACACTGAATGTATGTCATATAGTATACATCTGTATATAATTGTTTTTGTCTTCATTACATACATATATACATAAAAAAACATACATTATATACACCCAAACTGTTAAAAACAGTAGTGGTGCAGCGGTAGCATTGCCACTCCATAATAAGGCTTGCGTGGGTTTGGGTCCCACGCCCACCCAGTGTGAATTGCTACCCAAAAGAGTCTGGTTTTTTTTTTTTTTTCATTTAACAGCAAATTCTACCGTGGACCAAGAGCAAGCAAAGCGAGATATCGAATTGGGGTTGGATTGCCATAGCTGGCAAAGTTGCACACAACCTTAGTAAAGATATATCAAATGGAAATGGGCACCTTGTTTTATGTTTATAACAAAACTAATTATTTTAGTGACGATTTCAACTGTTATTGTAGTTGTTGATGGCGGGTTTAGCAGTTTAAATTTTTAAATATAAATTTAATCAGGTGGAATGTGTTCTTACTTTGAGTGTTGGGGAGGACTGCTACACAGTAAATGTGTTAGTAACTGGGATTGCTCCTCTATTAACTGGAAGATTGCTTAGGAATGATACAGACTGGACAGCTATAATATGTGTTTTTAGGAAATTATTATTACACTATGCTGTGACTAAGACAACTTTTTACTGATCGCCTATCTGGACCTTGAACAATGTGTTCAGGAGGGAGGGATGCTGCTGTTAAAGGCAAATGCTTTTTCGACAGCAGGTCCAGATGTGTTTATCCTGCTGCTTTTTGTTGCCTCGGCACTCAAGAGGATCTTTAATGCTGACCTTGATACATGTAATGCTCACCTTGGAGTGTCTCGTGTGTGTCAGTGTGCCGGTCACTGATCTGCAACGTGTCTCTCAGCCTCTCTGATGTGCTCTGGATTGACACCTTTGAATGTTTGGTGCAGCAGAGCAAATTCAACCTCATCTACCACAGTGGGTTTGTTATCACCTTATTTAATGGAGGGGTTCATGGACATCAAATGGCAATGAATAGAACATGGATTAATGTAAGTACGTGAGCTGCCTTACGCATTTAGTCATTGCATTTTCATGGCACTTCTAAGTGGGGATGATTCCCAAACAGATCTCTTATGCAATCCTTCCACAGTATCTCTCACAATTATTTAGTTCTAATTGGTTATAAAGATTTTACTCCTGATCATTGTTTTTATTATTATTAATTTTGATGAGTCTTTAATTCTGATCAAACTCAGGTTAGCACTACACTCAGAATTTGAAAAGCAACCACCTTAGTCAGTTGAGCCACTGACGGTGTCGTTTCTTCGTAGCGAACTCGTTACTTTTATGCTCCACAAAATATTGTAAAGTATTAATAAATGAAATATCTTAATACTTGATCGAATTATAACATCTGTGATTTAAGGATTTCACCTTTTCTTTCTCAAATGTGCTTACTTATATCATGGCAAAGTACAGGGATAAACCTTTATTTTCCATCTACTCTATTTTAATTAAGTCAGAACAAAGAAAACATTTAAGGCTATTAAATGTGATCTCAAGAAAAGATGAGGGTTAATTATAATACTAATAACAGGAGCGATTATAATGATACAGTGCAAAAGTAAATATTCATTGAAACAGATCCAAGAGTAAGGCGTCTTATTTTGTTTAACTCTTGCTATCGTATAGTACATTATGCCTGTCAGCGTTAGTTATATATATATATATATATATATATATATATATATATATATATATATATATATATTTTAGACATCAGACACTAGAAGCTGCTGACGAACTCTTCTCTTCATTGCCAGTCTGTAGCAGCGAAAAAGTAAAAGTAATAAGAGTTTTAACAGACGTCATGGAAATGGATCATGAGTTTGTGTAACGTTAATGAAAATGGCCAGGAGGTGTCACTAGAGAGGTGAGTGTCAAATGCTTCGAAGCTTCAATACGATTTCCGACACAATTGCTTCAAACGTTTTGATGCTTCGTGAGGCTTCACTCCACACATCACTAGTTAAACCATTCCTGTTTTGGGGGTTGTCTCATGGTTGCCCTTCTAGTTCACCTGTTGTTAATTTCATTAACACCAAAGCAGCTGAAACTGATTAACAACCCTCTCAGCTACTTAACTGAACAGAACAATATCCCACAAGTTTCACTGACTTGATGCTATACTCTGATTAAAAAGCGTTCCTTTAATTTTTTAAGCAGTGTATACAAATAATACTGCAAATTTTATTATTGCCTGTTAGAGGCTTAAAGATAACTTGATAGTTAGTAAGCAATGTACAATTTAATTTTCTAATGGTATTTTGAACAGGTAAGTTTTTTATGAAGATTAATAGAGTATCTACTGGTTAAGGGAAAGTAAGTTTATAAGCAAGGATTATTTTAGTTTATACTAAGTGCTACTAAAGGCAGGAAGAGAGTTCCAGAGTCCTTTCCTAGGGGGCTCGTAAGTGCAGCAGTAAGGTGCTTAGGAGTAAAAAGGCGTTACACCTAGTTAAAATTTAAAAGCAATTAACCATGGTTCACAGCAAAACATAGGCAGATTCATCAGACCAAGGTACCTGCCAACACACATGGGGACAGAACACAGATTAGGCATGCAAGAACAGACTGACAAAGGAAATCAGACTGGCTAGAAAGAGGTAAATGTTTCCAGTCAATGATACTGCATTGGTGAGGAAAGTTCTGCAAGATATTACCAACTACAGGAAAGCATCCCCCAATATTGCAAAGACAGCCTGAATGAGTTTTACTGCAGGTCTGATAAGCCCAAGGTCATATCCCATACTGGCTCCAGCCTTCCCAGTATGCATGACCTTCTCCCTCACAACTTCTATCATTCAACATTCACTACCTGCGCTAAATATCTGTGAGGAGGATGTGTTCCAGCTCTTCAAGAGACAAAACTTCAAGAAAGCAGCAGACAGTGGCTCACACTCTTGCTTGAAAATCTGTGTTGATCAACTGGTCCCTATTTTTACAAAGATTTTCAACAAACCATTAGAGCTGTATGAAGTTCACTTATTCTTCAAACAGCCACAAACATGCCAACCCCCCAAAAAATTCTCCATAACAGGACTGAATGTCTACAGCCTGTTACTTTGACATCTGTAGTTACTGTATGAAAGCCTTTGAGAGACAGAGTTAGCTCACTTAGAGGACATCACACTTCCCATATTGGACCTCCTTCAGTTTGCTTTCCAAGCAAACAGATCAGTGGATGATGAAGCCAATATGTGTCTACTCTACATCGTCAAACATCTTGATAACCCAGGAACCTATGCAAGAATTCTATTTGTGGACTTCAGCTCAGTGTTTAACATAATCACCCCTGAACTATTCCATCATGTATGAAATTAACAGAAAGAAAAACAAAGATTTGTAAAATAATAACTGAAGATTAAAAAACAATAATTCAAAAAATACACATAATTTCAACATAAAACATACAGTAACGTAACTCCTTTTCTAAGGTGTGGCTTCCAGACACCCCAAAACATTCACTCAAACCAACTGTCCATAAGAACAGCAAAAGGTACAAACGATACTGTTAATCATTAGTAGGAAAGTATAAAGACTTTGGCCCAGCAGGATAGCAAGCAGGACATGTTCCAGCAAGAGTGAGTGGGCAACAGGCAGGACACCTCTCAGCAAGGGCAAATGGGTAGCAGGGAGAACACTCCCCAGCAGGGACAACTGGTCTATAAGAAATACATTAAGATGTGAGTGTTTTAGATTTATACTGAATCCTACACCCTGTACTGTGGGGTTCAGTGGCCATAACTGTGTGATGACAACCTCATGATAGCACTCTGGCAGTACTGGCGTGGTATCAACCTTTTGGCAATAACCTCTTAATATTACCCTGGGAGCTGTGGGGTGACAGTGATAACCGTTTTGGAGTACTCTGGCAGTAGTGGGGTAGCAGCAACAGTCTCTTGGCAGCACTCTGGTAATGCAAACAGTCATCTATTAAGCTCACCTTCCAGGGGATGCAGCAACAGAAGGTCCAAGCCGGGGAATAGGACCAACATCTGGAGATGTATATCAATCAGCCAAGACAAAAACCATGAGTCCATGCAGGCCTGAGTGGAGGAGTGGGTGAGTCAAAAAATATAGTGGCACATATGGGATTATTCTGACTGAATTAGGAAAGAAAAACCATGCACATCTAATAGGAGTCAAGATAAAAAGGCAAAAGATTTAGGAAAAGGTGGATCCTTTATAACTGTGGGGCAAATACGAGAAGGTGATTCAATGGAAATGTCAGCATAACTTGGGGTGCATGATATAATGTAACAGCAACAAATACTTGAAGAGATGAATGGTTAGAGGTAGTGGCAAAAACAGGAGGCTTGGATTTCTCAGCAAGAGGCTTTAGCTTCTAGTTTCTTTGGATATATTTTGCTACAGGCTCATACTGACTTAGAAGAAGTTCTACATTTGCTCATGTTAAATGTAATGAATCAAAAATATCATATCATCTTCCTCTAAATCCGCTATCTTAGAGAGAAAGGAGGAAGCTGTGACAAGCTGAGTCATTATCTTTTGTAATTCAGAAAAAAATCTTCTTTGGAGGCTGTTTTATTTTTAAGGTATCATAAATCTGATCATTTTTATATTCAATTTCACTTTTGTAAAAATAAAAATATAGCTCTGTCAGTACAGAGTACTCCAAAAAAAAAAACTATGGCGCAGGTTTACCCAGCAGAGATTCACATGACTTCAGTCAGACTCCTAAAGCACTTGCTGGCTTCAGTTGGAACAGACCCAAAAATGGAGAGGTGACAAAACAACCATAAATAGGGGAATCAGAGTATAAAGAGAATCTCAAAAGAGCAAATAGAAACACAAAGGAGTTTAATTTTAAAAAGGCAGTCCTAAGCAAGCAACTTCTCAATACACAATCCAATAACCAGAATCCTTGAAACTATGTGAAAAATAATAAAATAGAATTTAAATTATTGAGATTATCATAGGTACTAAAGGGGAGCAATCCTACAAAATTATTGTCACTTTTCTTCGTTGAAATTCATTAATTTTGGTAAGGTGAACAATTTTTTGAGTCACTCACCTTTGGCCTGAGCTTTTCGTTTTCATGAGAACACAACAGACATATTGACTTAACGTCTTTGGAGACTATCATTGAAATATATCAGATATTCCACAACCTCATCAAACATCTGAATATGGAAAGGAAAATGTGCCCTGCAGTACCAAAGGTGATAAACAGGTTGACAGATGAGATTAGACAGGAGTCCCTGTGGACTGTGATGTTTGCTGATGACATTGAGATCTGCAGCAATATTAGGGATTAAGGAGGACCTTGGAGGTTAAGGAGACCCAGAGAGATGGAGATATGCTCTGGAGAGGAGAGGAATGAAGGTCAGTAGGAACAAGACAGAATACATGTGTGTAAATGAGAAGGAGGTCAGAGGAATGGTGAGAATGCAAGGAGTAGATTTGGCGAAGGTGGATGAGTTTAAATACGTGGAATCAACAGTACAGTGTAATGGGGATTGTGGAAGAGAGGTGAAAAAGAGAGTGCAGGCAGGTGGAATAGGTGGAGAAGAGTGTCAAGAGTAATTTGTGATAGACGGGATCAGCAAGAGTGAAAGGGAAGGTCTGCAGGACGGTAGTGAGACTAGCTATGTTATATGGGTTGGAGGTGGTGGCACTGACCAGAAAGCAGGAGACAGAGCTGTAGGTAGCAGTTAAAGCTGCTAAGATTTGCACTGGGTGTGACGAGGATGAATAGGTTTAGGAATGAGTACATTAGTGGGTCAGCTCAAGCTGGACGGTTGGGAGACAAAGTCAGAGAGGCGAGATTGCGATGGTTTGCACATGTGCAGAGGAGAGATGCTGAGTATATTGGGAAAAGGATGTTAAACATAGAGCTGCCAGGCAAGAGGAAAAGAAGAAGACCTAACAGGAGGTTTATGGATGTGGTGAGAGAGGACATGCAGGTGATGGATGTAACAGAACAAGATGCAGAGGACAGAAAGAAATGGAAAAAGATGATCCACTATGGCAACACCTAGCGGGAGTAGCCAAAAAAGAAGAAGGAGTACCTAGGCAAAGGATTAGACTATCAAACACAAGTGTTGACATTTCCTGTTGAATTACTACAAGGAGTTCCAAAATAAAGGCCAGGGGTGGCTTCAGACCCCCCACTCTTCTGTTTTCTGCAGACATGAAAGGCTCTTTCTATACTGCCAAGACTTCCTTTGCCTTTTTTCCCATTGACACCATTCAGGAGGTAAGATAGGTAATACTGCAACAAGAGTATTGTGACCAATTGATTAATTAATTAAAATCATGATAATGAGTTTATTGAACCAAACTGATTAACTGAAATCTGAAGATATCTGTTTTTATTACAGATGGTTTATTTTCCTTCATTTTGTTATGTTTGAAGGATTTTTCTTGTTTTCATGCATTTTGTATTTATTGTTTAGTATTTATGAACTGTATCTTTAAGTGTTCCTATGATCCTTTTATCTTTGTTTGTGGAACCTCAAGAAGTGAAATGGCTCTGCTGAAGGATCCCCCCTCATCCTACATACTGGGAGGCTGAATGATTAGTTTTTTGAGTGCAATTGTAAGTACAGTATTTCATTTTTCTGTTTAATTTTTTTATTTTTATTTTGCTTCACTTCTTTTTTTGACAGTTGGATTACGTATTAGGACTTTTTTGTTCTGGATTGCTTTTTAGGAAAATCAGTTTGATTTATAGCACAAATACTTTCATATTTTTCATGTATTTCAGTAGGTTTTTATGTGTTTTCACCAGTTTCCGCCAACAGATCTCTGATAGGTTAGCTGGGGGCTCTAAATTCACCCACAGTAATTGATTGTTCTTGTGATTGTCTGGTGTCCCTTCCTGAATTCATACCTGATACAACTAGGTCAGACTCCAGCTCTCCATAAGCCTGAAGTTTAGAAAACAGAAGTGTTTATTGAATGCAAAGTGTCTTAACAGTTTTCTTATTGTAGTGGTAATACGTGTACTCTTTATATTTATTTTAATCTGCAGTATGTGCTATCTTGTTGCTAGCTTATTTTTCCTGTAATGCATATAACTTATTTGCATTTTGGAATTTGTGCAGTATTCTGTGTTGCTGTACTAAGAATGCCACTGCTATATGAATATGTTGAATTTAATTGAATATGATATATGGGAGAAATGTCTCCTTTATTTCTTCAGATTTACAAGAAAAGCACATATACCCATGGTAGTTTCATATCTAAAAAACAACAATGCTGATGCTTAGAGGCAATACGTTTACAAAACCTAGCAAGGGTTTTTTTCTCCTTTTATATAAGAAAGACATTTTTTAAATATTGTCATTAATGTAGACATTTTCACAATTTCCTTGACTTAAAAAGGTAAAGTCTGTAGAAGATCCAACCTTTGAGTGAGATGACTTTATTGAATACACAGGAGTGTCAGAGATCCATAACATTGTAATAGGCAAAAGCAAATAATGAGGATGGGATTTAAACTCTGCACCGTCAATTCTGCATTGTCAGAGTTACAGTTGTGGCAGTGGAGAAGCTTCAAGTAAAGCCTTACAATCTGAAAAGATGAAGGGGTAAAAAAGATACTGACAGGAGTGATATTTACACTCTTGGTTAAGGCTTGCAAATAAACTCCAATTATTGGTGTCATAAATAGTCAAAAGTACTTGTAGGAAACATTCTAACAAGCAGAGGTGAATTAAAAGAGCGGAATTATAATATCATAAATGATGAAATGCAGCTAACAAAATGTTAAATGTCTTGTTTACTGAATGAGAAGGCAGCCTAATGATTTTTGTCAAATTTCTGTATGTAAAATAAAACCTTAGTGTACAGTGTAATGTGGAAAGGTCACAGTTAACATCTCTGGTTAGTAGTGGCTTGTCTATTTATATTCTGAAAATCCTAATGGAGCATTTCAGTCACAGACCATGGCTGCTTGCTTTCCTATTACTCATTGTGCTGCAACCCAGACCACATCCCCATCACCTACCAGATATGGGTAAAATGTCATAGCTAGTGTGATGGAACGAAAGAAAAAAGCATCACTCAACCACATACAAAACACTGTTGTTTTTTTTCCTTCTGTGTGTAAAGGCACTCATGTCCATCACTGTCAATCAATATTTCTAGTGGAAAGCACAGTGCAGGCTATTGATTTAATTAAGGTGAAAATGAACAAGGTGCAGTAGTGTAACAATGCATTTCATGAAAAAGAAAGAAGAACACGTTTTGTTAACATTTATTTTGACATCATACAGATGTAAAAGAGCAGGTTTTAAAAAGCAAATGTCTTACACTTAAAAATAAAATATATTTTACTCATGAATTAGATATTGACTACATTTTGACATCAAGAAACTGCTGTTTGCAAATTTTATAATTTCATTCAATCATACATTTCCTAAACTTGCTATTGGCAGTTCAAAGGTTTTGGAAGTGGCAACTTTTAAACAGATGTTGTTCATATTTAGTTTGTAAAGTTTTTCTGTGCATTGTGTACATCCACTAAACCTTTTCATTATGAAGTAAATGTAGTGTGACTGGTAGCTAAAGAGTTGTACAGCTCTGCTATTGTGATGTTAGGCTCCATCTTAGTACAAGTTCATAGTTGTTCTTTTGAACCTGTGACATGAAAGAGATGAATTTCAGTTAAATACATAATGTGTAGTCCCACAATCCAGATCATTGCTTTAGTAACCGAAAACAGGCGTAACCATGCTAAACCGGTGATTTTTCTGCTTGCATCATAATGGAGATACACAGGACTATTGTTAAACAATTATTTATTTCAGCATGTGTTCCATTATTTGATCCTAGCACAAATGCAGAGCAGACATCTGCACTATTTCCCCACAATCTGGGTTCCACTTTGCACTCATACTATTTATAAACAAGCACAGGCAATTCAGAAGGGTAGTTTGCCCCTTTAAAAACACATGGATTGTTAACACATGCCTTATACAGCAAGAAAGCCTTAGTGTGACCAGGAGTGGATGTAGAGGTGGGCCACTCCTACAAGTACATGGAGGTCCAAATCAATGACAGGCTAAGCTGGCCTCAGAGCACAGATGAACTATATTAGAAAGGGCAGAGCAGGCTCTTTTTCCTTAGAAGACTGCGTTCCTTTAATTGTGTAGTCACATCCTTCAAATCTTCTACAACTCTATGATGGCCAGTGCGATATTCTGAACTGTGGTGTGCAGGGCTGGTAACATCACTTCAAGAGAAGCCCACTGAATCAATATTCTAATTAAAACGGCAGGCTCAATTATAGGATGCACTCTGGATGCCCTGGAGGTCGTAGAATGGAGAGAATTAAAGCAAAACTATTTATTTTATGTATCCACCTATTTATGTATTTATTTATTTAAAGAGCCTTTGCAAAAGGCCAAATATCTGCCCTGGGACAAAGTTCTATCTATCTATCTATCTATCTATCTATCTAGACAATTGTCAGCATGTAGTGTAACAGAGTGTGGTTCCCTCTCTCTAATGGCTCCTCTTGCCTCCTTTCCATGTCTTTTGAGAATTGTAGTGCTGATTCTACCTTGTCGATAACATTTTGCCAGCTGACCACCCCTTATTGTGTATATCACATCTCTTTAAATAATCATCCATTTTCTATTGGACACTCTTCTACACACAATGGTGTAAAACTTTCTCTGCTTCTGGCTGTAAAATACTAATTCTCTAGTTTCTCATTGTCCTTGAGTGTCTTGCCATGATGAAGTATAGCACATAATATTTCCACATGACTATTTCATATTAGTTAAACCCTGAAAACAGCTGTCCAATTTACCAAAAATAAATATATCCCCCGCCTACACACAAATCAGTACAACAGTATGTTAGAATTAAATGGTGCATGCTGAAAGGAAAATTGTTAAATTTTAGTTTATTATTTCAGTACATAAGCACAGAAATGTGCCATTTAAAAATACACACATGAGAAATGAATGAGTCTAATAATTAGATTTACTTGTGTGATTCAGTGCACAGATTGAAACAGTTTTTTTTTCTACAAAATAGTTTGGTGTATTTAATGAGTCAAGTCTACTTATACTGCAGATGAAGCAGTTAAAATGGTGATCAAAAGGGACCACTGTCTGTAAACATTTCTGATTGACTTTTTGCCGTAAATGATCTTTTTGAATCTTTGTGTATTACTGGACTTAATGGTTTGTTTCTGCTTTAAACACACTGAAGTGAACCAATCACAAATACTCCCTTGTATATTTCTTCATTCCATATTTTTTGGCTGTATGTCAAGACTGTGGTATCAATAATCTTCTACTCTTGATATAGACAAAATCTAAATAATTTCAATCAATGAAAAAATATCAGTACAGTTTTAGTTACTTTAAATTGTATTTAAATTTCTATTTAGTTATCTTTATTAAACGAGAAAAAAAATTAATAGAAAAAAACATTTTCTTCCATATTAAATTTCATGAAATTTTAGCAAAAACGTATTTCAATTTATTAAATAACACATTAGACACATAAATGTCTAAAGTGACTACTCTTAAAGCATTTCAAAAGATACTGAAAATAACGTATAATTTACACTCATCAATTTCTTTTCACAATGAAATACTTGTTTCATAGAAACTATAAAAATGACAAATGCACTTTAACTAGACAGTGGCTACTGCAAGATACCAAAGTGGAATATTCAGCAGTTTGGAGTACTCTGTTTTAGACTCTACATAGGTGTCTTTTTTCTTACCATTTATGTAATATGATTCTTTAGAAATGTGCAGGTGTTGATATATTCAGCTAATGATCTTGAAAAGATAATTATGTTTCTATATTGTTAAATGGCATACCTCTTGCTTTTGTATTGTTACATGACAATTTCGTCTACATTTATGTTCTTTCTAAATTCAACCAAATTATAAAGTACCTATTACCTTTTTTTAAAAAAGAAAATCCATGAATAAAATATTGTTTCAACTGCACATTTTTTCAAAATAGGTATCACTAAATGCTACTGAAATTAACATTTTGGAGTAATGTGAGATTTAAAAAATTGTACAGAGAAGTTAAAATGAGGAGTGAGGAGTCTATAAGCCTGGCCAGTTGTATAAAGAGAGCAATATTCTTAAAGATAAGAGGCAGATTTTTCAGTTTCAAGCCATAGCTTTGCACCCAGTATACTCGATACAGAATTTGGCTCAGCTAGAAAGATTTGGTAGGAAAGCAACAGGGAAATTGGTATAGGTTAGACTAAAGTTTGAAAGAAAAAACGATTAAACATCTACTTTTATGTCAACAGATGCCAGCTACAGTATTTAAGTATTGAAATTTTCCAGTAGCGGCATTGGGGTAGGAAAAATTTTAAAAACACAGTTGGTATTTGGATTGTAAGAATACTAGGGACAGTTTATCTCCATTCCAAAATATATTGTGTGTTTGTTTTTGCTATTGGGTCAATCTGTTTCTTCTACATTTTTTTTCTTTGCTCAGTGCATTCTGAGTTCCCCATTCTTGTATATACTTGATAACAGGCAACTTTATATACAGCTTTATTTGCCTTCAAAATTATTAAAATAAGAGAAGATTTAGGTCCTGGATCCCTGGACTGAATAATGGATCCAGGAAATAAGTTTAGCTTTTTCTTTGACTATGGAACTTAGCTAAGATTTTAGTTTTGATTCTCATTCTTTCATGCTCTGTTTGGCTCTTGGTCACTTCCCTTTTTTGTCCTACTGGTCAGCTCATTCTCCCATATTACTAGAGATACAGTATGGTTTCCTTTGTCATAATATATATTTCTTGTACCTATTGATTATGGGATGTGGTTCTTACCTGTCCTGACTGCTATCTCTAGTCTTAACTGACACTGCCTCTTACTGCTTGTCAAGTGCCTAATCTGGTCACCTGACCTAAGCATCAATTGCCTTGTGCATGTCCTATGTGTCTGATGATACTTGTAGATAATAGCTACTGGTTTTTGAACAACTGTTTATAAGGTTGCAAAAGAACAATGAATGCATTCCTTTTTTGAACACTGATATCTCTCATCATGATCCTATTTTTCCTCCAATTGAAATATACTATTTTTATATGTATATTTTGCTTTTATCTTTGTTTTCCTGACACTTAGTTCTGGCATTCTCTTTGAAAATTATACTGTATTTGTTTTTGATAGATTCCCTCACTACAAACCCTCTCTTGTTTTCTGACAATGATTCTGACTAGTGCTTTAATACTGTAGCTCTGCTACATAAAAATAACCCCAGAGATTCATCAAGGAAAAAATATAGTGTTTATCTGTTTTTTTCTTTTTGCCTCATACCATTAAGACAGAAGCTACACCCAGAAATATGTGTGTCTCAGGAAAAGGTACCAAGTGTTTCTTGACCTTGAATGGTAAAACTTGAAATGCTCAGGCTGTCTGTGCCTATGCAGAGTATCTTTAACAGGAAACTGAATTAGACATTGTGGTTTTAAACAGCTTCATCTATCCATTGAGTTCTTCCATGTAATATTTCAGAGAGATGAAATAGAGTGGTATTAGGTGACATTTATTACAAATGTCCTAGAATGTCTCACTTCAACAAAACCTGTTTCAGGAGTCTTGTTCTCCCTGACACTTTCTCATTCAACATAAAGTTTATGCTCACTGAGGCAGACAGTTCAGCTGTGGCTGAGCACACAGACATAAAGAGATTAGCCAGAGGTTTTGCCTGGGCATTTTACTAGGTCTTTTACCAGTAATGGCAGAAACAAATGGGTAGGGATCTTGTGGGTATGTGGTAAAGTCATCTTTTTTGCACTATATGTTTATTGTAACCATCTTAAGTGCCTAATTTGCTGTGCAATATTTTCCCAAATGTTTTCTTGTTCGCTTTACCTTGTTTTACTTTATCCCTGCATTTGTGATTTTGTGATTTGAAATTAATCTACTAAAAGGAGCAATTGAGCTGCCATTAATAATTTCCCAATACAACTTGTCTCGCACGAGCGCATGGGGAGCGGTTTAAGGACTCTGAACACATCGCGACAACCCATGCCCAGGGACAGAGGTGGCGCACTAACCTTTCTCTTCTTATCTCATCAGCCAGAACGAGAACCCGCGGCCATAAGAAAGCCTAGGGGAAACAAAAAGAAGCCATACTTCCGGGTTCCTGTCGTCCCTCCAGTCCTAAGATGATGATGTCGGTATCCCAACATGCATCTCAGTTCTCCCAGCATCCCTGATTCAATTTCCTGTCCCTCTGTATAAATGTTCCCCCATTTTTGTATACATTGTCCGATGTGACCATTTATTTTGTATTGTGGAGACGGTACTCGATTTTTGTTCAAGTAAACCGGGGTGGAAGCCCCAAAAGTTCATATTGTGCAACTTTATTTCTTCACAAACTTTAAGGAGACCCACTTCTGGCAAAGCTGATCTGTTGCAGCTGATTTGCAGTGTCGTAGGCTGGCCATAACATAAGTCCTAGTTAGCAAGTTTATCCAGGCTGACTACTAGAAGTGAATCCAGATCTCCTCACTCCTTTGTTGGAGTATGGGTAGATGTTTTGAGAGGATATTTTTCAGTTTCTCAATATCTCTAAAACTAAATTTTGGAAGTTTCCGAAGACAAGGTATCTGGTCATCACATTTTTTTTTTTCGATTTGATGCTTTTTTAGTGGTATTTATAAACATTCTCCCACAACACCATCTTGTTTTCCATATAGGTGCTGCTATTCTGTGCTTCTGTAAGTCGTGAGTGACATTATCAGTGCTATGACTCATAATTCGGCAACATAGACATTCATCTTCCAAGTCTGTGGATACAATCTAATACTTAGCCTTTTTTGAGCATTTCTGGTTTTGAACTTTTTTCTACCCCATGACTAAGATTTATGTCTAAACTTTTGGCTCTGTTTATTATTTTTGGCTTCTGACATTCCTGATACAATTCTCTTCTTACGATTTTTGTCTACAGCCTAGGCTCTACTGCTACATCTTGTCTTACAAGTTTTAACCTTGGTTGGTTATGTTTTACAACTCATGCTCCAATTCAGTCTCTATTCAAAAGGAATGCTGTACTATGCAGTTTGTACTGACTCCAATTGAATAACTGAACTCCATAGTTCCCTTATCATATTGTACACCACAAATGTGTCCCTGCCTTTGTGATTTCAGAAAAAACAGAGGAGTCATTTTCAAATATTTCCCAATATTTGCCTGCCTCCTTAGGTTAAATAGATCATAGATGGTGCGTGACTTAGATGGCCCCCAAATCCGAAATGGTGAAACTGAGAAAGAAAGTAGATAATTTTAAAAAATATGCCTAGAACATTCACATTCAAATTCTTGAAAGTGTGCAGATAACACTTAGATTTACTTAACTATAAAAGCTCATGTTGCTTGCTGTATTAAATCTTTAATTTACTCCTTCAGTCATCATAAGTTACAGTCTGAGAAAATCCATTATTTAAATGTAATTCAAATAATATTCACCCATTTGCTTGCTTATAGTTCACAGATCTTAAAATAATGTTTTCCTACATATTTAAGTAAACAGACAGTATTGTGTGGAGGTGGGGATACATTTTCAGTACTGAACATTCCTTTTTAAATAGTGTGCATTGCTTTGTAACATCAGGAAATCTCTGAATCATTAAGTCTGATTTTTAATTTGTGGGTATATTTTACATTGGTTGTATTTTTTTCTTGTTCTTTAACACTAGAATCCCTGAAACCTACAAAAAACTTGTAACTATCTGAACTCGGCCACTAATGCTTAATGCTCTAACAGTCTCTCTTTCATTCTTTCCTAGGGCACGAAGCAGAAGCAGAAGCAAACAATGACCAATGGGGAGATGAACCGCGTCGTCGAAGAACTCCAGGCTATCAACATCGAGATCCAGAAACTCCTATCCAGAATGAGGCACTTGAGGGATTTGAAGGCTGATATCTGAAATCGTCACAGCAAATTGCGATTCAGTAACATCGACTCCACGCTGTGCCGCTCACTTTCAAGGCCAAGTGAGCTCCACCCCCACGCCTCATCGTCGGGGTCCTCTCCAAAAACATCGCTAAGGTAATTCATCTATATTGACTCTCTAATTTTACTTCTAACCCTTTCCGTAATGCTTGTGATAATTTGGTAAGAAAATCTTCCTCAAAAGTACACTGCATTAACACTCTAATAACTAACCTCAGTGTATGTAAAATATCTAGGCAGTGCGGCATAAATACAAATAATTTAATTACAATTACACCTCTAGATGAAAAATGCATTAAAACTATAAAAACAGATTATAGATTAAATAAAAAATATACACAGAGCGGCGCTAATAAAAATAACTTAATTTCTATCTAAGATACCCATAACGCACATACAATTCAGTTCTGCTCTTCCAAAACATTGAATATGGCTCTATTAAATGTTAGAGCATTAATAAATAAGACGTTTTCCATCAAAAATCTTATTAGTGATAGGTAAATTGATTTTATTGCACTATGTGAAACGTGGCTTAGCCCTGATGGTGTGGCTGTTTTAATCGAATCTACAAATCCAAATTACAGCTTTGCTCATGAGGAGTTTAGCAAACATTTACTCGAGCCAGTTAATGTGTAAAGATGTAATTTGTTATAAATTCAAGTCCTTTGAGTATCTTGCTATTGTTATTCGTGGAATCTCTCAGTTTCTAGTATTATCCGTGTATAGACCTCCTAAATATAATGCGTCTTTCTTAGAGGAATTCTCAGACTTGGTGTCAGTTGTAATTATGAACTATGACACACTCCTAATGTGACCCGAAAGTGGACTCTTTTGAGCACATTAGACAGCCTATACATAAAGCAGGTCATATGTTGATGTGAAACAGATCATTGATATTGGTCTATGAGACCATTTTCTGTTACAATTTAATATAGAAATATTGATAGAAAATATTCATGAGAAGTATAATGTTAAAAAACGCTTCTTTGATTCATCAGCAGCTTCAAAATTTACAAACATTCTAAGCAACCAGTCCGTTTGTAGTGCTTACTACAATAGTGAGAATAATATAAATAGTAAGGTGGAAAATTTTAATATTAACATGAGAGCTGCTGCTGACATAGTAGCACCTGAAAAGATAGTTAAAAAATCTTCTAGTACTGTTATACCATGGAAGACCCAAAGAGTGTATGATCTTAAGAGGATGTGCCGGAGAGCTCAGCATAAATGGAGAAAAACTAAACTAACTGTCCATTATGAAATATTGAAGGTAAAAAACATGCCTTTCTTAAGTAAAATTCTAGAGAAGGCAGTCATTATGCAGCTTAATGACCACCTCAATAAACATGCTATTCTTGATAAGTTTCAGTCGGGTTTCAGAACAAATCACAGTACAGAAACTACACTCGTTAAAGTAGTAAATGGCTTGCGGGTAAATGCAGACAGAGGCCGTTTATCTGTTCTCATCCTCTTATGCCGCATTTGATACCATTCATCACAATATTCTTAGAAATCACCTTAGTCAATGGGTGGGCCTCTCTGGCAATGCCTTAGATTGGTTTGAATCCTACCTGGCTGGTAGAAAATTCTTTGTAAGTTGTGGTAATTATACGTGAAAGACCCATGATATTCTATAGGGTGGTCCAGATCTAATTATGCAATTTTCATTATACTATAACTTATTAAGTTAATTACATAGAAAATCACCCGAACAATTCTGGACCATCAAGAAGTGTGCAAACAGACGACATGAAGAATCTTTGCGCCGTCTTTGCGCCGAACTGGAATCGTCCCTGCATAAATCAAAGTCATCCAGACGATCTGGATCTGCATAAGTAGATCTGGACCACCCTGTATATGGTGTTCCACAAGGCTCTATCCTGGGTCCACTGCTCTTTTCGATTTACATGCTTCCGTTAGGTCAGATTATCTCAGGACATAACATGAGCTACCATAGCTATGCTGATGATACACAGCTGTACTTATCAATAGCGCCTGACGACCCCGACTGTCTTGATTCACTGACACAATGTCTTACTTGTGTTTCTGAATGGATAAGTAGTAATTTTCTCAAACTAAATAAAGAGAAAAAAGAAACTTTAGCGATTGGCAATAGTGGATAATGAGGTTATTGGAAATACAGTAAACTTGATGCATTAGGATTAAAAGTCAAGGTGGAGGTAAAGAATTTAGGAGTAACTATTGACTCTGACCTGAATTTTAAATCACATATTAATCAGATTACTAGGACAGCATTTTTCCACTTAAGAAATATAGCAAAAGGTAGACCTCTTATAACATTAATTCATGCTTTTGTTTTCAGTCAACTAGATTACTGTAACGCACTCCACTCAGGACTACTCAAAAAAGACATAAATCAATTGCAACTAGTGCAGAATGCAGCTGCTAGAATCTTAACTAGGAAAAGAAACACATTTCTCCAGTTTTGATGTCACTACATTGGGTACCTATGTCATTTAGAATTGACTTTGAAATCCTGCTTTTAGTTTACAATGATTTAAATAATCTCACTCCATCTTATATTTCGGAATGTCTTACACCTTACACTTCAAATCGTAACCTTAGATCTTCAAATGAGTGTCTGCTTAGAATTACAAGAACTAAATATAAATGAAGTGGTGAGGCGGCTTTCTGGTGTTATGCACCTAAAATCTGGAATAGCTTGCCAATAGGAATTTGCCAGGCTAATACAGTGGAGCACTTTAAAAAAATGCTGAAAACACATTACTTTAACATGGCTTTCTCATAGCTTCATCTTAGCTTAATCCCGATGCTCTGTATATTCAATTAATTATCATTATTATTCATGGTATTCATATTCAAATTCCATACTAACCCCTACTTTCTCTTCTGTTCTTTTTCCGGTTTTCTGGGGTGGCGAGCTGCACCACCACCACCTGATCAGAGCATTGTGATGTCCCTACATTGATGGATTACAGGCCAGCAATCCACATGACCATCATCATCAAGTTCTTCCATGAGAACCCTGAATACCATGAGGGTTGAATGAGGTCATTTATGTTAGGTAGAATGTCTAGACGGGGCTGGTACTATTTATGGTACTTGTAAAGGTTAGCGTTTTCTTTTTTTATTCAGTTTTTTCCCTCGGTCACATTCATGCTCCCTCTGATCTGACACTGCTGTTTTGAAATAAAGGCATATAACAGAGGTGAACTCAGATGAGGCTGAGGGTTCTACATCAGAAAAAGAGAACAAAAGCCCTCCCCACAAGAAACGTCCAGTCACACATAAAAACAACGCAGCTGCACCAGGCATAAAGGCAAAAGATGGCACCATTTGGAAGCAGCAAGAGGTTCGGCATCATCCTGCCAGTGAACCTGCCACATGCATGTCCTTCAACGAAATAGCATGGTTTACAGAGCTTGCCAAGGTATTGAGCAAAGTTCAGTTTGTGATTATGTGTTGTGATGGTCTTTAAATGAAAACATTTATATGTTACTTATATAAAAGCCACATTGAATTTTGTTTACCTATATATATTTACTTATCTTCTTCAAGCATAAAGTCAAAGTAGACTGCAGAGCTTCCTGTGCTTGATCAACACGAGCATGCTGACTAAGTACATGTGCAATGCCACTCCTTATTCAGAAAAAGATCCCAGTAGTTCCACGGTAGAAAGACTTTCCGAGACTAAGGTCATAAAGGTTATGGTGCCATTTCTGGACAAAGGCAGAACTGTAACAACAGTTTCATAAAGTGCGACAGGAGCTTCCATCTGCAGCTAAAGTAATTTGCATACTTGTAAAATTGTTTTAAGTCTCTTTGAATACTGAATATTGTACTGCATCATAAAGTCTAAGGTCTAAGTTGTGTACAGCACCATAGGGCACATGATAAGCCATTGTTTGCCACGCTATAGATATAATGAATATGCCAGAATATTTCCAAAAATACTACAAGTGAACAAGTTGAGTGATTCAGTAATAACAGTAATTTAAAAAAGACAATTAACCTTGAATTGTTTCATGCTAATCATACAATCCAATTGAGATAAGGACACTTGAATACAAAAATACTTTTTTTTCTACATTTACAAAAACTAACATCACACTGTCTTTTTTTAATCTGCTTGTTATATTGGTTAACATATTTCAAATAAGTTAAAAAGAGTGTCTCTTCCTTTTGTTTGTCACATATTTGATTCTAGTCTGATATTTCAAGGTTTGAGAATTTCCAATTCAGCAATCTTGTAATTTTTTTTTACTTGAGATTGCAACACAGTGCCCTTTTCCTCTGGAACAGTCAAAAGTTACAGACTATAAAGAATATACTGTACTTGAAAAGCAGTCAATGAAAGATGTAAAAATAATGTCTTTTCAGGCCAAGCTCAATGCATAACTGAATTGTAGTGAACAAAACAGGAAGTGAGGTCAAGAGAGTCAGAACAGGAAGTGAGGTCATGAGCATCGGGACCAGAAGTGAGATCATCAGGTGGGACTTCCTTCAGAGGAGAAAAGTTATATCTGACAGCACATGCTTTAATGAAATATATCCATCAGTTATAACTAAATGTTTTATTACATTTTTTTATCTGCAGATTTTTGTAATGCAATGAAAGTTTATTAATCGAGAAAGGCACTCACGTATGTCACTCATAATGCATTTATGTATCACAATCAACCTACAAAAACTGTTACAAGACTAAGAATTAAACCTGAGCCCCCAAACATTTGAGGTATTAATGCTAGCTGCTGTGCCATCTGATCACACTTTTTAAAACAGTACATATAGCAAATAGTGTGATTCAAAATTAAATGATATTTTATTTAAAGGTTTCCGTTAGTGGATTGCAAACAGCACAGTCTTTTGTGCATGGGTGTACAGTTGTTCCCTGCCAAAGGCTGGCATGCCATCTACTACAGTTGCTTCCTCCTTTGCATGCAAGTGCTGCTGGGATAACCACTGGCTCTCTGTGACCCTGAAATGGCCAGAGTATATTTGCTCCTTGTCATATGTATGAATAAACATATATGTTTACAAAAAGGTAAAGGTAGAGGAACTCCACTCCTACAAGTACATGGGAGACCGCATTAATGACAGGTCAGACTGGTCTCAGAATACAGAGGAACTACAGTCATATCAAAAAGTTTGGGAACCCCTCTCAGCCTTCATAATAATTTACTCTATTTTCAACAGAAAAGATAACAGTGATATGTCTTTCATTTCTTAGAAACATCTGAATACTGGAGTGTTTTCGGAACAAAGATTTTTAGTGAAGCAGTATTTAGTTGTATGAAGTTAAATCAAATGTGAAAAACTGGCTGTGCAAAAATGTGGGTCCCCTTGTAATTTTGCTGATTTGAATGCATGTAACTGCTCAATACTGATTACTTGCAACACCAAATTGGTTGGATTAGTTTGTTAAGCCTTGAACTTCATAGACAGGTGTGTTTAATTATGAGAAAATGTATTTAAGGTGGTCAATTGTAAGTTGTGCTTTGCTTTGACTCTCCTCAGAAGAGTGACAGCATGGGATCCTCAAAGCAACTGTCAAAAGATCTGAAAACAAAGATTGTTCAGTATCATGGTTTAGGGGAATGCTACAAAAAGCTATCTCAGAGATTTAAACTGTCAGTTTCAACTGTAAGGAATGTAATCAGGAAATGGAAGGCCACAGGCACAGATGGTGTATCTGAACATCATTCTACAATTCTGAGCAATTTGCACAAAGAACATCTGTATGGCAGGGTGATGAGAAAGAAGCCCTTTCTGCACTTGTGCCACAAACAGAGTTGCTTGTTGTATGCAAATGCTCATCTAGACAAGCCAGATTCATTTTGGAACAAAGTGCTTTGGACTGATGAGACAAAAATTGAATTATTTGGTCATAACAAAAAGCACTTTGCATAGCGGAAGAAGAACACCGCATTCCAAGAAAAACACCTGCTACCTACTGTCAAATTTGGTGGTGGTTCCATCATGCTGTGGGGTTGTGTGGCTAGTTCAGGGACTGGGGCCCTTGTTAAAGTCGAGGGTCAGATGAATTCAACCCAATATCAACAAAGTCTTCAGGAAAATGTTCAAGCATCAGTCACAAAGTTGAAGTTACGCAGGGGTGGATATTCCAACAAGACAATGACCCAAAACACAGTTCAAAATCTACAAAGCATTCATGCAGAGGAGAATCTGGAATGGCCGTCACAGGTCCCTGACTTGAATATCATCGAAAATCTATGGGATGATTTGAAGCAGGCTGTCCATGCTCAGCCGCAATCAAATTTAACTGAACTGGAGAGATTTTGTATGGAAGAACGGTCAAAAATACCTCCATCCAGAATCCAGACACTCGTCTAAGGCTATAGGAGGCATCTAGAGGCTGTTATGTTTGCAAAAGGAGGCTCAACTAAGTATTGATGTAATATCTCTGTTGGTGTGCCCAAATTTATGCACCTGTCTAATTTTGTTATGATGCATATTGCATATTTTCTGTTAATCCAATAAACTTAATGTCAATGCTGAAATACTACTGTTTCCTTAAGGCATGTCATATATTAAAAGGAAGTTGCAACTTTGAAAGCTCAGCCAATGATAAAGAAAAATCCAAAGAATTAAAAGGGGTTTCCAAACTTTTTCATATGACTGTATATAAGGAAGGACAGAGCAGGCTTTTTTCCTTAAGAGACTGCATTCCTTTAATGTGGGAAGTGACATCCTTCACATCTTCTATTACTCTATGATGGCCAGTGTGATTTTCTACATTGTGGTGTGCTGGGCTGGTAGCATCAACAGGCTAATTATAACGGCAATCTTAGTTACAGGATGCACTCTGGACCCCCTTGAAGTAGTAGTGAAAAAGAAAATTAAAATAAAACTGAGTGCCATTATGAACTACCCTGCACATTCTCCCTCTTGACACATTAATACTGAGGACTTTCATCCAATGAATCATTCAGCAGAAATGTGTCAAGAAATGCTACTGGGGCTCCTTTATACCAACAGCAATTCATTAGCATAATGTCTCACTGTGACTGGGGCAGCCAAGTCATACGTTTTGTCTGTCTGTCAAACAACTGGTCTGTATTTTCACTTGATTAGACGTTATGCATGTACTGTCACCGAAAGAAAGACATGCACACATGCATGATGATACCAGCAGATCAATATCTTCGTAAAATATTGCAATAATCATTATAAGAGAATGCAATACTTTTGCAAAATAATACAAGCAATTTTTTTTCGAGTTGCAGCAATTAGCTTCCATTTTGAATGTTTTTTAAAAAAAATATATATATATATAAACAAATTATACAATTATTAATTCATTATTTTGTAAGAAAATTTATGTTGGAGTTTCATTGTTTGAATGTAAGCTTGAAAAACACACATGATGTTTACAAACTACAGTCTAATAATGAATTAAAATCAATAAAAGTCTAAACAGTTTACAATTTAAATTTTTTGAGTGTAAAAAGATTGTTGCTGATCCTTGATCAAGACTTAAAACTGCTGTTTTTCTGGTTTAGGTTTTCCTCGTTTATTCTATACTGCAACTACAAAGCCTTATCAAGTCAATGTTTTCTTATTTTCTGGGGTATTTATAATGTACATACATATATGTAACACATGGTTAACATTTAAATAAAGAGAGAGAGAAGGAAACAGATATCTTCAGGTAGTAGAGATTTCTTAGTTTTATTAGTGCTTTTATTGTAATAAAATACAGATAGAATAGAAAGGGACGAAAAAGAAGTAATTCCATTACAGGAGTGGAAATGGGGGTGTGTGGCTGAAGACCAACAAAAAGGAGGAAGAAGACAAGAACACTGGCGGATTTTTTTTTTTTGGATTGGCTACAGCGAAGATTGTTAGAAGCATGACAACATAGCGAAGAGCTGTGTTATATCTTTATTTTTTAATGGAGATACATTTCCTGCTTCATTTTTGAAAAGAGACATTGTTCAGTTTATTTTGCCTCACTACATGCAAATGTCATTTCAGGCCTGCAAAGGTAAGATGTAAACTGTTTTAATTATAAAGTGGGCCCACTCAGAGATGTAAAAAGTTAATAAACCCATAGACTGCATTTTATAAATGTAATAATTTCAAAAGAACATTTACATTTCTATATTATTATTTCATACGTTTCAGAATGTTTTCTTTTTTTTGTCTAGTAAAGCTTTAAAAATAGTTTTAAATTGCGTTGTTTGATTAAATTTTGTATTTTATTTGAATGTTTAATGCTTTTCCTTAGGTCTCTGGAATTATTTACTAGTACAACAACATAATTTCAGATAAATTATTAACATTTTAACCTTACACCCTAAGGGCATTTTTCAATTTCTGCTTGAGGGGAGAACACCATAATAAAGTCTTTTTATGCAATAAATAAAGGAAGGACACTCATTTTTTTCACTAAAACTTGACATAGAACTTCTCATATTTGATACAGCATTCCTTTACTCAAAACTGATACCAAAATAGCAAAAACACAAGCAGACACTGATTTTTCCAAATTTTTGTTATAAAATACAATATATTTCAGGTTCAAGCAATGCCAGTTGATTTTCTTTTTTTTACTTTTGAGGTGTTCCTAAACATGTCAGCTGTTCCTGTAAAATGTTTCATGTTGATAACAGAAAGCACTCCTTCCACCTCGAGAACCTTTACAGGTTGGGGTTCCCAAAAATGTACATATAAATAATATAAAATTTATATAAAATAATGTAAAATATTTATATAAAATATAAATTATTTCTGATATATATATATATATATACACACACAGACATATATTTGTCGTATAAGCACACACCCCACACTACGACCAAAAAATAAAAAATCATATTTTCATTTATTTTGTTCACCTATGGCACATTTCTTTTTTTCAAATGTAGGCATGTTATACATCATTGGAAACATCTCAGTTACAGCTATAAAATGGTATAATGCTTGCGATGGCATAACCCACTGAACCAGAGTCACCTGAACAGAAATGCCAGTTGCTTGATGCCAGTCTCAATGTGCCCACCTGCTCTTTAATGACAATTGTCTTGCTAACGCTTCATCGCATGATGACATGCTTGTGCTCAGGAAGCCCTTTTCAAATAAATTATTGAAAGGGTACTACATATATTTTCAAACCAGCATAACCCAACTCAGGGCTATAGGGCTGCCAAAGCCTGTCACAGTAAGACAGTAAACAACCCCAGACAGGATGCTAGTCTGTTGTAGTGCACACATAAACACACCCCAATCACCCACACTCGTGCCAAAAAATCAAAACACCTAGAAGAATATATACACAAACATGGAAAGCCAGTTCAAACTCCACACATGCAAAGACTAGCTATGGAATTTAAATCTGGGATGCTGGACCCATGAAGCAGTAAGACTAAGCACCGGGTTGTCAGTAGTTTTTCAGCATATTATTGCAAACTATTACTCATGTATTGCTGTCAGTATATAATTTGGCAGCAAAGGGATTTATTCAAACTGAATTGTGTGTTTATAAAGTTAAACACACATACAGTAACTATAACGTTTTGATATAGTCAAAAATGGTAAAGCTTCAAAACTGGACTGCACTGTAAGAGCAATTTGTTATTGTAAACATTTTTCATTACTCCAGCTGAGGCCAAATTAAATATGAAATATTGTATATGTTGTCAGAGTATTGCATACTAGGTACTGCTTCAAAATATATTTCCTTACAGGCCTCTAGTAGATTTAATAGAATTATCTGTTATTTGGTGAGTATTTTCATTGGTAAAGTTTACTTGTTGTTGATCTAGTTGTCAAGAGTAAAACACACACACACAATAGTCTGAACATACTACAGTAGAATGATTGAAAAAGATAACAATTAAAAAGAAAAAAAAACGACTACTGACTTTGCAGTCACAGTCACAGTGAGACATAATTTCCCACTTATCAACACATCCCATAAGTACAGAGTCATAAGAGAATTTCTGCAAGTGTCATGACAGGTCAGGACAGGTTAGGGGGCATGCACTGGTACAGCGTGTTGCCCCATGCACCACATGACAAAACAGCTTGGGATGCTGGTTGGCAACCCTCTGTCAGACACGCGGTCCAGTCCCACCCTCCAGAAATGACCATCTATCTGCCAACCAGGTGTTACATGGGCGTCCCCTTGGCCTGCTCAAGCCAATCAGGCCCTCAACAATGAGGATCCTACAAGTTGGATCACCGTTGGGGAACTGCACCACATGACCGTAGTGCTGTAACTGACGCTCCCTCATAATACAGGTAATGTGCTTCATTTGGGAAACCGTGAGCAACCGCTCATTTGACATTAAGTCAAACCAATGGTACCTAGGGATTCTCTAAAGAGACACAGTACCGAAGGAGTCCAGTCTTCATCTCAGGTCACTGGATAGCGTCCATGTCTTGAAACCATATAGCAAAACAGGAAGCACCAGGACTCTAAAGATTTGCATAGATATCGGGAGCGCCATACAATCCGTTCCAGAGACCTCATGACCTGGTTTTATATTTATAATCTGAGATATATACTTATAAATCTGAGGTGTACAGAGTGAATAGAAAATGAGACAGGACTGTTCCTTGTGGTGCTCCAGTGTGGCATATCAGAAACACAGTACTTGAGTCTCACAAACTGTGGTCTGCCAGACAGATATTCCATTATCCAGGACACCATAGACCCACCCAACTGCATTTTTCTGATCTTAACAGAGATGACTGTATAGTATTGAAAACACTGGAGAAATCAAATTACATAAAATTGAATTTTATTTATTTTTTATTTATTTCTATCGGTGACACACCTACATGTTGCAAGCCACTGCCAGTAGGCATTGCGTAGTTATAGGACCTTGCCTAGATAATAAGGAGCACTCACATGATATGTGTTGATAGATTTTGATGCAGCAGCTTTTGTTTTGAACTCTTGTTCATATGTCTTCACTCATTTTTTGTCCCAGTATTTTGGCAGGGGTTAATAAAAGAAATTTTCCTGGATAGTGACTTTTGCAATTCCATTCTAACTGTAATTAAGATTAAGCAGGTCAGTTAGAAAAACTATGTATTATGCTGTAAAAAGTTTATTAGTCTTGAGAAAAAAAATCTTTTATTTTGTATTTGAAGTAAACATGCATTTCCCGGTCATCTTCATAAAACATCTTGCCAGTGGGCAGCTTGGGGCCATCAGTTTGGTAAAGAAGGCGGACATCTACAGTAGTTTGGAGAACAAGACAGGCTGTGGGCGTCCATGTTGCAGATTTTTGGACCATTTCAAGTTTTTAATGTCTGGCATTACAAATATTAATCAGAGTGTCTCATCTTGTACCACATTTTAATCCAAGACATGATAAGGAAAACTCCTTTTATGTTTCATGCAATGGTATGGTCATATTTTGTTAACTATCTCAAATATTTGGAAGCTTTGTCTTGTGTATAGTTGAAAACAGCTTTCATGAATATTCTATCTTTAATCAGAGAAGAATGTGTACATAATTACAAAGAATAGCTGAAGTACTCAGTACAGCTCTATTTCAATCTAATTTCTGAGTTTAAAAGGCTTTTCTTTCCAATTTCCCAGCAGAGTCACTCAAAAAGCCCTAGCAGTTGAGTGGTGCATGCTTGTTTGTACATGTGGAGAAGTGATATGAAAACAGCACCTGGCAGTCACACCAGGTAATGATTAAAATATGATTTAACTGTTCTTTCAATTTTTTGTTCTATTATTTGAAAATGTGCATATAAAATAAAAGTCTGGTTGGTAAGGATGGAAGAAGCAGATTGTCTGCTTTTATTTTAACCAACTGGTGATGTTTTGAACTTATTTTATAATAGCTTTATAGTGTCCAGTACCAGGACACTCTAGGCAATAAAAATGGGTGGCAAAATGTCAATTTTCTGGGTCTAAAGTAGAAACAAATGTAATTATTATAATGGATTATTTTAAATGCTGATTTTGTTTCTGATTTTTCAGTCTTGGCATTAAACATACAGTAGTTGTTTGCTAAGTATTTAAATAATGAACAAAATTTCATGGTTTGGTGTTTTTGGCTAAGTTCTTGGTCTTCATTGTCAAATTCTTTTCCATTTTTAATTTTTTTTTGTGTGTGTCTTAAGCATTTGAACTATTGCAGGGTGAGATTTAAGTTAATTAGTTTGTTTTTGTACAAATATCCATCTAAACATTTCTTTTCTACACCCACTCATTTCCAGTTAAGGATCAAATATTACAGAGTGTAACATTTGCATCAAAGCTTTATACCGAAGTTATACAATATAAACACTCCTCAAACTTTCTAGTTTTTAATCTATTTGTCATTTCTATTGTGTTTTACAGTTTTTTAATGTTTAAAGAACACAGAAGAGGTCAGTAATTGTGCCTGTGTAAAAAATAAAAATCACCCCGTGCCTCATAGTTAAACAGCCTTCCATGGCAGGCATCTCTTTAAAGCTCAAACTAGGCTGCCTCTTTCCATCTTTTGTAAGAAATGTGTATTGATTTTAGGATGCAGAAGGTGACATTCTCTGCAGTGACTCACTACATTAATCTGTATATTTGCCAGGGAATTGAAAGACCGGCCTAACTGCTTAATTTTTATTTCATTGCAGCTTATTCACCAAATACTTGTAGTGCTTGTGCATAATCTCTCTATTATAAAAAAAAATATCCTGGAAAGGAAAAGCAGGGCGACAAGACATGATCTTTTCGGAAGTTCTCGGAAGACACTTAATAGACCTGCGAGACACAAATGATATCAAATAAGAGCACAGCCAGCAAAACACTCAGTCGTGTAAAGGCACGTAGCACACACAGATCCTGTGCTCTCAGCACATATAAAGCTGTATAAGGAAAATACGTTCTAAATGAAACGTCAACGACTAAGCAAAGAAGAACGAGCAGCACGGAGAAAAAAGACCCAAAAGCGTTGGAGAGAAAAAAAAGCAGATAAGTGATCATTAAAGCAGTGGAATTCGAAAGGCTCAAACAAATGATGGTGCGATACACATGCAGATAAAGAATATGAAAACAGTAAAATTCGAAAGTATTGTAGCTTTCCAGCCAGGTTGAAGCCTTTTTTGTTTTAAGTGACTGTTAGGTCCGATTGAGGGAGGTTGGAGTACAGCACGGAAGACTGAGAGCAGGGTATTGATTGATGCAGTAAGGCGGGGGTGAGACCCAGGGGATGAGGGGTTGGACAGGGTGCTAGAAAGAAAGTTGTGTTTGGGGTTACGAAGTCGGCGATTGTTCAAGTAAAACTTTTGTGACACTTTATTACATCAGTTGCTACAGTATCAAAAAAAAAGATAGTAAAGATTGCATTAGTGTAAACAAAAGGAAATTAATCATCAGGACCAGGTGTAATTGAAAAAATAGCAAAACAAAGCGAGGTCAAAAATAAAAGGCAAAGAGCAGAAAACAAAGTCTTTTCACCTTCGCATCATTCAATGCACAAAACGTAGATTTACACAATAATGGACCATACGCTATGAGAATCTGTGGTCCCGTAACAGTTAAAGCAGCAACAAGTTTAATTTCAAAGAAAACACAATTTGGTCAGGTGTATATTTATGATCACGGACAAGCGATGGAAATTTTAACAGGCGACAAGAAAGGTAATGTATATATTTCTCAAATAACATTAGACACCAAAGGAGATCTTGATATGCCATTCATATTAAAATGTTTACAGTTTCCTGTGAGAATAGCTTTGGCTATGACAATTAACAAATCTCATTGACAAACATTAGAAAAAGTCAGATAATTTATTAGAGAAACAGAAACAATATTCACTCACAGGCAGTTATACGTTGCGTTGTCACAACGTGTCTCCAAAAACGTAATCAAAATTCAATGCGATCTTGAAGAAAAGGTAATTGCAAATATTGTTTTTAATGAAGCTTTAAAGTAAAAGTGCAAATAATGAAACTGAATCAATTCCAAAGGAAAAAAAAAGTTTTTAAAATTGTATATCCGATTACCCACAAGAGACATTTTAACTTGCTCCCAGCTCTTAAAACAATGACAAGCGACAAGCAAAACACGCAGCTAAGAGCAGATGATCCGACCACTTCTCCTTGCGTGCGTTCAGCCACACTATTCCCCCTCTTCACAGCGCAAGCAGCAGAGACACAAAGTGACAAAAAGGACATCAGCTATACTGGCAATAAAATGATTAACGGGCAGCGCGAAAGCAGCTGCTACCCCTTCACAACACGAGCAGCATTATACATCCTGCGAGAAAGAGATGTAACTACGCCTGGGGCCAGAAATAAAGGACAATTATTGTTTTTAAAAAAGTTTTTAAAGTAAAAGTGAAAATAATGCATATGAAACAATTTCCATAAAAATAACAATCTCTTTAAATTGTATATCAATTATAACCAAACACGGGGGTGGGCGAGCGAAGCCAGCAGGGCGTGGAGCCCCCTAGTTTTATTAATGTACAGGTATGTGTGCATATATAAATTAAAACACATACACTCACACCCCAGAACTGCCTCAAATTACCAAGGCAGGGATTTCACAATGTTGTGTCATTCCTTAAGGCTCTTGACCTTGACTTAATGGAATGTTTCAGGTCATGTCTGTATTTAAGTGGTGATCTTCCCATTCCACTCTATTGGAATGAGATCTGGAGACTGTTTATGCTACTGGAGTAAATGTAAGTCACTGCAAAGTTCATAGAAACAATTTGAGATGTGTGTTCTTAATAGATGTATGATTTGAAGTACACTGCAGCCAAAAAGTGATGCGTCAGCCACAATGCTCAGGTATGCTTTGGCATGTAATAATAAAAAGTTTAATCTACCAGGAAAATATACTTCAAACCAATACACTACTATATCAGCCTGTTTTGTTGAAAGCATGTTGCAGCAGAAATCTCAATTTGCCAGAGCTGGCAACATTTTCCCAGTCTTCACTATTGTTTATAACTGTCAAGAATTAAACTTGACACAGCCTTCTGTTGCTGTAGCCTGCCTGCTAAGGTCAAACATGTACTGTATATTCCAAGACATCCTTCTGTATAACACTGCGTAAAAGAGTTGTTATTTGTGTATTTGAGGTCTTTCTGTTAACTTGAATACATCTGGCCAATCTTCTCTGACTTCTCTTAACAATGTGTTTTCTCCCAGAGATCTGCTGCTTAGGCCCATGCCTCATTATGTGACTTTTCAAATGATTTTCAGTTGTGGCCTTTAATTATTTATATAATCTTAATGAGCCGAAGGCATTTGGCAGCAAGCTCCCATGAAGATGATTGCCTAATGTCACATACCCAACGACTCATTACAACTAGTTTGTGACTCGCTCCAAACAAATCAGACAGGTTTCGTTTTGTCTTTAGTCATAGGGGTGTGCTTTGTGTGCATGAAGAATCAGGGACATACAATATGTGTTCTGGACTTTGAAAACAGAAGAAATGCTTGATTTCCTGATGGCTTGTGTTTAACGTACTAAAAAAAAAGGAAAATATGAAAGGACAGAAACTGCGACTGACCTCGCTGTACCTGTCAACCCTTGTACAGCTCCGTCTCTATCAGGCAGAATGTTATTGGCTATAAGGAAAAGGGGCGAGCACAAATCTGCTGGAAAGTCAGCATGTAGTCATTAAATGTGACAAGGGCAGATTTTCAGTCATTTAAATGGACATACTCTGTTAACAAGATCAATGAATGCGGATGACATAACTCATAACTAGAAGCAGAATAATGTGACATTGTCTTTTTTTTTGTTTATTGTACTATTTTCTCTAAACTTCAGAGGAGTGCAGCAGTTTCGAAGTGTTGTGTTCAGGCCAGTGTTTTCTCCCTTGGCTTGTATTTATTTGATCATTTATTGTTGTTTAGATAGATAGATAGATAGATAGATAGATAGATAGATAGATAGATAGATAGATAGATAGATAGATAGATAGATAGATAGATAGATAGATAGATAGATACTTTATTAATCCCAAGGGGAAATTCACATAATCCAGCAGTAGTATACTGATACAAAAAACAATATTAAATTGAAGAGTAATAAAAATGCATGTAAAAACAGACAATAACTTTGAATATTGTCAGCATTTACTCCCCCGGGTAGAACTGAAGAGTCGCATAGTGTGTGGGGAGGAACGATCTCCTCAGTCTGTCAGTGGAGCAGGACAGTGACAAAAGTCTATCACTAAAGCTACTCCTCTGTCTGTAGATGACACTGTTAAGTGGATGCAGTGGATTCTTCATGATTGACAGGAGTTTGCTTAGTGCCCCTCACTCTGCTACAGATGTTAAACTGTCCAGCTTCATTCCTACAATAGAGCCTGCTTTCTTAACAAGTTAGTCCAGACGTGAGACGTCCTTCTTCTTTATGCCACCTCTCCAGCACACCACCGCGTAGAAGAGGGCAATCGCCACAACCGTTTGGTAGAACATCTGCAGCATCTTATTGCAGATGTTGAAGGACGTCAACCTTCTAAGAAAGTATAGTCGGCTCTGACCTTTCTTACACAGAGCATCAGTATTGGCAGTCCAGTCCAGTTTGTCATCCAGCTGCACTCCCAGGTATTTATAGGTCTGTACCCCGTCTGCACACAGTCTCCTCTGATGATCACGTGGTCCATGAGGGGCCTGGATCTGCTAAAATCCACCACCAGTGCCTTGGCCTTGCTGGTGTTCAGGTGTAAGTGGTTTGAACCACACCATTTAACAAAGTCTTTGATTAGCTTCCTGTACTCCTCCTCCTGCCCACTTCTGATGCAGCCCACAATAGCAGTGTCATCAGCTAACTTTTCCACGTGGCAGGACTCCAAATCGTATTGGAAGTCTGATGTATATAGGCTGAACAGGACCGGAGAAAGTACTGTCCCCTGCGGCGCTTCTGTGTGGCTGACCACAATGTCAGACCTGCAGTTCCCAAGAGGCACATACTGAGGTCTGTCTGTAAGATAGTCTACAATCCATGCCACCAGGTGTGAGTCTACTCCCATCTCAGTCAGCTTGTCCCTAAGGAACAAAGGTTGGATGGTGTTGAAGGCACTAGAGAAGTCCAAAAACATAATTCTTACAGCACCACTGCCTCTGTCCAGGTGGGAGAGGGATCGGTGTAGCATATAGATGATGGCATCCTCCGCTCCCACCTTCTCCTGGTATACGAACTGCAGAGGGTTGAGGGCGTGGCGGACCTGTGGCCTCACAGGTCTACTTGGAGTCATTTTGTGCAAGCATTATATCTCATGGATTCTCATTTACTGTTTAGTATTGTGAGACTTGCTCGTTCAAGGATTGTCTTTTAGGCAACTCCTTATTGCTTTTTTGAACACTCGTTTGTTTTTAGTTTCTCTTAAATAAATATTTTTCATTTATAACGAATCACTTTTTCCTTCTTGTTCACAAGCCATTTATTCTTGGTTTCTTTCTTTTTTTTTAATTTATTAATTTTATTGTAATCATTCCATACAAATAGATACATTTTTACAAAAAAAAAAATAGGATGAAAACACATTAAACCCCACCCCTAAGAAAGAGAGCATGGCCAACAGAGTAAAACGTAAAGCTTGTAAACATACCTAAATTGATTAGTTTAAAAGGGCAATAGAGATGAATGGAGAAGAAAAAGAAATGCGGAAAGAATTGCTTCCTCTGTGCTTTAAGAGCTTATTCTAAAATATTATTGATTAGATTCTGCCAGGTTTTGAAAAAATTCTGTACCGATTCTCTAACTGAGAATTTGATTTTTTCTAATTTCAAACAGTATAAAACATTGGTTTCCCACTGACTTAAAAGAGGAGAGGTAGGATTCTTCCAGTTTAGCAAAATAAATCTGTGTGCCAGAAGTGTAGTGAATGCAATCACAGTTTGTTTGTCCTTCTCCACTTTAAGCCCATCCGAAAGAACATCAAACACAAGTGTTAATGGGTTAGGAGGGATTGTGACACCAAAGCTGTCTGAAAGGCACTTCAAAATTGTGGTCCAAAATGATGTTAATTTGGTGCAGGCCCAAAACATGTGACCCAGTGAAGCTGGGAGTTGATTGCAGCGTTCGCAGGTTGGATCTTGACCTGGGGACATTTTGGACAGTTTTAAGCGAGACAGATGTGCTCAATATATAATTTTGAGTTGAATAATTGTATGCTTTGCACATATGGAGCTCGAGTGAATTCTCTGCATTGCTACCTTCCACTCCTTTTCTGATATATTGATTAAGAGATCTTTTTCCCATTGTCCTCTTGGATCTTTGAAAGGGAGGGACTATAAAATAATTTTATATATTGCAGAGATGGTGTCTAAGTCCTTGAAATTGAGCAATATTTTTTCCAGCATGGAGGAGGGTGCAAGATGAGGAAAATCGGTCAGGTTCTGTTTAACAAAGTTCCTAATTTAAAGATAGTGAAAGAAATGTGTAGCTGGATTGTAATTGTTCATAGGATGCAAAGATGTTGTCTATATAAAGATCTCTAAGCAATTTAATCCCAAATCTTTTTCAGATATTAAAAACTGCATATGTTTGTGAGGGTTGAAAGAGGTGGTTCTCTTGCAGAGGTGCCACAGATAAAAGCTTCTCCATCTTTAAATGCTTTCTACATTGGTTCCATATTCTGAGTGAGTGAAGCACAATTGGGTTATTAGTATATTGGCGATAACTTACATTTGTTGGGGCACAGAGCAGGGAATATAAAGAAGTACTGCAGGATTTTACTTCTATTGCGGACCAAGCCTGTGTATGTTCATTTATTTGTGTTCAGGTTTTTATAGCTTGCATGTTTGCTGCCCAGTAATAAAACTGAAAGTTAGGTAGAGCCATGCCACCTTCTGCTTTAGGTCTTTGTAGGGTCGCTCTTTGGATACGTGGATGTATACAGTAGTTTGATCCATGCACAAATGTTCGGGACAAACCCAAATTTCTCTAGTGTAGTGAAAATGTATTTCCATGCAATCATGTCAAATGCTTTTTCTGCATCTAATGATAATAATATTTCTGGGGTGTTTGACTTTACTGGTGAGTATATTACATTAAACAGACGTCGAAGATTGGAAGATAAGTGTCGACCCTTGATAAATCCAGCTTGATCTTGTGATATTATCGAAGGCAGCACTTTCTCCGTCCTTGTAGCTATAATTTTGAGAGTATTTTAACATCATTATTCAAAAGTGAAATTGGTCTGTATGATGCACATTGTAATAAGTCCTTATCTTATATAGGAAAGACGGTGATTAATGCTTGGCGAAAAGTTTGAGGAAGAATTTGATTGACTCTAGCTTCTGTAAATGTTGCTAATAAGAGGGGAGCTAGCTGAGTGGAGAATTTCTTATAAAATTGAAGTGACTTTATCGCATCTAGTAATTCTGATAGCGCCAAAGGTTTATCAAGTTCCTCCGCACTAAAAGTATTTATTTGTGGTGTCTGTAATGTATCCAGAAATGCATTAGATTGTGTGTTGTCTTCTTTAAACTCGGTAGAATATAAGGATTTATAGTAGTCTCTAAATGTGTACATTATGTTTTTGGATGGATTTTGGTCTCGTCCGTTACGGGAGATGGACGTCTGAAGCAGAACTCCATTAGCAGCAGCTTTATTTTTTTCACTTATTTCTTATTATTTTGAGGTATCCTGTATTTACCCGACTCAAGTGGTTTCCACTATAATATATAAACATGAGTAACAAGAAAGGGGGTCAGAAAGAACTGGAAAGGAAAGTTAAAGCTACATCCAAGACTAGACAGACACCAAGCCCAAGTGCGAGGTACGGTCTTTCAGAGACTGACCTGGAACAGGCAGGCAAATGCACAGACTTCCCAGAACCCCACTCCACTGCAAATTCTCCAGTCGAGAGCAAAAATGGGAGTGAAAATGGGAGTAAAGGTGCAAGTGATGCAGGTCACGAGGGCTCACCGATTCCTGTAGATAACTTGAAGCCAGAAATAGCCTTGCTGCCTGTGCTTTCATTCATTCCTCGTGAGCCTGAAACATCGGCTGTAACCGGGGTTGCCACTGCGGAGCACGAAAGCCGAAACAATTTCTCCGAACTGAAGGAAATTATCACATCGGCCACGCCATTCAGAAAAACATGAAGAAAGATAATAAAGACCTGGAAATGCGTCTATACAATCGATTTGACACAACCTTTAAAGGTATGCTAGGAAAAATTGAGGAACACATCCAAGAAAATACATCTAAACTGAAGAAACTTGCTGACCAGCTGGGTGACGTTAAGCAGACATTCATGCATCTAACGCTGACGGAAAAGCTACAGCTGCAAATTCTGAATGCAAGAAACTCGGAGACAGACTGCTCTGGAAGATGGATGCAGAAGGAATAATATTAGAATCGAAGGTCTACCTGAGAACCATGAAAGTCCAAACCCAGTGAAATTCGCAGTTGAACTATTCTCTAAAATAATTGTAGAAGAATTTAAATCAGATACCGAGATAGCAGCAGCTTATCGCATACGCGGATCAAATACCTTTAGACCTAGGTCTTTTATTGTCCGCTTTGAGAGATTACTATATAAGCTAGATGTGATGGCATTTCTCAGACACAAGCAAGAGATTATATTTGAAAATAACCACATTCGTATTTTCCCAGATTTCTCTCCCACAACAGCCGCTAAACATGCAACCTTCTACAACATTAAACAGCGGTAACGGCAAGCCGATATCATATACAGCCTCTTGTATCCTGCCAAACTGAAAGTGGATTTTCAAGGCCAATACCACATTTTTTCCATCAAAGAGGAAGCAGAAAAGGAATTAAGGAAGCTGATCCAGACACTTTTTTGAAACACAATAGTGAGTCGCATCCTGTCATGGCATGGCAAGTACTGTAGATATCACCTGCTGTCTGATCCACTTGTAATGATACGGGTATTATAATTATACATCCTTTTCATTACTCAGACGCTTTCTGTTTATGTTTTACTTACAGTTATAGACGTGTGTGTGGAAGAAATTAATAATTTTTTACTGTCCAAAAGGAGACTGTTTAACATCATACCCTTGGTTTATTGTTACTGTTATTATTGCATTTGGATTTACTATGCTTATCCTGGACCACTTTTTAACACCATTCCCTGGGTTTTATTATCTTAATACTTTAAGATTGCTGAAGATTATATTTTATGCTTATAGTTTGTTAATGAATATCTTTAGGCATATAGTATTTAGACTTTATTGGCAATAGATATCTCTACTTTTAATCCTGAAACGCTGCTGCTGGGGGGATTGTTTTGTTTTGGATGTGCTCTGTCTCTAGGTATGTCAGAGGACCGGGACTCTGTGAAGTGGGGTCCAGCCTCACGTGGGGAGACAAAGTGGGGGGATGGGGGGATAAGGGGGGGAGAGAAAGACAGCAGGCTAATCTATCCTTTTAACCTTTATAATTACAACTATCAATGTAAAAATAGGTTGCATGGCAATAGCTCGTGGGGAAATTGGAAATTAAGGTTAAAGCTGTCTCACTTCCAGTTAAGACTATAAAATGACTTTAAAAATTCAGAATCAATGTCTCCATGATGGGACAGTTAACTTTGTGAGTTGGAATGTTAAAGGCCTGAATCATGAATTAAAGAGAAAGAAAGTATTCTCTCACCTAACAAGTTTAAATGTTAAAATAGTATTTTTACAGGAGACCCACTTACTAAGCAAGGATCAGTTCTGGCTGCAAAAGGACTGGACTGGCCAAATGTTCCATTCCAGCTTTACAAAGAAAACTAGAGGAGTGGGAATTCTCATGCATAGAACAGTCTCATTTGTGGCATCAGATGTAGTATCTGATCCTGAAGGGAGATATGTGATTGTCATGGGCAATTTATTTAACTGGAAAGTGATTTTGATAAATGTTTATGCACCTAATGTTGATGATAAGGAATTCATGCAAAATGTATTTGCATCCATTCCCAATGTGAACACTAATAAAATTGTAATGGCTGGGGACTTTAATTGTGTTTTAAACCCACTCTTAGATAGTCACAGGGGGGTGACATCTAACACTGCAAAGACAATTACACAGTTTTTAACTGACCACAACTTATCAGTTCCCTGGAGGTTTCTAAACCCAAACTCAAGAACATATGTTTTACTCACCAGTACATCATTCCTACTCAAGAATTGATTATTTCTTTATAGATAATAATTTTAAAGTCATTATTTCCGACCATGCACACTTGGAGCTAAAGTCATCACCTCACCTCAGATGGCGTCTTAACCCACTTCTATTAGCAGACGAGAACTGTACAGAATTTATATTCAAACAAATCAGCTTCTTCCTAGAGACAAATAGATCCTCAAATGTGTCTGCAGGAATACTCTGGGAAACTCTTAAAGCCTTCATAAGAGGACGGATTATTTCATATCTTTCCCACAGAAATAAATTAGAAACCAAGAAAGTACAAGAGCTAAGAAGCAAAATCACTAAAATAGATGAAGAACATGCCAGGCGTCCAAGCAAGGCTCTACATAGGAAAATGCAGGCTCTGCATTCAGAACTCAACCTCTTGACAACCAAAGAAACTGAACAACTAATTTATAAATCAAGACATCATTACTATGAATACAGAGAGAAAACTAATAAGCTTTTAGCTCAACAAATCCATAAGCAAGAAGTTTGCAGTGCAATCCCAGTAATCACCAACACGACTATAAAAACATAAGGTTTCTTCCTCTTTTAAGGCATTTTAGAACACTAAGTATATTTTGAACCATGTAAACAAGTTTTTTTCCATTTTTATGCCTAAACCGATGAAAGCATACTAGTAGTAGATGGAGCTGGCTGGTAAGGCTAAAACTGGGCAGGTCAGTTAAAATCCTGGTCTGCTTAGTGTGACTTTTTGTAGATCTTGCACCCCTACCAACATGTTTAAGACTCTGATATGACAGTGAAATGTTGGAACTACCACATCTGTCACCAACAGTTATATCATTGTTAAAGTCACACAGATTACACCCTTTCTAATGGTTGATTAAATGTAAGGTAGCATGCTATATATATTGAGTTGCTGCCATGTGATGGCCGGAAAAGAAACAGGTGTACTTAATAAAGTGGACACTAACTATATTTAATCTTGCATTTAATATTTATATTCAGTAGATACAGTACCTGTATTCAGTGACAGAAGTGGCAGAAAGATATGTGTAATGCTAAACAATGTGGACAAGACACTGTTTGGAATCAGTCAATATACAGCTACAGCCCCAAAGCACAAATTGACCACAATTGTGAAACATTTGATGTCAGAAAACATAATACGGCCTTGAGTTGAGTATAGATTATCCACATTCCTTCATAAATATCAAGTATATTTTAAAGTATATTTATTGTTAACTAAACTATATACAATATACTCCCTATTTATGGTTAACTTACTCTAAAGAAATAACTTGTAAAACATATGATATATAAAGTAGTTTTGCATGTTAAATGAAGAAGTGGTTAAATTTGTTGACAGTACAATAACAACCAAGTCATCTTCTGTTTTGTTGATCATACAGCTGCATATGCTGCAATACATTTGAATACTTTGGGAAGCAGTTGATTCCTTTTAATGTGCTTTCATAATGCAGATTGATTGAGTTTTTGTCATTTGAATATTTACATTGAACTTATCACTTTTCTTTTACTGTGAAAAACGTTTGAAGGACAAGTCTGAAAGATACCAATTTTTAAATAACATATTTCTTTTAAAATCTAAGTGAAAAGTTTACAATACATACCTTTGAAAGTTATTGTACAGAATTATACTTTAGTAAAATATTGTGTAATCAAACTATGTTTGGCTCAGAAGTACTGTAAGCTTAACAAGTAGGACAGATCTGCTTCTGTAAATAAATGTATAAAGTAAAAGATCAAGCAATTTAGTTTTAGTTCAGTAAACTAAGCAAAAATTGTAATAGTAAACTGAAATATTTTTAATTTTATTTATGTCTTTCGGTAAGTTTAAGAAGGTCTTTGGTTTTATCCAAATCTGTTTTGAATGTACAGTATTTATAGTCTATTATACATTATACTGTAACTCAACATCTACCATAAATAGTTCAATTTGTCTTTAAAATGATCATGTGTAGATGAGCAGCTTTTTCTCTTACCGGATTAATGAAAACCAATAGGATGTTAAGAATTAGGAAATAAAGCTGCAACTGAGTGCAATTACTTCTGTAATGTAGTTCTTTTGATTTAAATAAATCTCCCTGTGCGAAGCAATTTCACCTCACAGCATTCTGATTAAAACATATCAGCCAAGCTGAGAAATAATGATACAAATTATTTTTAAACTCACTGTTTTCCGTATTAGTAGGGAGAAAAGAAGAAAAACAACACTTGGCTTAGTAGTTTTTGAAAGTAAACTAAGTGTCAAAGTTAAGGCTAAAAGCATATTTTAATGTACTGTAGATGTAATTGTCAGTCATTACAGGTATTTCTAGCAAAATAATTTAAACTACATTTTGTTAACTAAACTAAAGTAATGTGACAGATCACCTCTTGGTCAGCACTTCAGCCAGGCAGAAAATGCCAAAGAATGTTCTAAAATACTCAAAATAAAAGGATTTATTTAACAAAGTATAAGATCTAAGGTCAAGCTTTTTTTTTCTCGGTGGCAGTCATTTCCCCAATAGATTCTGACTGGAAACTTGTGCTAACTTCACACTCCCATTTACTTCTAGGTTTGGAAATTTCTGAGTAACCATTTGTGAAGTGCTGTCTGGAGCCCCCCCAAATCCTCCCCCCCCATTATGACTGAACACTGATTTTTACTCAAGTAGTGAGGCATCCTGTTACCTGCCCTCTAGTCACCTAGAGGAATAATGCAAACCTCCATCTTGTCTACCTCAATCTCAATCTCTTGCAGTTGAACTCCTGGAGAATTCTGTTTGAGGGTACCCTCTAGAGATGTAGAGTTTGGTTGCCCCTTCTCTGTCTACCAACTACGACAGGGGTTCCCAGGTTCAGTCCTGGAGGAAAGCAGTAGCAGCAGGTTTTTGTACCCACTCAATTTGTTAATTAAAAGATTTCTAACCCCTAATTGTTTCTTAAATATATTCATTCACTTCTCTTCTAATTATTTCTTTAAGACTTAAACATTTCCATTCTCTGTTTTTATTTGCTTCTTGTTTTCTTAGCCAGCTGCCAATTAATAATGAGATACAAATAACAAAGAGGTCAGCAGTAGATTATCTAACTTGGTCCCATTTACACTCATGCCTGTATGTTATAAAGTATATTTTTAAATAAAACATTTGGAATGGGTTACAAAGCATTTGGATGATATATTGCAGATTTTTACTCCCCAAGAATATGAATGTGGAAAACAAAAACATTTACAAACCATAAAATGAGATAAGGAGATTGAACAGCATAGTGATGTAGGAGTGTTTGGTCCCTATATGTGCAAGGTTTGCACTTGTACAGCCAAGAGATGAAAAATTTTAGGCCATTACAGCAGATAAATACAGGTCAGAAAATGTATTTTTTTCTGATCAATACCAGAAAATTAAGCCTCTGATTTGTCAAAACTTAACACATAAACCAAAGTTGTTGTTGGAAATAGTCAGCAAATTGTTTGGCGTAAATCAAAAAAACATAAATACATATTAATAGTACAGAGGGAATTCAGATACTTGCATAATGAGTACTTTGCACTGTCAGCTTGCAAGTCATTTTGTTGATGACATCACTCGAAGTAATACTCAAAAATGTAACAAAAACTAAATGGCTTTGCAGTAAATCCAAAATAAAAAATAATTTTCATAAACATCATAACAATAATTAAAAACAAAAATAATCAAATATTCTGAATCTTCAAATTCAAAACAAGAATTTACATCTGACTGCTCAAAAGAAAAATTTGTAAAGCCAGTAAAAATTAACAAAGTTCGGAATTCAGAACAGCACCTTCTTCCTGTATTATATGGTAGCTTAATTGACTATATGTGTGCGTGTCTCTGCGCAAAGGTGCCTAGTAATGGATTGTTGCCTTATTCCTGCCTTATGCCAAGTGCTGCTGAAGTGTCCAGTGACCCTGAATTTGATTATACTGGGTTTGAGAATGGCACGTTATTGTATTACTTACAAGATCAGGATACTTTAGCTACATACTGTATTTTTCTTGTATTTGAAGCACAGATTGATCATGTGATTACCAGGGGTCATACAGTGAGTTAGTTAGAGGTAGGGATGGGACTTGCAACCTTATATTTATAGTCCACTTCCTAATCCACACAATCTATAATTAATAAAAAGCTTTTTCAAATCTACACCACAAAATCAAGATGCGGTTCACATATTAAATTGCATACAGAACAGACTGAACCATTAATAAAACTCGGCAGCCCAGAAAATCATTACAATTAAGTATATTTTGTGGGTGAATTAAATAACTGTTATTATGACCTTGAGATTGAATTTCTGATTATTATGAAATAGACACACAGGCTAAATGCATTTATAATACTGCATGCAAGATATTTTAAATTGTGCATATGCTGTAAATAAATTATTTAAAATTCTAATGATTAGGCACTGGCAAGTATATCAAAAGCAGCAAAGCGTGAATTGTATGTCTTGCAAAATCGAGACTAGAAACTCAAATCTCAGTATGTTTTTCTTTATTATGCTGAGTACCTAACTCACTTTTGATCCATGATATGTGTCGGATTGGCTTAAGTGCTAATATTAATTTAAAAGCAAATAATCACATTGGCAAATGATCATAAATTGTGCACTAGGAAAGTCATATCTCAAACAACTGTATTTGTTTTTTAGAGCTTGCTTTAAAATATATTCTGTGACACTTCAGAGGCAGATTGGCAAGTTATTTAGGAACTCTTATTATTCTACAAGGCTTCATTATTACATCTTAAACTTGGTGTGTTGTAAAGTAAAGCCCAGATAATCCAACAGTGGTTTTTTATTCATTGTACAGTAATAGTAAAATGGGGTTTTGTCTGGTGAGACATGAGCTGTCTATGAACATAATTCTGATCTGGGATGTTGCTGGTATGAAAGCTGACATTCCGTTAAAATGTCTGAATATAAACAGGTGAACCATAATTTATGCATTCATTACATCATTAAATTTAACTGAATACAACAAATTCATTCATTCCTTTTGAAAAAAAAAAATCAAATATTTAACATTTCTATGCAACTAGAGACAAGGTGTAGAATAAAAGTATCTTAATATTTTCAAAATTATAAAAGTGTACCCATATGTATATTTTGTAAAATATTTTAATGTTTTGGATACCAAAACTAATTCAGTACTTCTAATTTGCTTTAAAATACATATCCTGGGTTCAATAATTTATTAAAGAGATTAAATTTGTCCTTCATTAATTAAATTGAGTCTAATAAAGCACACAAATCAGCTTCTGATTTAGACATTGCTTCTTGTGAAAACTTGCCATTAAAGTAAAGATCCAGGAAAACAATGGTACTCACTAAGAGGCCTGGAAATCCTTGTTGGTTTCATGCTTTAATTGCAACCAGTCTTTATTCAGGGGTCAGTTCAAGCTTTAAACTCATTTCTTAAAGGCAGTATATTGCTTGTTTTCCTGTACAGCATTTGTGTAAAGAGTTTGGACACACAATTAATCTAAGGTCTCAAATTTTGCAGTATTTGTATTATAATTACCCTGCCCTTTGGTAAACTGCAGTGAATTTGTCATCTTGCCTACTTTTAAATATTGATCTATATTTTTGTTTGCCAAAATAGCCTTCCCAAAGCACATAATTTGCAATAAATAATGCCAGGTGTGACAAATCATTAATTAGTTGCTAGTTTGAAGGACAGATTATCATTTTCACAAGGACCTCTTCTGCCAAATTAATCCACTATTTTTAAGAACAGTCTAAACAGAATGAGGTTATTTAGAAAGTAATTCATAATTAATTCCATCACCAACTAATGTTATCTCAATTTCTGTGGAACAGCAAAACACCTAAGTTTACAGGGGCATTCTGAATTGACTGAGAAGTGTTGCATCTATTAACAAAAAAGCGGCTCGACTATGCATTTATTAGAAGATGGGAACTAGTTTTTGACTGATTCTTGTATGAAAATCTGAAGCTCCCAACACACAGATTCTGCACACTCTTTTAAAGGCTAACTATACTGCACAGCTTTGTGTATTTCAGCCTCACACATTCATTGTGAGCTGTGAGCCAACATTTTCTCTGCTCAGAATGACACTAAACATACTACTTTAAATTAAAAAAAATGTTGCTGAGGATCTGCAATAGATAGAGTATTGTTCCTCAAGAATGAAACTGTGTGTGCCCTTTGCAATATGTCTACCCAAGTATTCATAATGTAATTAACAATGAATTATTATTTATGTTACTTGAAAAGCTGAGATGAAGTGCAGCCAGTCTTCTCTTAACCTTTGAAGCTCACTTCTAACAATTATCTCACCCCTTCTCTGTTTAGTTTGTGCGATTTAACACTTTTTCCAATATCTTCAAAGTAACACACTAGATTAGCATTAGATCAAGATGACGATGTGCATGCGGTAGTGTAGTGGTAAGGAATTCATGACAAGCTCGACATCTTGGAGTTTCTCCCTTTCTGATTGTTCCAATGGAGTAGTTTTTGTCAGTGTTTTATATTATGAAATGTACCTTCATTTAAAGTGCTAGACAACCTATGGAATGTTTTATGTCTGAGAGAGAGAGATACTGACAGCTGGTAAGTGCAACACCAAAACTAATTTTTTATTTTTCTTGGAAAACTAATTTTTCATTTTTAATTGAACCCTTGGAATGATGACACAGTGCACTTATATATATATATATATATATAAGAAGCATATATATATATATATATATATATATATATATATATATATATATATATATATATATATGTGTGTGTGCTGTGTGTATACAGTATATATAAAACAGAACCACTATCAAGTTCTTCTCAACTGATGTCATAAAAATTCAAATAAATATTCTGTCTGTTGTGTCTCACTGAATCTAGCTCCTTTTACCTTGATTCACAAGTAAGTTAAAAGAGCAACAAAAATTAAAATGTATGAAACAGTAATAAAATCTATTGTAAGTAATAGGTCTGAAGGTCTCTAATAGCCAAAGAGGAAAACAATATATAGAAAGAAGGATTTTAAGGAAGATCTAAGGAGCTGTGAATATAGACAACTTAAAACTCATCTGTTCAGGAATGCTTATAGCTCTACCTGACTTTATTACCCTTCTCTCAGTTTACCTCTCTGTCAAGATGCTCATGTAACCTGTGTATGTGTGTGTGTGCGAGACCATCAATTATGTTGTCTGTCAGGCTTTTTTTCTTCTTTTTTCTCTGAATTCACTGTCGTAATCTTCTTTCTTTATTTATTTGGTTTGTACAATGCTATATACTGTATACCCAGCCATTCTTTCTTATATTCTGTAAGTGCCTTGAGCATGGGAAAGGCGCTATATAAATAAAATGTATTATTATTATTATTATTATTAGACATGGTGCGGAGAGTTAGGAACAAATAAGGAATTGGAGATGTTGAAAAAAGAACTTGAAATACTTGGTGAAATAAAAAGAGGAAAATTTTTGTTGAGTAGGACACATGCAAAGGATCTCAGAAGAAATGGTTTTGAAGAAGTAGATCAGGAGTAAGATGGTTTAGAGCAAGACTGGGGAAAAGATGCCTGGATAATATAGAGGAGAATCTTGGAGGAATGGGTAATTTGAAGGTGAAGAGTGAGAGCATAAAACAAAGAAGACTGAAAGGCCAATGCTCTATGTGGGCTGTAGCCCCAAGGATATAAATATGTTTATGATATTTTACATAAAAATACCTAATAAACTGTGTTTGCACCCTTATCCTTATCTTTGGGGCAATTATTGCAAAGGTTAGTTTCTACTATTTAAAAAGGTAATGTCAAGGAGAATTTAATTAGTGGTACAAGCAGTGTGCTTTAGTTTTCCAGCTGCAGATGAAGGATTACTTGAACTTGTTTCGGACACCAGTCAGCAAGATAATCTTAGTACAGCATCAACAAAACAATCTATATTGAATAACAGATACTTTTTGCTGTTGCCACGACCAATGTGACCCAGTCCTGTCTTGTGTCTCTTAAAAATTACTTTTTTTAAGTTGTGACAGCTTACTATTTGCAGCCTCCACCTAATTCATCATGGAGAGATACTACAGGAAACTCGTGAGTTTTTTAGTAATTAGCAATAAAAGAAAAGAACTGTCTTTGAAATGACTCAGCTTCAAGAAAACTAAAGCAGGAACCATAAATGATCTGCTGAATCTTCTCTTTTAAACCATTTCACCTAAGTTTAAAAATCCACCTGGGGATACCTTGATGATTGTTACTGTAAAATAATGATATTTTGCCCTATCATAAAGTTTGTTTGTGTTCTGTGGTTCAGGATAAATGAATCTTTCCAGTTATGTCATTTATAATATAAAATTGTAAAGGTACAGGAATGGAAATGAATGTTTTTCTAATTTTCGTTTTTAAAACAAAGTGAATGTATGACATTTAATATAATGGCAAAAAAAAATTAACTGATAAATGCAGTTGTAAATCACTACTATCTTATTTACAGGTCATTGTCCACTTTTGGCCTTTTCTCTGTCCTAATTACATTTATCTGCAATGTGTATACATTTTATTAATGTACATTGGTAAATTTGGCATATTTATTTGTGCTTTTTTTGTATAAGAATATAGAGAGAGGTTAGGAGCATGTGCTGATACAGTGCACCCACCTCATGACAAACTAACTCAGGATCCCAGATTAGGTCCCAAGTGCAGCCATGCGATGGGTGACACCTCAGCACCACACTAGTTCAGATGGAATAAAACTGGTGGGTTTTTTTATGGTGGCTGAAGTGCCAATTCTGCCACCAAACCCCATGTTTTTCCCTGCAGATTGGAGGGCCTACATGCAGGACTGGATGCAGATTAACATCATACCCAGGACAGAGCAATTGCACGTTAAGGGCCTTGCTCAAGGGCCCAACGAAGTAGAGTCACTTTTGGCGTTTAGGGGATTCGAACCGGCAACCTTCCAATTGCCAGTGAAGATCCCTAGCCTCAGAGCCACCACTCTGTTCTGTAAGAACATAGTCGCTTACAAAATTTTAGTTTTTGAATTTGTTTCCCCAACTTTAACAAGAAATCAAGCAAAATGACACCTTTTATTGGCTATTAACTAAAATACAGTATGCAATTACAGTATGCAAGCTTTCGAGGCAACTTAAGACTCTTCTTCAGGCAAGAAGTAATTTTGATTTCTTACTACATCCATAATGGCTAACACGGTACAACACCCTAGTAATCCCAACTTTAGCATTGACAATTATGATGGCGAGTGCACACCATCTGCCTGTCACACTCATGCAGCTCCTTAGTGCTATAACACCTATGGATGTAGGTAACTTCTATGTACTCTTAAAAGTAACTTTATACTGATGTCACACAAAAGAGTGCTGTGTTTTTGCAAGCACATTTTTCAAGTACCAATTGACACAGTATGGATATTTACAAATTTAGGTTAAGTTTTTTCAGAGTATACTTTTTAACAGTTCCTTGAGTAGTTGAATTGACTTCTATATTGAGTCTCATCGCCCCTTTTCAATACACCCCATAAGTACAGAGTCATCTGTTCCTTGTGGTGCTCCAGTGTTGCTCACATCTGTATAAGAAACACAGTCCTTGAGTCTTTCAAAGTGTTGTCTGTCTGACAGATAGTCCATTATCCTGGACATCATAGGTTCACCCTCCTGCATATTTCTGAACTTACCCCTTAACAGAGATGGTTGGATGGTATTGAGGACACCAGAAAGATCAAAAAACATAATTCTCACAGTGATGCCAGCTTTGTGCTGGTGAAAATAAGCCTTGTGGAGCGGATGCATAATTGCATCCTCCACTTCAATCTTTGCCTAACAGGCAAACTGCAGTGGGACCAGGTTGTCTATTACAAGAGGACTTACATAGTCTATAACGAGCCTCTCAAAGGTCTGCATGATGTGAGACGTAAGTGCCGCTGGTCTGTAGTCATTAGGTAAAGAGGTATCTGTCTTCTTTGGAACAACAACAAAGTGGAATGTTTTCCACAGCACTGGCACTTTTTGAAGCCTAAAGGACAGACTGAACAGGTGACAGATGACACCACAAAGTTGGTTAGCATAGGCCTTAAGAACTAGAGGACAAACTCCATGTGGTCCCATAGCTTTTACTGTGTGCAGCTTCCTCAGTTGTCTCTTCATTTGGTCTTCAGCTATGGACAGCCTATACTGATGTTCAAAGGTGGACATTTAAGTTGACTTGGTAGGTGTTGCTGATGTAGGGATGGTGTGGGTAGAAGTGCAATTGAATGGAATTGGAGTCAATTAATAAATTGACTCAGGGAATTAGATTTTCCCTCATTCCTTTCTAGCACCTGAGACCTGGATTGCTTGAGTCTAGTAATTATGCCCAGACCTTTCCAGACATTTATGTTGTTTTGAGAAAGTTTCTTTCCTATTTTAGCTGTGTTAGCTTTGTAAGCTTCCTTTCCTTGACTCAACTTTTTCTTTAGCGCTTCCTGTGCTTCCTTCAGTGCCCGTCTAATACCATTCTGCGCCAGAGCAGATCCTTGTTCATTTGCCCAGTGGCATAACAATTAATGATCACTTTGTAGGATGATGATCTTTCAGCAGGCAATGACATCAAACCCCATTCCCTTGACTTACACAGCCGCAAAGAACTGTTATTCATATTTTTTACACATAAAAAATGAAAAATACATGAAAAAGTCAAAAAGTAAGCAAGTAAATAAGTGAATGTGGTGAAAAATTACCTTGCATATTATCTTCATTTTAGATTGCAATAATTGCATAGGAAACACTGCTGGCAAAGATGACTCTTCCTACTGAGAGAAGCATTTCCAGACTTACTACTGTTGTGAAAGATTTTTCTTTTGCCTTTGTTTTGTATTGAAATACAAAGTAATTGCTACTAGTGGAGAGGCCTGAAAAGAAAAATAGGAAAAGCGTTGAGCTGACACAGGTATAACAGTCCACCAAGGCAAGGGAGAGGCTGGAATCATCTCAGATCATTTTCAAATGTTTTACTTATACATACATTAATAAAGAAACAGAACATTCCATCTCCTGATGGGGCACAGTGGCCCATTGAAGGAAACAATAACTGAATACAACAACTCAGTCTGTCTTGAGTGGCAGTCCTATTTCTCTAAAATTATAAATAATAATGTTGGTAATCCAACAGTTTTATTCTTAGCTATTGTCTTCTAAACCTGGCTCACTCAAGGGAATGCCTCCTAAAAACTACTAGTAAAACTTGTGAAACTTTTGCTACATTTTTAAACACAAAATAGATTATATTAGAAATATATAGTACACCCCACCCCCAACTTAATCCTAATGAAGGACAGCATGTCTGTTTAATTCAGATAATTTCTTTCACTGGAGTAGATCTACCTGGACTAAGTAGAATAATTTCTCAACTGAAACCCTCCACCTGTGTACTTGATCCAGTACCAACAGGCTTCTTAAAGACACCTCTGATGTCCTAATTGATAGTAAGTGCATACATAGTGAAATCATCATTAGATACAAGTTTGTTTCCTGACTGTGCAAAGACTACAGTTGTTAAACTCCTGCTCAAGAAATATGTTCTTGACTTTTCTGTTTTTGACAACTTTAGACCAATTTCTAACCTTACTAAGCAGCTAAATAATTGCTTGAATAAGCATTCTATTCTGTCAAGTTTCAGTCAAGTTTTAGAACAAATCATAGTACAGAAACTGGTTCTGGTTAACGTAGTAAATGATTGACGGGTTAGTGATGACATAGGCTATATATCTGTTCTTGCTCTTTCAGACTAGAGTGCAGCATTTGACGCCATAGACCTCAGTATTGTTATAAATCACATTAGACATTGGGTGGGCCTCTCCAAAAGTGTCTTAAATTGATTTCAGTCTTACTTAACAGGCAGAAAATTCTTTCTTAGTTGTGGTAATTATACTTCAGAGACCAATGATATTGTATATGGTGTACCACAAGCATCTATTCTGGGTCTGCTGCTTTTTAAAATCTACATGCTTACATTAGGTCAGATTATGTCAAAGCACAAGGTGAGTTACTACAGCTATGCAGATGACACACAGCTATATTAATTGATATCGTCTGATGACCTTGACGCTCTTGGCTCTCGGATCCAATGTCATAGCAGTATTCCCCATTGGAAAAGTAGGAACTTTCTCAAACTAAATTAGGAAGAAACAGAAATCTTAGTGATTGACAAACAATGAAATAGTGAGAGCATTAAAAATAAACTTGATCCCTTAGGTCATATTATGTCAAAGCACAAGGTGAGTTACTACAGCTATGCAGATGACACACAGCTATATTAATTGATATCATCTGATGACCTTGACGCTCTTAAAAATAAACTTGATCCCTTAGGTTTAAAAGTCAAGGCGGAGGAAAAGAATTTGGGGGTAATCATTGACTCTAAACTAAACTTTAATTTAAATATTAACCAGATTATGAGGACTGCATTTTTTCAATTAAGGAATATAACAAAGGTTAGACCTCTTATAACTCTTCCAGCTGCTGAAAAATTAGTTCACACCTTAGTTTTTATTCGACCTAATTACTTTATTGCACTCTTAACAGGACTACCTGAGAAAGACATCAATCAGTTGTAACTAGTGCAGAATGCGGCAGCCAGAATCTTAAATAGAAAAAGAACAACTGAGCACATCTCGCCATTACATTGGTTACTCGTGTCATTCAGAATCGACTTTAAAATAGTATTGGTTTATAAAGCCTCAAATAATCTTGCTCTGTCCTATATTTTGGAATGCCTGTCCCCCTACACTCCATGTTGTATCCTTAGATCTTCAAATGGAGATCTGCTTATAATTCCAAGAGCCAAACTTAAAGAATTGGCAAGGTTGCCTTTTGCTGTTATGCACCTAAAATATGGAATATTTTCTCAATAGAAAGGCAAGGCAGGAAACAAACCCTGGGCAGGGCACCAGCCCACCACAGGGCATGCACACACACACACACACACTCCAGGCACACACTACGGACAATTTAGAATCGCCAGTGCACCTAACCTGCATGTCTTTGGACTGTGGGAGGAAACCGGAGTACCTGGAGGAAACACACGCAGACACGGGGAGAACATGCATAATACAAAAGCAATGAAGTAAAATAACTTGAGGACTACTTTAATTATAAAAAAACTCCATGACCAGATATGAGGATTATTTACATCTCTCTGACTGACCCAGTCAATTTGATGACAGCCTTTGTGGGACAATTATCTTATCTGTACTTTGTTCTCCTCTCCTGCTTATGAATGAATCTTAGGGTAGAGTGGTCTGTTTTGATTTTTGACATTGAAGATGACCCACTTAAAGGTTTGTTTCTTCCATCCATTCATTTTCCAACCCACTGAATCCGAACACAGGGTCACGGGGGTCTGCTGGAGCCAATCCCAGCCAACACAGGGCACAAAGCAGGAACCAATCCCAGGCAGGGTGCCAACCCACCGCAGGACACACACACACACACACCCACTAGGGCCAATTTAGAATCGCCAATCCACCTAACCTGCATGTCTTTGGACTGTGGGAGGAAACCCAAGCAGACACGGGGAGAACATGCAAACTCCACACAGGGAGGACCCGGGAAGTGAACCTGGGTCTCCTAACTGCAAGGCAGCAGCGCTACCACTGCGCCACCGTGCCGCCAGTTTGTTTCTTTCCTAGTGTAAATAAAAAAAACAAAGGGAACTCGATTTCCTTTACTATAACTTGCCAGAAGAAGGACTCAATGCTTCCTCGAACATTTGCATATTGTCATCTGTTCAGTTAGCTAATAAAAGGTGTAATTTTTCTTGACGTCTCACAAATTGTGCAAAGGACTTGAACAAAAATGACATATAGAATTGTATTTCCAAAAAATTTCTATCCAGTGATTTACTGTACTTCTATCAAGAAAATTGTTAAACAAACAACTAAAACAATAGCAAACATTTATTTCTATAACACATTTTCATAAGTTGTAGTTCAAAATGTCAAAGAAATATCTACACACAATGACAATAAAAGTTAAAATTAGATAAGAATAATAATGAGTAAATAGTATAAAAAATAACATATTTAAATAAGATAGATATATACCTAAGAGAAGTGGAGTTTTTAAATATAGAATTGGTTTTTAAGTATCTAAATGCGTATTATTATGATAAGGTCAGATGGCCAGTGACATCAGAAAAAAAAAAGAATCTCTAGTTAAGCTAGTAGTAGTAGTAGTACAGATAGAAGGAAACTTTACATAGAGGACATTTTTATGCATATAGAAGAGCAAACAGACACCTTTAGCAGTCTAGCACACTGCAAAAAATGCTTATGCCAAAACAAGACAGAAAAACGTTAAATGGGAGTTGTTTTGCTTGTGTTCAGCACAACTCTAAAAATCACATACTTTGTCCTTATTTTCAAATGCCACAGAGCCGTTTAAAGCACTAGTCATTCAAGATAATTTAATAAAGCACACCTACACACACATGAAAATCAATTATTTTACAAGCTTTTTGACAAAACGTCAGCTAAATTCCTTTCAAGTGCAAAATGGAAAAAACACAAAACTTTTTATAGTATAATTTGATAGATGAAAATATAAAAATATAGGTAAAAAAATGAATGTTTAATTTTAGTTCTATAATCTAAATCTAATGACTGATCTTTTTTCCCAAAATAATATTTATAAACGTTCTCTTCAATATGTTATGTTGTAAAGAGCAATTAATAAGTGCCACAAGATGTAAATGTTCAATAATTCAGCCAAATCTTAAGATATTAGGCAACACATTTTTAAAACTACATTTTTTTTTTGGGAGAATGGGAAGCATTCATTAAATAAATGAGTAGAGTTGTTTGGCTGTTAGACTAACATATATTGTGAGAATTTAGTAATAAATACAGGCATTACACACCTCTTTGTAAAAGAATGTTATAGTAGCCAAGGCATGTGGGCAATTTCTGCTCCAAATTATGTTCCTTATAATGATACCACTAATTGTTGGTTTATGTCGAATATAACTGCCATCTCCTAATTCTAGAAGATATAATATGTAAGCCAGCCACCTTTTTTTTACATTTCTTCTCTGCCATAAAGCTGTTATTTCTAGTTGTTAAATATAATCTGTTATACAAAGTTTTATTTTTCACTCAATATATTTAAATTTTAAGAATAAAAATGTAAACTACATGAAGAAGTTTCACCTGGCAATAAATAACATATCTATTTCCAGAAAATGTTTTGCTAAAGGAAAGCTAATACAATCCATACAAGAAGAAACTGCTGGCTTCCTGCAAATACAGTACATAAATACTGTCTAACTAGGGATTCAATGTAATTTAACATTCACTAAAATTTTGTCAGAAGGATAGTACCAAAATGTAGTTAGTGGCATGATAAAATTTGTGAAACTTGTATTTCATATATAGATGTAACAGTGGAGAAACATAGTTTGTTTAATTTCCTTCTCTTGATTCACTGCAAATGTAAGTTAATTAACAAAACAGCTACTCCCATAAGCCATCATACTGTTTATTCATAGTATCACTTAGGATATACTCACATGACTAAACTTTTGTTTTGCTGACAGTTAACAAATGGAATTGCTTCTTAAGGGATCTCTGTCTCAACACAAGAGCCTAACATTTTTCTCACTGAGTTGTGGTTACTGCAAAATTATGCAATTTGTCACCGTCCTTGGAGTTCTATTTGGCAGCACTTGAAATTTTGAATGTCACATCTCAAATGTGTGAATTCTTTCATTTGCTACAAACAATGCCAGAGTCCCTCATTACGTCCCCCATGTAGAAATACACTTGTGAAATTATTGTCTCTCCGTTTGTTTATTGCATTTCATTTGTAAGTTTCCCAAATTACAAAGATTAACAGATTACCTCCATCCACTTTCTTACGTATGTTCTTATCAAGGTCATTTCCTGCTATTACGACAATAGCAGCAACAATTTATTTCTTGTTTAGCCCAAAATCACACAAGGAATGTCTCAATGGGCTTTAACAGGGCCTGGTTTTGACAAACCCCATGCCCTTGACTCTCTAAGAAGATCAGAAAAAAACTCCCAAAAAAACCTTGTAGGGAAAACAATGGAAGGCAATTCAGAATGGGGGAGAGACAGTCACACACAGACCCCTTCCAGGTAGGTTGGGAGTGCACTGGGTGTCAAAAAAATGGGGTAAATACAATATACAAAGCATCACTAGGGTACAATGTCGGGGCAAATCCTGGTTGATGTATCAGTTAGTTTATCACTTAAGGAAAATGGACACTAACAAAGAGAGATTGTGCAAAAACAGAAGGAAATTAACCTTTTTAGTTTAAGCAGTGATTAAAAGGAAACATGATTCAGTTGTTTAAAATTATAAAGGCAATTAGAATAATGGATCCACCCTGTTGATTTCAAATAATTCCTGCAACAACAACATGAATACACAGATGGAAACTCATTAAGGTAGACTATTCATAAATATTACAAGGTTTTCCTTTATGTAGAAAAACACAGGCTATATTCACAATGCAACTCCATTTGAATGTTTTCATTCATACTGCATGTGACACAGAGACAATCTTTTTAAAGAAATGTGAATAGAAAAAAACACTTGGAATCCAAAGTACTTTTGTATGTGGTACTAAATCCGATACAGAAATGTGTGACTTGAATGTCACCTGTGTATGAATGCTTGAATTAAAATTATCTGGAAATTTACACTATTTTATTTCACAGTTTAATCGACCCTCATCATATCTCTACATTGAAAGTCAATAAGGATTACACTGAAGTACTGATGCTGCATGCAAAAGGTGAAGAAAGAAAAGTGGTGGACAAAAGAGAAATCTGGGGTGACTGTCATTAATACCCAATTGCTATTCATTTTCTGAAAGAAATGACACAACTCGGTGTATGTATCTGAGAGAGTCATGAGGACAGAAATTATCACAGGCAATTAAACAATCCCCATTTTTGTATCCAAACCATATTGTAATGATGCAGGTTCTGTTCCATGCTCTCATCTTGCTTCTGGAAGCTCTGAACCCCAAACCGTCAGTAATGTCATGGATGAGCTGGACAGTGAGGCACAAAAATGAAGCAAGGGGATGGTGCAAAGTGCTTTTATTAAAACAGCAACAAAATCAAAAACAAAGTGTCCAAATTAATAGTGCAGTGCTTCAAAGTTAATAAATAAGTAATCCAATAAAAACAAGTGAACAGTGGGGGTTAAAAACACAATAGAAACAAAATCCTTTAAAAACCCAAGGTTAAAATAATGGCTGGAAGCTGTCCATTTAAAAACAGATCCCGGTGCCTTTCTACTGGCGACTCCCCTGCTTCTCCCGTCCAGGCTATGCCACAGGTGAGCCACTGTACCTGCAGCTGACCTTCTTACTGCCTTCTATTGCTGGTCTGTTCACCTTTTCGATCCCTGGCTCTGGTAGGCTTCACCAGAACATGACTTGAACTCCCCAGCGACCAGGGTGGTCATGCTAGGGCTTTCACTTCCCAAGTCCCGACTCCCGCTGTCTTCTTGGCCTTATGCGGTGAGCCATCCTCCTTCCGGTCACTCCTGCTCCTTACTAATGCTCAGCGGGAGTGACCACTACCAACTGCTCCCAGGGTGCCGGCCAAACACCTAGGCTCACTGCTCAGCTGCACCTTCGCTCATTCACACACCGGCTTTCTCCTCTCTGCTTCCTGCCTTCTTCTTCTCCTGTAACCTCTGTTCCTCTTTTTTACTTCCTCCCCTTTCTAGCTGCCTCACGCTTCTATTATTTATCACGGGGACTTGGATCAGGTGTGGCAATTAGCAGCTCCCGGCATCAATTAAAGATGTGAACGACTCCTCACCTGTGCACTTAAGTGAGGACTGCCCGCATCACGAATTCACCCAGGAACCTGTTCCGGCGACACTACCACTTCCCCTCACTAAGCTGCGAGTGCGGCGACTATTTATTTAAAAAGTGGCCTTTTTGACTTGAGCTGTGGACCTGCGACACCACACATACCGGGTGGTCCATATTTAATTATGCAGATCCAGATCATCTGGATGACTTTGATTTATGTGGGGATGATTCCAGTTCGGCACGAAGATGATTCTTCATGTCGTATGTTCGCACACTTCTCGATAGTTCGTGATTTTTTGGGTGATTTTCTATGTAATAAACTTAATAAGTTATAGCATAATGAAAATTGCATAATTAGATCTGGACCACTCTATACATATTTTGCCTCCACTGATCCATGCTCCTCTGTTGTGTCCATGGGTTATTGCAGACATATGTAACATAGCATTCACTTTGATTTTTTCCTTCTCTATTTCTCTTCTTAGCCATAATGAGTGAACAAATATGCAGAAATTCTGCAATGAAAACCATCTAAAGCAGAGAAGCCACCATGCTGTTAGCATTTGTGGTTAATTATTGAGTTATATTTATCTGATGTAATTGTTTTTATTACATTTGCACATTCAGAACACATTCAGAAAGGATACAGTATCTGTAAACACTAATATCAGATTTGGGTTGCTTGTAAACTTGTATTTGTATAGTCAAAACACAAAAATCGGATATGAGCTCAAATCTGGAAATAAGTAATCTTTAGCTGTAGTATGAACGTAGCCTTAGACATTTGACATAAATAACCAACAGATGTGGCAGAGACTAGGACTTTAGAGACTTTAACACTAGAATCCCTAAAGCCTATGAAAAAAGTCGTAATGTTGGACCACCTTAAATTCCCTCGAACCTCCACATTAGTGTCTTCGTTTTGCAAATGTGTCGATCAGTACAATCACCAAGTAGCCTGCTATCCCATCTCCCACTGACGCAGCTCAAGTTGGACAAAAAGTTCTCCCAGCTCAAGTCTATTATATGGGTGTGAGGTAGGTTTGGAATTGTATTGGGTAAATAATATATCGTTATTTGGAACACATGAATTTCATGCGTGTTCCGTTTCTACAACAATCTATGTAAATGTAGGATGACAGAAAATACGAGGCAAGAAATGTAGAACACATAACTAAAGCAGAAACTTTTTGCATGTTATAGTAATAATGACAACATTTTGACATGAAGTGTATAATGTGTAAAGACTGACATCCATATATCAAATAAATACTTTCACAAAAGGTACAAGTATACCAAAGCAAGTGCACTTTTATTCAAGAATCTAACCAAAGGAAAATAAATTGGGTTATGGAACAATGCTGACGTGCAGAAGTAAGACCTGCTGTCTCATAATCAAGAGGTTTCAGGTTCAATTCTGGACCCTTCAAGCATTTACCATTTTAAATAGTGAACTGCTCTTATTGTTACTATTATAGAATAAAAACAAACATTTGATTTGAGTCTGTAACAGCCAGTGTAAATTTATTGTACTTTTAAAGGTTAGCATTTTTTTAATTATTCAGTTTTATTCTCCTAGTCACATTCTGTTCTGTTACAACTTTTTAAAACTGTTCATTGTTTTAAGATTTGCAGTTTAGCTCCATCTAATGGGTACAGCTGGTGTTTTCCCTCTCTTTCCTTGCTTCCTGTCATGTGAGGTAATCAGGAAGTTAGTTTAAGAATCAGGAAGGCTGCTGTTATGTGCATGGAAACACACTAGTCACAATCCTCTGTCATCTGTACTTATCTTCATGCTTGTCATAACATCGTCCATATGTATTATTTTATCGTTATCCCTCCCTGTATATATATATTTGCAAAATCAAAGTAACTCCTTTAGTAGTTTATTAATAATATGTATGTAATGGCACAGTAATATACATTTGTAGGATATCTTTGTTGTTAACATAAAGCCACTTAGCACTTTGTATCTTTTTTCTCTGTTTTAGTTTCACCCTTTTAACTCCAATAAACCTGTGGATAAAGAAACAACTGTCTATAGAGTTTTGGATAAGGAAAGGTGTTTATCTGCCAGTCAAAGCACATAGTCTGTGTGGAGGGCAGGACACATTCACGTTCCTCCCGATCTGACACTGTTAGTTTTCAAATAAAGATGTGGTATAACAGAGGTGAACTCAGATGAGGATGATGGCTCTACATAAGAAAGAGAAAGAGAACAGAAGCCTCCACTGCAGGAAATGTCCAGTCACACACAAGAACAGCGCAGCTGTACCATGCTAGTGTTTAGATCTGGCAGTGCCATGCTGACGGTGTATGTGCCCAAAAAGAAGAAGTCTGTTTGTATTCTCTATACCATTGCTTGTATACTGAAGTGTTTATATCTGCAGATGGAGCTACTCTAATTTATGGTGCTAAGGAGAGGTGTGCTGCGGTGCAGCAGTCTATTAGCCAGTGAAAGTGAAGTGTTGTTACAGTCCTGCCTTTGTGTTTTATGACCACAGTTTCGGAACGACTTTTTCCCGTGTGATGACTGGGATTTTTTTCTAAATAAGGAGTAGCATTGCACATGTATTTTGTTTGCATGTCAAACATTTGTCAGACTTCAGTTTTCACACATTATATACTTAATGTCAACATTTTGTCATCTTGCCTCACATTTCCTGTCATCCTACATTTAACCAGATTATTGTAGACACGGAACAGACATGAAATGTATGTATTCCAAATAACGATATATTATTTACCCTATACAATTCCAGACCTACCTCAAACCCAGATAACAGACTTGAGCTGGGAGAACTTTTTGCCCGCCTTGAGCTGCGTCAGTGGGGGATGGGATAGCAGGCTACTCGCTGCTTGTACTGATCGACACATTTGCAAAACAAAGATGCTGATGAGAAGGTGTGAGGGAATTTAAGGTGGCAAAGCATTACAACTTTTTTTGGTAGGCTTCATGAATTCTAGTATTAAAAATCAAGTTGGTGTCATTCTGGATAAATTAGGTGAAAATGATTGATAAACTCCACACAGGCAGTGACAGGAAGGATTTGATCTCAGAATTGTACTCTGAATTGTAAATCAACAGTGTTAACCAACATCCTTACTCCTAACAGATGTCAACAGTTTCAAAATACTGCTAACAGAGTTGTAATTCACACTAAATGCAATCATTTGGCTATACAAAGACTTCCAGTAAAATATCATCTTTAGAATTTACAAGGCTGTATAACAAATTATACATCATTACAGCAGGACCTGCAGAAACCTGCCAGTTATCAGAGGTGTTCTCGGCCTGGCCTTCTTTCTTCTCTAAAGCCTTCTGATCAAACTCATATCATCATATTGAGAGTGGTCAAATATTGCGGCCTTACCGAGTCACTGCAGAAGCACCAATTATCATTTGGTTTTGGTAATAGCAAAATAGGACTAGACCATGGGCTGAAACTCTTTTCTATCACTCTCAGTTCTACCATTTTGTACACATTTTCAGCTGTACTTCAGCTTTCTTTACCTCTAGAAGGCAATATGGTTTCTCTTTAACTACAACTACTGGTTCAGTCACAATGGCGATGAGAGAAGTTAAACCTGGTTTGGTATGTACAACATATTTTATACTGTGAACAAAAGGGGGCACACAAAGCCCCTGATTCCAGACTTGAGTACCCAGGCACAGTCAGGGGATGAAAGCTTCTTTACCTAGGAGGCCACTACATACTATGAGGATGCTCCTCCTCGTGTCATCACAGGCTTAAATATGAGAGATACAATATTTATTCTAACACTCTCATTCTATTTATCAACTCTTACTATCAATCTAAATCTTCTTATATTGAATTTCTTCCTATTTTTTTCAGCATTGATAGTTTTGTAGTATACTAAATTGTATAATGCTACCTTTTGTGCGCTTTGTGATGGTGAACATAATATAAAATACAAATTTATTTATTGACTGATATTTGAAACTACTGCTATTGGATTTCTTTAAGTTGGATTATTATGTTTTTAAAATTATTTTTTACATTTATGTTCAATTTCTTTGCTTCAATTCTTGGCAAAATAATTTATTAAGATAAGCCACTCCATATTTTCTGGCACTAGTTTCTGAGGGTAGAACTTAAGCAAACAGTGTAGTTGTCTTTTAGCTGAAATATCTAAAATGCATCCCCTCCTCCAGTTAATATGCAAATTGATGCAAAGTTAAAAGTTAATTGCCAATTTATTAAAAAAAAACAAAAAAAACTTTTTTTCAAAAGAAGATGGGAAAAGGCTATTATAGATAATTGTTAGAAGGTTAATTTTTTTAATTGAAGATGGGCTACATTAATTTAGACTGCTGTTACTCTTTGTTAGAGCTGTGTAGAATACCATTCAAGCACAGAAAGTGCCAGCCAGCCCTTCGCAGGTGGTCCTATCACCACAAACCTACACTAAATTGCTGCCATTCATTATACTTACAGCCAGCCTGCATGGATGCTTGGCATAGATCTGGGCAACCAATCTATCCCTGTCACAAAATGGCATGTCACTGACAAAACCTTAATTACACCATTAATTAATAGGACATTTTTAAACAATGTGTGCATCGCTGCCTGACATTCATTAGTGCTGTTTATGAATAATATCTCCCAGGGTATGATATTCTGCAAAGTGCGGTTTAGCTTTAAAATAAAATGCTGGCCTTCAGCGTGACACAATAATAAAGCCACTTGGTGAATAAATAAGGGTCTTAATGAGGATAGAAAATATTATTTTGCTGAATGGTTGCACTATATCTGGAATGAATATCTTTTATGTGCATATCATAATGTTCCAAGTTGTATGTGGCTCACAAAAATATTTTCTCTGCTAGAATGGACTATGAAAAATGGAATTCAAACTGTATTAGTGCATGAGTAATTTTAATCATTTATGAGTTTTAATAATACATTTTTATTCAATCAAGGCAGAAAATTATAATCAACTTACACGTATAAAACTTGTTCTGCTTATGAATATGACAAAATTGGCCCAGTTTAAGCTATATTACACCATAAAATAGTTTTTTGTTTCTTATTTGAAAATCAAATGTTCTGCATGCCATTTTTATGTCACACTACATACAAAGATATAAAAGTATATTAAGCTAATTTAATTTTTCTGCAAAAGAAATGGCACAAGGTTAGCCAGAAACCTTTTATCAGATTGACTTCAAACTTTAGTCAAGAAAACCTAAGGAATGTTGACAGCCTGTTATGCATTATTTATAGTAATGAGTTCAAGTGGTGTGTGGCAGGTATATACTTTGTGAGGGCTGTAGGTGGACTGCTGATAAAAGAGACCTGTAAAACTGTAATTGATGTTAGGTACAGCTTGCACAGTCAGGAGGTGTAAAGGCTCAATAGTTTAAAGGACCTGCAAGACCTAAGTGCTTGTGCCTGCCCACACCCATCTTCCTTTCCTGTGTTTCCATCTTGTGTTTCTTCAGATAAAAAAACTCGCTTCACTACTGTTCTTTTTGAGACTCAGAATACTCTTTTTGAGACTCTCCAAAATGATATTTGATAAGCTTCAGTACCTTCAATAGCAATATACAAGGATAAGTCAATAATTATCTAACCCTAATCCTATCCCTAATTTTGTTTGATAATTTTGTTTGTGTTGGCTGCACAGCTTTGCCTGCACATATGTGGTAACATGGTCTTTCTGTGGTCACAGTGATGAAGTTTTGCCCTTGTTAAATCAGTTTCTCTTATTGTTTTCTAGAAGTGAACATGGCTGCTCTGCTTTGCATTTGCACCAAAGAAACAGGTAACATTGATTCACATTTTATGGGCTGAAAAAAGTGTATGAGGAGGTGAAGTCCTTGTCAGTTTATCAGGATCATTGTCTGATATTGCTTAGTAATGTCATCTGTAGTGGCATAGACTGGTGTCCCATTTCTTCTTAGCGCTTAATAATTTTGCAACCATTTTTGAACTTCTCAATCTATTTGTAAACACTCGGCCATGGTAAAACAGCACAGAAAAGCATATGGATTTCAGCCCCTGGTACAACTAGATAGAAAAGGAATGAAGGTCAGTAGGAACAAGACAGAATACATGTGTGTAAATGAGAGGGAGGTCAGTGGAATGGAGAAATGAGTACATTAGAGGGTCAGCTCAAGTTGGACTAGTTGGGAGACAAAGTCAGAGAGGCAAGATTGCGTTGGCTTGGACATGTGCAGAGGAGAGATGCTGGGTCTATTGGGAGAAGGATGCTAAGGATAGAGCTGCCAGGGAAAAGAGGAAGGCCTAAGAGAAGGTTTATTGATGTGGTGAGAGAGGACGTGCAGGTGATGGGTGTAACAGAATAAGATGCTGAGAACAGAAAGATATGGAAGAAGATGCTCCGCTGTGGCAACCCCTAACGGGAGCAGCCCAAAGAAGAAGAAGTAAAACTTCAGCCTATAACAAGTGGATCACTGCTTATTGCTTTTCATTGGTGCAAATGGAGAGGATCAAGCATATTTACTCCTTGAAAACAACAAGAGAAAATGACTGATCTACTGTAGGTCAAAACTTTAACACTGTGAGCACAGACACACCATATTTTCATATGTGGACAGAGCATGCTGTAGTGCCATTCCAAATAAAATTGTCAATAAAGTTCAGATAATTATTGATTTAACCTTGTACATTCTAAAATGGCCCTGTTTTAGCCCTCCAATTGCTTAGTATTCCACCTAGGGGTGGTCCTGTTGCTGCTGGAAAAGGCTATGTCTACACAGCTGTCTTCGGGTAACAGAGAGTTTAGAACATGGATGGATCAATATTTTTATATTAGACAATATACAGTAAGTTCTAGATTTCTTTAAACTCTGTTATTTTATCATTTTTTGAATAGTCAGTGATGAACATTTAGTTTCTCATTGCTAGTACACGATGTGTTTGTGTCTTTCTAGAAAAGATAAGCAAAAAGAGTTGGGGATCCACACCGTATGTTGTGTAAGGAAAAAAAAAACAGTTGAAAAAACAAGTACTCTCTTTTCACTGTACATATACAACATGTATTGACTGCTAGGGTGTTGACTGTTCTTTTTTTTGGCGGGAGGACAGGAAGGGTGTTTTTGCAGGACAGGAAGCGGAATGATGTCATCAGCAGGTGCTGGAAGTGAGGTCAGGACCAGAGGTGGAAGTGATGCAGTCAGTGGTTTTCTCCTCTGAAGGTCTGTGGGAATAGAAGAAGAGGCATTAGTGCTCAGCGCCAACCCTCTATTTAGCTTGTCAATACCCTAATTTGAGCCCTTTCACTGCTTCCCAAGTGCACGTGTGTGACAAGTCCCAGACATCATCATTACAATTTGTGCTTAATCATTATTACCAAACATTATTTTGTTTGCGCTTTCACCATTAAGCTATTTATCCTCTTTCATAGTAGTTTGATTTGCAGGACAAATGTCCACTCCTAAAATGTTTATAAAGCACAGGTCTGAAAAATTAAACTCACAAAAAATAATTTTAACTCTTTAAAGTTATTTTTGTTTGCATTCATGAACGCAAAAAGTATAACATAAATGTTTCCAACATGTTATATATATTTATGTACAAAATTGAAAATCAATTTAACAAATTACAGTTTGTTCATGTATACAAAATTGTTCTAATATCAAATTAATATAAACATATTTTATAAATCTAATATTTTTATCATATATGTAAAGAAAACAACAATATATATTCATTGACTTACATATACGTTTGCTGGTTTTTGTTAGTCTTAGTTTTTTTGAACAACAACTTCATTTGGTGGCCTGTTTTTTGGATGCTTTTTATGATGCATCCTTCTGAATCATCCAGCAGTAGTTTTCTGTCATGCTAACATAACATCCCTGGTACCTTCTTTTCATGTCTTTGGCATCTTTATGGAATCTTTCATCCTGGTCCTTACTCTTTGTTTCAAGGCTTTTACGGAAGAATGCCAAATGCGAATCCAAAAAGTAAACTTTGAGACTCATTTTGCAACTTAGTACTCCCCTAGTATGTTTTTCATAATTTCTTTATAATTTGAATCTTTGTTACCTAAAAACATCTTTGAATGATACTAAAAAGGCTCTTTTTCCAGGTCATTCATTGCACCATCAAATTCTACATTAGAAATTATTTTTTAGCATCAGGTCTGGCAAAAAATATCTGCTTTCAATTTAACATTAGAAAACCAAGATACAACTTTGACAAACTACTTCTTTAAACCAAGCTTAATATGAAGTGGTGGTAGCATCAATCAAGCTAGGTTTTCTAATGTTTTTGGCACCAAGCTGTTCCTTTTTTTTAGTTGCCATTCCTTCTAAATCCAAATTATTGACTGTCTGTGTCTTTAAGACTGATCATTATTGCCTATGGAATAACAAAATGTCTAATTTAAAAGTAATAATAATAATAATACATTTCATTTATAAAGTGCCTTTCCCATGCTCAAGGTGCTTCAAAGAGTCTTAGAAAAAACAGCAGAGTATATGTAATATTGGATGCAAATGTTTTCTTAAATAGAACAATGAAACAGATAACAAAGCATTTAATAGAATAAGGGACAATTAAACCAGAGTAAAATACTAAATTCAATACTAAAAGGAAAACCTAACAAATAACATAATTTGTGATATAACAGACACACAATTTATCCAGAGTACCGGGACAGAGAGATAAACTAAAAGAAAGGGCATAATGTTAAGTTAAATTAAAAGCCTTCCTAAATAGATGAGTTTTAAGTTGTTTTTTAAAAGAATGAGTGGAGTCAGCTGATCTAATTAATTTCAGGATGTCATTCCAAAGTCTGGATGCTATGGAGCTGAAGGTCCTGTCACCCATAGAGTGCAGGTTAGTGTGATTACCAGAATCAGAGGACCTTAGTAGGTGAACAGGAGCATAGTTATTTAGAAGATCAATGATGTAGTCCAGTGTAAGGCCATTTAAACCTTTATAGGTTGTTAATAGAATTTTATATTGAATCCTGTAAGACACAAGGAGCCAGTGAAGGCGAAGCAGGATGGGTGTAATGTGTTCTCTGTTGCTTGTTCATGTAAGGACTCTTGCAGCAGAGTTTTGAATCAACTGGAGCTGTGATATAAGATTAGAAGAGGCACCTGCCAGCAGTGTGCTACAATTATCGATGCGGGATGTGATAAAAGCAAGGACAAGTTTCTCAGCATTAGAAAAGGAGAGGAATGAGCAAACATGGGATATGTTTTGGAGATGAAAGTAAGAAAGTTTCTTAATGTGGTTTATGTGGGCAGAATAAGAAAGGGAGGAATCAAAAATAACACTAAGGTTCCTTGCATCAGAAGACAGTCTGATGAGATCACTGTCAAGTGTGACTGAAAAGGAGGAAAAATTGTGTTGCTCAAAAGTTACACTTACGGTGTAGTTGTTCATAAAATGCAAAAACATTATCTTTATACAGTTCTTAAGTGTCCTAACCCGAACTTCTTCTTAAGATTAAATACTAAGTAAGTTTGAGAAAAAGTGTAAGAGAATAACAGATTAAAGCTTCCCTGTCTGCATTAGTTCAATATTCTGAGGGAGTGGTGGATGATTGGATTATTGTTATAGATAGATAGATAGATAGATAGATAGATAGATAGATAAAGAGTTAGTATTTACTAGGGCACAAAGTAGGGCTTATAAAAAGTAACAGCAAGTTTTAATTTATGTTGCTAACCAGGCTTGTGTGAATTCATGAATTTCTGCTGTCAATTTCTATAGGAAGGAAGACCAGATTTTCCAAGAACCGATTTAACAAAGCACATTTTTCATATGTTATAATTATGAGCTACACTTTTATTGATCACTGTGTAAGTTAATGTACAGTAAGTAGGTGCAGGAATGGAGGGCTTGTCTCGACAAACTGCTGCCAGGACACCCTCTGTCCCAATGCAATCCTGAATTGAATTACATTAAGTGGATTTAAGAATGATATGTGTAAATTAATTTATTTGCTTTTATCTCACTACAGACTCTTCATTGATTGGATACATTCCCCTTTTTTTGGCCTGCTGTTAATAGTTTTATAAGGGACCAAGGTGTTTCATTCATAAGTTATTCCTGATAATGAATTTGTTGTGAAAATTCCCCTAGCTAGGGATATTCTGATATCCTGTTCTAAATACTTTATTCATTTCTCATAAAGAAATTATTGAGTTTTTAGATATATGTAATTATATTGTGAATGCTGGCCCGGACACACACAGGCGGACAACATATTTTCACCCACACACCGTTTATTTATAATATATACAATGTTCTGTGCACTCACGAACCCCAGTGCCTTCAGCACCGATTCCCCCAAGTCCAGGCCACACAGTCCTGTGCCTCTTTTCTCCTGGCCGCCTCCAGTCCTTCTTCAAGCTCCGTCCTTCTGCCTCCCGACTTCCACCGCTGACTGGAGGGAGGCGCCCCTTTTATGGGGAGCCGGATGGGCTCCAGCTGCTTCCGGCACTTAACAGTGGCCACACCCCTGTGTGGCGGAAGTGCCGCTGCACCCGAAGCCGTCCATGTCTCCCCGGTCGTCTTCCCCCCGGCACTTCCTGGTGAGGCGGAAGTGCCGGGCTCCCGGGACAATTAGGTACTGGGGTGCCGCCTGGCGGTGGCCACGGGTCCCTACAGGGCTGGGCTTCAAAGCCCCCTACCCGAGGCCCCCTGCATAACCAGGACAGACGCCCCCACTCGGTCTGGAGGAGGCACACGCCCTCCTCTGGTCCTCCAAGGCTTCCCGGCCGGGCTCCAGCCCCGGCCGAGGACCACACGGGATAAACCGGCATCGGGGCGCCGCCTGGCGGTGACCACGGGCCCCTACAGGGTAGGGCTTCCATGCCCTCGACCCGTGGCTCCCAACAGAACCAGGACAGACGCCCCCTCGCGGTCTGGAGGAGGCACAAGCCCTCCTCACGTCCTCCTGGGCGTCCCGGCTGGGCTGCAGCCCCGGCCGGGGACCACAATATATACAGTATTTTGTTAGTATAGTATAACATGTATTTTATGTTGCCTAAAACAATATTTTAAAGTATGAAATGTGATTACTCTGTAGTTTCTGTGCTGTATTTGGCTGCTAGTATACATAATAGGATAGAACAAAGAGCAGAAAAAGCTGTCCAGAATTTGCATTTTACAACAGAAGGCAGCAGAATATTGCTTCTGTAATTTACTTAATATCAAGATTTAACCAACAGGGAAACATACAAAACATTAAAATTATTTTTCAGTCACTTAATCATTCATTTTATACATTAAGTTAATACTAGAATCCCTGAATCCTACACAAATATTTGTAATGCCAGGCCACCTTAAATTTTTTCACACCTTGTCATTAGTGTCTTTGTTTTGCAAGTAGGTCAATCAGCACTGAGCGCAATCATCCTGAGTGTAATCTCATCCCCCACCAAGGCAGCTGAAGTCAAATCAGATGCAAAATTCTTAGAGCTGAAGTCACTTTATGTGGGAGTGAGGTGCCTGGAATTTTTATAGGGTAAATAATATATTGTTTTTGGAACACATACATTTCACGTGCGTTACGTGTCTACAACGATATGTATAGGATGACAGGAAATGCGAGGCAAGAAATGCTGAACACATAACTAAAACAAAAGCTTTTTTCATGTTATAGGAATAATTGACAAAATGATGTGAAGTGTATAATGTGTGAAGATTGAAGTCCAAATATCAAATAAACACTTTCACAAAAGGTATAACAAAACAAGTGTGTTTTAATTCAAGATTATAACCGAAGAAAAAGAAATTGCTCAATTTACATGTTACTGGAAATGTGTAAAAAGTGAAGTGCAACTCAACAAATTGATACAAAGTAGACACATCTGCTTGATGGTGCCGAGGTATGCTTAATAATCAAGAGGTTGTGGGTTTGATCCCTGATCCTCCTTGCATTACCATTTTGAGTAGTGAGCTTCTATTATTGTTACTATTATATAATAAAATATTACAGTTTATTTGAGTCTGTAACAGCAGGTGTAAATTTACGGTACTTGTAAAAGTTAGCGCTGAAGGGATAAAAGCAATCACACAAACGCAGCTCAATCATTTCTTCTTGATGTCTTTTCCTCGCACATGGACATTCATATCAACATGTAACTTGAACAATTTTTTTTATTCAGGAATCCAACAATAAAACTGAATAAAAAATCATTCCAATTAAGCTTTATCCAAGAATAAAACGGAATTAAAAACATTCAAATTCCGTTTTATTCAGGATTCCAGCAGTAGAACTAAATTAAAAAAGCACTCAAATTCAGTTTTATTCAAGAATCCAACAATAAAACTGAATAAAGAATCATTTAAATGACATGTTCATATGAATGTCCATGTTCAAGGAAAAGTAAAATCTTTTACAAGTACCATAAACTTACACAGGATGTTACTGACTCACATGAAATCTATGTTTTTATTATATGTTAATAATAATAGCAGCTCATTACTTAAAGTGCTGAATACAGAAATGACGCGGGATTCAAGCCTATTACCTTGTCATTATTAAGCAGTAGCTTATCCACTGCACCATCTGCACAGATCCATGATGGAGCAGCATTATCACTATGACAACTGATTGAAAGTGAAACGCACAAACACATGCATGCGAATGTCTTTTACTTTGTACCAACTTATAGTTGGGACTCAGCAACATGTCAGTTGAGCTAGTTACTAGCTTTTTGGTGTATGTCAGGAAAATTTAAGGAGGTCAGGGACAATGAAAAAAATCATAAGATTCAGGGACTCTGTTGTTAAAGAGAACAAGTTTCCTATGCATTAGACTAACTGAAAGACAAATGTGTTTAAAAGGTGAAAAGCCTTGTTATGCCCTGTCTGTACAAGTTTTTCTATGACTTGTAGTTTTCCTCCCAAAGATATTTGTGCTAGGTTAATTACAAATTCAAAACGGATCCAATTTAACTTAAATTTAGGTTTGTGCATGAATGGGCCAAGCAATGGACTTGTGCCTTATCAAAGATAAGCACAGGTTTACAGTTCTGCAATACAAATTTAAGGATTTAAGTTTTTAGCTGAGGACCAGGACTGACTAGGTGGTCTTTTTTGATTCCCTGCCTGTATTAAATGCTAATCCAGGTAAGACTGAGGAAATAATTAGAGCAATGGTTAATAACTGTATTAGGAAATTGTTTTAGCAAAGCCAAAAGGCAGATGGATGGAAATGTTGCAGGAAATGCAAAACATGACAGAAAGGGATTAGTTTAGTATTAGTGTAGGTTTGGAAAGTGGAAGGAGTTGGTTAAGTGTTAGGAATTTTAAGAGCATAGTGCAATATATGGGCTCCAAAAACCCCAAACTAACTTTTCAGACCCCATAAGATTCTCAAAGTGAAAACTGTGGGTCCAGGAAAATATATTTTTTTAAACATGTTATGGTGCTATAGTTCACTCAGTGCCTAGTACCAGGTTTGAGTTTAAGTAGACTCAAATGCAAAATATTGAAAAGTTCATTGTTTTTGCTTTTCCTTTAATTTTAACTAACTAGAGCTTGAGTGGTATGTGGCAGTGTGGCATTAATGACATTTCATTTAGCCTTAGTACACTCTGAAATTAAGTAAGAAAAGCAAACTTTTGATTTACTTGTAAAAATGCAAACAGAGCAATGAAAATTCCTAAGGCAAAAACAAAAAGAATCAGCAACAAGTGTAGCTACAGTTCAGGTGAGCATTACCATTGTTATAGTTGGTAGCCTCTCCGAACAATAATCCCTCGTGCATGAATGACTACCAACCTGTTGCACTGGCATCAGTAGTCATAAAGGTGTTCGAGAGGCTACTGAATGACACCATCTCATCCTCCATCCCAAGCACCGTTGACCCATTCTACAGTAGTTCGACTACCATCCTAACAGATCAATGGAGGATGCCATTTTCCACGTACTGCACACCTCACTTAGCCATGTGGGCAAGAAACAGGGGAACTATGTGAGATTTTTGTTCATTGACTATAGTTCGTGAGTTTGTGAAACTGAGGGACGTAGGACTCAACAATCGTTTGTGTGCGTGGGTGCTGGACACAGGCAGTGAGGGTTGGTAACTGTGTTTCACAAGGGTGTGTTCTTAGCCCCCTGCTGTACTTCCTCTACACCCATGACTGCATGGCCATGTATTCCTCGAACACTATCATGAAGTTTGCAGATGACACAGTGGTACTGGGCTTCATCACAAACAACAATGAGACGACCTACATGGATGAAGTTGCGAACCTGACATTGTGGTGTCAGGAAAACTGCCTCCAGCTCAATGTCAGCAAAACCAAGAAGCTGGTGGTGGACTTCAGCAGGAAACAGTAGCGGGACTATAAGCCCCTCATCATTAACGGGACTCCAGTGAAGAGGATGAACAGTTTTAAATACCTGGGGGTTCACATCTCTGAGGACCTGACATGGTCTGAACACATCCAAGTTCAGACCAATCGGGCAAAGCGGAGAATCTACCATCTCAGACAGCTTAGGAAGTTTGGGGTCTCTTCAGGGATTCCAAAGACTTTCTACTCTGGCACTGTAGAAAGCATCCTGACACAAATCATTACATCCTGGTTTGGAAACTGCTGTGTTCAGGACCGTAAAGCCCTACAAAGAGTGATCCGTGCAGCAGAACACTGCTTCAGGTCAGCTCTACCATCTCTGCAGGACATATACACCAGAAGATTCAGGACCAGAGCTCTCAGTATTATCAAAGACTCATCTCATCCCAGCAATAGCCTGTTTCATCTGTTAAAATCAGGCAAAAGGTTTTGTAGAATCCTGGCCAGGACAGAGAGACTGAGAAGGAGTTTCTATCCTCAAGCCATAAGATTGTTAAATCAGAACATGCCGTCTCATCCATGACCCTCCACATACTTAGACTGGACTGTAATTGTACCATGCTGTCTACCCTTACCTTGTTTTTGGAATTGGTCTGTCCTTTAACACTATGCACCTGTCTAACACTGGTTTTGTCAATAATCACTGCACTATTGCACTTTAACACTTAATTATACTTTATTTCACTTAATTTTACTTTATTTATTTATGTCCTATTACATTGTTATCTTTCAATCTAGGACTTTTGTTAATCTGTGATATTCTTCTAGCCTTGCACAGTTTTGTTAAGCAGATCAGGATGCATTTCATTGCACGTTGTCCTGTATCACTATGCATGTGACAAATAAAGAATCTTGAATCTTGGAAAATGCCTACATATTAGAAACTGGAAAACTTTGTCTCAATTTATTAAAATGGTGATAAGGCTGAACTAAATAACTATAGACTAGTAAGCTTAAAATGCATCATGAACCAATTGTTGGAAGCAGTTATGAAGTAACAGGTGTAGTAGTAAACATCATGAATTTAAATGGGGGTGATGGAGTTTCACTCATATGCCATAATTCTATGAGGAAGCAACAAAAGCACAAATGGAAACTGACTTAGTGCAAAATTCACATAAGTGCTAGAAAGGTTTTCTTCACCTAGACAACAATAGATACAGAGAATAATTCATCAAATATAGTGGTAGAGTTAAGTAATTTGATCGGCCCCCATATTATTTTGAAGAAATTTGGATAACTATGTTTGATGAGTTGTTGAGCTGAATGGCCTATCTTGTGAAACTTCATCCTAATATTCTAATGTTTAAAGTTCATACATGCTTGTCTTGATTTTCATTCTTAACAAAAGATTTCTCATTATTATCCCCTCATGCACTAAATTTTTATTTGTTCATTTTCATTTTCAACCCTATATTTTTCTTTTCCTTCAATCACTAAAATGCCCCAAAGGTCATCATTTTCCTTTAAAGAGGATACCTCTGATGTTTTGGCTTTACTAGAATACTAAATGACGCTTATGATGTTACATGCATGCTTGACGTTACAGCACACACATCATAGCATTCCTGATAAAACCACTAATGTGCAATGTTGTTAATGGAAAAATAACCAGCAAATGCATAAAATATCACAAATACAGCACACAAACATACACATGTTCACAAGCATTTTTACACTCAATGATTTTCGCCTAAATTAAATTCACAATTTATAAAAACAGCTGTTACTGTAACTTTAAAGTAAATACTTCTGTCAGATATTGCATTTCAGGAAAGCTTTAAACCTTGAAGCCAGAGGACTTGTTAAAATACCTTGGAAATACAGTTTGAAAGGAGAAGAGAATGAAAAATAGTTAAAAAAAATGTGAGATTCCGCTAAGGATATTGAGAATATCATTAATAAGAGTTGCATTTATTTTATGTTTATTTTTCCAGCTCCTAACAGAGTAGTTTGGAAAGAAATAAGCCAACTAAATATTATTTTTCAGTCTTCTATCATCTCAGTCTTGAGTGGCATAAAAAATAATAATAAATAATAATACTAGTACTTCTCTTACATAAAAGAAAAATATCATTTGGTTTCACAGGAATACTGTATTGTAATTCTCAAAAATTAATTGAACTACTGGGCAACCTTTTGGTATAGAAGCACAGTGGTCAGACCATGTTCAGTTTCCATCTGGAAAGTATGAATAGGTTTGGAATGTCTAAACTGACTCAAATTCATTTAGCTAATTTACATCTCTTTTTGGCCTTGTTTCTCTCCTTATTTCTCTCATTTTTGCAACTCTGCTTTTTCATCCTTTCTTGTTTGGTCCCATTTCTTTCACCTTCTCTGTCTGTGGTGTATGTAACTATCCTGAACAGATCATTTTATGTGAATTTTAAGCTCACATGACCCCTTATTCAAATTTTAAATCCAGAGGGGTTTATTTCTGGGAAATATGAAATATTAAACAGCCTTCCCCACCCCAAAAAAAGGTTAATATATAGTGATATTTGGGAAGCAAAGTATGTTGGCAAGCAAAGTATGTATGGTGAATGAACCTTCCAAATTGTCGTTTGAAATAAAAAGTTAAAAAAACTAAAGACCACTCTCTTTAATTCTCTTCTTTTCTCTTCTCTCTATTTTACCACATTTTGACAGAAGCTTTTTTCTTTGGGAGCAAATGTAACTAAATTGGGCTTAGCCTTACAGTGGACAGTGTTCAGTTGTCTTTCCCTAGTCCAGTGGAAGTCATCCTTTTATAAGGTAATGATTTGCAAGCTCTTTGCAAGGAAAATGAATAGTTTCTGTTACTAATATGAAAAACTGATTATTACCATCTACTGTTGGTGATATCATGACAATGATTCGGAGTATGCTTGTTTGCAATGTATCTGTTACACTTGGCCTGCTACTGGATTTAGTTGAATTGGCAACTGCCTTTTGCCAGGGTGGCCAAATGTACCACTTTAAATCTTCATGTGCAACCTACTAAAAACTTAATGGCAAAACATGTTATCTTACCAAACTCTCTTAAATCATGTTCAATGCCTAGGGTATGTCAGCCCTGGAACAAATCTCTCACCCTTGGGTCTATGGCACCAGCAGCAATTTTGTTCAAAGGGGTGAATTAGTGTCACTTGAAAGTGTACAGTATGCTAAAATTTCCAAAAATGTCTGGTTGTGAATACAAAAAAAGAGGAGTTAAAAGAACAATCAAAGAGAAAACAGAAAGGTGTCTTCAGAAGAATGGAGCTTCTCAAAGCTATAAATAATTAAACAAAAAAAAGAAATTGCCTCTTCAGTATATCGGTATAGGATAGTCTGAGTTGGTAGGATGTCATTTCAATAGAGCATGAACTTGTGCAGAAAAGAAGATACAGCCATGTAGGTCCAATATGCATGCTTCTGAAAGACAAGATTCATTAATGTACTAATGTTGTAGTTAAGTACACTGCCAGTCTGTTTTGTGTGGTATGTTTTCTTTGTAGACTTCCAGTTTATCTGTTGGAGTGCATTAGAGATTGCTGGTCTGTTGCCATCCGGCAGGGCTCATGCGGTCCTATAGCACAATTATAAAGTGTTTCAAGTGGAAGCGCCATAGTGCTACAATATTTATACTTTATGTGTTATTGCTTATTTTTTGTGATGCTGCTAATTCAAAGGGTTGGTAAAAATGTCTATTTGGATTCCTCTGAGAGGTGACACCAGCCTTTGGTAATCTTTGTTCCACTTCCCACACTCTCAACTTTCTGTCTACACTCACATGAGGGGGATTAGTGTGGGGTTAGGGCTCTGGGAAGATTGGAGACAGGGAAGGGATGTTCTTTTTGTATTGCTGATTATTTTCTCTTATTGCATGTTTCTAATAGAATTTTGATCAGTCTGTGGGTGTAAAATGAGTGTATTTTTTCAGTTGTCACTGTGTAAGTATATACACTTAACTTCATTTCATGAAGTCAGATGCATTATTAAACAGGCACCCTCAAATTTGGCAGCTTTACCTGCAGGGTTTTACAACTATAATTTGTGTTAGGCTCCTTGTCTGCTGCATATTTCTTGCAGTGTCTCTGAGGACCTTAACCTATTCCATCATTGTGATAAAAATTCTAAGGATTATGTTTTAATAGTGGGAGGGTGGTTAAACAAAAGAAAGTTGCCACTTTGTAGCAATGGCTAAAGGCTGGAAAACATTGACAATTCTTTTTTATCAACAGTGCACAAAAATGTAATTATTTTTTGTAGTTAGAAATTAATAAACTAGAAGCAATTAAGTCATTAAAATGTAGGGGTTCTTGAACTTCAGACCACATTAGATCCCTTTTATTCATCCATTTTCTGAACTCATTCAGCACTATCAGGGTCATAGGACCTGGAATCTATAAAGGCAGAATGAGAAACAAGGCAGGAACCAACCCTGAAAAGGGCATTAATCCATCTGCACTCAGTTCAATCAACCTAACACATACATGTTTGGGATGTGGGAGGAATGCATGAGTAAATGAAGAAAAATCTACACAGACCCAGTGAGAATGTGCAGACATCAGACACAGAACTAAGGTGGATTCAAATCTAGTTGAGCTGTGAGACAACAGCACTAACTGCTGTATTGCAACACAATGTACCCACCATGTCCAACTATATTTTCAATTGAGTTTTATTCATCTCTGGTCTCTTTAGATATATATTGAATGTCTATAATATCTTAAACTGTCTATGTTTCACAAAAAAATTTAAATATTTGACTTCAAACATTAAGTTTAAGTACTCATACACAGATAACCTTTGGCAACTGGAGAATGGAAATCATAGTACATCTGCATTCCACTTATGTATGTAGGTTTAAATTTTGCCACAAGTATGGTACTCCATGTGTCTTTTTATTCTTTAAACTACAAGTGGAAAAAATCATATTTTTCTTGACTATGTCAAGCTTCTGAACTGAGTCAAATAACATTGTAAACGCAAATGTAGCCTAACATGAAAGATGTAACAGCTCTCTGATGCCTTACAGGGATTTGGTATGGAAATGCCCAATGAACAGTCTTCTTCTCATGTTCCATCAGGGATTTTAGTCTGAATTTGCATTAGGATTTCAGGAGCATTGTATAGTGCTACCTTAAATAACAGACCTTGTCAATTTGTAGAAATGTCTTTCTGCCTCATTTTTCTGTATAGAAAATTCTTGGCAAAAATGGTGTGTTTGGTTTAGGAGTTGTAGCAAAGATATTTTGATTTTAAACCAGATTCATTTGAAGATACTAGATACTAGAAATAACTTCTGGAAAGCAGGTTCTTCCTGTTATAGAAAATAAAATCCATTGGACCATATTCTTAATTATAATGGACAGACAATACTTTACTTTTCCCATAACGAAATTTAGCTGTTTCACTTGCTTCTAAACATGGCTCAGGGGTCTTTACTTTGTCTTACTGAGAATCCTTATCTAATAAAAATTTTGGTTGGGTCAAATATAAAGTGTTCATTCCAACAGGTGAAAGACCTACCAGCATCAATCCTTTCCATAAAACATGGTTATTCATGCATGCATGTGAAATTACAATGCTGCTTAATGTTACGACCATCGGTTTTAATCAACCGATAAGAAAATACAAAGTGGACACTAGAAGCAGATCTTAAAGTTCCTGAAAAGCAAATTAAGTCTCATAATGGAATAATAATTTAATCTTAGAAGTAATACATACCATCCATCCATTTTCCAACCCGTTGAATCCAAACACAGGGGTCTGCTGGAGTCAATCCCAGCCAACACAGGGCACAAGGAAGGAACCAATCCCAGGCAGGGTGCCAACCCACTGCAGGACACCACACCCACACAGCAAGCACACTTTAGAATTGCCAGTACACCTAACCTGTATGTCTTTGGACTGTGGGAGGAAACCCACACAGACATGGGGAGAACATGCAAACTCCACGCAGGGAGGACCCGGGAAGCGAACCCGGGTCTCCTAACTGCGAGGCAGCAGCGCTACCACTGTGCCACCGTTCCGCCCTAATACATAGTATGTATATTATTTTGGCATGCTTAATAAATGTACAGGGGCAGTTTATTGTTTTAATTTTCTTTTGAAAAAGCATATGATACTAGCAGTTATATTGGATAATGAGGTAGTTCACAGAGTACAGTTCATCATTCTATACTCATATGACTGTGTGGCCAAACACAGCGCCAACTCCATCGTGATACCACTTTGCTGATGCCACCACCATCATAAGCCTGATCACAAACAATAATGAGGCACTTTACAGAGAAGAGGGCAACCCAATGGCACTGTTAACATCAGCAAAACCAAAGAGGTGGACAAAGACAACAAAAAACAGAAGGCAAACTACACTCGTTTCTCTAAATTTCCTGGAATGACTATCATCAGTGAATGGCTGTTGTCAAGAAAGTTCACCAATGCCTCTACTCAGCTACAGATTTCACATCTTTTCTCACTAACATTTACAGGTGCACAGTAAAGAACATTCATACTGACTGCATCACCTCCTGTATGACACCTGGTGAATTTGAGATCGCAAATCACTGCAGATGGTGGTGAAATATTACTGGAAACCATTTGCCCTCTGTTTAGGTTACAACACATCATGTTGCCTCGGGAAGGCAGATACAGTAGCAGATATTGTAACAAATCCTGTAGCACAACAAACACTGTATATTATTCAGTGTGTATACTATATACAATACAATTTATTTTTTGTATAGCCCAAAATCACACAAGAAGTGCCGCAATGGGCTTCTCTCTAAGAAGACAAGGAAAAACTCCCAAAACAAACCTTGGGAAAGGCAGTTCAAAGAAAGACCCCTTTCCAGGTAGGTTGGGCGTACAGTGGGTGTCAAAAAGAAGGAGGTCAATACAATACAGTACAATACACAGAACACATTCTCAATACGGTATGAAAATAAACATTTTTCTACGGAGTAGAATTTAACAGTAGATGATATCACATAATATGATTTGGATTTGTTTAGAGTCCTGGAGACCTGAGCCATCAAGCTGCCTCCCCCATTTGGCCATTCCACAGCTAAAATATCGCTAATCCGATGAAAGGACCCCTCTTTCCCATGGCTCCTGTGATCCTCCATCAGGGATGACTTTACCTTAGGCAGGCAAAACAACTTGGCAGGTGGGCTGTGGCACCAAGTGCCACATTTGAGTACTGAGAAGAGAAACAGAATAGATATAAATACTCACCTAAAATTGTATAGTATTGTGTATACAGTATAAAAGTATTTTTTTGTGTTTCTTTCGTGTTGTAATATTATCACCTGAACTTGAAGCTCCAGATGTTAATAAGGAATTAATTTTCATTTTTATTTTCTTTTAGATGCTGACTGAATTTTGTATTTTTCTGTAAATTGTGTTTATAAGAATTACTTATGATCGTACTGAAATCACCACCACATACCATGTGATCCATCTTGATGTCCATTTAAGCAGTTTGGGGTTGCTGCCATTTTTGGCCCGCTAGATTTATAAAAAAAAAAAAAAACAAAACATTTTTAGGCCATTTATTGGGCCCACCAAAAAAAGACTTCAGCTGTGTGGAACTAATGTACTCATCAAAAAAAAATTAAATGATCTCACAGTCTTCACTGCAATGGTTACTTATTTGCTAGCTAGCTGTGATAAATGTTTGCACATCACTATGGCTTTAGCAACAAAGAAATGTAAAGTTAATAGTGATGGCCATTGCTTTCAAGAGTAGTGGAAAGTTGACTATATTTTCACTAAATGCCAAAACAATTGTGTTTGTCTTATTTGTCTAGTAACTGTATCTGTTATGAAAGAATTCAATGTAAAGAGATGTCATTATGAGACTACGCATGCACATTCATATTGGACGTTCTTCGGCAGGCAACAAGTGGACAAAGTAAAATAAAAACTTGAAGCTGTTCTGGCTTCCCATGAAAGACTTTTTACCCAAGCTAGGAAATCACAAGAAAACTGTGCCAGAGCTGGTTATGAAGTCGCAAAACATGGAAAAATCTTTTCCTAAGGGTGACTTTGTGCATTGAAGATTGCTGAAAAATTAAGATCTGAAAATAAACAAGAGTTTGCACATGTTTGCCTTCCTCATAACCGCATTGCACGGAGAATTGAGGGAATACCCTGAGACATCAAAAGACAGGTTTATGAAGGTGGGTGTATTTTTGAATAATTTTCCCTAGCCTGTTATAAAATTGCTGATATAACAGATAATGCTCAAGGGCTCATTTTTTAAGATGAACGGATGATGACATGAAAATTACAGAAGACATACTTAACCTCAAAAGTCTTAAGGGCCAAACTAGGGGATTGGATTTATTTGAGTGTCTTGTCTGGTACTGCTGAGATGAATACCAGTGACTGCCATGGGTGAAACTGAACGGAATTGCCCATGACAGTGTACCTGAAATGGCTGGCAAGCAAATTGGATTTGCTATACTGATATGCAATAAAGTCTGTGAGAAATCGGGCAGTGCCATTAAATTGCATTGCTTAATTCAGAACAAGTCATGTGCACTAAATATTTGCAATTGAAGAACATTGTGATGCCGGTGATGAAGATAACTTAATTTGGGCTAAAGCTCTGTACCTGTTCTTTCTGACAATGAGGCTGAATATGGAGATTTTATTTACTACAATGACATTAGATGGCTCAGTCAGTGGTTCTGCGCTGCTACATTTTTTCTCTCTTAGAAAGGAGACAGGTCAGTTTTTGGCTGAAATGGGTCAAGAAATTAAAGTTCTGTCTGTTCCTATATGGTGGTCATATTGGGCTTTTTTAATTGCATTTGAGCACTAAGCATCTGAGCTAAACATCATCCTACAAGAGAAAGATACCATTATGAGGTGAGCCAGCTAACAAACTAACAATTTACAAGCCACCTATCACAACATGAGCCCAGTACTTTACATTTCTTTATGCTACAAGAAGTACTGGACTGTTTTCTGAAGAACATGGGTAGGCATACGCTTTAACAAGCACCTTAAGGATTTCGCCATCATTGGAAAGGACATGTATCTTTTCTTGTCTCCCTTCTCTGTTGATCCCAATAATGCACCCCATCAACTCTAGCTGGAACGTATTGATCTGCAGTGTCACAAAGAGTTGTGCAGCCACCTTCAGCATCTGCCTGTAGCAAACTTTTATTGGATAAAAGGGATTATGAGCACATGTGTTCAGACTCTTTGTATTCACACCCCTTTGTGAGAAAATCTTCTCGCTTTTAAACTTAAACAAGAACCGCTTGAGTTCCAGGCTAAACAATGTTCACCTACATGACATTATAATCATTACAACCACAGCGGCCAAACCAAAACTTCTGTGCGATCTAGAGCTCAGTATCGGCCATCTCATCTATGAGATGGCTGCCTCTTGTGCTGACATTGTTTAAACTTTGATTCCTAAGTACTAAGTGATGAATGTCAAACGTTCAAGTTTCAAAGGTATCAAAGTTTAAAATAAGCAGTAGAGCCATATTCACCTTCATTTTATGTGGACAATATTGCTTGAATTTTATTTTAACTACTAGGGGCTCTGCCCCCTGCTTGCTTCACTCACACACTCCCCGGTTTGGTTTACCAGATATACAATTTAAAGAGATTGTTATTTTCATGGGAATTGTTACATATGCATTATTTTCACCTATTTTATGGTAAAACTTTTGTAAAAACAATACTTGCCCTTTATTTCTGGCCCCAGGGTGTGGTTAAATCTCTTTCTTGCAGGACGTATAACGCTACTCATATTGTGAAAGGGGGTGGCTGAACGTACCCTAAGGAGAAGCCGCTTTCTGCTGCCGCTGACGAGCTGCGTGTTTTGTTTGTTGCGCTTTGCGTCGATCATTTAAAAGCCTGTATAGCAGCTGTCCTTGTGTGGCTTCGCGTCTCTACCACTCGCGTTGTGGAGCCAAGTGGCTGAACACACGCTAAGAAGTGGCTGGATCATGGCTTGCTGCATGTTCTGCTTGTCGCTTATCGTTGTTTTAAGAGCTGGGAGCACATAAAGTGTATCTGCCAAAAGCATCCCAACAACTGCTAGTTTAGTTGTCCATCAACTTGTTTTAAATGTTGTGTCACTGCCTTGTCTCGTGGGACGTCAAATTGTCTTCCGAGAAGATCATGTCTCGTCTCCCTAGTATCCCTCCCAAGATTTTTTTTATAATAGAGAGATATTTTTTTAACTTAATATTTCAGGTATTTTGAACTTATGGCTAAAATGATAATGGAATTGGACATACATCAGTTTTCAAATTGAACTGAACTGTAAACAAAAGATCCCTAGTAGTTTCTAAGCATACTGAAGATGTGAGAAATAAGACTGCTGTATAATTGATAACTGATAGCTTATTAAGTTTATAGTTGGCTACTGCAAACACTTCAGTTTATTTTAATACATCTTAAGAATGACCCTAAAAATAAAATGCATTGAGTGCAATGTAATTGTAAGATTTTTTTCCTCACATATTTTAAAGCTATATAATATGTAAGAAGCTGTCAGTCCTTAGGTATTAAAAAAGTTTGGACACAACTATTTTAAAGAATGCTACATTCCCCGGCTATACAGTTATATCAGACACAAATTCAGTGAGTAACAACAAATGTCGATGACAAATGGATGGCAGGGAGACACCGATACAAAAGAACATTAGACAATTAACATGAGAGGGAACATCAAGCTGATCTAAGTAGCACATACCTAAACTGTCCCAATATCTTCAAGACTAAACTGGTTTAAGTCCCTTTACCTGTTAAGGGCACTTATCATAAAGTATATGATAAGAGGCTGTGTCATTGTCAAAAACAGCCTGCACTAACAACAGTCAGCCGCTCTTCGTGATTCATCCTGAGGGAATGGAATCCTGTTCTTGACAAGGGACAGTTTTTAATAGAACTAGAATGGCATGCTAAAGAAAATGTAGTCCTGTCTCCAGAGAATGTTGTGGGTACTGGCCTTTTCTAAAGAAGCAGAATGAATATTAATATGAATATTTCACAAAGATTTATTGGGTGCTTGGTTTGTTTCTGTTTAAAGGCACTTTATTGCTTAGGACTTTGCAAATATAAGTACGTATACGCGTATAAGCAAAACATAAATTTGTCTGATTTGCAAAGCAAAAAAATAGCCGCATTTTTCTGAGAATTCCATACAAAATTCAGATCAACCCAGGATATATTTATTAGAATGATGCCTGAAGTTTTCACAGTACAGGATCCGTTCACAATATGTCCAAATCTAAAAAATTATTAATTTATTGTCAATGAAATTTAGCTTAATTGTTCTTGTTTTATGCATACAGTATACTTGTTGGCTTATTAATAATTTAGGACAAAATAAAGTCAGTGATGTTTATTTTTCAATTTTTTTTGCTTTCAAATAAATAAAAAAAAACCATTTAAAACATCTTCTTTAAGCAGCACAGAGCAATGAAACAATTAATAGATACAAATAAAAAATCTTTGGCCAGGGACGGTGAACTCATGGATATACTGAATGAAATCAGCAAATTAACTACCAAAATAATTAATCTACTCATCTCTCTAAGATAAAAAGCATAATTTCTTATGCACAATAAATCAAGCATATAACAATCAACATCAGCCTCTCAATCATCTTCTGTGACTGCATATTCTGATTTCATCAAGTATCTCTTGTTCAACGATTTGCATTTTAGTGAAGCTCCAAGATTAACCATTCAATCAGCTAGTCATAAATAGCGTCATTAATTGACCTTTCCAAAACAGAAAGTCACTGGTTTTGAAAGGATAGATATTTATTTAATCTCTACATTATTTGTAAAATACTGTGTTCTTTACAAATGATGTAATACTGTACTCTAAAAAAAATGATAATTTGCTGACTTTCCTTCAAACGTAGATTTTAAATATAATAAATACTTTGTACACATAGTACCCATAAGGTAAAAATGCTGAAACACCATATTAATTACAGAAAAGTTTAAAAGGTGTGCTCTGCCTGGGAGAGAAAATGGTTTGGCACTGAGTGGCAGGCAGGGCTGCAAAATGAGTCACTGCAGTTTAATCTAATATGAAAAAAACATTAAGTAATTTAAAACTGAGAAATAAAAAAGAAGGTTAAAACACAATGTTTTGGCTTTTGAGCCTTCTCCACATCTGTTTTGTGTTAGTTTCATTTCTAATTGCCTTTAACACCTCCAAATTCATTTCCCATATAATTTTGCTGGCTTTTTAACTATGTCATTAACACAGTTAGTGTGTGCCAAAATCCTTAAAATACCTTTTCCTTATTAAAGGATATATATATATATATATATATATATATATATATATATATATATATATATATAGGCAATTGAAATTAGTAAGAAAAACAATATATATTAAAACAGATGAAAAGTTACAGTGAGATACTATAGAACTAAATAAAATAATAATAATACATTTTATTTAGATAGCACCTTTCCCATGTTATTATGTACTAGATTTACTAAACAATGCATTACATGTACACAGACTAACAGATTTAAATTACATTTTCATAGTTTTAATATATTTTTCTATTTTTGTGGTCAAGATGAAAAAAAAACAAGTCCTGGGACTTAAAAGCGTTCAAAAGAACCAGAAAAACATAAATATATCTTTATAGTGAGTTCCAAAAAGAATTGATTAGCTTTCAGGTAGAGGGTCAGGACCAAAATAGATATTGGGAACTAATTGCCAAAATTTTAACACGTGGAAACAAATGTTTAAAAAGTCAAAATAAACAAAGCCAAAAGTTTTAAACGTATCTAATGCCCTAACCATATCTGAGAAATCCAAAATCGCTGCCGTTTCCAAAGCTTGGAAGTAGGTTGCACTATGTCACAATTTTATATATTATTTTAGTCCACAGATGAGAATACAATACAATACAGTACAACACAATTTATTTTTATATAGCCCAGAATCACACAAGAAATGCTGCAATGGGTTTTAACAGGCCCTGCCTTTTGACAGCCCCCCAGGCTTGACTCTGTAAGAAGACAAAAAAAACCCTAGTAGGGGAAAAAAATGGAAGAAACCACCAGGAAGTCAGTTCAAAGAGAGACCCCTTTCCAGGTAGGTTGGGCATGCAGTAGATGTCAAAGAGAAGGGGGTCAATACAATACAATACACAGAACAGAACACAAGTAATCCTCAATACAATTTAATAGTGCAATAGAAATATTACAAGTATGGAGCAGAATTCAACAGTAGATGATATTACATTATACAATTTGGATTTGTTTAGAGTCATGGAGACCTCAGCCATCAAGCTGCCTCCCCACTGGCCATTCCACAGCTGAAACAGCGCTGGGCCAGCCAATCCAATGACAGGACCCCTCTTTCCGACGATTCCTGCGATCCTCCATCAGGGATGACTTTACCTTAGGCAGCCTAAACAACTTGGCAGGTGGGCCGTGGCACCAGTGCCACATTTGAGTACTGAGAAGAGAAACAGAATAGGTAAGGGTTAGTGACAAATTCTTATTACTTAAGTTTTAGTGCTAATGACCAACAACAGAGATGCAGTCTGTACAGTTAATCAGCAGCTCTAGTCAGGATATGCTAAACTGAAGTAGTGAGTCTTCAGCCGGGATTTGAAAGCTGAGACCAAAGGGGCCTCTCTTATAGTAGCAGGCAGACAATAGAGAACTACAGCACTATTTATTTTCACAAATTCCAAAAGCAAGATTTTAAATATTATCCTAGTATTTTACAGGTAACACCCTTCACATTCATGAGGGTAAAGGGCAGATGACCCCTCTTTACCCCATTGGTTACCTAGTTCCAGCAGGCACGCAGACTAATATGCAAGTTTACGGTAGAGGCGAGAACAGGTGTGGAAGTGAACACTAGCTGGGAGGAGATGTCCGAATGTGTTGAATAAGTAAAGGAGCAGTGAAAATGGAAAGTAGCTGGTGTAGAGCCTACAGTTTTTTTTAAAATACCCTTTAATAATAACAATTTAGTATGCATGTACACTAGCAAATATTAGTCAGTAGATCATTTTCTAACCTGCTTAGACCTGAACAGTGTTGCAGGGTGTGCTGGAGCAAATCCCAGCTGGCGCAGGGCACAAGGTGGGAGCATACCCTTGACAAGATGCCAGTCTATCACAGGGCAAACACACGCACACCAACCACACACTAGGGCCAATTTAGCATTGCCAGTCCATCTAACCTCCGTGTCTTTGGACTATGGAAGGAAACCAGAACACCCAGAGGAAACCCACACTGACATGGGGAAAACATGCAAAATTGACACTGGTCTATTGACTGTGAGGCCACACTAATATTTATATATGATATGATTTTATGTGATACAAATCATTACCAGTATTTATATATTTTTGCCTGTAAGTTCTTGCAATCTTTCAGAAGGCTCTCAAAATATTCCCATTTAATTATTTACTTGGTACTCCTTTTGCTTTGGGCTCCCATCACTTATACTTCCTATTGCATTTACTTTATAGTTGTGAACTTTAGCTGCTGAAGTTTCCCTTTCTGTGCTTTACACTATGAAGTGTTTGCCAAATTTGACAGGATATCAGACAAAGCAATGTCTACATGGCAAAATATCACCCGAACCCAAGCAAACTATCCTCATGTTTATATTTCTACAAACTTCCTTAGATCTGTAAGGAGTTAACAAATGTGTATTGCTGCCCAGATAATAATGCAACACTATTCTATTGAACTTGACTGCTAGAATTCATTTTTACAGTGGAATAATTTCATTCTAGCCTGATCCTCACCAGGAAACACAGATGGGAAGATGAGATGAGAATGTAATTCCGTTGGTAAAAGTTTTCTGTTCGTATGTTCACTACAGTACTAGCATACTGCCATTCTTTTTGGCACCCTTGCTATGGGGCTATTATAATAACTCCATTTACTTTTATTTTAAGCAGTTGTTTTAGCAAGTTATGTTTAACTGAGTATTGTCCAAACACAGCTTGTTTTTAATCACAGCTTGTTTATTAATGCATATACCAGCAGTTTCGTTTTTTTATTTTCAGGCTAGTCATAACAGATTGTTGCATTCATTATAATTAAGTTTAATATTGATTTTTAGCCTGTTTTTTGTTGTAATACATCCTGCAGGTGCCTAGTAATTCATGTGGGTCACTAAGTATAATCACTATTACTTTGTAACCTTAATAGCAGCATCATTTTAATTTTTTTCCCTCTGCGATTTTTCTGTTGCTAATGTAGTTGACCCAGAAAGCTTTTTTTTTGCAAAGAAATATATCATGTACCATTACCTTCCACTATTTGTTCTTTCAACATGCCTTCCTAGTATTTTTTTATCCTTTACTTCCTTTGGTTTTTATCCAAGCATTATTTCAAGTGAACTATACTGGGTGATGCCTGCAGGAAAAATTATCATGGGCATACATTAAACACAACACAGCTCTGTCACTTTCTGCAGCCACCTGAGAAGGTCTGAATGCTGGTTTTTGAGACTTAAGACTTTTTCTTTGCTTTTCTCATATTTTTGCCTGTTGATGGTCCTTTATTCTTTCCTAGGCAATGGAGACACGTGATTAGTGGGTATCTTCAAGGCTCACACATAGAATTTAATTCAACTCCTGACCATGTGTTGGCACTGCTGCCCTTTTGCACTCAGAACAGACTGGACAGAAGTACAACAACTTCATTTCATCAGGCATTGTGGAACTCCTGCCTCTTCCACTCTGGCAAATATAGTTTAGTAAAACACTGAAAATCAGCTGAGATGCTTTATTCTAATGATCAAAACACATTTAAACAACCAATATAATACAAAACTAAATATTATTTAAAAGTGTCATGATCTGGCTTTTGTTTTAAACTTTTCTCATTCACTCTATGGTTTCTAAAAATAATGCAAATATTTTGGTTGTTTTAGAGACCAAAGACTTTTGTTTCTAAGAAAGTTAAAAATGAATATTTTCTCCAGGGGTGCCAATTAGTTTTTCTTTCTTTTTGGCAAGCTGTTGATAGGCAAGATGACCAGGAGAGTGTAAAACATGGCATAATTATCATAATGGTATAAAGGTCAGCATCATTCACTTCCTGATTGTCCTGGAAGTAAACTCTGCATATGGGAGTCAGGTAGAGAAGTTTGTTTCTTGGTGCAAAGGTAATTATCTGCATCTAACATTTGTAAAACCAAGGAACTGGTTATTGACTTTCATTGCACCAAAGAGCCTCTGTGTTTGGACAATATTCAGGGAGTGGATGTAGAGGTGACACACTCCTACAACTACTTGGAGGTCCACATTGATGACAGGCTGGAGTGGTCTTGTCAAACAGAGGAACTATATAAGAAAGGGCAGATCAGGCTCTTTCTTCTTAGGAGACTGCGTTCTTCAGTAGTGATATCCATTGCATATTCTACAACACTGTGATGGGCAGTGTAATTTTCTATGATTTGGTGGGCTAGGCTGGTAACATCACTTCAGGAGAAGCCCACCAATTCAAAAAGCTCATTAAAGGGGCAGGCGTAGTTATAAGACATGCTTTGGACGCCCTGGAAGTAGTGTGGGCCATTAAGACCAGTGATCTTTCTGACACATTAACACTAAGTACTTTCAGCCAATTTACAATTTGGCAGCAGATATTTGAGAAACGCTACTGGGGCTCCTTTATACTAACAGAAATCCGTCAGCATAAGGTCTTGCTGTGACTGCCTAGTCACAAGTTTTTCTTTCTTTTATATTTTCTTTCATTGTGATCATTGTGGTGTGTGTTCACACCATAGTGTGTGTGCATGTATTTATTTGGCTATGTATGTATTTATTTAGTAAGGATTTTTTGTAAAAAGCCAAATTTCCTCCATGTACAAATAAAAGTTCTATCCATTTATCTGTTATTATTACTATTATTATTATTATATAATAATAATAATAATAATTGGGCATTTCCTGGTTAAGAATTTTTTCCTAACTTTTAATTACAATGACATCTTATGGATTGTCTTTGGCAAAGTATTTCCTTTCTAGCTTTCAATCCCACTTACTATTTCTCAGTTTTTGCTGACACATCCTCAGCTTGTTTATTAGTTAGCAATCTTCAGGTTACAACCTTGGCTTGTCCTTTTATCTTTGATCAATCTTCAATTTCCATTCCTATTCAAAACTACTACTGCCCAGTGCAATCATTGCAAAAATGTCACAATGAAACACATTTTTCTTTCCAAGGATTTTTTCTACTTACTTACTACAGTCCTTGATATAATGCCCAGACAATCTATAACAAAACACTTTATAGGCTGCCATTTCAAAACATTAAAGCAGCTGTATGTAACAGTGAAACAAAGATTTAATTGTGGATAAAATGTGGGGCACTGTACAATGGCAATCTATATATTTCAAGCAACCTCCACAGTACTCATTAAGACTTTCACATTAATTAAAAGGATATGGTAAAACAAGTCCATGTAGATTTATCTTGAGGCTACTATTTAAACTTTTTTCTACAAGTTAGGCAATGGCCTGGTGGTTTCCTTTTCCGTCCCATAGCAATTTTGTCAGACCAATCACGAAACAGATTTGTGACATGTAATGTTTTATTAAATCCACATTATAACCCTTTAGGATGATAATCAGTTGCTCTGAATTGCTTTATAATAACTGCAATCATTTAAATGAGTATACACAGTAGCATACACATTTGCAACTTTTTAAAAATGTCTTAATAAGACTTAATATAATCTATAATACTCAAGAAATAGTACTTTTGATCTAGAAGAGAGTTCCAGGATATCCAGTGCGATCCACTCAAAATGAACTGTACATTAATCTGCATTGTTACTTTACGTGCTTTAGGTGGCCATTGTCCTGATGCAGTTGTTTGAATAATACTTATATCACTTTTCTAAATTTCTAGAAACAGTCTAAATAATCCTCAAAACACCTATATTAGCCTGTTGTTTGTTTAAGATGTTTTGTAAGATGAATTCTAATACAGAAAAAAAGTGAAATGAACTGATTTAGCAGGCATTCATCGTTAGCTCTGTTGCAACTCAAATGAAAAGGACCATTAATGCCTGCAGACATCTCTGATGGACAAGTGTTTAACCGTTTCCAATATATTACATTGAACAAGATGTTGATTAAAACGCTTCTTAAATTTTTCATCAGTATAAAAGAAAGCAGTCTTGCATTAATATGATTATGCATTGTTTTTCTGATTGTAATTATTAACATTTGCTTTTTAAAAAATAAGCAACATTTCTTAGCACGGTGTTATGTCTGTATTAAAAACCTCAAAATGTATCTACTAAATTCTGCTTCCTAATAACTATTTTGAAAGGATAAGACACAGCAATAATTCAGCTATTTTTATGCTAAATATGATGGGCAATGAGGCATGAGAGTAATTAAGATCTGACATGCTGCATCTTGAAGCAGAATCAGCTCTTCACAGAGTAGTAGCTATGGTGAGGCAAATGTTTCCATTTTGTTTATTATGAGGATTATTAATTTATGCTTAATAATACTTATTTTGCCTTTAACAATATTAGAGGTAATTCTGATACACATTCTGCTCAAACAGGATGCAGGATATAATAAAGGATTTGTTTTCTCTGAAATTCTTAAATGTATACAGTATATCCTGATCAAAATTAGGATTATACTAATTAACTAGGCATGCACACTTATTACAGTTTGTTCAGAATTGTACCATAGCTACATAATTTCATAAGAAAATAAGCAACAGAAACTTATTTCTAGAAAAGATATACATATATTTTTGTGTACCTGTCACGTTCTGCAAAACCACTATGTTTCAAACAGTTAATGAATGTATGGTGCATGCTTATGTGCATTTCAGCAAACATTGTAATTTCTTAAACTAGCAATTCTACTTGCTCATTTCTTTTTGCATCAAGTATGCTTTTATTTACTTTTGAGATGCAAGTTAGACTGTTAAACATGAGCCTGGTGCTTTATGACAACTGGCTTGAATGAACAGAAGGAAGTAAAAGAGGGCTGCAACAACTAGGCACTAAGGTTTCCATTCCTATCCAACAGCACAAAAATCCCGCCTGCCAAAAAGTTACATCATTTCTTGCCAGGCTCTACCCCTACCATGCCGTGAACTATGAAGATGACCCAGCCCATAAGTTGAGGGGTCACTGGACCAAAAGATTTTGACAGATACATGCCTTTATATACTTTTGTGTGTGTATTTTTTTACTGATGCTTGTTTTGTGTTTTATATGTTTTACAGTTTGGATTTGCATTATTTCTGTGACTTTCCCATTGTTGATTATGTGATTTGTTGCACTCTTGACATCAAGGGATGCATTTAAATGTGGCAGCATTTGTACTTTCAGGTTATCTCTTGTTGGACACAAAACTGTCTATAGTAATAGTTATCCGGCTCAAGTGTTAGGTATGGTTTCTTGTCTTTTAATCACTAAAGTTTTTGATTTGCTTCTCTGCTTTACTCTCTGGTTTTGTTTTGCTTCCTTGTATTTTTGACCACTTAATTAACTCCCGGGGCCTCATGTATAAACAGTGCATACGCACAGAAATGCTGCGTAAGAACGATTCCACGTTCAAATCACAATGTATAAAACCTAAGCTTGGTGTAAAGCCATGCACATTTCCATAGTACCTCATACCCTGTTGTACGCAAGTTCTCCACTTGGTTTTGCAGACTGGCGGCACCCAGCGTCAAAGCAGTGTTACTGTTCCTGTTTGGTTTCCCATTCATTTTTAGATTGACATCCCTGATGCGGCTGTATCATATACACTGAAACTAACTGCATATCATTGATAAATTTATGGCACCTGATTGTAATCAATTTGTAACAATATAATTGTGCACAGAATGGCCAAACTGTTCCACTGCCATGGCTGCTTTAGTGTTGTTAGAGAACATTGCAAATGGAAAGATTAGAATAGAACGCATATTCAGAGATCATACTGATTTCTTGACACATGATGATGACTGGCTACTAAGTCGGTTTAGATTTCCAAGAGCAATCCTCTTGGAGCTGTGTGCTGTACTGGCACCATCTTTACAAAGGCAGACTTTGAGGAATTATGCTCTACCTGCTACTTTGCAAGTTCTGTCCACTCTCAGATTTTTAGCCACAGAAGCTTTTCAACATGAACTGGCTGACCGACTGGGTATTACTCAGTCTTCACTGAGTCGTGCCATGCCCGCTGTATGGGATGGTATTATCCGCTTGTCAAGCAGATATATCAGATTTCCGTACACTCTGGTTGAACAGACAAACATCAAAGCGCAATTTGCAGCAATGTCCGGTTTTCCAAATGTAATCGGAGCGGTCGACTGCACACACATTGCTATAAAGGCACCTTCACAGAATGAATTTGTTTATGTAACTAAAAAGCATTTTCACTCTATTAATCTGCAAATCATCACTGATGCGAAAATGTGCCTCACTAATGTTGTTGTGAGATGGCCTGGCTCAACTCATAATTCATTCATACTGAGACATATTAGTGTGGGTAACAAACTTGAAAATGGTTCGGTGTGTGATGGCTGGCTTATCGGTAAGATATGACATTTATTACCTTTTAATCACAGTCGTACATTATCAGTACGATGTAACCATATGACACGATTACTTAGGTGACAGTGGGTACCCGCTGAAGACGTGGTTTCTCACCTCTCTTGCCAACCCACTGACTGAACAAGAGCGATGTTATACTGACCTCCACTCTCGGGCTCGGGCAGTGGTAGAACATACTATAGGGCAGCTTAACACTAGAATTACCAGAGCCTACGAAAAAACTCGTAATTCCGTCCCACCTTAAATCACTTCTTAAAATCGTTCACAGCTCTCCACCAGCGTCTTTTGTCATCTAAATGTGCTGCTAAAAATCAGGCTGCAAGCAGCCGGCTATTCCATCCCCCCACCGACTTAGAACGTGCACAAGCTTCTCCCAGCTCATGCCTTGATTGATTATCTGGGAGTGAAGTGGAGTTTTAGAGTGGAAAGAATAGATCATTATTTGGAATACACGCATTTCACGTGTGTTCCGTTTCTACAGTGATCCGTGTAAACACATTTTTAAAACAGAAACGTTTTTCATATTGTAGTAGTAAATGACAAAATGTAAGCATAAACTATATAATGTATGAAGCCTGAAGTCCAAATATCAAACACTTCCACAAAAGGTACACATATAATAGAACAAGTATACTTTTATTCAAAAAGATAACTGCAGAAAAAAGCCACCTTAGCATGCCACATTTACACACACGTACTACAGCTACCACGATAGCATAATGGTATCAGCCTCTGACTAGTATCCAAAAGGTCATGAGTTCGATCCCACATGGTTCAGTTTTGAGAAGTAAACTGCTCTTATTCTTACTATTTTAGAATAAAAACACGCATTTGATTTCAGTGTGTAACAGCCAATGTAATTTATGATACTTGTAAAGGTTTGTTTTTTTATTCACTTTTCATTCTCAGTCTCAGTCGTGTTCAGCATCCTTCCCTACCCCCCATCTGAGAATGCTGCTTTCACATAAAGATGCGCTGTAGCTCTGCAGCGTACTTGTGACTGCATTCTCGTACCAATGCTTGCGAACTGAAGTGCCTGCGTGCACTTTTCGTGGCATTGCACGTCTATTTTTTTGAGCATGCCCGTGTCGCTCAAACACAGGAACATATGTTGGTGTACAAGAATAAAAACCAAGTGCACTTTTATTCTAGACTATAAGTGAAGAAAAAATAAAGCAAGGTACAGTAGGCGGTTGATACGACAACTTGCGTGGTGCAATGCTAAGAACTGCGGATTTTTGATCCGTGCTATATAAAATCATCACATTCAAATATTAACAATTTCCACACACCCTTCCTACATTCACGACATGTATACTTGTTGCAGTGTACACATCTCTCTGTGCTATGGTTCCTATTACACTGAATGAGCACCTGACATTGTACTTTCTTCCCTATATAAATAACATTCGAGTATAGCGCGTCTCCAAATAAATCACATTTGAGTTATAGCGCATCTTTATGTGAAAACAGCATTGTCAGATTGATGATGGGGGGGAATCGTGAACGCGACTGAGAGAATGGAACTGAATAAAAAAAAAAAGACTGAAATCAAATGTATGTTTTATTCTAAAATAGTTAAGTACATGCAATATTATTTGAAAACGAACAGCATCAGATCGGGTTTGAATATGCGCCCGATCTGACGCTGTTCGTTTTCAAATAATATTGCATGTACTGTGCGCTGAAACTGCTGCACTGAATAAGCTGACGCTTCTGTAATAGCGCAGCGTGTATTCAAACCCGATCTGACGCTGTTCGTTTTCAAATAATATTGCATTAGTGCGATGATGTTTTTACATATATTGTCTCTTTCATTCATCTTGTGGTTTGTAATCAGTGCCGGCGTGTTTTTTCCCCGATCTTTCCAGTTCGCACATGTTGCTGTATGGTGCTGTTTCTTTTGTACTCCATGACAAGCAGAGGACAGAATAGTACAGAACAGTAAGTTCAGCGCTATATGCAATCAGACAGACAAACAGGCAGAGAAGGCACTAGATATATAAATAAACAGGGAAGGCACTGTATAATAGATATATAAAAAACAGCTAAGGGGATAGATATATAGATAGGTAGGAAGGAAAGGCACTATATGATAGGCAGACAGGGAAGCTCCTATATAATAATAAAATTACTGTTATTACTATGTAGATAGACAGGATGTTCAGCGTCGCAGCGTGTATTCAAACCCGATCTGACGCTGTTCGTTTTCAAATAATATTGCATGTACTTAACTATTTTAGAATAAAAACATACATTTGATTTCAGTCTTTTTTTTTTATTCAGTTCCATTCTCTCAGTCGCGTTCACGATTCCCCCCCATCATCAATCTGACAATGCTGTTTTCACATAAAGATGCGCTATAACTCAAATGTGATTTATTTGGAGACACGCTATACTCGAATGTTATTTATATAGGGAAGAAAGTACAATGTCAGGTGCTCATTCAGTGTAATAGGAACCATAGCACAGAGAGATGTGTACACTGCAACAAGTACACATGTCGTGAATGTAGGAAGGGTGTGTGGAAATTGTTAATATTTGAATGTGATGATTTTATATAGCACGGATCAAAAATCCGCAGTTCTTAGCATTGCACCACGCAAGCTGTCGTATCAACCGCCTACTGTAACTTGCTTTATTTTTCTTCACTTATAGTCTAGAATAAAAGTGCACTTGTTTTTTATTCTTGTACACCAACATATGTTCCTGTGTTTGACCGACACGGGCATGCTCAAAAAAATAGACGTGCAATGCCACGAAAAGTGCACGCAGGCACTTCAGTTCGCAAGCATTGGTACGAGAATGCAGTCACAAGTACGCTGCAGAGCTACAGCGCATCTTTATGTGAAAACAGCATTCTCAGATGGGGGGTAGGGAAGGATCCTGAACACGACTGAGACTGAGAATGAAAAGTGAATAAAAAACAAACCTTTACAAGTATCATAAATTACATTGGCTGTTACGCACTGAAATCAAATGCGTGTTTTTATTCTAAAATAGTAAGAATAAGAGCAGTTTACTTCTCAAAACTGAACCATGTGGGATCAAACTCATGACCTTTTGGATACCAGTCAGTGGCTGATACCATTATGCTATCGTGGTAGCTGTAGTACATGTGTGTAAATGTGGCATGCTAAGGTGGCTTTTTTCTGCAGTTATCTTTTTGAATAAAAGTATACTTGTTCTATTATATTTGTACCTTTTGTGGAAGTGTTTGATATTTGGACTTCAGGCTTCATATATTATATAGTTTATGCTTACATTTTGTCATTTACTACTACGATATGAAAAACGTTTCTGTTTTAAAAATGTGTTTACACGGATTACTGTAGAAACGGAACACACGTGAAATGCGTGTATTCCAAATAATGATCTATTCTTTCCACTCTAAAACTCCATTTCACTCCCAGATAATCAATCAAGGCATGAGCTGGGAGAAGTTTGTGCACGTTCTAAGTCGGTGGGGGGATGGAATAGCCGGCTGCTTGCAGCCTGATTTTTATCAGCACATTTAGATGACAAAAGACGCTGGTGGAGAGCTGTGAACGATTTTAAGAAGCGATTTAAGGTGGGACGGAATTACGAGTTTTTTCGTAGGCTCTGGTAATTCTAGTGTTAAGGGCTGTTGGCGCTGCCTGGATAAGACTGGTGGAGTGCTGCTCTATAGTCCACAGAAAGTGTGTCACATCATGCAAGCATGTAGCATTCTACATAATATGCCACTCATTCGTAGCTTGCCCGTACCTGAAGAGATGCGGTATGATGAACCTGACCCTGGACCACCAAATGATCAGCCACACTAGGACAGCATTACAATGTCGAATAAATGTAATTAATGGAATGTAAAAACAGGTAAGCAGATGCATCATTTATTTATTCAATACCAATAAAAGGTGTCATTTTGCTTGGCTTTTCTCTTTATTTATTCACAAATTAATTTAATTTTTGATTAATATCAAACAATCTTGCCTTTATATTTTAGAGTTCATTGGCTACATCTCTCACTGCATCCACCAATGCATTTTGGGATTCCAGAACTGCATCAGTTAGCACACGGCCAGATCATCACCCAGTGGTTTCCAAGGCAGCGATGTGTGAGCCTGGAGCCAAGTCCTCAGCATTGGGGTCAGCTTTTGTACTACTGTCTGGAATTAAATAAACAGTAATTAATACAGCATCTGCTGCCTGATTTACTTATTTCACATGCAAATTATTTACGTGAGTATGGATAATGGTAATCAAAAAAGAAATAAAAATTCACCGCCACCTGTGGTGATGTCAGAAACACCCTCCCCTTCTGGTAAAATGTCGGCAATAAGTGTGTCGCCAATAACTGCAGCAACTCGCTGCTCAAATGGCGTGAGCTCCGGGAGTTCGCTACCTCCTCCAGTCATGCTGACATGCAGACGATGAGCTGCGACTCTCCTTTTCACTGCAACTTTGATGTCAGACCACTTCTTTTTTATTTCGGTCACAGTGTGAGTTTATGCTCCAGAACTTTTGAGTGCATTTATCACGCTATGCCATTCCATCAATTTCCTTTTGTTACTAATTCCACTTACTAAGCTACCAAATAAAACATTTTTTACCTGGCCTCTACTTCACTTAGCAAGACCTCCATTTCGCATTTGCTTACGTTTTTTTTTTTCCCCCATGCTTTCGCCATTGTCTTCCTGAAGCACTGAAGGTAAGGGGCTATTTATATTGATTTGCATATTCAAAGAGGTGTAATTCTGGGAGGAGTTGGGGTGGGGCAGCAGGCGCGTGCACTTGTGTTAATTTTCACGCTGATGGGGATTTTTGTAGCAGAAGAATGTGAAAGTTTGCATACGCACAGATTCCTGCATCTGGATTTTTCTGTGCGTACACACATTCCCACTTTTGTGCTTACGCAATGTTATAGTGTGAGATCTACGCATGGCGTTATACATGAGGCCCCTGGTCTTTACTCACTCACAAAAATTCATGATGTCCTACATCTTATACTGAAGAAGGCCGAAGGAGACATAGTTGTGTCATTCTCAGTGTTTCAACTAAAAAAATAATTGGAACAGCTACTTCTTCTTTTTTCATCTTTCATTAAACAATGATTTCAAGGCTGAGACCCCAATACTTTTTATATTTCTATCTATCTATATTTTGTTTTGATTTTGTTCTACAACAGACATACACTGAATTTTTCATGTTCTGCTCAAGCATTTCCAACTACAAAAGGCTGAGAAACAATACTTGAAGCTGAATCCAGTAGCATTATAACAAATGTCTTTTTGAGCTCAAATCTCACCTAAGGAATTTGGTAAGAAAACATTTTTGCAGGTTAGAAACATTTCAAATTTATCATACTATGTTCTCATAATGTTGATCATAAAGTGACTGCTTTTGAAATTTACAATGAAAGTTAAAATCACTCTGTTAACTCAATGCACTAAATGGAATTGCCTTGATGTGTTTTCTAAAACATACTTGTTATTATTCACCTGCTGTCATTACGGATATATGAATATTAATAATCTCTAAATTTAAGATGCTTAAAAAGACCAATATAATTAGTTGAATTCTCTTAAAATATATTTATTTGATTTTTTTTTAAAGTTTTAAAACATACTATTTGAAGTACTTTTTGAGTTTTGGTATATATACTGCTCAAAAAAATTAAAGTAACTATACTTTTAAATCAGAGTATAGCATCAAGTCAGTGAAACTTCTGGGTTATTGATCTAGTCCAGGGGTGCCCACACTTTTTCGTCTTGTGAACTACTTTTGAAATGACCAGGTCGAAATGATCTACCTACATTGAAAATGCTATATATATACATATACTGAGTATACTTTATACATAAAATACATGAATAACCTTTATGGTACAATAACAATTCAATACATTTATGGTCACTACAGTATTTGGATTTAGCAACAATGAGATGACCCCAAAAACAGGAATGGTTTAACAGGTGGAGGCCACTGACATTTTTCCCTGCTCATCTTTTCTGATTGTTTTATCACTAGTTTTGCATTTGGCTATGGTCAGCGTCACTACTGGTGGCATGAGGTGATACCTGGACCTACAGAGGTTGCACAGGTAGTCCAACGTCTCCAGGATGGCACATCAATACGTGCCATTGCCAGAAGTTTTACTGTGTTTCTCAGCTCAGTCTCATGGGCATGGAGAAGATTCCAGGAGACAGGCAGTTACTCTAGGAGAGCTGGACAGAACCGTAGAAGGTCTTTAACCCATTAGCAGGACTGGTATCTATTCCTTTGGGCAACAAGGAACAGGATGAGCAGTGCAAGAGCCCTACAAAATGAGCTCCAGCCAGCCACTGGTGTGAACGTCTCTGACCAAACAATCAGGCCTGAGGGCCTGCCGTCCTTTACTGGGCTCTGTTCTCACTGCCCGGCACCATGGAGGTGGATTGGTATTTTCGATAGAATATCAGAATTGGCAGGTCCACCACTGGTGCCCTGTGCTTTTCACAGATGACAGCAGGTTCACCCTGAGCACATGTGACAGACGTGAAAGGGTTTGGAGAAACTGTGAAGAACGTTATGCTGCCTGTAACATCATTCAGCTTGACTGGTTTGGTGGTGGGTCAGTGATGGTTTGGAGAGGAATATACATGAGGGACGCACAAAACTCTATACAGGCTAGACAACGGCACCTTGACTGCCATTTAGGTATTGGGATGAAATCCTCTGACCCATTGTCAGACCCTATGCTGGTGCCGTGGGTCCTGGGTTCCTCCTGGTGCATGACAATGCCTAGCCTCATGTGGTGAGAGTATACAGGCAGCCCCTAGAGGATGAAAGAATTGATACCATTGACTAGCCCCCATGCTCGCCTGACCTAAATCCAATAGAACACCTGTGGGACATTATGTTTTGGTCACATCCGACGACACCAGGTTGCACCTCCGACTGTCAGGGAGCTCAGTGATGCCCTGGTTCAGATCTGGGAGGAGACCCCCAGGGCACCATCCGTCGTCTCATAAGAAGCATGCCCCAACGTTGTCAGGCATGCATACAAGCACATGGGGGCTATACAAACTACTGAGTACGATTCTGAGTTGCTGCATTGAAATTTCAGCAAAATGGACTAGCCTGCCACATCATTTTTTCACTTTGATTTTCGGGGTGTCTTTGAATTCAGATCTCTGTAAGTTGATAATTTTCATTTCCATCAAACAATGTGGCATCCTTTCATTCCTAACACATTACCCTGTCCATATCAGTATAGATATCCAGCATGATTTTTTCCCATTGAGATCTGGTGTGTTTTCAAAGTGTTCCGTTAATTTTTTTGAGCAGTTTAATTTGGTATTCATTGCCTTGTGAACTTGTATTTAAAATCTATACCTAACAATGTTACATCCAATCCATGGTTGTCATAAATTTAATTTAAACAATCAGATGATTTTAAAACTTGCACCCTTTCTGTGAAAAATTAAATCTTTTCATTTTTTTAGACATATTTTAATGCAGTACTGGCATTATTAAAAAAAAAAAAATAAGAAGTACCAGATGCTAATTTTATTACAGATTAAAATACATCATGATAGCTAGATACAAAGCTTTAAATCCAGAGTATTGTAACATGGCTTATATACCAGTAAAAGTCTTTCATTCATTTCGTTTCTTCAATTTCCATGCCCTTCCATTTAAGTTAAAGTTATAGGAGGTTATTAGAAAACTGTACTCTAACAGGGGAGTGACCCTTGGAAATTCTGCATAGCTGATAAAACATAAAAGTTTCCAATTTCTCAAAAAGTGTGAAAATGTGTTATTTTTAAGCAGACACATGGAAAGCATCAATACAGAAGATCTTCAATTACCAAAATATAGGAGAGTCATTAGCTCCACTGCACCCTCCAGGCTGGAGTGCTTTTAGACTTTGATTTCTCTTTCCCCTTACTTTGTCTCTCTACTCTATATGTTTAATAGCTCTAGCAGAAGGTAAATAATGTCAATAGCGGTGCTCATCTTTCCATACTGGCAAGAAGAGGTGCACATCCATTGTTAGTGTATAATTTTCTGTTCCTCTTTGAATGGTGCCAGGCCCTACTTCTGTCCTGTTCCACTCTGATATCACTTTCGTTTATGTCAGGGAACCTCTGGAGGATTAGGAGCCCAAGGATTTCATCAGTATAGTTTTTAGGATACCTGGGATATGATAACTCTTCCAGTATCCAAGCTCACAATCCTAGGTGGTTTCAAAAGTGTGGCATCAATTTAAAAAATGCATCAAACTTTGCAGTGTACATAGCAGGTAAGTGGTAGGAGAACCAAATAAAACATTAAAATGGATTTATATTCTCAAGTGTTTGTTGCAGAACAGGAGGTGTCTTAACTGTCTTACACATTGTAAGAGTGTTGATCAAAAATGAGACAAAAATTAAATTGTCTAAAAATCCTGTAGTCCAATTAGTTTAGTGTAACACATAATAAAAAGCAGTAGAATCACTATAAAATTTACACCAGTAGGAGAAATATACTTTTAAGTAGTAAAAGTACTACACCCATCGACAATTATTTTTTATTGATATTTTTTGTTTTACCAAAACATATACTTTAGATTCTTCTCCTGCTTTGCTTTTGCAATGGCATTCTTTGTTAAAACAGCAGTTTGTATGATTATATTACCTAAAGAAAATTATTGGTATTAAATTGTAAGTACAGATTTCTTTGTGTAACAGTTCTACTTAAGATAAACTTCAATTACATTATAAAATTTTGCAACATAATGCAAATTAATCATTTTCCTGCTATAGAATCATAATTAAAAAAAAAATTGAAATTACAGATTACAAAATCACATTACTTTTCTTTTGTTAGAATATCTTCCCACAAACGTTGCAGTGGAATAACTGTTTAGTGTAAGTGCATTGAAGCTATGTTATGCTTTTCTATTTTACGTATTAATCAAAGTTTGTTTTGCTAGACAACTGCATGTCACTTTTAATCTCATAAATCCCTGTTGCAGACTGATTTTTGTGATTCTCAACTGGCCTTAATTATCCATGTATGAATGTTTGCTTGTGATCACCTAAAAACATAGGTATAATAATCCCATGTTATTAATTTGCCTAGATATAAAATTACTGATTTTATGTAAAGTGCATAATTTGATCGGTTCAATGATTTTTGCAAACATCTTACAAACAGATTTTGTCTACGGTGTGTTAATGTGTCTTTCCATGTTTTGTAAATAATGTTTCGGAAAAGGAAAGTGTAGGTAGCAAGATCTACCCACCCAAACAGACGAGAGAGGTGTTGTATTTGGCAGAAAAGTAAAGAAAATATCCTAAATTAGTACATAGACAGATAATATTGTTCAGTAAATAAAAGTATGATTAATGTACTGGGTCTGCTAATGTGTTTTTGTGCTGTACATTGAAATGCTCTCTTTGAAAATATAAAGGCATTATACACTATGAATGTCTCCAGCTCACATGTTTCAGTTTCTGCTGTGAAATAATAACATATATGTGTTGTTGAATAGGAAGAGGGTAACAGGCAGTTCCACTGTATGATTTAAATTATATTTGTATAAATTTCTTGATATTGTACATTAAAGTTGATTTGTTTTCTTGAATTGCTGAACACCATAATTAAGTGACAAGGGTTTCAACTTCTCCTTCTACATTTAGGTTGCTGTTTGTTCTGTAGATGCATTTTTGTTGTGTCTTTACTTTCTCGTATACAAAGTATAAGGAAAGTATTGTAATCATCCAAAGATTTTGATGAATCTCGATGTTTCAGACCTCCCTCACTTTGTGGTATATGAAGAATAGGGAAAGCATTGGAATCCTCCAAAAATTCCATTTCGAGATTTTAATGAATCTCGACGTTTTAGACCTCCCTGAATCTGAAAATACCAGTTTTGTAATTATGTCTGTCTGTGTGTGAATTTAAACATATTCACTTAAGTACGCTTTCACTTAGGCCAACCAAATTCTGCATACAAGTATTAGGTACAAAATTTGGATTTCTGTCAACTTTTGGGCTATTTCTGTTAATCAGAAGTTGTACTTTACATTTTATTCATGCAGCTGCAGAGTCAGATTTATTCAACTTTTCTTTTATAATAATTGTTCAATTTGATTTGTTTTGTTGTTGATGGTTCTTTAATTTTTGGTTAGTTTTCTGTCTTTCCTCTGCAGCCCTTATACCCACTTTCAATATTTGGCTGAAGATATTTGTTAATTACCTTCCTGTTATTAATGGTGCAGAAGTGGATTATTCTGATGTTGGAGGAAAAACCTCACAGCTTTTTAGTATTGGGATAGCATAGCAAGCTGCTTGTCATTAATAATACCATTGTTTTTAATGGCCACTACTCATGGGCTAGCACAACAGATCCAGCCTGACAACAGGCAGCAGAGACATGATTATTGGGACACTTGTCCAAGCGCGATTGATGACCTTGCATTTTAATGGTTTATAAGGACTAAGAAATGGAGGGCACCAGTAAGCAGTACAGGGAGCTCAAGCCTGGTGATGCTAAAACAACAAAAGATTTGATTTGGAGTTCCCAAAAGCATGAACTAAATATATAAACACATGATTATGTGGAAATATATGTTAATGATGCTTAGTGCTACACTTATAGTGGTAACATTCGAATAAACATTAATTTGGATAGTTAGGAAATAAACAGCCCAGTAAATGATGTTAGTGTCTTTGTTTAACATGCTACGCTTTTCCCCATAACAACAACATATGTCACTGTGCAAGAGTTTTCTAAAATTGCTATAATAACATTTTAATATTTGACCTGGTGTGACACAAATAAATGAAGAAGGTAAATTCTGTAGCATTAAATAGGGTGTCCCAGGAAATCCCCAGGTCAGCTTTCTTAGACCTTGACCTCATAATTTATGGGATTCATCTACCACTGTAAATAAAATTAGTATATATTATTAAAAAAATAGCAATAATGATGAAATATACATGTTTTTAAAGAGCTCTTAATATTTGTTGATAGGAATTATTATTTAACCTAGTTTGTGTTCATTTTTCTTTTGTTTATTTGAACTTTATCTTCAAAGAGACATTAAGAGAATGTGGAAAATGCTGGCTGTGAGGCAGCTAGCACAATGCCATTACGTATCCTGAGGAAAAAACAACAAAAAACAACTAAAAAAATAGTTGATTTCATTGTGCAGACATGACTAAGGCATGACCAAGAAGAATCACCATACAAGATGTGATTTCTTTTGTTCTTGTGCCACTCCAGTGTGTGGGTACAGCAAACAAACAGTAAAAAACTAAACTTGGCAGTAGATCATGAATAGACTGCAAGTGCCATATATAAAAAAGATGAAGAGAAAAGTACCATTTGAATCACTTTCTGCCATTTTCAGTTATCTTCAGTCACATTTGCCAAAGAAGAAAACAAAAACCAAGAAGGACTTCAGTAAATTTTGAAGTGGATTCAGTAGTTTTTGCCTGAAGTAATTGCAAACTGCACTCTCTTTTATTACTTTTCAAGAGCTAATTGCTCCAACTACTTGATTCCTTTAAATGCCTGTTCACATTTGTTGCCTACTATATTAGTTTTCCTATCTTCAAGGGTATATTGACTGATTGTTACTAATTACTTACCCTAAAAACTGGTAAGATACAGATTTTTACATTGCACTTAATGGACTAAGTGGATATTCCTGTAAATTTTACAGAAACCTTTGAACATGATTGGATATAGTGGGGTTATTGAGTTAGATGAAACTATCAAAGTGTCCAAAAATATTGTTTAATTTAAAACCTATTTGTTGGTAATGAATTTGTAAAAAGTTATTAAGGCTGAAGCTCCAAAGTCTACATAAAATAAAACTATAATACAATTATAAAAATTCAGCAATTCCTTTAGTGCATATTTTTAGTTTTATAGTACATATGTTTATTAAATAATAAACATGGGAACTGGCATAAATAGGTCATAAGAAAACAAAATTCTCTTTATCTATATTGGTAAATATTAATAAGTTAAACTAAAAAGAAATTAAATCACAAATGCAGTATTTTAAATTCTAAGAAAATTAAACGCTCTATTTCAAAAGAATTTTTAGTATGGGGTTCTGGGTAAATAATTAGCTAATACAGTTATGCACACAATAAATATAATAGTTCACATACTAATTGGAAATTAATTATGATCTAAACGAATGGCCCTGACATAGATTTAACATTGGAATTACCAAAGCCTATGGAAAAACTCATAATCCTGGCCCACCTTAAATCCGTTCACACCTCTCTGTCAACGTCTTGTGTGTTGTAAATGTTTTGATCAGCACAAGCAGCCTGCTATCCCATCCCCACCGCCGCAGTTTAATTTACAAAGAAGGTTCTCAGTGCTTTTCTCAGAGTTTTTCTTGGAGTGAAGTGCTGGAGTTGTAGAGGGTAAATAATATATCGTTATTTGGAATACCTGCATTTCATGTGTGTTCTGTCTCTACAACAATCTATGTAAGCACATTGTTAAAACAGAAATATTTTTTATGTTTTAGTAATACTTGACAAAATGTAGACATGAAATGTATAATGTGTGAAGTCTAAATATCAAATATACACTATAACAAAAGATACGAGTATAACAAAATAAGTGAGCTTTAATCCAAGAATATAACTGTAGAAAACGAAAAACATTTTGGATTTAAGGTGGTCTGAGATTACGAGTTTTTTCGTAGGGTTTGGTAATTCTAGGGTAAACAGGTTCAATAACCTTCCTATTTCTGAATGACTATATAAGGGTGAAACCTAATACAGAACTTGGGGGGTGGGGGGAATCGGCAGAGATCTCTCAATTCAATATTACAACTATTTTTGCTGCCAATTTGATGTACAGTATATTATATTATATATTATAATATTACATTTTATGGGTGATTTGTTTCATTGAAAAGATCATTTTTCTTCAATCTGACATTTTTAAGTTATTGTGTGCAATACAATTAAATATTTTAAAAAATGTGTTTTTATTGAGTCAACAAGTAAACTTCATAATTGTATCCATAACAATAGAAATGTGTAAAATTAATAAATTTCATTCTGTCAGTAGAAATATGTATACTTTTGGAGCAGCATGTATTACATATGACATTATGCTGAAATTAGAAATCCAATAAATTCCTTAAAAGTAAATAAAAGGAAGAGGAATATAAAACCTTTCATAACAATTGAAAACTAAACCATACTTAGTAAAAAAAAAAAAAAATGCTCCATGTGAAACTACTGTTGCATAATGTAAGGTTTCTTTTGTAAAAATTAGCTGGTTGAAGTGCTCTGGAGTCAGTGTACTTCTTTGTGTAATTACTGTACAATATCTCCTGCTGTGGAGAACATACATTCAACAGACACACTTATCTCTTGTGTACAAAAGTACCACTTGCTAGTTTGGCCAGGAGAGGAAACTCTGATAGCATATGAACTGTCACACATGTGAGAACAAGGGACAGTTTAAGGCCTCGGATAATTGTACTATTCCTCTTTAAAGCCAGAGGGTGCTGTTCAATAATGTGTTTTCTCTGCCACTCTCTGCAGACCAGGGGCCTCATGTATAAACGGTGCGTACGCACAGAAATGTTGCGTAAGAACTTTTCCACGTTCAAATCGCGATGTATAAAACCTACACTTGGCATAAAGCCACGCACTTTTCCACGGTACCTCATGCCTTGTCGTACGCAAGTTCTCCACTCGGTTTTGCAAACTGGCGGCACCCAGCGTCAAAGCAATGGTACTGTTCTTGTGTGATTACTCATTATTTTCATGACGCGGCTTTATAAATACACAGAAACTAACCGCATATTGTTTATTAGTGTAATGCATCTGATTGTAATTAACTCGTAACAATATAATGGTCCAGGGAACAGCTATAGTATTCCAAATACCATAACTGCTTTAGTGTTGTTACTCTCACTTCTTCTTCTTCTTCTTCTTCTTCTTCTTCTTCTTCTTCTTCTTCTTCTTCTTCTTCTTCTTCTTCTTCTTCTTCTTTCAGCTCCTCCCGTTAGGAGTTGCCACAGCGGATCATCTTTTTCCATATTGCTCTCACTGCACGACTCGGAGTATTTATATCACTGTATCTGAGTGTGAATCACAGCAGCAGCTGATCGGAAAGACAATTATCGGTATACAGCTTTAAGGACACGCTGTCTCAGCCACTGCAAAATGTTTTAAAGCCTTTCCTGTACAGACCTCGCGGTTCAGAAACTGTTTAATCCCAAGAACTTTAAATGCACTCAATCAATTGCTCCTTGTAGAACGGTTTGTACTTATAAGTACAATCACCCCACTGTAAACTTGCACTACAGTTATAATATCTCACAACCTGGGCCACTTTATAAAGCGCGTATTTACATATGATGACGATATCATTTTAAGGTGAAATGCAGCAAAATATGTTTATTAAATTATACACATAAAACTTTAACTTCATTTAAATAATCTATATTCTTCACTGGGAGTGTCGTGAAGGATAGAATAATTAAACATGTACTACGAAGATATTTCAATGTTCTTTAAACGTTTTGAAGAATCGGCGCTAAGCTTACAGATGGCTTAACGTCTATTACAGAGCTGATTGTGTGGCGATCGGTTACTTGGGGAAAGAAAAGCAAGGACTGTTGGATTATTATATTGAATATAAAACAGAAAGAGAAAATAACAACACAGCTAAAAACGCAGCAACAAATTTCGACAAAAGATAAATGCTTGTCATGAGCACGAGGCTCATGAAACACATGTTTAATAATGTGCTTTAGCTCCTATCATCATGAAAATGACATCACGTATACATCTCAGTATTTTAGTGATTCAGAGAGCTGTAATATCACAAATGTAATGGACTCTGTGTCCAGTTGGAGGAAGAGAGCCAGTTTATGAAGCAAGTAGTGATTCACACACATAGATCACATACGAGTAGAAGATCAAATACAAAACAAAGCATTTAACGTGCTACTTTAATTACGATGTAATTTTGAGAAACTGGTTAATTAAACGATTTTAAGATGAAGTTTATAATGTTCTACTAAATGACAAAATAAACTACGTGATTAAAGTGGAAAATTCGAGATTAAAGTTGACATTTCGTGCTTTTTCCCCACCGTTGCCTTTCTTCTCTGTACCCTAATAAGATTTCATATGACACTCAGACAGTGGTCTTACAACTCTTCTTTTCACGGCAACTTTGATATGTGACTTCTTTTTATTTCCGGCACTGTGCGATTTTGTGAATGTGAGCTTTCAAGTTTCTCCAACACGCTATGTCACTCGATCAACTTCCTTTTGTTGATTATACCACGGTTTATTTGAACAAATAGTATGTTTTTCCTTTGCCTCCATTTGGTATTCGCTGAAATTCTTATATTTTCCCCGTGCTTTTCCCATTGTCTTTTCACAGAAGGCTGCGCTTAAGGGCGATTTATATTGATTTGCATATTCAAATAGGCGTAATTCTGGGAGGATTTGGGGCGTTACAAAATGCGCGTGCACGAGCGTTATTTTTCACGCTGATCGGGATTTATGTAGCGTGAAGAACGTGGAAGTTGGAGTACGCACAGATTTCTCCATCTGGATTTTTCTGTGCGTAAGCACATTTCGGCTTTTGTGCTTACGCCATGTTATAGTGCGAGTTCTACGCACGGCATTATACATGAGGCCCCAGAAGATTGTCAGCCATGACACCTCTGGTGTCACTTCCAGCTTCTGCCTGCCTGGACCCGCCTCTTCCATCTCAGGACCTTTAACTCTGGAAGCAACACCATATTGAATTAGTCTTATGTCTTTTTGTTCTGTCCTAGCCTGCTATACCACATGTTTTATTTGAATATATTGGTTTTGCCCTAGTGGTGCCCTAAAGATTTATAATCTATGTTTGTCACTTTATTACAGGCCATAATCACCATTTACTGGGTGAACTCCAAAGTTAGTTGAGGCTTTAGATTTAAATTTGCGATTGTGCTGCAAAAATCTAAAGAGAACCTTGATCAGTTATGTTCTCTTTTTGAACTGTTTTAAGGATAAGCATTACTACAATATAAGTAAATGTGTGTACTATATATTCTGATTTTGGTAACTATCTTAGTAAATTGCTATCACAATTGTAATGGAAAATACCTATGTGCATGCAGCTTACATTTAACTGTTGTGAGACCTGAGCCCGCTTCTTTATAAAAAAACACACCTTTATTGCTGAAAAACAGTCCCGCACAGCATACAGTGCTCCCAGCACCAATCACTCCCAACACAAGGTTTTCTCTCCCTGTCCGTGGGCCGCCTTTCCTCTCTTCATGGGAGCTTTGTCCTGCTCCCACTCCCGACTCTAGCCCCCTGACTGTAGGAAGGCGGCCTCTTTCATTCTCACTCGGACATGCTCCAGGTGCCTGATGACACTCTTCCAGCAGCAATTCCTGGTGTGGCGGAAGCACTGCCCTTGCACCCGGAAGCACTCCACTTTCCCAGGAGTGGCGGAAGTGAATGTTTCCCAGGCTCGGAGTGCCCCCTGGCGGTGGCCATAGGCCCCAATGGGCTTGAGCCTCCTTGCTTCTTTCCCATGGTCCCCTCAACTTCTTTGGTGGTTGCCCCCTCATGGCCCGGGGGACATATACGCCCTCCCAGTCCTTCCAGGCATCCCGGCTGGGTCTGTCCCCCAGCCTCCTGTGACACTGTCTATAGTAATTAATCACATGGTATAATTTATGTGTGGATGCACACAGTTACATTTTGTTCATGGGAATGTCAGCACTTTTTTTTTCATTTAAAAGTCATTTTTTTTAATCAGACTAGCAAGTCAATAATTGCCAGCAATAAGACCAAGATGTGATTCCTGGATGTGGAACAATATGCACTTCATGTCACTAGGGTTTAACTTTTCTCTAATAGTCAATATGTTTTTCTGTTTACAATTTTAAAATGTCTAAATTGTTCTGATGTGGATTCATGGTGTAACTATTGGGAAAGGCTTTTACCATGCTTTTAACAAGAAAAATTAATTCTAATTTGTAATTATTTTAATTATTTTTCACTAGATTTGTAGAAATAGAACAATACTTATTTCAAGATACTCATATTCAAAATAAGATCTCATTAATATGTCTGTCATTATTTTACATTTTTGAATTAAGTTCAGATTATCCTGATACAGTATACACTCACTGAAAAAATTATTAGGAACACCTGAACAAAGGGATGCCATAGTGGGGGGAGAGGTTTAGCATAGAGTCTGAGTGACAAGGGCCCTCAAAAATAGTGGGACACAATTTTATCAGTTTTTATTAGGTAGTTAATAAAATTACATTTAAAAGAATAATTTACTTACAATTTACAAACTTTTTTTTGTCTCAAATCACCCTTTATATTGTACCCTTTCCCTTTTAGCCAGAATGGTTCAGCCTGTTCTTTACACATTTGAATCAAATATGTCAGTAAAATCCAGAGACATAGCCAAATGTTAGATGCACTTTGTTCTGCTTAAACGAAAATGTCAAAGCCAAATTCCGGGTTCCAAGAAAGAAATGCAAGAAAGGTTTAAACAAGAGAAAACAGGGCGACAGTTGGCCACTCAATTTTTCTCAAAGAAAGCTCAGTTTATTCATGGTCTAATTCATAGACCAAACAATCCAAAACTCTAATTAGAGGCCATTTCAAATAAGCAGTGCAGGCATATGCTTGTTATTAAGTAATCCACAAGGAACATGCTGTATCACAGTAAATAGAAAACAGCACATTTCTCCTGCTAATGATTTTAATAGTAGACAGCTTTTTAACTTTATTAACTTAGTACTTTCCTAGTAGACACTCAAACTCATTTTACAGAATTTAAGTTATAAAATTTTGTAGTTTAGTGAATGCATTTCGAATTAAGTGCATCAAGAAGACTTTACTGTATAATGAATCAATTTGGACCCATATTCCATTCTTTAAAAGATTCTTGTTTGGTGTGACGTTGACTGTAAGAAACTGCCGGGTCTTTTGTCAGATTATGATGCTGAAGCATTAAGGGCAACTGTGCTTTTCACATAATTTTTCACCAAATAAATGGACATTTCAGATGCTTGGGCTGATACTAATGTTATTTTTATTTTTTTAATTATGTAAAATTGATATCAGTATTTTAGATTAACATAAATTCTTATCATAATATGGTTTCACTGCATCCTTTGCAGAATTTATTTGAGTTTTAAATGCTATTCTAATGAACTTGTTGTATTCATGCAAACATTATTATACAATTGTCAAAATCCTTCATGATCTTTTTATTGGCAGTATAAATATTTTGGAACAAAATTGTAATACATTTATCCTGACTAATATATCTTTATTAAATCAGATAAATCCAAGAGTGTATAGTTTATGGGGAGCCATTATTAAAGATAAAATTAATTGGCCGAAAGTTAAGAAGCTAAGAATTATCCTCTGTTACTAAAGATCTGTAAAATCCTATGTAAAATTCTTCATCAAGGTAAAGTGAAATGTTTCCATATTTTGATATTTTGTCATTCACAAGAAGTTCAAAATCTTTTTTTGGATTGTCCTGATCAGTTGTTTAATATTATATGAAAAATAATCATTCATAACTGTAAATGAATCAAGTGTTGTCCTTTATTTAGCCATTTTCTTACTTATTGTTTTGTATACAATGGTAGAACGATATTTTTGGGGCCTGAGGCTTGAACTGTTATTGGGGCCTCTTTGCAACCAGCACCAAGGTCTGGATAACGTCTGATGTATTCTTCAATCGGTTGTTCAAAGATAGATCATCACAAAAATTAAAAAAAAAATGTAACCCCTAGATATTGAATTATCTCACAGGTCAAAGTAAAAAAAATCCTATGAATAATAGTTTTTGAGTTATACGGGGATGGAAATTAAAGTTGTTTCTAGAGAATCTCTGGGATTAGAGGTCCTGAAGCCCAAAGCTTCATTAGTTTTATAGCAGAGTATCTCCTGTTTGTGTATTTGAAGTCTCTTGAGTTAAAAGCCACAAAGCTCTTAGGTTAGTCAAAGCCTTACAATCTGCTTCTGCATGATTTCTACCCTTATGAGGAAATCATTATTGATGTCATTTTTCTGTTTGTTTCCTTTATTCTACTTAAATACTTTAATTTATTATTTGTTTTTTTATACTTATATTTTGAAATGTTTTGTATAATATAGTATACAAACTTTTTAAAATAATAATAAAAAAATGGAGAATTTAAATTGCTTTGAAAATATCTGCTAAGAAAAAAACTTATAATGAAGACTAACCATTTACAGAGCATTTAGTACATTTATATTCAGCTACTTCATTTGGGAGACACAAGCGCAGGTATCATCTTATTCAACTCAGTTACACTGCTGTCGTTTTTACAAAATAAGTTGTCTTCTGGCTTCAAGGGGCAAAAAGCCACTTAGCTGGGGAAAAATCAAACAACAACGGCATTTAGCTTGTTTAAGCAACACTGGACGATTTCCCCTGGGATTCATATGTGCATTTCAGGCACTTACTGTATGTATATATTTCTTTTTGATCACGCCACTTAGTATGCACAGGTGGTTTTAAGTACCCTTAACTTTTGAAGGCTATAGTATCTATGTAATAGTGGTATAAGCATTCCATGCTTTACAGTCATACTGAGAGTACAAAAAGTGAAAATATTAATAATAATTTAGCAAAGAGCAGTGCCAGAACAAGTGACCGTCAAGGATCTAAGCTTATTTGCATGTCTGATATTATGGCTCGCTATCCTATAAAGTTCTTGCTCACCTAGTCATTGGTTCTAGACTAAAGATAAGACTATTGTTCAGATGGTTGTCTTTTATAGAATGCAGTTCCTGGGGCCTCATGTATAACGCTGTGCGTAGAACTCACACTATAACATGGCATTAGCACAAAAGCGTAAATGTGCGTACGCACATTAAAATCCAGATGCATAAATCTGTGCGTACGCACATTTCCGCTTTCTGTTCTTCCGCTCCATAAATCCCGATCAGTGTGAAAAGTAACACACGTGCCTGCTGTTCCTCCCCAACACCTCCCAGAATTATGCCTCTTTGAATATGTAAATCAGTATAAATAGCCCTTAAGCTCAGCATTCTGTGAAAAGACAATGGAAAAACCACGAGGAAAAATAGAACAATTTCAGCGAATACCAAGTGGAGGCAAGGAAAAACGTGCTATTTATTGGTTTAAACAGTGGTATAAACAAGAAAAGCAAGTTGATTGAGTGACATAGCGTGTTGGAGAAACTTGAAAGCTCCAGTTCCCAAAGTCGTACAGTGCCTGAAATAAAAAAGAAGCTGTCACATATCAAAGTCACCATGAAAAGGCAAGTTGTAGCCCACCGTCGAAGAGTGTCATATGAAAGCTTATTAGGGTACAGAGGAAAAAAAAGACACACAGCGGGGAAAAAGCACAAAATGTCAACTTTAATCTCAAAATCTCCTCTTTAATCATGTTGTTTATTTTGTCATTAAAGTAGAACATCATAAACTTAATCTTAAAATTGTTTAATTTACTATTTTCTCAAATCCCACTAAAGTAGCATGTTAAATGCTTTGTTTTGTATTTGATCTTCTGTGTGCACTATGTGTGTGAATCATTACGTGCTTCTTAAACTGGCTTTCTCTTCCTCCGAAAGGACACATAATCCATTATATTGTGATATTAGAGCTCTCTGAATGATTAAAATACTGAGATGTATACAGTACGTGGTATTTTCATGATGATAGAAGTTAAAGCATGTCATTAAACATGGGAACACGGTGGCGCAGTGATTGTGCGAGACCTTCGATGAAATAGTTTATTGCAGCAGTACTGTCTCTTTCAAACGTACTAACCCCAAATTCCTTTCCTTTATTTCTCCAAATACCCAATCACCACACAGTCAGCTCTGTAATAGACGTTAAGCCATCTGTAAGCTTATAACTCCTTAAACTTTTAAGGAACATTGAAATATCTTCGTAGTACATATTTAATTATTCTATCCTTCACGCCAGTACCAGTGAAGCATACAGTGCGAGGCAGGAACAATCCGTGAACGGAGCGCCAGATCCTTGCTAGCGTAGCGACACCGTGTCCTTTAATTACTAACAATATAGTTTATTTAAATGAAGTTAAAGTTTTATCTGTATAATAAACATATTTTGCTGCATTTCGCGCTTTATAAAGTGGCTCAGGTTGTGCAATATTATAACTGTAGTGCAAGTTTACAGTGAGGTGATTGTACTTATAAGTAAAACAGTTCTACAAGGAGCACTTGATGGATTGATTGAGTGTGTTTAGAGCTGTTGGGATGAAACTCTCTCTGAACCGCAAGGTCCGTACAGGAAAGGTTTTGAAGCGTTTGCCATGTGAGAAGCAGTTCAAATAGGAACTATAGCTGAGGCAGCGTATGCTTGAAGCTGTATACCGATAATTCTCTTTCCGATCAGCTGCTCCGAGTGGTGCAATGAGAGTAATATGGAAAAAGATGATCCACTATCGCAACACCTAACGGGAGCAGCTGAAAGAAGAAAAAGAAGGTGCAGTGAGAGTAACAATGATAAAGCAGCTATGGTATTTGGAATAGTTTGATCATTCCGTGGACCATTATATTGTTACAGGTTAATTATAATCAGATGCATTAAACAAATAAACAATATGCAGTTAATTTCAGTGTATTTATAAAGCCACTTCAGGGATGTGGATCTGAAAAAGAAAGATAAACCACATAGGTACAGTAGCACTGCTTTGATGCTGGGTGCCGCCAGTCTGCAAAACCGAGAGGAGAACTTGCGTACGCCAGGGTATGAGGTACCATGGAAATGTGCGTAGCTTTATGCCAAGTTTAGGTTTTATACATCGTGATATGAATGCAGAAATGTTTTTACGCAACATTTTTGTGCGTACGCACTGTTTATACATGAGGCCCCTGGTCTCCACACTACAAAAAAGTCATAACAGATCTTGAAGCTGTGCAGAAGAGAGCAAATTAGTGCATTCCCAGGACCAAAAATTAATTTCTCTGACATGTGTAAGTAGTTGTAATCTCTTTAGACTTCAGCAAAAAGGGATAATAACTGAGAAACAAGACAAACAAATTTTCCAGCAGCAACAATATAGTTAAAGTTTTCTGGAAATATATCAGACAGATTATTAGTTTGTGGGCCTTGTAGCATGAAACTCAATCTTCCATACCAGTTTTATTTGTCCTTGTAATTTTAAAAAGATTACCATCTTGAAAGCATAAGGTAGACTCTAGCATATGTATATTAATAAGTTGTGTTAACTTAAAGTGGGCAATGCGATTTAAATCTATACATTATGGAAGTAAGATTCAAAAACTCAACCATAAACTTTACTGGGAGCCAATGCAGAGACTTGCAAATAGAATATATTTGTTAAAGTTGAAATTATGCCATTACTTTTAATTTTTATAGCAAAAATAATATTTCAATGAAAGGTTCTCTAGTAGAAATTGAGAAAATACAGCAAATCAACTTTTTGATTATGTCTGTTTGAAGATATAGTATGTAGCAGAATCAATAGCAAAAAAAAAATATATGCAAAGAGAAAACACTTAAGTGAGCTTTCACAAAAAACTACTCCTGTGTTAAAAGCATTGCAAATCCAAAGGTAATATTTAGGAAATTAAGAGGAAAAATAAATTGAAAAGACACTGGTTTGTCATTAGCATAAAATGTCTTCAGGGATCCAATTTCAGTTTTATTTCGTAGGTAGTCTCCTTTGTATTTTTAAATTGCCAGGAAATAACACATCACAAACAGAAATTAGAAACATATCCAATGTGCTTTATCAAAATTTAAGATACAAAATAAAATAAGCTGCTGTGTATTTTCTTTCTGCTTCACAAGTGCTAACTCCATTACACTTTTATGCCACTGGCAGTTTTCAAGAAATGCTGACTGACTGTTGAGCATAATTAAAGTTGCAGTTCCTGATGTACATTGAAAGTCTCTAGTGTTTTGTGTAACTGGATTCTCTTTACTAAGCCAAAGAAGAAGGAAAAAAATAATGATTTTATGAATAATACAGCTTGCCAATAATCCTCTTTCGTTAAATGTTGAAACAATTCTTTTTTTTTATTTGCTGGCATCTATTTTTCAGCTTCCTGGCAAATGACAGTTCCCTGTGGGAGACCTTTGGCATTTCAGAAAGATTTGCCAATGGTTAAATAAGCAGCGTAAATTGTGGAGGGCAGCATTTATTATTTCACTCACTAAGTAAGGTTTTTATTTAATTGTCTTTATTAAGTGATACATGAAAAGTAATGCATGAATATGGTTATTATTAGTAGTATCAGTAGGATTATTAGCATTTAATATAAAATTTAAAAATTTCCTTTATATTTCTAATTACATTAATTGGCCAAATCAAAATCACTATGTCTCTTACAGTATATAGTATTTAGGTCAGAATTGACTTCTTTCCAAGTTTAACATGGTGCCAATACCTGAAAATGTGAGATTTAAAATATTTAAAGTTGAATAGCAATTATTGAATGGTTACTAAAAAAATTAGCTAGTGAAAATGGCTGTGAATATTGAAAAAACTAAGAAAGGTGTTAAATCCACAAATGCTATTGGTGTAGCAAACAGACAAACACACTCCCAGAACAGAAATGCACGGCTCTGTTTCCTCATGGAAAAATCCATCCATCCTTTTGCTCAGCCTGCTCATTCCACTACATGATTTAAGGACATAGTCACTCACACTTACTGATACAGGCACAATTTGTATCTGCTATTAAGGGAAAATGCATGTTTTTGGCATGTGGGAGGAGTGCCTACAGAAAGTGACATGGTCTTTGGGAGAATGTGTACATTAAACAGAAATATTGATGCAAGTAGAAATTAAAAAAGGTTTTTGGAGTTGTGCGGCAGCAGTTTTAACCACTGCCCCAATGTGTTTTCCTCATGGGGAAATGGAAAGTAATATTTTCTGACTAGTATGTACTATAAGTGTACTTTTTACATGGTCAGAGTAACAAAACCTAGACCTCCTTTCAACCTGAGTCTGCTTTCATTCAAACACAAGTATAAGGTGTATGACATTATTGGTTATATATTTGACATTGGTTAAAAATTGTGGAAGGATTTCTGGAAAATGATAATGGTGTTAGATAACGTCATCTGGGCAACTTGAGGTAAGTTAGCTATTTCAGATCAGCAAGACAGATGTTGCAAGGTAAGGCAGTAATATTCACTGATCATGGCACTGGTGAGTTTTTTTATTTATTTATTGCACTAGGTGAAACATGGCTTAACTCAGACCACGCGGCTGTTTTAATCGAATCTGCGCCTCCGGATTAACGTTTTACTCGTGCAGACTGCCAGGGAAAAAGGGGAACAGGGCGGCTTGGCAAACATTTATTCAAGCCGGTTAAGTTTTGGTAAGTTCAAGTCCTTTGAGTATCTCGTCGTTGTTATCCATGGAGATTCTCAAGTTCTAGTTTTACACGTATATAGACCTCCAAAATTCAACGCGTCTTTTTTTGAGGAATTCTCTGATTTAATGTCAATTTTAATTACTAACTATGACACACTCCTAATAGTTGGAGACTTTAAATTTCATATAGATAATCAGTGTGATCTAAAAGTAAAAGAATTTATGAACCTCCTGGATTCTTTTGATTTGAGGCAGCTCGTTAATCAGCCTACACATAAAGCAGGTCATACGTTAGACTTAGTGATTACTAAAGGACTGAAAGTTGATATAAAACAGATCATTGATATTGGTCTATCAGACCATTTTCTTCTACTTTTTAATATAGAAATAATGATAAAAACACCAATGAGAAGCATATTGTTAAAAAACGCTTCTTTGACTCAGCAGCAGCTTTAAAACTCACAAACATTCTAAGCAATCAGTCTGTTTATAGTGTCAACTATAATAGCAAGGATAATGTAAATAGTAAGGTGGAAAGATTTAATACTAAAGTGAGAGCTGCTGTTGACATAGTTGCACCTGAAAAGACAGTTAAAAAATCTTCTAGCATTGTTATACCATGGAAGACCCAAAGAGTGTCTGATTTAAAGAGAACATGCCGCAGAGCTGAGCGTAAATGGAGGAAGACTAAACTAACTATCCACTATGAAATATTAAAAGTTAAAATAACAGAATACAATAACACTGTCCGTCTTGAGAGGCGCTGCTATTTCTCTAAGATTATAAATAACAATGCTAGTAATCCCAGAGTCTTATTTTCTACAATTGATCGCCTACTAAACCCAGGTAACTCAAAGGAATGCCTCCTAAGTACTTCCAGTAAAACCTGTGAGGCTATTGCTGTATTTTTCAATCAAAAAATTAATGATATTAGAAATAACATAGTATATCCCTCCAACACTAAGGATCCTCCTAAACCCCAGCATTCTGTTATAAACAAATTAAACTCTTTCACTAGGATAGATTTACCTGATTTACAAAAATAATATCTCAATTAAAACCCTCCACCTGCGTCCTTGACCCAATACCAACAAATTATTTCAAAGAAGTATCAGGCGTGCTAATTGATAATGTTCTTGACATAGTAAATTCGTCATTAGATACGGGGGTCTTCCCAGACTGTCTTAAGACTGCTGTAGTTAAACCCCTACTTAAGAAACATAATCTTGACCCCTCAGCTCTTGAAAATTTTAGACCCATCTCTAACCTGCCTTCCTTAAGTAAAGTTCTGGAGAAGGCAGTCATTATGCAGTTAAATGACCACCTAAATAAACATGCTATTCTTGATAAATTTCAGTCTGGTTTTAGAACAAATCACAGCACAGAAACTGCACTCGTTAAAGTAGTAAATGATTTGCGGTGAATGCAGACAGAGGCCATTTATCTGTTCTCATCCTCTTAGATCTGAGTGCTGCATTTGACACCATTGATCATAATATTCTTAGAAATCGCCTTAGTCAATGGGTGGGCCTCTCTGGCAGTGTCTTAAATTGGTTTGAATCCTACCTGACAAACAAAAACAAAAAATTCTTTGTTAGTTGTGGTAATTACAACTCAAAGACACATGATATCCAATATGGTGTTCCACAAGGCTCTATCCTGGGTCCGCTGCTCTTCTCAATCTACATGCTTCCGTTAGGTCAGATTATCTCAGGGCACAGCGTGAGCTACCACAGCTATGCTGATGACACACAGCTGTACTTATCAATAGCACCTGATGACCCTTGATTCACTAACACAATGTCTGACTTGTATCTCAGAATGAATGAATAGTAACTTTTTCAAGTTAAATAAAGAGAAAACTGAAATCTTAGTGATTGGCAATAATGGATACAATGAGGCTATTAGAAATAAACTGGATACATTAGGATTAAAAGTCAAGATGGAGGTAAAAAGCTTAGGGGTAATTGTTGACTGTAATCTGAATTTTAAATCGCATATTAATCAGATCACTAGGACAGCATTTTTCACTTAAGAAACATAGCTAAAGTTAGACCTCTTATATCACTGAAAGATGCTGAGAAATTAGTTCACGCGTTTGTTTTCAGTCGACTAGATTACTGTAACGCACTCCTCTCAGGACTACCCAAAAAAGATATAACTCGTTTGCAACTAGTGCAGAATGCAGCTGCTAGAATCCTAACTAGGAAAAGAAAATCCAAACACATTTCTCCAGTTTTAATGTCACTACACTGGTTACCTGTGTCATTCAGGATTGACTTTAAAATTCTGCTTATGGTTTATAAAGCCTTAAATAATCTCGCCCATCTTATATATCGGAATGTCTGACACCTTATATTCCAAATCGTAACCTCAGATCCTCAAATGAGTCTCTCCTTAGAATTCCAAGAATAAAGCTTAAAAGAAGTGGTGAGGCGCCCTTCTGCTGCTATGCACCTAAAATCTGGAATAGCCTGCCAATAGGAATTCGCCAGGCTAATACAGTAGAGCACTTTAAAACACTGCTGAAAACACATTACTTTAACATGGCCTTCTCATAACCTCACCTTAACTTAATCCTGATACTCTGTATGTTGGATTCATCATAATAACTATTCATGGTGGCTCTAAAATCCGTACTGACCCCTACTCTCTCTTCTGTTTCTTTTTCTGGTTTCTTTGTGGTGGTGGCCTGCGCCACCTCCACCTACTCAAAGCATCATGATGCTCCAGCAATGATGGATGGATTAAAAGGCAGAAGTCTACGTGACCATCATCATCATGTCCTTCTGTGAGAACCCTAAATCCAAAGAAGACTGTTTCATTTATGTTAGGTAGAATGCCCAGAGGGGACTGGGCAGTCTAATGGTCTGGAATCCTAAACAGATTTTATCCATCCATCCATCCATTGTCTAACCCGCTTAATCCAAACACAGGGTCACGGGGGACTGCTGGAGCCAATCCCAACCAACACAGGGCACAAGGCAGGAACCAATCCTGGGCAGGGTGCCAACCCACCGCAGGACACACACAAACACACCCACACACCAAGCACACACTAGGGCCAATTTAGAATCGCCAATCCACCTAACCTTCATGTCTTTGTATTGTGGGAGGAAACCGGAGCGCCCAGAGGAAACCCACGCAGACACGGGGAGAACATGAAAACTCCACGCAGGGAGGACACGGGAAGCAAACCCGGATCTCCTACCACTGCGCCACCGTGCCGCCCAGATTTTATTGTTGACTTATTTTATTTTCTTATTGTGTCTTTTATTTTTCTATTCTTTATTATGTAAAGCACTTTGAGCTAATGTTTGTATGAAAATGTGCTATATAAATAAATGTTGTTGTTGTTTTGGCTTGTTGCATGAACTTATGAACAAGTGATATAAACACAAAAAGACATCTAAAAACATTAAGATTGACTTCAGATCCCACTAAATTTGAAATGATGTTTGTCTATGACGTTAATTCTACTCTTTATTTAAAGATTACACGATTGGTCAAAAAAGCATTCTGGACACAAAATGTTTTGTATAAAGTGAGGACAAATCAGATAAATCCTTTTTGCCTATAAGAAAAGTTGACTCTATCTGGAGAGTAAAGTTCAAAAGCTATGGGAGGCAAATATTAGGCTAACAACATTTTATACTTTATGCAAATAAAATATGTCTCTGGAAAAAATAAGAACATGTGCTCCTTTTTTAGCAAGTCTGGTTAATCTAAAATTTGATGGAACAGCAACTAAATGATTAATTTTATTATTGGATAATATTCCTTCTCATGTGTTATAAACAGAAGTACATATCAGAGTCACTGTCAACAGTTCTGCCTCCTTGATCCAGTATCTTGGACTCACATCCTGCATTCCTGTTGTTTTCTGTGTAGAGTTTGCTCATTCATCAAATGGCAGATGGGGATTTTCACTATGTATTCCAGTTTTTCTCCCATATCCCATAAAACGTGTATTTGTGTGTGTGTGTTAGGTTAATTGGTAATTCTTCATTTCCCCTGTGTGATTGTATGTGTCAGAGGACCCCATCTTGGACTTATGCAGACTATTCAGGGTTGGTTCCTACTTTACTTTCAATACAGCCAGAAAATATTTAGGCCCACATTGACCCTGACATGGTTGAAACTGTTTTTAAAATTCTTGCATACTGAAGTGACTGTAGCTGTAGGTGGAAGCTGCCATCTCACTTTTTGTAACTGATCTTTTCTTGTATAAGGAATGGCATTGTACATGTACTTTGTCATCATGCTTGTGTTGATGAAATACAGGAAAGTCTGCAGTCTGCTTGTGAAGATAAGTAAATAAACACAAGTAAACAACATTTGATGAGGCATTTATATAAGTAACATATAAATGTTTTTCATATAAAGACCATCAAGAAACATAATTGCAAATGGAACTTTGCATGATACACTGGTAAGCTCTGTAAGCCCTACTGTTTCTTTGAAGGACAATGCGTGTGGCTGCATCCAAACAGTGCCATCTTTCACCTTTATGCCTGGTGCAGCTGCATTGTTCTTATGTGTGACTGGACATTTCTTGTGGGGAGGGCTTCTGTTCTCTTTCTCCAATGTAGAACCCTCATCCTCATCTCAGTTCACCTCCATTGTTGTAGACACAGAACACACATGAAATACATGTGTTCCAAATAACAATATATTATTTACCTAATGCAAATCCACAGACCTCATACCCAGATGAAGAGCTTTGAGCTGGGAGAACTTTTTCCCAGAGTTGAGCTGCGGTGGTGTGGGGATGGTATAGCAGGCTGCTTGCTGCTTGTATTGATCAACACATGTACAAAACAAAAGATGCTAATGGAGAGGTGCAAAGGAATTTAAGGTGGGCTGGGATTACGAGTTTTTTCGTAGACTTCAAGGATTCTAGTATTAATACAATTTATTGAACATTTTGCTATGTAGATGGGAAACATTGATCTGGAAGATTTCATATGATCAATTAGAATTGCTTAGTATTTATTGGTATCAACTTCACCCTACTCCTAAGACATTCACAGGGCCGGAGAATACATCATTATAGGGCCAATAGAACCCTTTTTTGTAGTAATCAACCATTGATACCTGTAAGCTTTGTTTGGTACACACTACACATTTGTTTGTTTCCTTATGGTTGTTACTACAGTGATCCATTGGCCAAATGGCTCAAACACCTTTGCTGTCACTCATATATAAAAAACAGAGGTTCTTTAGTTTTTACATTTGGGGCAGAAGCGCACACTTACCTTTAGAGACAAAGCCAGTCTGAATGTGGAAGTGCTGGTTATCATCTCATCTGTGTCACACTCTGCTGTAAATCAGTCCAAGAAAATGTGAACATTGCAAAGATAGATAAGTTCTCCAAACTGTATAATCTCATGGCAGTAAATGGACTTGGATATCCTCAGGATAAAATCCTGGCTAGTTGTTAGGTGCGTATTTGAAAACAGCTATCAAAATTTCCCACTTTGAAAGTTAGACAAATTTATAGGGCTAATCCTATAAAGAACCTAAGCTCCTTTTAACACAAGTTAGCTCTAAGGACTTTTGTGATAAACAAACACACATCTCAAAGTGGCACTTGATACTTGAACTACTTACCTATAAAACTTTTTTTATTATTTTAACTTGGCAATCCACATCAAAACAGACGTGTTTGATTCCAGCAGTGAATGGTTCTTACAGTTTTTTCTATGTGTAACTTAAAAGCTCCCATTGTTTTAGAAACAAAGTCCAATTTTAACCTTTACTTTATGATTATGAGTGATTACCTTAATCCCATAGAGCATTAATACTCTAGCAAAGACTAAGAAAAAGCAAGTAACCGACAATGTAACAATAAATACATTTCACAAAGAAGAAAAGTTTGAACCGTATAGTTATCTGTTATCATACTCATTTCCGGCGCCGCATCCGAGTGGCAGCCTTTCCAGCAGCTCCGTATACGACTTTATCTTTTTACCTTTTTATCTCTATTTTTCTCTATTTCACTGATCACTTCTACCACTTTCTTTTATGTGGAATTGCTCCCTGGACACTTTTACACATTTTTACTATTTTACTATTTGACATGGATTGTTACACTCCGAGAATCGCCTATTCAAGTAGTCAGCTTAAAGCACTGAGAAGAAATGCTTATGCTGGTGTGGTTCCTTATTTACCTGACGAGGTAAGAAGACGATATCGGGCAGCCGAGCGGCAAAATAAAAATAAGATTAAATCGAGACAACTTGAGAGAAAATGGCGTTATAAACCGTCGGTGCCTTCTGTGATCCTGGGAAATGTAAACTCACTACCAAATAAGATCGACGAACTGGCTGTGCTGGTGAAAAATGTCAGAACCTACAGAGAATGCAGCTTGCTGTGTTTTAGTGAAACGTGGCTAACGCCTATCATCCCAGATGCTAACGTGGAGCTACCCGGGTTTAGCACAGTTAGAGCGGACAGAGACGCAAGTACCTGTGGAAAGAAGAAAGGAGGAGGACTCGCTCTCTATGTCAATACAAAGTGGTGCAACTCAGGACATGTAAACGTTAAAATCTCCACTTGCTGCAGGGACATCGAACTGTTGGCCGTAAGTCTGCGCCCCTATTACTTGCCCAGAGAGTTTGGACACGTGATTGTTGTTATTGTTTACATCCCCCCTCAAGCGAATGCGGAGATGGCGAGTGACATCATCCATTCCGCAGTTGCTAAGTTACAAACGCAGCACCCTGAGGCACTTGTGCTAATCGCTGGAGACTTTAACCATGTAACGCTGGATAAAACATTACCTGCCTTCTCCCAGTATGTGGATTGTAACACTCGGGGAAACAGGACTATTGACCTACTATATGCAAACGTTAAAGACGCATACAGCGCCACCCCACTGCCTGCGCTTGGGAAAGCAGATCATAACCTGGTTCTGCTTCAGCCTCAATACAAACCAAGAGTGAGGGCGCTACCTACAACCACACGCTCATTCAGGAAGTGGTCCCCTGAGGCAGAGCAGGCTCTGAGAGACTGCTTTGGAACTACAGACTGGGATATATTGCTGAGATCACATAGTGAGAACATTGAAGAGGCTGTTGAATGCACAACTGATTACATCAACTTCTGTATGGACATTGTAGTTCCAGTAAGAACAGTATGCTGCTATGCTAACAACAAGCCATGGATTACAAGTGACATCAAGGGCCTTTTGAACCAGAAGAAAAGGGCTTTTAAAGGTGGTGATAAGCATGAGCTGAAGTGCGTGCAGAAGGAACTCCGAGTCCAGCTCAGGGCGCGAAAGAGCAGTACAGGAGAAAGCTGGAGCAGAAGTTGCAGAACAACAGTATGAAGGAAGTGTGGGATGGGATGAAGATTATCACTGGCTGCAGCTCGAGCGGGTGCCGCCATCGAGACAGATGTGGAGAGCAAACCAAATGAACAACTTCTTTAATAGGTTTGATCACAGTAACCCACTCTCACCTCGAGTACTGCATCCTCCAACCATCCTTCTGCTGATACCAGCATAGGTGAGACATCCCCACCCACAATTACAGCAGCCCAGGTGAGCAGAGAGCTGAAAAGACTTTGTGCCAGCAAAGCAGCGGGTCCAGATGGTGTATCGCCACGATTGCTGAAGGCCTGTGCGTTGGAACTGGGGAGTCCTCTACAGCGCATCTTCAACCTGAGCCTGGAACAGGGAGAGTCCCAGGCTTTGGAAAACATCTTGTATCACTCCTGTCCCAAAGGTATCACGTCCTAGTGAGCTGAATGACTTCCGGCCTGTTGCTCTGACGTCACATCTGATGAAGACCATGGAGCGGCTGCTGCTTCACCACCTGAGGCCACAGGTCCGTCACGCCCTCGACCCTCTGCAGTTCGCATACCAGGAGAAGGTGGGAGCGGAGGATGCCATCATCTATATGCTTCATCGATCCCTCTCCCACCTGGACAGAGGCAGTGGTGCTGTAAGAATTATGTTTTGGACTTCTCTAGCGCCTTCAACACCATCCAACCTCTGCTCCTTAGGGATAAGCTGACTGAGATGGGAGTAGATTCACACCTTGTGGCATGGATTGTGGACTATCTTACAGACAGACCTCAATATGTGCGTCTTGGGAACTGCAGGTCTGACATTGTGTGCAGCAATACAGGGGCACGCAGGGACTGTACTTTCTCCGGTCCTGTTCAATCTATATACATCAGACTTCCAATATGACTCGAGTCCTGCCACATGCAAAAGTTCGCTGATGACACTGCTATTGTGGGCTGCATCAGGAGTGGGCAGGAGGAGGAGTACAGAAAGTTAATCAAAGACTTTGTTAAATGGTGCGACTCAAACCACTTACACCTTAACACCAGCAAGACCAAGGAGCTGGTGGTGGATTTTAGGAGGCCCAGGCCCCTCATGGACCCTGTGATCATCAGAGGTGACTGTGTGCAGAGGGTGCAGACCTATAAATATCTGGGAGTGCAGCTGGATGACAAATTGGACTGGACTGCCAATACTGATGCTCTATGTAAGAAAGCTCAGAGCAGACTATACTTTCTGAGAAGGTTGGCATCCTTCAACATCTGCAGTAAGATGCTGCAGATGTTCTACCAGACGGTTGTGGCGAGTGCCCTCTTCTACGCGGTGGTGTGCTGGGGTGGCAGCATAAAGATGAAAGACGCCTCACGCCTGGACAAACTTGTTAAGAAGGCAGGCTCCATTGTAGGATTAAAGTTAGACAGTTTAACATCTGTGGCAGAGCAACGGGCACTAAGCAAACTCCTGTCAATCATGAAGAATCCACTGCATCCACTTAACAGTGATCATCTCCAGGCAGAGGAGTAGCTTCAGTGACAGACTTTTGTCACTGTCCTGTTCCACTGACAGACTGAGGAGATCGTTCCTCCCCCACACTATGCGACTCTTCAATTCCACCCGGGGGAGTAAATGCGAACATTAATTTTATTTTAATTCTTTTCATTTTAATTACTATTTAATTTAATATTGTTTCTTTGTATCAGTATACTGCTGCTGGATTATGTGAATTTCCCCTTGGGATTAATAAAGTATCTATCTATCTATCTATCTATCTATCTATCTATCTATCTATCTATCTATCTGTCTATCTGTCTGTCTGTCTGCATTATAGCCTCAAAGTCAGGCCGCTAAATGGGATGACTGCAAGGGATTGAGAATGTCAGCACTAACACGTTACATAATCAAGATGAACTTACCTGTTTTAATAGCTTATTTATTATCTATCATCTGTCTTTTTTCAGGTGACATACTTTTCAAAATTCTGGTCTGGTAGTATAAATTTCCTATATCTAGATACTGAAACGTACTCATAAAAATGCAAATAAATATTAAATGCTAATTACAAGGCCTCAAAACTCATTTATCAATCCTGCTAACCGCTGTTGAGATGTTATTGTCTCACAGATGCTCTTAGATTATTTTATCTGTCAGACTATTGCTTTTAAGATGTTATACATGACATTTTTCTCTGATCATTTTTCCACATGACCTACACTTTGACAACACAAAGCACACACAATCAATTAGTTTTCTGGTAATGATTCAGAGTGACTGTTTCTTCTTGAAGAAATTGAATTATGAGTTCTTCTTTTATTTTCATTTAGATAAACATTAAAATGTATGCCCTCTTCTTGCTTCCAAAGCAGCAGCACATTATAAAACTCCAACTGCCACAAGCAAACCACCTGCGGCTTTTGTTGTACACATACCATTTTTCTCTGCTTTAATGCAAAAAAAGCAGTAGAAACAGACAGATTGTGTTAACAGTAAACAAGGGTCTTTCCTTTCGGCTTTTTAAGCTTTATCACAAAGAATTTTTAATGGGGAGAGAGTAAGAGTTGGACTTGGGTATAATAAATGTGTAATATAACCTTTTATTTACTCAGTGGAACTGATAAGAAAAATGTGTAAGAAATACAAGAATCAGTTAACTCTAGCAAAACAATGATCATGGCCATGGCAAGTGGTCACCAAATTTGAATATTGTAAATAGTATGTATAAACCTTTTAATCCCAAGAGTGAGATCCTGTTAAAATAAGTGCATTAGAAGGTTTATTATGATTATTTATTTAGTAGGCACCTCTATGCAACATGGCTAACAAAAACAAAGCATAATTTGACTGAACAGGAAGTTAAAAAGAAATAGAGAACAAAATTCAAAGTAGAGCAGAAGTTGTTACCACTTCATTTTAGTCACACAATTAAATGAAAATATAAAACTCAAACAAAATACAATTTGCTTGACAGTACAGCTGTAAATAGTATCAACACGAGGGGCAGAGGTATAGAAAGTCTAAAAAGATGTCTCACGCTAATTTGTTAAGAGATATGTCTTCAAGGCAGTTGAATATCCATAGGGCGGGTGTAGTTCAGATACTGTTGTATCAGAAATAGCCACCAACTAATCCTTCAACATATATTTATACAGCACATTTTCATACATAAGCGTACGTGAAAGTGTTTTACAAGTGGTAAACCTGAAATGAAAACTATAAGAGGTAAAATGAAAGAATCCCTAGTAAGTTGTAAGTTTATAATAGTAAAGGTGATACAAATCTGTCTCTACTTTGATAATACATACTATGGGAAGTAAAAAAAAATAGATATATATATATAGAAGTGACCCTATAGAACCCTATAGAAGTATTTTATTCCTGAGCTTTCAGGACCTACCAGGTGTCATCATCAAAGAAAAATGATTAGACATACAGGAATCAAAGGCAATATAAAGCAAATGGTAAGGTGAGTGAAAGAGGGGAGTGGATTATTCAGGTGGAGTACAGTGGGTGTTGGTCTTAAAGTATGTTTATTATTTGGATGTCCCACTGTATTAACAATAAAATCCCTAAAGCCTACGAAAAAAGTCATAATGCCAGGCCACAGTAAATTCCTTTGCAACTCTTCATCAGCATCTTTGTTTTGCAAATGTGTCAGCACAAGCAGCAAGCAGTCTCCAGTCCCCCTACTGACACAGCTGAAAGTCCCCCAGCTCAAGTCTGTTTATCTGGGAGTGAGGTGTATTTGGAATACATACATAGACTATGTGTTCTATGTCTACAGCATTGAAATGTTATTATAAAAAATATTTGTCTTTCATTTTCCAAAAGATGAAGCAATATAATAAGATATTTAAATTTCTTTAATGACAAAATGAACGTAACAACATAATGTGTAGGTGGAACCAAAGTGATTAACTGAAACAGAATTAGTTGCGCAGAGGGAATAAAACTAGGAAACGAACAACTACACTAAAAAGGTGAGTTTGTGGGAGATGTGGCAGTTTAACCTGCGAATCTTACACCATGTAACAAGGCAAGACAGAAGGTGGTTAACATCAACGTTTCTTACATTTTGTGAAAGACAGATGTTTCCAGATTTGCTGACCAAGCTCTTGTGCAGAAGCACAAACAAATGGACAAGATTGAGCATTGGAAAGGTATCAGTGCAGCAAATGATAAATACATGAAGCTTACTTCCTTTCAAAATCAAAAGGTGTCCAGCACTGGTATCAGCCTAGAACTTCCAAAAACCACTAGGACCCTGGTACACTCATCTACAAGCCAGAGACGTTTTATCATAAGTGGTGTTCAAAGACAAGTAGCGACCAAAAAACAATTTTTTAAGGTAGTAATAAAGCCAAATGGCTTACCTATGCATGAGTGACCTATTATGTGCATATGTCCACTGACAACAGTGAAGCACAGTGGAGGTTTGTGGATTGAGCCAATATTTCTGCAAACACAGTTGGTGATCTGATCAAACTGATGATCATTTCACTGCAGAGAAGTACAGATAGAATACTATCAGGAAGGTGTCTGATCAGTCCCAGCTTCATTTTGCAGCATGACAGTGAACCCAAACACAAGGTCAAAATCATTCAAAAAACAAATAAACTATAGATGAAAAGAAGAACAGAAAAGCCAGCAACAGATAGTTAATGTTTACTGTGTTTGTTGCCTATCATGTGACATGGAGGCTGCATGACAGTGTGAGTCATCTTGCCCTGTCTATAAATAATAGTGACACACAGCTTATGTCCTAATATTGAATCTTTCCTCAAAAAAACTTAATTTATAGTGTTAGAGAAGGACTGTTGTTACTGAGTTAGAATAAGGACTTTGGCGATGACTATTGAACGTCATCTTTCGTATAGCATTTTGTCTCTGGTATTACTCGGTTTGTTAGACTTAGGCTAATCCCATAAGTACTACTGTACTACTATGTCACTTTACATCTGTCTATCTCCTGGTTATTTCATCAGGTCGTCAAAATTCCAATACACTTGCCAGTCCCATGGTTGTCTTTACAGAAATGAGTCAAGTTGACTCATTACCTTACAAAGAAAGCTGCCATGCCAAACCAAATTGCATTAAAACATTGCGTTAGAGTTCTGAGCATTGTGATGTTTTTTCTTTACCAGTCGGCTATGGCATATCTAAAATTCTAGAAATTCCTGGTCCAGTTTGCTTTCATACTAGGATGCAATTTAATAAAAATCCATATTAACATACATTAATTGTGAATGAGTGTAATACAGAAAAAGAACATAATAGCTTCAGGTTCTTTTAAAGCCCTATTCGAACGGAATTAGTTTTACATTAGGAAGTTGGATAAAATAATGGTTACCAAAGGACCTCTGTAAATTTTGTCTTATGTCTCATCTCATTAGACTATGCCCATATTGTTGAACATGTCAGTAAATTCTGTCAATGGAGTGACAGTAATAATTACTATGCCCAGTACACAGTGTCTGAAGTGTAGAAAAAAAAGAACTGCCTGTACTCATTGTTCTGTGCTGAATAACATGGGAGTGGGGTATTCCTTCAAAGATCTGAAGGTGTATTGATATGCACAATTGTGGAATAGTGCGTCCACAGTTAAGTAGCATAAAATCTATTTTTAAATAAATAGATAATTGAATAGCCAGCTCAATCTCCGTATGTGTGCGTGCTCATAGAGGGTAACAGAGACAGTACTAGTGCGTACTTGGCCACTTCAAGTACTAACTTTACCCTACCTTGTGGTGTAAAACAAATCCTGACCAAATAAAGGCGGAATCACTATTGGGAGGACTTCAAAACAGTGAAATTTAGGAGCACTCCTTTAACTTGCACTACTGCACATTTAGAAATCTATGGGAGTAGGAGAATAAAATTAACAATGATTCAAATTTGGAGTGTTACCACTCATCAACATACCAGATATATGATCATAGTATATTCTGTAGAGATTTGTAAATTTACAAACTATGTCACAGATCTAGGGATGAAAAATGCTATGTGAAGAGCGGAAAAAATAGATTATCGATATTTAAAATGATGCAGTTTCATCTTTGGAAACAAAAGGTCCCTTTTCTGTTGAAAATATGTTATAAATAACTTCTATATCATATTAGTTTATTTTTTTCCTTATTCCTTCTGTATTATTTCCACGTATAAATTTATTTATCTGTATTACCTCAACTAAAACAGTAGTAACAGTGCAAGAGAGGATATATAAGAAAATTTTTTTGTGTTTGTCTGAAATAGGGTCTTTTTTCTAGTATGAAACAGAATTGCTGTTTGAAGCTTTGTTAAGGGGTATACCTCGTTTCAAGGTTTATAACTTTCAGTCTGCAGACTTCAGAATGGAATATATAGTAGTTAAAAATTGCCTGACATGCTGTGAAACTCGCCCACATATTGCACTTGTAGCCTCCAGTGATGCTCCATTAAATTTTTGTAAAGCTTGATCAGACATTTGATTTCTCTTATCCTTATTTTAAACCCAATCTTATGTACTGTAAGCTATATAGCATTTTGTTTTTAATGTTATTATTAATCAAAAAATAACAATATATAATGTTCAGCATACTAATATAAAGTTAGATAAAAATTATATTTAAGTAATTGATAGTTTTTAGAAATACAGATTCTTTTATTTTTTTGGACTTTTTCCACTGACACAAGTAAATTTTTACGCTTTGCATGAACTAAAAACATTTACTAAAATAGTTGGCATAGTGATGTACACCTGTTATCGTGTGGAATTTTTCTGTGCTGTTTGCCAAATCAGAGCTTATCACCGTGCTTCCAATGAAGCATAGCAATATTTTACCTATTTACAAGTTTGAGCACAAAAATATAAATAATGGGAAGGCATTTTTCTCTAAGTAGAAGCAAGCAGAGGATGTACAGTCTGCATGCGTGGGTGCTGTATGGCAGAAGAACAAAATGACATGGTGCGTGCATTTCCAACATTCTGTGTACAATATGTACAGCAGCAGTAGGAGTCAAACTTATCTAAAAAGAACTGGTTACTGCTAATGCAGAATTGTGAATCATTTTGTCAAAAGCTGCAATGTAACTTTAAACCTTGCTGGCATTTGTTTAAAAAAATAATCATTAGGCTCTAATACTCTGCAGTCATGATTAGTATGACTTTATACTCTCTGTCCAATTATTAATTAATTATTTTCTTTCTGGTCCAATTATTCATTCATTTCTGTCTGTCCTGGTGCGAATAGTTGTAACCAGCCAGATTTCTGTTTTTGCTGTTTAATGTGGATTGTTGGCTCTAATTTAAGGTCCCTCTTGATTGGCAATTCTTTTATCCAATTATGTAAGTTGTATCCAAAATCCTGCGGAGAAACCGTTTTTATTGTCTGCTTGAGATCTCATTCTTTTAGCTCATTCTCAACTCCTGTGACCATAGAACAGAATGGAAAAATACATAAACTGGAAAATTTACATTTTCAACCATGGATGTAGCTTCTGCTTCATTACCACTTTGTGATTTGATATCTGTGTTACTAGTGTCAGGCTACCAAACTCAAATTTAATTTCACACTCCTCCATATACTCTTTCATGAACAGAAATATTAAAATGTTATATATACTACAGCGTATCCGACCTTGACTGACAAAATCAAGTTACAGTTTTTCAGTAAATACACATGACCTGACATTTAGAGGTGTTAATTTTGATACCAACCAAATAATACTTGGTACTGAACTCCACTTTCTCACTGTTTTTGTTTTTGAGCTTATTTACTATATATTTGTTGTATTCATTTACTTATTTATAGTAAAAAGCCAGATTTCCCCCTGGGGACAAATAAAGTTCTAAATACTTCATACAAGCGAACATATCTAGAATAAAGCATGAGCAGAACATAATCAACTGAGATGAAAACTTCAGAACATAAGACCACTACCAAACAGGATATTCCTAAAGCCTACCCTAATTTATACATGTATTCATTTGTTTACTTTTTAACCATTTGAGTCAAAAAGGAGACGTCAGATATGTCCAATCAAGTTCTAGAAGCATCACAAGCATATGAAAGTAAATATGATTCACCTGACCACAATTTAGAGTGCCACAGGAAAGAGAGTGTGAGTGAATAATTTTAGGGTAACACAGCATTCAACTTTGGTAACATAGCATTCATCTTAAGAAGTAGCATAAAGGTTTAATAAACTTCAGAAACATATTCAAGTGTATCAGGAAACCAAGTAAAGGCCATGTGAACAACAAACGACAAGGATGTATCGGTGGAAGCTTGATGTCGTACACAAAATGTACTAGGAGATGACTAAGAAATCTGCAGATGTCCTGTAAACAACAAGATTGGACAGTTGTTACAAACACAGATACTTTAAGGATAACAGCTAACCCTAAAAGATACAAGAAGAGCAAGATTGTGATAAAATAAACTTTTATTTCAATGTCATCTGGCACTATTATGTAAATTCAATTATTTATAAAACTGACTTTTGCCCTTACTTTTCTGACCATTCTGATAATTCTGTAACAGACTACTGTGATGAGTGCTCCCTCTTCAGCATGGTGCTGCAAGAGTAAATAAATGACACAATGGACAAGCCTACTCCTGCCTAATTACTGATTTAAAGAAATTTTATCAAACTTATCCTGGTAGAGGGGCGGCACGCCTCGCAGTTAGGAGACCCGGGTTTGCTTCCCAGGTTCACCCTGCGTGGAGTTTGCATGTTCTCCCCGTGTCTGCGTGGGTTTCCTCCTCTGGGTACTCCGGTTTCCTCCCCCAGTCCAAAGACATGCAGACTATGTGCATTGGTGATTCTAAGTTGTCCCTAGTGTGTGCTTGGTGGGTGGGTGTGTGTGTGTGTGTGCACGCCCTGCCCGGGGCTTGTTTCCTGCCTTGTGCCCTGTGTTGGCTGGGATTGGCTCCAGCAGACCCCCGTGACCCTGTAGTTAGGATGTAGCGGGTTGGATAATGGATGGATTATCCTGGTAGGGGATACTTTTCTTTAATAAATATGTAAATTTCTTGTGTCTGAATTATAAATAACAGATTTTTTTTTATTTTTAATACATTTACAAACCTTTTTGAAAACATGTTTTCACTTTGTCATTAAAAAATAACATTTATTTTAAAATAGAAAATTTATCAATTTAAAACTAAATCTATAACACAAAAAAGTGTGCAGAAAGTGAATGGGTCTGAATACTTTCTAAATCTACTGTACACTTTTATTTTATACAGTAGAATAAACCACTGCATTAAGTTAATGAACCTGCTTGAACACTGCATATGTGCTCAAATGGGTAGGGGAATATAACTTAAATTCATTTTTTCATTGAAGACAGATGATATAATGAGGAAAGTCTTTTTGTGCCTTTATTTTCTTTTTCCTTTGCAGATTAATAAATGCACAATGAAATATATATTTTCAAGTTGGCAATTTTTTTACCATAAAAATAATTTAATTTGTCTTCTGTTTGCCTGATAGCATGTGAAAGAAATGTAAAATGTTCTTTGATTTACAATCATTGTTACCAATCAATAACATATTCTGATAATTTAGAGGCTGGTAATGAATTACACAAACTGATACTGCAAATAAACAAGTTTAAAGAACTTGTTTTGGACATGCATTACTTCCCAAAGTTAAGTTGTGTCAACTTTACAAAAGCTGTGTTTCAACACAAAAAAATTAATTACAGTTTTAGCTATGATCTTTATAGCCTTCAGACTTCTTAATAAAGTTGAAGAAGGAAGTTTGTGTATACACTGTGAGCAGGGCCGTTTTATGGAGAGTAAAGGGTTAGTTGTAATGTCCTCTGGGCTAGAGATATTTTTGGGGCCCTACCTACACAAAATCTAATAAGTGCTACATACATGAACTTCAAAGTCTTAGACTCACACCAAGTAAATGACTACTTCAGAGTCTTAGCTTTACAGCGAGTGACTGAAAAAAAGTCTTTAAAATTATGAGAAACAAAGTATGCTGCATCAGAGCTTATGTTTTTAACAATATTACACACGTGACATGTAACTAAGCGACTATTACAAACCAAGGTTGGAAAAGTCAATTATTGAAACCTATAATACTCTACAATAGCTGTAATACCAAATACTGCATAGGGCATTCTGTATAGTAATAAAGACAACTATTTGCATCTAAAAATGGAACTTTTCTGCATTTCTTTGCAGCAAGATGCAGATGGAAAAATAACTACAAACAATATATATATACAGGCAGCCCCGGGTTACGTACGAGATACGGACTGTAGGTTTGTCCTTAAGTTGAATTTGTATGTAAGTCAGAACAGGTACATTATTTTAATAAATCCTATTGTTGACCGACTGTAACTAAGTGCTCTGCCAATGAATGATGGAATTTCACCTCTCTCTGACCTTTTTATTATTTCTACTTTATTTTTAATGGTGATGATTTTTCGCTTCTTTACTGTATCACCAGCACTTGCATCAGATTTGTGTTTCAGAGACATTCTTGAAGTGTGAAGACAAAAGGTTAAGATGAGCTCTTCTGCACAGCACTGTTCACGCTATCACAGCAGGAAGGCACCCCTTGCCAGCATGTCTGATGTACTGACAAGAGACAACTTCCTGCTATGTGCGTAACAGTATAAGCAGGCTTGCTATTAAGAATGACTTGGGGCAGCGAGGGGGGGTTCATCACTCGCCCACCACACAGTCACCTCCACTACAGTATGTGGCCAAAGGCGGGTAGTGAATCGCCCAATCCCAAATCAACAGGCAGCCATCCGAAGCACACTACAATGCTACCCCACTGCCCTGTTCATCCTCAATGGCCTCTGTTCAGCCACAACCGGGTCAGCGCTTGCAGCATTACCAGCCGTGTGTGTTGGGTGGGCAGTGAAATGCCCCCCTCCGCTCCATCCAGCCTGCGTTCAGTCAGGAGCAGTAGCTATAGCAGCGCAGTGGGTGGGCAGCGAACCATCATCCTGCACATGAGCGATAGCTGTGGCCCCGGTGACTATGGACCATGGGTCACTGCTTGCCGGTGGGAGCCGCCCGAGGGACACTACACTGCGCTAGCAGTGAAATCACCCCCTCCAGCCACCGCTTGCAGCATCCCCAGGCCGAAGATGACGGAGTAGCAGTTACTGAGGCGCATGCGTTGCAGCTGTGGCCTCGTTCGTAAATCGTAGGTCGGATGTCCATAACATGGGAACTACCTGTATATACAGTATACATATATATAGTATATATATATAGGGTACCAACATGAAAATAATGTTATATCTGAATAAATAATGTCATTCCTTAACATATAAAGTCAATGTCTAAACTCCCTCTTCGCTGAGAGGACTGGGAGAGCAATCGCGGGCAGAACATTACCTTCCCCGGGACGCTAGATGACAGCCACCTTGGGTTGCAACGGTGCCTTGGACTCCCGCAGGGCTTCATGGGAGATGGAGTTGTCTACAGCCCTGTTGGGATGTGTGGGTGCTGCTCCTGAGCCCATATGGGCAATTGTGGACGAAATCTCAGACCCGACAGCAGGTGCGGTTATAAAGCAGCTTTATTTTTCAGAGTCACGGTGAGAAGAGTTTCAGAAAAGCAGACAATCAAATATACATGACAGCGTCAGGGCTCTTCTGAACCCCGTCTGTTGGGTGGGGTCCCGTTTTATACCCCTAGAATGCGTAATTTAATATCATTATAAAATGTAACAGTCAACACTTTATTATACACAATCCTTGAGCCCCTTCAATGTCCCTTATGCAACTTGATTTCTTGGCCCCTTTTGTTATGGCGTTCAGATGTAAGCTAAGGTAAAATGTGATAAGGCAGACTCATGTGTGGAATGCTCAGACCTTGAGTTCTTTGCACAAACATTTTTCTGTTTGCTAAAACAAAGCATGCTGTTACATGGTTTTGTAAAGCTTACTTCTCAGACATAAATTAGTACAAGGGAACGAAGAGAACATTCGTCTTCCACATTCCTTTCACCACACCCAGAAGTAGGTCATCAAGCACCGGGAGCACATCTGGGTAACTTATAAAAGGAGCCAGCAGACAGCACTCGGTGAGCCAGAGTCAGGAGACGAAGCTTGCTGAGGAGGAGTGGAAGAAAGTGAAAAGAGAAAGAAAATAATACAGAAAAAGAGAATTGTGCTGTGATTATGTTTAGTGTATCTGTGTTGTGCCTGTGGGAAGCAGGGAGTATGGAAAATAAAAAACATTTGTGTTTTTATTAGTGTGTCTCTTGCATCTGTCTGTGTTGGTTTGGGTGGCTGGCATGCCCCCGTAGAGTTGTCACAATACATATATATAAATGCGTCATTTTTAAAGATTAGTGAATGTATTTTAGTAGGAGGATCGATTTCTAGTTGTCAGGGTACATAGTCATTTTGTTAGTTCTTGCCAAATTTATGTGTTACCTTGTGAAGCCTGGTGAACTCTTGCCACTAAAAATTCAAAATATACCAAATTAAAAATATTAAAATATTTGGATACAATGTATCTTATCAAGGGAACAATACAGCAAGCTACAAGCAGGAGAACGATTAAAGCAACCGTAAGTGAGATGAAAACTGATTTAAGCCATTGGCCCCAGGACCCAAAAGTGAACATAAACCATTTGTCCCAAGGATTAGAAATGCCAGAATTAGTAGCTAGTTCATGTCAAATCAGCTAAAGCACGGGTGATTGATCCATCAGGAGCTGTATTATTATCACCAAACATAGCACAAACGCCTCCTTTCTCAGCCAAGAGCATATCTAAAGCCAATCGATTTTGCCAGGTCATGAGGGATGTTTTATCAAGTTGCTCATGGATACCTTCAACAGCTTCTTAGTAAAATTTAAGAATCTTTGTTGATTGTAATAGAGATAATTAATCCAATCTACATTTTTGTTTATAGTAACCTGAGGAAAAATAGACTCAAATTCGGCAGCAACTTGGTCCCTTGCCTTGAACTTATCAGGGACTCCACGAGGGACTCGAATGGAATCAAAATACACCCCAGGGCCATGTAGGGAAAACTGGGAAGGGTCCACAGAATGGGGTTGACGATGTCGGCCAAACATGGTCGACACATGGAAGGCAGTTAAAGGGAAAAGTCGGAAAGGCATAACAAATTGTATTAAAGCAGAAGTGCCAGTCCAGTCAGGTGGAAGGATGTCAAGCAATTTAGACCTATGGCACATCCACCAAATATCAGTATTCTGAGTAATCAGAAAAATTGATAATTTGGAAGCTAAAGAGGAAGAATTAATCGGAAAAGTTTGGAAACAAAAAGAGGATGGGATATTACCAACATTTGTGCCACGAGAGGAAGTGAGGTTTCTAAAAAAACAGGTATAAATACCTTCATCAGGCTGGAATATCGGGGAGTCATGGGAAGAGTAGGGGAAAAAGAAGGAAAGTGTAATGTAATTAGAGTCGATTGGAATAGAGGAAGAGATAAAAGGGCAAGTAGGCAAGGAAGGCCAGTAGGATCAGATATGTTAGAAAGAGGAAAAGGGACAGTGGCCAAATGTGGCCTAGCTATAGCACATGCATAGCAATCAGATTGATTCACTTGTCTAGCCGAATATCATACCCATTGCAGCCAACGGTTCTGATCCCCATACCCAATTTCAATAGAAAAGTGGAAGAAGAGGTGGAAATATTCATGACCTTGACAGGGGCGGTTTGGACCAGGGGTAGGAGAGAGGGTGTGTGTGTGGGGAAATGGGAGGTGTTAGTAACAGGGTTCTCAACCTTAATTTGAAATCTCCCTAGAGGATCTATTCCAGATACACATGCCCCTAAAATATAGGTTCCTGAATCATGTAAAGAAGGGTTCTTCAGAGTAATGATCAAAGGGTTACAATGGTATTTTCACATTCATGAGGGGCATGTCCTTTTATAATAGAAGAACGATATTTCAGACCATACTTCTGGGCCTTATAGGGTTAATAAACCCCAGTCATCAGTTCCAGTATTAGCCAAAACCCAGTCCCACATGTCACAGTTACTTCCGAATCCAGAGTTTGTAACAGTTACACACACATTTGTCAGACCAGTTCCACTGGATTTGTCGATCAGTCCCACAGTCAATAATAGAACAGAAATCCACCTGAACTGATGTGGTGATTCCGAAAGGAAAAGTCAAGGTGACCAGAGCAGTCGACAAGGGGATGGAAAGACATAGTAGGACCACAATCAAGGGTGCCATCTTTTGCAATGTGAGATGTGAATCCAAGCAGGCAGTCCCTCAACTTTAACAGCATGTGGTGTCTACAGCAGAACTTGGAACGGTCCTCTCCACCGAGGGTGATGCCAATGTTTCCTTCGAGTATCTCTAGCCAGAATCCAGGTTCCTAATGGAATCGGGGAGTCCTTTGATGGAGGACTAGTTCTCCAGGCCTGATTCACCTGCTCGTGGACTTCCTTCAGAGAAGCTCGGAGACCTGTAAGACTGGAAAGAAGATCATTGTCCACAGTATGCAGTGTAACATTACCTATGACCATGCCGACTGGCATGGCCATCCGTCAGAATTTCAATGGCGACAGCCCTAACTGCCAATGTGTTCTTCCCCTTAATCCCATCAAGGCCAGAGGCAGAGCATCAGGCCAAGTTAAATTTGTTTGCTCACAGATTTTAGCCAATTTAGATTGCAAGGTACCATTGCATCGTTCCACAATACCTCCACTCTGGGGTGGTATTTGCAATAATGATGCACATTTATCTGGAGCCAGGTGGTTAATTCATTTATAATGGAATTTAGTGGGTGCCATTATCAGTTTGTAATTTCTGTGGTATTCCCCATCTAGGAATGATTTCCTTTATCAAAGCTTTTGCCACAGGTTTGGCATCTGCATGTTTGGAAGGGAAAGCTTCCACCCATCGGAGAACACATCAACAATTACTAAACAGTATCGGTACCCCTTTGATGGTGTTAATTCAATGAAGTCCATTTGAAGGTGTTCTAATGGACCCATTAGGTTAGGTGTAACGGGGGTCTTACCTGGGTGCCCTTTCCTACATTAAACTTTTGACATAATGCACAGCACCTGCAGAACTGCTCTGCATATGTAGAGAAACCTACAGCTTCCCAATATTTTTCAACATCTTGAACCATGGCGTCTTTTCCAGCATGGTCTAAGCCATGGGCGATTTTTTCCATACCTGGGAAAGAAGCTTTTGGGAGGAAAGGTTTGTTAGTTTGCTTATGGGTCCAGACTCCATCAGAGAGGGACCCTTCTTTGGACCATTTTCTTCTCTGTGTCCGTGGCTGCATTCTGTAAAGAAATAATTTGATTATCAGTGTCCTGGTCATTTCTCTGTTGGAATAAAAGATTGGTGTGTTATTATACGCAGCCCGTTTAGCAAAATGATCAGCTAATTCGTTTCCTTTGCTGACAGGATCCTGTTTTCCTATGTGAGCTTGACATTTAATGATCGCTAGCTTTGATGGTTTCGTTATGGCCTCTAAGAGGGATTCTTTTAGTTTTTTATGTTGAATGGGCTTGCCAGTACTGGTCTTGAATCCCTGAGTTTCCATAATGCCCCATGATCATGGCAGACTCCAAAAGCATATCTAGAATCAGTATAGATAGTTACAATTTTTCCCTCTGACAACTGACAAGCTCGGGTGAGAGCTATCAACTCAGCTGCCTGCGCTTAAACTTGAAGAAATTCGGTTTGCTTCCAGCAGGTGGTCACCTTTGACCACTGCATAGCTGGTTGAAGGTGTTCCATTTTCCAATCATAAAGAACACCCATCCACAAAAATTATCTCTCCTGTTCCTAAGGGTGTTTCCTGTAGGTCTGGTCTAGGTTTTATAACCTTAGTTATTTTATCATGACAGTTGTGGGTTCCCCTTGATTTTCAGTTGGAAGCAATGTAGCTGGATTTAAGGTGGAGCACCTTTCTATGGTAACGCTTGACAATGTACAGAGTATATTTTGGTAGTGTATTTCCCTAGCAGTAGTGAGATGTGAGGTTTTAGCCTGTACTAAAATGGAGTGTACGGCGTGAGGCACTTTTACCACTAGGGGGCTCATGAGCACTATATCTGTACTGGCTAGCACGGCCTCTGTTGTGGCTGCTACAGCTCTGAGACAGGTTGGAAGTCCCACAGCCACTGGATCCAATTTTTCAAAAATAGGCTAAGCCTTTGTTTTTCTCCATGGAGTTGTGTAAAAATGCATTCATATATCCCCTTTTCGTCCACAAACAGAGTGAATGGACGAGATAGTCAACAGTCCCAACGCATGCAAAACAGTAGGGCACTTTTTTTTTAAGTTACATAGAGCCTTCCCAGCTTGATCTTTCCATGCCACCTGACCAGAAAGGGGGAGATCAGGGTGACCGCTAAAGTTTGCAAAAGCTGTGCTCTTTCATTGAAGTTTAAAATCCATTGCCTGCAGTATCCTATAATGCCTAATACAGACACAACCTGTTGCTTTGTAACAGGTCTTGGTCTAGGAAGATTTTGAATGGTGTTTATACGGTCGCTAGAGAGAGAGAGAGCTCTGTTTCACAAGAAATGTCATGACCTGAATATTTCACAGTTGTTTGAATTAACTGCAGTTTTGTTTTAGAAACTTTGTGGCCATTTTCTGCTAAATAATAACAATTGCTGAGTATCCCGTGCACAATCTGCTTTCGTAGTACTAGATAGATAGATAGATAGATAGATAGATAGATAGATAGATAGATAGATAGATAGATAGATAGATAGATAGATAGATAGATAGAACACAACATTCCACATACTGTATCAATACACTGTCTTTTTCCGGCCAAAAGCCTTTTAAATTTTGAGCAAGAGCTTGTCCAAATACACAAGGGCTACAATATATCCCTGAGGCATAACGGTCCATGTCCAACGGCGGTTTTGGAAAGTAAAGGCAAACCAGAATTGAGAGTCGGGGTGCAAAGGAATACAACTATAAGCGTTAGCAAAGTCAATAACAGAGAAATAACAGGCGGACGAGGGTATCGTAGAAAGAATAGTGGAAGGATTAGTAACAATAGGTGCCCTAGGAAAAACTGCAGAATTAACGTGTCGAAGATCTTGAACAAAAACGCCATGAACCGTCAGCCTTTTAAACAGGTAAAATGGGGGAGTTGACTGGAGAGTGTTTAATTTGAATGACTGCTCCACATTTGCCAGCCTCTGCTGCTGGAGACAGAGGATACTGGGAGCGATGCGGGCGGAAGGAGGATTTTGGGTAAATCACCAGTGGCTCACAGTGTGCTATCCTTCCATAATCATTTTTCCCCTGGGACCAAAGTGCATTGGGAAGTGAGGAAAGCCAAGTCGGACAGGCGGTTTGCAATGAAAAATCAGAAAGGGAAAGACGGCACAATGCACGATGTACTAAAAAATCATTTTGAAGCACAAACTTTAGTTATCAAATGATCTGAGGTATCAAAGATACCCGAAGCAACATGTAGCCAGTCCGTCCTATTGAAACATTGTTCCACCCAATCCCCAATTTCAACTCAGTGAACGGTGCTATAATTGGCTAAAGAAAAACATGGGGAACTGAATCTCCTAAATAGAAAACGCTTTGGGAATATGTGAAGTGCACTGACAGCAGCAGCTGTGTGCATGAGAAAAAAATGCAAGGGATATGGAGGGTCTCTGGGCTAGTACCTGAAAAGAGAAAAGATTCTAACCAAGGTGTGTCCACTTCAGAAGGGAAGTACTGGGCAGTGCAGTGGAGGGTGTTGGGGACTTGCAAGTGGGGAAAAGAATATAAGAGTGTAGGGCTTTAGAAGAATGGTGTGTGAGGAGATGTTCAGGGTCCAGGCTGCAAAAGAGGGCTTAGTGTGGGGGGAGGTTTGGCACAGGAATTTAGGAATAGAACAGTGAAACCCTCGTTCGGTTAGAGAAATAGAGAGGGAGAGCTTAGTCATCATCCCTTCCTAAACAGATTAACAGGGCAGAGCTGATTTAATAAAAAAAAAAACAATGCATCAAAGTGGAACCACTGGAATGGAGCTGAACTCGAAGAGGTTTAGACACCAGTAAAAAATGTGGTTGTCCAGAAGCACTAAGAAAAGGCAGATTAGAAAAGCAGTTTCAGTGCCATTCACCAGCAAAGTCAATAAAGGATCTGTGTCCGCATGGCAATTGAGCAAAGGCAACTGAAATGATTGGCTGGGGGTCCCTGTGAAAGGAATATCCTCAGGTTCAGGTAAGGAAGGTGGGGGGGAGAAGCTGATGTGGGCAATTGCTGCAGAAGTGTCCCATCGTAACAGGCAAGATGTGTAGGTGCTTGATCTGAGGGGAGAGGCGGCTGAGCAGACGAAGAATTCGGATTAGGGAGTAAAAATCCACGACCTCTCCCCAGCTTCGCCCCTGTTCTCGGAAAAATCCACGTCGTCCACGACCCCTGCCTGAGGCAGCTCCACCTGCATAATAATTCATTTGTGCCGCGATTTGGTCTGTGTCTGACTCTTTTTGTTTAGTCTGTCGTTCAGCATGCTCCGTTGTCTTTTTTTAATTAACTTCATCAAAAGTGGCACTTTCCCATCCAAATACAGGACGTGCATAGTTTATTTTGAATATCACTTCTGAGTCCTGACAGAAAAGGAGGAACTCCTGCCATGTTACGGACGTCTGGGCTGTCTAAGCCAGAATGGTTTGTCAACAAGTCCTGAATGCGGTGTGCCCATTCATCTACTGTCTCATCTTTCTTTTGTTTGGCAGCTGAAAAGGTAGTCGGTGCCCTTTTTATATTTTGCAGCTATTGCAGTTTTCACGGGTTCCCATTCGGCAAGGAAAGGACCCTCATTATTTTGTCCACGAGGAAATGCCTCATTCCACTGTCACTGTACTCCATTATGCTGCCCATGATTGACAGTAGCCCAAGTGGTGCCCAACTTTCTGCGTAGCACCTGGGTCCACTCGGCCACACTGGGTTATATATGTTGTCTAGTTGCTGCACCTGTTCCACAAACTTCAACCCACCGATTACCTTACGATCAGGCAATTCGGACACTACGTCTTTCAGCTCTTGAATATCTCAGTTACGATGTATCATTACAGTAGTGGGGTGAGCATTTTCTGGGGATTGTGTAGGATCGTGTCGGGGGTCAGGAACCTCAATTAAAGGGCATGAAAATGTGGGTGCAAAAGGTTTAGGGGACTTAAACGGGGTAAGGTTTTCAGGGGTCTTATCTCTGAGGGTTTTGGTTCTTGCACGTTGTGAAATGGAGGGCTTTTTGTGTAAGTTAGAAAAGCCTCCCATAGCCCCTAACAAGTGGCCGTCAGTCTCATCATCAGGATCTGTAAGTGAGGAGGGGTCACATTGATATTGTTCATCAAAGAAATCATCAGTAACTGGGGCATCGGTAACCACAGGAGCCGTTGGGGCAATGAGTGAATGTGGCAGTGGAAGGGGTTGTGGGTAAAGTGTTGGGGAAGAGAGCACTGGATATAAAAGTTTTTTTTTTCCTTCTCCTCCTTCCTTCAGACTCACTCCTTCTCCTCCTTCCTTCAGACTGGGGTCCCGTATCAGCCTACACTTTCTGTAAAGCTATACGCAGCTCTTCTTTTTCCTTTCTATTCTTAAGTTCAGCAACTAAAAGCTCATTCCGTTTTGTGCAAAGCTTCCAACGTACGGTCTTTAATAACCAATTCCCATCTGTCATAAATATCCATCCGATAAGGACCTCCATTACAACAACCCTGTGTATTTCTGCACAGTATTTTTCTAATTTCTTGTATTTCAATCTCCAGTTCCTTCCACTGGCCATCTACCTCCACTGTCCTTATCCCACCTCCTACATGCTTTTTTAATTCCTGTCTTCTTTTCAATGAGCTTTCTAGGGGACCCGCCTTTCGATCCCGACAGCGCACTAGGAGCCTGTCGATCCCCCGATAATAATCCTTCTAACGTTAGGTTTTTAGAACTCTTGGGGGACTGTTTGACTGGCTACTGATTGTTTTTTCCATAGTGAGTGGCAGGATCCCAGCAGAAAGTGACTCAGCCCTCGATAAACCCTGTTCCACCCGCCGTCCGCTCCTATTCCCGGATTACAGCTTCAGGTGACTTTGTGTCCGTTCATTCGCATCAGCAGAATCCTACATCAATACGCCCCGTGGAGTCCGGGATATGGAGGTTTTTACCCCGATCCCTTCATCAGGCGGTTTGTATGCGTCAATCTGCCAGGGTATTGTCTCCGTCACCTTAGCAACCCGTTGAAACAAGAGTATGACCAGACAGCAGATGAAAAACTCGACCTCCCATTTATTTAGACACACATTCTCTAAATACGCCCTTTCACCCCCGTTCCTCAAATTATTATAGGAGCGTGCCACTCGCCCCTTTTCTAATCCTTTCCACAGGGGTGACTAGCTAACATTCACACTGTGCCGTTTTCCGTGAGCCCTTAGAACCCTCCTATGTATTTTCCATACAGTATGCTTTCTTATTCTTTATTTTGCATATGCTTTTTATTCCTTTTCCTTCTATATTCATATTACTTCCAGCACACCAGTCAAACTAACAGGAATCCCCCGATCTACTCACCGTGACTCCATCCACCTGCATGGAAATGCCCGTCAAGTCGTGCCTCGTATCGGCTAGGAGGAGGTCAGGGACTCCCCACGCAGGAAACGCCCAGGGCAGGCCAATCCTACATTTACCGAAGCTGGACCCAACCCGGCCGGAATCGGCTCCACCACGGTCCTCTGGACGATCCTGCACGAGGAGCCGTCTGCCGTCTCCTGCCCCACATTTGGGCGCCAAAACTGTGGACGAAATCTCAGACCCGACAGCAGGTGCGGTTATAAAGCAGCTTTATTTTTCAGAGTCACGGTGAGAAGAGTGTCAGAAAAGCAGACAATCAAATATACATAACAGCGTCAGGGCTCTTCTGAACCCCGTCTGTTGGGTGGGGTCCCGTTTTACACCCCTAGAATGCGTAATTTAATATCATTATAAAATGTAACAGTCAACACTTTATTATACACAATCCTTGAGCCCCTTCAAAGTCCCTTATGCAACTTGATTTCTTGGCCCCTTTTGTTATGGCGTTCAGATGTAAGCTAAGGGAAAACGTGATAAGGCAGACTCATGTGTGGAATGCTCAGACCTTGAGTTCTTTGTACAAACATTTTTCTGTTTGCTAAAACAAAGCATGCTATTACATGGTTTTGTAAAGCTTACTTCTCAGACATAAGTTAGTACAAGGGAACGAAGAGAACATTCGTCTTCCACATTCCTTTCACCACACCCAGAAGTAGGTCATCAAGCACCGGGAGCACATCTGGGTAACATATAAAAGGAGCCAGCAGACAGCACTCGGTGAGCCAGAGTCAGGAGACAAAGCTTGCTGAGGAGGAGTGGAAGAAAGTGAAAAGAGAAAGAAAATAATACAGAAAAAGAGAATTGTGCTGTGATTATGTTTAGTGTATCTGTGTTGTGCCTGTGGGAAGCAGGGAGTATGGAAAATAAAAAACATTTGTGTTTTTATCAGTGTGTCTCTTGCATCTGTCTGTGTTGGTTTGGGTGGCTGGCATGCCCCCGTAGAGTTGTCACAATACATATATATAAATGCGTCATTTTTAAAGATTAGTGAATGTATTTTAGTAGGAGGATCGATTTCTAGTTGTCAGGGTACATAGTCATTTTGTTAGTTCTTGCCAAATTTATGTGTTACCTTGTGAAGCCTGGTGAACTCTTGCCACTAAAAATTCAAAATATACCAAATTAAAAAAAGTAGCATTCCAATGGGTAAAGGATAGTGCATCTGTACTCTTCCACCAGGATATTAGTGCTGATCTGACTGCTATTATGCCTTTCTGGAATAGGTTAAGAGGGAAGTAAGGAAAGACAAAAGATCAAGAAATTAAAAACTGCTGGGCAATTCCAGAAAGTATGAATAAAGTTACCTGGCACTTGACTGTAACAGAATGAACAAAAGGGATCCATAGACAAGAATCAGCATTATTGTTTGATTAGCAATTATTGTTAATGTTCTGTAGTGGAAATTTTCCTGGATGGATTTTCAATAAATGTGTCCAAATACTTTTTTACAAACAAAATAATTTGTTCACGTATAAACGTAAGGCAAAGAAAAACATTTGATCATTTACAAATGGGAGCAATCACCTCATATGAGAAAGTACCTATTGTGGTGGATGGTTGGGGCTTATGTCCAGCTGGAATGCCCAGAGCGTGGAAGGACCAAGAGAGGAGCATGAAAGGGCAGCCACCCTGGTGGGTGTTGGGGCCACGAGAACAGAACTTGAAAACACAACACTGTGGGGGACCGGGGCAACCGCCAGTGGGAACCCAGATGGTTCTGGAGCCCTGAAAGGCAGTATTTCGGCCACACCAGGAAGTGTTGCAGGAAGACCAATGAGCACCTGGAGCACATCCGGGTACAATCTAAAAGGGGCGGCCTCACTCTATTCTGGGAGATGGAGTTGGGAGGCAGAGAACAGAGCTTGCGGGAGAGGAGCAGAGGTGGCAAAAGAAAAGAAAAGAAATATGAGCAATAGTGCTGGTGGGTTGTGCACTGTGTGTGCTGTATAAAGGAAAGAAAATAAATTGTGTTTGCTTTATGGACATTGTGAGTCTGTGTGTCTGTCTGTGTTGAGGCTGATTCTCCACACTATATAATATTTAGACATTTTTAAATATGACTCAGATTCACACAAATGGATACAAAATGTTTTCCAGTAGTGACAAATCAATATGCCATACAGTGGTGTGAAAAACTATTTGCCCCCTTCCTGATTTCTTATTCTTTTGCATGTTTGTCGCTCAAAATGTTTCTGATCATCAAACACATTTAACCATTAGTCAAATATAACACAAGTAAACACAAATGCAGTTTTAAATGATGCTTTTATTATTTAGGGAGAAAAAAAATCCAAACCTACATGGCCCTGTGTGAAAAAGTAATTGCCCCCTTGTTAAAAAATAACCTAACTGTGGTGTATCACACCTGAGTTCAATTTCCGTAGCCACCCCCAGGCCTGATTACTGCCACACCTGTTTCAATCAAGAAATCACTTAAATAGGAGCTGCCTGACACAGAGAAGTAGACCAAAAGCACCTCAAAAGCTAGACATCATGCCAAGATCCAAAGAAATCCAGGAACAAATGAGAACAGAAGTAATTGAGATCTATCAGTCTGGTAAAGGTTATAAAGCCATTTCTAAAGCTTTGGGACTCCAGCGAACCACAGTGAGAGCCATTATCCACAAATGGCAAAAACATGGAACAGTGGTGAACCTTCCCAGGAGTGGCCGGCCGACCAAAATTATCCCAAGAGTGCAGAGATGACTCATCTGAGAGGTCACAAAAGACCCCAGGACAATGTCTAAAGGACTGCAGGCCTCACTTGCCTCAATTAAGGTCAGTGTTCACGACTCCACCATAAGAAAAAGACTGGGCAAAAACGGCCTGCATGGCAGATTTCCAAGGCATAAACCACTGTTAAGCAAAAGAACATTAGGGCTCGTCTCAGTTTTGCTAAGAAACATCTCAATGATTGCCAAGACTTTTGGGAAAATACCTTGTGGACTGATGAGACAAAAGTTGAACTTTTGGAAGGCAAATGTCCCGTTACATCTGGCGTAAAAGGAACACAGCATTTCAGAAAAGAACATCATACCAACAGTAAAATATGGTGGTGGTAGTGTGATGGTCTGGGGTTGTTTTGCTGCTTCAGGACCTGGAAGGCTTGCTGTGATAGATGGAACCATGAATTCTACTGTCTACCAAAAAATCCTGAAGGAGAATGTCCGGCCATCTGTTCATCAACTCAAGCTGTAACGATCTTGGGAGCTGCAACAGGACAATGACCCAAAACACACCAGCAAATCCACCTCTGAATGGCTGAAGAGAAACAAAATGAAGACTTTGGAGTGGCCTAGTCAAAGTCCTCACCTGAATCCAATTGAGATGCTATGGCATGACCTTAAAAAGGCGGTTCATGCTAGAAAACCCTCAAATAAAGCTGAATTACAACAATTCTGCAAAGATGAGTGGGCCAAAATTCCTCCAGAGCGCTGTAAAAGACTCATTGCAAGTTATCGCAAATGCTTGATTGCAGTTATTGCTGCTAAGGGTAGCCCAACCTGATATTAGGTTCAGGGGGCAATTACTTTTTCACACAGGGCCATGTAGGTTTGGATTTTTTTTTCTCCCTAAATAATAAAAACCATCATTTAAAAACTGCATTTTGTGTTTACTTGTATTATATTTGACTAATGGTTAAATGTGTTTGATGATCAGAAACATTTTGTGTGACAAACATGCAAAAGAATAAGAAATCAGGAAGGGGGCAAATAGTTTTTCACACCACTGTATCTACTATGAGTAAAATTATATAACTACAGTTAAAAAAATTACAGCACTACTTATATGAAAATAACATTCTAAATGTATGAATTTAGACAATCATGACTCATGGTAATACATTTGTAAAAAATTTCGCTCTCACTTGATTTTATCCTCTGACATAATTTTTTTTTTTAATATTGATTTTGGTCCCGTGGCTACTGGTAGATTTCCTAACCCGCTAAAATTCACAAAATAAGAAAAACTGATAAACAGAAGATATTTTCAAGAGAGTCATAAGGCAGAATATTGTGCATATTGTTTGTAAAGTATATGTGGTGAAAATATCTAATATACTGATCTGTGCTGTGTATATAAAATGTTTTGTTTTTTTTTGGTCTCCCTGGCTTAAGGTTATCTAAACAAATTGTAGCCCATTTCTGGGTCCTCCACAATGTTGTAGGATGTGTCAAGAAAATAAGTTTATTATTTAATTAATTATTAGTTTTGCTTTAGTGAAGCCCTTGATTAATGAGGCTTGCACCTTTCCTTATACTTCTCTGTGGATCAGAGTCCTGGCCATTAAACATACATTGAATTTCCATACTATTGTACTACTATGGAACTACTATATTAATTTTCCACTCTCTATACTCTACTTATATCTACAGAGTAATCTTACATTAAAGAAAATCACCGTATCATAAAATGTAAACACAGTGAGGCATTAAGAAATAGTTTAAAATAATCTTTCAAGTTTTTTCTGTAGTAGACATAGAGCAATAAATACATGATACTGATAGCTTGTTTCAAACAATATTCTGAATATTTCTTAATTCAGTGATCAACAGATGTCTTGATTTCAACAATACTCATTTGGCTACCTGGTCATCTTATAATAACATTGGAGCGTATGTAATTAAAAACTGTCATCAATGTCACATGTAATCAGTGTCATCAGGTCTAAAGAGAAATCCTCTTCTTGTTTTCCATGGCTGCAGTAATCTTTAAAGTAAGCACTCGTAAAATGTGGCAATATTAAAGGAAAAAAACAGATATATATGAAAAGAATGCATTTATTAACAATATTAGCTTGAATTCTTATTAAAATTAGTAACAACAATTTAGGAAATTTAGAAGATTTATTTCTAAAGGTAGTGCAAAATAACAACTTTGTAGATGTTTGACTTGTTCCATTTGATAATTTACTGTGTGATCTTATGAGACTCATCTCAAAACCTGGATTGCTTTATCTTACCTTAGAAAAGGACAGATTCTATTTTCTCACTGTAAACACTTAGCATTTGGTTGACCATGAGCCACTAAACACTGTCTTAGTGTGGACAGAGTGCTGTACATTACACACTTGATCGCACTTTGTAAAGAAGGCAAAATAGTGAACACTCTTCATGTATTTCTAATTTTTTTATTTGTCAGAAGCTTGTTGGTAGCTACACAGAATATTTGGAAATACTAAAATTTGTGGAGATTATAGTCAAAGTGCTAATTTGATTAAAAGAGAATTATAGATACTGAAGGCCTCAACAGCATGTACTCCATTTTTTTAAAGTTTGGATTTCACTTTGTATTTATAATATTGTAACAATGCTGACAAGTTGCATCAGCCTGGAGGTGAGGTATCGTTAGCATGTGCTGGCATTACATCATGTAAATAACTAGCTTTACAGTCATCTGCAGGGGAGCGTATAGTCATATAGACTCGTGCAGTCACATAAGAATTTGAACTAGTGTGGCAACCGCAAGTTATTCTTAGAAGAAGAGTATGCTACCTAAAAGAGTGCCATAAAGACTGAGGTTTGATTGGGTCAGCACTAGTAAGAAACCAGTGCAGCACTACAATACTGTAGATTATTTTTTTTACTGAGGTTTATTTCCTGCATGAGTCTTTGTCTTTCACACCTCTTTAGCCAACTGGACCCATCTTAATTATTTATACTGCTATAACATTTTGCTATTATTCAATACATTTGATTATTTTACTGTTGACTGTTTCAGTGTCTGTGGTGGGCTGGCGCCCTGCCCGGGGTTTATTTCCTGCCTTGTGCCCTGTGTTGGCTGGGATTTGCTCCAGCAGACCCTCGTGATCCTGTGTTAGGCTATAGCGGTTGGAAACTGGAATGATGGATAGATGTTTCAGTGTTTAACGTATTGTTATAATGGAATAGTTGTGAATATTTTTAAGCACTCTGAACCAGGACTGAATTGAAAAGAAGCAAATAATCACCTGGAATAGACAAGGATGCTCAAATAATCTATCTATTGTACGCAATAGAGTTTATATACACATTTAAAATAATTTTTTAAAAATCTGCATACCAGACAAAATCCTAAAGACTTGAAGAAGGTGAAAATTTCTCATTATATAAAATGTTATTGGTCTAATCCTGGAAGCTACAGTGTGAAACAAATTTATGGAAAAATGATCAAACTCAAGGTAGAAAACATATGCTTTTGTGGATAGTCAACATGGCTTTGCACAAGGAGGATCATCCTTCATTAATACAAACTTTTATTATGAAGCAATAAATGTATCATATTATATTTATGTGGATGTTTCTTACTTTGAATTTCCAAAGTGTTCTAATACATTTGTGTGCACAACTGACATACACACAAATCACAAGAGCCTATCATGCAAGAAACATTTTATAATCGAGAGAGGTAAACCACTTTTTTTTTTGTTATTTTGTTTTGTCATAATTTTACCCTAATCCAGGGTTCCAACGGTCATGGAAGTCCTGGGGGTTTAATTAATTTTTCCAGACCTGTAAAAGTTTTGAAAAAGGATCAAATGATCCACATAATGATATACATAAAATAAGGTGTGATATATGATATAAATGATATACATAAAATAAGGTGTATGTCATGTAATTTTGTCCATCCATCCATCCATCCATCCTCTTCCGCTTATCCGAGGTCGGGTCGCGGGGGCAGCAAGCAGAGAGACCCAGACTTCCCTCTCCCCGCCACTTCTTCCAGCTCTTCGGGAGAATCCCAGAGGCGTTCCCAGGCCAGCCAGGAGACATAGTCCCTCCAGCGTGTCCTGGGTCTTCCCCGGGGCCTCCTCCCGTTTGGACGTGCCCGGAACACCTCACCAGGGAGGCGTCCAGGAGGCATCCTGATCAGATGCCCGAGCCACCTCATCTGACTCCTCTCGATGCGGAGGAGCAGCGGCTCTACTCTGAGCCCCTCCCGGATGACTGAGCTTCTCACCCTATCTTTAAGGGAAAGCCCAGACACCCTGCGGAGGAAACTCATTTCAGCCGCTTGTATTCGCGATCTCGTTCTTTCGGTCACTACCCATAGCTCATGACCATAGGTGAGGGTAGGAGCGTAGATCGACTGGTAAATTGAGAGCTTTGCCTTACGGCTCAGCTCCTTTTCACCACGACAGACCGATGCAGAGCCCGCATCACTGTGGACGCCGCACCGATCCGCCTGTCGATCTCACGCTCCATTCTTCCCTCACTCGTGAACAAGACCCGAGATACTTGAACTCCTCCACTTGGGGCAGGATCTCTCCCCCAACCCTGAGAGGGCACTCCACCCTTTTCCGGCTGAGGACCATGCTCTCGGATTTGGAGGTGCTGATTCTCATCCCAGCCGCTTCACACTCAGCTGCGAACCGATCCAGAGAGCTGAAGATCACGGCCTGATGAAGCAAACAGGACAACATCATCTGCAAAAGCAGTGACCCAATCCTGAGTCCACCAAACCGGACCCCTTCAACACCCTGGCTGCGCCTAGAAATTCTGTCCATAAAGTTATGAACAGAATGGTGACAAAGGGCAGCCCTGGCGAGTCCAACTCTCACTGGAAGCGGGCTCGACTTACTGCGGCAATGCGGACCAAGCTCTGACACCGGTTGTACAGAGACCGAACAGCTCTTATCAGGGGTCCGTACCCCATACTCCCGGAGCACCCCCACAGGATTCCCGAGGGACACGGTCGAATGCCTTTTCCAAGTCCACAAAACACATGTAGACCGGTCGGGCAAACTCCCATGCACCCTCCAGGACTCTGCTAAGGGTGAAGAGCTGGTCCACTGTTCGCGACCAGGACGAAAACCACACTGTTCCTCCTGAATCCGAGGTTGACTATCCGGCGGACCCTCCTCTCCAGAACCCCCGAATAGACTTTTCCAGGGAGGCTGAGGAGTGTGATCCCTCTATAGTTGGAACACACCCTCCGGTCCCCTTTTAAAGAGGGGACCACCACCCCGGTCTGCCAATCCAGAGGCACTGTCCCGATGTCCATGCGATGTTGCAGAGGCGTGTCAACCAAGACAGTCCTACAACATCCAGAGCCTTAAGGAACTCGGCGATCTCATCCACCCGGGGCCCTGCCACCAAGGAGTTTTTTGACCACCTCGGTGACTTCAGTCCCAGAGATGGGAGAGCCCACCTCAGAGTCCCCAGGCTCTGCTTCCTCGTGGAAGGCATGTTAGTGGGATTGAGGAGGTCTTGAAGTACTCCTCCCACCGACCCACAGCGTCGAGTGAGGTCAGCAGCGCACCATCCCACCATATACGGTGTTGACACTGCACTGCTTCCCTCCTGAGGCGCGGACGGTGGACCAGAATCTCCTCGAAGCCGTCCAAAGTGCTTCTCCATGGCCTCTCAAACTCCTCCCATGCCCGAGTTTTGCCTCAGCAACAACGAAGCGCGTTCGCTTGGCCTGCGGTACCTATCAGCTGCCTCCAGAGACCCACAGGACAAAAAGTCCTATAGGACTCCTTCTTCAGCTTGACGGCATCCCTCACCGCCGTGTCCACCAACGGGTTGGGGATTGCCGCCACGACAGGCCCCGACCACCTTGCGGCCACAGCTCCGGTCAGCCGCCTCAACAATAGAGGCACGGAACATGGCCCATTTGGACTCAATGTCCCCACCTCCCTCGGGGCGTGGTTGAAGTTCTGCCGGAGGTGGGAGTTGAAGCTACTTCTGACAGGGGACTCTGCCAGCCGTTCCCAGCAGACCCTCACAACACGTTTGGGCCTACCAGGTCTGACCGGCATCTTCCCCCACCATCGAAGCCAACTCACCACCAGGTGGTGATCAGTTGACAGCTCCGCCCCTCTCTTCACCCGAGTGTCCAAGACATATGGCGCAAGTCCGGCGACACGACCACAAAGTCGATCATCGACCTGAGGCCTAGGGTGTCCTGGTGCCAAGTGCACATATGAACACCCTTATGCTTGAACATGGTGTTCATTATGGACAATCCATGACGAGCACAGAAGTCCAATAACAAAACACCGCTCGGGTTCAGATCGGGGGGGCCATTCCTCCCAATCACGCCCTTCCAGGTCTCACTGTCATTGCCCACGTGAGCATTGAAGTCTCCCAGCAAAACGAGGGAATCCCAGAAGGTATGCCCTCTAGCAACCCCTCAGAGACTCCAAAAAGGGTGGATACTCCAAACTGCTGTTCGGCGCATATGCACAAACAACAGTCAGGACCCTTCCCCCACCCGGCGGAGGGAGGCCACCCTCTCGTCCACCGGGGTAAACCCCAATGCACAGGCTCCAAGTCCGGGGGCCATAAGTATGCCCACACCTGCTCGGCGCTCTCACGGGGCAACTCCAGAGTGGTAGAGAGTCCAGCCCCTCTCAAGAAGATTGGTTCCAGAGTCCAAGCTGTGCGTCGAGGTGAGTCCGACTATATCTAGCCGGAACCTCTCGACCTCGCGCACAAGCTCAGGCTCCTTCCCCTTCAGAGAGGTGACATTCCACGTCCCAAGAGCCAGTTTCTGTAGCCGAGGATCAGACCGCCAAGGTCCCCGCCTTCGGCCACCACCCAACTCACACTGCACCCAACCTCCTTGGCCCCTCCCATAGGTGGTGAGCCCATGGACTTGCAAAATGCAAATTAAGAGGGAAAATGTTTGACATGAAGAATACGAATGAAACTGCACTAGCGAGTCACAAGAAAGGAAAAAAAAAAATACTGACAATGGTAGCAAGAAAAATGATTGGAATTGACACCCTGTTCAACTCCTCTTTGGCTAGCAAAGCAAAGGTTTGCACAATTCCCTTATGCAATGACATAACGAGGCAAACAAGGAATTCCATGTCAAACACTAATGTACTGTCTACTGAAGATTTGTAGGCACAGAAAGTAATTGAGTCACACTATTCTTACAAATCGTGCACTAATTTTGGACAGCTATTGAAAATAATATTTACTTACAGCGAAATCCCACCTAAATGTTTATGTAGTGAAACAAAATGTGCATATTTTACTACATTTGGTATTGCTCCTTATTGTAAATCATTGCTTGTCAGAGAAGTGTCTCAGAAAGCTGGGAATACCCTTAATTCGAATGAGACCCTTGGAGTTCATGTTCTTTACAATGCATATCTTGATAAATGCAGGTCAAAAGGATAGGAATTGGACTATACTGTTTCCAGCCTCTGTTGGCTGTTCAAATACAGTACGTCACACAGAGAAGACTTTGTTAAAATTGCAGGTTGCAAACCATTTATGCTGAAATTTTCCCAACACTGCTGGATAGAAAATGAGGTTGTATGTAAAAGAGCATTAATGCCTTCTACAGGTATATCCTGAATAATGCTGCTATGCAGTAAGCACCACAATAATTTTTGAATTTTAATTCTGATTATTAGTTTTAAGTAGTGTCACACACGTGCGAATAGGAGGCAGCTAAAGGGCTTGAGTAATTGTAATAAAACATCCCACCAGGGGGCGGCGGAGTGCGCTGACTGTCTTTCTCAGTTCCCTAGAGACCTTTCCCGGGAAATCCTGCAGGGTTCCGGCCCCTCTGATGACGTCACTTCCGAAGCTGGTCCCTTTGATGACATCAGTACCTCTCAAGACTTTTAAAGTCTCCATTTTAGGCTACTATAGCCAGTTGTGTTTTGGACTTTGTGATATGCACATCATTTGTTTGAAAAGAAAACCCTTTTGCAGCTGGGAAGAACAATATATGGGTGGCTGCCTCAAACCTTTATGATGTCTTGGACTCGTTTTTATGACAGTGGCGTAGTTGGCAGGATGAAGTCCCAGAAGAAACCGGGACTCGGACATATAATTAACCAGGTAGGAAAGTACCAGGGCCGAGTTTCGGGGGAGTACATTTGGGGGTCAGGAAGGACTCAGTACAGGCTCTGCTCCTCAAATACAACGCCGGGCTTATAACCTACCAAATGGAGAATGTAAAGGGGACATACAGACGTAGGCTGGTTTCTGGGGATGAAACAAAAGGGCTTATTATGTTCTCTCAGAGGAGACAACTGAGCCACCCATTGGGACTGAGGTCCCAGATAAATATGGGCTATCCCCAGTCCAGCAGGTAAAAATAATAAAAAACTGGACTCTTGATCCAGAGAGATCAGTCCAGGAGCAGGCTATGGCCTTCTGGGAGCAGGTGGCTATGTGGCTAAGGCCATTTGAATTAACCACCTGCGAAATAGTTAAACAGGTAGCCTGTCTCCTCTTTTTAAAAGGTCTCCCTAAAAACTTTGCCCAGCCAGACTGGGGTGAATTCCATTCTATGGAAGAGCTTATAAAGCTCTTGAAAACATCAGAGCCAGTCTCAAAATCTGGGAGAGCAGAACGGCACTGTAGTGGATTTCCTAGAGATCATGTTCTACTGAATAAGTCTCTTACACATACATCGGAGCCTGTTTCTGAGTTCCCAGGCTTGCAACCTACCTGGGAGTGAGGCGGGATGTAGGTGGAAGGGGGGAGATAGTTTGTGTGCTCTTGCCAACCCCCTAACGTGTTCAAATACAGGATCTGTAGTCATTAATGGTTATAAGCTACTTGCCCAGTTTGATTCCGACAGCAACGTTTCCATTGTTGATTGCTGATATGTTTTACCGCAACAGAGAATTAAAAAAAAGACCAGTGTTAAATGTATTCACGGAGACATCCGGATGTACAACACCGCCCTATGTTTCGTGAGTCAGGGAGGATTGCTAAAAAACATCCCATGGCGATCCACCCTAATCCTCCCTTCTCAGCGATTCTAGGACGGGACTGGTCAGAAAATAAATGCGGTAAACTATTGACTACTCCTGATAAAAACTTAGGCCTTGTTGTAGATGGGGATAACTCGTCTCAAGGTGTCTCCACGCCATGTACATAGCTGAGATACGGAAGCCCACGAGGAGGACGGGGAGATTCCTGGTCTGTCGCAGGCGAATACGTCATCCACCTGCGCCTCAACGATCTGGGAGGAATCCCCTCCCCTTGAGGTCAGACCGGACCCTCTCTCCGACATTTACTTTCAGTTCAAACAAACACCAGCTTCTTTTAAAAGGGAGCAGTAGAACAATGACTCCCTAAAATTTGCAAAAATGCAGTAGTCCTTGTCAACGGCCAATGCACACAACAGCCCATGCCACAAGGACCTCACTTTGTAATAGAAAATGATCTATTATATCGGGTCGTGGAACATTGGGCGGAGTTTTGGAAACTGTTGTTAATTCCACGAACTTACCAGCGGCAGGTTTGTGAATTAGCTCACGCCCACCTCCTTGGAGGCCATTTAGGCTCCGGAAAAACTTTAGAACGGATTAAGCTCAGATTTTATTGGCCGGGAATTAATGAGGAGGTTCGCCGTTTTTGAATTTCTTGTCCAGAATGTCAATTGCGGCAGATTCCTAGAAAGAACTGTGCTCCTCTCGTTCCCCTTCCCTTAATTGATGTCCCCTTTGAACGAATCGGAGTCGATATTGTAGGATCGGAGTCGATATTGTAGGACCCGTGGATCCCTCAGCCCGAGGACATAAATATTAGTCCTCATGGATTATGCGACCCGATATCCGGAAGCTGTTCCCTTGTGCTCAGCTACATCTAAAGCAATCGCACAGGAACTAGTAGGAGTATTTGCGCGTGTTGGTATTACTAAAGAAGTCCTAATGGAACAAGGAACACCTTTTATCTCGGAGACGTTCAGGGAAACGGCCAAGATACTGAAAATAAAGCACTTAAAAACCGTGATGTATCATCCTCAAATCGACGGTCTAGTGGAGAGGTTTAATCAGACTCTCAAGCAGATGCTTCGCAAGGTGGTCAGCGAGGATGGGAGGAATTGGGATCAACTCCTCCCCCTCGTTCTCTTTGCCTATCGGGAAGTCCCACAAGCTCACTTTTTAAGTTGTTATACGGACGACAACCCCGGGGTATATTGGATATTTTGAAAGAAGCTTTGGACGGAGAGGCTCTTCCCTCTACAAATATTTTGGAATATATTGCACAGTTACGCGATAGATTTGAGAAAATTAGACCTATTTTAAAAAGTCATATGGAAGAGGCACAAGCAGCACAGGCCCGTTATTATGATCGTGGCATGACACTCCGAGAATTCCAGCCGGGGGATCATGTCATGGTATTAATTCCCACCTCTCATTCTAAATTACTCGCCCATTGGCAAGGCCCTTATGAAATTAAGGAGAGAAAAGGATTGGTCGACTATTTGGTGAAACAACCCAATCGCAGACCAACTGAGCGGGTTTATCATGTGAACTTGTTAAAGCCATGGAAGGAGAGGGAACCAGATCCCTCCTCCGCTCAGCCCTGCTCATTCTTTGCTCACATAGACACCCTTAATTTCGGCGACAAAGACGGGAGCTGGAATCAGCTACCCTGTCCGTCTCAGAGGTAGTGAGTGAAAAACCCGGAAGGACCTCTCTGATTGCGCACGACATAGTGACTGAACCAGGGGTAATAGTCCGAGAGCGCCCCTATAGACTTCCTGAGGCAAAGAAAGCAGAAGTGGAGCTGGAAATCAAGCGGATGCTGGAACTAGGAGTGATTGAGAAAAGTTATAATCCCTGGCCCCCCCTAGTTGTCTTGGTTAGTCAGCCTGATGGCAGTTGGAGGTTTTGCAATGACTTCCATCGACTTAACCAGGTCTCCCTTTTTCATGCTTACCCCATGCCTCTTCGTGGATGACCTCCTCGAGACACGTGAACAAGCTGAATTTTTGACCACAGTTGACACGACAAAAGGGTACTGGCAGATTCCTTTAACGGACTCCGCGAAGGTCAAGACCGCATTCAGCACTCCTAGCGGACACTGGCAGTATTGTGTTCTTCCATTCGGGTTACACAGGGTTCCTGCGACTTTCCAGCGTCTGGTGGACAAAGTGCTCCAACCCCATAATGCGTATAGTGCTGCCTATCTGGATGACGTAGTCATCTATTCCAGCACATGGAAAGAACACGTACAGCAGGTCACTGCGGTATTGCGGACACTAGGAGAAGCCGGGCTTCGTATTAACCCCAAGAACTGTTTCTTTGGATTAAAAGAAGCTAAATATTTGGGCTACCTGGTGGGTCGGGGTACTGTGAAACCACAGTGTTCAAAAATAGATGCCATTGTTAAATGGTCCCATCCGAAAACGAAGAGGCAGGTACTACCGCTGGTTAGTACCTCGGTTTTCAGAGAGAGCGGCGCCCTTGACTGATCTTACAAAGAAGAGGGCTTCTAATCATGTGACACAGGCTTGGGGGCCGGGCTGAGCCAAGGCGTCGATGGTGTTGAACACCCCATCATGTACTTGATCCGGAAACTGTTGGATCGAGATAACAGGTATGAAACGGTGGAAAGGGAAGCCCTTGCGATCAAATGGGCGATTACGCAGTTGAGGTACTACCTCTTGGGCCAGGAGTTTACTCTAGTGATGGATCATGCTTCTTTACAGTGGATGGCCCTTCACAAGGAGTCGAATCCACGGGTCACTAGGTAGTTTCTTGACCTTCAACCCTACAAGTTTTCGCTTATTTATCATAAGGGTTCCCTCCATGCCAACACTGATGCTCTCTCTCGTGCCCATGACCTCTCGGTGCAGGACACCTGACCCGATGGGTCTGGGCTGAGGGGGGGGGGCCTTGTCACACACGTGCGAGTAGGAAGTAAATAAAGGGCTTGAGTAACTGTAATAAAACATCCGGTCAGGGGGTGGCGGAGTGCGCTGACTGTCTTTCTCAGTTCCCTACAGACCTTTCCCGGGAAATCCTGCAAGGTTCCGGCCCCTCTGATAACGTCACTTCCAAAGCCGGTCCCTCTGATGACGTCACTTCTGGTTCTGGCCCCTTTGATGACATCAGTTATTCTGAAGACCTTTAAAGTCTCCATCTTAGGCTACTATAGCCAGTTCTGTTTTGGACTTTGTGATATGCACATCGTTTGTTTGAAAAGAAAACCCTTTTGCAGCTGGGAAGAACAATATACGGGCGGCTGCCCCAAACCTTTATAATGTCTTGGACTCGTTTTTATGGCAGTAGTATTTCTTTTTTATTTACTGAACAAAAAATTGTCATTAAATATATTCCTTACATACACATGGTTACTACAATCATGTAGTCCATGAGAATCATTATTTTATATCTCATCGCACTGCAAAAGAAAAATAGGCATTTCTAAGTTTGTCACTCTCCAGGCTCTACAGACAGTGTATAGACAAAATCAGTAGCACCATTTTTGGCACTCACTCTCTAAATCATAAAGTAGGCCTAATTATTACTTATGTTGTTGAGATGCAAAATGTAATTATTGCTCTATTCAATAAAATTATATCTGATTACTACTTGATTACATTTAACTTGCTCATCTTCTTACCAATACAATCATAGATTAAAGCGAGAATAGTGCCACATCTACTGTATACTGCAGCACAAAACATTCACTCTGTTCATTTTGCACAAAAGGACCCAAAACCACATTCAAAGTGAGATCTTTTAAATATATAACTGCACAAATATGGTTTATTTGATACTGTACGTTCTAGCCTAACTGTTGTATCATAAAACATTTCTGACTGTGTAAGTCCAATTTAAACTTAACTTCAAAGGGGCTACAAGTTAGATATATTGTATAGCAGGGGTTCACAACAAGTTAATCTGAATGGCTGTTTTAATTCCAAAACTATGTTTGTGAATATGAGTTTCAGAAAAGTTAACGTATGAAAAACTCAAAGAATATTTGGTTAATAAAACATGTCATAGAAGGTTGGTTCTTTCAGAAGAAAAGGCTGTAAGAATATTTTTATTGTAAATGACTGAATGGCTAGTTTTCATATATTTATGCATTTAATTCTTGAATTAAATACAGTATTAATGTAGCAAATGTTCAGTTCTGCAAGTTGACCTGATAGGTTAACAAGTGAAATAGTTTCTTTATCTCGCTTTACTATCCAGTCACTAATTACACTGGATAACAATTTTTTTCAACCATTTTGCTTCCTGTTGATCATATACAGCTTTATTCTGAACATAAATATAATTTCAGATGCAGAAATAGTAAACGCATCCTTTAATTAACTTGTACAGAACATTTCCAAGAGATGAATTTAATTGTTGTATTCACGGATTATTAATATTTTTACAGTAGCAGTTGTTAAAAAAAATGTTTTTTGAGGAAAAAAATACCCTTGATTGAAGATTCATTTTCGTAACATAGTGCATCCTCCAGGTACCCCTTGTTTATGGTAATCCTCTTCCTTGATTTTTATTTATGTTTGACATTTACATTTTTTTTTTGCACTTTTTAAATTAATGCTCCATTTTGGGGCTTTGCACTCCTGAAAATTTGGGGCATGGCTGCCTTGGGTAAAGCTGACCAGGGAAGATCTGTTTACGTTTTTGTTTATTTTGAGGCTTTTTCACCCTTTTTTCCAGTTTTGTATTGCTGCATCACATCAGTCATAGATCCTCAGTCATATGAACTGCAATGAGGATGTTCTCATCAATCATGTCCTAAAGCAAGAAATCCTCCACGAAATGGCTCTGTGATGACATTATCATCATACCATAAAACTACTGTACAAATAAAAAAAACAATAATACAAATGCATTTTAGCAGTATATCCCTTGCAATGAAAGACATATACTGTATAGCCCATACTAGTTTAAGGTACCGCTATCTTATTATAGCACCTCACAAGGTGACTAAAGGTCACAAATAACCCCATTAACAGTATTTTGTAGGAAAAACATAAAACTTTAAAAGGCAAAATCAAGAAAATTGGTATACCCCTTGATGGACATGCACATAGGCAAGCAAATGTCGGGATGTTAAAGAAATCTGAGAGTAGCCACAAAGCACTAAAACACTAAAAACATAAAAACCCAAATTAACAAATGTTAGGAACAAATACTGAGTAAATAAATAGCATGATTTAAGTCTCTGGAAACATACAAAGATTTATTAGAAGTATGATCAAACAAGTTTATATAGCACTCCTTTCTTTAATGACTGTGCAAGTAGCTTAATGCAGAGGCTTCTCCATTCTTTAATTATCTACCCAATCAAACATCTGAGGCATGACACTGAAATAACTATTAGGATTATAGATTCATCACAAACAGTCGGACACAATGAAGTGGACAAACTTTTGAAGCTTTTTTGTCTTCATGTTTTGATGAATTTAGGCTGTTCTGGGTGAAGATGTGAGACAAGTGAATCTAGAAAGCAGGCAGTGTATTTTTGGTTGCATGTAAAGATACAGATATATAATCTTTGATAACAGTAACACAGTCCAGGGTTGGGTATGTACAATAAGAAACAATGATGCTCACTGGCCTGCCACTGTGGGATTAAAGAGACCAATGGGTACCTATCATAGGTACCCCACACTCAGTTTTCCTGGAGAGTACAAAAGACAAGGACATTATTACGGGAATTTAGCATGCTCTGTGCAACCTTAGTGGTGCTCAAGCAGCTGTCAAGAAAACACTTCAGTATATTATGGCTACAATTCATACTGGAAGCAGGTGCTCCAGCATAAATGTTGTAATGAAAATGAAGGATTTAACATTTTATTGTGCTCTAGGACAGGTATAAAATGCTGGGCATTTGCTGGTTCATAAATAAGGGTTAAATAAAATAAAATGATATACTAGAAAAAAATGCAAAAAGACTATTCATCTACAAAATATTTATGCACATTGTTTTATAATAAATGTGTGCTACAAAAAGGAATTTATAAACACCATATTAATTGCTGAAAAATATCCTGTGCTATCAATTTAAGAAATACATTAAAAGTGTTGTAACACTGCTTGTAATGGCCTCAAACTAATCCACTTATAATGGAGATGTAGCTACATCATCATATTTCTTTTTCACTACCAATTTCATTTCCATATCTGAGTATTTATTATATGGAATTGCAATTTTCTTTGATTTTTAAGTTTCCCGCTGACGTTTTAGTTTCCTATACAAAGACATAACTCTAATGTTTATTTACTGGTCCCAGGAGGGTTTTCTTTAGGTCTGGTATAGTCATGTCAATCAAGCTCTTTCACAACTTTATTATAGGGAAAAACAAATTAAAAACTGGCATAATTAATTTTTAGTTAATTAAGAGAAAAATAACACTTTGTTGTAAAACAATATTTATTCATGAAAAAACATTCCAACAATAACATAAGGGGTTAAATTAGCAATCATTGCATGAATAATACTGATGACTAAAAGATTAGTATGTAGAATAATAATCTCTATATACATTGTCTCCTTTTTACACTTAAGATAAGTGTTATAGTTATACTAATTTGATATAAGCTGTTTAGTAATGCTTAATTTAAACCTGTAATTTAACTTACACAATATAATTTAGCTGTAAGACTGGTAACCTTGTCATTTTTAGACCACCCACCATCATGTAATATATGTTATTACAAGTTCACTTTAATTAGGTACTAAATATGAAGTTTTTTTGATTTATACTTCACATTTACATAAAGATATATTAAAATTAAAAATAAATACCACTTTTTAAGAATGTTTTCCTAACTATTCATTGGTATTTAAAACATGTAGATATTGTTTACAGGCAAGTAAGTACATTTGCATTGTTTGGAAAACATGAGAATGTTTGTAGAATAGTTTCTATTATTATATATTATTAATAAATAATTCAGTAGCAAAATATTGTCTCTAGTTCTCAAATGGACATTTCCTTAGAAGTTTAATTTTCAAGCATGTAAAAATATACCTTTTGTTTTACCAAGAGAATATATTAATATTTTACATAATTTATACATTTTTAATTTACATTTTTTGACTACATCTTGCCTGAAGAAAGGGCCTTAGTTGCCTTGAAAGCTTGCATATTATAATTTTTTTAGTTAGCCAATAAAAGGTCTCACCACATTTTTAATGAATATTAATGGATTCGAGAAACAGAAACACCACTAAGTGAGGATTGAAATTTCGGACAAAAACCCTAACTTTCCTAATCTGCTAGAGTCACTTTCCACTTAGTTTATCCTAAAACATAACATTGTATGTAAAAGTAAGTTTAATATACTCATCCTCCTGGCGGTTTAAATTTGCTTCCAATAAAAATATATATGATCACCAGTCTAACTTTATTTCTTCTCATTATTCATCTGAGCCTCAATGATTCACAAACAAGATTCAGCCTATGGAGAACAGGCAGTCATACGTTTATTCTGTTTTCTTTAAATCTGGATTTATATGCAGAATTTGACTAGCTGCTCTCTCTATAGTTGCCACCAAAGGCATTTCGTCTTTCATAATTAATCAGACCAGATGTTACTTTCAAACATCTTCATTTTATAAGGATTTCTGCAGTAGTGTTTAAAGAAATTTAGAAGATTATTCTTGGGGGTTAGGACAATCTCGTGGATAATCCTTGCCATTACAAAAGTGCTTCCACCAAATAAACACATTTTATTATTTTTATAAATTACTTGTATTTGAAAAGTATATTTGTATCCAAATATTACATGATAGCAAAAGGCATTTAAATATTTAGTTAGATTATTAGAAGATGATAATTATATTTAATATAATATGAGAACATTTTGTTCTAATTATCAAACCTGTTACCATTAAATCTGAGTAAAGAATTATTTCATTATATATTCACTTTTAATTGTAGAGAGAAGAAATGGCAGCGGAATTAGAAATCAAAGTTTAATCAAATCATACGGGGTGTGGAATCACATAGTTTAAAATATTTCCATGACTTATCTGGCTTAAAAATGAAAAAGAGAAGTTTGAAGTGGTACAAAAAACAAACTAATAAGTCGAAAAGGAATTTACCAGCAACATGCAAATACATAAAAAACATAGCAACCCTGAAATCCCTAACTTTAGATGGAAAAAAGGGCTGATATTATCAGCCCAATCTAACAGAGTTCAGGATGACAGCTCTCCTGGCCACCACTGGTAGCAAGGCAGGAAAATGTTATTACTGGTGCTTGAACCAGTGCTTCACACTCACACAGGGTCAGTTTGGAATTATAAATTAAACCATCATGAACGTCATTGTGGATTGGGAAGAAAAAAAGAATACCTTTTGAAAAAATCCCAGCAGGACAAATGAAGAATATGCAAGCTCCACACAGATAACTGAGTTTCGAGCTTTGGATGCTGAATCCATGACATGGCAAAAACTAACCAGTGTACCTCCATGGCATCCATGAACCCAAGTTTCAAACAAATACTTACTGCCTTAGGAGCACGTTAGCCTTTAATTTATTTTTACTTTTGTTTTTTTTTCTGTCTCCTGCACACAGCAAGAATCCCAAAGCTCATTTAGACATATAGTATGTGTAAAAGAAGGGTTCAGGGACCTCTGGAAATGCGCTAATTCACAGGGTTTAGCCAGGCCCACCGCCAGAAATATTTGGGCCCCAGACAACTGGGTACGCGTGGGCCCCTCTGCCTTCCCCCGGGTCCCCACATGTCAAAACCTTCAAATACGTATACAAAATGATCGAAATGTAGTTTATCCGACAGTGACAATGCTGCACTTATGAATACCATACTTGATGAGTTAAGCCTTCTCGCACATCAAAATCTGACTGCGAGAAGGAAAGCCAGTGCTAACGGAAGCTCGTAGCGGAATTGAAACAATATATTAATTAGATAGGCCTATGTATTATCTAATGTGTAACGATACAATTATAACAATGCAATGAATAGGAGTAACATTTGAACATTTTAATATAAATAATTATTACATACTGAATGATTTATTATTTGTTTCTTGAAGTTGAACAGCATTAGTCTGACAAGAACAAGTTACTGCGATGAGGAGGACCACCTTCTTATTTTCATATTAGCAAAACCAAGCATTGACTTCATTGAAGTTTATCTGACTCGCAAGTTCGTGCTCAATTGAAATCATTGACAGTCCATTTAATCTTTCTTTGCGCATAGTAGAACGCAAATAGTTTTTTATAATAGCCAACTTGCTGAACAATCGTTCTCCTTGAGCCACTGACACAGGAAAACAACAAAAGATCCTCAGAGCAATACAGACTTCACTAAATATTCCTTCTAACCCGAGTGAATAAATTGAGTTCAAAATATCCAAGTGGATTAGACAACGCAGAGGCAGACGCTTCCTTGACGTTGAATGTCGCACCGTATACATGCTTCAAGTGAAGCAACTTGTCTTTCAAAAGGCTGGTAAGATCACATGGATATTTAATTAATAAATCTGCACAAGAGGATGAGATATCTTCAGAAGTCAGACTTCTAAAATTTTGAATTGGGTTGAATAGTTTGCAGATCTTGTCCAAAACTTCGAACTGATGGTTCATCTGCGCAATCACAGAATCCAAAATCAAATACAACACTTCTCTGGTAATCTTAGCTTCTGCTGGTTCCTCAACGCCATCATTGGATGTTTCAGAATCTGAGCATAAATGTCTTGGCCTTTTGCGGCGACGCCACACCATCTTCAGTTCTGTAGGAATTCCTAATTCTTTGGATACATTCTGTGCTTCGGTGAAAAACATGTGGCAATTTTCTCTCAACTGCAGTAAATCATTTGAGAGATCCTTGATGTTACGTGACACGATTTCAAGTGAGATTGCCTTTGATTGGAGTATCAGATTTCTTTCATTGATACACGTCAAAATTTTTAGCCAGAATGCTGCCATCAACACTGCGGTGAAGGAAGAGAAATATGTTTTCAGTCCATGTGCTTCGCTTCTAATTTTTTTTGTGTACTTTGTTGAGGACATCACTTTCTCTAGTACAGGAAGAATGCTAGGCAACTTCTGAGCAATTGGATGCATGGCATCAACTCTTGAACTCCAGCATGTGTCACTGATTATGCAGAGAGCATCCTGTTGCTTCCAGCAAGAGATTCCATCTTTCTGGACAAGAGCTGAACAATTTGTAGAGGCGATTCACGCTTCCAAAAAATGTTATGGCATCTCTGCAACACGATGCAGCATTTACCCCGATCAGATTCAACGTGTGAACTGCATCATTCTTTTGTAGAATCCGCACTTGAACACCTTTCACTGTTCCCGCCATGTTTGCGCCGTTGTCAAAGCGCTGTCCATGACAATCTGCAAAATCAATTCCATGTTCGTCTAAGTGTGAAAGGTGTGCTTCTGCAATTTCTTCTCCTGTCTTCTGATTGCACGGGAAGAACTCCACAAATCTCTCCTGTATTGACCATTTGTTCTCATCGATCTTATGGACGTATCATAATATAAAAACATTTTGTTCTGTATGAGATACGTCAGATATAGCATCACATATAATGGATAAATAAATGGTTTCCCTTTTTTCAAGCAAAATCTTGTCTAGAACATGTTTTCCACATAAAGAAATGAATTTTTTTTGCGTCTGTCATGACAAATAATGAGTTCGCATTCTTTCGCCACGCTCTTTCTTGTCTTTGATGCACTCCAAGTGATGTTGCAGCAAAGGATCATAATGAGATATGAGTTCTAGTAACCCCAAAATGTTTCCATTGTGAGGGTTTCCTATGTCTTGAGATTGAAAGCTAGAAACAATGTAACATCCAAGAGTCTACGCAATAAGGCATTGAACTTGTCACTTTCAGTTTGGATTTGCTGTTGAAAGCTACTATAAACACCAAAAGAACCAGTAACTGATTTTTCCAAAAGCTTCCAAGCCACGTAAGAATCCCTATGCTGGGGATTTTTTTCGTGATTTTGTAATCTTTCGTAAAGAAACCTCCACTGCTGTTTCTTTGGATCATAACCTTCTTGTCTTGCCAAAAGGCAAGTAGAGACATAGTGGTCCAGACTTTTACCAGAAGAAAAGAGAAGGCACATAATGCAATATAGAATTTTTTTTTGAGCTGCTCCAGACAATCCAATCTCTAAGTAACTCTTCTCGACTATTGAACAACTGGGAATGTAACAGACTTTTGGAAAACCTTTTGCCAGTATAATCTGAAGGCATGTTTTTGATCATGTCTATTAACTGATTTTCAGTTTTTAAGTTAAATAAAACGATACACTGTCTGCCCCAGTCTTGCAAGTGTTCTGGCCATCGCCCAGGATAGCTGTAGTTGGGAAATTCGTTTTCATGTTCGGCAAAATTATCAAAATTATCATTTGCCTCTCCTAGTCCTAGTCCCGCTGCTAGTCCTATTGTCTTGACCTCAGTTGGAGTTGCAGATGTTTCATTTCCAGATCTGATAGTTGCACAACCGTGTTCTTCATCTGCGGGCCGCAAATCTTCATGTGGCAATTCCTGGTAGGATGTTAATGGAAAGGAAACATCTTCAGGTTCTGCAGAGGTATTAGGTTTAGGAGTATCACTGTGTTTAAAAAATTGGGCAATTACATTTTTGCTTTTCAATTCTTTTTCCAGTTTCTCCCTCTGTTTTTTGTTCCCATCGCTTTTGAGAACCAGACTTGTGTCAATTCATCCATCCATCCATCCATTTTCTAACCCGCTGAATCCAAATACAGGGTCACGGGGGTCTGCTGGAGCCAATCCCAGCCAACACAGGGCACAAGGCAGGAACCAATCCTGGGCAGGGTGCCAACCCACCGCAGGACACACACAAACACACCCACACACCAAGCACACACTAGGGCCAATTTAGAATCGCCAATCCACCTAACCTGCATGTCTTTGGATTGTGGGAGGAAACCCACGCAGACACGGGGAGAACATGCAAACTCCACGCAGGGAGGACCCGGGAAGCGAACCCGGGTCTCCTAACTGCGAGGCAGCAGCGCTACCACTGCGCCACCGTGCCACCCGTGTCAATTCATTGTATGTTCTATTTTGATCTATTTGGCAAATAATGATAATTTTATTATTCAAATGTGGGGATAAATAACAATTTATTTAAAAAGATGTTAGCTCAACTAACCTTGCTGTATTAAACTTCAAAGTTTTCAAAAAATCCGGGTGATCCAGAATCTTTAGTGATACACACAAAACCAACGCACACTCGTCACTGCTTTAAATGCAACAATAAACACCCAAGCGAATGAATTTTCAAACTACGGAGACGGACTTGTGCTACACCATACACATTAACATCCATGATAGTGCACAACAATATCGCTGTTGTCTGAGACAGAACAGCGCTTGTGTGTGTGAAACGGAAGTATTCAATTACAGCGGCGAAGTCAATCCATTATCCACGTACCCTGTACAACAAACATACTACTCAACATCAGGTTCAAACAACAGTTCAGTTCAGTTCAGTTACAACATCAGCATAAAAAAAAATCAAGCGTGAAGGGGCCCTCCAGAGTCTCATTTGTCCCCCTCTGACGGCAGGCCTGGTTTTGCTAACAGAAAGCTGAGTGCAGGAGTCACGGTCAGATGACTGGTAATATGAGACTGTTGAATTCCAGTATTTTGTATTTATTTAACATAAAAAAAACAAATGAAACAATATGGCGGAAAGAAAAGTCTCTGTCGTGAACAGGCCACCAACCACTTCCGGTCGAGGGCGTGACCTCATTAAACTTCCTTACAGTATGATTCTAAATTATTTTGTAGTTTTTATTTAGGATTTCTAATGACTATTATATTTTTCATTATATTTTGATAATGGGAAACAAGTTTAATTTTTTTTTCTGCTGTTCACTGCCATTTTGTGAACATTGTGAATGCTGTAACTAGTGATGTATGGAATTGAATTCCAGCAAAATTGTGTCATTGACAATGAAGAAAGTTCTTAATTTACTGTCTGAAAGGATTTTTATGCATTCATTTTTCATTTGTCAATCTGTTATTTACTATTCAATTTGTTGAGCCAACAGATATGTGTTGTATTTGTACTAGTAAGGTGACTCCCACTTTGCCAAGTAACATGACAGTGTTTGTTGATTGTGTTAGCAGCTTGAACCCAACAATGAAACTGAGGATAAGCCTGACAAATGACAACACACACAAGTCAGCAAAACTAGGTTCAAGTACTAACTGCTTTTATTAAAACCAAGCAATAAAATGTTTAAAAAGCAGTGCTTCAATAAAGTGCACACTGTGGAGGATAAAAGCAGAAATTCAAAAATCCAAATAAAACAGTCACTCAAATCCAGATAAAACCATTCTGGCATCGAGTCATTCCTCACTCAGCCTAGCACCTCTTTCACTCCATGTCTTCCCAGCTCACCCCAGCAGCTCTTCCAACTAGCAGAAATGCCAAAAGGTACGACCATCTCTCCTGACTGTAGCCCAGCCCGCTTCAACGTGCACAACTAGACCTCCGTCATCCCATACGCTAGAGCGCTGTTACCTGGATCCCTGGGAGGTTTGTTCTATATCCCTACTCCTTCACTGTTCAGCAGGGAGACTCTTCAGATTGCCATTCACTTCACTTCTCTTGAGGGACCCAGTCACCTGTCTCCTCACCTCTCCTCTGCACTCACTGCAGCTGCTGTCTGGTTTCCTCATGACTGTTCATGTTTCAGCTGTCCTCTGGACTTTCTTCTTTTGTATCTTTCCTTTGTCCATTCCCATTTTTTCCCTGTATAGCACTGATTGGATATAGATGCTACAATCGGCTGCTCTGAGGTGAGAATGAAAAACTTGACCGATCCGACCACATTTGCATGTGAATGTGTGATCGATTTACTCCAATCAACCTCTGAGCAGCCATGCACGTTCCCAAATACACCAGCACCCAACTGAAGCCTGCATGCTCTGGGGCACCCAGTTATTTTAAATGTCTCTCATGACAGTAATTGCAATCCAAATATTTTGTAGTTAGGAATGAACCTTGAAACCTCTCCGCACATGACCCCTGTAAATCCTCATCTACAGGAATCAAGAAACATGAAAGGGTGGTTGCTAAGTAGTGATGTGCTTCTGTATAGTGAGTTTTCCTGTGGAAGAAAACACAGTAATTTGCTTTTTGTTTTTATGTGGGAAATGTGCAGCATCTCTTATTAAAAAAACTGTGCAGTTGGTTAGCTACATTATTCAACTTAGGTGGAAATAGACAAGTAAATATGGAAGTGTGGATGAGACTCTGGGGAGCAACAATCCTTGCTTTCTATACCCCCAAAAAACGTTTAAAATCTCCCGAAAACTTTTTTACTGAGTTCTGCATTTTGAAATTTTAAAATCACCTGCAAAAAAAGTTATGATATGTTTCTCTCCGAGCAGCACGGTGACACAGTGGTAGAGCTGCTGCCTCGCAGTAAGGAGAGCTGGGTTTGCTTCCCGAGTCCTACCTGCATGGAGATTGCATGTTCTCCCCGTGTCTGTGTGGGTTTCCTCCGGGTACTCCGGTTTCCTCCTACAGTCCAAAGACATGCAGGTTAGGTGCATTGGCGATCCTAAATTGTCCACAGTGTGTGCTTGGTGTGTGGGTGTGTGTGTGTGTGTGCCCTGTGGTGGGCTGGCGCCCTGCCCGGGGTTTGTTCCTGCCTTGCGCCTTGTGTTGGCTGGGATTGGCTCCAGCAGACCCCCGTTACCCTGTGTTACGATATAGTGGGTTGGACAATGACTGACTGACTGACTGTTTCTCTCCTCAACTAGCCATGACTACTGTATATTATTTATTGCTGTTAGGTCTGCTGCAGATAACATGATGGTATTTATCAATTTGATGTGGCACAAAACTTCTTTTGGTTTACATTTAGTTTAGGAAAAGGCTCTAAGACATGATTCTGATCTTTTGATGAGTTGTTTTTAGTTTGATTTTTGGAAAACAGTTTTGGTTGTGATGGTCAGTACTTCCTGACATTTTGACCTTTACCCTTTTTGCTTGACCCTGTTAATTTTTTCTCATCACCCGATCCTTTATTCTGACATCTGACAAATAATCTTATTTGATGTCTGTTTTTTTTTCTCAGACCCAATTATAGCAGGAGCAGGATAACTTAATAACATAATTTACCTTCCCCTATATGATCAGACTTGAGTAACTATCGTTCTACACAACCTACTACAAAGCACAAAAATACACACCAATAATAAAGCAAATACATGAGGACAATAAAGATCCACACATAACAAAAAGTACTACATGCACAAAAATTCAAGCATGAGAAAAACTAGTGTCAAAAATATTTATAAACTGATGCCATCTGGCTTTCTACTTCAATCAGAAAATCTGTCAGTCTAAATGTGAATTACCTCATATTGCAAATGGCACAATGTCAATCATTAAAATAACTATTCAGGCATTTTGAAACACAGATTAAAAATTGGGATTATCAATGGTAAAATATAAAGATAAAAATGCACGTTCCCCATCAACCCATCTGTTGGAAGCTCATTTCCATGTTCTTCTTTTTTTTTAATTGCACTCACACCCAAAATAAAATGTGAGTCAGCATTTGATGTTACAGCTATAAGCAGAGACAACAAAATCATTATAAATGTCATCTTATTTTATCTTTCTTTTTTTTTTTCTTTTTCTTATTGTGTTTTGGCACATTATAATTGTTTACTTTAGATTTAATATTGCTTCTTTTTTCAGCATTTTCTGATTTTGGTGCTACTGGTTAAAGACTTGCATGGTCAACTACAGAACTTGTATTGTGTGCCTCTTAAGGTTTCAGGATATCAAAACATTCTTATACCTTTGTGGCTGTTGTAGAAAGCTAGAGAGAACAATAAGAGTAAGATCATCCTTAACAGAAACATACATGTGCCAGTATTCATTATACAGTAAGCAGAGGGTATTGATACCATACTGACTGCATGTTATATTTTAGTAAATAAAGGACATGTAGAGCATAAAAATGGTAATCCGTTTTCTGCATGTTTTACTGAAAGATGGCCACACCCACTAATCTGAATGAGGCTTCATTTGAGACACTGAACATTTGTCACAATGGCCGTAGGTCAGTCATAAAGTGTACAGGTCATTGTAACTGATTCTCTGTGTGTCTGGTGTGTAACACCAGTACTCATATTTTAACTGCCAGTACAAACTGATATTTGCATGTCGGTGGCTCCATGGCAGGTCCATGCAACACAGTATTTCTCACCTACTTGATTGTGCTGCTGGTGGGCTGCAAACTGACAAATTTGGTTTGTGAGTGGGTCACAGTGGGTCAGCTAAGCCACTGTTTCTTAATAACTGGGCCAAGACTCAGGCTGATGCTGGTGGATAGCGGGTTGTTATTGTTGGTTCATGAATAGGTCGCGAGTGGGTCTCCTGTGCAATTGGCAGTGTTACACAGTATCTTTCCCCGTTTCTAAGTGAGCTTGTTTCGCCAGGCGAGACACTCGATTGCACTAATTTCATCAAGGGGGTTGTTTGCAATTGCCGCTAGTGGGTCATCAATGAATTTACACTGGGGTGTAGAACCATAAAGCTTGGGAAACACTGGTGTAACACAGGTGGTGCAGGCTGAATGTATAAGAATTAGCTACATGGAGCAGCAGGATCAAAACATACCTTCATGGTCCATCCAAGAATGAGAAAACATATGACCATGTGAAATAATAATAACAAAAGATGTCATACTTTGATTTTGGCAATTAACCAACATTTTTACCCTGTTGTTTTCCTATGGCATTCTGCCATAAGTATGAATCAGCTTTAACTTGATCAGCCACAAATTGCTGCATGATGGCACAGATCAGCCAGAACATTAAAACCACTACAAGGTGAAGTGAATAACATTTGTAATCTTGTAACAATGGCACCTGTCTATTAGTGGGATATGTCACGCAGCAAGTACATACTGTAGTCACTGATTAATGGTAATGCGTTGGAAGCAGGACAAATGGGGAAGTGTAAGGCTCACAGCATTTCAAACTATCAGGTCTTGTAAGTTGTTCCCACTATGCAGTGGTTTGTACTTAGCAAAAGTTAACCAAGAAAGGACAATTGGTAACTGGTGATAGGGTCATGAGCATCCAAGGCTCATTAATGCACTTGGGAAATGAAGGCTGGCCCATCTAGTCCAATCCCACAGAAGGACTACTGCAGCACATATTGCTGAAAAACTTCATGTTGGCTATGGCAGAAAGGTGTCAGAACATACAGTGCAACACAGCTTGCTGCGTATAGGACTACCACCAAAAGCACCCATAATGGACACGTGAGCATAAGAACTTGACTGTGGAGAATGGAAGAAGGTGGCCTGGCCTGATGAATCATGTTTTCTTTTCGATCATATGAATGGTGCTGCAGCATCTGGATGAACGTGTGAGACGTTCTGAAAAGTGTCACTGGCATCTGAGTGAGGTGATAAAAGCATTGCCTATGGGACAGTGTGCTTGAACTAAATTAAAAGTTATAGGAATTTTTGGGGAGGCCAGTGACATGTGGATGCAACGAGCAAAGCTATGTAAATTAGGATAGGGTAATACCCTGGAGCATCACCCACAATTGGCCACTACGGAAACCTACTGCCATATAAAATCGGTGGAACGAATGCTAGTGGTCTGTCTGTCTTTGGACCATTTCTGGATTGTACAATCAGTAGGCACACAGAGAGAACCCTCCAAATGAACACAGCATTGAGGTTGTCTGTGAAGAAAGAGTGAGGAGTCTGTACTTGTGAAGTCTGCAAGGAACTTTGTAAATAGTATTTCTTTAACTTTTTGATTTCTCCTATGGAAGAGAATTGCATCGGATTAAAAAAAATATTTTCATTATTTTATTTTTGTTTTGCTCTTTTCTGCAACCTGCAGAATTCAATGTGCAGAACTTGAATATATTGTAATAGTACTTCCGTTTTGCCAACTCAAGTATTTATTGGACTTGGGATTTTTTAACAGAGCAGGAGTGGACACAAGTTTACATGACATCCAACTTTTAAAGTGTTTATGGTTTTGTGTTTGAACAATTACCTTTTTCTAATAAAGCACAATACATTTTTGTATTTTCAAGAGTCCATGTGCTTTCTCACATACCTCTAAACTTCATTTTGGTTATGAATTACTAGGAGCCCCATTGTCAAGGTTGTGCCACGGGTTCAAGGGCACAGGATTCCACAGGAAGAGATGGCAGCTGGATGCAGTATTTGAAAAGGGCAAGCTGGTTGAGGCAGTGTGATGCTCTGGGTGATGTTCTGCTAGAAAACTTTAGGGCCTGGCATTTACTGTATGTAGATGTTGCTTTGACAGGTACCACCTACATAAAGATTGTTGCACACCATGTACAACCCTTAATAGCAACAGTATTCCTTAATGACTGTGACCTCTTTAGGCTGGATAATATGCCCTGCCTCACTGCAAAAATTGTTCAGGAATGGTTTGAAGAATATAACAAAGAATGCAAGATTTTGATTTGGCCTACAAATTCCCCAGTTCTCCATCTAATTGAATATCTGTGGGATATGCTGAGAAAATTAGTCTGCTTCATAACTTCACCTTGCAGCTTACAGAGTGTAAAGGATTGGCTAGTAATGTCTTGGTGTTAAATACTACAGAACACCTTCAGAGGTCTTGTAGAGACCATGCCTTGACAGCTCAGAGCTGCTTTGGTGCCACAAGGGGGCCTGACACAATATTAGGCAGGTGTTTTTAATGGTGTGGATGATCAGTGCATATATCCAATCATAGTGTATGTAGCCTCTTTGTGCTGCCACTTTAGAAGTTGAAAATTTTCATTTTTTCATGTACTGTTTTCTCTCTAGTCAATACTTCTCTGTTGCTGTATCTGCTGATATGCAATTTGATTGATATTTATATAGCAAATGTATCAGCAAAGAACTGTGCAGAATCATTCAAATCTCATCAAAGATTTAAACAAGAAATATTTTCCTACCAGCAAGTTAACTTTGTGAAAACACATTTTACTTTCTATGTAAAAGTTTTGTGTTTATGTTACTTTTTAATAGGATATAATTTGACCATATTAATTTAGTGATCATCCAGTGTATTTCATGCTTGTAAACAATATTTGTTCTGCTTTTTACCCTCCTTGGAGTTAACCCCATGTGTGATTCTGGCTTGGAATTCTATACAATTATGGTAAACCATGAGTCAGACTCGGAGTGACATAGAATGATCTACAGTACTTTACATTATTAAGCCAGAATAGTGACCATATTCTGCTGCCATCTAGTGGAGGAAACAACCTCACAATGCAAAAAAATCATGAAAATTTCTATGTATTTGCCACTCTAAGGTAACTAATCAACATTTATCAGTGGGGCAGAACATCCAGCTAAAACACAATGGCAAATGAAAAGCTGTAAAGACAGTTTAAAAACAAATTGAAAGTGAATCATTGCTCAAATTGAGTGATAATGATGACAATGTGAATTGGTCATCAAATGTTAACATGGAATGTGAAACTGATGCTCAATATAACACCAAAGTGCCATCCAAAGTGCCATCATATGCTTTGTAAATTTCATCATGTGATGCTTCAGCACAGTGCAAAAATAGCTGTGTGACAAAAAGGCAAAATAATTGAGATCGAGTAGAAGGAGAAGCAAGATGTTAGCCCCTAAGCACTGTTCACAATGCGGCAACTGTTTTTGTTTGTGTCGGGAAATGTGTAACTCAATAAGCTTTTCTCTGTAGTAGCCTGCATAAGCGGCAGGTTGATCATGCAGATCAGGTGCTGATATTCTAAAAAGAAATTAACTTCTACTGCCCTGACTGAAACATTGGGTTGGTGTGCATATCACACAAAGGATGCATATACTGTAGCAGTGGCCACTATACACACCTTTTCTACTGTATAGTTGTTGTACCAATTGGTATTTACAGCACATGTTTCTATTACACATAACATGTTTCTTGTGCAAAACAATTAACATTTTTTGCCAATTTCTCCTGGAATAAACATAATGCTAAGAAAGCTACAGAGTACCAATAATCAGCATTAAAAATTACAGTTTTGGATGCAAAGCAATAATAAACTATGTAATTATTGGCCCTTTCTAAAATCCTTATTTTTAGAATTGCCTTTTAAACTAAAAAATCTTCAAATCCTGACTGGAGATGAACACAGTTTTGGACACAGCAGTCATAAGTTGGTAGTTTTAAGACAGGTTACCATCACTATCTGAAAAAAACAATACACAAAAAAAAAAAAACAAATAACGGAATAATTTCAATTCATTCGATTTGTAGAAATATGTCACAATGGGGAGGGCAAAAAACAAAATGGATGGATTCCAACAAGACATCCACAGAGACCTGTAAAGAAAGTGTCCCACTATCCTTTTGTCTGCCTTGATTCCAGTTGAGGTTGCCAATATTTCGTTTAATGTATTTTTTACATCAACATTAATAATTACCAAGACTGAACAAAACTTAGCAGTACAATTTAACAGAAAACGATCTAGTTACAAACGTAATACAAAATGTAAAAATGCTTAAAGATAGAAATCTGCTCTAGCAGTGTTCATGGGGGAGCAAAAGCTTCATAGTGACTTCCAATAGAAAGAAATCTTATCAGATATGCTGTATACCAACTGACCACCCAGTTTCATTCAGTATATTTAGCCGTATGGTTAACGATGCTACCATACATCTTTGAACACTCTGTTTGAATCCCTTTAAGTCCCTGTTAGTGTCAAGTCTGCAATTCCTCCTTGTTAGGATAATGCTGGGGCTCCTCCTTGATTTTTGTTTTGTTGGATTTTTCTATTTGTTTTCTTACTCTTTTGTTATTTCTGTCTGTTTGTATTTGTGTCTATTGTCATGATCTATTTTTCCTCAATACCTGTTAATTGGTTTAATTTATTTAATTTTGCTATTTCCTGCTTGTGTTTTGGTTAATTTTGTTTTGTTAATTGGACCAGTGGGAGCTGAGCCTCCTAATCATGCAGGTGTGCTGCCATATGTGCAGTCAGCTTACTGTCAATGTTAGACCCTCTCAATCCACACTCTGTATTTGCTGGGGTATGGTTTTCCTTTTTCTTTGTCTTGGCTCTGGTAAAATGGAGTAGGCCTGTCTTTTTCTGCTATAGATTGTTTTTATAATTTTTTTTATTCTTGATTTTTTTTAAAAGGATTACGGCTTAGGGATCTTCCTTGCTTTGAGTATTTAGTTCTGTTTACTATCTGTAAAAGAGTTATTGCTTGATTTAGGTTAGGTTTTTGTTCCTAATTTTTGGGAGCTTTTACTCTCTATGCATGTATTAATTGTCCCATTCTGTTGGTATTTTGTTGAAGGTTTATTTATTTTTGTTTTCATAATTTTCTTTAATTATTTTAAATTAAGTAATTCAATGAATGTATTTAATCCTGTTTTCCTGCAGGTTTCCTTTTTCATGCAATAATATTAGAACAAGCTTGCATATTGTAATCTTTTTAGCCAATAAAAGGTGTCATTTTGCTTAACTTCTCACTACAATATGGGAGGGAATGATAAGTTCCTAAAGAAAAACCCAAGCAATGATGCATAGCTTACTTTGATTAGTAAATCTAAATTAACTCCATATGTAATATTGTATTCAAATAAGCAGTTCAGAAAATATATTACATAGTGATAAGTGAGGAGTTGTATAAAATACCTACATAACACAATTACATACGGTATATGGGATAATTGCATAGAAGCATAAGGAAACAAAAGAATAAAAAAATAAAAACGTTTGCCCTGTGGGCCTTTCAATGCAGTTTCTGATCTCTGGCTGTCAAGTGAAATAGATGTCCCATTTGATAATATTCACAAAATCCTCTGTTTCTCACCTACCTTGGCAGGCAGTGTGGTGTAGTGGCTAAATGACTATACTTTAAACCACTAGCTTGCCGTTAAGTTCCTGCATAAAACTCACTTTTTAAGAAAATCAGTCTGTGCTACATTTGTAATTACATAATCTGTAAACAGTTCTTTTGCAAACTGATATTCTACATAAAAAGCCTGGGCCAAGAATGAAATATAAATCACAAACTTAAGAAGTGTAACACTTTGGGTGGTGGTTGAATCTCATTTTGCTTTGTGTTTTTCTTCTGTCTGTTTTTCCTTTGATTTATTTGTATCAATTCAAAGTAAATGGTTGTACCAGGATTGTTATTATTGTATCCTTTGATTAGTAGAGTGCAGTTGTAATGCTCTGGTGTACGAAATCTTCTAAAAAATAAGATGAAAATGAGAAACTATTCAGCAACTTAAGTTTGCTTATCTGGCTAATAGCTTAGGTATCCCAATATCTTATCCAGATAACTCTTAAAGACTGTCAAGGTTTCTGCTTCATCTAATTGTTTCCAATCTCCAACAACTGTTTACATAAAGAAGATTTTCCTGGTTTGAGCCCTAAATGTACTTTCCCTTACTTTCTGCTGGTGTCCTAGTGTGCATAATTCACAGCTTAGTTGAAAGAATTCTGCTGGACCTACCTTGTCAATTCCACTAAGAATTCTGAAGAACCTGAATTAGGTCCCCATGGAGCCTCTTCTTCTCGAGACTAAACAGTTCTAATTCTCTGAGCATGTCAGAGTAAGATATGTCCTTAAGTCTTTCTTGTAGCATATTGACCCGCATTGTATAAAGTACTTGAGATGTGGTCTCATTATATAGGTTGAGCATAACGTCCCTCAGTTTATATTCAACAGTTTTTACCATATACCATTATTTATTCACTCTCTAGTTTCTAGCTTCTGTTTTTGCTATCAGGTTAATCACTGCTCCAACTCTACTGCCAAATTTGATATCATTATTAACATTCCAAAAAACAGCCCCAAAATCACTTCCAGGGTCAGGGACCACCACTTAATGCTATAACACCTTTACACCAAAGCAACCATAAGAGCTGCTTAACACTAAAGACCCAGGTCTGAAAGGTAAATTCTTGGGCACCGGTCTTCTTAAAAGTTCAACAATGTCCCTTCTATGCAAATCAAGTTTCATCGTTGCCTTTAATTATGACTTCCACTATAGTATGTGCTTTACCATACCATGATAGGTGCTGTTTGCTCTCACTGATTTATAAAGATTTACTTTGATGATGCTGATTACTTTTTTATTTTCTGTGAATTTTGCCAACTACTTCCCTTATCTTGCAGGATGTCGGTTGACCACCCACAATTTATATATAGAGATCATATCTTTATTTATCTGGATTTTCTGTGAGCATCCTCACATATCCCAAAGAAATACACGTTAGTTTAAATGGTGACCCTAAACTTATCAGTTAGTGTAGACTGTAACAGCCTTTTTACTGCCCATGTTTTGCTTAAAGCTGATGGCATAGGCTCCAGCTTCCCACATCTTCTGATATATAAGACTAAGAATTTGAATGGATATCTGAAAATGTGCAATTAATTTTCCTGATATAACTACTGCTGTTTAGCTATTCTTCTCTTGCCACTAATGCAATATTAATTTAAAAAGCAATGCTTGATAAAATCATGCTGGGATGTGAAAGAAATTAAAGCTGTCAAAAATATACACAATTAAAATTTGTAAAATTAATGGGCTGCAAAATGGAAAAGGGTTGCAGCAGGTATTCCAGATGAACAGGTCAATGGGAGACACTATTAAACTGATCATGATAAATGATGACAGAATCAAGGAGTTTAATGGGCAAAAATGGATTAATTGGAAAATGTAGCATTCTAATTGAACATTCTGTAACCAGCTACCATGGACCTAAATACTTTATTTTTTTACCTTAGTACTATGGAAGACAAAGTAAACTAGATGAAAGTTATTTTTTAAGCAAATCATGCAGTCACATAAAATGTGTGTATTTTATGGAAAATATCTACAAAAATCAATAAATACTATTTTTTTTAAAAAGTCAATAACTAACATTTTCATCTTACCCAATCTTACAGTGTCTAATGTATTGCTTAAAATTAACATTTAAGACCTTTTTTTTTAATTGTCATGAAAAATATAAGGACAAAAACAGGTACAGCATCATTTATTTTCACCGAGAAACCTCAACGTGTAAAAGGAGTGATTGATTTATCTTGTCTGAAGGCACCATGGGTTTCCCAATGCCATTTAAGACCAAATTAAGCTCATGCTGGGAAGAAGTTTAAAAATTACTTGAATCTGTGGATAGTGAAGATACCCATTAGTTTACGTAATGAATAGTGTAGTAGAGGTTTTTCCCTACTTTTTATTTTTTTTATGAAAAACATACCTTTTCATTACTAGAAAATTTATCAAAGAAAGAAGTTAATAAAATAGAAAAATGTATCAAGAGATTTCCTGTTTATGAAGAAATATGAAAATGAAGCGCATTCTAATTATTGACATAGTTTGACAAATACTAGAAAAGAGGACTGTTAATTTTAGGGAGGTACGTCTTAGTATTAAATATACAGTATAAAAACAATGTACATAAACCAACACAGAAATTTCTACTGAACATCTTATACTAAAAAGAGTAAAGTTAAGAGCACTAATAAAAGGAAAACCTCAGATGTGTGGATGTTCTTAAAGAAAGGAGGGAGTGGTAATTTCTAATACTTTTCAATTATTCTTTTGTCTTGCAATGCACTTTCACCAAAAGCATGAAGAATTTGAATTCTTGAAATTCATTATCTTTAAATAACCCAGTTACTCTTTAGCTGTGTGTAGTTTTGCTAAGTTAACTGATGATTGCTGACAGACATTCCATTAAAGCCAGATGTAAAGCAGTCTAAAAAAGAAAAACAAGCATCGCTGTTTCTGACTTAACAACTTGCAACACAGTTAAAGCAAGTTTAACTAATTTAAGTTGAAATTTTTGATTTGATATACTTTATTGAGCAAGAATGCAGTATATTCTTATTGCATGACCTTTGGAGGCCAGTGCACAGAGTCAGTCATTGTACAGCACCCCAGAGCAATTTTCAGGTTAAGGGCCCGGCTCAAGGGCCCAACAGAGTAGGATTATTTCAGGGAGTAACGGGATCTGAACCAGCATCCTTCCAAATACCAGAGTAAATGTCTAACCACAGAGCCATGATGACTTGACAAGTTGCAACACAGCTAAAGCAAGTTATTTGAATTTGATATGTAAAAACCTACAACATTACAAAATGTAATTCAAATCCTTGGAAGTAGTTTAAACAAATTTATGGACTGATTAATGCTTGTTTTGTTTTCTGGAAATAATTTTCCGTATTTGTTCTTAATTCAAGATTCAAGACTTTGGGAATTTTGAAAATGTTTTATAAAACTTTTTTGGCTTTATGAGTATTATTGCTAAGTATAATTCTCAAATTTCATACATGGGGCTTAAGGAACTAGCATTTCTGGCATTGCCTTAGACCGCTCTGAGTCAAATCCACTACCTAAATATTGCTGTATTATATGTACTTTTATTTGGGCTCAACATCATCGTCTCATATTTTGTACAGACTTACATTGCATATCTATTAATGTAAAATCTAGATTGCCTTTCACCATTATGATGTCAATTTGTATCTGCCAGTTCTGTTGTCAATGCTATATAATCATGAATTCTTATTGGAACATCAGAGCAATCTAGACGAGAACATGCCATTCAACCCAACAAAACTCCTCAGTCCTATTCACTTAATTTTTCCAAAATAACATCTAAGTTTAGTTTTGAAAGTCCATAACTTCTACCACACTACTTTATAACGTATTCCAAGTGTCTGTGCTTCTCTCTGTATAAAGAAAAACTTCCTAATGTTGTGCAAAATTTACCGTTAACAAGTTTCCAACTGTGTCCCCATGTTCTTGATGAATTAATTTTAAAGTAAATTTTTCAATCTCCTATACTAATTTCCTTCATAATTTTAAACATGTCAATCATGACTCCCTTTAGTCTTCTTTGGCTTAAATTGAAAAGGCTCACATATTTTAAAATTTCCTCATAACTCATTACCTGCAGTCCTAGAATCAGCATAGTCTTCTTCTTTTTTCTAGCACTGCTATGCCCTTTTTGTAGCCTGGAGACCAAAACTACCCACAGTACTCCAGGAGAGGCCTAACCAGTGTGTTGTCTAGTGACATTATTAGAATGGACTTTAGCTGAACAATACTAGTTAGTTTATTTGCATCTTTAAATGTCCCTCATGTGAATAAGTTTGGGTATGTGTATAAATATGTCTTGCAGTGGAGTTGTGCATCATCCAAGACTGAGTTCTGCCTTTTGACCAATTCTGCTAGGATGGCCATTGTACACTCCAAAGTAGTATGTATCTTAAAATGGATTTATATTTAATGGTAATTAGTACACTTTACCTGCTACGCAGCAGCCTGTGCATTCAGTCTTAAAATAAAGAATGTAGTAGTAATAGTAGTAGTACTGTCACATGTTGCACATGTACAGAGTACAGTGAAATTCTTATTTGCATATTCAACAAAAATGCAACATATCACTGCTATCCAGCTCCATGAAAAACAATTTTATTGAATAGAAAACACAAAATATCTTACCTAATGTTCCATACAACTCTGAAATTGGAAAAAAACTTTGCATACCAAAGATTTTTAAACTGAAAATTACAAAAACAAAAACAATAAATACAGAAATTGAACACAATGCCATTGCTTGCAACGTCTAATTTCTGAGTATAAAATCTGATCTTCCTTGTCTTCTTCTGAGTTATTACAAAATTTCATTATGCAAGTCAAACTGTCCAGTGAAATTTTGGCTTGAATTTGAGCTAAATTAGCTATATGCCAATAGACACCATATAGAAATCCTTCTCCCGAATCAATTTAATCAAGATGGAAAAAATAAGTCAACATCCTTTATAGCTTATTCATTTCAGTGCAGTGTGCAGACAATGTTTTGGGAGAAAGTTCGGTTATACGTAATCTATACTAATAAAAGGCAAAGCCCTCACTCACTCACTCACTCACTCACTGACTCACTGACTCATCATCTAATTCTACAACTTCCCGTGTGGGTGGAAGGCTGAAATTTGGCAGGTTCATTCCTTACAGCTTCCTTACAAAAGTTGGGCAGGTTTCATTTCGAAATTCTACGCGCAATGGTCATAACTGGAAGCTATTTTTCTCCATTTACTGTAATGGAGTTTAGCTCGAAAGTCGTGGAGGGCGGAGTTTCGTGTGACATCATCACGCCTCCCACGTAATCACGCAGTACGTAGAAAACCAGGAAGAGCTCCAAAAAGTGCTGAAGAAAACGCATTATATATTGAGAAGGCAGCGAAACAATAAGAAGCGACCGAGTGACATATACAACCATATTCATGAGTGCTGCTACTTCGGAAACAAAGCACGGTGTAAACCTAAAGTTTAAATTAAGTTCATAGACAGGCTGCCGCTGGCGTTTGTAATTTAGTGCCTGCCCATATAAGGCCGTCCGTCAGCGGCAATCCAATAGAAACACTGCCGCTAAATATTCACGGGTGAAGAACTGTGCTTATGCAGAGGAGGATAAGATGGTCAGGGTGGTGTTTGGCACAAACTCAGCGAAACTGCGAGAGAAAGTTTTAAGGGCCGGGTCTTAGCTGACATTAAATACAGCCGTGGACATAGCATGACATGGCACCAGCACAGCTGGGAAACTTCGATGCATGTACACCGAGCGGCTCACTTGAACTCACGCAGTGCGCAGACAAAAAGCGACAGATCCAAAGAGCGCTGAACAAAAACCAAATTACACAATTGAGAAGGCAGCAAAAAAATATGAAGCGTCTGATACATACAAGCATATTCATAAGTGCAGCTACTGCGGAAACAAAGCACACGGTGGAATAAGTCAATGTCCCGCTAAAGGAAGACAGTGTTAAAAAAAAAACCTGTGCATGCAGTGTGTCAGGTCTCAGATAAAGAAGAAGACAAGCTGTTTATTGATGCAGTAAGAAACGAATCGATGAATGAAACTTGTTATCTTTACAACGATTGACAAACACGGAATGTAACTTGAACACAACACATCCTACAAATACGAACCTGATTGAAAGAAATAATGATAATCAAATCCTTGATGACAGCAACACTCAATAACACTCACAAAACAATTACTGTATATTGACAATCATGTTACGTTATTTTTAAAATGTTCCGTTTTCTTTTTTATAACTTCTTTAACACACTACTTCTCCGCTGCGATATGCGGGTATATATACAGTGGGATGCAAAAGTTTGGGCAACCTTGTTAATAGTCATTATTTTCCTGTATAAATCGTTGGTTGTTACGATAAAAAATGTCAGTTAAATATATCATATAGAAGACACACACAGTGATATTTGAGAAGTGAAATGAAGTTTATTGGATTTACAGAAAGTGTGCAATAATTGTTCAAACAAAATCAGGCAGGTGCATAAATTTGGGCACCGTTGTCATTTTATTGATTCCAAAACTTTTAGAACTAATTATTGGAACTCAAATTGGCTTGGTAAGCTCAGTGACCCCTGACCTACATACACAGGTGAATCCTATAATGAGAAGAGTATTTAAGGGGGTCAATTGTAAGTTTCCCTCCTCCTTTAATTTTCTCTGAAGAGTAGCAACATGGGGGTCACAAAACAACTCTCAAATGACCTGAAGACAAAGATTGTTCACCATCATGGTTTAGGGAAGGATACAGAAAGCTGTCCCAGAGATTTAAGCTGTCTGTTTCCACAGTTAGGAACATATTGAGGAAATGGAAGACCACAGGCTCAGTTCAAGTTAAGGCTTGAAGTGGCAGACCAAGAAAGATTTCGGATAGACAGAAGCGACGAATGGTGAGAACAGTCAGAGTCAACCCACAGACCAGCACCAAAGACCTACAACATCATCTTGCAGCAGATGGAGTCACTGTGCATCATTCAACCATTCGCACTTTACACAAGGAGATGCTGTATGCGAGAGTGATGCAGAGGAAGCCTTTTCTCCGCCCACAGCACAAACAGAGCCGCTTGAGGTATGCTCAAGCACATTTGGACAAGCCAGCTTCATTTTGGAATAAGGTGCTGTGGACTGATGAAACTAAAATTGAGTTATTTGGGCATAACAAGGGGCGTTATGCATGGAGGAAAAAGAACACAGCATTCCAAGAAAAACACCTGCTACCTACAGTAAAATGTGGTGGTTCCATCATGCTGTGGGGCTGTGTGGCCAGTGCAGGGACTGGGAATCTTGTCAAAGTTGAGGGACACATGGATTCCACTCAGTATCAGCAGATTCTGGAGACCAATGTCCAGGAATCAGTGACAAAGCTGAAGCTGCGCCAGGGCTGGATCTTTCAACAAGACAACGACCCAAACACTGCTCAAAATCCACTAAGGCATTCATGCAGAGGAACAAGTACAACGTTCTGGAATGGCCATCTCAGTCCCCAGACCTGAATATAATTGAAAATCTGTGGTGTGAGTTAAAGAGAGCTGTCCATGCTCGAAAGCCATCAAACCTGAATGAACTAGAGATGTTTTGTAAAGAGGAATGGTCCAAAATACCTTCAACCACAATCCAGACTCTCATTGGAACCTACAGGAAGCGTTTAGAGGCTGTAATTTCTGCAAAAGGCGGATCTACTTAATATTGATTTCATTTCTTTTTTGTGGTGCCCATATTTATGCACCTGCCTGATTTTGTTTGAACAATTATTGCACACTTTCTGTAAATTCAATAAACTTCTCACTTCTCAAATATCACTGTGTGTGTCTCCTATATGATATATTTAACTGACATTTTTTATCGTAACAACCAACGATTTATACAGGAAAATAATGACTATTAACAAGGTTGTCCAAACTTTTGCATCCCACTGTATATATATGTATATATATACCCCCCGCAATTGTAGAGGCTTTTCCTCTAGCACCAACATCCGAGGTTCGATTCCCGAGAGGGGATGCACTGAGTATGTATTCGCGCTTCCCGATTCATTTTACCTTCGCATCCCCTTGGTTTGAGACGTATGAAAAAATATGCGGTTAACGCAGAATCATGTTACGTTATTTTTAAAATGTTTCCTTTTCTTTGCACAAGCACAGCTGAGAAGCTTCGATGCATGTACTCCATAACGCGTTAAAAAAGATAACGCATTTAATCACACTTTCAATTCCAAGCAAAGGGGAACTTTGTCAGTGCATGATTTCCTGGTATATCGATGACATTGATGCACACATCAGAGCTACAAAAATGTTAGAGTCAGAATAAAGCGCGTTCCAACGACTGATCGGAGGCAAATTTCATTTCAAAAGACTACCCGACAGAAGCCTTGATAAAAGCATGGTTTTGTGCAAACTGAAAAGCAAGCAAAATTAGATGCATTACAGAAAGCGGACTTTGTGGCTCTTACTGGGGATCATTGGACTTCCGTGACAGTAATTCTAATTACATCTAATTACAAAATGTTCAATGATCACACTGTTTTAGCCTAATGTACAAAATAATTTTGGCTAAGGTTACTCAGAGTTTAAAGATTAAGCTGGTCAAATTACCTTTTATGTTTCTGACATTTTTTTAAGAAGAAAAACTGCACTTTATGTTGAAATTTTGGTTATTATTACTTAAAGACGATACCATTCTGAAAATGTACTTAAAGTAATTAAAATACCAGTTTATTTTTAAGTCTGCCCAATTTTAGCCAGGGATGATATTTTTGTTTCTGTTTTGAATTGAAATGCAGTTTAAAAGCATTTTTTTTCCAGAAATTAAAAGAGCTTGAGTTTACAATATTCATGTCCATGTCTATTATTTGATTCTGTCGCCCACTAAAACCCTTTTAAATTAAAAAAAAAAAATTGCGATTTGGGGCAAATTTTTTTGTGTGATTACATACGATTAATCAAGATTAATTATTACACAGCCTCTAATTAATTAGATTAATTTTTTTAATTGAGTCCCACCCCTAATATATATATATATAGATTTGTATATATATGTGTATATACAGTATATAAGTAGATATGTATATGTATATATATGTGTGTGTGTGTATATATATATGTATGTGTGTGTATATATATATGTGTATACATGTATATATATATGTCTATATTTGTATATGTATATATGTATGTATATGTATATATATATATATGATGTGTATATTTATGTTTATATATATGTGTGTGTGTGTAAATATATATATATATATAATATATATACAGTATATATATGCCAGCAACACTCATGACAATGACAACACAATTACATTGACAATCATGTTACGTTATTTTCAAAATGTTTCCTTTTCTTTTTCATTACCTCTTTAACACACTACTTCTCAAGAGCGCGGTATTTTATATATATATATATATATATATATATATATATAGATATACATATATACATATAGATATAGATATATATATAGATATGACAACAACACTCATATCAATGACAAAACAATTACATTAACAATTATGTTACATTATTTTTAAAACTTTTCCTTTTCTTTTTCATAACTTCTTTAACACACTACTTCTCCTCTGCGAAGCACGGGTATTCTGCTAGTCTATACTAATAAAAGGCAAAGCCCTCACTGACTGACTCACTCACTCACTCACTGACTCATCACTAATTCTCCAACTTCCCATATAGGTAGAAGGCTGAAATTTGGCAGGCTTATTCCTTACAGCTTACTTACAAAAGTTACGCAGGCTTAATTTCGAAATTCTACACGTAACGGTCATTTCGGTCAACAACGTCCGCCATGTTGAACTTTCTTATTTATGGCCCCATCTTCATGAAATTTGGTAGGTGGCTTCCCTGCGCTAACCGAAACCAATGTACGTACTTATTTCGGTGGTATGATGCCACTATCTGCCGCCATATTAAACTTTCCAATGTCACTAATTCTCCAACTTCCCGTGTAGGTAGAAGGCTGAAATTTGGCAGGCTCATTCCTTACAGCTTACTTACAAAATTTAAGCAGGTTTCATTTAGAAATTCTACACGTAACGGTCATAACGGTCGACAATGTTCGCCATGTTGAACTTTCTTATTTATGACCCCATCTTCACGAAATTTGGTAGGCGGCTTCCCTGCGCTAACCGAAACCGATGTACGTACTTATTTCAGTGGTATGACGCCACTGTCAGCTGCCATATTGAACTTTCCAACCGCACTAATTCTCCAACTTCCCGTGTAGGCAGAAGGCTGAAATTTGGCAGGCTCATTCCTTACAGCTTACTTACAAAAGTTAAGCAGGTTTCATTTAGAAATTCTACGTGTAACAGTCATAACGGTCGACAAAGTCTGCCATGTTGAATTTTCTTATTTATGGCCCCATCTTCACGAAATTTAGTAGGCGGCTTCCCTGCGCTAACCGAAACCAATGTACATACTTATTTTGATGATACGATGCCACTGTCAGCCACCATATTGAACTTTTCAATGGTCTTTGTTACTTATGGGCCCATCTTCAAGAAATTTGGTACACGGGTTCCCAACGCAAACTGAATCCTACTTACATACATATATACGCCCATAACCTGCAGCTCGGTCACCATGTGAAGCGGTGTTGGGTCCCACATCCCAACGCCTCCCACGTTGTTGGCTGCCTGCCTATACAAGGCCGTCCGTCACTCCAGTCTCTACATTCCCTTCCTTGCTTCGCCATGGGATTTACGTCTCCCTGCTGATAACTACAGCCTTTTTATTTAATCCACAGCTTCTCCACTGTTTTATTGTTCGTTTATTACGATTATAGTTATTGTGTAGGTATTTTAGACTTACTTTACATTGTTCAGGTACCCATTTCCTTTATCGTTCCAACCGTACCCCCATTAACATGTCTATCGAGGTGATCACCATCGATCAAAGAACTGTCACTTACCGAGTGGTTTCCATGCCCGGAGATGGCACTTGCCTTTTCCATTCTCTGTGTTACATATTGCACGGCCATATCAGACTCACTCTTGATATCCAGAGGAACATTGTGTCTTATGTATTGAATAACTGGGAAAGGTTCAAGGTGTGGACTAATGACGGTACAGGAGATAATTATACTACACAAGAGCACTAGAAGAGTGAAATGCTTAAGCCCTTCACCTATGGTTCTGAATGTGAGTTGATGGCTGCTGCTGAATTGTTCGATTGTCGCTTTCAAGTGTACCGAAATGGCCAAATATTTTACACCTTTCGACAACCACCAATGCCTCTTAAACATCTTAGATTCACAGGTGATGATTTCAGTAGTGTACACTTTGATGTTTATGAATGTTTAAACTCTCAAAAGCTGGATGTGAAGTTATCGATGAAACCGGTTGTATGCTTACAACACTTGACGGATGCCGAATGTCACTTCAACACAAGTCCTGCAAATACTATCGTAATTGAAACAAACCATGAAACTCACGCCGATTATGACAGCAGCAATCCAAGCTGTGAGATTTCAGACAAGATTACTTTTCACATGGTCAACTGTACGTTGCATGCTGAAGAGTAAGCTCAGCGCACAGCTTGGTCATATTACAACCAGAGGGCCGAAATGACAATGCGATATACAAAGAGATCATTAACAACTAATTATTGGTATATTTTCCCTCAGTTTAAAAAAGTTTCATTTTCTTCTTAATAAAAATTTTAAGGCAGTACTTCGCCGCTATGAAGCATGGGTATTTTGCTAGTAGGATATATTGCCCATTTTGCTTTCTAATTACAGTACTGGATTTTAGGTCACAAATTATGTCTATATCAAAACATTCTGAAGTTAACCATTCTATTTAAACACATCTTTTGGTGGCGTCAACTGTGATAGATCTATAACAGGGTGTAGGTGAACTGCTGATGTAACTTATTACTACTGCAAACTGAATATGAACATGTATCACTTTCCATATCTATGGATATTGAGGGCCAGAACACCATTCCTTGGTATGTATTTAGTTGATCCAGTGTTTCAATGGTCTCTGTGTACAGTTTTATATAGTTCTTTTCTAATGACTTAGGGACCATTATTTTGGATCTTCCACCATGAATTAATCTATACATGGGAAGTACCAGTGACTTTATACTGTGAGACATGTTTGAGAATATGGCCAACTATAGCTGATAATGCTACTCAGCTTATGGAGAGTTGTGTCCATAGCAGTGTGGTTCCTCAGCTCATCAACCCAAGAGGATAATATGTGCTTGAATGCCATAACTTTAAAGACACCTGTCTCATTTTTTGTTGTTCTCTCATCATTCTGGGTGTAAGCTACAAAACATCAGCAAGATTCATGTAATTTACTTTTTGCAGATTATATCAATAGTTAGTTAGTAGCATACATTGCCAAAGGGCCAGGGCTGTATTTAAGAATGCATCCTCAACTACAGGTGTTATTTACAACAAAAATGGCATCATAGTAATTGTTACATAGTAATTGTATCAAAACCAATTTCCATAACATTATAACCACAATTAATACTAGCAGTGAAAACATACTTAAAATTATGTTTGGAAATTTAAAAACGTTCTTGTATATACCATAAAAAGTTATAACGTTAGAAAAACACTACTAATTGTAGCAAAATCACTGTGCAATAAGCTTGATATGGCAAATTTCTCTCCAGCGATTACAGTATATTTGCATGAGTTTTTGCAGAAATGACACTGTACTTGAATCCAGTGTCTTCTTAAAGCTCTGTTGGTTTCTCGTTAATAAATACAGTACAGAGTATTTAACGTATTGTTGACAATTGAGAGTCTACTGTGCCTTCCAGTGTCCACTTAAAGCTCTATTGGTTTCTCATTAATAAGTACAGTACAGAATAGTTCACTATATGAGAGTCTACTGTGTCAACTGCTTCATTGAGCACAGAAAATTCTTCTACAGTAAAATTTCATCACAGCTATCAGGGTCTACTATATTTTCAACAGAAGTCTATATAGCTACTGTATATACATATACATATTCAAGGACACTGTTAAAAATAAAAGGAATATGTTTGTGATAGAAATCAGGAATCACTTCTTCGTAAAATGCTTGAACTCTAGAACACATTAGCCAGCCTTATAGCTAAAGTAGATAATCAAACAAATCTGTTCATGAGATTTTTCACACATGTTATTTATTAGCTTACCAAACACGCAGCAAAAAAGAAAATTGATAGCTATGGTGATAACTTTCTTTATAAACACTGTTTAGGTACGACACATTGAGAAATGTACTTAGGCCCAATAATGTGAAGTCACATAGTAAAAACAAACTGGGTCTGCAAACTTTTAGCATTCTACAGGGACTCATTGACAGCACACTGAAGGAGTTTTTCATCTGTTGGTATTAAATGGAAAAACCAGCAAGGTATCCAAAAATATAGAGCAAAGACGAAGGACTATAGAAAGAACTCTGTTAGAACAACAGAAATCCCCAGACCGAAACATTTAAGAACAAAGTGCCACAATCCAACCAAGTAAATAACTTTAAAAAAGAAAGAAGAAGAAGAAAAGTCACCTACCAAGCAGTTTGTGATGAATGTTGACAAAGTCAGAACAAAAAAATTAAATGTTTCTTTGGGCTGTTTCTTAAAAATTATTTATTTTCTACTTCCAGTTAACAAAATGAAGCTAACAAAACTATATTTTTCTTTTCTATCATCGCATGCTGTCTTCATTCGTCAAAACAAGATCCAGCAGTTCTGTGTTTGCCATGTTTATTTATACAAATTGCATCTCTGATGTCGCATGATGCTGTGTCCACTGCATGGAGATGCATCATCTATAGTCTATCTGATGATTTCACAATAACATGAGTGTTAAAACAGTGGAGAAGAAAACAAAGAAATGATGAAAAGAAAACAGACCAAAAAAATACACAAATATTGTTGAATTCCTTGATGAAATGGAAAAATTTGTTCTGTAACAAGAAGCTACTGTACATAAATTAGCATTAGCATTTGGATAAAAAAAGAAGCTATGTCAATGGGTTGTTTATTTTAACACAATATTCTCAAAACTTGTACCTATTTCTAATGTTTTCCTATCACTTCTGAAAATGTTTATCTATTACAAACTCAGTCCTGACTCAGTCAATATGTTTTCAATGTGACTTGTGTTGTCAAGGATTGTTGTGACGACAGGATAAGAAACTTTTGTCAGGTTCCCAGCAAATAAAATATGTCTCTTTTAATGAGAAATAACTGCTCCATCATGTCTTGTGTTTGCAGTTGGGAGTATCTTTGGATCATTACAAATAGTAGCTCTACTTAAGACTTCCAGAATGAAAAGAGTCTATGGTCTTTACTTTTTCTCTGGCTAGTTAAAGCACTTATAACTCCTCCGTACAAAGGAGTCATGTTGCCTAGATACTCAAGCAGCTCTAGGATCAAACTCAAAAAGCATGTCTGAGTTAAGTCAAGTCAAGTTGGGGAGCATGCACTGGTACAGTGCTTTGCCGCACCCACCACACAACGAAACAGCTCGGGATCCCGGTTGGCAACCCCCCAGGCAGACACGTGGTCCAGTCCTACCCTATGGAAATTACCCTCTATCTGCCGCTGCCAGGTGTTATGTGGGTGACCCCTTGGCCTGATCCAGCCACTCGGGTCCCTAACAATGAGGATCCTACGAGCTGGATCACCCTCGGGGAAACACGACACGTGGCCATAGTGCAGTAACTAATGCTCCCTCACAATGCAGGTAATGTGCCTCATTCGGGACTCCATGAGCAACCACTTATTCAAGTCAAACCTTTGGTACCCAAGGATTTTGTGGAGAGACACAGTACCAAAGGAGTCCAGTCTTTGTCTCAGGTCACTGGATTGCGTCCATGTCTCGCAACCATATAGCAAGACAGGAATTACCAGGACTCTAAAGACTTGGACCTTCGTCCTTTTGCATAGATATCAGGAGTGCCACACACCCCTTTCCAGCGACCACATTACCCAGCATGCTCTCCGAATTCATCTACTGACTTCATAGGAAGAGTCACTAGAGACATGAATGTCACTGCCAAGGTAAGTGAACCTCTTGACAAGGTCAACACTCTCTCCGCAAACAGACGCACTGCTGATAGATGTGCCTAAGAGGTAATTAGAGGCCTGTATATTGGTTTTTGCCTAGACATTCAGATTCCTTGTCTCTCGAGCACCCAGATCAGAGCCTCCATTGACTCCGCAAAGATCAAAGCATCTTCAGCAAAGTCAAGATCCGTGAATCTTACTTCATCAACAGATGCCCCACAGCTGCTGGACCTGACGACCTTGCCCAACACCAAGTCCATACGAGCATTGAACAGAGTAGGAGCAAGAACACACCCCTGATGAACCCTAGAATCAACTGGGAAACAGAGGTTCTGCCTCCACTCTGCACAAAACTCACAGTACCAGTGTACTGGCGGCTCATGATATCCAGCTACCTCGAGAGGATCCCGCGAACCCTCAGGATGTCCCACAGGGCAGAGTAGATAAGGAGCCATAAAAAGAGCAATTCATATTTGACCTTCATTTGAATTCGAAAATGAAATCTGAGAAACACACATTATATTGGACCACTTGTTTTTCTTGGTGGATGACAGTTGGTAGTCCTGTACACTTAACCCAACAAAACTACACAGGGTTACAGTTTGAATTCAGCTCCCACGAAGCAAAGGGGGTGTCATATGTGATGTCAATAAAGAAAGGAACAAGAGTCTACTTGTCTATTGATTATTATTAAATAAAAATTAAAAAGCAATGAACTGCAACACCACACAGTTTATGTAAATGCAAATAACTGAAAGGCTTAAAAGGCTTATAAATTAAAAAGCAACATATTTAATGCAGTTTATTTAATAGGAGTCTGTGTGTTATTTCTGCTGAGGTTTAAAAAAAGTATTGGCACCTCAGTAATACACAGATGGTATGCATGAACATTCATCCTAGAGATCCAGGTTCTGTTTCATGCTTATTTCATGAGCTTAGGGTAGTTAATGTCCCTCTAGGTTCCATGCCTCCAGGTCATGATTAAGTAGCTGATGTGATTTTAGATAATTGCCTATTCCCTTATCACAGCACATGGCCAAATAGCCTTATTTTTAATTTTACATGGGAGGGAGTTTTAGTATATAAAATCTTTAGGTGCTGGCAGAAACATAAAATCCAGATCTTTTCTCAATTTTTTTTATCCTTGATACATTAATGCAACATTACCCTGTGACTTACCAGTATGCATCATCTAACAAATGAGGACCTCTGTGTAATTAGTATACTAGGTACATATTTTATTAATGCCTAAAGGTATTACAGGGCAATACATTAGGTCAGAATTTCCTAAGTAAATTAGATACAATATTGTATGCATTGTAATGTTATTCCTAAAATATATGCTTAAAATACCACATGAGCAGTGTTCTAGTAAAGGTTTGAACCAAGTTGTCCTCTCCACTGGGACTTGTAGAGCAGAGAGATTTATGTGATACAAAAATTATAAACTTTTATTTCTTTACAATCATAGTATATTAACAATGACATCTTCCCACTAGGCACAACAACCACTCTTATATCTGTGAAGGCAGCAGTTAAACACTTTTTCTTAAAATTCTAACCTTAAACAACCCCACTCAAAAGTATTCTGGCTTAAATAAACATCTAAAAAAAGAATACAGAAATACACATTTTATTATTGTAGAAATATGCAACAGTTCTCAAGAAGTATTTAATTTCTGTATTTATTCTGTAAGAGGCCCAGTGCACAGTGAAGTGCATCAGGGAAGGTTGTTTTATGAAAGCTGTCACCCATACAGTTGGAGAGGATACATTCGATTCCAACAAGCTTTCCCAATTTTACCATTAAGAGCTCTGTATTAGGTGTAGATACCAGAGGCCGGCCCAACTTTGCAGAAGCTGACAATCGCAATGTATATTATTTAAGTTTGTTGTAAATCCCAAAACTAAGTAATGCTGTCAGAGTCCAGCAGGGGGTGAATCTAATATGAAGCACCATTTTCTCCATCCTTCAAATCTAAATACAGTAATCCCTCCTCGATCGCGGGGGTTGCGTTCCAGACCCCCCCGCGATAGGTGAAAATCCGCGAAGTAGAAACCATATGTTTGTATGGTTATTTTTATATATTTTAAGCCCTTATAAACTCTCCCGCCCTGTTAACATTATTAGAGCCCTCTAGACATGAAATAACACCCTTTAGTCAAACGTTTAAACTGTGCTCCATTACAAGACAGAGATGACAGTTCTTTCTCACAATTAAAAGAATGCAAACATATCTTATCTTCAAAAGAGCGCCGTCAGGAGCAGAGAATGTCAGAGAGAGCGCTCGCTAAGAAAAGCAAACAATCAAAAAATCAATACGTGCTTTTAAGTATACAGAAGCACTGCGATAAAGTGGCATTTTGTAGAGGAGCGTCTGTGTCCTCTGTGCAAACAGCCCCTCTGCTCACACCCCCTCCGTCAGGCAGAGAGAGTGAGAAAGATAGAGAGAAGCAAACAATCTGAAGCACCGTGCGGGAAGCATATCTTATATCATTGAGGAGTTTTAGTTAATATGTAATACATGGTCTGATTGGGTAGCTTCTAAGCCATCCGCCAATAGCTTCCCTTGTATGAAATCAACTGGGCAAACAAACTGAGGAAGCATGTACCATAAATTAAAAGACCCATTGTCTGCAGAAAGCGGGGAACCAGCGAAAAATCCGTGATATAAATTTAGATTACATTTAAAATCTGCGATAGAGTGAAGCCGCGAAAGTCGAAGCACGATATAGCGAGGTATTACTGTACTGTGTTTCTGTTTGCACCCATTTCAATAAAGGAAAGTTTTAATTAATTTACAAATGGATTGCTCAAGCACACCAGATTATCTTAAATGTAAATGATACATTATACAAAAACAGTAAAACGTTTGTTTACTATTCATAGTGACATTATGTCGTAAAAGTAAAAAGGTATGGTGTATAGTACATTGTATCAATTACTGTAATGTAAGCCCAAGCAGGTCAAGCCAAACAAGGTAAACAATTAGACCTGTCTATACTGTACTATACCAGGGGTACTCAATCACAGTCCTGGAGAGCCGCAGTGGCTGCAGGTTTTTACTCCAACTCAGTTGCTTAATAAAAAGCACTTACTGCTAAAGTAACACTTCTGCTTCACTTTAGTGATTTTGAGCCCTTATTGCTTAATTTTGTCTTAAACAGCTATTTTAATTGCTCCTTATTATCAATAACATGCAAATGACAAGAGAGAGCAGCATTTCTCTATTTAGCTTATTTACATTTACACCTGTGTGTATTTATCTGCACTATTGGGTTTAATTAAATACTTGGAAGAAAAATGAAGAGAAAAAAGTGAAGGACTGAGAATTACTCGTCCATTTTAGCCTTCAAATCATTTGCATGATAGAAAGGGAAAGAAAATCTAGGATATGAGAATGACCTGACATAGCAGAGTAAATATAACTTCATAGCTTGCTTTATTGGCAAGAATTGCTTTCTAATTAAGCAACCAGGTCAGAACAAAAACATGCAGCCACTGCGACTCTCCAGGACTGGGATTGAGGACCCCTTTACTATACTATACTATATTTCCACTTAAAGTCATATACTGATAACCTTGGCTTCAAGATGTCCAAATGCAACAAAACAGTCACAGCAATTACAATTAAACTGCTTGTTCTAGTTGTTACGTATCTGTTTGCTTTTTATTCAGTTTTGTTTATTCATTGTTCTTATTTGTGTGTTGCAGCACTAAAGCTCTGTGTCCGTTTGGGATTAGTCAAAACAAGCAGGCACCCACACGTACAGCTTTGGGATACCATTCTGGTACACGTGAGAACTTGGTTAACTGATCTGAAAGTTGGAGCATTTTATATTTTTTAGTTATTTCATCAAAGAATCAGCTATCGTATTTTTGTTTATTAAATGTTTGTAACAGTAAGTCATATACAAAAAATACAATTAGAATGCAATTACATATGTTTGTAGATTACATTAAATACATATTTTTAACAGTGCCTTACAATATCTTGTAGTTAGAAATGTAGCCCAAATAGACTTGTGGTGGCTTAATAAATTCACAGACAGCAGTTTCCAATTCAAGTGATGTAAAAATTTAATTGATTTATGTGCTATATTCTTGTATTAATTGTAGTTCAAATTTCATAAACATAACATTTATGAAAGATGTATATGATGTACAGTTAAAATCTAAAGAGAAAATAGCTGGTTGCTTTGGAGCATAATGGAGAGCAGGGGGTATTTTTCGTATATGGATTACTTGTTTAGCCTGATGTAATTTTTGACGATTTGGAATGATACTGGATCTGTCAGTTTGTCGAAACTCTTGCGGGATGTGTTGTCATAGCAGCACATCCAAATCCTCAAACCTGCTCGAAGCAGGTTTGTTCTATGTAAACAAGGATTAGCTCACACACTTAATCAGTGTTCATGCGTGGAATTCATTAAGTCATGGCTCCGCCGTTCATGAATGAGCGATAAATTGATATTGGTGCGCAAATTATAATAAGAGAATTTTTATATAGAGATCCCGGAGGAAATTCTTTTTGAAAGATTCCGCTTTAGCCCAGGGGCGGGGGTATATTGTACCTCAAAGATTTATTAGCACGTTATATTCAAAGTCAAACTAGGTGACATCGGGCTCTCACAATCACACAGACAGTATGCATTGATTCAAGGTTTTTTGCAAGCGGCACTTTTTTTATATACTGTAGGCAATGCGGAAAGTTCATCTAAGAGTGCAGTTTGCCAGGCAATTTGTAAAGTCTGGCTCTAAAATATTTCCTTTGGGTTTTTGTAGTGTTTCCTGGACACCTCCGTGTGCAGACAATAAAAGAGGCATTTCATGCCATTGCAGGTAGGTAATACACAGGCAAAAACACCCACAGTTCAATAAAGAATCTCACAATCAGCCTAACATTCTCATTACCCAGGATTTCCAAATGTGATTAGGGCACATCGGACTGATCATAGTAGAATTTGTTTAAACATTATTTGAAAATGTACCTCTCCTCCTGATGAATAATCAGGCACAGTGTCTTCATCAAATATTTGACCTTCGTCAATATCTCGGTGGTCTTCAACCCCCATTACCATGTCTATCGAGATGATCACTATCGATCAAAGAACTATCACTTACCAAGTAGTTTCCATGCCCGGAGATACCACCTACATTTTTCATTCTCTTTGTTACATATTGCACGGCCATATCAGGCTCACTCTTGATATCCGGAGGAACATTGTGTCTTATGTATTGAATGACTGGGACAAGTTCAAGGTGTGGACTGTTGACGGTACAGGAGATAATTATACTACACAGGAGCACTATAAGAGTGAAATGCTTAAGCCCTTCACCTATGGTTCTGCATGTGAGTTGATGGCTGCCGCTGAATTGTTCGGTTGTCGCTTTCAAGTGTACCGAAATGGCCAAATATTTTACACCTTTCGACAACCGCCAATGCCTCTTAAACATCTTAGATTGACAGGTGACGATTTCAGTAGTGGACACTTTGATATTTATGAATGTTTAAACTCTCAAAAGCTGGATGTGATTTTATCGCTGAAACCGGTTGTGTGCTTACAACGCTTGACAGATGCCGAATGTCACTTCAATACAACAAATCCTGCAAATACTGTCATAATTGAAAGAAACCATGAAACTCAAACCGATTATGACAGCAGCAATCCAAGCTGTGAGATTTGAGACAAGATTACTGTTCACATGGCCAACTGTAAGTTGCATGCTCAAGAGTAAGCTCAGCGCACAGCTTGGTCATATTACAACCGGAGGGCTGAACTCACATTGTGGTATACAAAGAGATCCTTAACAAATAATTATTGGCATATTTTCCCTCAGTTTAAAAAGGTAAAATTTTCTTCTTAATAAAAATTTTAATGCAGTACTTGCCTGAGGCCTGGTATTTTGCTAGTATTATATATAATTCTTTAAATAGTTATATACCAATATTTGCCAGTTTGAAATATATTCTTGTACTAGCAAAACACCTGCGCTTTGCAGCAGCGAAGTACTGCCTTAAAATTTGCTGCTGAAATATTAAGCACTTCTCCTTTATTTGTTGTGAGTGCCTCTTGTCACTTGGCACTGCATTTGCACTTTCTATGTGGTTGCCATCTTGATCATCTCTTGATGTCTTATTTTGGTGAATTATTTTTGGCAAGTAAACTATTTCCAATGGTGACATTTCTCCCCTTGTCCATAAAAGGCTCAATGAGGTATACCACAATAGTACTAGACAGCATTTGCCCAATGTTTGAGTAATTATATTTTTCCATTATGGAGGATCTGCCCCTCCACCTCATCGATCTCGTCTTCAATTTAAACATACAATATAATGTGAATATGCCTTTCCAATTTATCTTTTACACTGTTTTCCTTAAGTATTAATATTTTAGCAAAAATGCATGCACATTTTGAGAATATTAATGGAAAATGCACAAGTTAATAGAGATTGTTTCATTTTTTCCATGTAAGTTTTTCACATCACTTGCTGTTGTCCAGATCTTCGTTATATTTTTTTATCTACGAAAACATGAGATAACTTTTTTTTTCTTGACCACCTGTACAAAATATGTGGGTCATGGAGCATATAAAAATATAATTTGTAAGTGTATTATTATTAATTTAAATTAAGATTATTACATGTATTGTGAATATGAAATATGGCAAAAGTGTATAAACCTCATCTGTCCATTTTCTAGACATGTTATCATGATTTAAATTATGGTCAAATTGTCTGACTGACAAAAGTATATATTTTTAATTTATTTTTCTGACAAAACAATGTTATGTGCAAAATTCAGTGATGATGATGATGATAATTGATTTATTTTAAGCCTTTTTTCTGAAAGTGATAAGACTGAATACTGCTGTGTAAATATTTTAAATGTGTTGCAACACTGTCTGATTCAGTGTGTTTATTATTTTATTTAGTACAAAAATTATTTAATTCATGTAGTTTGTGAATTATAAAATGTACTATGCAGTGCATTGAAGGTGTCACACTTAAGACTGTGGATGGCACATATCTGAATTATGAGTACTTTGAGACTTGCAGGGCATTTGTGAGTTGTAAAGCATCAGAGGAAAGTATGTCATTTTGTAAAGAGTACACATGCATATGGACATAATTTACACAGTTCTTATGTTCTTCAGCTTCATCTCTGCTCCTCAGTTACACTATACCGTAGATTTTCCAAAAAGCACTAGTATCATTATAGTTAGCAGAGAACATCTATAGGCATATATCTGTGCTGCCCAACTGGAGGAATTAGTATTGACTAGTAGAACACATTTGTCTTTTTCTTGTTTTTTAATTATTTAACTTCTATTAATGTTGTGTGTACTCTCTTCTTTATATTGACATGTGGAAAAAATCTATATCATTGCTAAATTTACTGTAACCATATTCTTGCTGTGAAATGTGCAGCATTATCCTGACCCATGACTTTAAGCTAGTGCTGTAAATGCAGAAGATCGTTTTAATTACTAATCATAAAAAATGTACCATAGCCATAAATCTCTGGATCATACCATCAATGTTAATTCTATTAAAATAATTAAGGGCTAGAGTAAGTTAAGCTTTCTTTCTAATTGCCTTTATTTCAGTTTAAGTTATATGTAAACGCCCTTACAAGTCATACCTATTTACTTCTGCAATAGTGCTTGTTAATGAAGAAAAATGCAGCTACCTGTTATTTTTATGACTATTGTATATATTGCTTAATAATGGCATTGTAGCCATTACAGAGTCTCTGTTTCATTTTGTAAAAAATACAGGACTTCACTTTAAATTAAAAAAAAAAAAAGGTTACATTTGTTTCCCTCAGGTACTTTAGAGCGAGTAAGTGGCTAATCCAATGTATTCCTTGCTTGTCATTGGAGTGTTACAATGTTGGTTTTGCAGGGGAAGCTAGATTTGTCTGACTATGTCTGGTTATTTTCTAAATACTTTATCTAATTAGTTTCCTAGCATCCCTTTTGAGTATTTGTTATTTTACCATCTTATGTGCTTTTTCTCAGAATCATTATAGGAATGATGATTTATGTAGTAGCCATTTAGTATTTTTGTTTGACAAAAGATCAAAAATTTGATTAATTCCTGCTGAAATGTATATGGAAGTTGGTACACAGATGGAAAATTGAAGCATTTAAAATACTTGTTTTTCATTTATTTTTTAAGTCTGCTTAGTCCAGTTCAGGGTTATGCATTTGTAACATGTTAGATGGTACCTGTAAGCGCCTGGGTTAACACGTACAATTAGCCCAATACATAGCACAATGTAACAGAAGATATAAAAAAGAAAATATGAAAAGTTGGGAAATATATGAATATTAGAACATTCAGTTGTGCTTGAAACTCAGTGAACTGAATTTAAAGCTGGAACGATTTTGATTATGTTTGTCACATTCCAAAATAACAGTGAGAATGTATTATTGCTTTTAAAGTACATTTTGCAAAAACATGTAGTTAAAAAACAAGCCCAAGTAGGCTTGGGTTGGCTAAAAGTACTTTCATGGACAACAGATTCCATGTTAAGTGAGGTAGAAATCTGAAAGTTTGATAAACCATTGTTATTTGTTGGTTGTTAAAAGGGTGTGGCTAAATATGTAGTTCATACACCATAATTGTAAAATTTGTATACATAATATTCAGCTTGCATGATACATTTTATGTATCACATTGATACTTTTAAATATTGTTTGCATTATTTTGTATTGTTTTGTTCTTTTGAATTTATTTTGTGTGTTGTCTAAACTGTACTATATGTTTTTAATGTATTGGGATGTTATTCCAAGATGCCCCAAGGAATTTCTTTTAATTTTGCTGTAATCTATAATGACAAAAAACTTTTTAAAAGAAGCATCCAATGGACATTGAAAATCTATGTTTAAATGTAGAGCGAAAATTGTTGGCTACAACGGTATTGACTACTATGGACAGCAGTTTTATTGTGTCATTTTGCTGGTATAGTGTCAATATATTAAATTATGATATCATTTTCAGATAATGTAGCCATGAGGTTGTTTTTAATGTAACATAAAATGCTCACAACCTGTTTGTTCACAGTGTGCAAACAATGCCACATGTAGAGTTCACCTAGTCTTCTATTTATTTTTAGAGAAGTGACCTTTTTGTTTTCTTTGCTTGCATTTTTTTGGTTTATGGTCATAAAGATCTCCTATAATGTCACGTAGATGCTCATTAACACTGAGTACCCACCCACACACAATTCTTCCAGTGTTTCAATAACTTGCATTTGGAGATTTGTTGTTTTGACATCAGGTATGGTAATGATAATTACTTAAAAAAAGTATTGGATTTGAATATAAAATGTGATGTTTGAAACTTGTACATCTTACATCTTTAGAGTGTAGATACTGATGAGTCCACTACTGCTCCAAACATATAAAAAAGCTGTAGTGTCATGGGTTTTTAAAATTGTATTTATTTAATTATTTACTTTTACTCACACAAACAAAAATATACTTATTTTACAGGCACAGCTAATGTCAGAGTGCCTTCTCTTCCTGAATTGTATTACCTTAAAACAAATGTTTTACTCAAATGGACTTAAGGAGGTAATTAACATCATAGCATCTCTTCTTCCTGATATTGAACCACACTTTTAAAATATCTGTGCAAACAATGTAGAAGACCAGGATGATGCTTTAGGCTGTATTGATTACTTTATATCCTACGAACAGAAGAAGATGCTGTGGGACTCAGAATTTCCAAATTGGTTTACAGCTTGGGAAAGGAAGCAATACCAAAATATACTAAGAAGATCAAAAACTGTAAGCAAAGTCATCCATCATACTGACAACTCGCCAATCAAATGTGTGTAACATCACATGTTCTGGAGTCCCTTTTGGAATGTTAAAATAAATATGCCTTGTCTGAAGAAACAAAAAAGAGAAGCAATGTCAAAACAGCGATGTCAGTAGAGTGCGAGAGATGTACAACCATTTTCATCTAATCGTCAGCAGAAGAATCTCATGAACAATATTGATTGCTAAGTCAAAAGCCACCATATGACAGTCATCTTTGACAGTTTTTCATAAGCATTTTCTAAAGACTATATATATCCAGACTTTGCTATCTAGATTCTCTTTGATATTTTTCTCTACTGGTATTTTTGTTCTTTATTAAATACAAAGTGCTTTTAACTTTCCGTACTTTGTCTTTATATCTAGAGTGATTGAAATAATAAATTGAAAATTAAGAAACCTGTATAGGAGGCAGCCACATTTCCTGCCCATATGCTTCATTAGGTCGCTCTTCGAAAGAACAGACAACTGTGGTAAAAACAGGACATATTGTTTGGTTGGTAAGTGGCATAACCAAATGAGTTGGGCTTTTAATTGTGTTGTGATGACACCCGTATGCTCGTCAGTAGTAAGTAGAGACTCCTATAGAATATTTTGAGACATATTAAGGCTCCAAGGATATTTATGTAAGTAAAAACTCCTATAGATGTTGTGAAATGTATTCTCCATTGTCTATTTAAGCATATCTACATGTGTGGTTCTAAGAAGAATATTGCAGGGTGACAGACAAATAGGCTTTCACCTGAGACTTTGTCTACGAGATCCCTATGTGTAAGTATATCTGTGTGTGTGATAATACTAAGGTACGAGAGTAGATTAACCTATTAACAGACTTGGCAAGTCTTATGAAACCCATGATAATACAGAAGCAATTATGAATGCTAATAGGATGTTAGGTTATGTACTGTAGCCTAATGTGTAAAGGACAAGTCGAACGAGCTTATGCTTAAGCTACATAGCACACTCGTGAGGCTTCATTTGGAATACATTATATAGTTTTGATCTCTGTATTACAAAAAAAGACATAGCAATATCAGATAAAGTCATTAGAATAGCAACTAGGCTGGATCCAGGACTGACTGCAGTGTGTGGAAAGATTGAAAGATTTGAGCTTTTTCAGTTCAAACAATTTCAAGAGAAGTCATGATTAAAATGCTTACATTTATGAAGGAATATAAATGGTGGATTTCAGCAATTGCTTGAAAATCAGTTCTTCAAGAAATTGGTTAAGGGTAAATTTTACACAAGGTTTTGCTTCACAGAAAAAACGATAGATACGTGGAATAAGATACCAAGTTGTGGGGTGCGTAACTCAGTGCTATTTTGGATAAATAAAATATAAAGGATTAGTGAGCTTTGTTGAGCTAAATTGTCTGCTTTCATGACAATAGTCCTATTGTTCTAATTTTGGTGGCTATTTTCCTTAACTATTAATGCAGGCCTGGAAATATGGTACATCATCAGGTCTTCTGATACTTTTAAATATTATTTTAGCTACATTTTTAAAGGTCTGTTTCCATGTGTGCCAGGTATTTATTGTCTGCTTATCCTTTGTTCAATTGCATCAGCAATGTGGTAGTATATACTGTATATCCATTACAGGTTAGTTAAAGCAGGCAGATGCTCATGCTGACTACACAGATTTAGATTAACGATAGAGTCAGTCAAGGCTTTTTAATAAGGCATGCTGACTTTTTCTGTTTGTTTAAAATGCATAAATTGTATGGCTTGCAATTTAATGGCACATTTTTGTTCTTTATGGTTTGTGTTTTTTAAGTTAAATTACAAATGTACACACTCCTAATATCCTGTTTGGGACAAAATACCAAGTTATGTATTTTTCACTAAATCACTATTATATATACTGTGTATGTGGTACTTATTAGAGGACTTCATATAAGGATTTTGTAAATAATTACATTGTAAAACTGGGAGGCATGGCGGCAAAGTAGTTGGTGTTGCTGCCCCACGAATACAACAATAGGGTTTAAATCCTATTCCCGGTCATTCTCTGTGTGAAGTTTGCATGTTCTTCCCAAGTCTGTGTGGATTTTCCCCGTGATACTCATTGTTCTACATCTCCAAAGATATCTGTGCTAGTTTAATAGGCAGTTAAGTGTATACCAAAATAAAAGCAATTAATACTATCAAAATTCAAGCTTAGTTGTTATTGGACATTGAAAACCAGCAATTTTATTTTATGTCAGAGCATTATGCACAACTTGAGATCGCTGAGTGAAACAACTCTCATGTATCACAGCCATTTATTCTTTTACAATTAATGTTTGTCAATGTTATGTGTATGAACCAATTAACTGAAAGAAATTCCTTGTGTCTATCTGTAATGCCATCAACATCATCTTGTTACAGGAAATGGGACCTGCAGACTATCCTTCCTGTAAATGATGCATAGTGTTGTGAATTTTGTAATTACCAACTTCCTTAAATCATTTTAATTAGATTGGTTTGCTCTTTTAATGAGGTAATTTTCTTGCTAGTGACCATTTTTGTGTTTGTATGACTTGTATTTCAGTAAGGTGGGCACTTCAAAGTTGGTGGTGCAGCACTCTGGTTATCCTAGTTTTGGGATATTCCTGAAAGACTTATGGCTAATTAGTGGTTATTTTGCTGCTTTGATTCTTGTATTCTTTTTGGTACTTTTACCTGCCTTTTTTACTTTTGTCTTTTGGTTTTGTTACTTGAAACTTTTTGGTAATGACTTCGGCCTGTATTTTGAACATCCTTTTGTCAAACCATGTACAGGGTTCTTACACCTTTTCCAACTTCAAATTCCAGCACTTTTCAAGCACTTTCAAGGTGCATTTTTATGCTTTTCCAGCACCTAACAACCACGGTAAATTACGTTTATATACGCTGTATAAACTTTTTCACATTTAAATCCATTGTGCTATTAAAAAAAAACACAATATGACATTTCAACTTAAATTGTTGAATACTTTGGAGCACAGATTTATTGGGATAGTTCACCCAAAAATGGTAAAAAAAAAAAAAGTTCAGTTATTGGATGAAGTATCTTTTTAGGTTTGGTCTCTTTCTACCTAAAGTTGATATCTCAAAAAATGAGCTTACAGTCAGATTTTGTTTGGGTGTAGTACCAAACTTTCATGACCAGTCGTTCATGATACTTCATGTGCATTACTATTCAAAATTCATGTAATAATTTAAATCCTTATGAGTCCGAGAATATTCTTGCTGCAAATTAATGAACAACTGTTTCTATGTCAACTGTTTTGAAAATCAGTCACCAAATATGGAAACCATGGTTTGTGAACTTTCATCAATATTACTTTTTATAATTGTCAATATTACCTTAGGTTGGGACTAAGGTACTGGTGTAACTGTATGGCAAATGTCCCACCAGTCAAATGGTGACAGTTAAGAGGTTAAAGGAAAACATGTTTAATGGTTCAAAATGTATCACCTCTCTGTAAGTAGTCTTGGCATTCTATATAACCTATATATAAATGACAAATAATCACCAGACAGATAAATACAATTTCAATAAAACACTTAAAACACATAAAATAATTGTGTAAAATAGGAACATTCTTTTCTGCCTTCTGCTTATCTTGAGCAGTCCTCACATGGCATGGCGTGAATTACACAATCAATAACTTAAACTGGCAAGGAAGTGCCCTTTAGACTGTTGAGTTTAGGAAAAAATCTGCAATTAACAACACACGTGCAAAAAACTGCAATGAAAATAGTGCAAAAATGAAACTGCACTGAACAAAATATAGTGCAAAAATAATAACTAGCTTATCCAGGAGTAGGCCAAACAGGGTAGGGCCTGTTAAGGAGTGTCCTTCAGTTCCTTTAGTTTTTCAGCTAGCTGTTTCTCCAAAGTCTCCAGACTTCTTTTCTTTTCCTTTGCTGCTCTTCGAAGGCCATTGGACTTTGAGGTGAAGCTCAGTTTTCCTTGTGATTCAGCTTTTTCTACATTATTATCAGCGAGCTTTTACTTGATTCTCATTCCAGAATCTCAAGTGAACATCTAGCTGGCTTTATAGTTTTCTTCATTTCAGAGAAGGCAAAATCTGATTTAAACTTTCAATAAATAGAAGAACATAACCAGATTCTTTTATGGCTTTGGTCTTCATCAGAGAAGAGAATCTGAACACACAGTGAGTTCTGCAGCTATCCCAAACACAGTGAGGTATGCCACTTTATTCTCCCCACATTTAAACTGCTTTGCTATGTTACTGTCGGGAAACATGGTTTGGAAAAGATCCCCTACATGCTCACATGATTTGTAAGAATAGTGGCTTGTTACAACTTTTGTTGCCCAGCATATTTCTGCTTTAAGTGTTGGATTAGAGCTAACAAATGTTTTTATGGTGCCTTGGGAGTTGCTGGTTGACTGCTGTGGATTAGATGAATCTGGGGATGGTAGAAGCGCAATTTCCTTTGCTACTCCACTGGCAGCTTCCTCTGCACTGCTTCTTAATGGTGTAGATGTAGCTACAGGAGGAGAGGAGGGCTTGTGCCTCCTCCAGACCGCGAGGGCGTCCGTCTTTGGTGTGTAGGGGACCACGGGTACGGGGCTTTGAAGCCCAGCCCTTTAGGGACCCATGGACACCGCCGGGCGGCGCCGATGCCGTTTACCCTGTGTGGTCTTTGGCGGGGATGGAGCCCAGCGGGACGCTTGAAGACCGGAGGAGGGCGTGTGCCTCCTCCAGACTGAGTGGGGGCGTCTTGGAAGCCCAGCCCTGTAGGGACCGTGGCCACTGCCAGGCGGCCTCGGTGCCTAATTATCCCGGAGCCCGGCACTTCCGCCACACCAGGAAGTGCCGGGGAAGACTTTGGGTGGCGCCGGAGAGCCGCCAGGAAAGCAGCCAACACTTCCGCACGCTGGGCGTAGCTAAAGAGAAGAGGCCGGAAACACCTGGGGCTCATCCGGGGCATTATTTAGGGGCCTCCTCCAGTCATTTGGTGGAAGTCGGGAGGAAGTAGACGGAGCTGGAGAGAGGACAGGAGGCGGCCAGTGGAAAGGCACAGTGACTGTGGGCCCTGGACTTTTGGGGATTCAGTGCTGGAGGCACTGGGGGTTTGTGAGTGCACGTGACTTTGTATATTATATATATTGTAAATAAAAGTGTGTGGAGCAAAATATGTCGTCCGTCTGTCTGTGCTGGGGCCAGCGTTCACACATATAAGTGAACAATAGACGTTCCCCATTACTGAAACGTACAGTAAAACTTAAAAAAAAAAAAAAAGTCTAGCGCGAGCTCACTATGCACTTGCGAAACTGCCATTAAACACTGAATCTGGCAGTAGAAATGGAAAAATAAATATCGTTTACATCGTATTAGCACTTTGTTGTTTGATGAAAGAATTCACGTGACTGCAGAATTCAATAGTAAGCACACAAACTGAAATGTAAACTTAATGTACCGTGACCGTGAAAATCAATTAGCTAATTGGCCTAATCAAAAATTCCTTAACTTAAAACTTACCTTTCATATGGCTTGAAGGCACGGCCTCTCCCATGGTGAAGAGCTGCACGTCCTTTTTGCATATTTTGCAAGTGGCTAATCGAGGATTTGGTCCACGTTTTAGCCATAATTTGTATTTTTCGTCCTCCAGCCAACGAGCATTGAAACGGCAACCTCCTGGCGTGTTTTCACCTCCCACTCTGCTCCAACAGAGGGTGCGCATCCACTGGAAGACTACACCACTACAGCCACAAGCTCGAGCGGAGTTATTTCCGTTATGTGCAAAATGCATTTTTAGCTAAAAGGAAAACTACTCTGTAAGATAACGAATTATTATGAAAGCAATGCAATTTCAAATTCAAGCAGGTTCAAGCACTTTGTCCAAAATCCAAGCACTTTTCTTACCTTGAAAACACTATATTAAAAATCAAGCATTTTCCAGGATTTCCAGCACCCGTACGAACCCTGCATGTATTTTGCGGTTGGTTTTTTACCCTGCATGTATTTTGACGGCAGAGAACCATTGGTTTTAACTGTCCTTTTAAGGGCAACCATTTTTCTTTCTGTCCTGTTAACGATAGACTTTCCTTCAGACCTTACAGGCAGAGAACCATTTAACCAGTTATCAGTAATTTACTGGATACTGTTTAAAGAGTTTTTATAAACCCCAAAAAATCTCTTTGAAGGTAGTGTTACTTGTTAAGAGAAGGAGACCACTAGGTGATTGTAGGGTGGAACTATCAAGCATGGGATACAGTATAAAAATAGCATTGTTTAAGGCTTTAAATATTAAGAGATAATATGCTTCACTGATTGCAAAATAAAACTAAAAAGCAAACAGCACTTGCTCTCAATAATTTGGCTCCTAAACTGAACATGTGTTGTATTCAGAGAGTGTTCCATGATTAATGTCTTGGGGTAACAAAGATACATTTTCTAAGCAGTAGGTCAAGAATACGTTATACTTTTATGCCTGTAGTGGCATCCAGCATACACGCATTCCCATGTAGTGCTGAACAAATTGCCTTTCCTGTCACAACCTAAATTTACAAATGGAAGAACTAAATGTTCATCTTGCAAGGTATACATGTACAGGAGACACCAGATATGCATTACAGGGGTAGTCATATTTCGAGGGAATAAAAGGACACAAAAAACAAGTTAGGAACAAATATGTTTCAGAACCTAACAAAAGTTTAATTTTCTGCAAAACTGTATGTATAAATGAGTTAAGATTTTAAGGCTTCATAAGAATAAGTTGTCCTTAGTTCTAGGTAAACTATAAGGTTTCAGACATAAAAAAGTGCCTTTAAGGGGAAAACTAATAATAGCCCAGATAATTGAGGATGATGCCATGAAAGCTGGGTATCTAAACATAGCATGTGTTATTATGAAAATATTGAAAAAGAGGAAAAACAAAGAGACAGTACACAGTACAAAGAAAATCTCTTATTTTCTTTATGTGTATTCTCTGGCATTTATACATTTTTCCTGACTTTTGTTATGCCTCTCATTAGTTTTCTGGACTATTTTCCACACTTGTGAATATGCAGAGTTTGAATATTTAATTATTTTTGTTATGAATACATTGTTGTTTGTTTTTAATTTTCTGCAATGCATTTTGGGTATGGCTGTGATTGTAGGTCGCTAGGCGATGAAGCCCAGAAGTTGCATAGAGTGATGTCATTGTGAGACGGTTTATAAACTGGCAGCTTAGTATATTCCATGTCCAAGTTTGACTTTCAGATTATGGATTTTTGGCGATGAACTAATTTAGATTTTGATAACATTTTGGATTTAGACATCTGTTTGGCTTCATTTTCCTGGTTTTGATTAAGCTTGTTTCACAACCTTTGTTTTTTTTTCTGGCCTTGTGGCCTGCTATTTTCTGACTCTTGCCCCTGCAACTCGTCAAAAGGGCCCTGTCATCAGATCTTCATAAACCATCAACAATAATATAAGAAATATATAAATATGTATAATACTATTTTTTGAAAACTGAAGTAAGAATTTTTTGTATTTTAAGGCTAAACCAAACAGTGAGCAAGTGGCATGGTATGTCATGTCATGTCATGTGACATTATAAATTACTCAATGTTCATTACTAAGTTTGCATGAAATTATTGTAAAAGAGTATAGAAAGCTCTTTACAGGTAGAACTGGAAGACAGCTGTCTATGGGCACCTCACTGTAAGAGGGGTAAGTTGAATTTTTGGGTGCCAGACGTCTGCCAGCAAGACCTGAGTGCATATCCCTTACATCACAATGGTTTGATAAACTTTCCCCGCATAAAGATATATCAGTGTCTTGAATCTCAGAAGGCCTCCGTTGTCTGCCCAACTCCTCTACACATGGTCAAAATGCAGCATTTCAAGTTTATCAAAGAATAAGAATTATTGCTTTTCTGTTATTGTATTTGAAATTTCCTTATGCAGCTGCTGGGCTAGAATGTTAAGTTTTTCCTTGTACTCATAATGGTGTCACAACTTAAGTGTTAGGTATGCAAAGAACGTAATTGCCTGAACATTTATTTCCAAGGCACCAAAGGAGATAGTGGAGTCTTATTCTGGATGCTATATCCTAAATAGACCCAGAAGACTAATTTACAACCACTTAGCTCCACCTATTCCTATGCCCCTGAAAGTTTTTTCCTTATAAACAGCTCCATTTGATGACCTAGGAAAAAGAGAAGAACAGGAAGAGAAAGTTAAAGCTACAGAGAGAGAGAAAAAAAAGCCTTACTATGTGTGAGAAATTATAACTTAAAAATGAAAAGCTCATTAGAATCAGTTTATTTCAATCCAGCAAAAAATAGGCCAAAGCCTCAAAGGTTGCTTGTCAGCATTAACAGGCATCATTACTATCATGATACAGGTTAACCACTATAATGTTTGAGATTTCCAAAAAAAATTGGGTTAAATAGATTTTTAAAGCATTATTTCTGTATAAATAAGGTTTTAGATTGTTGTTTGTTTTACAGGTCTTTTTCTGCAAACAATGAAGACACTTTTTTTGATAAATGATATGTTATCTAAGATTCATTCATCTTTTATGACTGGAGACCTATATATTCAGCCATGCACCATAAGAGGCTACCATTAAGAGACAGCATGTCTACCTAAAAATTAGCATTGCCCATAGGTGCTGGAGTTATTTCTGTATTAGCATAAATCAACTGGCCATATGTGCTGTAAAAATCACTGCATGAAACCCCTTGTGTGTATCTATGAAACAGTAATATTCTAAGCAAATACCTGTTGCAAAAGAAAGTAGCTACACTTTTTACCCTTTTTGTTATATGGTGATGCTTAATAAGGAAACATATATTCAGTCTTACAGACTCAATGAGCCATACCTATTAATTAGCTTAGAGAAATTAATAAACATTTGATGTTTAAAGGGTTTGGGTATTATAAATCACTAATAGTGCAGTGTACCTTAAAAACACAATTTCAAAACAAACCACCCTAGTCCCCTGAGGGATAACCAGAAAATGTCCTGCAAGCAGATGATTTATTATGCATCTTTACAGTGCCAAAAGGAGAGAGGCTTATGCCTCCTGCAGCCACTGATCTTCTGGGGATTTAACACTGCCTCAAGGAGGTAATCTAAAATTGTCCCAATATAATTTTTTGTGAAACAAACTCTTTGTAATACTAATATTAATAATATTATTAATAATATACTCTATAAAATGAAGTTCAAAACAATGTTAATAAAATAGTCCATTGCCCTTGTTTCCTGGGGTATCACGTGAGATATTCACTGCTCCAGTTCAGAACGGAAGTCTTTGTACATTTAACATGAAATCCCCCAACTCAAGCCACTCCCCTGGAAGTAGAAAGATCATCAGCATTTTACTACTTCTGCTTGGACTAACTGAATATTTAAAGCACCCAGGTTGTACAAGTCTGTGTATCGCCGTATATCTGCTGTTTTTAGCTCTATGCAAATATAAATAATTTGAAGGTAAAAATTTAAAAGTCAATGTCTTTGTCGTGTAATGTGACTGAGGAGAAACCAGTGTACTCCATAAAATGGCTGGAGTACCAGACGGGTCACCCTGTTTCCTAAAAATCAACAAAAAAAGACAGCATAATTTCTGGCTTAAACAATAATGCAAGGAGAGGCTTAGTTGACCTTAACAATCAAATTAGCTTAATCTGGAGCACTTTTTTCAGCAAGCATGAGGTCAATATGAGACGCCATCTTCTGAGAGTGGCTCCTTCTTATAGTGATGGGACTGTAAGGGGCAGAGCCTTCTCAGGGCTCCTTGTTGTAGCTAGGTGTCCTCTTTGGGTTGCAGTTTGTTCCTGGAGAGAAAGGAGAAGATACTCAGAGTCTACGCCCCTTCTCATCCTGTTGGGAACTGCTTACCTCATAAGAGCCTGGAAGATGGCTCCCTGATGTGCATGTGTGACAGTCTAATTTACTCACTGAGCCGATTATCCAATCCTTGTCTAGTTGCAGGGCACATGAGAACGCTTGTAGGAATCCTTTTATTGGTAGTGAAACTGGGTTGAAGTAAATGTTTGGAAATAAAGACAAGATACAAGAGAGTGAAACAGGTAAGAGGTTACAGATAACACTTACATACTGTAGATGGTTTTGTGTTTTTTTTCCTATCCCCCATTAAGAAAAGAACCTAAAAGGTTAGTTGGTGCCTTTTGTGTTAGGTGATCTGATCAAACAATAAAACAACAATGTAAATGCTAATCAAATAATTTTGCAGAAGACAAGAAATTGGCAGAGAAATGTATCAGTCACTGCACAAGTGCTTCAACCAGAATCAAACAGAATATCCAAACCTGCTTTTTCTTCTTTGGGCTGCACCTGTTAGGGGTTGCCACAGTGGATCATCTTTTTCTATATCTTCCTGTACTCTTCATCTTGCTCTGTTATACCCATCACCTCTATGTCCTCTTTCACCACATCCATAAATCTTCTCTTAGGCCTTCCTCTTTTCCTCTTGCCTGGCTGCTCTATCCTTAACATTCTTCTCCCAATATACTCAGCATTTCTCCTCTGCACATGTCCAAACCAATGCAATCTCGCCTCTCTGACTTTGTCTCTCAACCGTCCAACCTGAGCTGACCCTCTAATGTACTCATTCCTAATTCTGTCCATCCTCGTCACACCCAATGCAAATCTTAGCATCTTTATTTCTGCCACTTCCAGCTCTGTGTGCTGTTTTTTGGTCAGTGCCACTGTCTTCAACCCATATACAAAAAAAAACCCCAAAAAAAAAACAAGTATCTATGTTTATAGATTGACTGTAATTAAAGCAATTTAAAGCAAACAAAGCAATACAACAGTTAATCTTTTTAGATGTCCTTATTTTATTATTTTTATTAATGAAAAAAATCAAACAAAACTTAAGGTTATCCTTTCAATTTAGAATACATCACAAAGATGTCTACAGTTCTAAGAAGAGCAACAGCTCAGACAATTTAAACAAAAAGGTGGACCTGAGCCAATTTCATCTTTGTAAAAATCACAAACCTCCTGCAGTACTGTAAATAGTGTTTAAAAATGATCATTGATAACCAGCAGCTCAGACAGATTTATTAATCTATATTTCACTGCAGATATCATGTAGCTAAGCCTTTTGTGGATTAAAAGCAGTGTATACTGTACATCAGCACTATGTTTGAAAAAAAATACAGATAAACCTCCCCGGAAAATTTTGCTTTTCCTTATTTCTTGTACACAATTAATAATTTATTTTTCACCTCAAAACATTTACAAGATGTTTATAGCCCAATTGAGGCCAGAGCAAGGAAGAGAAGCAATGAAGGATTGGGGTGAGATTTAGTACATTCATGTCAAAGAGATCAACCAAAACCATTTGAACACAATACATTGTTGATTTTACTTTGTTGTTGTTCATTTCTTATCTGTCTGATATCTGGAAGGTTGCTGGTTCAAATCCCTTTACTGCCAAAATAGATCCTACTTCATTGCACCCTTGAGCAAGGCCCTTAACCTGAAAATTGCTGAAGGAGTGCTGTGTAATGGCTGAACCTGCTCTGACCCCCAAAGGTAATGTGAAAAGACAGCTTCCCCTTGGAGATTAACAAAGTATATGAAATAAAAAAAAATAAAAGTTCTGAACTAAGTATAGACCTTTCTTAAAAAGTTTCAAAACATTTGTAGAGTGTTTCACTTAGCATGATTCTCTACATAGCAATAATGGCACAGTAAAAAAACTTCGCATTTGAAAATGTACATCTTATTCTCTTTTTAGTGCGTATGACATTATTGTGGATGCTAGTTTATCCTCACTGCCAAATTTTGAATACACCAATGACTTGTGTCTGTATTTATCAAGAATCTAAAAGTAGTAAAACAGTCCTAACTGGCTCACAGAACTGAAAGTGATGCAAATGTGGTGTTACTCTTCAATTGTCCTAATTTAGGAAACTCCTTAATTTACCCCTAACTGCACTAGGATTTAGGAGAACCCATGGGCTGTCCTAACTTGCTAGGAGCTGCCAGAAGGTGGCATTTAGGCAGAGATTGTCACACACTTGCTGAGAAAGGCGGGATGTTTTGTAAATGCTGCTGAATAGTGGACCCGTAAAAAGACGACTGATTTGACAGAGATGGAATAATATTTGTAACAAATCTTGTACTTCACGTGATCTACACAGAGAATCCATGCCATGTTATCCAAAGTAAAAGTGTTGGTAACGTTATTTTTTTTGGTCACGGGTAAAATTAATGTTTGCAATGCTTTGAGTATGTCATAACCAACTTCTTCTTCTTCCGGCTGCTCCCATTAGGGGTTCACCACATCAATAAACCTTCTCAGGCCTTCCTCTTTTTCTCTTCCCTTGCAGCTCTATCCTTAGCAGCTTTATCCTTAGCATTCTTCTCCCAATATACCCAGCATCTCTCCTCTGCACATGTCCAAACCAATGCAATCTCGCCTCTCTGACTTTGTCTCCCAACTTGAGCTGACCCTCTAATGTACTCATTTCTAATCCTATCCATCCTTGTCACACCTAATGCAAATCTTAGCATCTTTAACTCTGCTACCTCCAGCTCTGTCTCCTGCTTTCTTGTCAGTATCACCATCTCCAACCCATATAACATTGGGGTGTAGCAGGTCCACAGCTCATGTAAAATTTTTAAATAAATAATCACCGAGTTCACAGCTTAGAGAGGAGGCGTGGTAGTCGGGTTGAAGTGGTTCTCGGTTCAATTTGCGGTGTGGGTGTTTCTCACCTAAGTGCACAGGTGAGGGACTGTCCACATCGTAGTTGTTCCCGGGAACCGTTGATTGCCACAGCTGCCACGTCCATTATAAAGAGAAACCCGAGACGGTTAAGGGGAGAACAAAATAGAAAAGAGTAGGAAACGGAGGTGGCAGGAGGAAGCAAGTGAAGAGAGAGAGAGAAAGTCGGTGCGGGACAGAGAACAAGAGTAGGCTGAGCAGGCAGGGAAGTAGTAGATGTGGTTGCTACCATAGAGATTACATTTATAAAGGAGAGACCGGAAGGTGCAGGACTCTCCACAGAAGGCAGCGGGAGTTGGGACTTGGGACGTGGTGTCCTCAGCGTGAGAGCCTACGTCGTGGGAGAATTCCCAAGTCACTGTCAGGAGGAGCCGACCGGAGCCAAGGATTGGTAAGGCAAATGACAGCAGAAGTAAGCACTGAGCAGGTCAGCTGCAGAGAGAGCATCTTGCCTGTTGCAGGGCCCAAACGGGAAAAGCAGGTGAGATGCTAGTGTAGAAGCAGCACTGAGCATGTCTGTGTTTTAAGACTGCTTCCAACAACATTTTAACCTTGGGTTTTAAAGGATGTTTTTTCTATTGATTTTAACCTCCATGATTTACTTTTGCTTTTATTGGATTATTTATTTATTAAACTTTTCAATCACTGCACTATTTATTTAGAACACCTTGTTTTGTTGGATTTTGAAATAAAAGCACTTTTGCACTTTGTACCATCCCCTTGCTATGTTGTTGCCTCACTGTCTAGCTCATCGATAACATTACCGATGGTGTAGGGTTCAACGGCTCCAGGACAGCAGATAGGAGCATGGATCAGAACCCACATCATCACAAACATAGCTGGTCTCATTACCATCCTGTAGACCTTCCCTTTCACTCTTGCTGATACCCGTCTGTCACAGGTTACTCATGACACTTTTCTCCACCCATTCCACCCTACCTACGCTCTCTTTTTCACCTCTCTTCCACAATCCCCATTACTCTGTACTGTTGATCCCAAGTAGTTAAACTCATCCAACTTTGCCAACTCTACTTCTTGCATCCTCACATGTATTCTGTCTTGTTCCTATTGTCCTTCATTCTCTCCTCTCTAGAGCATATCTCCACGTCTCAAGGGTCTCCTCAACCTGCTCCCTACTATCGCTACAGATCACATGTCGTCAGCAAACATCATAGTCCACGGGGACTCCTGTCTAATCTCGTCTGTTAACCTATCCATCACCATTGCAAATAAGAAAGGGCTCAGAGCTGATCCCTGATGTAATCCCACCTCCACCTTGAATGCATCCGTCACTCCTACTGCAGAACTCACCACGGTCACACTTTCCTTGTACATATCCTGCACAACTCTTACATACTTCTCTGCCACTCCTGACTTCCTCATACAATACCACAACTCCTCTCGAGGCACCCTGTCATATGATTTCTCCAGGTCATAACCAACCATTTTTTAAAATTTTGCACCAAACTTTGAATACCCTTATAACACATGTATATGTAGATTTAGGCATTTTCCCACCTCTCCATGTAAGGTAATGTTAAAGGAAACTGCATTCATGCATATCCCTGTTTTTCCTATACTTGTCATGATTCATCGAACACAAATGAAGATCATTACCCCAAGTTTGGATATGCATGCATTTCTGAATGACAAGTGATATCACAGAATCAACACCCAGGTGGTCATGGGTGCAAACTGTATTATAGAAGCCAGCCTAACGCCCTGATAGGTAGGGATGGATGTGTGACTGACCCTGAAACCCTGTATCATTTGTGTTATAATTTAAGTCCAGGAAGGTTTAAGAAGGCAGAGACTCCCAGGACATTAGATAAACAGAGCCTCGCAGAAGATAAGGGGGATCATGGAGAGAAGAACGGCATGTGAATCTGGAACACAATCTAGAACACTGGAAGAGTGAATGCGGCATCAGTAGCAACAGAGTTTTGGCTGTGGCAAGTTTCAGTAACTGCTCTTTTATAAGGCATTCCTTGAAGAACAGAGTAAAGGTGATTCTTGTGAAAGTACTCTCATTCAGTGTGTGTATATCTGTGTCCTTTCATCTTTGTGCTTGTTAGAGTATTATTCTTGATGTTTTAGCAAAATGTCAATAATTATATGAAGCTTAGTGTAATATCCTTCCCTATTATCTTTTCCTTCTAATTCTTCTACTGCTTTAAATATTAGTATTGCTATATTTAAGGTGAAGCCTTAGTGTAGCGTAGGACAAATTCTTATCCTAATCAGACTTCTAAGTGCAATTCCTAGAGCTAATTCTGAGAGGCTCGATAAATATGAGCACTGTTAATTTTTTTTTTCAGTAAGTTCAGCTGTGAGGCATATAGTAGCTTTTTGCAGACGTTCTTTAGCATAAGTAACAGGCCCCTTTCCAAACTCTTGGCTACTTTCTTACAGTACTGGTTTAAATCTAAAAGGGGTGCATTCTTCAGGCAAGTTTCAATGCAATCTGTTGTGAAATGATCAGAGTTGACATACTCCAAAAGGTTTGGGGCAGCCACCCATCTATTGTCCCTGGCTGCAGTTGGTTTTGAAAATTAAATAGAAGTGTCTTCTATGGAGTCCAGAAATGAACTGAATATAAGTTGTAAAAATGGCAGCTTTATATGCCAAAACCGAAAGTGACCTTCTTCTGATGTCTTAAGTGGAAGTGACATAGTTCTAGGCACCAACACTGGAAGTGGCATCGTCCTAGGTGCTGGAACCGGAAGTGATGTGTGCAGGGATGAGTCAGACAGGTTTTCCCGTGTCTGGTCTGCACAGACAATAGAAAAAGTTTAGCACACCCTGCCACCCCCTGGCCTGGTGTGGAATTACCTTCACTTGATCCATACAGTGTCCTCCTACTCGCACAAGAGTCACTCTGCTCAAAATGATACAGTACATTGGGATTACAGAGCAACTGGACTTAGATATTAAACTTTTTTTGATGTATTCCTCCTGGGCAAACACTCTTTTATAAAGATTTAAGACTTCCTCACAATCTACCAAACACTGAAACAGTTCATTTAAATGATAGGTTAACTGTTATGCCCATGTTTGTACAGTCTTGAATCTGATGCCAATTGAACCAAGCCTGCTGTAAAATAAATTATTCAATTTATTTGAAAAAAAAGTCAGTCAGTTTCAACAGTCACATAAATTCTCCTGGCTTGTTAGCTACTGATTGTTTGCGTTTCCTTTCACATCTTTTTGATATTAAACTACAGTTCTAGTTTGTCTTTATGGAATATGTTGCCTTTTAGTCTTTAATTTTGTTCATTATCATCTGTAGGAAAATTTTATTTTCCTCTCAGCTGTCCCCAATTTTAAATTGACATTTTTTATAATTTAACATTTATTTTAATTCTTAAGCTATTCAGGTTATATTGACTGGGTAAAATTTGATAATCCTTCTTGAATGTTTACATATACACAAAAAATTTAGAGACAGATGCTACAAATTAAAGTTCATTGATCTGTCAATCAAGACATCCCATTTGCTACAATCAAAACAATCCTCATGTGTCTCAATCACTCTGGGAGACAGCTTCAACCATTTAACTTTTTCATTTTTTAACTGTTTTATCCACAGCTTATGAGTCAGTAAAAGTTATTCTGACTCTTCTTTCAGTTTAACCTCTTTCACAGGATGATTTGTGTTTGTATCACAAATGGTGTTCTATGTTCAGGATGTTTCCTGTAGAATTTGTATATTATTTTTATTCTAGTTTATTGCCTCTGTCTTTAGTGTTTTATGTGCATGTTATTTGTATCCAAAGTTGTATATTCCCTTTTGTTCATTTTGAATTTCTGTGAAGCACTTTGAGCAGGGGAAAGATGTTATATAAATAAAATATATTATTTATTATTATTAACAGAGATATTCCTGAAGCAGAAAATTATTCACTTCTACCTTTTAGGTGACAGCATGTATATATAGTATAAATATATACATTTTGGCAAATTTTAATTACCTCTTAAAATCATTGCATGATCTGTCTGATTAGATATTTAAAATTCAGCATGAAAAGTACTGTAATTTATACCTATACCGATTCATGTCACAAAAAAATTAAATTTTTTAACCAGTTTTTTGACTGAATTATTGACTTCACTTTGGAGATTCACTTTTATTGCTTATTTTGTTTGCTTGCTGTTTTTGTTTTAGCCTGTTACCTGACATACTCTTTTGACTTTCCCCATAACATGTAGTTTTATTCTCTGTGGTATAGTGGGTCCACGGCTCAGAAAGAATGGCCGTTTTAATAATTAATCAATTGGGCGGCACAAGAGTTGGTGGAGTAATTGGTGTGAGATGCACCTGCAAGTGAAGGTACAGTCTTTCTCAGTTGCTTCACTGGCTTCCTGTGGCATGTGATTAAGACTCTGCACCTACAGAGCATGATAAGAACATTCAGGCAACAGAGAAGGGGAAGGAAAAAAAGACAAGAAAAGAGAGCGGAGGTTAAATGATGTGAAAAGAAGCAGGCAGGACGAAGAGAGAGAGAGAAAGAGCAAGAGAAAACAATCCGGTGAAATGAATGGAAGCAGGCGGGCGGGAGTGAAACTCCAAAGAGGAATGTGTGGCCGCTTCTGTTGAGCATTTTGGGAGCAGGAGGGAACATTATGCTCTGGAGGTACTTTCACCAGGTGGAGCCAGTGGCAGCGGTGGAGGTACAGAGGTACAGTATTGGCAGGGGTTCGAACAGAGCAGGGCTCGGGGTTGCCTGTGGACAGCGTGGGATTGGCAATGGGGACACGGGCTGGATTAGATGGGTGTCTGCACCTGCTGGTCGATGTCTCTCCAGGCTGCGCATTTCGAATAGGATAAGCTGGAAAGGCGTCAGTTTTAAAAGGAAGGCACCAGAGGATTTTAAATGAGTTTCCTGCCAGGCGGTTTTAACTTCATTGTTAATGAATTTTTCTATTTATGGGATTTTAACCTCCACAGCATGGTTTATTTTGTCGATATTTATTGACAATTTTTGGAGCACTGCACCTTTTTGAGCACTGTTTTGACTTGTTTCTTTTAATAATAGCACTTGAACACTTGTCACCATCCCCTTGCGTCATGTGTGTTTTATCCTCAACTGCCACGCTTATCCAGTTACGTTATCGATGGTGTTGGGTTCAACAGGCTCCTAAAAATGAAGTGGGAACATGGAGCCAATCCACACTGTCACATTCTTCCAGTTTCAAAAACTGAAATTTTCTCTGTATGAATAGACCAATTCAACTCTGGTCATACCAATGGAAAATAGGAGACATCTCCAAACTTAGAATACCACCAAGAAATTCAAATTTAAACAGAAAGGGACACTTAAAGTAAAATAGCCAAAGAAATGGGCAAACACTGGGAGCAACACAAAGCATAACATAATAAACCGGCTGTCTTTTGAGCTTTCATGTATGCAGTACTAGGGTGTTGTGCCGTGTTAGCCATTATGAATGTAGTGAGAAGTCAAGCAAAATGACACCTTTTATTGGCTAACTAAAAAGATTACAATATACAAGCTTTCAAAGCAAAACAGGCCCCTTCTTCAGGGCTTTCATGTATAAATATAAGTCCCTAATTGTCAAGTGATTTTAATTGCTCTGTTGCCCACCATTACACTCTTCTTTCTCCACCTTCCATATTTCTGTCCAGAGTCAGGCACCATTCCTTCTTACAAGTTGCACATTGACTTTGGCTATGAATAAACTTTAAATCCCCTACCAGAGTCATTTGTAACTATTCACCAATATTATTGCTGGGGACAAGGAAAGCTGTCCCTTTGGTATAGGAACACCAAGCTTGAGACCCTCCAGGCATCCCCTGGTGTCCCTGCACCCATGAACCTTCATTAACCTAAAAAGGCTACCAAGATAGGATTTTGGCTGCCCTTAATGAAGGAAAAGCAAGGTTGTACACATGGAAATGTCAGCTGTGGGATGTGATCTTTCCCTTTTGTCTTTGTGCATTCAGTTAACCTAGGCAATGTTTAGTATACCCAACCCTATCATTCCAGGGGAATATTAAATGACAACACCTTCTCTCCCTTCTTCAGTAGTGCCTTTGTATAAAACCTTTTCAAAGGACTCTATATAGTCATATATTCCATCACTGCATAGCAGTGTACTAATTATTACACAAACATGACATTTTGTTTAGCCATTGGCAGAGTGCATCTTAGAGAATCTTGTACTACACTGTCCCTGTTCTGTGCCATATTGTTCTGCCTCAATGTCCCATCCTGCCTGGGGCATTTGTAATAACAGGCTTAGAGTCTGTTCAACTTATACATTGTGATTTTCCAAGCGCATCAATAGTAGTGCAACTCTAAACACAAAACCAAGCATTTATTGAATTTAACTTTGATACTGTTTTTTTAGTTTTTAATGTAAATCCGGTAATTAAAATAACTTTGAATAGGAAAAATACAATATGTTAATAAAATATAAGCAGGAATCTTTGAAGAAATCATTGCACCTTATGAATAATTACCTCTAGAATAAACAAACACAAATTACATAAGTATTTGGTCTAAAGCATAATTTTTTGAAAACAACTGAAGTAACAACTAACAAAGTGGCATTTTTTATACCATTTTAACAAAGTTTACTGTCCTCCATCAATAACAGCACCCCGGTAAAAGGATTGTAATATACCTTCAACACAGACTTTATAATACATGCTGTGCATGAAACAGCGGGCAAGTGACTGTTCCTACATGTTTACTGATGGACATGCAAGAATGCACGAACACAAGGAGATAAGTGACAATCATACCTTAGTGTGCTGTGCCAAATCAGAAGGGACAACTGAATTCCACAGGACACAGACATATTCATAACAGGGGACCTCTATGATGAGCAGAAGAATTTCAAATGTTTTGCATCCCTACCTTTTGTTTCGATGACTGGTTGTGTCATATTTAGCCCTTTGTTCATTATTGCACCACAAGCATAACCAGCCTCAGGTTGAAATTCATGGCCATCCCTTCAGGAGTGGCGTGTACTTAGAAATATTATGTCTCCCTTGCACCCAGAGCAGATAACACATATGTTAATGGCACATCCACTTAATAAAAAGAATGGCCTTTTGCATCTATTACAATATAATTAGTTTAAAGTTTCAATGATTTAATTCGTAACTGGCAAACTAAGTAGAAATGATAATCACCTAAGCCTATTTTTGGTTGCATTTGAGACCATTTTAGTTGCTATCTGGGACACTGGCAGGACTATGGGCTGGGCCATTCGGAGATTGTTTCTGGACCACAAGTGGCCCGCAGGCCACCATCTGAATAGCCCTGATCTAAGTATTTCAAGCTGAAGATCACTTTTCTGACAATTACCTCGTAGTGTACATTATGTGTTACAATGACCACAATTTTTTACAACATGTATAAATGCTGCTAACAAATAGATGTGGTGTTCTGGGCTTTAATCTGATTTACAATTATCCATGTGGAGTTTGCATATTCTGCCTATCTGCGATTCCCTTATGCATCCAAAACATGTTTGAATTACTTTAATGTTAATTGTAAATTGCCATTTTGTGATTGCAAGTGATGGCTATGCCATGGACTAGCACCCTACCCAAGGCTACTTCCTGCATTTCATCAGATGCTGCCTGGATTGGCTACAAACCTGTGTGACCCTGATTTGGATTAAATGCATTTAAAGAATGTTACATATCTATATGTAAAAAGTAGAATTAAAGTTTATGTCTCAGATTTTTGCTTTAACACTAAAATCCCTGAAGTTTATGAAAAAACTCATAATCCCAGGCCACCTTAAATTCCTCCATTCCTCTCCTCATCAGCATTTTTTGTTTTGCAAATGTGTCGATCAGCACAAGCAGCCTGCTATTCCATCCCCCCACCCCTGATGGGCTGAAGTCAGACACAAAATTCTCACAGCTCAAGTGTTTTTATCTGGGTGTGAGGTGTCTGGAGTTGTATAAGGTAAATAATATATACTTATTTGAAACACATGCATTTCATGTGTGTTCCGTGTTTACAACGATCTGTGTAAATGCATGATGATAGGAAATGCGAGGCAAGAAATGCTGAACCCATACCTAGTAATAATGAACATACATACACAAAAATAAATCAATATGCACCTATATAAAATATATAATTAATAGAAAACTGGAGTCCTTACATATACTGTAGAATCACTTTTTAATTTTCTAAAGATGAGTCAGATGATAAAAGAGGACAGAAAAATAAAAACTTCCATATAAGCTGGAGAAAAAAACAAAATCTGCAGGGTATTCAAGTCCAAAAGTCTGCCCAGCCCTGACATGGCATTCTAACCAACATAGATGTCCTTATTGCTTTTTAGACCTTATCCTAAAGGATTGGACACAGTGAGTCTCATGGACAGTTAGGGAATCTGCTTTCATTCAAACATCACAGGAGGCGGCACCATGCCTTGGCCAAGTGGTGGTCAGTGGTCATGGTGCAAACACTACCATGGTAAAAACAGAAAAGAAAACAGAAAAACAGGGATTAATAATGATTGCAAATACAGAGAAAATTATAATTCTATGCATGTATAGTATATTATAAGAACAAAGTAGAACTTAAATGTAAAAAGACAAATTAAAAAAAAAGTGTTTTTTAGGAGCTTGTTAAAATGTTATATGATGTTAACACGGCATATCTCTGTTGGTAAAGCATTCCAGATTTTTGGTGCATAACAGCAAAAGGCTGCCTAATCAGTTATTTTGCAATAATAAGCACATCACCATTAGAGAATCAAAGCTTACAACTTGGAATGTAGATGGACAGGCACTCCATAATATTGGAAGGAGCAAAATTATTTAAAGCTTTATGTACAATTGCTAATATTTTAAAATCAACTGTAAATTATACAGGTAACAAATGTAACAATTATAAGATGATCAAAAGATTCTTTCTGCTACATTCTTTACTAACTGCAACAAACTGATGTCTGTCTTAATTAGACCAGCTAGGAATTCATTACAGTAATCTAGTCAACTAAAAACAAAAGCGTGAATTAATTTCTGAGCATCTTACAATGTTATAAGAGGTCTAACTTTTGTAATGTTCCTTAAATGGGAAAATGCAGTCACGGTAATAGGGTTAATATGTTATTTAAAGTTTAGGTTGGAGTCCATGATTACAATTAAGATACAATTTTGTTAAGGTACACAAACAAAAGTTGGTTAGTACATATATAAGTATATATTTTTCAACAAGCAGTAATAATTTAAAGAATTAACCAGAGCAAGAAATTGCACTGACAGACAACATTATACTGTGGCAATACAAACTGTGGAGTAAGACTGGAATCATTTGTAACGACTTAACTTTTGCTATCACTAAGTTTCAGCAGATTTTCGAAATTTTACAGTATAATATGCTGTACAGGTAGCCAAAACGATAAAATTTAAACTCAGATGAACTGCATGCCTTTAGCAACACTTTCTGGTGCGATTTTTTTCGAAGAAATAGTGGTAGATCAAAATGATGATGTCTTAGCGGATTCAAAAGGAGATGCTACAGAGTGTTAGGGGGTTGTTCTTAGACTGGAGATAAAACAACAGTAAATGGTAGACAATGCACTGAAGGGTATAAAGATAGAGAATGTGGGTGAGTGCATTTGAAAGGGGTGAAGTGGAGTAGGCAAAAAAACAGCATCAGTTACGAAGCTGTACAGAGCACTAATATTTGTTGTTTTAAAAGCATTCTCCATGACTGTTACAGCACAGAAATTCAAAGTGGAGTTTAAAAGATTGGACTCAGCCTGATTTTAATTAAACAATAATAGATAGATGTACTGGATGTGCTGGGGCCTCATGTATAAAAAGAGCATATGCACAGAAATGTTAAGTACATCTGTTTCCATGCTCACATTGCGATGTATAAAATCTAAACTTGGAGTAAAGCCATGCACGTTCTCACACCAGCTCAGTGCCTTGCATATGCGTATGCTTTACGCTCAGATTTGCAAACTGGCGGCACCCAGCGTCAAAGCAGTGCTTCACATCCCTGACACGGCTTTATCAAATACATTGAAATTAGCCGCATATCGTTTATAAATTTAAGGCATCAGATTATAATCAACCTGTAACAATATAATGGTCCACAGAATGGCCAAAGTATTCCAAATACCATAGCTGCTTTAGCGTTGTTACTTTCAGTGCACCACTCACAGTATTTTAACCCATTGTGTCTGAGTGTGGAATCGCAGCTGTACAGAAGCTGATCGGAAAGCTCGTGAGCGCAGAGGATTATCAGGATATAGCTTCTATCCTGGGGAACATTTATAGCACACGCTACCTCAGCCATGCGCACATTCCATTTAACTTCTCCCATTTGGCCAACGCTTCAGGGCCTTTTACTGCACAAACCTTGAGGTTCAGAAACAGCTTCACCCCAAAAGCTACAAACACAATCAGTCCATCAATTGCTCCTGGCATAACTGTTTGTACTTATAAGTACAATTACCTCACTGTAAACTTGCACTACTGTTGTAATATTGCACTACCTGAGCCACTTTATGAACCATTTGCACTATCTTGCACTATATGCACATGCATGTTAGATTTATGCTTTCATATAGTATATTTTAAATTTTTTTATTGTATTATTATTATTATTATTTTATAGGAAAATAAGTTTATGGAGGATTTATATGTTGAATCTCACTGTACCATACAATAACAATAAAGGAATTAAATTCAATAGAAGAGAGCGCATATTTACAGATGATGATGACTGGCATCTATGTCGACTTAGATTTCCAAGAGCTATCTTCTTGGATCTCTTGATATCATTTTTAAGATGAAATGCACTAAAGTTTGTATATTATATTCTACAGACATTTTTAACTTAATTTAAATAATGTATATTGTTAATAATTAAACATGTGGGCATGGTTGCATAGTGGCAGCAATGAGCTGGCACCCCACCCAAGGATTGGCCCTGCTTCGCACAGTATGCTTGCTGGGACTGGATAGATGGATGGAATAATTAAACATGTACTATGAAGATATTTCAATGTTCCTTAAAAGTTTTGAAGAATTAGCAATCTAAGCTTACAGATGGTTTGACATTTATTAAAGAGCTTACTGTGTGATGATTGGTTACGTGGAGAAAGAAAAAGAAGGACAGGAATTAGGGGTTGTTACGTTTGAAACATACAGTGCTGCTGCATTAAATTATTTCATCAAGGGTCCCACATGTACCAGCAAGCATCTTGTGGGTGACAGGAACAATCATTGGATGGGGAGCCAGCTCATCGCTACCACTGTGCCAACAAGCCCCCTTGTTTAATACATGCTTTAATTAATTTCATTTAATGAAAATGATATCAAGTATACATGTTTATGTAATATCATGAATTTAATGTATTCTGTGACCTGTCGACATAAGAGAAAGTCCATTTAAGAAGCACATAGTGATTCACACACGTAGAGCACATAGAAGAACACATACAATATGAAGCATTTAATGTGCTACTTTAGTTACGATGGGATTGAAAAAACTCTAGTAAATTTCACATTGATTTTATGATTAAGTTTACAAAATAAGATTAAACTGGACAATTCAACATTTTTTTTTACTGTGTCCATATTATTTTTTCTTTTCTCTGTGCCCTAATATGCTTCCATATGAAACTCGGACAGTGGGCTACGACTTTTTGTACTTTTCACACTTACATATTTATGGAGCTGAAGCGCATGGAAGTTGGCTTATGCACGGTTTGGTGCATCTGAATTTTTTGTGCGGACGCACATTTCCACTTTTGTCCGTATGCCGTGTGAGTTCTACACACAGTGTTATGCATGAGGCCCCTGGTTACTTGATAACATGTAACCATTTTTGTTGTATATCGTTGTGCTACAGACACAGTATAAAAGACACAAGCTGTTCTTTGTTATTTAATGTGCGTACATAACTTTCAACAGCAGATATCACCAGGGAGCTTATGTAATATACATTATAATTGCACATAAATTAGATGAAAACTTCACATACACACATCTGTGCCTGCTTGTCCAATATATATATATATATATATATATATATATATATATATATATATTTTAAAGATACTTTGCAGCCTCACAGCATGAAAAGTGTCAGCAGTGTGGGCACCATGCAGGGATGTTTTGTGTGGCTTTACCAGACATTGTGATTCTAATTTATTTAAAACTGATTTCACAGTTGCTGAAAATCATGACTCTGCATTGGCACTGAATTTTAAAATTAGAACTGTCCTATGAGAAAATGGACTTAAATAAATGTCTACCAATAACAAAAGTTATTAATTACTTTTACTCACTCAGAAATGTCATTTTTCAGCCATTCTCTTTCTATTATATTCTGAACAACAGCAAATCAGCTTGCTCTTCAGTAAAAATTATACTTTATTCTGTTTCATTATTTAGGTATATCACATAATTAGCGTTTATTCCATTTCCTCGGAATTATGCATATTACGTGTGCACACAACACTCTAGAAAAAGCATGTAGCATTGTGTGTTGATTGGTATTGTTATCTTGGTAATCTGCAAGAGGGCAGGTGTTGGGTTTTTCAAAAATACAAGGGTTTACTTTAATACAAAATGTAGTGTTAACTAGTTCATTTCAAATTTATTGTCAGATATGTCAATGTCAATTTATTTATATAGCAAATTTAAAACAACATAGGAGTGCAGTGACCAAAGTGCTTTACAATAAAAGAAGAAAAACATACAATTAACATAAATAGCATGAATAGAAATAAAGTAAATAAACATAAATAAAATAAATCATAAATAGAAGTAAGATTACATAATCACAATGAGGAAACCATCAGTATTACTGAAGGTCACGGAAAGCAAGTGAATAGAAATGAGTCTTTAATCTTGTTTTGAACAGTTCAATTGTTGAAGACTCCTTTATGTAATGAGGTAAAGAGATTCACAGTTGAGGAGCAGCAGCAAAAGCCCTGCTCCCCTTAGTTTTACACTTAGTACAAGGGACAACAAGAGACAACTGACTAGACGATCGGGTAAATAGGCAGGAGCAAGCCCATGTAAAGATTTAAAAACTAGCAACAAGATTTTAAAATCAATTCGAAAACTAACAGGCAGCCTGTGTAAAGAAGCTAGAAACAGAGAAACAGAATCATACTTTTTTGTCCCGACCAGAAAGCGATAAAATATACACAAACACAATACAGTAAAATTTACAAACAAGTACAACACTACCACAATACAACTGCCTGAATTTTATGTAAAACTAGGGGGGTCTGCCCGCTGGCCTGTGCTATGCACTAGCCTCTTTGCACTTCTGCCACTCGCGTATAGGGAAGCGGATGTACAATTTAAACAGATTTTTATTGTCATGGGAATTGTTAGATATGCATAATGGAACTATGTATTTTACATTACAGTGAGTAACTAACCATATTAAAAAATGATAAAACGTAATAATTTTTAATTAAAGTACATTATATTTCATGTTGCATTAGAGTTATTGATTGCGTAATACTATTTCGTTCTGTTTGGCTTTGAAATTAACTTGCAAATACTTTTTAAACTTACACTTTCACTGTAAAACTTCAGTAAAAACAATTTTTAAAATTAAATTTTTGTCAATATCGCATTAAATTTTGATTCTGTGTTTGGACTTTCATTGTGACAATGCAACGTATAACAGTAAATTTCGTTTCTTTCTCTCTATTAAATAAAATTACTTTTTAGAATGTTTGACTCTGAGATTTGTTAATTGTCTTTGCAAAAGCTATTCTAACAGGAAACTGTTAACGTTTTAATATGAATGGCATATTAAGATCTCCTTTGTTGTCTAATGTTATCCACGGAAGATTTACTACATTACCTTTCTTTTATACATACTTCTTTCTACAGTAATTTGTGCAGTGGAAAACCAGATGGTGTTAACCGTTCTAGATATTCTTCCAGATATTGTAAGTTGATGTTTTCATGTTCTGCACGATCACCACCAGCTTTTTCAGCTTAGTCTATTGATAGGCATTCAACGAATTTGCCGTGGAACCAAGCAAAATTTTGCCATTAATGTGATTTCATCGTTTCTTGGTGCTAGGATTTCCCGTGTACTCATTTTTTATGTTGATAACCCTTTGTGATGAAATTCTTCAATAAGATTTGGACATAATTTAATTGGAGATTTAATGTGAGGAAAATGTTAAAATGTATAAGAGCTGAGAGAACAGGAACTGTGTCTGTCAAAAGCATTCACACGAATGAAAGGTGAGAGTACCATGTACGTGGTTGAATATTGTTGAGAGAAGGGTGGGAAAAAATCTTATGGCCAAAGTGTCCTGTCTCGCAGGAAAAAATCTCTTGAAAAATGTCTTGTCTTGTCCCAGGATTTTTTATATAATAGAGAGATATAGCATGACACAATAAAACAGACACTGATGAGTACAGTTTTGCAAAATTGACACTAAAATTAGTTTTGAGTACAATTTTGCAAATGCAAAATTCAATAAAACAGTTTTCTTGCATGTCATTTTTCCTATGTGTATATGTATGCAAGAAGACTCATAAGAAAGCATGTTCACTTCTAACGTGGAAGAGGCTTTTTTGAATTGTTTCACACAAAAATCAATAATTTGATGTGGAAAATATAATATGGTGTAATTACTCCACGTTATGCCAAATATTACAATGCAGTATACAAATTATACAGTCGAAGATCAATTTAATGATTCCTGACTAAAAATTAATTCTTCCTCAGCCTTTTCTTTACTTTCTGCCACTTCCCTACCATTATAATTCTGCATGCAAACAAAATGACAAGGCAGGATATTTCCACATATTTTTATTTATGGAAAAATGTCTATTCTGCATAATACTCCATATTGTTATGGACAGACGGACTCCCCCGCAAACAGGTGACACAAGTACAAGTGTCACTCACTTAATTTGTGTCATAGCTCTCTACCCCATTTTATGGAAAGAAAAGAAATTGCAATGGAAGCTAAGATAAGAGATTCTGCCATTGCTTCTTATTTGAAATTGTCATATAACTGGTACTGTAATATAAATATATATATATATATATATATATATATATATATATATATATATATATATATATATATATATATATATATATATATATAAGGGAGTGTGTCCTTTGACAAGCCTTGAAAGAATTTGAGAAAGACTGCAGAGACTCAGAGAAAAATAATAAATTAGAGCCACACACCTCCATGGGTGCTTGCATTGGTCTCAGTAGCACTGAAGAACGTGACAGTTAGATAACAGAAAAGAGAGATTGCCGTGATGCTGACAGTATGCACATTGAAGGGGAACAATTCTTAAGTCTAAACGCTTTCTTCACTCAAAATTAACCATAGCTGGCAGTCGTGGTCTGTGGAAGGGGTAAATAGGTTTACAGCACACAATTACCTTAATCCACATAATGAAGAGGCAATTTTTGCATTTCATACGTGATGAAAAATGGCTGTTCTTTGTGATGACAGTCAGAAATAAAAGGTAGCATTATTTTTGCAGATTGTGTATCCATCTGGGATGCAGTCTGTCTAATTAAGATATGGGTATTATGATACAATTTTACTTTGCTAATTTATACTACATTCCATAAAATAAAGTAAAATTTCATTTTTCAGCCAAGACTGGATCACTAGTTGTACATTGTAGCTTTATATACTAAACTCATTTTTCTCTATATATAATAAATATGACCAGATCTATAGAGTGTTTAATTTTATATTCATTATATAATTGCATAATTACATAGAAACTCAAATATATAATCTAAATATATATATTTTTTTATATTATGAAATATTTTACATATCAGAGAAAAAAAAACACATACCAAAGAAAAAAGAGAAAGCCTTTAATTAAAGAGAAATGATGTTGAAACCAGGAAATCATGAAGGTATATTGAGAAACTGCAGTTTCATCAGAGAGCATGCCTTCAAAAGAGAATGCAGGCATCGTTGCTATGGATGACAATGAATAAGTAACTGGCCAAATGACAGAAGATGACATTTTGCATTTGGCTTATAATAATAACAAAAGATGTCATGCTGAGGCTAATAATGTCAAGAATCAGGATCAAAGTATTCCTATTCCTCCTGGGAAATAAATGTGAAAAATGGTGATAACAATATGCTGTGGCTTACAGCTTTGGGGAGCTAAGAGCTTACACCTGAACATGTATAGCTCAATGACAGCTCTGAACTAAGGGCAGATGGCAAATGTCTTTTTGTTTGCCACCAAATTAAGAAAAGACATAATACACCAGGATGGCTCTGTTTAGTTTAAATCTTCTATAATTACGACAGATGATACTTTTTTTGTGTTCAGTGAAAAAGTGAAAAATTTACAATAATGCAAAAATGTTACTAGAAAAATATGAAATGTTAAAAATCAAATACATATTAAAGATCAAATGCATGTCGATTTTTTTCTCAAGTTTCAAAGCCATGTTTGTTAAGTTAATTGGACTTTCTGAATTGGCTCATTATGAAAGAGTCAGTATGATAAGATAGCGTCCTCTCCAGGACTATTATGTGTATTGCACATAATTCTGGCTCATATATCCTTACCTGTAATGAAATGTGTGTGTAGAAAATGCATAAATATAGTAATGAAAATTTTGTTTTGTTATTTACTTACCAGGTATACAGAAACATGTGTTTAACCTTAAACTACTGATTTACATAATATGATTTTGTATTCCTTAATTGATAAAACTGAAAATGGATCTAATATTCTTTAAGTATATAAGTTTTAACATGAACAATGTAAAGTGGTGCAGCATATTCATGGGTTTGAATCCCTCACCTTGGCTGTTGCCCATGTGCTGTTTGCACATTCTCCCCACACTTTAATGGGTTTCCTCTGGGCACAGTAGTCTTTTTACACATTTCCAAAAATGTGCAGATTACATTGAATGGTCATTCCAAATTGTCCAAGTGTTAGTGTGAATGTAATTGAGTTGACCCTAAGATGGAATGGGTTCCTTGTCTAGGATTTTTTCCTGTAATGTATGTCAAGTTCTGAACAAGTAATGAGTTTGAGAGCTTTGGCTTTAAAATCCATTTTAATATCTGTAAAATATCCTATTAATAAACTCCACAGTTATTTTTAGGTGATTGTGTAAGTCATCTGTATTTATTCCCTTCTTTATTCTAAAGGCTTCTATTAAGTCTCCAATTAGATTAAAGATATTAGGTTATTTTACTTTGCCCTTCTACTTCACTGCTTCAAGCTCTGAAAATGAGTTTTATATACTACCTGCACTATTATATTAATATGAAATGTTATTTTTTTTTATTTATTAGAGTTCATAATTTTAACTCTGGAATTAATGTAACATTTTGAATATTTTCCTAAAACCAATGATTTTGTTTTTATTATACAAGTGTAAGGGTGCAGCAGGAGTTAGTGCTGTTATTTCATAGGTCCAGAAAACCAAATGTATTTAGTAAACACATTAGAAAACAGGCAAGTGCAGTGTCTTGTGTGTGGCACATTGACAATGCAGGATAAAATTGGACAGGCCCATGATGATTCAGAGGTTCACTGGCAAACTTAAGATGGGCCTGTACATGTGCATTCTTGAGCTTCTGGCTCTGCAAGATTTTAATCCATTACGGTGTAGCATGTTACCAATGGTGTTCTTGGTGACTGTGGTTCCAACTTCAGACCATTAACAAGCTCCTCCCATGTAGTTTTGGGATGATCCTTCACCTTTCTCATGATCATCCTTACCCCATGAGGCAAGATCTTGCATGGCGCTCCAGACTGAGGGCGAATGATGGTCATTTTATATTTCTTCCATTTCCAAATAATCGCACCAACTGTTGACACCTTCTCACTAAGCTTTTTGCTGATGGTCCTGTAGCCCATTCCAGCCTTGTGCTGGTCTACAATCTTGTCCCTAACGTCCTTTGACAGCTCTTTGGTCTTGCCCATGGTGGTGGAGTGGTTGGAAATGAAGAAACTGATTCTCTGGATAGGTGTGCTTTATACACATATCTAGTTGAGATCAGGAGCATCTGTAATTGATCGACTGATTGATTTGAGTGTAATCTGTGTGCCACAAGTGGGAGGCAGAATTCTGGCTGGGTTGTAGGGATCAAACACTTATTTCTCTCAATGACATGCAAATCAATTTATAACTTTTATGTAGTGCGTTTTTTCTGGATTTTTGCTTGATATTCTGTTTCTCTCCGTTAAAATGAAACTACCATAAAAATTAGAACTGTTCGTTTCTTTGTAAGTGAGCAACCTTACAAATTCACCAGGGGATCAAATAATTATATCCCCCACTGTATATCCCATAAGGATGTTGTAACTTCTACCACAATGCAAACAAATAAGAGTGAGAAATGGATGAAGGGAGAACACGAAGTACTAAAATAGAGAAAAACAAAAATTGCCACTCTGGGCTTTCCATGTGGGGTGACTCTCCCCATTGCTTAAGGTACCACACCTCTGGTGATGTGATAATGTCATCATCATAGTAATAAAACTTGTTAACCACAAGAAAACAAAAGCAACAGCTACTAACATTGATAATACAATTACCAAAAGTTTAAAAATGTGCTCTAAAAAGTTTCAGAATCTTAACAGTCTATTTCAATACTTGCGATGCATCTTCTCCTCGCTCCACATTCCATGAGCCGCTGGATTTTGGAAGGTCTTTAAGCCTCTCTCAGGGTCCCTACATCTTATCCCCAGAATTACATCACAGTTTCGGGTTGGCTCCAAGTTTATTCCAGGAACACCAGACTAAAACTCCTTCTAGCATCCCAGGTGTTTTGTTATATTCCTTGGACAAGACTATTTGGTAGACTTTGGGCTGCCCTGATAAAACATGCCTGTGTGCTGGGAAAATGTGCTAGCATCTAGCAGGTTGAAGTTTTGTCTGCCAGGCCCAAACTTTAAAAGGTTTGCACAATCCTCCTTTCTACTGTTTCTGATCAGATCCTCGTTCCTTTGGCCTTGATTTATTGCAAACTCATCTCACACTCTCTAGAAGACAAGTGTCAGACAAGACAATAGGATGCTGAACTGTTAACATCCTAAGGAATCATTAGATCTCCTCCCAGGATTGTACTTTCTCATCTTAAAGAAAGTACCACTAACATTATCCCTTCTGGGGAACCTGGCATAGAAATTCCATCAGAGCAGAGTCTATCAATTGTAATATTTTGGCAACAGTGCCTGTTTGCTCCACCATTCATGTGGTATTCTCATTTTATCTGTACTCCTTTTCTCCAGCCTGTTAGTTAACCTGAAATCTTGTTTTGCAAGTTACTCCTGATCCCAGTGAATTCAGGCGTCATTATTGCTCTTCATTGTGGTGCTGTACGAAAGGCTTTTTCGAAGCTATGGAAATTAGATTGGATGCTTTCTCTTGCTTAATACTCCAGTTGCCTGTTCAAATGGCCTCCCAAGTTGGTTTGGCAATAACAGGCTGATATTTTGTAAATCACATTCAAACAAGTTGTCTTCTTATTTTTTAATTAGAATTCTAATTATACAGTCCATAATGTTGCATATTTATTAAATCATTAATGACTGGAAACCTGTTTTTCTTGGATTAAAGTCACATTTGCTACTTTCCCGTAATCATGTGCTTCTCAAATGTTACATGGTTACTAGAATGTAACTAGTAAAGATTAATAAATAATATCTTGTTTTTGCCTTCAGCATTCCTGGTAAAATCCCATCTGGGCTGTCGGATATATTAGTCATGAGAGGATCGAGGCCCTGAAAGACATCTGAATTTTATATTTTAAACTCTACTTTTTAGACAAACTTGAAAAGCAATTATTGTTTCAGTTTCTATTTTAGTTTTTGGTATTCATTTAGTTTTAAATGTTTTCCTTTTTTATACAATTTTTTGCATTGCATGTTTTTTTTGTCTTACATAATTTACAATAACTTGATCATTTAAGGTAATTTCTTTAGTCTTTTATTTTATTTGCTTTTTGAATATAGTTTGGGTATAGAATATTTCTAAAGTTAAACTTCTATTATTTAGAGTTTCAGAGTTTTTATTTTCTTTGTCTTGTTTTGTAGATGTTTCCTCCACCCCCTCTTCTGCTGTACATTTATGTGTCTGTGCAGTTTGCCTTGGTTTCAGTTTATATATGTACATCTATATAGTAAGTAAGTTTTCTTTTTTTAATGTTTAAAAACTTGTATTTCAAGAAACTATCATAGTATACAATCAAGCTGATACAATATGCAGAACTTATACAAGAAATAACTGCAAAATCAATCTAGACAAAACATAAAAGAATTAAAAAAGAGAACATGAAAAGAAAAAAACAAAATCTAACAAAGCAAGAATTCAATCCCCACACAAGAGAAAGAAAGGAGAGCCAAAAGCATAGGAAACCAGGGGAAAACATCCCTTTACCCCTATATGTATTCTAAAATTGTTCTAATTAAGTCTTGCTATGTTTTAAAAAGGTTTTGGAAAAATTCTCTAAGCACAAACTTTATTTTTCCACTTTCAAATAATATACAGCATCAGATAATCACTGATTTAAAAAAGGTGGGCTGTGTTTATTCCAGTTAAACAAGATATGTCTGTGTGCTTTCAGTGTGGTAAATGCAATTAAAATCAATTGGTCTCTATTCACTTTAAGCCCCTCTTAGAATACAGCAAATATAGCAGTTAATGGGGTTAGGAGTGGTTGTGACTCCAAGGATGTTTGATAAGTATTCAAACATTTTTGTCAAAGCTGATATTAATTTGGTACACTTCCAGAACATTTGTGGCTAGAGCAAGATTGCAATACGTTTGGATCTTGCCCTGGATACATTTTTGACAGTTTTGAATGAGATAACTCTGATCAATGAGAAACTTTTAAGTTAAATTATCAAATGCTTTTAACATACATAGGTACTGTAGAATGTATTTTATGTATGGCTTGCACTTCTTTTGTGAGATGTTAGTTTAAAGGTGCTTTTTCCACCATATCCCAGGATCATTGAAGGGAAGTGAGATGTTTTATATATTCTGAGACTTTTAAGACAGACCAGTATTTCTTTTAGAAAGAACACAATCCCTCTTAATCCACCAACAGCTGTGTTTGGTGCACTTCCAGATGGTCTTAAAGTGGAGAAAGACAAACAAACTGTAACTGTAACTTCACTATTGGCGTAGACGTAGACTTATCTTGCTCAACTGGATAATGCTAACTCAGCTCTTTTAAGTTAGTGGGTAACTGATGTTATATGAACTGCTCAAAAAATTAAACAAACACTTTGAAAACACATCAGATCTCAATAGGGAAAAAAAAATCATGCTGGATATCTATACTGATATGGACTGGGTAATGTGTTAGGAATGAAAGGATGCCACATCGTTTGATGGAAATGAAAATTATCAACCTAAAGTGAGTTGAATTCAAAGACACCCCAAAAATTAAAGTGAAAAAATGATGCGGCAGCCTAGTCCATTTTGCTAAAATTTCATTGCAGCAACTCAAAATCATATTCAGTAGTTTGTATGGCCCCTCGTGCTTGTATGCATGTCTGACAACATCGGGGTATACTCCTAATAAGGCAACGGATGGTGTCCTGGGGGGTCTCCTCCCAGATCTGGACCAGGGCATCACTGAGTTCCTGGATAGTCTGAGGTGCAACCTGGTGATGTCAGATGAATCAAAACATAATGTCTCAGAGGTGTTCTATTGGATTTAGGTAGGCGAGTGTGGAGGCCAGTCAATGGTATCAATTTCTTCATCCTCCAGGAACTGACTGCATTCTCTCACCACATGAGGCCGGGTATCGTCATGCATCAGGAGGAACCCAGGAACCACTGCACCAGCATAGGGTCTGACAATGGGTCCAACGATTTCATCCCAATGCCTAATGATAGTCAAGGTGCTGTTGTGTAGACTGTTGAGGTCTGTGCTTCCTTCCATGGATATGCCTCCTCAGACCATCACTGACCCACCACCAAACCAGTCATGCTGAACAATGATACAGGCAGCATAACATTCTCCACGGCTTCTCCATACCCTTTCACGTCTGTCACATGTGCTCAGGATGAACCTGCTTTCATCTGTGAAAAACACAAGGTGCCAGTGGTGGACCTGCCAATTCTGGTATTCTATGGCAAATGCCAGTCGACCTCCACGGTGCCAGGCAGTGAGCACAGGGCCCACTAGAGGACGTTGAGCCCTCATGCCACCCTCATGAAGTCTGTTCACACCCGTGGCCTACTGGAGGTTTTTTTGTAGGGCTCTCTCAGTGCTCACCCTGTTCCTCCTTGCTCAAAGGAGCAGATACCGGCCCTGCTGATGGGTTAAGGACCTTCTATGGCCATGTACAGCTCTCCTAGAGTAACTGCCTGTCTCCTGGAATCTCCTTCATGTTCTTGAGACTGTGCTGGGAGACACAGCAAACCTTCTGGCAATGGCACGTATTGATGTGCAATCCTGGAGGAGCTGGACTACCTGTGCAACCTCTGTAGGGTCCAGGTATCGCCTTATGGTACTAGTAGTGACACTGACCATAGCTGAATGCCAAACTAATGAAAAAACAGTCAGAAAAGATAGGGAGGGAAAAATGTCAGTGGCCTCCACCTGTTAAACTTTTCCTGTTTTGGGGGTTGTCTCATTGTTGCCCTTCTAGTGCACTTGTAGAAGTTAGGTAGTGCCGTGCCACCTTCTGCATTAGGCCTTTTGAATGCATGGACATATTGAATTCCAGATAAATTAAATTATAATTGAGTATAACTTCTTAAAGAATGATTTGTTGATGTATTTAGGGATGCTGTGAAATAAAAATTAACCTTAGGAAGGATGTTCATCTTCACAGTATTGATTCTCCCTGTTAAGGAGAAATGGAGGGTAGATCTCCAATCTGTTTCATTGTTTGATTTTTTCCATGCAGTTACCAAAATTGTGTTGAAAAATATCTTATAACAAATATATGTCTACTTTAGTATGGTGTGTTTAAAAGTTCACTGGAAAAACCACACTTTTACTCAAATTAATTTTGAGTCCAGATTTCATTTAAATCTTTGTAAAGTTATGCACTAATGTTAAAGATATTTGTAGGTCTGATATTTAAAGTATCATATCATTTGCGTATAGTGATATTTTTTATGTTTGAGTCCTTTTCTGATAATTTCCTTTATCTCTGATGTATTTTGAAAATGAATGGCCAATGACTGAATAGCTATTGGAAAATTCAATGGTGAAAGAGGGAACCTTTGTTGAATATCATATTCTGGTGTAAAGTAATCCGAGTAGATATTGTTAATATGAACTGAGGCTTCTGGACTGGTAATAAGTAATTTTATCCATGCAGATGTTTTTGGACCTAACCCAAATATTTGGAATGTGCTGCATTGATTGTCCCATTTCACTCTGTCCAAAGCTTATTCTGTATCCAAAGATAATATTTTTGGTAGTATGTTATATTTTGTGGGTGAGTATATTACATTAAATAGACACCAAAGGTTTGAAGCTTAGTGTCTAACTTTAATGAGTCCAGTTTGAACTTATCCTATTACAGAAGGAATCACTTTCTCAATTTTTCCAAATAAAACATTGGAGAGTATTTTAACATCATTATTTAGAGATAAGGCTAAAGAGATTTTAGCTCAACAAAACCACATGAAAGTTGTTCACAATGCAATAACAGAAATTCTCAACTCAACTGGAGATAAAATCAGTGACTATAAAAATATGATTTACACATTTAAGGAGTATTATAATTTCTTATATTCCACTAAGTTTAAAGAAGATGATGCACAATCTAAGGAGTTTTTTGACACAATACAAATACTACAGCTTGATACTCTTAGTCCAGAAGAACTTTCTTAGAACTACTGGATGTTATAAACTCACTGAAAGGTGGGATAGCAGCAGGACCTAATGGTCACCCTTTGGAAATAAAAACAAAAAAAATCAGCTATTATTTGCAACATTCTTAGAAGCTACAGACAACAAAACTTTTACATCAACAACTTGTCCCAAGCATTTAGTTGCCATTTTTCCAAAGAAAAATAAAGATTTACTACAATGTGCATCATAGAGACTAATTTGACCTCTGAATAATGATGGTAAATAAGTTTTCTAAAATGCAATACGAAACATGATCAATACCTCTTTAAAATGAGTAGTTTGTATATTGTATCTTGAATTAAGCATAGTTATTGGGAACGTCAATCTGCTGGGTTAAGATTAAGAAAAGTAAAACATACAAGCCTTTTTGAAACAAATTACTGGTTTTGCCAAAAGTGAAGCCAACAATTGATTTAGTAATAAATCCCACACCTTTTTACGTGGTGTGATATACAGATAATCTCTTTGTAGGCTATTTTCTATCTTTCCTTTAGTATTTAAGCTAATCAAATGGCAGTGCTTGCCATTTGTGATTTCAGTTGTTGGGATATCTCTAAATGGCTCAATTTACTTTATGCATTTCCATAAGGTATAGTTTTCATATGCACTATAAATTGCAGTCTTAGAACCAGTTAATTCATGTCTTGAGCCTGATGTTTGCTTTCTTACTGGCAAAAGCCGGTTCAGAAAATGTTGATATATCTTTTGCCTTAACATTCTAAATAACCTAGTACTCATTACAACCAAAATAGTGGAAACAGTAACTGATGTCTGGAAATAGCAGTCACAACCTAATTCTCTAGAAATTAATGATTCTACAGTTACTTTAGGGAAGTCCTTTAAAGTTTTAGGCCCAGCTATCATTACAAACACTCTAATTTGGGACATTAACATCACTTCCATCAATAACAAGGCTCAGCAGCAGATGTAATTTTTAGCCAATTAAAGAAATTAAAACTTTCCCAGCCTATCTTAGTATAATTCTACAAAGCCATAACTGAAATTGTGATCATATTCTCCATTGTTTTCTGGTTTGGTTCAGCAATGATCCACTCCACAAATAAATTACATTGTGTTGTATGGTCTGCTGAGAAAATTATTGGTTGTGTTCTTCCATGTGTTGTAGACCTGTATGCATCCAGTGTCATAAACTGTGTCAAAGGAATCACCACTGACTCTTTTCACACAGGTCATGCCATGTTCCAAAAATTCCCCTGTGGTGAACGTTTTACGACAGTTAAAAATAGAACTAACAGAAGCTTAAGCAGAGTCATAGCATTTGCAAACCAGTAATTTAGCCTGTTTTCTTTTCTTACATGTGTGTTTTCCCTTATACAGGTATGGTATGAAAGTGTGTGTGTGTATGTACAGTATATGTACCTGTGTGTGTGTGTGTAACTGTGTGCTTACACACTATATATACACAAACTTTCATATGCACATTGTTTGCACATCCCCTTCATAATTGCATTTTTCTACTATTGTTTATAATGCATGATAAATTCCTGTACTGACGTACTGACAACTAAAAGTGATTCTGATTCTGAGGCATATATAGGGTTGTGCGGACTGGAACCTGTCTAAGGGAATTTGAGAAAGGCGTGTTACATGTTATTTAATTCAAACATATTAAACTGATATGCCTAGAATACCACAGGGTTAATTAATCATAAGAATATTCTAGCTTCATGAAGCTACTGCCATCTGCTTGTTGTGGAGTGTGACTTCTGAATCATTAGAAGAAAGTACATTTTAATCTTGTTTGAGCAATGTCAGTTTATTGTTTAGGAATAAATGTAAGGTTGATACTGCATCCTTTTTAGGTTGAAAAATAATGCTATTATCATTAGAACTGGCTGAAACGTGACCAATATTTACTAATAATCTTGGTGTTATGGGACATCTTATTATATGCAGTCTTCAACATTTACTAGACATTTATTAGGCAATATGGAAAAGCATAAACATAACTAATAGGCACATCCTAAAAACCTTATTCAAAGAGTATGAAGTTCACTCATATCAGTATTCACCACATGCATATATTTAAATTACCCCATTTTAATTAACATTGGGAAGAGAGATACTGAAAATTGCATTTGTGATTAATCAGCTCCCTGTGGGAGCATATTTAAAATAGATATATTATGCATGTCATGGGGTAATTGGACAGACCTGGGGATTACAGGCAAAGAGGGAACTCAGAGGGGCTTAGTAGATTTCAAACCAATATGTTATATTTGTCCACATTTGAAGATGGAGGGCTTTAAGACACCAATATCCTTTGGAGGTCATGATGGGGACACATTTTATTGTTTTACCTTTATGAATGTCTTAATTTATCTATTATGTACACAAAACTATCTAGAGTGGGTCAGATTTTTGACCTAACTAAATTATGTGAACCTGCTTGGTTTAGGTAAACACTGTAAATTTAACTTGCTCATATTCTCATTTACATATTTTACCTAAACCCCAGGGTCCAACAAAATGCTATTTTTTTTTTTGCCACTCCTATGGATTGAATTAGCTGTTAATAACATAAGCAACAAAGAAAAAAACATTTGTAGGTGATAAAGTCCTGTTGTGCAAACTAAAGGTTTGAATGAGAGGACTGCCACTTATAATCTGCTAAGAGAGATGTCATTCTTATGTTTGTTACAAACAAAAAGAGACATAATGAAAAAAAGATTGTTAAACCCATTTACTTCAGTTTAGGGTTTTGGGTGTCAGATCCTATCCCAAGTGTGCCGTATTTAAGACAGGAACTAATCCTGGACAGGACACAAAGCTTAATGTCCAAGTAACACGGCACATCTTTAGGATGCTGGAAGAAAGACAGTGTATTAGGGAAAAAATCCCACACAAATATGGAGAAAACAGGTTGACTTCACAAAGATATTGACAAATCACATAATTTGATCTCATAATGCTTTATCCATGAGATAGTAATACACAAGATGTCTAACTTGTAAGATTTCAGATCTAATTACATGTTCTTCCTTCAATGTATTGGACCAAAGATAAGCATGGTGAGATTTCTGGCAAATTAGATTTGTTGCACACATGCATTACACAGAGGAACAAGAAATGCTAGATTTGAAAACACAATGGGAGGCAGTGGCAGCTGGTAAAAAAAATGCACAGGACACAGTTTTTGGGGGGACAAACTGAAGCAGCACTTCTTGGCTCAGGACATAAGAAAAAAAAACACACACACAAACTGTAATGTTGCCTACGCACCGAGCGCTTTGAGTAATGAGAATATAAATATATATATTTATACATATATATAAATGTAAAGAATTCTTAGTAGCAGTAGTAGTGGCGTAGCCAAAAATGTGTTGGTTTGTGGGCATATATGAAACTAGGTGGGCGAATAACATTTCATCTAGATAAGATGGTTTATAGAACTTGACCATCAGCAGCCAAATAAGGGTGATTCTCTAATAAAACCCTGTTCAATAATGCACACAATGTTGGAAGATACATGCACACAAATTCAAAGACCCAGCCATCAAAAGTAAAAATCTACCATTTTGGCTATTATAAGAAGAACACTAAAAGTGTGGTGTTTTATGATGATACAAAAACCAAAACGAAACAAATAAAAAAAAATGTACTTGGCATGATAGCACCCAAACTATACAGACCAACAATAGCCTACAGTAAACAACAATATCAAGTGAATGTTTTTCTCTCTCTTGTGCTCTTACTCAGTTCAACCTTCTTAACCTACATGACCATAACAAACAGTGGGCCTATTACTATAGCACACTAGGGTAATAAAATACAAGATATATAAAGAGGAATGACAGAGTCTTTGCATGTTTTGTAATTATACATGACAGTGTTTATTACTACAGTATACTATGAATTATGTAAATATGTACAATTACTACATCAAGTTAGTATCGTGATATACTGGAAACTAATTCTCAAGATATTTCTGAAATTCCTTTGATTGTCAAAATTATGAAAAACAAAACACAATATTTTGAACATATATGTAACACTGCTCAATGCCACTGTCATCGTTATTTTTCCTTCCTAACATTCAACCAGTTGCTAAGGCACACAAGCTTGTTGTGCAAAAATATGTGCAAAATATGAAAACAAAAATCATTAAAAACTGATTTTGGAATTGTTGCAAACATAACAAGCCACCTAAATCACAACATCCCAAGTCTATTGTCAGATAGCATGCAAAAAATTTTGTTTGTTTTTTAATTCATATTTTGGTTTCTAGATTATGAAATAAATACCGTTACTTGGCACAGCATTTAATTGCTTCTGTGGTTGCTTATTGTGGGTATTGTGAATGGTTATAGTTGCAACAGATGTAGAATGCCTAGTAAAAGCAGGCCCTTTGTTCTCTAGGCAACTGTTGTTACATTACAGTTTTAGGCACCACAGCATTCTCAACCTTTTTAGTGCATGGTTTTTGAGAAGTGATCACGTACTTAAAATAACCCTAAAAGCAGCATTAAAAACTCAGGAATTTAAAAATGACAGGAACTGAGCTCCTTGCAAATAATACATAGCTTAATAACATGACACTTTATCACCACTTCAATAATTAAAACATCAACAACTCTATAATGCATAAGCAGATGTTTGGAAGCTCATAAATCACTTGCGTGGTTCCAGTAGTTTCTCAAGCCAGGTTAGTTTATTGAACTCTGAAGATTTTAGCATGCCACCTCTTCATTGCAGTGTTTGCATACTACTTTGTTTTTACATAGACAGCCATTGGAAACGTTTGTTTTAAAACAAATGTTTCCACTAAGAAGCGTCACACGTATTTATGCCATTGCTACATTAGATAGATAAATTACTTGATCCTGCACAAATGAACACCACCCCCAGTTAACCAAACTGTCATAACAAGAGCTGGAAAAAGTGAGTGTGCAAGCTCGTCCTCGATCACTTGCCTGCTGTTGAATTCTTAAGTCAGCTCAGTCTGGTCCCAGCTCCTTTTTCTTTTTTTCTTCAAGTGAATGATTTATGAAGGGGTGTTTCATTAAAGAAATAACCAGTTTTTCTTTGATATTTGTTAATCGTGCCTCTTACTCAATTTTTTATCACTGTAATACTGGAAAAGGGTGGAGTTTGAGTTTTGTACCAGTGAAAAGGAGAACATGCTTCTACCAGACCTAGCTGCTTGAATATGTATGAACAGCGATGATCTACCATCCATAATCAAGTGTTCCATGAATAAATAGACTGAGGAAAAATGCACATAGCCAAAAGGTAGAGAGAGAGAGAGAAGGGGAGAGAAAGAGAATTATGTTCGGAATAGATCATTTTGCCATTTATTGGCTTTTGCCCAGTGCCAACCCTATTATTGGAAAGGATTCCATTTTTTTAATCTTTTTCAGACCTGTCATTCAACAAACAAATAACCTGCCCCTTGTCTTCCTCTAAGTTATGTATCACAGTACACCTACAAAATAAAAAAAAGTTTAACATTTTGTGTACTTTAGTAATGATAGAGGCAAAAGGTTTGTTCAGAATATCTTAACTCACCAGAATGGACGCTGCAGCAGCTACATGCAGAAACTGTGGTAAACTGCGCTGCAGTCTCAGTTTTTACAAGTCTGCTTATAGTTCCCATTTTCAATGTGGGCCCAGGGGACACTACAAAACCATGATAAAGAGAATCCTATATCCCATCATTTTACAACCTCCACTTCTCCTTTTCTGACCTTTCTCTTCCCATTACTAACTCTATCTCACTGATCACACACCTTACTATTTCAGATATGTCATATACTTCATATGACTATTTGTTAAGATCTCTCCATTTGTTTAAAAGGACCGCAAATACCAAACTGATGTTTATCTTCCACAGTCTTTATCCTGCCTGTCCTCCAAAAGAAATGTAAACAATATGAAAAGTTTACTGTAGGCTCAAATGTATCATGACAAAGTTTTAATACATTTTGTAACAACAATAATGAATTATTCTGGACTGACATCTTGGTTTATAGAATTTATATACAGTATTTTTACATTTTTTATAACTTCCAGGTAATCCTCAGTTAACATAAACTTGTGAATGCCTAACACCACTCAAAAACCATTACAGGAATATAGAGGCCACAGGTCATTAGTGCCATTGCTCATATAAAAACTCCATTAAAAAACAGGAAGTCAAAGTAATGGGATGTGTAGATTTTAATCACTGTTTTTAGAGCATCACCTTTCTTTTATACCATTTACTTTACACAAGCACCATCAATAAACCTACACATTTTTTAAAATTGCTGCCAAGACCTTTTTTGGTAAGCATCCATTTTTATATATATTTTTCTCCAACATGACAAAATGCCAAGTTCAGTATTCATATATTGATAAAACATAACCTGCTTTGAGAACAGACTGTGAGTGGGTGAGGTAGGTGCTTGTGTAAATAATGAAATATTCTGCCCTAGGGATAACTTCAGAGGGAATATTTTCAGTTACTACCAGCTGAGCTGGTCCAGATGGGAATCTATTAATCGCTAAAGGGAATTAAGTTTCAAAGATTTAAAATTGTTAAAAAAAACAGACAACCTCAAAACTTCCATTTTTTTTTTTCTTTGCCTGCTGTTAAAAAGTTTATAAAACTATCAAGGCAGGTAATAAAATTCATGTTCTGCACATGTCCTATAATTTAATTAAAGACATTACTCAAGTTGAAATTCCTAAACTTAACTAAACTGAATTCTAAATTGATTTAAATTAATTGTTCATTTGAATTGTACATAATCTAACATGACAGTCTGAAACCTGCTTAATCCAGTTCAGGATGGCAGTGAGCTGGATCCAGCCTAGGCAACATTGGATGCAAGGTAGGAGCCAATCCTGGGCAGGCTGCCAGTCCGCTGCAGATCGTATTCATGCTTCCAATCACAGAACCAACTAGCATGCAAAACCCCATGTAGACATATGGAGAATGTGCAATAAAAACATATACAATGAACAAGATTGGAGTTTGACCCTAGGATAATGAATATGTGAAGCAGCAGTACTAGCCATTGTGCTAGAAGAGTGTCCACCATAAATTGCAATTTCTTAAATTAAACTTCTAAAGTTTGTATATTTTGCCTAATCTAGGTGGTGTTTTTATGTATATGTCATGCTTCCCTACAGGTCCATGAGCATGGATTAGATCTGCAGTCTGATCTCAGTGTGAGAAGATCACATTATTTCTCTTTTCCATATATTTTGTATTGTCACTGGAGATTCTGATTTACCTCGGCACCTCAAAGATATGCACTTTACAAGCACATTAACTGGCAGATGTACACTTGATCCAGTACCAGTTATTGTGGATAGGTGTGCACTGCAGTAGACTATTGTTCTGTCCACTTTTGGTAACTGCCTTGTGACCCTATGATCCAGTTTCCTGGGAATTTCTAATGGATAAGCAATTTATCAAACTGGACTGATGAATTTACACAGCATAATATTGCATATTAAAATAGTTTTGGCATGCATTTACAACTGTTACTTTGCATCCCTTTAGCTGAAAATATATGCTTAGTTTACAGCCTACATATGCCTTCTATATTTAGGTTTATTAATATGTATTAATTTCTGCTTCTTGTATTACAGCATCACAAATGTCAAGAGCTCATCCTAATAGCAATGCAGCTAGGAGCCAAAATAACATGCTAGTTAGAAATAGAGTACAGTGTGACCAATTCACAGCTATGAATTGGCTTAACAGACAGGACTTGGAATACAACAGGAAATGTACTTTTCCAGAAGAATCCATAGAAACAAGTACAGAAACATGCAGATTATTGAGACATCACATCTAGGAATCAAAGCGTTTTGAATTTTTATTTTGTTTAATTTAATATTGTAAAATTTGATTACCCACCTTTTTCCTTTTGTTTTTTTTCTCTTATTCTTTTAGTTGTTCCTATGAATTGATGGACAACTAAGCAATGGCACTCTGGTTATTTGTCAAGGATTTTTGAATTCTTAGAATTACATTTCAGGATCTATAATAATAGTATCCATCTTACTGTCTTTTATATGTTTTCTCTAATCATTCAAATATTTAATTGTCAAGGCTCCGATGTTACCTCTGTCATACACTGCATATTGAGAATGCTCAAATATAAATCCATGTGCACAATTTAAAGAATTTACAAAAAAAACAAAAGGAAGGAGACATCATTCTCAATCCCAGTCGAAAAAATATCAGACTTTTTCCCTGTTTTCAATGTTTTAACGGTCACTGACTCCATAGGTTAATGCAAACCTCCTCATTTCACTTGATGCTGTGAACAATAATAGTAAAATGGGCACAAATCCAGCCATTTGTTGCCAATACCGCCCACGCCTGAAATTACTTACATTAAACAGCTTATTTGCTTTTGAAAATTTGTATTTTTTATGTGGTTAATTTAATTTACTCTCTTTTTTTGATTAAATTATTGTCCACATTCTTTCTGGATAATATCACATTGTCATCTTTCATGATTGCGTTTGCCCCTTGATGCTAGCAAAGTAATCACAGCTCTGTATATACAGATCAGAGCTTTGAATCTATCCAGTTTCTCCATAACAGGGTTCTGGGGAGCAGATGTCTCAACAGCACTGAATGAATGAATGAAGCACCAGCCAGTTCCATTGCACACTCACACCAAGCCAGTGTAACACTATGATGTAACACAAAAAGACACATATCTTTAAGATATAAGAGAAAACTGGAATACCTCCAGCAAACTCACAAATATACCAACTCCTTTTGACCAAGTCTCTAGAGACAAAATGCCACCTCAGATACCTCTAAATGGTTTTTAATTTTTCTGGAATAAAGATATTTAACATTTAGCATTTTCCAGAAGATGTTAAAATTAGAGTTTCGTTGTACACTATAGTAAATCTTTTTTGTGGCGTGCGTGTTATATGGATGAATAATAAACAATACTGAATAAATGAAATTGGCAGATTATGTAGTAGAGCTAAACCATGCTGAAACAGAATGAAGCACTAGAAACCAATAACTGAGTTTTTTATACCACATTCTGAGTTTTTCTTGCTGAGAACAGGGTAATGTTGTAATGTTACTGATTACCACTACTGGTACTGTCTCCTCTAATACTAAGTTCCGCAGGAATCTCTGTATGTCTATAATTGTTCCCCTGCTGACCTAAACAACAGGATTTGTCGATGATCTTCATCACACATAGAGAAGCACCTTGAGTGATTATAAGAGATGGGTCCAGCTGCAGACCTCCTCAGCTCCACGATTCAGAAGCTTCACTGGACAGCCAGTTTGATTGCAGATTTTAGTCACTTGGTTTACTTGACTTGAGTCAGATAACCCTGCCACAGTGCTAATCTTAACCATAGTGTAACCAGGTGTTGTCACTGATGTATAATATAAAGTGACACCCTCCTTAATGAAGTGGAGCTCAGGAGGTCTGCAGCTAGAGTCTATTGGATCATATGTGTGACATTTTATTATTGTCTAGATGTTTGCAGAACAGACACAGCAATTCACACTTTGGCAGCAATGTTCAATTATTTCAACAATTGCAGCATGACAGTATTGTGTGAGGCAAAAAGGATCTTCAAATCCGGTAGAAAGCACTGGAGACAGGCAGCAATGCAAGCCTGAGTACCAGCGTACAATAGTGTTGCTTATGGCAGTAAAGTAAAGGAAGAATGAATAATTCTGTTTCTCTGAATGGAATTTTAGAGTTAACACAACATGGGCATTTACAGTGCAATATTTAGGAGGAGTTATGGACAATCAGTAGCACGATATGCAAGCTGATTAAATAATTAAAATGTTCAACAACAACATTTATTTATATAGCACATTTTCATACAAAAAAAATGTAGCTCAAAGTGCTTTACAAAATGAAGAATAGAAAAATAGAAGACACAATAAAAAATAAAAATAAGTCAACATTAGTTAACATAGAATAAGTAAGGTCCGATGGCCAGGGTGGACAGAAAAAACAAAAAAAAAACTCCAGAGGCTAGAGAAAAAAAGTAAAATCTGTCGGAATTCCAGACCAAGAGACCGCCCAGTCCCCTCTGGGCAATCTACCTAACATAAATCAAACAGTCCTCTTTGTATTTAGGGTTCTCATGGAAGGACTTGATGATGATGGTCACGTAGACTTCTGGCTTTCAGTCCATCAATGTTGGAGCATCATGATGCTTTGAGTAGGTGGTGGGGGCGCAGGCCGCCACCACAAAGAAACAAGAAAAAGAAACAGAAGAGAGAGTTGGTGTGGTGTGGTACGGATTTTGGAGCTACTATGAATAGTTATTATGATGAATTGAACATACAGAGTATCAGTATTAAGTTAAAGTAAAGTTATGAGAAAGCCATGTTAAAGTAATGTGTTTTCAGCAGTGTTTTAAAGTGCTCTACTGTATTAGCCTGGCGAATTCCTATTGGCAGGCTATTCCAGATTTTAGGTGCATAACCGCAGAAGGCCGCCTCACCACTTCTTTTAAGTTTAGCTTTTGGAATTCTAAGGAGACACTCATTTGAGGATCTAAGGTTACGATTTGGAATATAGAGTGTCAGACATTCCGATATATAAGATGGAGTGAGATTATTTAAGACTTTATAAACCATAAGCAGTATTTTAAAGTCAATCCTGAATGACACAGGCAACCAGTGTAGTGACATCAAAACTGGAGAAATGTGTTCGAATTTTCCTTTCCTAGTTAGGATTCTAGCAGCTGCATTCTGCACTCGTTGCAAGTGATTTATGTCTTTTTTGGGTAGTCCTGAGAGGAGTGCGTTACAGTAATCTAGTCTACTGAAAACAAAAGCGTGAATTAATTTCTCAGCATCTTTCAATGATATACAGTAAGAGGTCTAACTTTTGCTGTTTCTTAAGTGAAAAAATGCTGTTCTAGTGGTCTGATGAATATGCAATTTAAAATTTAGATTACAGTCAACAGCTACCCCTAAGTTTTTTACTTCCGTCTTAACTTTTAATCCTAATGCATCAAGTTTATTTCTGATAACCTCATTGAATCCATTATTGCCAATTACTAAAATTTCAGTTTTCTCTTTATTTAGTTTGAGAAAACTACTATTCATCCATTCAGAAATACCAGTAAGACATTGTGTTAGTGAATCGAAAGAGTCGGAGTCATCAGGTGCTATACATAAGTACAGCTGTGTGTCATCAGCATAGCTGTGGTAGCTCACGTTGTAACCTGAGATAATCTGACCTAATGGAAGCATATAGATTGAGAAGAGCAGCGACCCAGGATAGAGCCTTGTGGAACACCATATCGGATATCATGTGTCTTTGAGATGTGATTACCACAACTCACAAAGAATTTTCTACCTGCCAGGTAGGATTCAAACCAATTTAAGACACTACCAGAGAGGCCCACCCATTGACTAAGGCGATTTCTAAGAATATTGTGATCGATGGTGTCAAATGCGGCACTCAGATCTAAGAGGATGAGAACAGATAAATGGCCTCTGTCTGCATTTACCCGCAAGTTATTTACTACTTTAACGAGTGCAGTTTCTGTGCTGTGATTTGTTCGGAAACCTGACTGAAATTTATCAAGAATAGCATGTTTATTGAGGTGGTCATTTAACTGCATAATAACTGCCTTCTCTAGAATTTTACTTAAGAAGGGCAGGTTAGAGATGGGTCTAAAATTTTTAAAAGCAGAGGGGTCAAGAGTATTTTTCTTGAGCAGGGGTTTAACTACAGCAGTCTTAAGACAGTCTGGGAAGACCCCTGTGTCTAATGACAAATTTACTACGTCAAGAATATTGTCAATTAGCACGCAATTAGCACTTCTTCATTGTAAGCAGAGCTTCTAGTCTTGAGGTTTGAGAAAACTAAGTTGTGGTACCCTGTTTTTTGAGAATATATTTAAAACTGAGCCAAGTTAAATAAGGAAACCCAGTGCAATCACAGTTATATTTGTTAAAAATCAGTGTTAACCATGTAATGTTGCCTAATGAACTGTTCCCAATGTTCCCCGTGTGTGGTATATTTTGTGAGTATTAGAAACTGTAAAGAATTTTTTGTTTTGGAGTCAGGAGGAGAATAGTTGGAGATATTACGTCAGTCAATATGCAGATTTCATTATATTTTTTCTTCGAGTTATCTAGGGCTAAAACAAAGTCAAAGTAATCAAATGAAACATGAGTCAAATTGTTTTCGTTGACTAAAATGTGTTATTCTTTGATAAATGTACACGATTAGTCAAATTTTGATGTGTCCTTTGCCTTTTAGAGAGCAATTTTGTTGGTTCATGCGTACATCACATTGCATATCAACACACTTTGTCAGCAGCCTCAGAATGGGAGCACCTTTTTAAAAATACAAAAAAAGGATACAAATTAAAGTACGAGAAATAAAAGTTAATAATACATTAGAAGAAAAGAAAAACTTCAGAAGTTAAATACTAATGTGTTCTAAAACATTATGTTACCAAAATAACTAGGTGCTTCCCGGCAATCTCCCACTGACACGCCCCTGTGTGGCGGAAGTGCCGGCTGTACCCCGAGAAGCACTTTGGGTGTCCCTGCTCCTCTTCCCCCCAGCACTTCCTGGTGTGGCGGAAGTGCTGAGGTCCAGGGTTCCCAAGGCTTCTGGGCACCCCCTGGCGGTGACCATGGGCCCCTACAGGGTTGGGCTTCCAAGCCCTCTACCCGTGGCCCACAAAGCCTCCACGTGGTCCAAGGTGGGCACACGCCCTCTTCTGGTCCTCCAAGGCGTCCCGGCCAGGTCGTCGCCTCTGGCATCCTTGTCAATAGTAACCAAAAATTAATGAGGAAAACAAGTAATACAAAAATCCATACATCAAAATTGACCCCTAAATATAAAGAATAGTACAGAATTACATAAAACGTTATGCAGTGTATACAGCATTCAGCATTAGCTCTCACTACTGTCTAATTTCTCATCCTTCATTCATACTACTTACACGTAAAACAAACAAAGATGAGTGATTACTGGCCTGTTACCAAAAATAATTGTGTTTATTTTTCACTGAAAATTTTTGAAAGACCTTTAAATGGAGGATTTCAGCTTGCAATTTTTTTTCTCTGTTCACAAATTAATTGGCAAAGGTATCCGTACTGTTGCCATATGCAACCAAGAAAACACTTTTTACAAATTGTGAATCACAGTCTTGAAATGGAAATGTAAATCAGATTATATTGAATTCACCAGGGAGTGGCAGGAATGAAAATCCTTTGAAGAGAAAATATATTTCTCATTGAAAGAGGAAAGGAAGGACCAATATGCAAATCAGGATGCTTGACAAATAAGTGGACAATGTTTCCTGTAGTATGTAATTGTGTCTCTTTCATGAATCAGAAATCAAAAGAGGGCTTTAGAATGTACTGCATAAAGTGTTTCACGTTAAGAACTCTTTGGCAGGAACAGTGAGAGAAGCTGCAGGCCTAATGTTTTCTAATAAACACTAAAATGCTGCACTATGTTCATGATATTGATAAATTTGTTGCAAGTTTTACTGCAATTTACTTTACAGAATATGAACCATACTGCACAGAAGAATCTGAAAATGTTATTGAAGATAACACTAGATCCTATGATATAGACATGTCGTGCTTTGAAACTTTTATTTTTGTAAGGTTGTGTCATGAAATAGGAATTTGGAAAGTTAAAGGTTTTAGGATCCTGCATGCAACTTTATCTCTCTGATTTTTTATGAATAACAATAAATTTTAAAAACAATTGCTTAAAAATTGTAAAAAAGCAGTTCAAACAAAAAAAAATCTGCATTTTTTTACAGAAATTTCATATTTAGGAAATCCTCTTTATAAAACTCAATGTGTGCATGTGTGTGTGTTTTGTTTATTCTTTTTACAATTCTACACCCTTTGTCCAATCTTAACACAACTTTGCACACATATCCCACTTTGTCAGGAAGAGACAATTAACTACTTTGGAACTCAAATTTTTGAGCCTGGGGGTATTATTGGAGTGTTGGGGGTTTCCTTTCTACTACAGTGGATTTTAAAGACAGTGCCTTTTCCTGGGTTTTGACCACTGAAATATTTTTAGCATTAAAATCCAACAAAAAGGATCTGTCCTGTATATGATCAAAGTGATTTGTCTACACAAAATTGTTGTCTGAGGGAAAAATATTTCTCTATTTTAATTTTTTTTATTCAAAACTATGCCTCAGAAGGAAGGGACTTCAATTGGTGAAGTGTCTTCTGTTGCCAAACAGAAATGAAGTAGTTCCACTTTTAACATTTCATATGCAGGCAACGCCAGGTCTTGCCAATAGTTATTAATATATCAATTTCATTGAATTTAATTAATTTAGCTTCAGTAATGAGACAACTAAAGCTACAGCATTAACATTAGACAAAGTATGTGGAAGAGCAACCGTCAGGTAAATATTTTTTTGGACAAAGGTGTGGTTTTGCTTTTTTGCTATGCTATAGATTTGGTATTTCCCATTCTGATTAGATATTGTGGAATTTGATCAGTGAAGTTTTCCGGATAATAGACAATGTACAACATTCTGCCTATCATGTTATTACATTTATTAAATTAATTTAGAAGATAATTAAGAGACCAGGGGCCTCATGTATAAACAGTGCGTATGTACAAAAATGCTGTGTACGTCTGCTTCCACGCTCACATTGTGATGTATAAAAGCTAAACTTGGCATAAAGCCACACACATTTTCATGCCAGCTCAATCCCTGGCAATGCACAATATGATCACAATCACAAAATATAAATCTCACACACAAAAAACACTGTCAGCTTATTATGATAAAATAGGATTATGTGAATATTATTCTTTACTAGCAAAATACCCACGCTTCGCAGCGGAGAAGTAGTGTGTTAAAGAAGCAATGAAAAGAAAAGGAAACATTTTGAAAATAACGTAACCTGATGGTCAATGTAATTGTTTTGTCACTGTTGTGAGTGATGAGTGTTGTTGTCATATATATATATATATATATATATATATATATATAGAATACCAGCGCAGCGAGAAGTAGTGTGTTAAAGAAGTTATGAAAAGAAAAGCAAACATTTTAAAAATAACGTAAGATGATTGTTAATGTAATTGTTTTGTCATTGATATGAGTGTTGGTGGCATATATATATATATATATACACACACACAGACACATATATAAACATATATATACATATAAACATATATATATATACATATACATATATATACATACTGTATATATACACACACATATATATACATACTGTATATACAACATATACATATCTACATATATACTGTATATACACATATATATACAAATGTACATATATATCTACATATATATATATATTAGGGGTGGGACTCGATTAAAAAATTAATCCAATTAATTAGAGGCTGTGTAAGAATTAATCTTGATTAATCGTATGTAATCGCACACGAAATTTGCCCCAAATCGCAAATTTTTTTTTTATTTAAAACGGTTTTAGTGGGCTTACAGAATCAAATAATAGACATGGACATGAATATTGTAAACTGAAGCTGTTTTAATTTCTGAAAAAAAAAGCCTTTAAACTGCATTTGAATTCAAAACAGAAACAAAAATATCATCCCTGGTTAAAATTGGGCAGACTTAAAAATAAAGTGGTAGTTTAAGTACTTTAAGTACATTTGCAGAATAGTATTGTCTTTAAATAATAATAACCAAAATTTCACCATAAAGTGCAGTTTTTCTTCTTAAAAAATAAGTCAGAAACATAAAAGGTAATTTGACCAGCTTACTCTTTAAACTCTGAGTAACATTAGCCAAAATTATTTTGTACATTAGGCTAAAACAGTGTGATCATTGAACATTTTGTAATTAGATGTATTTAGAATTACTAACGGTCACGGAAGTCCAATGATCCCCAGTAAGAGCCACAAAGTCCGCTTTCTGTAATGCATCTAATTTTGCTTGCTTTTCAGTGTGCACAAAACCATGCTTTTATCAAGGCTTCGCTCTGGAAGTCGAAATGATCAGTCGTAGGAACGCGCTTTATTCCGACTCTAACATTTTTGTAGCTGTGATGTGTGCATCAGTGTAATGGATGTACCAGGAAATCATGCATTGACAAAAGTTCCCGCTTGCTTGGAATTGAAAGTGTGATTAAATGCGTTATTTTTTTAATGCGTTTTGGAGTACATGCATCGAAGCTTCTCAGCTGTGCTTGTGCTAAGAAAGGAAAATATTTTAAAAATAACGTAACATGATTCTGCTAACCTAATATTTTTCATACGTCCCAAACCAAGGAGATGCGAAGGTAAAATGAATCGGTAGCGCGTACATAGTCAGTACATCCCTCTCGGGAATCGAACCTCGGCGTTAGAGGCTTAAGACTCTACAATTGCCACAGCGTGTGGCTTGTCTATGCTAAAGTATGTATTGTAGATCGGGTATATATATACATTTATATATATACCCGTATCGCAGTGGAGAAGTAGAAGTTATGAAAAAGAAAAGGGAACATTTTAAAAATAACGTAACATGATTGTCAATATACAGTAATTGTTTTGTGAGTGTTATTGAATGTTGCTGTCATCAAGGATTTGATTATCATTATTTCTTTCAATCAGGCTCGTATTTGTAGGATGTGTTCAAGTTACATTCCGTGTTTGTCAATCGCTGTAAAGATAAGAGGTTTCATTCATCGATTAGTTCCTTACTGCATCAATAAACAGCTTGTCTTCCTTTTTATCTGTGATGTGACACACTGCATGCATGGGTTTTTTTTACACTGTCTTCCTTTAGCAGGACATTCACTTTTTCCACCGTGTGCTTTGTTTCCGCAGTAGCTGCACTTATGAATATGATTCTATGTATAAGACGCTTCATATTTTTTTGCTGCCTTCTCAATTGTGTAATTCGGTTTTGTTCAGCACTCTTTGGAACTGTTGCTTTTGTCTGTGCACTGCGCCAGTTCACGTGAGCCGCTTGGTGTTCTTGCATCGAAGGTTCCCAGCTGTACTGGTGCCATCTCGTGTAATGTCAGCTAAGACCCGGCACTTAAAACTTTCTCTCGCAGTTTCAATGAGTTTGTGCCAAACACCACCCTGACCATCTCATCTTCCTCTGCATAAGCACAGTCCTTCACACGTGAATATTTACCGGCAGTGTTTGTATTGGATTGCCGCTGATGGACGGCCTTATATGGGCAGGCACTAAATTACAAACGCTAGTGGTAGCCTATGAACTTAATTTAATATAAACTTACGGTTCACGCCGTGCTTTGTTTCCGCAGTAGCTGTACTTATGAATATGCTTGTATGCATCATTTGCTTCATAATGTTTTTCTGCCTTCTCAATTGTGAAATGGCGTTTTGTGCTGATCGCTGTTTGGAGTTCTTCCTTGTGCTCTACGTACTTACGTAGGAGGCGTGATGATGTCACACGAAACTCCGCCCCCCGCGGCCATCTCCAACTCAAGACTCCATTACATTATATGGGGAAAAATAGCTTCCAGTTATGACCCTTATGCGTAGAATTTCGAAATGAAACCTGCCCAACTTTTGTAAGTAAGCTGTAAGGAATAAGCCTGCCAAATTTCAGCCTTCTACCTACACGGGAAGTTGGAGAATTAGTGATGAGTCAGTGAGTGAGTCAGTGAGTGAGTGAGTGAGGGCTTTGCCTTTTATTAGTATAGATTACATTTTTCTGAGAAAAAAAGTTTGCATAAATGTTTATTCCAAATCTGCAACATAAACTTATGGTATTTAAATTACCTGTAGTTTGAAGCATCAAGATCTTCATGGCTTTTTACAAGATTTAAAAACATTCTTCTTAGCCGTGTCATTGTCATCACCTCTTGGTTTACAATTATTCGATGGCGGATGATTCTCTCAGAGAAGATCTTGTAGCTGACATCATAGGTTGGCTCATTTCTATTAAAAGCATCAAATATTTTATGTTCTGTAACTATTACACTGGCTTCTATATTTGGAATGCATATATTGTGTGCATGTACAAACTAAAAGCAACTGACAAACCAATTGAGTTTTTTTTTATTCTTCCGAAAGAAAATACTTACAATAAATTATTTTAAATATTCTTTTGCCCGCACAAATGACTAGACATTTTATTATGCTGAATTATTGTAACAAGCAGTCCATGTAGATTAATGATTAATTTCTTTTCAAATTAGCAATCATTCAAATCAATTATGAATTATTTTAAAACGCAATATAACAACTTACTGTTCTTCTGAGGTCTGTGTATTTGTTCCAGTAGACTTTGTCAAGAACCTGGTGTACTGTCTGTAACAGGACTTGTGATATCGTACTTCCAGAGACACACAGTCTTTGTCTTTAATATGCACAAGAATGCTAGTGTCTTCCTTCATCTCAGCTGCTTTGAGCAACTGGCCTGTAAAAAAACAAACATTTAATTAAATGAAATTGTAAATAAATACATATTTAAAAAAACATAACAGTTCTGACTATTCATGCATATGTGCATGCAAAAACTGACTGCACTATAAACATTATAATGTACATGTAATGTAAATATTGATGTATTTGAAAGTTAGTTATGGTTCTCAGCATATAGCATATAACTTTAAGTTCAAACGTGTGCTTGCGTGCTTTATCCCTGCCGACAGCGTCTCCGCTTGTGAAAGATTGTCCTTCTGGCGTTTGCCTGCCACAGTGATGTACTTGTCCGTTTTCTTGCAAATTATGCACAAAGCAGGAAGTACAGGACCTGAACAAGCTATCGGCAGTCCGGTACTGGACCTACGTTTTTTTGTTGGGCAATACGTTGTACGTTGACGAAATACTATTTCCCGATGACACAGACTGGTGTGTGTTATGATCATCACCAGCTTCAGGGCGCCGTGAAACCCGTTTCTCGGCCGTATCCAAGCACTTTTTGTCAATAAAACGGCGGTAGCAAGTGGAGTGAAACCCTGCGTCTTCGGGCACACGGTCAAACTCGATTTCTAGACAATGTTTGTATGTTTCTGCTATTTTCTGACTCTCACCCTGCAAGTCAAGCCACCGTTTGATGCAGTTTCTAAATGTATCCCACCGTGTGCATGTAAAATCCTTTGTTTCTTCTTTTTTTATGGACGTGAGATGCATATAGCATTGTTTATAAACCCTTTTACTGACTTTTGGTGGAGGTCTGACCAATAATTTCATCCTCTTCGCTACTCGATAGTGACGACAAGGGCGCTGTCATCTTGGACCATGTTTACATGTCATTCCAACGTTATGCCCTCTCATTGGTCTAGCGGCAAGCATGTGACGCGAAGCCGCATCTCTCACCTTTAAAAAATGATTACGCGAGAATGGGACTATTGCCAACTTTATACACTTGTAAAAAAAATAACTGCTGGATTATACATGGAGAACTTTTATTTTTCATTCTATACCAATTGATCCTTTTATTGGAATAAAAAGAATGTAGTGCCCCATATATGGGAACGGAATGAAACGAAAAGCTGCTTCACCTTACGGCCTAGATCGTGTGGTGATTGGATACATGGAGAAAGAAAAAGAAGGACAGGACAATACAAGGGGGTTAGTACATTTGAAAGAGACAGTACTGCTGCAATAAATTATTTAATCGAAGGTCATGCACAGCGCAGCCAGCATCTTATGGGAGGCAGGAACAATCTCTGGACTGGGCGCCAGCTCATCGCTAATACTGCACCACCATGTCTCCATGTTTAATACATGCTTTAATTCCTATCATTATGAAAATTATCTCAAGTATACATCTTAATATTTAAATTGTTCAGAGAGCTGTAATATCATGAATGTAATGTATTTTATGTCCTGTCGGCAGAAGAGAAAGCCCATTTAAGAAGCATGTAGTGATTCACACATAGACTACATAGAAGAACGTATACAATACGAAGGATTTAACATGCTACTTTAGGTCCAATGAGATTTGAGAAACTAGTAAATGAAATGATTTTAAGATGAAGTTTATGACATTCTACTTTAATCTTACAAACAAGCCTTAAGGTGTGCAAAAGTATGGGGTCTTTGCTATCACGTTTTGAAACACATGTTTTTAGTAGAAAAGGACATGTCACCACTCCAAGCAGAGAGAGGGCACTACCACTAACCACTTCTCATTTTTCACCCCAAGTTCTGAGGCTCGCTTGCCAGAAGACCTGTGACTCAATCTCACAACCATTCTGAAGCCTTCTGGGATGCTGATATTTAAAACCTCTCCCTCTCCAGGAAGTCTCTGTTCGTTTGAGTCCACACTGTAAAAAGTGATTTTGAACTTTAGCTTTAGCCTTGCATATTTGGAAAATCCTGTTGAGAACTCAGCAAACATTATAATTCAAGAAAATTAGTTATATGTTACATGAATGCAAAACTTAAATTATTTTAGTAAATTTTCACTATTAAATTTATTAGAATTTTTAGTCATTCAAAAGACGAAAGCCACCACACTTGTGGTGCCATTTATTATTTCAATGAAAGTTTGTTTTTATTTTGTTTAACCATCAGTGCTGAAAGAAAAGAAAAACAAAACACTGTGGACCAGCTAGATAACTGTCCAAAACCCCTCTGAAGCCAGTTATCTAGTTGGATTTTTCAGCTAGCCTTTCAAGTCTGTGTTAACACTAGAATTCCTAAAGCCTACGAAAAAACTCGTAATCCTGGCCCACCTTAAATCCTTTCGCACCTCTCCATCAGCGTCTTTTGTTTTGTAAATGTGTTGATCAGCACAAGCAGCAAGCAGCCTGCTGTCCCATTCTCCGCCTTGACAGAGCTCAGCTTACAGGCAAAAAGTTCTCCCAGCTCAAGCCACGGCTCCTTATCTGTTTGTGATGCGCCTGGAGTTACATAGGGTAAATAATACAGTATATTGTTATATGAAATACATGCATTTCATGTGTGTTCCGTGTCTACAAAGATCTGGGTAAGTGTAGGATGAAAGGAAATGTGAGAAATGCAAGAAATGCTGAACACATACCTAAAGCAGAAACTTTTTCCATGTTATATTAATAATGATGAAAAGTGAATGTGCGAAGACTTTAGTCCAAATATCAAATAAGCACGTGCTTTTTATTCAAGAATATAACCAATGAAAAAAAAAGCATTCAATTTACATGTGCCTGTCAATGAGTTAAAAACTCAAGCTCAAATGTCAATCGATTTTTGAATGGTGCAGAAGTAAGAACTGCTGCATTTTAACCCAAGTAGGCATTCCCAACTTGCTTCCAAACCTGCAGGGCATGTACGTCAGGAGAGAGGTGGCTGTGCTTCGAATGCGACTGGCCGGGCCATTTTTGTAAAGAATGTCCATGGGGAGGTTAAAAGGAAGCAATGGCACAATATCTCCCTGCGGTTCTCCTGTTATTGTATTTTAGGATAAAGCCGTGGTCTGGCCAATGCAGACAACCCCTCCAGGAAAAGAAATACCCTCGCGAGACTGGACGCTTCACCCTATGGTGCTCAGCTGAGGGAGGGGCAATGTGATGGAAGGACTCCCAGGATGCCCAAAGAGTGGAAGGATGGGGGAAAGTAGCTACTTTGGGACACTGTCCTCCCCAGGACGCTAGATGGCAGATTCCCTGTAACATAACGGTGCCCAGGATTCCTGCAGGGCATCATGGAATTTGGAGTGTGGCATCGCAGCCCTGCTGGGTACCGTGAGTGCTGCCAGGGGATGCTATGAGAAGACCTTGGGACTTTTATCTTCTACATAGCCTGTAAGTACTAAAAGGTCATGGGAATGGAAGCCCAGAAGTACTTCCGGACTGAAGAAAAACTTAAGTTCTCTGTCCGACCTGAAAGGGCTGACAAGTCATGTGATTGGATGGATGGAAGTACTTCCGAGTCAGACACTATTTAAAGGACTGCTGTGAACCCAGCAGGTGAGCCAGAGTTGGGTGGAGGTAGACAAAGCTTGCTGGGAGTTGTGGAGGAGAAAGAGAAAGGAAAAAGAATAGTATATGTATTGTTTATTACTTGTGGCTGTGGTGGTGGATAGCACTGTAAAGAAAAGAAAAGGAATAATACCTGTTGTTGGTGCTTTTGACTTGTGTTGTCAGTGTCTTTCTGTTGGATTATTTATATATATTACTTTGTAATATATATTTATTAATTCTTTGTCACAACAGAAGACTGCATTTTATTTAACTGCATGACACTTAAGATTATTGTTATCTTGCAGGCACTATAATAAAGACATGTTTCTTTTACACCACTGATCTGTTCAGTTATGTTACAGATGCTCAGGGTTTGATTGTGTGCAGAGTTGCATCACTGCAACATCAAAGCTTAAATGTGACCTCTGCACTTTTTCAGAGACGTGTAGTGTTTCTTAGTATTTCAGTTAAAAAACATATAATAAACAAGGAAGCTATCAGGTGATGCTTTGAAGACTGCAGTTTTCATTCCTCTGTTTACCAGTGCTCACAACTACAGAAATCATCCCCATTGCTCCACGCAGGATTTTCAGTGTTGTTTTATTTCAGCACAAACTCTCTGTTTTTTTAGATGCAAAGAGTTCCCTGTGTATCCAAAGCAACCACTCAGGAAAATGGGAAAGAATTGTGCAGCATTTGTTCAATAGCTGTAGAGCTAACACTAAAATGAATTGAAAGACTATTGATCAAGAACAGCTGTACTATAATTGAGTCAGTCACCTCTATCAAAATTGAAGTATTACAACAAACAAATCCTTTAAGTTCCCTGTCAAACAGTGGGCCTCTTAGCTCTGAATATATACAAACTACTTATTATAAACACAATTTCAAGCCTATTGAATTTGTTATAGGTCCATCTTCCAAAAAATAAATTTGTTTATATACCAATTTTGAAACTGTTGTCTGAATTCTTAAATTGTAATGATATTTTACTTAAAATCTTGCAATCTGAAGACTGAGGAGTGGATTTTTCATTTTACATGCTTCCACTGGGATCTGTCATTAGGAAACATGATGTTAATTTTCACCCATATGCAGATAACACCCAGTTACACCTTTCATTTAGATCAAATGAAGATTCTTAGATGTTGTTTTTAATTAGTTGTTGTAGTGAATTAAAGGAGTGGATGGATGAGAATTACTTTTCTTTAAACACAGATGAAACAGAGATGTTAATTTTTGGAGGGAATGACGCTGATCACAACAATATTTTGTCATCATTTAACTCAGTTGGAATCACCATTAATTTTACTGAATCAGCCCGCAATCTAGGAGTTACCTTTGACTCTAGCATGTCATTTAAAGCGCATATTACAATGTTGTCCAAATCATGTTTCTTCTTCTTAAAAATGTTGGGAAGTTATGGCGCTTTCTAAATAAAGTAGATTCCTAGAAATTAATGCATGCATTTATTTCTAGTAGGATTGATACTAGAATGTGGTGTTCACTGGATGTTCAAACTGTTCTTTATACAGCCTCCAGTTAATCCAAAATGCTGCTGCAACAATTATTACAAGAACAAAAAAGGATGAACACATAACTCCAGTTCTTAAATCCTTACACTGTCTCCCAGTTAATTTTAGGGCAGATTTAAAAATCCTCCTTTTAACATATAAAGCATTAAATGGCCAAGGTCTGCCTTACTTGTCTGAACTTATCATGAGATCTCAAGATGCCAGTCTGCTTATGATTCCAAGGATTAATAAAATAACAGTGGGAGGTCGAGCTTTTAGTTACAGGGCCTCTAAACTGTGGAATGGTCTGCCTGCTACTATAAGAGATGCCCCTTCGGCTGAAAACTCACTACTTCAGTTTAGCATATCCTGACTAGAGCTGCTGATTAACTGTACAGACTGCATCTCTGTTGTTAGTCATTAGCACTAAAACATAAGTAACATGATAGTTATAGTTTGTTACTAACCCTCACCTATTCTGTTTCTCTTCTTGGTACTGAAATGTGGCACTTGATGCCAGGGCCCACCTGCAAAGTTGTTTTGCCTACCTAAGGTAAAGTCATCCCTGATGGAGGATCGCAGGAATCGTGGCGTAGAGGGGTCCTTTACTCGGATTGGCTGGCCCAGCGCTGTTTCAGCTGTGGAATGGCCAAATGGGGGGGGCAGTTTGATGGCTGAGGTCTCCAGGATTCAAAACAAATCCAAATCATATTATGTGATATCATCTACTGTTAAATTCTGCTCCATACTTGTAAAATTTTTATTTTTATACAGTATTGAGGATTTGCTCTGTTCTGTGTATTGTACTGTATTGACCCCCTTCTTTTTGGCACCCACTGCACGCCCAACCTACCTGGAAAGGGATCTCTTTTTAAACTGCCTTTCCCAAGGTTTCCAGAGTCAAGGATGGGGGGCTGTTAAGAGGCAGGGCCTGTTAAAGACCATTGCGCCACTTCTTGTGTGATTTTGGGCTACACAAAAATAAATTGTATTTTATTTTATTGTATTGAAGATAGAATGTTATCATCAGATCACTTAAGCATAGCTTTAGGACTATACACAGATGATTTTGAAGTTTGTAACCCAAAAGGAACATCAACAAAGAAGCACAAGGTATTTGCACTTTATTGGGTTCTTGCTAAGGTGTCAAAAGAGTATAGGTCATCTGTAGAGTCAATATATCTAGCATGTCATTGTAATAGCAATAATATAAAAATACATGGCTATGAAGCAATTTTTGAGCCATTGCTTATAAATGTTGAATTACTTGGACAGCAAGGATTGTATATTCAGAAATTGGGAGTCAGCCTCAAAATACTAATTATTTATGCTTCCTCAGGCAATTTGGGGGCACGTTCACTTGCTGGCTTTCAGGAAAACTTCAACATGGACAAGTGTCCTAAGTAACACAGACGTTGACATTCATCAAGTAGGAACAGTTGTGTTTCTTCTCAAAACAGTTGAAACTGATAGACAAAACCTTCTGCAGCTCATAAAGAATGACACTTTGATATATATACAGTATCTATATATATAATTCACTAAGGCAAGACACCCATGGTAAGCACGCCGGAAGGGGCGTGGATTCACTAAGCCGCCGACAAGTAAGACACCTATGGCGCATGCAGGATGGAGCCACGGCCACCAACTCAGACACGACGACACAGAAAAAATGGCGTCATTAATATTCGTCTGTCGTAGAGGCCACGTGCTACTCCGAGCTACTTTAACTGTTCATAGAGGCGTGTTTCTCGCGGAGGTGAATCGCCATATGCAGCGTGTAAAAAGGTTTGCGAGGGGTATCCCATGGAATCCTTAAAACATTCCTTTACAACTGAGGTTAAAACACAATGAAATAAGCAGTCTCTAAAAACCGAGTTTTCGGTTACGACGCATGACCGCGTGCACCATAGCAAACTCTTTTACACGCTACATACAGCAATTCGCATCCGCGACAAACATGTGTCTTCTTTGATGCTTCTGCACTTTGTACACACCCACCTTGCCACTATCGTGGTCGGGTGTCTTGGTGGATTATATATAGAAAGGCAGCCAAAACCGCACAGAGCAATGAAAAGTCTACGTGAGTCACAGGTGCATTTGGACTGTGCAAAGACGACAACGAAGTAATTTCCCCCATAGGATTGTATGTAAATACAATTAATCCATTCCAGATCATATGAACTGTATGTAAATATATATTTTTTAAGATTTTAAGCACAAATATAGTTAATTATACCATTGAATGCACAGTGTAATAGTAAACTAAATGTAAAAACATTGAATAACACTGAGAAAACCTTGAACAACAGAGAAAACTAACACTGCAAGAGTTCACGCTATAGCCTTACGACCCGCTCGCTAAAAACACCTTTTTTAATGAGTTTTAAGCACAGGAAAAAAAATGAACATTTGAAAAATCCGTAATCTAATAAACATTCAACAAAAGTACAATTGCAACAATGCACGCGTGCGCCTGTTTGCGTGTGCGTGCGTGTCTGTCTCTGTAGAGTGGCCTGCGTGTGTGTGTGTGAGTGTGTCTCTCTGTCTATGGTCGTGCGTGTCTGTCCGTCTCTCGCGTGGGCCTGCCTGCCTGCATGTGCGCGGGCGTGTGTGTGTGTGTGCGTGTGAGTGTGCGTGTGTGTGTGCGTGCGTGCGTGTCTGTCCGTCTCTCGTGTGGGCCTGCCTGTGCGCGTGTGTGTGTGTGTGCATGCGTGTCTGTCTGTCTGTCTGTCTCTTGGGCGGGCCTGCGTGTCTGTCTGTCGCGCACGCACCTGTGTGTATCTCTCTCTCTCTGCACACACAGGGAATGCACAGGAAGAGACTGAACATGTGCTGTGTGGCCCCGCATGCGCACTTCACCAGAAGACACACACACACGGACACTGGACGCACACAAGAGTTTTATTAAAGAGGATACTGTATATATATATATATATATATATATATATATATATATATATATATATATATATATATATATATATATATATATAAAATATAACCAGCAGAGGTGGATAGTAACGAGTTACATTTACTCTGTTACATTTACTTGAGTAACTTTTTTAAACAAATTGTACTTCTTACGAGTAGTTTTACTGCACCATACTTTTTACATTTACTTGGGTACATCTGTGAAGAAGAAACGCTATTCTTACTCCGCTACAGTGGGCAACACTCAACTTGTTACTTTTTTTCATTTACACATTTATATACACTATGTTTTAGTTGGAGAAAAGTCGCCAGTGGATCTACTGAATGACTGTTTCACCAATCAGACGTAGCGACAATAATCACATGACTCCGTTTCACCAAGCAGACGTAGCAACTATAATCACATGACTTCGTTTCACTAATCAGACGTAGCCATGCAGTCAAATGATCACAAACAAACTTCCTGCGTCTGCAGCCTGTGAGAGACTTTTTAGTCATACAGGGCTCCTGATCACTACTAAACGGTCACAGCTTCACTGCAGGAACCTTGAGAGACAACTCCTGCTGAAGGTTAAACATCACTTCACTGAATGAAGAACAAGTATGTTTTAACCAAACATGCACAGACACACACGGTCAAGGTAAAGTGAGACTTCATGTACGTGCAGAAGCTGCCTTATTCTAATGTTATTTTCTATCAGGTGTGCTATTTGGAGGGCAAGTGAATATGCAGTATTATACTGTCAGTGTACAGTATATCTTGTCACTGTAAGTAGTTTGCACTGTTCAAACATACATGTTACATACAGTAGGCAATGGCTTCAAAAGCTTTGTTGTTTAAAGCTTAATTAATTAATTTGGAACTTTGTGTTATTTGTGCATCTTTATTTTGTAAAGATGTTTAATTTTACTCATTTTTTATTTTATTTGGAAATAGCAGAATTTGCACATTATTTTATATTTTTGTCTGTCTTATTACATTTCTAAAAAATAAGTCATTTATTATGATCAAACAGTTACTCAGTACTTGAGTAGTCTTTTCACCAAATACTATTTTACTCTTATTTGAGTAATTTTCTGGATGACTACTTTTTACTTCTACTTGAGTAATATTATATTGAAGTAATGCTACTCTTACTTGAGTACAATTTTTGGCTACTCTACCCACCTCTGATAACCAGTATGTAAATATGTTGCTTCAAATGCTTTCTGGGATAAGCCCCACCTTCTTAATCAGACAAAAAGTCCACCCTCTGGCTGTATAATTCTCAGAGCAGAAGTATACATTGAAAGAGCTGTAACCTATATTGGTAAACCTGCACTGCTACATTATAAGACGCCGGTAAGCAGTTTCAGTCCAGAAAGAACGACTGCTGGGTGTGAAATACACAAATATTGCCATCCAAAAAACTTCGAGGAGTGAATAAAAAGCAGTGCAATAATTCTTAGCTGTTTTCAGTTTTTTGGATGTGTGCTGGGGAGATGTGGTTGTTCTGCTGAATGACAGCAAATTTAACAAAAAGGCATTTAAAGAGTTTAAAATACCATATAATGTTAACTACTATTAATAAATACTATAAGTAATAACTTGATCTAATTTATAAGCAAAATTGTGTTACATGAAACATTTTTTATTTACAATATTCATACTGTACGGAAGAATGATCACCTATCATAAAACATATACCCATCCATTTTTTTATATTGTTTATTATCATTGGAAGTCAGAGACTTTTATGTTGGTTTGCTCCGGCTGTGCCCACCATGCTACCTATCAGTCTTACTGCCAATTTAAATTCACCTGCTACAACACAACATTTTAGGGATGTGGATAGGATAACGAAAGTTATCAAAAACTTATTAAAATTATAACTTATTAAAAGTTATTTACAAAAACAGGAAGATAAGGAGATGGTGATCTGAGGAACTGAAGCAAAGCAACAACATAATAAAAAAGACTGCAGATTTCTGCTCACTTAACTTAATGTTTAATCAAAGCTGCAATGCAGAATATTGCAAAGACATGCTAGAACAACGAAGAGAGCAAAATGGATTACCCAAATGCTGTTTTTACTATTTTGATTTTTTATATTCAACTGATTAATTATTAGCTATAAGTACAAAGAAGCCAAAAACAAAAAGAATAGGCCGTTAAACGTAAAAAAGTAAACCAAAAAAAATCATACCAGAACAAAATGTGTGTTTTCTCTTGAAACAACATTGTTTTTAATGCTCAAGACATAAGGTATTCAAAATATTTTAAGCTTTCAAATACATTTTTTCGCAAGAAGATACTTTATGGTCTATTGTAAGCCGTTTTTTGACAATGTTTGGAATACACTGGCTATTATTGTTTACCTCAAAGGCTGAAAAAAAAAGTCTTAAACTTTTTTGAATACATTTGTAGCACAAAACAAAGTCATAAGAAAAAAAATGAACCATGTGTAATTTGAGATTTCATAAATTCAAAATTGAAAAGTTGAAGAAACTGAATAAAGCTTCTTAGTTGAGCCAAATGAGTTGTAATGGTTTTCATCCATCCATCCATAATTCAACTCGCTATATCCTAACTACAGGGTCATGGGGGTCTGCTGGAACCAATCCCAGCTAACACAGGGCGAAAGGCAGGAAACAAACCTCGGGCAGGGCACCAGCCCACCGTAGGGCATACACACACACACACCCACCAAGTGCACTCTTGAGACAATTTAGGATCACCAATGCACCTAACCTGCATGTCTTTGGACTGTGGGAGGAAACCGGAGCACCCAGAAGAAACTCACACAGACATGGGGAGAACATGCATACTCCACGCAGGGAGGACCCGGGAGCGAACCCGGGTCCCTGACTGTGAGGCAGCAGTGCTACCACTGCGCCACCGTGCTGCCCATGGATGACATTTTTAATGAATTATTATTAATAATAAATATTTTAATTATTAGTACTTTTCAAATATTGGATGGATGGATGGCACATGCTTACGCTCTTCCTAATTTACTTACTTTAGGCTTTATTTGGCATTTTTTCTAGTTAATATTTGAATTTTTTTAGTTTATATTATTTTAATGATAATTTCATTGTTTTACCATTCTGTTCATTAGACTGATGATGTTTAATGGAATGCATTTATAGCTGTTTATGAAATTCTCTTTTATTCCTTTTAGTGTCATGCATGTAATGTCTATTATCACAGATATTTTCATTCAAAAGTGGTCTTTTAAAATGTAATCGGTGTTTTTACTGTAAAATCACAAATATTTTAAATCATCAGAAACGTACAGGGAGAAAAGCAGTTAAAATAAACTGACAGACAAAAGGAAATAACTTCCTCTAATATACACTGCACACAGTGATTAATAGGAATTTTACAGATTATTGAATGAGAACAATATGAATTAGTCTCAGTGATGGATATTACATATTCTCATCATAATAGAGCTTCATATTCTCATGCTACTAATGCAGTCTTGAACCATGAAGCTGTAAAGCCCTTGATGTTGTTCCTGTTTATGCAGACATTAACTCTTGTCAGCTATATTAAGCACCTCCACATCAACATAAGAGTCACAGTTATAGTCCTTGAATTACAGGCAGAAAAAGTAGTGGAATACTATCTCTGACAGTTTGTTTCTGCTTAATGAGTGATGTTACCTTTAATACTGATAATGCTGGCTTGCTCGACAACTGTGCGCGTAATGGTAAAACCCAGTCACCCAGTCCTTGTCCTTTGGCCTTGAGGACATTTATACTTTATAAATAGCATGCATTTACTTTCCTGTTGAAAATTCAAAAAATATGGACCTTTCTTTATGCTCTGTTTTGTTAGTTTTGATCTCCTGTGACTTGTTATTCTTAGTCTTCTTTCTGTTTCATCTTGTACTCCATTTCTTTTTGATGTATACAAGCAACAATGCTGTTTTTTGCAGTTTTTCAGAGTGCAGTCAAGTCATAATTAGAGAAAGAAAAATGAAGTAGATATAAATCAATATTGTTTAAAATTGGATATTTAAAATACAGCTATAAATGAAGTTCCAAACATATAGCCAAAAACTAGTCAAACAAAAAGAAAGTGATTACATCTTTAAAGGCTGGCAAAACAAACATCACACCTCATTCAACTATTTATTGTCTGGAACTACTTTTTCCACCACTGAATTGCATAAAACTAAAAATATATCTTGATAGCAACAGCCGCAGGGCTCTGGATGGGGTGCCAATCACAGGACACACTCACTGATGCAAACACCCGCATATTCCCACATTAGGAAAATTATCAATTGTAATTGTAAAATATGTCTGTGGACTATAGGAGGAAAGAAGGCTTACCATTAAAAATATGGTACTTAAAACTATGACGAAATATGCAAATAATGTAAAAGAATAGAGTTCAAGGCCAATTATAACTAAACTTTAATGATCGGGTGGTGTTTCATGTTATTTTTCATACTCCAAAATCCTTTTGATTCTCAATTTTAAAATTGATTTCTGAATTGACTGGCACCTCCAATCACTTTTACTAAGCATTATCTTACTAAAAGAACTATTTTATATTTTACTTGGAGATTAGTGTTCAGATAAGAGTTGCTAACATTTTAATATAAAATTTATCATTTTCAATGAAAGCTGCAGCACTGAGCTACTTTGTTTATCCATGCATTCATTAATTTTCAGGAACTCATATAACATAATTATGGATATTCAGGACAATCCTAGGAGGAGCAAACTTGGATGGAATGCCTGTCTATTACAAAACACCCTTACAAACATCCACAATTCTTTACTCACAGTGATCCCTTATAGCTCTAGTAAGCAACCTACCATACAGATGTACAGGAGGAAAATGGAGAATTAAGAGAAATACCACTGAGACTTGTGAAACTGAGGCAATGACCTGGTTCCAGGAGCTGCAAAGTAGCAATAATATTAATTGCAGCATCTTGCTTTGTTTATTTTTTAATATTTAGTACTTTATAACAAATATTTAGGATGCACATTAAAATAATGTGAGTAGGTTTCCCTCTGGGTACTCAGAGGTGTGAATATTAGGTTAACTGCCATTAAAAACTCACGTTGTGTAACTGAGGGTGTGTATGTAACCTTTTTCTGTCCTGCATCTATTACTGCTGGGTTAGACTCTTGCTCCCATGCATGGGAAATAATGTAATAATATTTATTCAAAGATTACTGTTAATAGACATGCATTTTTACCTCACCACCCCCATGTTGAAAAACCTATTTTAAATGTAATATGTCATCAAATGTAATTACTATATTCTCTTAAAAATATTAAAGTGTTAAAAGTGCCAATAAATCTACCATGACTCTTCCTAGTCATCGTTATTTAACTTTCAACATAACTAATCTTTCCACATAATCTTCATTAAATGGTCATAGAAGGTTTTCCTTGTACTTTCTCTGGCTGTATTATGCTTTTCGTATATAATGTTTTGAAAAAGTACCTGCCCTGTCAAAAGTTTTATAATTTTATTTATATTTCAGAACTAGACATTAAGCCCGTTAAAATAACGGGCGCTAGAATATTAGTGCATAAACATGAGTAGGAACAGTCTATATTAAATGGCAAGGGACGTTGTATGTGGCTATAATATGCGTCACTGTATTGTGTGCCTTTAATTTTCTCTCTCAGTAATACTGGTTTGTATTTTCGTAAAATGCCTGTAATTTTGTCAGACAGTAATACAGTGGAACCGAAGTAATTTCCCCCATAGGATTGTATGTAAATACAATGAATCCGTTCCAGATCATATGAACTGTATGTAAATATATATATTTTAAGCACAAATATAGTTAATTATAGCATTGAATGCACATAGTAATAGTAAACTAAATGTAAAAACATTGAATAACACTAAGAAAACCTTGAACAACAGAGAAAACTAACACTGCAAGAGTTCGCGCTATAGCCTTATGACCCGCTCGCTAAAAACACCTTTTTTAATGAGTTTTAAGCACAGGGAAAAAAAAGAACATTTGAAAAATCCGTAATCTAATAAACAACCAAGAAAAGTAACAATGCACGCGTGCGCCTGTGTGTGGGTGTGCGTGTGTGTGTGTGTGTGTGTGTGTGCATGCGTGCGTGCGGGCGTTCAGGCGTGCGTGTGTGTCTGTCTCTGTGGCGGGCCTGCGTGTGTGAGTGTGTGTGTGTGTGAGCTTGTCTGTCTCTGTCGCGGGCCTTCTAGCGTGCGTGTGTCTGTCCCCCATGCGTGCCTGTCTCTGTGTGTGTGTGAGTCTCTCGCGCGGGCCTGCCTGCGTGCGTGACTGTCTCTCGCGCGGGCCTGCCTGTGTGTGTGTGTATGTGTGCGTGTGTGTGTGTGTGTGGTGCATGCGTGCGTGTGTGTGTGTGTCTGTCTCTCGGGCGGGCCTGCGTGTCTGTCTGTCTCTCGTGCGCACGCACCTGTGTGTGTCTCTCTCTGCACACACAGGGAATGCACAGGAAGAGACTGAACACGTGCCGTGTGGCCCCGCGCATGCGCACTTCACCAGAAGACACACACACACGGACACCTGGACGCACACAGGGGTTTTATTAAAGAGGAGGATGATATCATGTGCTGCTGCGGCAAGGCCATTCACTGTGTGCCCAGCTTCGAGTGTGTGTGCGACCAAGGTGCTGTGCGCATGGGCGGGGCACGGTGCGATGTGGTCGCGGCCCCGCGCATGCGCACTTTACCAGAAGACACACACATACGGACACCTGGACGCACAAAGGGCTTTTATTAAAGAGGATAAATATTGTCATATATTTTCATTGGTTGTTGTACTATATAGACAAGTGTCTACAGAGAAAGATATCTAAATCCTTTGACTGTTGTGTAAGGTAGTGAAACATTTTCAGGTTTAAAAAAAAACAAACAAGTTTTAGATAAAATGCAACTTTCTGCCTTTCTAATAAAATAAGTAACAACAAAAGTATGCATTGAAACTAAAGTTTTGAAACTTGAGGAATTCACATTTACATTATATTTCACTTTGAATTATTCTGAACATTTTAAAAATGAATCGCATTGCTATTTAGTTTTTTTGAATGGATCATTTGTTTATTGTTAGTATACCAATGCTAAGGAGGGTAAACAGGATGTGAGCAGTGTGTGACACGCAACAGTGTCAAAAGTATAAAAGGTTGTGCAAGTCGCTCAAAATGGTTGTTCCCAAAACGTTTTTTTTTTTACACTTTCTTTGATTGTTAGACTTTCTGTTTACAAATTTTCCACATTTTTGTCTTTGATTGTTCTTTTGGTCATGTAAATTAAAATTATTGCCACTTCTTTCATTGCAGGGAGAACATTCGATTTGTCTCTAGAGAATTAACAATTACAAAAAAAGCCTGAATTAGCAGACTTTTTGCTTTAGTCTAGGTAAATAAGAAGAGATACCACTTGAGAATCTCAGAAAGAATGTTACACACGTTTTCTTTATTATTTTTAGTACGGCTACGTTTCAACAAGGGTCTATTCCCTGATTTAAGTATTTTTTCCTTTTTACTGTTGTTTTTTTATTATTCATTTTCAGGAGGTTTTGTTTTTATGTAATTTTGTTATTGTTATATATTGTGTATACAAGCTTTTACACTGTACTCCTTATGTTTTATGCGTGGATTCCCCAAGAGGCAGGGTCTCCATGATGTCACTACTATATGACTACCCACAGCCTTTATATTGAAGTTGATGACATGATTTGGGCTGAAGTTCATTGTGATTGTTGTAGAGTTCATGTTAGCTGTGAGCATTGATTCTTGCTTTGATTTTAGATTACAAGTTCTCTAGATTAAGATTTGGACTTCTTAATCTTGGATTGTCTGTTTAGGCAAAAACCCTTTTTGCGTTTACATAGAAATTACTTTAAACTGTTTCATCTGATGGATGTCAGGTCATAGGCATTAGCCTCCATTTGGTCAAGCTGAACAGGAGTGCAGTCTATCCTGGAAGAGATGAAGAAAGATTCATAATATTTGGTATAGTAGATTGTAAGACTTTCATTTCCCATGAGAAATAACCTTTAGCTTGTGATAATGATTATGTAATATTTTCTGTTCATACAGTAAATTCAATTTGTTTTGAGGAACTATAAACTGTCATGGTGCTTTGCTAAAGGAAATAAAAATAACTAAGCAGGGTGTTTCATATGAGCAAGAATGAAGGGATGCTGATGTTGTTTTTAATTGTCAAAAAACTCTCAGTTCACTTGTTGCCTGGTAAAAAAAACTGACAATTTTGCAAAGAGCTTTCTTTCCAGTAAGAAATCTTTTCTTCTCAGTTTTCAATTACAGATATATTTGTAACTAACAAACCTGTGGCCATCTGGTAATTTTCATCACCATCTTCCTTTTGTAAATGGGACTGCAGATTGTAAGAGTTTTGTATCACTTTATATTTGCTGTCATTTGCTTTGATGCAGATAAATATAATTTTTTTAAAAAGCCTAAAGCTAGGTTTTTTGTGTGACTGGTACTAGCATTACAGAGATGTTAACGAAATTAGGGAACACGCTTCTGAAGCCCTCTATTGGTGGTAAACTGGGTTAAAAAGTAAAAGAGTGACAGCCCAGCAAAATAAAGATAGCCCAAGTCACCGATGTCCCTAGGGTGAAATCTGCTGGGTACATCATGGACAGTGAGAAAGGTAAGAAGTTACAAGTTACGATTGTATAGCTGGTTTTTAAATTTCATCCTATTGCTCACAGAGGAAAGAACCTAAGCTGGTACCTTTCATGTTAGGTACATGTCTTGGGTTATTTCATAACACAATTAAACAGCCTAATTTTTGCTTGTTTTTGTTTATTTTGCCATTTTTGTTCTTCCATTCATTTATATAAATGCTTTTATTTATAACGATACTTTGTTTTGTGTTGTCCTAAAAGCCAGAGGTGTGCAGTTCCTTTCTCGCATGAAGGGATTTTTCTGTGTAATTGGGATACTTAAAAGTATTTTTGAACTTTAAATCTGTTTTGGGCTTCAGCAGGTCTTGAAACTTGCCAGTTGAGTTTGGGGTTAAGCTGCATAGGCCGACCAGTGAAAGTATTGGTCTGGTTTTAGTCCTTTTTTCTGGCGTATCATCCCTTTTGACATATTGAGCTTTGCATATTCAGAACACGTCGTTGCACAAGATATAAAAGGTTTTACTTTGATAATTGTATCAGACTGCCACCTCTGGTTAGCTAAATTAGAGACCTTGCCTTTTGCATTATTTAGCCTAGGAGGGTAAATAACACCTCTGCTCTGCTCGACTATATAGGATCATCTCCTTACTCTAATTTTCATCAATAAAAGGCTATCCGACCAATGCAACAGATTAGCACACCACCTGTCAGGTATTGAGAGCATGCATGTTAATTTAATCTAGTTTAACACAGCAGCATTATGTGATGTCTGCTGCGGATTATGAATACATCCATAATATAGGATTTTAAAGGTTTTACTGATTTTTATATAATTTTAGTGTTTACAGGATTGATTTGTGTGTGGATTCTGCACCAATTAGATGAGATGGTTAATTTTGGCAAAGAGCGATCTTTATACTGTATATAATATGCTACTGTGGCTATTCATTTGTCTGTCCAGGATTTTAAATCCCCTATAGCTCACAAACTGTTTGACCTATTGACCTGAAATTTGGTACACATATACTATGTGACCTCTACTGTCCGCTTTCAAGGTGATGATTTTTATTACTCTTTTTATTGTTGTGTTTTTGTAGAATCAACTCTTGGCAGCGCACAGGGCAGCCGTATGGTGCATGTAGAGTATTTGGGCGCCATTCTCATCCCTACCACCTTCGCCGTCACTTCCTCTACCTCTTCATATTTTAAATCATTCTTGAGGCAGATTGAACACTTAAGTGCCAGCTTAACTGAAAAATTAAGAAAAACATACTAAGTAATTGCAACACAAAAACTGACTTAATCATTTTTAATGTAAAAAGATGCCGACAGAAAAAGAGAAGAAGCAGGCCACTGGAGTGGAGCAAACAAATGCTAAACGTACAGAGAAAGAGTATGAAATCTATAAGTCAAGTGTATTTATTGCATGTGCCGTTACTCGTACTTGATATAATTCTTCTTCATGACTTTTATTTGGCTAGGTTTTTAAGACTTTGAGTTTTCTTTATATATTGGAACCTGACCCAGGATTGTTGACTTTGTGGTTTTGGCCTTTACTTTGTTGTGACTTCACTTTAATGTCCTCATCCTTTTCCCCTTGCTCCTGTGGCCTGTCAGTTCTCTGTGTCTGGCAGTATGCTTGCTCAGAGTCACACAGTGAATTGTTTCTGTAGATGAAATTGCAATCCTAATCACTCCATAGCACTGCGTGCCCTTTGAACAATTTACATATGGGGAAAGACTTAAGAGAATGCAGTTTCACAACAAATGGGACTTTTTCGTTTATATCATGCATAACTCAGTGTATCAGTATAATTGAAAAAATAGGTTAATGAAAACATCTAGATAATTTATAAGGTACATAATGTAGTTCATTCATATTAAACTTATACTAAATTAATTTTAGAAAAACATTCAAATTTTCTATGTTCTTTCCACTTCAAATGAATAATGAATTACAGAACAGGTTCTGCTTTTACATCATGGTCTAAATGTCTCAATTTAAAGATGAATAATATACAGTACATGTAAAATGAAGAATATGTTGTGCTTAACGAATATTCACCCTGTTAGTGTAAGGTACTGCAGACAGCTTGCATCATTGCCAGGTAGTTGGTGCAAATCTGCCTTGTTGGCTCAGTTAAAGTCAACATTTTAACAAATGCATATTTTATACCATCTGGTGTTTTACTTTAGGAATTCAAGCATACCTTCCTGCAGTCACCTGTAGGGAACATATTTATTTGAATACCAAGGAAATGATTCAAATACTGAAAACAGCACAAAAAAATCATCAGGTAAAATCACTACATAACAAACAATATTCAAAATCACCACAGTTAAAAAATAGGTTACAAATTTTTCTAACTTTTCTGTGATTTTCAAGGTCCCATAACAATTTAAAAATGCATCCAAATTCTTTTTCAAAGGTTAGCAAATTTGAAACTAAAGAAAAAAGTCTGAATGAAAGAAAACTTCTTACCACAATGAAAATATTTTCTCTAACAGGGCAGCACAGCACTCTACTGAGAGGTACTTCCTAACAGTTTCAATGAGATTTCACAGTCACATAAGCTATTCATATTGCTTCATTGAACTTATTATGCTTTACTGAATATACTACTGCATTTTTTCAAACTGACATATACTGTATTAATCTATAATGATGTCACTTAGGTATATAATACAGCTAAAATCATTAGTAGTTGCCAATCTAAAGTAATTCTGGAAAAATAGTAATTAAGTTTAAAAAGAATACATTGCAATGGGGTTGATTTTACTTTTGCATCAGTCTTGGGTAACAGCAGTGTTTTATCTTATTGTCAAATTACCTAACATGAAAGGTACCAACACCTCTGAAGAGTGTCTTCTTTCAAAACAGCGTCAGTTCTTCCTCTTCTTATCCAAATATGAGCAATGGTGACATTATTTTTTGCAGTTTCTAACAGTACAGGAGAATGTTTCAGATTGTTATGAAAAGCACAAGCTTATTTCTCTGAGATTCAAAGGTAAGAAAATTAAAACTATTAAAAAAAACCTCTAGATTCCTGCTTTCTGGCATGCACTACACTCCTATTCAGGTTGTAAAGACTTCATTCTAGAAGTAAAATGCCTATTACCTGAATAGTTTTTAAAGTATCTCCAATAGATTCAGTATGATCTGGCTTTCTATCTTTGAAATGAGCAGCTTCAGCACCAGCAGCAGGGTAGCCTAAAAAAAAGGCAGCCTTGCCGCAGTCTGATCATCCCCATTCTGAATGAAATAAGCAAAGATCTACCGTTGGTATGATCTTTAAAACTTTTTAACTTTTTTTATATATATCTTTAAGTTAAAAACCTAAACACCTTTTGCACCATATTCAATCCAATATTACTTTGTTAGGCACAAAGTTTATAAAAAATAACTCCATAATCTGTAGTACATGGACAATACGTTATCCTTTCCCAGATACAAATCATATCAGTAGGCTTGCATTTTAAGTTCAATTTTTCAGAGGTTGGACTTTTCTTGAAAAAATCACTTTTTGTGATAAATGTCAAAATACTTTTTTATTACACAGATTGTATGAATTATACAACTCACGTGTCTGAAAATGTATGAACACTCTGTAAATTATCATTTTGGACTGAAGTCTGGCTTAATTTCTTGTTTTCATAAATGCCAAGGTTGAAAAACAATAGACTGAACTGCATGAGCTTTACTTATTTTGCTGTCTTTGCTGCCATCATGTTTATAAATCCAGTAAGTCTTGTTTATATATTCCAGTTTGGAACCTTTAGTCTTTTATCTGAGAATATGGATTTGAACTGTAAGCAAGCGTTTATTTAGTGCTTTAGGTTAATGATTTTATGGTAATGACCCATAGCTTTCTTGAACAGGTGACTAGAAATGAAAAGGTAGATGGAGAGCATCTTTACAGTGGTCCAGTCAAGCTGCTTTAAGTCTTTGTTCAGAAAATGCTACAGTTCCCAATTAAATTAAATATTGAAATGAGCATAAATAAAACTCCAGGACAAAGTATGAATACAACAGCGAAACAATTGAGAGATCCATGATTTCTCACAGAAAATTACATATGGATTGCTCCAGAGGTAGAACAAAAAATAATTTATATGCAGTATGCGAGCTCCAAATGAATAGCTTATGAAATTTAACAGTTTATGAAAATAAAAATGTTCTTTAATTATCTTAGCTGCATTTACCCAAAATTACCAAAGTTTTGCAGCTTCAGTATGCTTCATGGGATTCTGGCAAAAGGTTGGCATGTTGAAATGATTCCACAGACAAAATATCTTTCTTCTAAAAACATTAGTAAATATTCAAAGTAAAACATTTCACACAAAAATAGAGAAAAATTGATAGAGCAAAGAAAAGAAAGGTTCTTGTTTAAGAATTCTGTTTAAAGCTTAAAATTCTTGCTTTATTCTTTAAGTTTTCTTACAGTTGAACCATTTCTAAATGTCCAGAAAACTGTATTCTAACCCCATGTTCATACTGTAAATGGGCCTTTCAGTCCCTGTTAGCACTGGGACCTATTCTAAACACCAACTGACTCAATTAACATTAATTAAATTAAATTAATTTGTGGAAGGAAGTTCTATCTCATATTAACTTACAGGGGGTAAAAGACTATACCAGATTCTAATAGCTATTCTTCTATAGGAGTCAAGCAAACACTATATGAATTTAACTTTAAGCATTAACATTCTAAGATTGTCTCTTACAATTATATTTACTACATTTTTTTGTTTATGTCTATCTCTATGGCTAACTGAACTACTGAATGTTCAAATATACCCAAGCATTGCCAAATATATATTATGCCATTGCTAAGTTTGTTCAGTTTTAATAAAAGAAATATATCAGCTTCTGTAAATTAAAGTTTTTTTTTTTAAAGATTTTTCAAACCTATGGGACATCCTTAGCCCAAACAGCCATAAAAGTGGTGACTGCTTACTTTAGGCTTTTCCTTTAAATTTGTGAATAATAATTCCTGTCATTGTGCATATTTTACTGTAGAAGAAATGCCTCTCTATCAAAATTATCTGCTATTTTTAGTAATTTAAAACTGACTTTTATTTGCTATAATGTGACAAGGTGCTGTCTTTGCTGAATGGAGTTCAGAGAAAAAAGTTCAAATGGCAAGTGGAAAGTCAAAGATTAGAATGAGTCACACAGCAAAACAAAATACTTACAGTAGTCAGCTACTAAAGGGTTTTTGTTCTATTTTCTGCAACTATTTACTGTGTATGTTCAGAGTGACTGATCACATTTAAAGTTAAAAAATATATACAAAAATAGCAAATGGTACTGTTACAGTGTACCAGAATGCAGTAGAGAATAGGAAGACTGAAAATCCAGGAGGAAATACGTTAGTAAACTAAATAAATACGCTTGGCAGGCCAGATCCTGCTTGGCCATATAATATTACAGAGCCCTGAGCTAGAAAAATGTATAAAGTGAGTGTGACAGAGACAGATATAATAGACCATGAGTCCTCAGGTCTGACACCTACCTGGAAAAGTGCACGGTGATCCACCTCCATTGTGTGCAGTGTGATGGAGGATTCCTACAGCTAGCGCTTTTTTTAATGATTAAAACATTCCATCAACAAATAGTGCTGCCCAGGAAATGAGTCCTAGAGCCCCTTCTTATTTAAAAAAAAAAAAGTTAAAACTGCTCTGGAAAATATTTCCATGCTTGGAATTTTAATTAAGGTAGCTGAGAAATTAGACTGAGAAAGATCCAGTAAATGTGGTGAAGTTAAATAGTTGCGTAAACAGAGCTTTGAGATTGTAAAATTACCACATGCTAATTATGACCATGTAGTATGACTCAGAAAAAAAGGTAGTAGATAGATAGATAGATAGATAGATACTTTATTATTTCCAAGGGGAAATTCACATACTCCAGCAGCAGCATACTGATAAAACACAATATTAAATTAAAGAGTGATAAAAATGCAGGTATAACAGACAATAACTTTGTATAATGTTAATATTTACCCCCCCGGGTGGAACTGAGGAGTCGCATTGTGTGGGGGAGGAACGATCTCCTCAGTCTGTCAGTGGAGCAGGACAGTGACAGCAGTCTGCCACTGAATCTGCTCCTCTGTCTGGAGATGATACTGTTCAGTGGATGCAGTGGATTTTCCATGATTGACAGGAGCCTGCTCAGCATCCGTAGCTCTGCCACGGATGTCAAACTGTCCAGCTCCATGCCTACAATAGAGCCTGCCTTTTTCACCAGTTTGTCCAGGCGTGATGCATCCCTCTTCTTTATGCTGCCTCCCTAGCACACCACTGCGTAGAAGAAGGCGCTCAACACAACCATCTGATAAAACATCTGCAGCATCTTATTGCAGATGTTGAAAGACGCCAGCCTTCTAAGGAAGTATAGTCGGCTCTGTCCTCTCTTGCACAGAGCAACAGTATTGGCAGTCCAGTCCAATTTATCATCCAGCTACACTCCCAGAAATTTATAGGTCTGCACACAGTCACCTCTGATGATCACTGGGTCCATGAGGGGTCTGGGCCTCCTAAAATCCACCACCAGCTCCTTGGATTTGCTGGTGTTCAGTTGTAGGTGGTTTGAGTTACACCATTTAACATGTGTTGCTGACCACAATGTCAGACCTGCAGTTCCCGAGACGCACATACTGAGGTCTGTCTGTAAGATAGTCCACGATCCATGCCACCAAGTATGAATCTACTTCCATCTCTGTCAGCTTGTCCCCAAGGAGCAGAGGTTAGATGGTGTTGAAGGCGCTAGAGAAGTCCAGAAACATAATTCTTACAGCACCACTACTTCTGTCCAAGTGGAAGAGGGATCGTTGTAGCATAGATATAGATATAGATTATGGCATGCTCCACTCCCACCTTCTCCTGGTATGCGAACTGTGGAGGGTCTAGGGCGCGGTGGACCTGTGGCCTCAGGTGGTCTTCATCACATGTGACGTCAGAGCGACAGGCTGGAAGTCATTCAGCTCACTAGGACGTGATACCTTTGGGAATGGGGTGATGGAAGATGTTTTCCAGAGCTTTGGGACTCTCCCCTGTTCCAGGCTCCAACGCACAGGCCTTCTGCAGTCATGGCAATGCTCCATCTGGACCCACTGCTTTGCTGGCACGAAGTCTCCTCAGCTCTCTGCTTACCTGGGCTGCTGTAATTGTGGGTGGGGATGTCTCTCCTATGCTGGTATCAGCAGAAGGATGGGTGGAGGGTGCAGTACTCTGAGGTGAGAGTGGGTTAGGGTGGTCAAACCTGTTAAAGAAGTTGTTCATCTGGTTTACTCTCTCCACGTCTCTCTCGATGGTGGCACCTTGCTTTGAGCTGCAGCCAGTGATGATCTTCATCCCATCCCACATTTCCTTCATGCTCTTATTTTGCAACTTCTGCTCCAGTTTTCTCCTGTACTGCTCCTTCACCGCCCTGAGTTGGACTCAGAGTTCCTTCTGCTTGAGCTCATGCTGATCACCGCCTTTAAAAGCCCTTTTCTTCTAGTTCAAAAGGCCCTTGACCAAACACAGCCATGCTCGTAACACGAGACATGTCTTATCCAATGTCAATGTCTGTTCTTGACTTTCCTAATTTTCTGCAATGTAAATGCCCATGTAACTTTCAAATTCTGCTCAGAAAACATGATCATATTTTTCTTTGTTTTTTTATCTTATACAACAGCCACACCCCACTACCACCACAAACAAAGCCATTGAACAATGGTATCAATGAGTGAACTGGTGTCTCTATTCACTGGCACATACTGGGTTATTATATGTTGCTACCAAAATGTGAAGTGCTCTCTCTTTCTCTCTGTTTTTTCACCAGACAATTATGCAGTAATCACAGAAAAATATCACTTAGAATCACTTGCACTTTTTCCTAAACAGCAGAAATATGCACAAAGTCAAATGTTTATTCTTGTATTTGTACACACTGTCTGGTATGCAGTGTCTGTGGAAATGTGAGAAGGTCATCTTTCATCTCTTTTCTCTTTATATGCAATGTACTGCATCCACAATGTTCCATCTAACATGTAATGTTTTCAGAAATTTGAAAAACAAAGTACGCAGCCAGCATTAAAGTGTGTCAATTATCTGAGAGAAGCAAAGCTGTCAGTATACACAGTTTACAGCCAGAACCAATTTGAAGCAGGACATATGAAATGGAACATTGTGGATGAAACAAGCTGTATGTACAGAGTCCAGCCCTGAACAGCATGGCACATCAAATTGATTCTTACTGTATATTTTGTGTTCTAAGTTGTTCAAAAACATTACAATGCACAGACACTGCATACTATGTTAATAAAAAAACTATAATGTTGCTGTGATTACGGAAATTTTTTCAGAGTTGTGTAATTTATTTGAAACATATTAAGGCATTAACTTTTTTATTATCATTGAGTGTTAGACAAAACTTCTCTACTAGCAAAATACAATACAATACAATTTATTTTTGTATAGCCCAAAATCACACAAGAAGTGCCGCAATAGGCTTTAACAGGCATTGTCTCTTGACAGCCCCCCAGCCTTGACTCTCTTAGAAGACAAGAAAAAACTCCCAAAAACCCTAGTAGGGAAAAAAGTGGAAGAAACCTTGGGAAAGGCAGTTTAAAGAGAGACCCCCTTCCAGGTAGGTTGGGCACGCAATGGGTGTCAAAGAGAAGGGGGTCAATACAATACACAGAACAAAACACAAGTAATCCTCAATACAGTATAAAAATAAAAATTTTACAAGTACAGAGCAGAATTTAACAGTAGATGATATCACATAATATGATTTGGATTTGTTTGGAGTCCTGGAGACCTCAGCCAACAAGCTGCCTCCCCCTAATTGGCCATTCCACGGCTAGGATAACACTGAGCCAGCCAATCCGATGAAAGGACCTCTCTACCTGATGATTCCTGTGATCCTCCATCAGAGATGACTTTACCTTAGGCAGGCAAAACCAATTGGCAGGTGGGCAGTGGCACCACAAAATAAAAGGATCTTTGCCTTTCAAGATCTGCTTGTATAATAATGTAAGAAATGTTTATATAATTTGAAGATTAACTTTGCAACATTTCTTCTCAAAAAATTAGTCTAGGAATATGCTTAGATAGTTACCCTTGTCAAACATAAACTTTGCCCAACCCCCGAATCACAACCCAAAGCCCCTAGTGCCTATAGATTTGATTTCAATGTCAGCCTTTCTGATGACATCTCCTCCTGTCCAAAAAGTATTGCATTAAACGTAGTTGATATTAGGGCTTAGGCCCATTTCCTAGTTAATTTGGAATAGCAGAGACGCAAATAAATTAAAGCAATAACCTATAGGAATTGTCAATAAGCAAAGGATGGTAATATAAATCAGAATGACAAGGCTAAAACAAAATTATAAAGTCCAAACAAGGTTCATATTAATAAGTACTACTTAGGTGTGTCATAGGTTTTCCTTAATAAAATTTAGATGCCAGACTATATGCCACCATCTTTATTGGGAACAGTGGAATATCGTCATAGCTCAATATAGCAGCACAACTGCAAACAGCATACAAAATGGCAGTAGACTTGAAAAATATCTAGCAAAATATTGAAAATAAGTACAAAAACAACAACTCATTTTCATCAAAAATCATGAGAAAAGAATCAAATTACCCCAAATTTGTAACACCTCTGATTTAGATTCCTTATAACCTATGACTATTGGAACTGACTTTCATTTTTGTTTCTTTAATTTGATTACTGTTTGATCCTTCCTTTTTCAGACAAGTTGTGTTCTATTTGGTTCTGCTTTCTTGTAACCTGTTGTAACGATATGTGCAAGATAAGGACACAGAGAAAAGCAAAAATAAATAAATAAAACATTTATTTGTTTGTAATTTATTTGATATATTACAAACAAATGGTGACCAATGATGTACAAAGGGGAAATGTGAATAACATCCACAAGAAAAATAATCTCACATTACTCATGTCAAAAAATCCACACATGTCCAGTGGTTTGTTCACAGCATGCAAAATATTTGCAGAATGGAACACTGAATGAGGGGAAAAGGTGAATCTTCAATTCAGAAATCATCCATCCACCCATCCATCCTCTTCCGCTTATCCGAGATCGGGTCGTGGGGGCAGCAGATCGAGCAGAGATTCCCAGGCTTCCCTCTCCCTGGCCACTTCTTCTAGCTCTTCCGGGGTAATCCCGAGGTGTTCTCAGGCCAGCCAAGAGACATAGTCCCTCCAGCGTGTCCTGGGTCTTCCCCAGGGCCTCCTCCTGGTTGGACATGCCTGGAACACCTCACCAGGGAGGCGTCCAGGAGGCATCCTGATCAGATGCCCAAGCCACCTCATCTGACTCCTCTTGATGTGGAAGAGCAGCGGCTCTACTCTGAGCCCCTCCCAGATGACTGAGCTTCTCACCTTATCTTTAAGGGAAAGCCCAGACACCCTGCGGTAGAAACTGATTTCAGCTGCTTGTATTCGTGATCTCATTCTTTCAGTCACTACCCATAGCTCATGACCATAGGTGAGGGTAGGAACATAGATCGACTGGTAAATTGAAAACTTTGCCTTACGGCTCAGCTCCTTTTTCACCACAACAGACTGATGCAGAGCCCGCATTACTGTGGATGCCGCACCAATCCACCTGTTGATCTCACGCTCCATTCTTCCCTCACTCGTGAACAAGACCCCAAGATACTTGAACTGCTCCAACCCTGAGAGGGCACTCCACCCTTTTCAGGGCTGAGGACCATGGACTCGGATTTGGAGGTGCTGATTCCCATCAATTTTCCCATAGAAAATGGATGGATGGATGGATGATTCCCATCCCAGCCGCTTCACACTCAGCTGCGAACTGATCCAGCGAGAGTTGAAGATCATGGCCTGATGCAAAATACCAACAGATATTAGCAGTACAGACTTTATGAACTTCTTCAATGAGAAAATTAAAAATATAAGATCACAGATCTCAGCATCACAGTACAAACCAAATACTAGCTTAGCAGACCCTGCCTCACATTGTATTCAGCACTTTAATAATTTTAATCCTGTAACTGAGCAGGAAGTCTTAACTTTAATTTCGAAAATGAAGCCCACTACTTGTTCCCTAGATCCAGTGCCAACAAAACTAGTAAAAAGTGCAATGGATGTTCTTGTAGCACCAATTCTAAACATTATCAATAGTTCATTATTGCATGGCACAGTACCTGATGCACTAAAAGTGTCAGTCATTAAACCTTTACTTAAAAAGTCAGACCTAGACCCACACATACTAAATAACTATAGGCCTATTTCAAATTTACCATTTCTCTCTAAAATACTAGAGAAAGTAGTCGCCAGTCAGCTTCAGTCACACCTTATGCATTACAATTTATTTGAGAAATTCCAGTCTGGCTTTCGCACTGGTCATAGTACAGAAACGGCACTAACACGGGTTGTAAATGACATTCTGATATCCTCTGATGAAGGAAATTCCACTGTAATTATGTTGTTGGACTTAAGTGCAGCGTTTGACACCATTGACCATTCTATTTTACTGCACAGGCTAGAAAACGATGTTGGACTTACAGGCCCCGTGCTTGCTTGGTTCAGTTCTTATTTATCAAATCGATTCCAGTATGTACAGAAATGTGCTGACAGTACTCCATCATTATACACAGAAGTTGAATATGGTGTCCGCAGGGCTCAGTACTGGGACCTTTACTGTTTTCACTTTACATGCTTCCACTGGGATCTCTCATTAGGAAACATAATGTTAATTTTCACTCGTATGCAGATGACACCCAGTTATACCTTTCATTTAAATCAAATGAAGTTTCTCCGATGTTGTCTTTAATTAGTTGTGTTAGTGAATTAAAGGAATGGATGAATGAGAACTACTTGTCTTTAAATACAGATAAAACAGAGATGTTAATTGTTGGAGGGAATGACGCTGATCACAGCAATATTTTGTCGTCATTTAACTCAGTTGGAATCCCAATTAATTTTACTGAATCAGCCCGCAATCTAGGAGTTATCTTTGACTCTAGCATGTCATTTAAAGCGCATATTACAAAGTCGTCCAAAACCTGTTTTTCCATCTTAAAAATATTAGGAAATTAAGGCGCTTTCTAAATAAACAGGATTGTGAGAAATTAATTCATGCATTTATCTCTAGTAGGATTGACTACTGCAATGCGGTGTTCACTGGCTGTTCAAACTGTTCTCTATACAGCCTCCAGTTAATCCAAAATGCGCTGCAAGAATTATTACAAGAACAAGAAAATATGAACACATAACCCCAGTTCTTAAATCTTTACACTGGCTCCCAGTTAAATTTAGGGCAGATTTCAAAATCCTCCTTTTAACATATAAAGCATTAAATGGCCAAGGTCCGCTTACTTGTCTGAACTTATCATGACTTACAAACCTGAGCGCATTAAGATCTCAAGATGCCGGTCTGCTTAGGATTCCAAGGATTAATAAAATTACAGTGGGAGGTCGAGCTTTTAGTTACAGGGCCCCTAAACTGTGGAATGGTCTTCCTGCTTCCATAAGAGATGCCCCTCGGTCTCAGCCTTTAAATCCCGGCTGAAGACTCACTACTTCAGTTTAGCATATCCTGACTAGAGCTGCTGATTAACTGTACATACTGCATCTCTGTTGTTAGTCATTAGCACTATAACATAAGTAACATGATAATTATATTTGAATACTAACCCTCACCTATTCTGTTTCTTTTCTCGGTACCCAAATGTGGCCATTGGTGCCACGGCCCACCTGCCAAGTTGTTTGCCTGCCTATGGTAAAGTCATCCCTGATGGAGGATCACAGGAATCATGGGAAAGAGAGGTCCTTTCATCGGAGCAATGTTTCAGCCGTGGCATGGCCAAATGGAGATGCAGCTAGATGGATGAGGTCTCCAGGACTCTAAAAATATCCAAACCTAATTATGTCATATCATCTACTGTTAAACCGTAATTCTAAAATTTTTATTATGCTGTCTTAAGGAATTGTTCTGTTGTGTATATTGTATTGTATTGACCCCCTACTTTTGACACCTACTGCACGCCCAACCTACCTGGAAAGGGGTCTCTTTGAACTGCCTTTCCGAGGTTTCTTCCATTTTTCCCTACAAGGTTTTATTGGGAGTTTTTCCTTGTCTTCTCAGAGAGTCAAGGCTGGGGGGCTGTCAAAAGGCAGGGCCTGTTAAAGCCCATTGCGGCACTTCCTGTGTGATTTTGGGCTATACAAAAATAAACTGTATTGTAAACTGTATGAAGCAAACAGGACAACATCATCTGCAAAAAGCAGTGACTCAATCCTGAGTTCACCAAACCGGACATCCTCAACGCCCTGGCTACGCCTAGAAATTCTGTCCATAAAAGTTATGAACAGAATCGGTGACAAAGGGCAGCCCTGGCGGAGTCTAACTCCCACTGGAGACGGGTTTGACTTACTGCCAGCAATGCAGACCAAGCTCTGACACCGATCGTATATGGACCGAACAGCCCTTATCAAGAGGTCCGGTACCCCATACTCTCAGAGTACCCCCCACAGGATTCCCTGAGGGACATGGTCGAACGCCTTTTCCAAGTCCACAAAACACATGTAGACTGGTTGGGCAAACTACCATGCACCCTCCAGGACTCTGCTAAGGGTGTAGAGCTGGTCCACTGTTCTACGACCAGGACAAAAACCACACTGTTCCTCCTGAATCCAAGGTTCGACTATCTGACAGACCCTCCTATCCAGGACCCCCGAATAGACATTTCCAGGGAGGCTGAGGAGTGTGATCCCTCTGTAGTTGGAACACACCCTCCGGTCGGGGGACCATCACCCCGGTCTGCAAGTCCAGAGGCACTGTCCCTGATGTCCATGCGATGTTGCAAAGGCATGTCAACCAAGACAGTCCTACAACATCCAGAGCCTTGAGGAACTCCAGGTGTATCTCATCCACCCCCGGGGCCCTGCCACCAAGGAGCTTTTTGACCACCTCGGTGACCTCAGTCCCAGAGATGGGGGAGCCCACCTCCGAGTCCCCAGGCTCTGCTTTCTCATTGGAAGGCATGTTAGTGGGATTGAGGAGGTCTTCGAAGTACTCCTCCCACCGACCCACGTCCCGAGTCAAGGTCAGCAGCGCACCATCCCTACCATATACACTGCTTCCCCCTCCTGAGACGCCAGATGGTGGACCAGAATCTCCTCAAAGCCATCCAAAAGTCGTTCTCCATGGCCTAACCAAACTCCTCCCATCCCCGAGTTTTTGCCTCAGCAACCACCGAAGCTGCATTCCACTTGGCCTGCTGGTACCTATCAGCTGCCTCCAGAGTCCTACTTAACATCAGGGTCCTGTAGGACTCCTTCTTCAGCTCGATGGCATCCCTCACCGCCAGTGTCCACCAACGGGTTCGGGGATTGCCACCACGACAGGCACCGACCACCTTACGGCTACAGCTCCGGTCAGCCGCCTCAACGATAGAGGCACGGAACATGGCCCATTCGGACTCAATGTCCCCCACCTCCCTCGGGATATGATCGAAGTTCTGCTGGAGGTGGGAGTTGAAGCTATTTCTCACAGCACATTTGGGCCTACCAGGCCTGACTGGCATCCTCCCCCACCATCGAAGCCAACTCACCACCAGGTGGTGATCAGTTGATAGCTCCGCCCCTCTCTTCACCCGTGTCCAAGACATGTGGCCACAGGTTCAACAACACGACCACAAAGTCGATCATCGAACTGAGTCCTAGGGTGTCCTGGTGCCAAGTACACATATGAACACCCCTATGTTTGAACATGGTGTTCGTTATGGACAATCCGTGACGAGCGCAGAAGTCCAATGCAAATAAAACACAGCTTGGGTTCAGATCGGGGGGGCCATTCCTCCCAATCACGCCCTTCCAGGTCTCACTATCATTGCCCACGTGAGCATTGAAGTCTCCCAGCAGAACAAGGGATTCCCCAGAAGGTATGCCCTCTAGAACCCCCTCCAGGGACTCCAAAAAGGATGGGTACTCCAAACTACTGTTCAGCGCATATGCACAAAAAACAGTTTTAACCCCCTAATCCCCCAACCGAAGGCGGAGGGACGCTACACTCTGGTCCACCAAAGTAAACCCCAATGAACAGGCTCCAAGTCGAGGGGCAATAAGTATGCCCACACCTGCTATGCGCCTTTCACCAGGGGCAACTCCAGAGTGGTAGAGAGTCCAGCCTCTCTCAAGGAGATTGGTTCCAGAGTCCAAGCTGTGTGTCAAGGTGAGCCCGACTATATCTAGCTGGAACCTCTCGACCTTGCGCACTAGATCAGGCTCCTTCCCCTTCAAAGAGGTGACATTCCACATTCCAAGAGCCAGTTTCTGTAGCCGAGGATCAGACCGCCAAGGTCCCTGCCTTCGACCACCACCCAACTCACACTGCACCCGACCTCCTTGGCCCTTCCCATAGGTGGTGAGCCCATGGGAAGGGGTACCCACATTGCCTCTTTGGACTGTGCCCGGCCGATCCCTTGGGTGCAGGCCCGGCCACCAGGTGCTTGCCATCAAGCCCCACCTCCAGGCCTGGCTCCAGAGGGGGGCCCTGGTGACCCGGGTCTGAGTAAGGGAAAACACCATCCAAAGTTTTCATTCATCATAGAAGGTCTGCTGAACTGCTCTTTGTCTCATCCCTCACCTAGGATGTCAGTTTGCCTTGGATAGCCTTACCAGGGGCAGAAAGCCCTGGACAACAGAGCTTCTAGGATCATTGGGACACGCAAACCCCTCCACCACAATAAAGTGGCGGTTCGAGGAGGGGCAATTAAGAAGCTCCCATGTGAATTCTGTTTCCTGTTTATGATGTGCGCTGGTTTTTCTGGAAGTATCTATTTTAGCAAAAATTGCATGTATTCTGGTCGCTGTTAGCTTGTGCTATATTATAAAAGTTTTTATCGTATATCACCATAAAAGCACAGAATATTTTTTTTTCTCAGTAATCACTGAAAAACACATGGGGTAAGTAATATATATAAAAATATCAATTTTGAGTAAATTATTTCTTTAAATAGGAATTCAACACAGCTGGAATGAAGATCTAGTTTTTAGTTCTGGCATGTCGACTCATATAATATTCAATATAACCTACACAGAATGTGCATGTGGGAGTAAAGAGGGAGTATTTAAGGTTGACCAAGAAAGTTTGGATTTGTTTAAGAAAACCTTTTATCACTGCAAAATGGAAATGTCTGTGAAATGGCTTGCTGCAAGTAAAGTATTTTTTATGACAGATAACTAAAAGCATGAAAGTGTTCTTTTGAAAAAAAATACTTTTAAACTCATTAAGGTGTTTATTACATTTATTTCTAATTAGATAAAAACCGTGCTTATTAAAGGCATTGGAGAATTGGTGCTATGCTGTAGCAAAATATAAGTGACTTTTAATGTTATTTTTACAGGTTTATTGGACTTAAGACTGACCCAAAAAAGCAAGACACTTTGTGTTTTACTATGACACACTAAACCATTACCTTTACACCAGACACACACATTTATGTGCATTTCAGCTGTTTTAACACCTTCTGTCAACAAAAATCACATGACAGTTTCCTGTTCTTCTTTGATAAAAATTGACAGGTGCACAATCATGTCCATGACATGGATGCAATTTATAGAAGAACAGCAAAATGAACAGGTAGGTGCGAAAACACAAGGCTAAGAGTTACAGTGTTGCAAAGTCCCAGCAAGGCTGCTAATCAAAAATGAGCTGGAGGAAAAAAAGCAATTATAGCTTTTGTAAAAAAAAGATATCTATCTACTATATAGTGAAACACTAAGGTCTGTGTTTCTAGTCCCTCAGAGAAATCTGACTGGTCAGTTTGGGTTTGGTGATATAACACAATGAGAGTAAGACACACAAGGAGGAGTAAAGGTGCACGCTGAGGAACTTGCCTTCAAAGATGGGAAGTATAAATACAGACAAGGTGTGAATAGTGTCTCAAAAATGACTGAGTCTGAGAAGCAGGCTTTACAGGAATGCAACTGAGAGAAGAAGTGCAGATGAAGAGACACTCACACAGATATGAATACAGAGAAAAGCAAATATTTTTAAATTATTACATTACCGTGGCTAGTTTTGCATAATTTATTATATAATATGACATAATGCTCAGTAGAGATAATATTTGACCCTAGACATCAGTATATTGTACATAGAAAATTTAGAATGCGCTGTGCAGTGCTGTTATGTGCTATATTTAAGTTGTGCATTTTGTTCTAGATACTGTAGCAAATGCATTCAGCAAGAATGTAAATGGCCTTGCAAAAGTATTCAGTCTCTTGACTAATTCTTTAACAAATCCTACACTGAAATATTGTTCTCTATGATATGTAATTTGTATATACAGTATATATACTGTGTGTATATATATACTGTATATATATATATATATATATATATATATATATGCTGTATGTATGAATATATAAAACTAATGTGTTTCAGTGCTTTGAAAAAAAAATTTGCAGAGAATACTTTCAGTGTAGGATTTTTAATATAATAGGTTAAAAATAAGCAATGATCATTTATTTAAGTTTTAATCAATTATACTTGCAATGTAAAAGTTGAACTATTGACTAAAATAAAGTGTAATAAATATTTAGTAATACGCTTATTTTTTTTTTATTCCTATGAATTTTTCCAGTGTTAAACTAGTAATTAGAAAATTATTGGTTCCTTTGAGTAATGTGGAATTCAAAATAAAGATTCTCATTGATATTACTGACATACTCTAGTATCACAATAATATAAAGTAAATTGGATTTTTGTCGAAATGCCAAATAATGCTTAAAAAATCACATCAGTTCTTTTCTTATACTCTTAAGAATTGTTTGCACATTTTCAATAAGTTTGTGCTCTCCTATGTTTATAAAACTTATTTAAAGATGAGAGAAGTCTTCTACAGATGTTTAAAATGCAGCCATTGCTTTGTAGCAGAAAACCTGTCTTGTTCACATTTAGTCTGACAAAAAGTTATTTTAATTATCATAGTTCAATCACAAAACTGATGAAAATACAAATTAAAGTAAGAACAAATAAATATAGTTCAATGTATTTGGAGACTTGTTCAGGTTTAACCCAAAAGGAAGACTTTGTAAATATAAGAAATATATTCTAATCAATTGCCATTCTAAACTTATCTTGATCTTCAGATTTTGTAGAACTCTTCATTACATTTAGTATATATAGAAGTGATGAGCATGGGTTATTAATATTAAGCACCATGTCTTATTATTTATTAATGTCTTTTCACAAAATATTTTTGATCTCTATTTGTTTACAGATGGAAATGGCTATAGGCTCAATGACAATAATAAAATTGCTGGCAAAAGACATTCTTGTCTGGTTCTAAATTCTTATTAGAATTTATGTTACTTTAACAAAGTGAAATGAAGTGAAGTGGGCTGGGATTTAATAGTGTAATTAGTCTAATCTAACCACATATATTGGGTACTAAGATTTATTTCATGTTTTGTATAAGTAATTTAATTCAACTAGTTTCAAAACCTTTAGTACATACTAAGAGAGTAAGATTTTATGAAGTTATTGCGTAGCTATATATTATTATATATTATTATATATATATATTATAGTATTATGTTGAACATAAATACTGTACAAATAGCTTTCTCAAAAAATAGCTGTGATATTGTTAAATATCAGAAAAAAAACACTTCCTGTATTCTGTTTGCAAGAAATCTGGCTAAAACCTTAAAATTGCTGTTTAACAGAAAACTGGTCTATATCATTTTTATTTTTTAGTAGAAATATAAATTGATGCCTGGCATAGTGTGTTAGGTTGGAGTTTTCCACTATGGTTTGTAAGAGTATAGCTAGGATTAGAATTACAAATTTAACAGAAAAAATGATGGATAGCAATCTGGGCCTGGAGCTTTTCTGGTTACAGATATGACAGCATTCAGGGCCTTGAACAATGTTAAACCAGCTCATCTGTGCATGAAGCATGGATCTGTTGTATTTCAATTTTATTAAAAAAATCTGTATACATAGTATAATTTAAATGACATGCTTATAATACTCTTTAAATATGTTGCTATATCTACAGTATTTTTCGGACCATAAGCCACACTTAAAATCCTTTAATTTTATCAAAAATTGACAGTTCACCTTATAATCCGGTGCACCCTATGTATTAATTTTGGTTGTGTTTACTGACCTCGAACCGATTTTATGTGGTACATGGTGCTCAAAAATCTGTCAAAATGTTTTAGAATGAGCTACGAAGCCGCACCACTTGATGGATTGTTGGAGCATTACGGCTACCGTAGTCAGGAAGTTTACATCAGGAGACCGGATGGCTTTTTCCACAAATCTCCATCTCTATTGATCTGCAACTCCATGCGCACCTATCTCACCGATACTGTCAAAATCCTAGTGAAGCAAACTAATTCGGAGTTTGCCATCATTCCGGGTGGATTAACCAAAGAACTCCAACCGTTAGATATCGGTGTCAACAGGTCGTTCAAAGATAAATTGCGAGCTGCATGGGAGCATTGGATGACGGAAGGCGAACACACATTCACCAAGACAGGAAGGCAACGGCAGGCAAGTTACGCCACAATCTGCCAATGGATCGTGAATGCCTGGGCTAAGGTATCAGTCTCAAGTATCGTCCGAGCTTTCACGAAGGGTGGAATCATGACTAAACAGCTAAGTAACAGCAATGAGACTGACTCAGATAATGATGAGAGAGATCCGGGCATGCTTGATGCTGAAATCGCCCAACTGTTTACCTCAGACACTGAGGATGAAGAATTTGATGGATTTGTGAAAGAGGAATGAACTGAAAAAGTGAGTGTATTGTTTTGTATTTTATGTTACCACTGAACAATGTTGAGAGTTATTGTGAATGAGTTGAATAAAGTTTGGCTTATCTGAATGTTCTGTTTCGCTGAATGCGCTTTATAATCCGATGCGCCTTATGAATGAAAGTAGACCCATTCATTGATATTGCGTTTTAAAATCTGGTGCGCCTTATGGTCCGAAAAATACTGTACCTAAGTTGAGCAACTTTGCTTTCAAATGCATTATTAATTTCTGAAATAGTATTTGTAAATTTTACATTTTCAGTGTTAGTGCTCTCATTTAGGTCCTCCTCTATGTGCACACCCAGGAACCGGAAGTTCAAGACCATCTCCACATAATCCCCACCAATGAAAATGGATTGAATATTTGTTTTCTTCCTCCTAAAGTCAATGATCACCTCCTTGGTTTTAGTGGTATTGAGAATCAGATGGTTGTCTCTGCTCCACCCAGACAACCGTTCCACTTTGTTCTGATAAGTGGACTCATTCCCCACAGAGAAGGACTGCACCACTGTAGTGTCATCTGCGAATTTGATAATGCTGTTGATGGATTGTGTGGGGGTGCAGTCGTGGGTGTAGAGGGTGAAGAGAAGGGGGTTCAGCACATAGCCCTGTGGAGAGGCTAAGAACTGAGGAGATGTTGGGGCCTACTCTTACCCTCTGGGAGCGATCAGAGAGGAAGTTCATAATCCAGAGGCAGATGGAGTGAGATAGTCCCAGATCTGTCAGTTTGGTCACCAGTATATGAGGGGAATGGAATTAAATGCAGAGCTAAAGTCTACAAAAGCAGTCTAGTGTAACTCTCCTGCTGCTCTAGGTGGGTTAGGACAGTATGGAGAGTTGTGGCTATGGCATTCTTTTAGTCCTGTTTGCCCTGTAAGCATACTGGTGTGTGTAGAAGGCTTGATATGATGTGCATTTGGACTAGTTTCTCAAAGCAGTTCATGATCACAGGAGTAAGTGACACTGTACAGTAATCATTCAGGTTGTTGATGGTAGTTTTTTTGGCAGTGGAACTATAATACAGGACTTCAGGTAGGCTGAAATGATGGACTGGGATAAGGACTGGTTGAAGATCTTGGTGAAGACTCCAGCCAGCTGATCTGTGCAGTCCAACTGCATTTGTCCACAGACACCATCAGTTGCAGCAGCCTTCACCACGAGGATGTGGCTGTTCTGGGGTGGTGAATGCGATGTACCTGTCTCTGGTGACTTCATCTTGGAGTGGGCAAAGAAGTAGTTCAGCGCCTCAGCCAGTAAGGCGTCATCATTAGCAGCAAGGGGGTTACTGGATTTATAGTTGGTGAAGTGCTGAAACCCCTGCCACACCTGCCTTGTATTGTTACTATAGAAGGAATCTTAAATACTATGTCAAATATAGCACTGTATCTCCATGAAATATACAAAATTGCTGATTTGTTTTTTTTGATACCATGTTTGTAGTTGAAGAATGTGTAATGCTATGGTGGTTTAAAATATTGTTCTTTTTTATTTTGGGCTACAAGCAAGTAACAGCAATGGTTTTCTCTCACTGTTTATCTCAACTAAGAGTTGTTACCCCACTTACTATGGATGGCATTATATTTGAAAGTTCTTCCTCTGGGCACTAAAGTGACTTTGCCTTGTAAACACAAGTGCAGTCGCATGTCCCAGACACTTAAGCCTGGATCAATATTTATAGTTAGTTATACACTTAAAATACAGAAACTGGTGGAGTTATAATAGAAAATAGCAAATATTATTTTATTCAACTATTGTCTTGTTAAATTTCATCAATAGAACAATTCTCATAAACTTTAGCAAAGAATAACACTTAATCAATAAAAGTAGTTAAATTCTTCCTGAACGGATATGCAGAAGTCAAGATGAGTCATCAAACCGAATATAGGAGGTAACATAGGGATATCTGATTCAGATCTTGTCAAAGCTGCAGCTGTGCCTTCACAAAATGCGTGTTTGCCATTACCCTTTAAAATATACTAAATTATGCTAAAGTATATTTGTTTCCATGAAATTGAAAAGGTTATAAAATATGTCAATATATCAAATCAATAACCTAATTGGTTTGTTCATATGCAAACATCTATCAGTTTTCAGAAAGTGTAGCTCTCCAATAATAACGTTCTTTAGTGGTCTTTCCTTCCTTTATCAGTAATGACAATTATGGATCTGTTTACTTGGCATTTAGTGCCCATTCCTTTAGCATGCATACTTGTTTTTCATCTCAACCTTAAAGGCCATATCATGCAAGAGAACATCAGCAGTTTCCTCAACCCCCATAATAGTGTACGTTTTTGCAAAGCAACAAGGCACATCAGTGATGCATCTGCCTTTCATAACCACCAGAAATGCACAGTTAAAATCTCAAGCCATTATATATTTGTGATGGCGCATGCAGTATTGGGGATTAAAGTCAACACAGATTAGCTCTACATTCCTTATTGTCTTAGCCTGGATTAGTTTAGTTACATTCAATTGTCTCACTCCTGCAACGGAGGCCATAAAAGGTATTGATTTGTGAATCAATATTCAAACTCCTTTAGTCCTACTAGAGTAATTAGAATAAAATACCTGTCCAAAACATTTGCTTATGTGCTGATCTTTAATGTTTCACTTTGTTTTCCGTAAGAAGGCCATATCTGATTTAGTTAATCGTGATAAACTTTTATCTTCACAAATCATGGTTGAGACATTTGTCATCCCTGAAAATGAGATTTAATGACTGATCACTGATTTTTTTGCATTTTACTGTTCATTTTTAGGTGTTTTGTGTTTCCATAAAAAATTGTATTTGTCTTCCTTGCATTGAACTGTTGAAAGTTTTATATGCTATATCCTGCAACCAGTGATATACCAGTGAAATCTCAAAATACCTGTGAAAGTAATCATGCAAAGGACCAGAACAGCCTTATCCTTTATGGTACTAAGATCCAATATTTCAGAATTTTAGTTCTGTGACAAGCCTCACATCAAGGCAAACATAGAAGACTGCCATGAAATATATATGAATGACGAGCTGGTAGAATACTAAATGTTCTTAACAAATAACAAAATGTGGTACACCTTCAATGCTAAAATATGCAACAAGTTCCCTTTAATTAATGATATACTGTAAATGTTCTTAGTTGTGTATATAGTCTTGCTTAAATCGATACAGAACTGATCTAAAAGTAGTAACATAGGAGCTTTAGTGTAAGGAAGACTTAATATTATCAGCTGTTATACACTATTCACTATAGTTTTATTAAAATCCACAGGACAGTTTAGCATTAGTCACTATGTTTCTAGTATGATACTAATGATATAATGTAGTTTATTGTCACTAGTACTTTTAAGACATGAAAACACTCATATTTTGTGAGCTACAACACAAAGTACAGAGTTATATATTGCCTACCTACTGTCTACTATTAAATCTATTTTGCTAACTGGCACAGTACAAAAAAAGAACACAAACTGTATAAAAGTAATATCTGTCTTAAGGTCCATAAATAATACCAGCCAGACTTTACCTTTAATATTAGTATAGTGTTATAGAGCCTAATTTTGCCATCTGAAATTGTGTTGCACCTAAAAACATCCTTTCTTATCATGACAGGAATGTCTATAGTTTTATCCTCTATAGCCTGTTTAATCTCTATGATGATTTTTAAGGCCTTCTCAGCTCTCTCAAGCATGTTAAGAATGTATATTTGAGCCTCCAATACTCACATTATGTTTAACTGGATAAGTAAAGATGCATCAGATTAAAGTGTAGTTAGTATTTGTGACTACAAGATGTTATTTTTACTGAGATATCTCTGCTCAAATCAAGAAGAAAACTGATATACAGTAGGTATAGTGTGCCTTGCTCCCTGGCTAAAGTGATACTGTAACTGAGAGAAAACTGCTGAAATGTTCTCTTTAACTATGCATTACAGCAGCAGTTTCCCTCAAAGATGTATTTCCTTGTCATGCTGCTCCACCACAAATTAACATTTTGACAGTTTTTGTTCGCTCCTACAAGCAATAGAGCTGCCTGGTAACCTGTGGCATCTCTTGGAGTCATTTTTCTTTCTTTCTTCAAATTCCCTTTTCATATACAGTATGTTCAAAGTCTACCTGTTTATTCTCCTTTTGAGCTTATAGTACATGACTTGATTTGCATAAAATCAGGCCATTGGAAAGCATAAAACATTTATTATCTGTGCAGGAAAGTTATACACAAAGCCTTCTGTTTTATTATCCTATGACCTGAGAAAGGCATGATAGGTTTGTGGAAAGTTAAAACACATTTCTGTCACCTGAAGACTATTTTAAAATTTTGTATTTGATTTTTCAAGCCATTGGGTGTCTGCTTTCACAGCCATTGCTCTTTGTTTTGCTTGCTTGCTTTCAGTCTTTGTGAAGACTCTCACTGTCAAGTGCAGGCAACATGCCCGATTGTGTCCAGCACACAGACAATAGTCAGTGACCCTTTAGCAATCATTGGCCAAATAAAAACAGCAAAATGATGGTAGGTTGTCAGTGTTATTTCATTCTTTACAGAGTTTGAGGCGCCTTTGTTATGATACGTTAAACAAGTCTGGTTTTTCAATATTTCTTTTTTTTTTGTTTTGAAACCACAATGTCTTAGGTAAAGCTTTAAGCAGCATTTGAAGCCAAACAGATTAATAATGGAAGGTAGAGGAACGTTTTACAGTGTTTTTGCTATAGCCTTCTGTATGTTATGATTATTGCCACACAAACATAATTCTTATTAAGGAAACTGTAGTGAAAAGGGAAATTTTAAATTATGGTTGAAAATAATAATCCATCCATTCATTATCCATTGTCCTATATCCTAACTACAGGGTGTCTGCTAGAGCCAATCCCAGCCAACATAGGGCGCAAGGCAGGAAACAAACCCTCCAGCTCACCACAGAGCACAAAAATAATAATAATAATACATTTTATTTATTTGTAGGTGCCTTTCTAAGCACATTATAAACAAAATTAAAGTACAAAAATTAAATCAGGCAGAGCGATTGTAATCAAAGAGAAAAAGCAATCTTAAACAGATGAGTTTTAAGTTTAGATTTGAAATGTGAGAATGACTCAATAGGCAGCACGGTGGCGCAGTGATAACGCTGCTGCCTCGCAGTTGGGAGACCCAGGTTCGCTTCCCGGGTACTCCCTGCGTGGAGTTTGCATGTTCTCCCCATGTCTGTGTGGGTTTCTTCTGGGTGCTCTGGTTTCCTCCCACAGTCCAAAAACATGCAGGTTAGGTGGATTGGCGATTCTAAAATTGGCCCTAGTGTGTGCTTGGTGTGTTTGTGTGTGTCCTGCGGGATTGGTTCCTGCCTTGTGCCCTGTGTTGGCTGGGATTGGCTCCAGCAGACTCCCGTGACCTTGTGTTTGGATTCAGCGGGTTGGAGGATGGATGGCTGGAATGACTCAATATATCTAAGCTCGAATGGTAATGGGTTCCATTACTGAATGCTCTGTTCCCCATGGTTGTAAGACAGACAAAGGGGACAGTCAAGTGGATGGAAGAAGAGGATCTAAGGATGCTGGAGGGAATGGCAACATGGAGGAGCTCAGACAGATATGTAGGGCAAGGTTATGGATAGCCATAAATGTCAACAGGAGAATTTTGAAATCAATGTGGTACTTAACTGGGAGCCAATGAAGCTGCTGAAAGAGGTGAGTGATATGTTGAATAGGGTGTGTTCTAGTAATGATGTGGGCAGCTGAATTCTGGACCAGTTGAGCTTATAAAGAGATCTGTGAGAAAGACCAAAGAAAAGGGAATTGCAATAATCCAGACGAGAAGTGACAAGGCTATGAATAAGGATAGCAGTGGTGTGGGGAGTGAGGGAGGGGTGAATATAATTAATGCTATGCAGGTGGAAATATGCAGACCAGGAGATGTTATTGATGTGGGACTGAAAAGATAAAGTATTATCAAGGATGACACCCAGACTCAACCTGTGGGGAAGATGAAACAGAGGAATTATCAAAAACAAATGAAAAATTATCCATTTTGGATTATGTTTATTTTGTACCAATGAGGAGAACCTCAGTTTTGAACCTATTTAATTTAAGAAAATTTGAAGAAAACCAGGATTTAATTTCTGCTATGAAGTCAATAAGCAAGGATGGTGGAAAGGAAGAAGTAGGTTTGCTAGTGAGGTAAAGCTGGGTGTCATCAGCGTAACAGTGGAAGTTAATGTTATATTTACGAAAGATATTGCCAAGGGGAAGGGCGTAAATAATAAAAAGGACGGGCCCCAGGACAGAGGCTTGGGGCACACCTGAAGTAACAGCTGTGGGTTGGGATGTAAAAGTTTTGAGCTGAACGAGCTGAGTGTGGCCTAAAAGATGGGATCTGAACCAATCTAGTGGAGTGTGGGTAATGCCAGTGGAAGATAATCTATTGAGAAGAGTAGAGTGACAAATAGTGTCAAATGCTGCATTCAGATCAAGAAGGATAAGAATAGTGACTAAACCAGAATCAGCTACCATAAAGAGGCCGTTAGTAATTTTGATAAGTGTCGTTTCTGTACAATGGAGGGGGTGAAAACCAGACAAGAACTGTTCATACAGATTATTTTGAGATAAATGAGAATGAAGTTGAATAGCCACTATTTTTTAAAGAATTTTGGAAATAAAGGGTAGATTAGAAATAGGATGAAAATGACTGAAATTAGTAGGATCGACACCAGGTTTTTTCAATATTGGGGTTATTGCAGCACTTTTAAAAGATGAAGGAACAGTTCCAGTGGTGAGAGAGGAGTGAATTATAGCAGAACCAAAGAGGAACCAAAGAAGGGAGGCAGGCTTTGACCAGAACTGTAGGAAGGGGATTCAGTTGACAAGTGGATGTCTTAGGCTTACAAGCGAAATCTGAGATTTCTGAGAAAGTAGGAAGCTGAAAAGTGGAAAATGAGTGAGTAGGTGGATGAAATTCAAATGAAGTACTGGAGGAATCTATACCAAGAGAATGTAAACTTCAAAATGGCTTCATTAACAATAATTAAATACTAAAGATAGAAGCTACAAATCTTATTCTCTAAGCAAAATCAAACACATCAAAGGACCTAACAAGAACCAAACGGAAAGGACCAAAAGTCACAAACGTTTTTGCCACAATGGTGGCAATAAGGACAGTAAATGCAACCAATGCCAATCCACCATTGGAGAGAATGAGCAACCAGTTTGTAGTACCCCGGTGCTGCAAACATGACCAATTACAGTACCTGAACACTGTTGTCCAATTAGGACCTGCACCTACCACCATCACAAACAAATAAACAATAAATTAAACAATTAAAGAAAAGAGCAGAAAAGATTAGCATAGGATATTTCACAAAACAATTAACCAATATGTAAAGTGAATTATCAAAATTCAAACTAAAGCACTTGGTGTAAAACTCAGAGATGAACTTCAAAAAAGGAAATTTGTGGTCAAGGCACATACCAAACCTTGACACTACACCAGTATTCATTAGGTGGGCTACACTACAAGAAGTCAAAGGGTGCTTTCAGAATTGGTAGAGATATACTGTACTGAACTGAACTTAATATGACACCTCATCCAAAGAATATATGGGAAAGAGATATTAAATGTATTAAAATTGTGCTCTAATATCTTTCCCAAGATAAACATGAAGAGATAATGAAAACGGTTATTGAAATTTCAATTGAAAAAAACAATAGTCCATTCCAAATAAATGGAGAGCAGATTGATCGAGTTACACAACTTAAGTGGAAAGGAATTCACGTTGATAATCCACTAATTGTATGATGTGTTTTGACTAAAAATATCAAAATTTCAACAAAGGTTTTTCTTAGGTAAACTCAATGATTTTAGTGTAAGCTGTTGTATTCTGCAAATATTCTATTTGCCACTTTGCATAGAGTTCTCTGTCCTTTGGTTTGATGCATGTTTTTGAAAGAGTCTGTTGAAGAACTATATTCAATTCTATTCATGATAATTTTTTATTTTGAAGTGCACATCCATTTCAAAGATGAGCACGATACACAAGAATTACAAATATAGCATGGATAAATGACATACCACTCAAAACATAATGTTAAAACATAAAAATAGAAATATGCAATATATGTAATGTCTTTTTTCAAAATTTAGCTTAAATTCCAACTGTTCAACTATGTTTTCAAATAAATTATTGAACAACGAATAATGGCAATTTCAGCTGAATATAACACATCTGAAAACATGCTGATCTTTTGTTGGGACATACCTAATGCCAATATGGAAGTCAAGAATGGAAAAAAAACTGGAAAGACTTAGTTGTGTCAAATCAACACAAAGATGACAACTATTCCAAAAGCAATTTAATAACATAGTATGAATAGCCTCGAAAAACAACTCTAATAACAGTTTGCTCTGATAAAATGATGAGGCTTATTCTTGATTTAGATATCAAGAATGATTGTTTTTCACTAATATTGGTGGGAAGATCACTTCAGACTAAACCAATTACAACTTTATATATTAAAAGGAAGATATTAAATTCAGGTCAAAAATGAGCTGCTGAAATGATTTAGAAACTGGGATTACAAGGTCTTACTTCTTAGTTCTTGTTATAATTCTTGCTGCCATATAAGTTAAAGACTGATAGACACAGCAAGTGAAATGTGCGTGATTGTCAAACATCACAGTATGGATTGAAACACATAAATGAATAATTTTCAAAATCCTAAAAGTAAAGAAAAAAACCTTTAATTTTCTTGCAATATCTGGCTAGAGAATGTGAGTTTTAGAAAGCACAGAAGTGTAATAAAGGTTAAAACTGTCAAGGATAACACTTCTTACTTTGGATAGACATAGCCAAACTAAAACTCAGACTTTTTAATCTAAGAGTTTTAGTGTTACCTTTCTTTTATAGTGTAACCAACCACTTAAAGAACTTTTTGTAAGTTAAAGACAATTATTAGACATCCATTTCTTTACATTAATAAAGCATTTGTAATGAATGTTGTTGAAGAAGCATTTGTGAGGTTAAAATTGGGGGAGTCAAACTCTGAATCAAGGAGGGCTGCAGTGCTGCAAGTTTTTGTTTCAGCCACTTTATTCATTAATGACCAAGTACTACTGCTACTAGACTTGATTTTTATTGAACTGCATTATAACTAACAACAGGACCTTATAAGCCAACTAAATTTCCAAGCCTGTATAAAATAATGCTGTAATCAATAGTATGAAATGAACTTATGTCCAAAACAATAATAATGGTAGCATTTTCAGGGTATCATTTACAACATGAATTAAAGCTGTTTCTGTTTGTGCTCATATGCTACTGTTTATGAAGTCCTTAAAAAACTTTATTAAAATCCTGCTCATCTTCTGAACTATAAATTCAGTTGTAGTAGTTGGACAAGTAATAGTTTCCTTCAGCAATGAATCACAAATATCATACAAGTCATCATTTTAACCTACAGCAATTTGGCTGCTCATTGATAAATAATAGCTCAGCAATTTTTATGGTTGTAGTAGTCCATTACAAAATTTCCACAAACCCATTAATTGATCCAAGTTAGGGCCAGAGTTTCAAACACTGATTTGACCATTTAACTAGAATAATGACCGCAGCACATCAGTGAATGTATTTTCTGAAAATGTTTTACTGGGCACAGGATCACAATGAGCTTGGGGTAACTGTGAAAGGGATGGCAGCCATCAAAGGGTCACTCACATACATACATGCTTACAGTAAATCAGGAAAATATAGAGCTGGTAAACAAACTGAGCTCACATTTCTAAAGTGACTGCTTAACTAGTATTTGGCAAATGACATCAGCTATGTGTACACTTTATAAAAATTAAACAAACCCACATTTTTCTGATATAGAAATGCTTTGCTGAGGATGCTACCCTTTTAAAAGTGGTTAATTTTAAATATACATTAGACCTATTCAAATTAATTATCATCTCTCATTTTGTGTTATGCAAAGTTTTCATTAATTAATATTAGATAAATAAAATGCTGCTACACAATTCCCTATTGTCTTTTTTTGCCGAAAATACCTGCACTAGTAGAAAGCCTTCTTTACTGACTCTCCAGAATCATTTTCCTGACCAGGATCTCTAGAATAAATTTAATGTACCTCATTAGTGCAAATCTTTTTAATATGCAAGAGAGTATAAAAAGTACTTTGACATGCTGCAGATTGAAATCAACAATAATTAAACATATTACCAGTCAATAAAACATCCTGCAATAAGTTGTATCCTGCTGTTTAATTTCTAGAGAGTCAGTCCACAAAAACATTTTTTATTTTATTACAGTCCTTGTAAGAATTACTTATTTATATAAAATAGAAATGCACTTCAGTTATCCCTGCACTATTTATTTTGAAAATGAAACAAAAAATGACAGGAAGGCTAATAACTAAACGAGCTGGCAATGTTGCCTTTGAAGCTCAGAAATCTTGCAAAATGAGGAGATTAAGCCTAGAATATAGGTTAGTCATAACATTAGATTGCACTTGTTTATACTTTAGCAGAATAATGCATCTCGGAAACTGCAGGTCTGACATTGTGGTCAGCAACTCAGGAGTGCCGCAGTGGACTGTACTTTCTCCGGTCCTGTTCAGCCTATATACATGGGACTTCCAATACAACTAGGAGTCATGCCACGTGCAAACGTTCGCTGATGACACTGCTATCGTGGGCTGCATCAGGAGTGGGCAGAAGGAGGAGTATAGAAACCTAATCAAAAACTTTGTTAAATGGTGCGACTCAAACCACTTACACCAGAACACCAGCAAAACCAAGGAGGTGGTGGTGGATTTTAGGAGACCCAGGCCCCTCCTGGACCCCGTGATTATTAGAGGTGACTGTGTGCAGAGGGTGCAGACCTATAAATACCTGGGAGTGCAGCTGGATGATAAATTGGACTGGACTGCCAATACTGATGCTCTGTACAAGAGAGGACAGAGCCAACTATACTTCCTTAGAAGGCTGGCATCTTTCAACATCTGCAATAAGATGCTGCAGATGTTCTATCAGATGGTTGTCGCGAGTGCCCTCTTCTACACGGTGGTGTGCTGGGGAAGGAGCATAAAGAAGAGGGGCGCCTCACGCCTGGACAAACTGGTAAGAAAGGCCGGCTCTATTGTAGGCACGGAGCTGGACAGTTTGACATCCGTGGCAGAGCAACGGGTGCTGAGCAGGCTCCTGTCAATCATTGAGAATCCACTGCATCCACTGAACAGCATCATCACCAGACAGAGGAGCAGATTCAGCGACAGACTGCTGTCACTGTCCTGCTCCACTGACAGACTGAGGAGATCATTCCTCCCCCACACTATGCGACTCTTATACAGTTATTGTCTGTTATACCTGCATTTTTATCACTCTTTAATTTAATATTGTTTTTTATCAGTATGCTGCTGCTGGAGTATGTGAATTTCCCCTTGGGATTAATAAAGTATCTATCTATCTATCTATCTATCTATCTATCTATCTATCTATCTATCTATCTATATATCTAAACAACAATAAATGATCAAATAAATACAAGCCAAGGGAGAAAACACTGGCCTGAACACAACACTTCGAAACTGCTGCACCCCTCTGGAGTCTGTCTATTACATTAATATAAAATAAGTTTTAGCAAGTCCCTGCAATAATATTTTTGGCTGAGAGTCTAAAATGAATCATATTTTCACTCAAACGACCAAAAATGTCATTTTTATTATTTTCTGTTCTTTAATTGAAAAAACATCAAACTTGATCAATTTCAATAGTAATAAATGAATAGATAAATAAAAAAGGCAAAACACAGTGTAAAATCTGTTGAATCACATAGTCAGATATCCCATGCCTGTATCAGGTTAATCAATTCTCTTGTTATATAATTTATTATTTGTTAGGACATGGAATGCTTAGGAATTCTGTATATATTACTGTATGATTACTTTATTTTGCAAAAGCCATCCATATGTCAAGACATGCTGCCAGGTTAATTGCTGTCATTAAATTGCCTAGGTGTTAGTGTGTGTGCCTGTGTATGTGTACTTACTGTGATGGACTGCTGTCTTATTCAGGTCTGCCTTTATTTTGTGATAGATGCTGCCAGAATTTGTTCAGACTTTACTCATTTATAATCAGCATGAAGATGGAAGGATGAGTGGATGGGTGATCTGTTTTATTTGTTATTCATTATGGTCCCAGCTGTCCTGGGTTTTGTTTGCCTGTGCAATCAGTCATTACCACCTAGGAGGCTGTTGCCTTGTGTCTGTGCAAACTGGTGATTCAATCAAGGGATAGCTTTTCTTTTTAACAGCTACTGGTCCCATCCCTGGCATATCACTAGATTATTCTGTTTTCTCCCCTGGTTTACTACACTCTGACTTTAATATTTCTATGGAATGTTAACCCCCACTGTCCTTTAAAGTAATATTAGTGTGATATCTTCTGCTTTCAAAACCTCTATCTGTTACATGGCACTTATATATAAAGAAAGGAAAATACTTTGTGCATTTTCAGGTGTATTCTAACATTTAATACTATAGGTTTGTATACCTTTATAAATAACATATCACATAACCATGTTTACACGACCATATTATCAATCTTGTTGTAGCTTTTGGAGTGGCAGTTATAGTCCTATATGTGTTCATTTTTTAAACTAAATTGCTGCATTTTTATTTTATAAACTAAATTAGCAATGTATTGCAATACTCATTCTGTGCATTACCACGCTACTAATCTGCAGTGTTTTGAATAGTTTAACATCTTAATGCAGTCTTTTTAGAAGTCATCAAACCATTCAACCTTTGGACCATTTCACTGAATCAAGCCATCTGGACACAGCTGGAGCGACAGATCCTAGTCTCAGGCAAGAAACCTGCCCGTGTTCCTTCTGTAGCAGGGAATTTTGTTTGATGATATTCATGCTTTTTTCAGCATTTAAAACTTGGTTTGTGTTTCTTTTTTCTGTAATGTTCAAGTGTTTTCTTCTCTATCACCTGTTTTGGAGTGACTGTGGGTGTTTTTGTGATAGATTTGAATGAGTTAGAAGAACCTACTTTTGCCTCTGGCAAAATACAATATATGACACTTAAACAAGATCAACTTTGACTATTTTAGTACATGAAAGGCTGACTATTGCCAAAAACAAATTTTAAGAGTTGGGGAGCACCACCCTGGGTGAACCCCATATACTATACTATATGAAGACACGTCTTCTCAGATTCTAATTGAAGACAGAACTGAAGTTGGTTTGTGGCCATCTTGGTTATACAGGTCTTGGTCCAGGAGGGCAGACAATGGAAGTGATGTCAGCACTGGAGTGGCAGTTAGGCTTCTGTTTTGCAGATGGAGGAAGGCGAAAAGGAATCAGACCATAGTTTGTCAGGTTATTACCATCACCTGAGCCCCTAATCTCCTTCCCCATACCTCCACGCATACACGTGATTTTTTGTTTTTTCTGTCCACCCTGGCCATTGGACCTTACTCTTATTCTATGTCAATTAATGTTGACTTATTTTATTTTCTTACTGTGTCTTTTATTTTTCTATTCTTCTTTATGTAAAGCACTTTGAGCTACTTTTTGTATGAAAATGTGCTATATAAATAAATGTTGTTGTTGTTGTTCAACACCATTGAAACTTTGGCTCAGCACCGTACCAAGACCTATGTCTGAAGCATCGGTCTGCAGAATGAAAGGCAAAGAAAAATGAGGTGCTGTCAAGACAGGTGCTGATGTGAGGGCCTGCTTCAAATCACAAACTGCATTGTCTGTTTTTTCATCCCATACCACTGTGTTGGGTGCCCCTTTTTTTGTCACATTAGTCAAGCGCACCGAACGAACAGAGAGTAATACCCCGCTAACCTCAGGAAAGCTTGGACATGCTGCTTGGTTTTCAGATGGGGCCATTTCATTTCAACACTAAACCCCTGTCCACCAGGTAGCTCAAATACCTAGCCCCCATTAGTCTGAAGAAGCACTTCTTGGGGTTCATATGGAGCTTACCTTTGCTTAGTGTCAGGAGCCTGGCTCGAACCTGCTGTATGTGGTTCTTCCATGTGTCGGAAATAGATGATGATGTCATCCAAGTAGGCGGCATTATAGGCATTGGAGGGCCGTAGTATTCTGTCCACCAGACGCTGGAAGGCCGCTGGTGTCCCTTGCAACGCGAATGGGAGGACACAATACTACCAGTGTCCACTAGGGGTGCTAAACAGTCTTTTGCTTGGCAGAGTCCATTACTGTAAAAGAACTTGCCAGTACCCTTTTGTGAGGTTATGGGAGTTCATCAACTTGTGGCACTGGACAAGCACTGAAGAGAGAGACTCAATTAAGTCAATGGAAGTCATTGCAAAAGCACCCACTTCCCTTGGGATTAGGGATCACCAAAATGAGACTAAAACTTTGCTGTGTAACAACTAGATTTAGCATTTGCTTGATCTAAAGCTCCATTTCTGCACATTTTGCATCCAGGAGTCTGTATGGATATTCTTGAACAATAACCCCAGCTTCTGTTTTAATGTAATGCATGATCAGGGAAATCCTACCAGGTTATTTTTTTGCCACCTATGGGATGGACAAAATAGCTGCCTCGAGTGCTTGTCATTGTTTGGCTATCAAATTAGATCTGAAATTAAGGAATGTTCCCTTAGCAAAGAAAGAACATCACCTGAGCTCCTAAGCTGTCTCCCATCTTGCACATGACACACTTTAACCCCCCAAAATGAAAAGGGAATTGAGATATTTGCTTATATATACTGATTACTGGAGATTTATAACAGAAGTGAAAAATGATGTAAATAAGCATGTTACATGCTCCCCTAGATAGATAGATAGATAGATAGAAGGGCTGTAAAATTCCATAACCCCTGTACTTTACTGAAACAGCTTCTGGATGATAGACAAACAGTAGATTAATTGTAATTTCTCTAAGATCATGACTTTAGTCTGAGGTTTTTTTTGTTTTGTTTTTTGTTTTTTTTGTGAACTGGAGTTGTTAGAATAGAACATGACCTCCCTCTGAAGTCACATATCATTTTGTTAACAATGTACCTTGAAGCTGAGTTGGATGAATATGAAAAGATGAATGACAGCATGGCTTTAATATATAGTTTAACACTAGAATTACCAGAGCCTATGAAAAAACTTGTATTCAGTGCGCGCAAGAACATGCAGGTGGCCAGTTGCTGTGTGCTACAACATGCTGGCGGTGATCAATGCACATGTACACACAGGAAAGTAAACAGTCAGTGTCACCCCACCCGTCCCTCCTGATCTGACTCTAAGTAACAGCGCCAGCATAAATTCACGCCCGATCTGACACTGTTTGTTTTCAAGTAATATTGCATTAGTGCGATGATGTTTTCACATATATTGTCTCTTTCTTTCAGGTGTGTAATAGAAACCACAGCACAGAGAGAAGTGTGTACATTGTAACAGGTACACACGTTGTAAATGTAGGAAGGATTATCCTTGCGTGTGTGTGAACTGTTAACATTTGAATCTGATGATTGCATATAGCGCTGAACTAACTGCTCTGTACTATTCTTTCCTCTGCATGTCCTTGTGTACAAAAGAAACAGCATACAGCAACATGTGGGGACTGGCAAGATCAGGGGAAAAAAAACATGCGGTCACTGATTACAAACCGCAAGATGTTATGTGAATGAATATGAATAATATGAATAATATTGCATCCGTGCCACAAGGTTTTCCGAAATGTACTATACAGGTCATTCAACGAATAATTCCAAATATCATATATACCTATGTCTCTGTTTTTTGTTTTTTTTTGACATCATAGACCATAAAGCGCATACTAATTCAGTGTGAGCAGGAACACTCAATAAAAATGAATAAAAAAATAATCAAGTGACGGTGAGATATGAAGAAGGCAGATTCGCCAACCTCTGTGTGTCAGCTTTTATCCCTCCAGATGAGAGAACGTTCAGTTCCATTGTTTCAAAACACCACTCACATCTCCAGTTATTCCCAGTTTCAAATAAAAACTTACAGCATCAGATCCTTGGTGTGTGGGCTTGTAGTATGTATTGTGATTGTGATTTAGAGAGAATAAAAGTGAAAAAAAAATATTAACTTTTACAAGTCCTATAAATGTACACCGTGTGTTACAGCAAACCAAGTGTATGTGTGTACTGTTTAATATTAACAATAAGAGCAGCTCACTACTGAAAATGGCAAATATAGGAGACAGTGGGGATTGAACCGGTGCACCCTTAATTACAAGTCAGCAAATCTTACCGCTTTGCCACAGAAGCTGCTGTCTTTTCCTTGAACCTTTTGTGAAAGTGTTTATTTGATCTTTGGACTTCAGGCTTCATACATTATACAGTTTATGCCTACATTTTGTCATTTACTACTAAAATATGAAAAACGTTTCTGTTTTAAAAACGTGTTTACACAGATTATTGTAGAAACGGAACACACATGAAATGTGTGTGTTCCACATAACAATCTATTATTTCCACTCTAAAACTCCACTTCACTCCCAGATAATCAATTAAGGCATGAGCTGAGAGAAGTTTGTGCACATTCTAAGTCGGTGGGGGGATAGAATAGCTGGCTGCTTGCTGCTTGTCTTTATTGGTACATTTACAGGACAAAAGACGCTGACGGAGAGGTGTGAACGGATTAAAGGTGTGCCAGATCTACAAGTTTTTTCGTAGGCTCTGGTAATTCTAGTGTTAAAACTACAGCAAAATATATTTTATAGTAAAGCCATCTAACTACTTTTACTATAGAAAGAGATTAACTGAGAGTTTAGTTTTGAGACTTTTTTGTGATCAGTGTGATTGCTATCCCCTTTGCAAGGCTTAATATATAAACATACTGGAATTATAAAAAGAATATGTTATATATGAATACATGTGTGTATTTCTTTTTTATTTTATTTGAGAAATAGTATAGAGTATAGAGTTTGCTCGTAAAATAACTATTATAAATGTAATTATCCTAATTAATGAGTGAGTGAAGTGCATTAACAAAAAAATAAGAGGGGTTTAACACACGTTTCTTTAAAAAGGAATGTGGTTATGTGCTTTAGACACAGACCTCTTGTTCTGTGACCTGTGTATGAATTTGTACTCCCCCTCTATATGCCAAGACATTTGAAATAATTGTGACAGATGGCTGTGAAATTAGTGGCAATATCCCTTGAGATAGGAAATTAGGATCTGACTCAGGCTTAGCATCCCTTGCAGCAAATAGAGAAACCTGATTGCAAGATGTCAGTTATATCAGAGAAAGAGAGCAGCAGAGACAGAGATAGACATAGATGCTTTCAAAAAAAAGCATGATTACATAGGTACAAAAAAATACAAATTTTCAAATTGATTTTTGGATTTCTGATAATCAAATATGATTAGTAATTTAATTAAGCAACACTGATTTTATGCTGCAATCATTGTAACAATATTCTTTATAATAAAGGTAGCTTTACGTCGGCTTTTCCTGCTCTTCAAAATCATTCCTTGTATCTGGCATCTGGAATGTTCTCAACATCACTGATACTAATACATTTAACAATGCAAAACTGAATGATCTGGATTCAGCAATACATCACATATTTATCAATATTTTAATCTATAAAAAGTTCATGAAATGTGTACTTTAATTAGTAAGAATTTTCAGCCTCCCATACCCTTAATTAAGTTGGTTCTACATTTTTTCATTTCCACATTTCTGTGCTTTTTGTGAAGTGAACAATAATTACAACCACCATCTTTTTTACAATAAATAAACTTTATAATGGATAAATACTTTACTATTGAATGACATGATCTATTTATGACGGGCAGTGTTTTATTTATTTCCATAAAGTGTTATGTTTCAGATGTCCAGAGCAATCAAAAGAAGTAAAGCAGAAACAGAAAAAATTACTCACTGTTTTGAAGACCAACAACAGAATGTGATGAGTTTAAGAAATGAGAAAATCAATCCAGCTTCATAAAATGAACGGGCTGAAATAAACACAGAGCAACATTACCTTCACGTATGGTTGATTTTTTCTTCAAAAACTCAAGTCTATGCTATAGCTCCCATGAGCATTTTGTGAGCTACAGACAAAGAAAATATATTGACATTTTTAATTATGTGAATGCAAATCAAGTGAAGTTTGACATTTATGTGATTAACAAGAAACAACTCCTATGGAGAAAAGCGGTAAATGCACAGCTGGTGCACGTAGAGTAATCCAACAAAAACTTATGAACTGTAGCTATGTAGTATGTAGAGTACCTAAAAAGTGTCACAGAATTGAAAAAGGTATACTCTGATATAAACTAAAGTTAATATTACATGTTATTCTTCTTTCAAAAATTAGTTCTACTAAACGTTAACGTTTCATTGTAATGGCATTCAGAACTAGATTGACATGTTCAATGACCAATACACCTTGAAGCTCAAGACTAAACAAGGTTATAGCAATTTTAAAATCCATCTTTTTAACCTGCTTAGTCCAGCTTTCAATTGTGTAAGACATTACATACATTTAGGCAGAATGACAGTATACTTAAGAACATGTCCACTTGCTCAAACCAGTCCAACTTAAAGTTTCTTATTAACAATACATATGTTTTGTAAATTAAATTGTCTGTTAAGGTTACCAAATAAAATTCTGAAAAATAAAGCCTGTGTTTATTAATTATTAACTTCAAAGTACAGTAATTATATCAGCTCTGGTATGTGGGAGGAAAACCGGGATACATGGAGAAACAAAAACAAAAAACATGCAGGCACAGCACAAATATAGAGAATACACACAGGCAGCAGCAATTATTACTGCACCATGCTACCCTAAACTTTAAACATTTCATTTTTCTTTTTTATATGCAGTCTAATTCAGAAATTTCATTCAGTTCATTATTTATATATTTTTGTAGATATTTTCAAATATTGGGTCATTGTGTGCATGAGCGTGTCATGTAACTGACTGACTGATGTCCTATTTAGGGCTTCTACGCTGAAGAAAATATTTGTACATAGTCGTACATACACCCCGACATACACACACACACACACAGAATGAGATTTAACTGAGGAGTCATGTTTAGAAATCTTAATAGTTCAAAATACACAAACTACTTAAACGTTATACTGTGCTTACCCTAGGTCAAGTAATAAGCTTTACTGTTATCTTTAAGTTTTAATTTCTGATATTGTTTACATGTGAAATATATCTCGAAAACACACAAGCTGCATTCTTTCATGTGTGCTCAAAGTATAATGAGAGATGGGATTTTAGTCAAACTGTGCTGTTTGCAAATGGATGCACAGTAATTGATTATGAATTTGAAAGCAGAGTAGTCCAATAAGTTACTAAAGCAAAGAAAGATTATATTGGACCTTTAGTGGGAGGTGCCAATTTGTAGCTTCTGATGTATCCACCTTACTCTCTACTGAGGTGGAAATGGATAATTGGTTTCTTTGGGAAAAGTTTGCAGCCTTTTGCGCTTAATGGATCTGCATTAGATGAAAAAAACTTTGAAATTCATTACTGCAGTATAGAAAGATATTTGTGCTTCTTTGCAAGGATATAACTGACTTTTTTTATAACATTTCTATGATACATATTTAAACCAAATCTTAATTTTAAAATGTAATACATTTTTTAAAGATGACATTTCATAGTTTAAAACTGAATAACTAATGTGAGAATACAAATAATAAAATGAAATCTAGGTATTTAATAGCTTTTACTTCCTTCCATTGTGGCAATTTTCATATACTCTGCTCCTTCTTGTTAATAAGTTGTAGAAGTCCATTTAATGTTATTCTATTTTATCTAATCAATAAAATGGCTTCAGTGTGCATTCTTCCATTCTCTAGGTATTTTCTCAGTTAATATTTTTGTTTTATAATTCTTCTTAAATCAGTGCTGTATCTGACCTTATTCAAAAATGTATGTAAATTCAGTCACTGTTCAGCGTACTTCTAAAAATGCAAAATAAATAAATAAACAAGGTGCGGGCAGTAGGCAACAATGAGTTAACAACAAAAATGTCACTCTGCCTGTTCAAGCAGTCATAACAGAGGACCTGAGCCTACCCTACACCAACTTAACAAAGAGATAAAGAAGGTTAAGTGGAAATTCCCAGAACTTGCTACTATATCTATAGGAGAGCAGGTGTATTCTAAAACAGTCACTATATGTTTTTCAGCTTTAGGGTGCTCCTTATTATTCACACTCTGTCAGCACACTTGTTACCATGTTTGGTTGATGCATCTATGTCTTTTGATATGCTGTGTCAGTTATGCACAGTCTAAAAAAAATTTGTGTCCATATTTGGTTGTGATAAGCTTGATTTTTGGTACTTTTGACTTTTAGAAACTGTATAAAAAACCTCTGACAAAGCCCGGTCCTTTGAAGCTCCTCCTAGACAGATGGACGATGTTGCCGCTGCCTGTTTCTCTAAATGCCTTCTACACTGCCGAAGTTGACCTCCAAATCTTGGGCTTTCCTCCAAGACCACATGTAAACAGGTTCATTCGAGTTATGATTTGCTGTTTAAGCCTACATTAAACAAAGCCAAATTATTTCTCCTACGTGATTTCTTACCAACGTATCACTATGGAGATGTATTGTCTTTAATGTTATATTTGTATAGATTCAGGTTCATTAACACGTCGGAAACACTAACGAACTTATTCCCAGGGAGCGAGTGCCCCCTACACAAGGTAACTTTAATAGGTTTTAATATTATGTCATTTTAATACGTGCATACATATTTTTAAGACACATTAGTATATACCTAACAAGAAAAATAATGATAGAAATACTGGAAAATAATAAGAACACTGAATTTAAAAAGGCTTACATTCTAGACATTTTAGACAATTATAATTGGTGGCATTTTTTCACTTAATCATCAGTAACATTTATTGTAAATAATAGTTCTGGTTTGAATTATTAGTATAGTGACTACCAAAGTAGTCATTTGCTGGTTTTCTGTCTGAAATTAAACTTTAATTTTAGAGTTACAGATTAAAGTATCATAGGTGTTAAAGACACACTTTCAGTTGAAATTGATTCATCATATACAAGTAGATTTTAATCTATTATCTCTCTATTATAAAAAAAAATCTTGGAAGGCTTGGAAGGAGACAATATATGATTTTCTCGCAGACGCTTTAACATGCTGCGAGAGACATTTTAATGTCCCGTGAGACAAGGCAGTGAGACAAAAGGACAGCTGCTGTACAGGCTTTTAAATGATCAACGCGCAGCGCATCCAGCAGAACACTTAGCTCGGCAGCAGCAGCAGCAAGCCAGCAGCTGATCCGACCACATCTCCTTAACATGCGTTCAGCCCCCCTCCTTTAAAACGCGAGTGGCAGAGATGCAAAGTTGCTGGCTCATAGTGTGCCCCGGGGGGGAGGGGCGAGCGAAGCGAGCAGGGGGCAAAGCCTTCTAGTACAGAAAAAAATAAATGATCAAAAGGGCTATAGTGGTTTTGTTCTCTGGACAAACAACATTTTTAATGTTATTCTTGAAAGGGTAATTTAATTGGTTTTGGACATTTATAGACAATGCTGCCTGAAATGTAAGCAATTCAGTTTGAATTCAACATTTGCTATAAAGTAATAGACGTAGTTCCAGAACTGGCTAAACTGTTCATGTAATTGTGATGATACTAGGCAATATTCCCTTGATTATCGATTAAACCTTTTGAGAAGTACATTTTAGATTGGCCTCTTCTTTTAAGCTCATTTGTCAAAGATTACCTGGCAAAGAGCACTTGACTCCAACCAACACAGATCTAAGGATCTATGAGGTACACTATCCTGTCCACATTTATATCACATATTTTAATTACTAACAACCACTCCTAGGGCTGTGATCCTGTCATAGTGTCATGGGTTCAAAGGCCAGTAAAAGCAATGATACTTCTGAATAAGCCAGAAACAGGGAATACTAAGACACACTCCTGGAGCCAAGTATAGCAGTTGTACTCTAAAATGGGTGCCTGGTGGCTAGGTGATAATCACTCAACCTACATGCAGTTCAGGCTCAATGCTAGTCTGTCAAAAGACAAGAGTCAGACAGATCCAGCAATGCTTAAACTTGGCAATTGAAACCTACTCTTTCTTCATGGAAAATACCTTCTCTTTCAGGAAAAGAGCAATGGCTCCTGCAGAAAATTGCAAAATACAGAATTGATATATTTGGATTCACATCTATGCTCAGCATTGGCTCTTAGTCCAGACTTTTTGAACAAGCAAGTAATTTCTTTCTTCCTTTAAAGAAGATGGGTGGGAGTAGGGATGTGGATACTCACAAGCCCCTTGTAGGGTGATGCAAAGCAAACAATGGCCAAACTAAATTAATCTCATTTAGACCTAGAGAATGTATTTATCACACAGTGTCTTTTGTAAAAAAATATCTGAATAGAAAAAAATGAAGGTTTGAGAAATATTGTTTTAATCTGGTCTTCTAAGTATTTTAATGATGCTCTCAGGAAAACCAACATCAACAATTATAAAATATCTGGTGTATCAGAATAAGAGCCCCAACAAGCCATAGAATTCAAATAGCATGTTTAATTGACTGCAGGATTTGACTTTTAATTAGCAAAACTGTTGGTGCTCCTTCAGAATTGTTTGAGACCTTGATGTGTTGGATTGCTTTGCATCCCTTTATTGTTGGAGCACTTATTAAGGAAAAAAATAAACAAGGGTTCTGAATCTTAAAAGGCAAAAGACATTAATTCATTAGCACCAGTAACTGGCTACTAATTAAGAAAGTGGATGAAATGGTAACCTGTTACCACTGCGACCCCCCAGGATCTGAGTTTAACAGCCCTGGTTAATCTCAGTTTGACACCCATAAGGTCAATAAACAACTTTGTAGTTGTGGCAATTGATCTGAGGCCATATGTTCTGGATATTGGGGTATAGAGAGCTGCTGAGTTGTCAACTGGTTACCACTTCCTGGGGAGCTGTCTCAGTTGTATTTAGAATCCATTAAATAGAAAGGCCCAAAGGGAAAAACTAGCAGATAATGTTGTGTGTGATTAGTTCAATTTGCACATCTAGCTTTTCGAGCATCTCTGAAGAGGTTTGGGTCATAAAGTCTGACTCTAGTTTGAATATACTGGTTAGAGCTCATCAGTAGACACCAAAATTAAGGACACTGTTAACTTGAAGAAAGAGACATTCTATTCATTATTTGACTGAAAGGCAGCAACAGGCCAAATAGGCAACAGCCATAACACTGGCTAAAGTGAATGTCCATTTGTGGGTTGTATTTAGTGAGGCCATCAAGAAAGACTTTAGAAGGTCTTGCAAGAAGTTCTGGGAAATAAAAGAAGGCTATGAGTGGCATTGACTAGGCTGTTCTCTAGTAGCCTTAACTAGGTATTCTTTTGAAAGGTGAAAGAAGCATTTTAGGAGAAACACAAAAACCTACAGCATACTGTAAGCCCTTGGAGGAGAAAACAGTGCTAGAAGCACTGGTTGAAGTTGTATCAATCTCTGTGCCTGAGGTCCCTACAATGATTAAAAGGTTGCATTGGTGGATAAGACTTAAAAAGAGATTCTGAAAGTATTGAACGTTGTTTGACATTTTGGGTAACACACTTCTTCAGTAATTTGTGTAAGGCAGTGCCTCAGGACTGCCACACTTAACCCTAAACCTTTAAATTTGAGTACTGAATTGCAAAAAAATTATGAACAGGACAGAAGACATTCTTCACTAATCCATAACCCACATTTAATATGCAGATGCACCTAAGGCTTGGAAATTATCCAGTTTAGGAACATAAAGTTGCATTTCTGTTGTGGATGATGATGTCCTTTTAGCCTCATCAGAATGTGCTCTCTGGTTTGCAAATAATATAATGGAATGAGAATTAGCACTTACAAATATAAAGTCATAATCCTCTCCTGCAAACCAGAAGCTTGTTCTCTACCGATTGGAGGTGAGCAGCTGCTTCAGATGGAAGAGTTTATGTTCTTCTGGGTCTTGTTCACAAGAAGGACAAGAGGTAAAAGTGAGATTAACCAATGAAGTATGTTGTATGTGAATGCTACACCTAACCATGGTAGTGAAATGATAGCTAAGTTTTCTGAAAAGGATAAATGAATGAAATTGCAAGGACAAATGGCCAAACAATGAGTTTCCTGGCAGGTTTGCTGGGATTATTTTTTCAAATATGGAGAATTCTGGACTAGAACTATTGTATATCTGGAACAAAACTAAATTACAATGAAAATGCAAGGCACTGTCCACTTTGAGAATACCCAAGGTCAGACACGTGATACTCATGATGCATACTGTATCTCTTATTTGGCCCGGGATTGTCAGAGAATTCCATAGGAGGAGTTGGAAATACGTTAAGACTTGCCTAGTCTATCCAACTTAGCCACAACAACACTTATAGGGTAGGCATACTGTAGATAAATTTACATTATGTGAATCAGTTGTCATGAATATTTCATTTAGGAGTGTAATTCAATGCATAGGGATTGTTGCAGATAATCATGAACCAGTGTCCAGTATTTCAAGAAATTCATTCACAATACTTAAGAGACCTGATTGGATCCAAAAATATAAAAGTGATATATTCCATTGTGCCCAAAGTATTATCTGACCTGAGTATATTTTGACCTCTTATTGTTGAAAATTGATTTGACCCAAGCCCAAACAGTTATAAGTATGCCTAAAAAAGTTCTCTTTATAAAGAAAGATTCTGTGCACTTCAACAGAAATTACAAAATAGTCACATTAAACAAATGGAAGATAGCACAGCAATAGTGAACTACCATCACTGAATGAATATGGTTACATTTTGCAATCATTTCTGTTGATGGCTAAGAACTACAAAAAGATAATTATTGTTAAACCTCTAACTTCAGAAACAGACATTTCCCAAAATGACAGTAATTAACTATTGACCACGTACATTTATTTACTCATAAAGTAGGATGATGTATTTTATGATGCTACTTTATGCCATTTTCATAATTGATATAGAATACAAGCCAGTATACTTGGAGCCTGAGAACATAGTACTGTTGTACATACTGTAAGTAGTGTGATAAAATATTTATCATCTCATATGTAAGTGTTTAAATGCTACTGCAAAATAGTTATTGTTTGAATATAGACAACCTGCTGAGGCCAACAAGAAGAATAATCAATTACATCTTTACAATTCTGGAAATAATAGATAGTTGTATATCCTGCAATAGACTTGGATTCTGTCAATGGTTGGTTCCAGCCTCAGCCTCCATCATTTCTAAGCATTTTCCTGCTACATTTGTTTACTCAAAATGTAACAAAAATATTTTAACTACAGCTTGGCTATGAATGATTCTAGAGTGCAATCGAGTTTGATCTAAGCCTAATTCATCTGTCAATCTGCACCACTGATGTGGAAAACAATTTATTTCCTTTTGCGCCTGCTTTCTTGATAGCCAAACTTTCACAGCAGTACATTCCGCACTAGGAAAACTATTGCTTTTCAGTTCTTGTCTTTGTGAGCTTCTAATTAAAACAATAAGGAAATATAGGAAAATTGTAGAATGTTTTTTTTCTTTTTAAGCTCGCATGTTTCCAATTTGCTTCATTATGGCCAGTATAATGCTAAATATGATAGTAGTGTAGTAATAAAATATAGCTAATGTGCTTTTTACTCAGAAATATGTTTATTTATTTAAATATTTGTTGTTAAGTGAATATCTTTATGATATTCATGCTGGCATAAAAGAACTAAAGACAGATGGGCATTTTTTATTATTATTATTATTATTATTTGTCAATAGAATGTTTAACCCCGCAAAACACAGGCTTTCTATTTGGGTTGTACAGGTTGCCTTACTGGGCATAATAGCTAGTTTGGCAGAGTAACTCAAAAAATGCCTTCTGGCATGCTCATGTCATTCATGGGGTGTGTCGGGTCAATCATCTTTCAGCGTCTCAATTTACTGTTTGTAAATGAAACAGATGGATGTCAGAACATTCGTTTCCTAAATGTATTGCTTGTTGCTCTCACCTTTCCACAGAGGGTAAAAAGAAGTCATACTATTTTTTATTTGCATAAAAATTAGATCTCATTAATAAGAAGTAGACAGAAGCTTCAAAGAAAATCTGTTTTCATAGAAAAGGTAATAAACATATTCTTGTCCTGATACTTATGCCAAGGAATTGTAATATTTTACAAAATGTGCCAGATGCAATTGAACAGTCAGACCAGATTAAGTAGATGGATGAGTTTTCTCATGGTATGAATGACCTCTCCTCATTAAAAAAAGTGTTTTTCTTCTTGCTGCATTATTCAGTTAAAGCACTTGAGGATAATAAAGATAGCCCCTCGCCACGGAAATAAAAATGTTGATTTTTGAATTAGCACAAGTATATTTTGCACAGGGTCCTCCCTGCGTGGAGTTTGCATGTTCTCCCTGTGCCTGCGTGGGTTTCCTCCGGTTACTCCGGTTTCCTCCCACAGTCCAAAGACATGCAGGTTAGGTGCATTGGTGATTCTAAATTGTCCCTTGTGTGTGCTTGGTGTGTGGGTGTGTGTGGGTGTGTGCCCTGCGGTGGGCTGGTGCCTGCCCAGGGTTTGTTTCCTGCCTTGCACCTTGTGTTGGCTGGGATTGGCTCCAGCAGACCCCTGTGACCCTGTAACTAGGATATAGCGGATTGGATAATGGATGGATGGGTGGATATTTTGCACAGTGATTATTGTTAATTGAATCTGAGTACAGTAATCCCTCGCTATATCGCGCTTCGACTTTCGCGGCTTCACTCTATCACGGATTTTAAATGTAAGCAGATCTAAATATATATCACAGATTTTTCGCTGGTTCGCGGATTTCTGCGGACAATGGGTCTTTTAATTTATGGTACATGCTTCCTCAGTTTGTTTGCCCAGTTGATTTCATACAAGGGTGTATGAATCAGAGCATGTATTATATATTAACTAAAACTCCTCAATGCTATACGATATGCTTCCCACGCGGTGCTTGATTGTTTGCTTTTCTCTCTCTCTCACCCTCTCTGACATTTTCTGCGCCTGACGGAGGGGGTGTGAGAAGAGGGGCTGTTTGCACAGAGGCTGTTTGCCTAGAGGATACGGACGCTCCTCTAAAATATGCCGCTTAATCGAGGTGCTTCGGCATACTTAAAAGCACGTATTGATTTTTTGATTGTTTGCTTTTATCTCGCTCTCTCTCTCTCAGACATTCTCTGCTCCTGATAGCGCTCCTTTGAAGAGAAGATATGTTTGCATTCTTTTAATTGTGAGAAAGAACTGTCATCTCTGTCTTGTGATAGAGCACAGTTTAAACTTTTGACTAAAGGGTGTTATTTCATGTCTAGATGGCTCTAATAATGTTAACAGTGAGGTAGAGTTTATAAGGGCTTAAAATATATAAAAATAACCATACAAACATATGGTTTCTACTTCACGGATTTTCATCTATCGCGGGGGGTTCTGGAACGCAACGATCGAGGAGGGATTACTGTATCTGTAAAAACAACCAGACTTTTTTAGGTTTACATGAACCTAAAGGTTTCATTTTTTCTTTTTATGTACTAAGTGTCATGCAGATTTTTAATTATTTTCAGAGTATGACACATTATAAGTTAAATAAAACCTCAGAAGAAGGTATTGTATTACAAAGAAGCATGGTTAAAGTGTACTTGTAAAAAAATTAGACTTTGTAATGATATTTTACTTATTTATTTACTTACTTATCTATCTATCTATATCTTTATTGCACTTCATACTAAGAATAATAGCACATATCCTCCTTGAAATTTAAAAAAATGATATTTCTTGTAAATTAAATATACTAATTATAATTTTACTCCATATTTTGGATTTTGTTTTTAATTACAGAAAAGAAGACACACTAGATTCTTTATTTAATATACAGAAATATGTCTTTTATTAAGCTGATAAACATATCCAGTATTTTCATTTTAACAATAGAAGTTCTCATTCCTACCGAATGTGAATCAGAAAACCACCATGGAAATAGCAAATTAAAACTAACAGTCTGCTTCACTTCGATTGCATGGCTTACCTATAAAAAGTGAAAAACTTCATGCCTCTTGCAATAAATGTATTTTTAGATATCAGTACTCAACATGTTTATGAATATATGTCTTGAATAACAATGATTGCCATAGAAAGAATGACAAAGCAATGTCAGTGGCAGAAGGCAAGAATCCAATCATTTATAATGTTTTGTCTTCTACAGGTAGGACACCTTTTTGGCATTTGAGTAATATATTTGAGAATAAAAATATGACAAGATATATAAAACAAGTAGAATCATTGCTTCCATGAAGTGTTCCTGCATGAAATTTTAAGTCCTTCGATGACTTTTAGTTTCAGCATTCACTTATATACTGAGCCCTTTTATACATTTAACTTAAATAGCATAGAAGTATGATACATTTTAAATGGCATTTTTTAAAAGAATTAAAATGGTAGTGTTGAATTTGTTTATATGATATGAACAATATTAGTACTTTGTTTTTTCCTAAATCAGCTTATTTCTGTTTTTATTAAGGTATTTTCTGTTATTTGTCTTGTAACCTATACCTGAAATAACTAAAATAAATAAAATTTATATTTTCTTGCATTTGACCCCAAATTGTAAGGTGGAACAGTGATTAGTGCTGCTGACCAAAATTTTGGAGGCAGTTAATTTTTTTTACATGGCCCTTATTTGCATTTTGTACTGCTTTTACATGGATTTTCTGTAGTACCTTTAATTAACATCTCAAACAGATTCATATTAGATTACTTGGTAACTTTAAATATGTGTGTGTTGGCTCTGTCTTCTCAAATCCATCAAGCAATATTTTATGGAAAGTGAAAATTTGGCTCATTGATTTTTGTAATTCTTTGCTTACATTGTTTTTGCAAGTACATGCTAGAGTACATGTAAATAACAATTTCACTCTACTCAGTACACAGGGCAATACTAAATCTATAAAAATTAAATTATTACTGTTACACCATGGGTTATGAGAATTGGTTTAAGTTTTCAATTGTATTCTTAAGGATTAATGGAGATAAATCAAAATTGGGACAGTGTGATCAAGTGCAGAGGTATTTGTCAGTATGCCCTGCAATGGCTGTCCCTTCTAGATAGATAGATAGATAGATAGATAGATAGATAGATAGATAGATAGATAGATAGATAGATAGATACTTTATTAATCCCAAGGGGAAATTCACATAATCCAGCAGCAGTATACTGATACAAAGAAACAATATTAAATTAAATAATAATAAAAATGAAAAAAATTAAAATAAAATTAATGTTAGCATTTACTCCCCCGGGTGGAATTGAAGAGTCACATAGTGTGGGGGAGGAACGATCTCCTCAGTCTGTCAGTGGAGCAGGACAGTGACAAAAGTCTGTCACTGAAGCTACTCCTCTGCCTGGAGATGACACTGTTCAGTGGATGCAGTGGATTCTTCATGATTGACAGGAGTTTGCTTAGTGCCCGTCGCTCTGCCACAGATGTTAAACTGTCCAACTTTAACCCTACAATTGAGCCTGCCTTCTTAACAAGTTTGTCCAGGCGTAAGGCGTCTTTCATCTTTATGCTGCCACCCCAGCACACCACCGCGTAGAAGAGGGCACTCGCCACAACCGTCTGGTAGAACATCTGCAGCATCTTACTGCAGATGTTGAAGGATGCCAACCTTCTCAGAAAGTATAGTCTGCTCTGACCTTTCTTACATAGAGCATCAGTATTGGCAGTCCAGTCCAATTTGTCATCCAGCTGCACTCCCAGATATTTAAAGGTCTGCACCCTCTGCACACAGTCACCTCTGATGATCACAGAGTCCATGAGGGGCCTGGGCCTCCTAAAATCCACCACCAGCTCCTTGGTCTTGCTGGTGTTAAGGTGTAAGTGGTTTGAGTCGCACCATTTAACAAAGTCTTTGATTAACTTTCTGTACTCCTCCTCCTGCCCACTCCTGATGCAGCCCACAATAGCAGTGTCATCAGCGAACTTTTGCATGTGGCAGGACTCCGAGTCATATTGGAAGTCTGATGTATATAGATTGAACAGGACTAGACTTGGTTACTTCCGTGTCTGTTCTTGTTTCCCAAATCAATGGTTACATGTCCAAATTTATTTAAATTTGAAAATTAGATTATAATTTTTCCAGTGCCCTACCCAGGGTTGGCTCCTAATTGCACTCAATGATGCCGTGATAAACCTCAATGTTCACTGCTTCGTGAAATGGATCAAAAGGGTTTGATAGTGGATGGAATCTAATTTTATATTATAGCAAAACATGTTACACTCCTTTAGATTGGGTAAATTCAGAATGACCATAACTTTCACTCTAAAATTTAAGCAAATGCATATACTTTGGAAACTGAAAAATGATAATTTAAGCTTAAAATATCTTATGTATTATACAGGAATTGTTACATTCTACTTTGAAAAATAACACCAACAATCTTCTGTTCTCCTATGTTCTTAATATTGCTTATGATAAAAAAAGGTTTTTGCGACTGATCATATGAATTAAACATAACAGTATTATGCAACTCTGTAGTTTATCTTTTACCATTTTCCATAATAAAGGGCAAAAAATACTTACCTTGTGCCAAAGCTTTCTATCACTTAGTCGTTAGAGCTAAAAAACAGGCTAACCCTGTCAAACAATCTGACAGAAGTATGCATCACATTTTCTCAAAATCCTGAGCTGTTCGTCATAAATGATATCAGAAGCTTCACATGTCATATAGGTGCTCATAACTGTCAACCAACATTCTTCAGTAGTTGAATTTTTTACTGTAAAAGAAATAAAAGAAACTTCACATATCACATAATAAATACCCAACAATTACATGAACTTGGTCACTATAGCATATGGGCATAGTGCCTGCAACTCCGTAATAAACTTGAGGAGTTTTTATTACAGTGTAATACTTTATAAGTGACTGAACTGCCCATTTATAGAGCCCATAATTTACTCACGCGTAACATTTTCCAATTCTCCACCAAGAATAAAAAGCAACACTCTGCCCATCTGAAGCTTTTTTGTGGAAAACAGAAAAGCTAAGGAATGACCTGTTCACAGAGAAGTATTTTGCATGTTAAGACAAGCATTTAAAGAATCATTAAAAAAATAATTGATTTTGACTAACATATTTTTATATTAAATGTTTATGTTGGAGATTGAGGTGTATCAGTCTCCATTTATACACAAATCACTGCATTTCAAATAACCTGCTTTTAAAAAAGATACTTGGAAATATATCAGAGTCAGCAATAATTAAGTTTAAAAATGACCATATAAAAAGTGGCAAAACAAGAATTAGCAAAACTGGAATAAACTAAAATAATAAAGAAGGCACAAGAATAAGGCAAAAATAAAAATGACTACAATATCAAGAATAAAAAATCACAGAAGATGCTGAACAGAGATTTTGATAATGACAGACACCAATTGGGATGCCAGCGGCAAACTGCAGGGAAAAAGAGTGCCTGAAATAAATAAAGGTTGTTTGATTTGTTTGAATAGTATTTAATTAAAACCTTCCCTATCTTAACTTCATTGACTCTGTTCACATGGATGCTGCTACCTAGTCACCTTACTTTTATTTGCACCCTATTTAAACAAAAGCTCTTCAACATTTTTCACTTTTCCCATATTTTCTTTGTGTCAAACTTTACTCATATATGCATGAATCTCCTTGGCTTTGTTTGGTGCTTCCTGTCTTAACTATGATTTTTTAAGCACAAGCATTATTGCCTGTCTCTTGACCCAAAGTTTGCTTACACCTTTGTTTCTTAGTACTCACTGGTTTTGTACATCACCCTGACCACTTCCTCACCACATTTCTTTCCTCCTGATTAAAAGTAGTGTACACAGATCAATTTTGTATTAGATGAAACAGTTTTATACTACATTTGACCAATTCTTGAAAGTATCGTGTATTTTGATAAGAGTCAGAACTAGTGCAGGCTACAGTTAAAAGGAAGCAACCATACACCTAGATTTAGCATGAACTTGGCAAGATATACAGTATGTCCAACATATTCCAAAAGGTTCCTCAACATTACAAGGAGAAAAAGAAATTTAATGTCAGACTGAATATAGATCTCTGAAAAGGGATCTTAATTAATTTCAAATGTACAACACAAAATAATTGAGTGTATAAGTATTTAGCACCTTCAAGTCAGTATTTAGTAGATGCACCTTTGGCAGCAGGTAAAGCTGTGGACAGGTCTTTTTCAGTTTTGCATATCTAGATACGGGCATTTTCCCCTGTTCCTATTTGCAGAACTATTCAAGCTATTTTAAGATACATTGAGATCATGAGTGAACAGCCTCACATTCTCTGTTGGATTTATATCTGGACTCTGACTTGGATATTGCAAGATATTATAGGTTAAATTTGGTATTTTTCCTAGTCCAACTTATTTCTTCATGTGATATATGTTAATTTGACACATAGAACTGTATTCAGAACTGAAGCGTTTTTTAAAAATTAATCCTATTTGCAAAACTATTCAAGCTCTTTCAAGATACATGGGGATCATGAATGAACAGCCTTTTTCAAGACCAGCCACACATTCTCTGTTGGATTGAGATCTGAACTCTGACTTGGCCATTGCAAGACATTAAAGGATAGATTTGGTATTTTTCAAGTTCAACTTATTTCTTCATGTGGTATATATTCATTTGTCACATAGAACTGTATTCAGAACTGAAGTGTTTTTTTTTATAAATGAAAAAAAAAACTTTTTATATTCTGGTAGCATACAATGGAGTTCTATGGAACACCACCTCCATACCTCATAAAAAAGCCCCAAAACTTACAAAATATATTCGCTTTATTAAGTGGCCAAGGTTTCAATATAAGAAAACACATCTTCCACATTTGCGTGGCATCCTTGTAATAACAGAAGGACACTAGAAATACAGGTCAAATTCCATTGGAACGTATGTTTTAATGATTTTTTTCTTTCTATTGAAGAAATGGTCTGTGATCTCTCCCTACTATTCAGTGAACTTAATGCTGAAATAATGGCCAAGCGGACACCACCTATATGTAAAGTTTCTTTGGAAGACTTCTTCCAGTAATTATAACATTAAACAAGCCATGCAATCGTATATTAATTACATAATCCTGCTTATTTCATTATTGAGTTTTAATGAGTTGGAGCCTGGCGTCACAGCAGCAAATAGGTAAACTAGAGCAACCAACCAACAAAGCATGTCAAGCATATTTACAGATTCAGGACTACTTTAGTGTTATCAGTTAACCTAATCTATATGTCTTTATAATTAGAAACCAGAGTACTTAGAGTATACATATAAAGGTAACATGGAAACTGCACACAGAAGAGAACATTTCCAGGATTGAAATGTTGATGCTTATAGCTGTGAGGTATCAGTACTAGCTACCATGCAATCCATTAAACAAATTTCATTTGTATAATTAGAGAAAAAAAGTATTTTGTAGTAAAAATGAAACAATGCACAATGCACTTTCTTTTCTTTGAATTGTCTATTTTCCACCAATTAAACTTGGCTAAATCAAATTAGAGCCTTTAATGTATTACTTGCCTGTAAACCTCCTACTTCTGCATACTACAGTACAACTCATTATACATCTTTCTGTGCTATGGACTAAAATAATTACATGCCTCTATGAATCTGTAGTCTTAACAAGGAATGCATCTGTTTAGAATGATTTAAACTTTTATAAACCTCTTGCACTCACTTCACTACAGCATTCTACATAAATAGTTCTGCTATTGATTGAACTTATATGCTTCTTTTCTTTCCTAATTTTGATTGTGTAGTGTAGATAAAATAAAATAAAAAATCTTCCAAATCTTGACCCCACCAGTAAGGTACTCCTGTAACTCCCAGACAAGCTTTGCTCCTGTGCAGATGGAAAAGCAGTTAAGTAAAATATAATAATCTTAGTTCTGTCTCTTAGTAGTTAATCAGGGATTGCTAGGAAATTAAGTGCTATGTTTTACAAAGGTACAAACAATCTGGATGCTACAAAGCAAGACAATCTTCTGCAACAGATGTTTTACATCATATTTTTTATAAAGGAACATGTTTACATTGTGTGTTACTAATGTTATTTTAGTTCATTAATGTAAAAGGCAGCAGAAACTAAGCAAAATGTGAAACTGAATTGTGACACGTCAGTGGTAACCATGTTGTAAACCATCCATATTTGGGGCTTAGTTACATTTAACTATGTGACACTGCAAGGTACAAAAGAAAAACAAATTGAAGTACTTTTGTGTGAGCAAAAGTTCTCACTAATAATACAGTAAAAGTACAATTGAAATTTCACCCTGGATTGCCCAAAAGTATTCAAAATGTGCTACAATATCGATTTAGCTTACTTCAAATTACAATCCATATTTAAGAACATGTACTACAGCCTCTGTGATCCAGAGATGGCTCCTTCCATGTGGCTGATGCTTTGAGAATAGTTTCAGGCTCCCACAATTTACTCTGATATGAGTAAATCAAATTCAATAATAGATGAATGGATAAACATCCTACAGATACCATTAAAGGTATAAAAATACATAATTGGATAGACATACAAACAGAACTTACTCTAAAATGACTGATAGTTATTGGAGTACCTGTGGATCATTTGACTTTTCTGGAAAGGCTTTTTCAGGGGTGCACCCCTATTGAATGATGTTTCACAGTACAAATACAGTGTGTTTCAATGTTATGTGGCAGGGAGTAAACATAAAAATGGAATTACACAACTTAAACATACAAATGTAGCCTAAGGGCCCATGTGTTTTACTAGTGTTTTAGCACTAGGCTAGAATATTCCTAAACCACTTGGAAAGCTATTTGCCATTATTTTCAATGGTACTCTTCACATTTAAAAGTTTTAGTAGGGATCAGTTTAGAAAGCTCCTGAATACAGCAGTTTTCAAGCATTTTCAACCAAAGGCTTATTTCACTGATATCAACAATAATGCTCATAACACGATGGTAAAAGAAAACAAGGAACATTTTGGAAATGTTCCTACAGGAAGTCACTGCCTGTTCCTGTACTAGCAAGAAGTAAAGCAGCTCACTGACACTAAAAAAAAGGTAATAAGTTATAGGTATATGTTTAGTTGTAATCAACTTAACGTTTAATACAGAAGTTTTAACATACAGGCAGTGTGGTAGCGCAGAGCTGGCCAATTGTAAGGAGTCTGCATGTTCCGTCCATGCATTTCTGGATTGATTAGTATTAGTGAGTTTGTTTAATTGTGTATTATTACCTGTTTTAACATGAAAACTAGAAATAGTCAGTAATACTTTCCAATAAAGAAAATATGTTTAGATCTTTATGAAGTGAAAATCATCTATTCTTCTTTTTCCATCCCCAGTCTGAGCCCTGGGTGGAAATTGGCTTCTTCACCAACATATCCCACTAGTTTGAAATATGCTTAGCAAATAGCAGAATATAAACTAATCAGATACCATATTCATGGGTTTCTATTGCTATGGGTTATGATTGAAAAAACACCTGAAAAGCCACCCAAAAAATAACCTGAGAAATATTTGAAAAAAAAATTGAAAAAGCAATTAAAAAGCTTAAAAAATGCTAAACAAATGCTGAAAATTTACAATGCTTAAATTTGAATGAATCCTAAAGAATGTCGAAAGCCTCATTGGTCCAATGATTAGATACAACAACAACAACAACAACATTTATTTATATAGCACATTTTCATACAAACAGTAGCTCAAAGTGCTTTACATATTAAAGAATAGAAAAATGAAAGACACAATTATAAAACAAAATAAATCAACATTAATTAACATCGAATAAGAGTAAGGTTCAATGGCCAGGGGGGACAGAAAAAACAAAAAAAACTCCAGATGGCTGGAGAAAAAATAAAATCTGTAGGGATTCCAGACCATGAGACCGCTCAGTCCCCTCTGGGCATTCTACCTAACATAAATGAAACAGTCCTCTTTGGATTTAGGATTCTCACGGAAGGGCTTGATGATGATGATGGTCACGTAGACTTCTGCCTTTTAATCCGTCCATCATTGTTGGAGCATCATGAAGCTTTGAGTAGGTGGTGGTGGCGCAGGCCACCACCACAAAGAAACCGGAAAAAGAAACAGAAAAGAGAGTAGGGGTCAGTACCGATTTTAGAGCCACCATGAATAGTTATTTTGAGGAAATTGAACATATAGATGTTATTGGCAAACTGAAACATGTTTATTTTAGTGATGGAGAGGAAATACTAACTTTGAAAGAGCCTTTGCAACCTCTGTCATTAAGGGTAAAATACCATAAAATAAAGGAAACGATCAAGTTTGAAAGAAGTATTGTGCTTCTTTTTAAAACAAACATCTAAATCCGCAAAACAGGCCAAGGAGACTTGAGGCTAAAAATGTATTTGCTTTTTGACAAAATTTGTCAGTTATTACTTTTTAAAATAGAAAACCTCCCTCAATTAATTAATAGATGGTTGTAAGGATTTAATTTTTTTAGCAATTCTTTTTGCCAACAATATGTATATGTTACTATGAGGTTGCTCATACTGTATAAACATACCTTTATTATAATCAAATCCCACCAGATGGCACAATTGAAACCAGTAAAGAGAAAGCAGGCACATTCTTCTACATTTTTCATCATAGAGAATGAATTTTAAAAAATCATAACAAATGAAAAAACTTTTAAAACAGCACATTTTCCTCTCATGTAGTCAGTTTGTACCAATAAAATACTTCTTGCATAATGACAAATCATAAAAGATCACCTTAATATAGATACCTTTAGACAAAACAATAGTTAACCTTCCAGCCTTGCAGTCCTAGTGTGACAGGATTAGATTTCCGCATGATATTTAATAATTCTTGCTTATATCACTTTGAGGACCACGAGGGTGGACATTCTCTAATGATTTGTGTCTAAATATTGCAAATCCCTCACCAAGAACATTGTTACAAATGTAGTTCTGCTCTGCTAAATTCCTTGCTAGCCTCTGATTGCCATTTAGAGGACACAGTAATAAAGAGAGCCGAGGGTTGCTTGAAGTATTCTGGCAAATTATGCTTGAATGTCCTCACTCTGAATTAGCTACAAGGGAATTGCCACACAGAAGAAATAAATGGATCCATGAGAGGACAGATATTTACAATAATGTCAACATAAAAAAGGAAAACAGAATAAATGCTGCAATAATACCATCAAGGTGCTTTTTCAGTCATAAATGTGAGCATTAATTCTGAGTATTTTTAATCTGTTAATATTTATTAGAACAAGGTAACAACTGCTGTTGGCTCATGCACTGCTCTGAGGGTTTTGTTGAAAACCTAATGTCTGCGTTAGAAGACATTTAGATAAAACAGTAAGGTACAGATATGAAATATAGAAGTATGCATAAAAATAAAGAATCAAGAGCAATCATTTATGTGCCTTCCCTTATTTAACACAAATTATTAGTAAGATTCAGTAACACCACCAGGATAAAACAGGGAAATTGAAAAATACAATTGAGCCTAAAGGTAATTGTAGAAAATATCAAGTAGATGACTAGGGATGATTAAGCAGGATTAGTGGAAAAGGTGGTGCATGATCCTGTATTACTGTATATTCAGTAAAACACATCTTGGCCATGTGTGCTGAAAACAGTAGGTCCACAAAAGTTAAACTAACGTCAATATATAGCAAGCACAATCTTGGATTTTCATAAGAGCTTGATGGGTTAATAAATGTTAATGAAATATATAGATACTAAAACTGTGTTTTTCAAATATTGCAAAAGTTTGACTATTTGGAAGGCATGTTTAATGCAATCAGAGGAGATGTGTGAGTGGTTATAATAATGGTAAAAAATTATTTTCAAACTACATAGAAGGGTTTATTTTATACTGTATGTGTAGAGTTTTGCATTTGAGAAGGTGGTTTGTGGGCTAATGAAGACAAAATGTGAAGCAAAATGAAAAAGTACCAAATTGAAAACCATCAGCTAAATGAGCAATGAGTGCACTGTTAAACCAACGGTGTGTTGCAGAGACCTTAAAATCATCTGGTGAAGAGAAGCAGGTGGAGTGAACTTAAGACATGTGGAACAACATATGAAGAGTTTTGCTGTAATGAGAACAACTCTCCTGATCAGTGGTCACTTGAAATGAAAATGACGTCCATCAAGGTTATATAACTGTATATGAGCACAGATGGCTGAGGAGTTCATTCTTCTAGCCATAGATCTTGGGATGATGAGAAAAGGAAGTTTCATCTTAGAGTGAATTTCACAGATGTTCCACAGTATGGGATGTTCTGTGGCTCGGGTTTCATTGCTAATGGTGTCAATTTAACCTTGAAGTGTGTTAAAACCATTTACTGTAGACACTCTATGTTCTGTGACAATGGTTCAGCTGAGAATAGACTACTTGTTGAGGAGATTCTAAACTATATAATGTTTGTTATTATACTTTGCTTGTTCAATTAGTGGTTTCCATATTTTTCAAAGTAAACATTCAAGTTGGAAAGTGATTTGAAAAAAAGTTGTGTTGAAATTAGTTACATTAGACCATTTGAACTGTTAATTATAAAATTAAAAATAATGAGTATACCCTACTTACTAAAGCATCTGAAATATGATTCCCTAGGCAGCTAGAATGAAGTTAAATATGTTGACTTTTTTTGTGATCACAGTTAAGTCACGTCACGAGTAAGTTATATAACACTTTATGAATTACCTCACCCAGCAAACAGCAACATTTTTTTAATTGATATCTAATATTTTCAGCTAACAAATGGGTATACTGCTCAAGTTAACTTGTCATCTAGCATTCCCCTTATTCACACACATTTGAACAAAACCGTTACTCTGTTGTTGTACAATTCCACTTGCCTTTTTTTCTGTTTTATCCTGCTGCCTCTGCTTTGACTGTCTACCTCCTGTGATAATTAATTGCAGCAGTTAACCTTGCTAGCACCCTTCAAAGATTTGAAAGTTTTGATTAAATCTTCGACTAACCTTCTTGTTTCTGAGACTGTACATACTTAGTACAATAAATATTAATCTTAGCCCTTCAACCCCATCATAATTAAAATGTTATTCTTAGCCTATCTCACACATTTTTCAATGTGTAATTCCAACAATCCATAATAAAAAGCATAATTTCTTTTAATTTAACTTTGAATTTAATTGCTTCTCTTTAAGTTTACATTATAGCAATATGATTAAAATACAGTATATGTTTAGTCGTATGTATTTTTATGAAAGTGTATTGTAAGACATACAGCAAATAACCATTTGCACATTCAGAATTAAAATATGTCATATTCATTAATTCAAAATAAAAAAAAAAACCTTTTTGGATGAATTATATAGTAGACTTTATATGAAGTATTGAATGAATGACTGTGTGTCTGTGTATTGTTTATTTCCCCCATTTACTCCTGCTCTTCTCCCACATCTGAAAAACAAACACATTTAAGGACTTGGCCATTCTAAACTTGCCCATTATAAGCATGCCTGAGTCATTTAAATAATCAATATGTATCTTTAAATATCAAAGTGTATAGTATAAAGCCAGTAAGGAGAAATGCACCGTATAACTGGATTCATTGGAATCTCTGCAGTCTAGGGTGAACCAGGTGCAGTTCTACTTCCTTTCTTGACACAAAATAAACACGGAGGTAGGTACTGAGATAATGTACATTTGCGTCTATGCTAGCAAAAATAACAGCATTCAGTAGAATCAGAGTAGATTTTTAATTGAGTTATGCAAGCTGAATGTAACTCATCTTATGGTGCCAATATGAGTAACGCACTCTTGTGGTTAAGGTAGCACCACATTGGCATCATATGACTGGTTATTTTCAGACCACAAAAATGGGTCAAGGTCTACTGTAAAACAATAAAAAACACTAGAAAAAAGCACTGCAGGCAGAATTGGGAAAAGAGTTTTAATTTACAAATGATTTAGTTGTTTGATGAGTGATTAAATGAGCTATATTGTTACATTTAGTTTAACTGAAGTTTTCTTTCTCTTTTTATTTTGTTGTTACTTTTATTTCTTAAACTTCTTGTTACATTACCTTTTTAATACTTTGTGTCTAAGCTGTGAGACAAGAAGGCTTAAGGAAGCAAAAATCGTTAGCCTCTTTATCCTGCCTTTTGAACCTGTATAAAGAATGAATATGGTGCAACTGCAAATAAGCAAAGAACATCAGGTTAGAAATTTGGTTGCATTTGTATACACAGATTTACTTTGTGGTATATAATTACAAAGGAAAATGTTTAAAAATATGTTTTGTTTGGCCTAGCACAATATATTTAAAACCTGCCTTTTTCATGTTGGCTTACCCATCCATCCATTACACATTACACAATTCAGTTCATTTTCACAGTAATTCTCCCAGTAGTCAACCCTGGAAGGGCAGCTCCTTGTTAATATTGCTCACCCACACAGACATTCACACACCCGGGCCTATCATCTGCACTACAGACAAAACAATAGAGAATCCAAGAAAAAGTGATAATGTGCAGACTCCACATTGACAGTGACTGGGCTTGGATTTACGAATTTCATCCAAGTTTTGGTCTCTAGTATAGACACCATATTTTTGTAATATTTTAACTTCATAGGTAACAAATATTTAGGTGATACTGCTTTACAATGAAAATTATCACATAATTTTGTCTTAAACACCAGGAACAAGAGCAACCTTTTCAGAATTACATGCATGTTTCTCTATTCACTATTCTGTCCTTGAAAATAAAATTCAGCTTTTTAAATTTGAAAGTGAGACATTTTTTGAGGAACAGATATTACATTAAAGATCAGTATCTTTATAAAGGAAAAAAGGTTAAAACAAAACCAGCAGAGATATATTTTCTCAAAGTTTTCAGCCAAGAGAAAGGATACATGAGAGCCCATGGAATTGGGGAATACAGTTATCAAAGATAATGTAGTGGCAGAATCGCATTGTGCTTTTGTTATGGTAATTCAGGAAACCAAATTGCAAAATATCCCAAACAACCAAAATATCATGAAAACTAAAACACTCATTGTTCTTTAGATAGATTGTTAGATAAATTAGGGTTGGTAAAGTGAGTCCAGAAGCACAAATGCTGTTAAAGCATTCAATCAGATTGCACAAACAAACAGGCCCTTATCAACTCCAAAGCCTTCCAGTTTTACCTTTGAAATATAAGCCCCTGAAATTTGTCAGCTGATAGAAATCCATTAGGCAAAGGAGTCTTAGAAATGATAATGTATTTTTTGAATTTATGATTTGGAGCCGTTCATTCTGAATTTATCATGTTTTTTTTGTTATACGAAGCCTTCACCCATATGTCATACTGGGCTTCCCACGGTTCGATAAACATAACCCTGTTATTGATTGAAGACTACTTCCTTAAGAACTATAAAGAGAACATTAAACCAGAACAATTTATTTTTAAGTAAATCCATGACAGGCTGTTATGTCGCAGATTGCTTCATTTTCCAGCCTGCAACTTTTTGTAATAGAAGTCTGACATATAATTTTCAGGATCTTAGTTCACAAATACAGCTATATTTAATTCAACTTAAACTGCTTTAATTAGACTAGATATTTTATTAGACCATGTAACATTCTGCCCTATCAAGGACATTATTATAATCAAGGTCGATTGCATTATATTTATTTTAACCAACCTGAAATTAGGTAACCTTCACTGTTAAGAGACAAGTACTGTACTTTGCTGCTAAATACAATACTTATATAACAAATCAGTTTAACCAACTTTTGAAAAGGGTAATATAGCAGAAACCATATGTTTATTCTGTGAATTAAGTAAACTTTCTTAAACTAAATTACAATAAATAAAGTATGTAAAAATGAATGTTTTTCTTAAGTAATTTTAAAGATGTACTACTTTTAATTTTAAATTCAATGCATTATATTAGATTGCGAGAATAACAAATTCATCGGTTTCCATAGCAATATCTGTTTAGAAATTTATTATAAACCTGACAAAGAACATGTTGTATAACATGTGCTTATCATAACATTCTCTTTGGCAACTGACTAGGGTTTAAAATTACAGTAATAATGAAGGGTTCTACAATATCTATTTTAAAATCAGAGCTAATCACTTACTCAAACATGAATTTTGTAAGCTTTAAGACAAACACAAAGCTCATTCTTTTTGTGTCCAATGTGCTTTTGTAATGGATAAGATCCAAACAACGTCTATTGTTATAAAAACACCTTTTGTTTTTTTATTTGAAATTATTAATTGAGCTTCCCATTAAAATATTGTATCATTAGTCATAAGTACAAATTGCATTTCTCCATATATCTCAATATATTTTTCTTTTTGAATATTTGCATCAGTGCACCTACTAAAGAGCCAAGGGTCAAAGCTGGTGAAACGACAAATTTAACCTATTTAAACTTGCCATGATAAGATACTAGGGGGCTTATCCCCTGCTCGCTTCATTTGCCAACCCCCCTTGCCTGTGCTACCCCCCCAGCCACTTCGCGTCTCTGCCGCTTATGTTATGAAGAGAAGGGTTGAATGCAACCCAAGGAGACACGGTCGTTCCTCCGAAACCCCCGCTTAAATGATGATGCAATGGGAAACAAATAATTTTTTTACATCCTCTTTGCTCCATCAGCTGCTGGATTGCTGCTGCTGCCGTGCCGCGTGATCTGTATCTCGCGTGGCACTTTGAACATTTAAAAGCCTGTACAGCAGCTATCTTTGTCATCAACTCTTTGTCTTTTATTTCTGGCCCCGAGCATGGTTAAATCTGTTGGCACAAAGTCTCGTCTCACAGGACGTGAGATCTTCAAAATTCCAGTTTATAATTTAAAAGAATCTGAAAATCTAACAACATAACATTAAAGTTGGATAAATTTTGAAAAGAATAATACCAAACATATATATTTAGTTTTTAAAAGAAGGTCAATTTAAAGCGTGACAAAAAGACGTCACATAAAATTGTTAAACAAAATCGTTGCACTTTTAAGCTTAGGCTTTTATATGTAGAGAGTAGATGTTACTGGTTGTACACACATTAGTCTTTGTATGTTACTTACAAATACAAAGGGGATTCCAGCATCCCCTGGCAAATCTCTTCCTCAACATGCTTGTCTCTGATCTACACTCTGATCTGCAGTACTATGTGACTGTGCTCCAGTAATTGTCCACTAATTGTCCATTCCTTAATATTCCACTGTTCTTGTAAAAATTGTTCATCTTGTTGCTTTCCCTTTAGGGCCCTTTCACACTTTACCTTTTATCTAACATGTTAGCACTAGACCAGAATGCTTTTAAACCATTTGCAATATTATTTGCCACCATCTTCGATAATGGTATTCACACCTAAGCTTTTTAGTAGCAAGTCGTATATGCAGCAGATTAAGCATTTTCAGTCAAACACTAGTTCTATTGAAATCATGGTAATGCCCATAAAATGCTGGTTAAAAAAACACTGTGTTTTTGAACTGTTTTTAAATGAAATCAGTATCTCTTTCTGGAAGAGAAAGGAGTGAAGCAGCTCAATGAAACTAGAAAAACTTAAAAAAAAAGAAAACAGAGGTGTTGTCATGAATGCACATGATTCAGTTGTCTAGTGATAGTTATTAAGAGGGAGATCAAGCATGTACATTACCTGCAATCATGTTGCGAGCTCAACAAAAGTTAAAGGTAAACATTTAATTTTAAAAATCAAGCTAATGTTTAGTAAGTTTAGCATAGACATTTTAACATTCAGGCAGAGTGGTAGGACATGTTCTGCCTATGCATTTCTGGACTGATTGTTCTTAACTGCAGAAGACTACATGTTCTAACTCTGAATGCTAAAAATGTGTCAGTAATATTTCTCAATAAACAAAATATGTCCTGCAAATTAAATAACATCTTTTTCCATTCCCTGCCTGAGTCCTTGTGTATGAACACTTACTGCTTTGCCACTAGATCCCAATATCTATATCAAATAACATAATTAAAACTAAACAGACACTTTATTTATAGGTCTCTGTTACTGGATTGCATACAGCACCTTCATTTTTGTGAGTGGCTATTCTTTGGACTTACCATCCACCATGTCTTGCTTCATCTCTTACACCCACTGGTGTTACAATAATCACTGCCTGCCTTTGAACCTAAAATGCACAGATTAAATTTACCCATCAGCACATGCAGAATTAAATTTAATCTTATGAAGTCTGTTCAATTATTTTCAAATGATTACACGCTATGCACATGCCTCTTTTGTGCTTATTGTGTAATCGTGGAATTTTTGGGGATACACTCTGAATTCTTCAGGAAGTGTCCAGAATTTTTCTCTAGACTCCCTTTGCTTCATAAGATGAACCCAATATCTGTGTTGACAACACTGATGACACCTTCTCCTCAATAACGCGATCTCCGGGATTAACAGCAAAGTCATAGAAGACATTCTGGAGACACAACGATCACTTCACTACGACAACACTAGAACACCTCATAACCCAGAAAATGGTAAAAGGAAATGATGTTAATCATTTTTTCCCTACAAAATATTTCTTTGAAAATGCTTGAAAAACATTTTTATAACAGCTGAAAAACATCCATAAAATTACTGAAAATCCTTTAGGAATGCTTGCAAAATACCATTAAAAACTTTAAAAAATGCCAAGCAAAAGCTTGAATTGTACAACGTTCATCCATGAACAGGCCCTTAGTCATTTCCCAACACTTTGCCTCCACTGTTTTTATTTAAAACATGCCTTATTGTTAGATTTGGACAACTATTTCTTTGCCAAAGGACTACCTTTTTAATTTCCTGTTTAATCTTCCCATTTTCAGTCAGAAATCATCAGATCAGCTGTCCCACAAAAACTGACTTAATTACTTATACTGCTTTCAAAAAGTGAATATTGTCTAGATAACTGCTGCTTTCTTCATAATGCTTTGATCTTTAGGTTTGCTCCTTTGAGAGCTTCCCTTAAGTGTAAAGAGTTCTGAAGAGAGAAAAATTTATTTGATTTGCTTCTAAAAATTTTACTTTTAAGCTCTCCTTTTTATCCAGTTTATTGTGGGGTTTAAGGTTATGCCAAAGCATTTGCATTGTGATTTTACTTTTCCAATGGATGTAAACAGCAAAGTATTATGGCTACGCTAATAAGAACTTTGCACCAGAGTGGCCATCGTCCCTGTTTTCTTCTTACAGAAAATTATTTTAAAATAAATGACAGAAGTACAGGTGGAAGAGGAATTATGAGAGTTTTGTTTTTCAGATTTGCATCATCAAGGACAGTTCACATTCAATTGAATTATTTAACATTATCAAGTTGTTTGTGCATAACTAGCATTTCCCTATTTTTCTTGGGCTTTGAATATTAAAATTTGAGATGAGATGGAATCTTTGCACATGGAACATCAACCCTCTGTCTCACCTCAGGTGAAGTGAAAAGAAAAAATAAATGGATAACACAGGATGTAACACCAGTCTTTCTCATTCTGATAAGGCTGACACTAAGGCACTAGGTTTTGTACTGTTTATGGCCTTGGTTATTACGACCATTGGCAACTTTAATGGAAACTGGTGCACCAACTGTTAACCAACAGAAAAATATCCACTCCTTCCTTTATAATTTAGTGTCAGCACTAACTCCCTGTTCTCTATCTCTTAAGATAACAAGAATTAAAGAAGATAATAAGTACATTATGTTTTTGCCAATGAGGCTAATATAGCTTGTAATATTGTTGCCAAAGTAAAGTCAATGAATATATTTGAATATATATTTCTGGTTGTTGGTGTTACTTAGGATGAAAGTAATAACCAGTGAGTATTAGGTGAACCTTTAGTTTTTTTTATCATATTTAATAAGAAAATGTGGCTTCTGAGAGTAAACCTGTAGTAGCTAGTACAAAGCCATGCACTCACCTACATATACACATATGCTCCCTAAACAACCCCATAAGAAGTAGCCTACGCAGGCCCTCAGAAAGTAAGAAAAACTTTTACTGATCTAATTACCTAACTGACCAGAACTAATAAGTAAAGTCCGTCAGAAATGAATAATGTTTCATTGAGCACTTCATTAAGTAAGAATTAAGCAGCTACACCAAGACAAGTGCCAGATTTAAAAAAGAAACTCTTTTATTTAACTTGAGTACCTTCCAACAGTCTTCTTCTACTTCCTCACAAGACAATGAAGTTCTGTTCTCCCTTCATGTCCAAGTAAACATTGGCCCTACTGACTCCACCTTTTCAAGCAGGACAAAGAAATACCTTTGGTACAAGAGAACTGCATTCAGAAAAACACATCCAAGTCAGTCAGAACCCCCATGTGATAAGGGGCACCCAACAGATTCCTCCAGTGGCACTGAAAGACCCCAACAGGGCTAAATATTGGAATGTCTGTGAAGCTCTCCAAAAGCTTAAGTATACAATTTGTGATTTCTAGGAATACTTTTCTGATATTAAATGAGAAGAGTGAGAGCTTATCATTTCTACTTTTACAGCATTTTCACATTTTTCATTACTGAGCCTTAGCAATCATTAAAACAACCCATAAACTACATAATTGTGGAGCAGGGAAAATACACAAAAATAATGACTTGCTCTTTTTCTGTTCTCTCCCCAAACTATCCCTTGTTTCCCAAGATGAGGCTAAAATCCATCCTTTGACAATTCAAGAGACATGCAAAGCCCAAAATATTCACAATCTAAGGCTAAAACCATTACTGACTGCTGCAATGTAATTCATTATGCAGAATTTTAATAAATATTTCTTAGCTGTAGGCTGTGCATTCTTTGTTTTGTGGGATGTAGTTTTTAATTTAAATAATTTGCAGGATGTATATGTGGCTAAAGTGAGCTATACTGTAGGACAAACAAGCGTTTTGACATAGGCCTAGCTGTTGTAGTCACAGAATGTGACAGGTGGTTAAATGTAGTGCACCAATGTAGCTACAAGGTGCTGTGAACAAAACAACATGCACAGTAGAATATCAATATTCTTTCATAATTTGCCCCCTAGGAATAAGTCATGTCTAAAATACAGGGACAATTAAAGATTTTTTAAAAATAACTCTACAGTAAACACCTGGAGCTGATAAGTATAGAAATGTCTTGTTATGCTATATATACAGGATTTATATTGTTTTGACAGTTTAACATGAAACAGTTTTGCATTGTAATTCATGTGCATTTAATCATCTAACAGAATTGTGCTGTATAGACACTGTCACATTCAAGATGAACTCCCCCAAATATTTTTTCTAACTAAAGCCTGTCATAGTTGCACAAAATTACAGAAATAAAAGAAAAAAAATTAATACTATCTGTTCCTACAAAACAGTAAAGTTTATTCTGAATGGAAAAGTGATAATACTAACATATTACCAACCAGTGTAGGTTAGGTTAGGTTTACTTTATTAGTCAGTCAGTCAGTCATTGTCCAACCCGCTATATCCAATATCAGGGTCATGGGGGTCTGCTGGAGCCAATCCCAGCCAGCACAGGTCACAAGGCAGGAACAAATCCTGGGCAGGGCGCCAGCCCACCACAGGACACCCACCCACACACACACCAAGCACAATTTAGGATCACCAATGCACCTAACCTGCATGTCTTTGGACTGTGGGAGGAAACCAGGAGCACCTGGAGGAAACCCACACAGACATGGGGAGAACATGCAAACTCCACGCAGGGAGGACCCGGGAAGCAAACCCGGATCTCCTAACTGCGAGGCAGCAGCACTACCACTGTGCCACTGTGCTGTCCTACTTTATTTGCACCATAGGTCAAATTGTGTTGCAGTATAAAATAAGATACTTGCCAAAAAATGAATAAAAATAGACACACACACACACACACAGAATGCCATTCACATACAAAAACAAGTGTTAAAATAAAAGATTTCACGAAAAACATAAAATGATATAAATAAAAATGAAAATAATGAATAATTCGTAAACCTAAGATTTATTGAACTGTGTGATTGCTGCTGGAAAAAAGCTATTTAATATCTTTTTGTTCAGTTTTGTAAATAAAATTCAGAGTGCAAAGGATGGGGAGACAATGCCCAGAGGGGACTGGGCGGTCTCATGGTCTGGAATCCCTACAGATTTTATTTTTTCTCCAGCCGTCTGGAGTTTTTTTGTTTTTTCTGTCCCCCCTGGCCATTGAACCTTACTCTTATTCGATGTTAATGTTGATTTATTTTGTTTTATAATTGTGTCTTTCATTTCTCTATTCTTTAATATGTAAAGCACTTTGAGCTACTGTTTGTATGAAAATGTGCTATATAAATAAATGTTGTTGTTGTTGAGACATTAGTAAAGATACAGTAGAACTTGTCGTGCGCTTTTGCTGCCAAGAGTACAAAAATGAGTCAGGCCTACTTGACTGTTTAACAATTCGTTCTATTTGCTTCAGTGTTTAAAATAAAGATTTTCAAACCAAGATACCAGAGAGCAACATAGAACAGATTCAATTAAAGCATGGTAAAATAGTCTTAACAATGTTTTGTCAATCTGAAAATAAACGTTTCCTTGGACACAGCTTCATAATTTACCTCAAAATTTAGTTTAGAATCAAGTATTGTCCCCAAATATTTGCACAATGTCACACACTCAATAATTTGACCATTAATATGTACAGGGTGGTCAGATCTAATTATGCAGACCCAGATTGTCTGGATGACTTTGATTTATGTGGGGACGATTCCAGTTCAGAGCGAAGATGATTCTTCATGCCGTTAGTTCACACACTTCTCGATGGTCCGGGATTTTTTGGGTGATTTTCTATGTACAGTAATCCCTCGCTATATCGCTTCGACTTTCGCGGCTTCACTCTATCGCGGATTTTAAATGTAAGCACATCCAAATATATATCACGGATTTTTCGCTGGTTCGCCAATTTCTGCGGACAATGGGTCTTTTAATTTAGGTTACATGCTTCCTCAGTTTGATTGCCCAGTTGATTTCATAGAAGGGACGTTATTGGCGGATGGCTTAGAAGCTACCCAATCAGAGCATGTATTACATATTAACTAAAACTCCTCAATGCTATAAGATATGCTTCAGCGTGCTTGTTTTGTTTGCTTCTCTCTGTCTCTCTCACTCTCTCTGCCTGACGGAGGGGGTGTGAGCAGGGGGGGCTGTTTACACAGTGGCTGTTTGCCTAGAAGATAGCACGCTCCTCTACAAAATGCCGCTTTATCGCGGTGCATCTGTATACTTAAAAGCACGTATTGATTTTTTGATTGTTTGCTTTTCTTAGCGAGCGCTCTCTCTGACATTATCTGCTCTTCACGGTGCTCCTTTGAAGATAAGATATGTATGCTTCTTTTAATTGTGAGAAAGAACTGCCATCTCTGTCTTGTAATGAAGCACAGTTTAAGCGTTTTATTAAAGGGTGTTATTTCATGTGTACAGGGCTCTAATAATGTTAACAGTGTGGGAGAGTTTATAAGGGCTTAAAATATATAAAAATAACCATACAAACATATGGTTTCTACTTTGCGGATTTTCACCTATCGCGGGGGCGTCTGGAACGCAACCCCCGCGATCGAGGAGGGATTACTGTATTAAACTTAATAAGTTATAGCGTAATGAAAATTGCATAATTAGATCTGAACCACCCTATACAGTCAGGTCTATAAAAATTTGGACAGTGACACAATTTTATTAATTTTGGCTCTGTATGTCACCACAATGGAAATAAAGCAATAATTACATGATTGTAGGCTTTTGGCATTAATTCAAAGGGTTAACTAAAAATATCATATGAGCCATTTTTCTGAATAGCCCCCCACCCCCATTTTCAGTGGGGCAAAAGTATTTGGACATTTGACTAACAAGATGTTCCATAGCCAAATTTGAGCAAGTCCTTCATTATTTCATTAACTATTAAACAGTAAGAGGATTTCAAATTGATTCCAATTGTGGAATTTGAATTTGGAAGTTGTCAATGTGAACTCTAAATATGAGATCCAAGGAGCTGTACATACAAGTAAAAACAGACCATTATTAGGCTGAGAAAGAGATAGCAGAAACACCAAGAGTGGTCAAATCATGCATTTGGAACATTCATAAAAAGAAGGAATGCACCAGTGAACTCAACAACACCAGGAAGTCTGGAAAACTACAGAGGACAAATGTGCTTGATGATCACAAAATTCTGTCCTTGGTGAAGAAGAACCCCTTCAAGACATTTAGCCAAACCAAGAACATCTCCTATTATTGCCAAAGTCCACAAATCCCTACTGCCATAATATACCCCCAAAAATGTAACTGGTAAATATTTAAGTTATTTTTGTAATACACTATGTGTTTACAAAGAGAGTAGTTTTGATTTTCATCATTCAATCTATGATCAAACCTTATAGTTTTGTGCAATATCAGTCCAAAAAATTCTATAGGAAGATATGGGTCTACTAAGACATCTGTCTGTATGGTCAAAATGGGGCAACTCAGTGGGGTCTGAGATAGGATCTGCTTGTACAATATCAATGCTACTTGACAGATATTCTTCCTTCTTCTTCTTCTTTCGGCTCCTCCCATTAAGGGTTGCCACAGCGGATCATATTGCTCCATATCGTTATGTCCTTTACATATTGCTCTGTCACATCTCTGTGACATCTTGCTCTGTCTCCAGCATGTCCTCTCTCACCACATCCATAAACCTTCTCTTAGGTCTTCCTCTTTTCCTCTTTCCTGGCAGCTCTATCTTTAACATCCCTTTCCCAATATGCTCAGCATCTCTCCTCTGCACATGTCCAAATTCTAGGCCAGGCACTGATGCCCCACAGCCTGTCTATCCTTGATGAGAAAAGTAATTTCAGCTTTACCTTGATTATAAAATTTGTTCATTTGGCAGTTGCCCTGTGCCGTTAATTTTTTTTCAATAATTATATTTTCAATACATCTGTACATGTTTTTTTGTATAAAATAATAGTATAAATGAACAGAAATACAGAGAATGACAACTCTTAGAAATATTAAAGTTAATCACATTTTTCACACAAATAAAGCAAACAGTGCAAACCATCTATACTTTCTGTGTTTAAATGTTAAAGACATAATCAAGCAAATTATATAATAATTTGACCCCATATAAAATGCTTGATTTCAGAATAACACTTCACATGTGCTGTTTAACTACTAATTAGAAATGCACAGATGTTACATACTTTGCTACATAGTAGGAAATTAAGAGTAATTCAAATTTAATCATAATTACTTCAAATACAAATTGAAAATAATTTTAGTTTTCATTTATATTCACAGTTAAATACCATTCCTGAGATAATTATTCCTTATTTCAAGGAAATGTTCATACTAGAAGATTTTCTTAAATCAGTTCACACAAAGGCATGGAGGAGTTGCAAATTATTTTAATACTTGTAGTACTTAAAAAGATTTATGAAGTCAAACATTTCTTTTGTTTACTGAAATATTTGCTGAAATGTTTTTCTACACGTATATATTTTTTTGTTGTTTAGACAAAATAGCCAGACATAAAATAAAAAAGACAAAACTATGATTTCACTTTTTATGTATTTGCCTGAAACACAAGGAATGTTTGTAAAAGGAAATAAGAGATGTGAGGGTGTAACATACAAAATAGATTAATTCTGCCAATCAGTTACAGGGGAATTGCAGACATGCATCGTGAATTATATTTGAATCTGTCTATCAAACAAATTCTAACAGCATGTTTTTCTTCAGAATAAAATTGCTTCTTTTGACACTTGTTCACTTTCTTTCCAGGCTCTATTTCAAGCCGCTTCAGGCTCTTTTACCCTTTTAATTCTATATTTCTTAACTCTAACTAAGTATGTGAACCTATGCATACAATATAAAATCATTCAAGTCTGCCTGATATCTATGGGCTTAGACAATGCAGCAGCAGAGTAACCATATGATGAGTGTTTATCAGACATTTAAATAAGACTTTGAGGATTTTCTCTAAATAGTGCTCAGCAGCATGGAGACCAGGTAACATGCATGACTGAACTATACACTATTTAAAAAGTAAAATAAACAAGATAATTCACAGATTGCCCCTGGGCTTCCCACCGTTACTGAATTAAGACAAATTCCAGGGCATCCTTTATACTGTGTGGTGATTATTCTTGCCAAAATAATACGTCACAAGACAAAACAAAGTTTTGGGGACCATCCCCGTACATTGTCGTCCAGACAATAAAGAAATAAAGTGACTCAAAGTCCTAAGTCAAACAATGAACATTTTACTGAAGCCGAAATGGCGGATTTATAGCAAAAAGGATTATGGGACTGGAAATGGTTGGCAGGAAGTGACGTTGCAACAGGAACCGGAACCAACGTCATCATGATGAGACGGAAGTGAGGTGATTTGATGGAGCCGGAAGTGACGTCATCATGGTTGGCCGGAAGTGATGTCATTGCGGCCATTTTGGAACCCGGAAGTTGAGGTATTATTTTTCTTCAGGTTTTCTGTTGACCAAAAGAGATTTAGGTAAGTACCACGTGATAACCCTCTATCTTGCAATGTTTCACTCACCTTTAGGCTCTTTGACTGCCTCCTAATCGCACATGTGTGACATGAAATCACCACAACCCCCACCACCCCCAGCCCAGACCCATCGGATCGGGCGACCTGCACCGAGAGGTCGTGGACACGAGAGAGAGCATCTGCGTTGGCTTGCAAGGAACCTTTATAATAAATGACACTTAAACGATAAGGCTGAAGAACTAAAAACCACCTAGTGATGCGAGGGTTAGACTCCCGATGAAGGGACATCCACTGTAAAGCGGTATGATCCATCACCAGAGTAAACTCACGCCCCAATAGGTAGTACCTTAAAGACGTGATAGCCCACTTAATCGCCAAGGCTTCTCGCTCCACCGCAGCATACTTGGTCTCCCGGTCCAGCAGTTTCCGGCTAAGGTACATAACAGGGTGTTCAGCACCGTCGACGTACTGGCTCAGCACGGCACCCAATCCTGTGGCCTATGCGCCGGTCTGGAAGATGAAAGGAACAGAAAAATTAGGAGATCTTAAAACAGGTGCTGACGTAAGGGCCAATTTTAAGTCACTGAATGCTTTATCAACCGAACCATCCCATACCACTTTTAAAGGTGCTCGTTTCTTTGTTAAATTAGATATGGCGTAGCAATTTCTGAGAAATGCGGTACAAAACGGCAATAGTAACCTGCCAATCCCAAAAATGCTTGTAGCTGCCGCTTATTTATTGGACGGGGCCAATTCAAGATGGCATCAATTTTATTACATTGTGGTTTAACAACACCCCCCACCTACTAGGTAGCCTAAATATTTGGCTTCTCTTAATCCAAAAAAACATTTCTTTGGATTAATACGAAGACTCGCTGACGCTAGCGTGGAGATTATTTTTTTAACCTGCCATACATGGTCCTTCCACGTGCTGGAATAAATGACTACATCATCCAGGTAGGCAGCACTGTATGAATTGTGGGGCCGTAGCAGTGTGTCTACCAGACGTTGGAAGGTAGCTGGTGCCCCGTGCAAGCCAAAAGTAAGGACCCTGTATTGCCAATGTCCACTGGGTGTATTAAAAGCGTTTTTCTCTTTGGCGGAGTCCGTTAAGGGAATTTGCCAATACCCTTTCGTCATGTCAAGAATAGTTAGGAATTGTGCGTTCCCTAACCAATCAAGTAAATCATCCACCCGCAGCATGGAATACGCATCAAATTTAGAGACCTGATTAAGTTGCCGAAAGTCATTGCAGAACCTCCATGACCCATCAGGTTTAGAAACTAAGACAATTGGACTAGACCAAGGGCTATAGCTCTCCTCAATAACCCCCAAATCTAGCAGTCGTCTAATTTCCAGCTCTACTTCCGCTTTCTTTGCCTCCGGGAGCCTATAAGGTCTCTCTCTGACAATTACTCCAGGGTTAGTAATAATGTCGTGAAAAATCAACGCAGTATGTCCAGGTATCTCGTCCACAACTTTGGGGACAGACAAGATAGCCACCTCGAGATCTTGTCGCTGTTCAGATGTCAAATCGGGACCAAAATGAAGGTGGGCACATGACATAAAAAGAGAACGAGGCTGGCTGGAAGAGGGATCAGGCTCCCTGTCCTTCCATGGTTTCAGCAAATTAATATGATGCACTCGTTCACTCTGTCGACGATTAGGTTGTTTAACCAAATAATCAACAAGTCCTTTTCTTTCCTTAATTTCATAAGGGCCTTGCCAATGTGCTAATAACTTTGAATGAGAAGTTGAGGCGAGTACCATTACACGATCACCCAGGACAAACTCCCGAATGGTGGTGTTTCGGTTATAATAACGGGACTGCGCTGCTTGTGCTTTTTCCAAATTTTCTTTTAGAATAGGCCTGATTTTCACTAGTCTATCGCGTAACTGCGCGATGTGTTCAAGAATATTTGAAGTAGGGAGGACCTCCTCTTCCCATCCTTCTTTTAGCATATCCAAAAGACCTCTGGGTTGTCTTCCATATAATAATTCAAAAGGAGAGAAACCAGTAGAGGTCTGAGGGACTTCCCGATAAGCAAACAAAACGAGAGGAAGTAACTGATCCCAGTTTCTTCCATCCTCGTTAACTACCTTACATAACATCTGTTTCAAAGTTTGATTGAAATGTTCTACCAACCCCTCAGTTTGGGAATGATAGACAGACGTTTTCAGATTTTTTTTTTTCGGAGTAATTTGGCTACCTCCCTGAATGTCTCCGAAGTGAAAGGAGTCCCTTGGTCCATTAAAACCTCTTTGGGGATCCCAACACGAGCGAATATCCCTACTAATTCCCGTGCGATGTTCTTAGTATTAGCTGAGCGCAACGGAACAGCTTCTGGAAAGCGAGTGGCATAATCTACTAGTACCAAAATATATTTAAAGCCTTTTAACGAGGGTTCCAGCGGTCCTACGAGATCGATTCCCAACTCGTTCAAAAGGGATATCAATAAGGGGAAGAGGAACGAGAGGATCTCGAGTCCTTCTTGGAATCTGGCAAAGTTGACACTCTGGACAGGAAGTGCAATATCGCCAGACCTCCTCATTAATTCCCGGCCAATAGAATCGGAGTTTTATTCTCTCCAACGTTTTTTAGGAACCTAAATGGGCTCCTAGAAGGTGAGCATGTGCTAATTCACACACCTTTTGCCGAAAAGTGCGTGGAATCAACAACAATGCTCGCACTTCGCCCTCGTGTTCTGCCACTCTATATAATAATTCGTTTTTAAGTACAAAGAACGGCATCGGTGGCATGGGATCCAGGGTCGTATAACCCTCGGTGGATACTACTGCATTCCTAGCAAATTTTAAGGAATCATCGTTCCACTGTTCTCTTTTTAAAGATGAAGGTGTTAATAGGAATTGGGCAGTTAAATCTTGTATTGGGTCCTGTGCGACCTTAAGAGGTGGGCCTCTGTCGCCACGTCCTCCACGTTAACGGTACTAGTTCCCGCAGAGGATGATGGGACATCGATTTCTTCGCATTGGGTACCCGTATGGGTCCGTGCTACTGTGGGACACTGCGTGGAGGCAGTCGGAGCAGTATTCTCCATTACTAAGCCTAAATGTTTCTTAGGTACAGTTACGTTATTACCGCTGGTAATTTTATTCCAGTCTCTACCTAATATAACTGGAAAAGGGGGATCCGGTAATAAAGCCATGGCCATGCTCGTTATGTTATGATTCACCGATATCACACATCTAGCAGTTTTATAATATCGGATATCCCCATGAATGCATTTTAGACTAGTTTTTATCTTAGTCCACTGTTGCGGTAAAATGAAATGGGCAGCAACAATGGAAATGTTACTCCCGGAATCAAACATTGCTCTTACCTTCCTGCCATTTATAATAACTGCACCTGTATATGGAAGAGATAAAGGGTTAGTCACCATAGCACAATACCTTTCTCCCCTTACTAATGAGCAATCCAATGGCTCGAAGGAACAGTTGGGGGACAGATGGCCAATCTCCCCACACTTGAAGCAGCGGGGAAGACTAGCTGGTCTGTCCCGTTTATGGACGGCAGGTCCGGGAGCTTGTTGGGTGGACTCAGGAGCTGCCCCACGTGCCTGTTGGGTTTGGCGTGAGAACCATTCTGATCGCCCTGATTTACAAGCCGCCCAGTGGCGCTCCGCGATTTTTATTAAGGTGTCCATATCCTCAAAGTTATGCTTCCGGATTTGCTGGGCAATGCTTTTTTAATGCCCAGAGGGGACTGGGCGGTCTCATGGTCTGGAATCCCTACAGATTTTATTTTTTCTCCAGCTGTCTGGAGTTTTTTTGTTTTTTCTGTCCCCCCTGACCATTGAACCTTACTCTTATTCGATGTAAATTAATGTTGATTTATTTTGTTTTATAATTGTGTCTTTCATTTTTCTATTCTTTAATATATAAAGCACTTTGAGCTACTGTTTGTATGAAAATGTGCTATATAAATAAATGTTGTTGTTGTTGTTCAGGGAGGGCATGTACAAAAGTCTCACACGCTAAAAGCTTGGCCATCTTGTGAGAACTATTAATGTCTGGCCACAGCCAGCGACATACTTTTCCCCATGCTTCAAAGCCCTGGGTTCTTAGCGGCCTCTCAGGATCGAACTGCCACTCCCTCCACTCTCTCGCCTGCTGTTCCGGAGATACGCCGTAGCGCTTGAACACCTCTGTTTTTAGAGCGTCATAATCAGCGGCCTGCTCCTCAGTTAGATCATAATAGGCCCTCTGCGCCGGTACCTTCAGGTAGGGAGCCAGTTGGTATGCCCATTCCGACTTCGGCCATGCGTTCCGCTTGATGGTACGCTCAAAAATCAAAAAATATGTTTCGATGTCATCTGTCTCTGTAAGGGTAGTCAATCAAATAGGCGGTGACCGAGCGACCTCCATCCGTACTCCTGCAGCAGCACGAACCTCGGCTTTGGCTATTTGGGTCCTCGTCTTGCCCATCTGTATTTTTAAAGTCTGTAGATCGCCCATGATGGTGTTTAGGACGGTGTTCAGGTCCTGTTCCTCCGACATCTTGAAAAAACAGACGAAAAACAATCCTGCCGGCTACGCCCATTGTGCTGATTATTCTTGCCAAAATAATACGTCACAAGACAAAACAAAGTTTTGGGGACTGTCCCTGTATATTTTCGTCCAGACAATAAAGAAATAAAGTGACTCAAAGTCTTAAGTCAAACAATGAACATTTTACTGAAGCCAAAATGGCGGATTTATAGCAAAAAGGATTATGGGACAGGAAATGGTTGGCAGGAAGTGACGTTGCAACAGGAACCGGAACCAACGTTATCATGATGAGACGGAAGTGAGGTGATTTGATGGAGCCGGAAGTGACGTCATCATGGTTGGCTGGAAGTGACGTCATCGCGGTCATTTTGGAACCTGGAAGTTGAGGAATTATTTTTTCTTCAGGTTTTCTGTTGACCAAAAGAGATTTAGGTAAGTACCACGTGATAACCCTCTATCTCGCGATGTTTCACTCACCTTTAGGCTCTTTGACTGCCTCCTAATTGCACATGTGTGACAACTGCTTGCAGAGGTTTGCATCTCTGATTCTCTGTGACACCCATTTTAAAAGCTGTTGTGCATTGACTATACAAAATGGGACCACCTAATCTTAATGATAGCATATACTGAGAAGTACCCACCTGGTAATATTCCTTTACTCATCCTTGTTAATTAGGGTTTTTCTTTTTCTAGTTTAATACTCGTCCTAGCTATGTCAGTAAAGTCAATACCTAAGGTTACACTTTGTCACTAGCAAGGTCAGCTGATTAGAAAACCATTCTGGAATGAGTCCTTCAAATACAACAAAGCAGAGAGATGTTACTTTCAGTGAAACACTTAAAAGGTCTTGTTAGAATCACCAGATTTTACCAATCACCAATATTTTACCTTAAGCACATTTATTGAGTTACTGATGTTACTGTATGTAACTGAAACAAAACCCAATTATAAGTACAACTTTAAGCCGAGTCTATCTTGATCCTTGTGTAACCACTGGGTCAGAGAATAACATCAAATCTAAGCTCTACCAGCATGTATCACACATATCTAGTTCTCCCAATCAGACACACATCTCTCTTTGACTGAACCATTCAATCTGAACTAAAGAGTGGCACATAAGTATATCCACTACAAGTACTGTTTGTAACTATTCACGCAAAGTGAAAATGTGATGAATGTTAAAGATAAAAAAGATAAAAATTCTACCTTTTACTGTCTGATCAAATTAACTTCCTTCATGCATCAAGAAAGGCAGTTGTATTGTCATGTGTACATGGTAAAATGAAATTCATACTGGAATGTCTTCTCCAAACTTTTTATAGAAATGTAAAGTATAACGTGGCATACAGTCACACACACATACAGTAGGTTATGAGTTCATGAGGCAGAAATGGGAGGGTCCAGGTGGATGGATACAAAAGTGACATCAGAGATGGAGTATCGTTCAGTCTAGTTTTCTGCAGAGGGAGGAGAAGAGATGGCATTAGTATACAACGCCAACCCCTGGTTCGGCAGGTAATTACCATAACCGAAGCCCTTAAACTGTCTTCCATGCAGATTTGACTATATCTAGCTCTGTCTATCTCTGTATATATATAAATATACAGTATATGTATATTTAAAAACACTGCTTGTCATGTTACCATATTTACATTCTCATAATTGACTGTTCAGCAACCTTACACCTTGCGGTTTGAAACTATCTGTGAATCTATTAGTGTGAGATCTAATGGTCATGTACTGTTTGCCATAAGAGAGAGAAGTAAATAGAATGTTATTTGTCCCCAAGGAGAAATTTGACTTTTTAGAAGACAAGGATGACAAAAGAGCTGAACAGATTCGTTAATGTCTTTCATAATACTGTTTGCCTTTTTAAGGCAGTGAGCATCACTGTAATATGCCTGTAATATTCTGTGCCACCTTCACCCCCATCTGCAGTGCTTTATGATCTTGTGCCAAGCAGATACTGTACCAAAAGTTAATGTAGCATACATCTTTCCTGAAAAAAAGAAATATTTATTGCTTTGTTCAAATACAGTTATGTCGAAAACCAAATACATGCCTGGACTTTAAGATTAAAAACAAATCCCCTGAATTTGAAAATCATAAATGTGAAACTGTTGTCTTATATGAATGTGTTCTTAGGGCAACTTAATGTATACATATGTATGTAACATACTAAATTTTATGAGCTTTTAACACAATATGATTTTCTTGGAATATCACTTAGTCACATTTAATAACATTTGTAAATAGTAATACTATAAAAGACATAACCTGTTAAAATAGATTTTGACTTAACTTTTTACACTAAAGACCATGGAAGAAATATCTGAAATATCTATGCAGAAAGAATTTTTGTTTTTCTTTCTTGGGCTTAGATTAATAGTCGTATATTTCATTATATATCTATTTATTATATAAAAAAATCTTGTGAACATCTCGGAGAGACACTTTGAAGTCCCGCAAGACAAAGAAGTGAGATAAAAGGACAGCTGCTGTACAGGCTTTTAAATGATTGTTGCACAGAGCCAAATGCAGATCACATGGCACGGCAGCAGTAGCTGCTCTATAGTGTTTTAAATGATCGATGCACATCTCAACATGCAGATCACGCAGCTTGGTAACAGCTAGCAGCAAGCCAGCAGCTGATCCTTCTGCATCTGCTTAAGTGTGCGTTCAGCCCCTCCTTCACAACGTGAGCGGCAGAGACGTGAAGTGGCTAGCTTGAAGTGCACCCCATTGGGGGGGTTGTGGAGTGGGTGAGCGAAGTGAGTAGGGGGCAAAGCCCCCTAGTTTATTAATAAGATTAAAAGAACCTATTTTAAAAATCTATTCAATTATGGATATTTCTATGTCTACTACATGATATTTTTGCCTTGCACTACTTTTTATTATGTTACTTTTTCATCATTTTAACTGTATTGCATTGGTAAATGTTTGCTTCACTCTTTTTTAAAATGAAAGTGTTTTTTTCTGTTTAAAAGTATAGTAAGATTAGGAGATGTGTAAACTAACACAAACATAATTGGTATAAAAATTAAGGGTATGCTACAAATTTTTAAAAACTGAATGTGCACTTTTAAAATCACACAAGCCGCATGGGTCCACTCTTGTTACAGAATACAACATAAGCCTTTTAATGTTTCACCTGTTTTATGAGACACTCAGTAAACCACTGCTGACAGTAGGTAAAGTGTCTGGTGGGTGGATGTAGATGAGCCAACATACAAAGAGGTATGAGATCAGGTCAGGTTGGGGAGCATGCACTGGTACAACGCGTTACCACACCCATCACACAACAAAACAGCTCAGGATCCTGGCTGCCAACACTCCATGCAGATATGCGGTCCAATCCCACCCTCCAGAAATTACCATTTATCTGCCGCAGCCAACTGTTACACGGGTGTCCCCCTGGCCTGGTCCAGCTGCTCAGGTACTCAATATTGAGGATCCTGCAAGCCAGATCACCCTCTGGGAATCGCGCCATATGGCTGTAGTGCCGTAAATGACGCTCCCACAGAATGCAGGTACTCATTCGACACAAAGTCAAACCAGCGGTACCCAAAATTCTCTGAAGAGACACGTTACCAAAGGAGTCCAATCTTCTTCACAGGTCACTGGATAGCGTCCATGTCTCAGAACCATATAGAAGTATGACATCATGAAAGTAAAGAGCAATATGTTACTAGTAAAATGGTAATCCAATAGTTTGTTAGTGGCAAGCAGGCAGATGGTCATACTTAAAAAGCAGAACATGAACAAGAAAAGTCAGGAAAACATATGCAAAAATCAAAATCAGGCAAAATGTTTCAAATTCTAAGGAAATGCAAAATATCAAAGTCACTGAGAAACTTGATAGAATGTTTTACAAAGGCAGGAAGCATGACTGAAGTTTGACCATCAAGTTACTCTGTTATTTCCTTCTGTACATCCAATCATAAAAGGTTCCAAGTGAAAATGCAGGCAAAAATAGTGACTAGAGCTGGGTCCCAGCCACATGCTGACACCAAGAAATGCAAGAATTTTTAAAGTAGCTGCATTACACCCATCTACACAATTTGGGCATACGTGAAATATCCCTGCCATTTGTTTAGAGTGATTCAGGTTATGATTGCCCATATTAAAAGAAAACAAATGTGTGATTATTAGTAATTCTGAGCCTGCATTTTCTCTTTTTATCAATTACTTTGTTCTCATTAAAGATTGGGACAAGTAGTGTCCCTTACTAAAGTAAATGATGAAGTCACAACAAGTCAATGTTATGCTGATATTAATATAATATAACTTTTTCAGCTATAACTTCACTTGACTAATTCATATATCCTCTGGAGAGATATCTTTAAATTGCCACATAGTCCCTGTGTAATCATGGAGAAACATGTGTTCTATTTCATGGACAATTTCTTCTTAGCATTTGCCTAAAAAGTTGGCAATCTATGGCACACAAAATGTGTAGAAATGTTCTAGATTAGTTACCTGGTATTTTTAAAATACTCTTATTTGAATGACTGTGTATGTGTGCATGCCTTTGCCGTAAATTAGCTTGTTGCCCAGTCAAGCACCCCTTCCTATTTTACACAATTATATTTCCATCCATCTATCCGCATTCCTAACCAATTTATCCAAGGCAGTTGGAGTCTATCCCATCAATAAGGGTAGGGTACTTCTTCATTGAAAAACACTGAACTAGAATCATTAAATTCAGGAAGGAGATGGAAATATTGATTAAGAGCAACTATAACATTACACCCATCAGCAAGCAGAAAAATTACAGGTCCCAGATGTGTCACAGGTGTGACTTTATGATGGCCTTCACATCTGTAAAGTAGAAGTGGGGCATCTGCTCTCATTCTATGCACATCATGTGCTCAGTAACTTTGATATCATGTCATGGCTTTGGCCTGTTGATCTTTCTCTTATTGTTCACTCATTTCTGATGCTTTCAGTGATTTCTAGTTATTTTATCTCTGAATGACTGCTGTTTGCTACTCACTGAGCTTCTAAAATGTTCTTTGAACTAGTGGGTATAAAATGGTTTAGTCTGATGGTTTTGACCAAGGTTGCTTTATCCTTAGATATTGTAAATGTTGTAACCCTTTAAGTGTGCTAGTGTTTAAGATTTTAAAACTATGAAAAACCTTTTAGTAAATTTTAGCATGCAACACTAAATAGTACATTTTTATGCATATGAAAATAATCATTTTATATCATAATGTGACATATAGGCAGGAAAAAAAACTTGTTTTTCACGTTTAGGTGTGACAGGTTGGTGATTAGGGATACATTAAGTAAGCAAAAACATAAACATGCCATGGAAATCATAGGCTCACTTGAACACTCAGCCAGTGGCCACTACTGTATTTATTGGTCCTTGCAGACTACATCACCCACTACTGCTCCACAGCAAGTGACCTACTCAAAAACAACTGCCCAGGAACTAGTGGGGGTCTTTGTGTGAGTTGGCATTGAGAAAGAATATTTAGAATTAAGGTGCTTCAGCCTTTCCAAATAATAAAAGTATGGTGCTAATAGAACTATAAGAAGCTTTACACTTATGTATTAAATAAAGATGTGCTAAGCTAACCGAACAAATGTAATCTAATGCAGATACTAAACCTATAAGAATGTAATTTCTTTGTAACTAATGTAATGTATTGAACTAACCTTTATGTAAGCCTTGATATTGTATAAGCTATGTGTGTACAAAAAGAATAAGGAAGTGAGAATTGTCTAAATCTGTTGAAGTTGCATACACCCTATGACAATTAGGGCAAACTTGCTATAACTGAACTTATGTACATGCAAGCTAGCAGAGGTGTATTGCCTAAGACTGTGAATGTGCTGACAACTCTCTTATCTGTAAGAAACACTGTGCTCTTTTGCACATTTCAATCCAGGATGTGAACACAGGCTATAACAATCTTTGTATGACCACAAAATAAACTGCCACGCTTCCTCTTTTTATTCTTGTAAACAAGCTTGAGTATAAAGGAAGGAGAGACTTCCTGCTAGCAGGCTGGCTGCCTGTAGCAAACTGAGCTGACAGGTGCTGCAGCCTCTCTGCTCACCAAGAATAAAGAAATTGCTTTTTACTTTACATTGGTGCCTGTCTCATGTCGTTTCCGACTTTCAGCGACCACAGCATCCCCAAGGACCTCCTCACAGACAACATGCCTTTCAAGTCTGTGACGTTTATGTAGGTCTCCATACCTTTCTGCATTACCCACCTGAAGACATCCTTGTGTTATCCCTGCCACGGGTGGGAACCCTGTGGCTTGCAGGACTTAATAAAGGAGACCTGAGAGGAATGGGAATGAGGCCCCTCCCTTCTCTCATAACATTCTATACTAAGTCGTGGGCTTATCCAATTGCTTTCCTAAACTGGATGCTTGTTAAAAGAGCACAACTAGACAGTGCAACATGCACAGATCTATCAGTACTAACGTGGCACCACCATCTGCAAGTTCTTTCCAGAGAACAGGGTTATTGTGCTAGTGCCCATCTCCCATTCCAAGCTCTTCACCCACTGGCAGGCCTGTATTAAGTCTAGAAGCCAAAGGGGTTGGTGGACCACATGATATCACAACCTAAATAATGACCATAAGAACATATCTATCACATTAACCTCCTGAAACCTTTGAGGAACCACGAGGACAGCATCCTTTTTCAGGGCTTCTTGAAGACATTGTTTGTGGACATTGGAAAACTTAACTACAGGATGATGTGATACAGCGGATCCATGGCTCAGAAAGAATGGCCAATTTTAAAATAAAGAGGGGGCATGGTAGTGTGGCTGGAGCGGCTCTTGGACATGATGTGGTGCGGGCATTTCCTCACTTAAGTGCATAGGTGTGGAATCGTCCGTATCCGTAATTGATGCAGAGAGCTGTTAATCGCCACACCTGTGCCACTTCCCCATTATAAATAGAAGAAGTGCGAGTGCAGAAGAGAGAGAAAGAAAACAGAGAACTGAGGTTAAGAGTTGGAGTAGAAGGCAGGAGAAGGAAAGATCTGATGCGGGTGTAAGTGAGCGAACGAGCGAGCAGGAAGAGCAGGCTCACTGATTAACGTAGGCAACTGAGAAGAGAGCCCCAGAGGAGGAGTATTAGCCAGGCACTCGGTAGAGGCAGAAGGAAGCAGATGCTCCAGCTGAGCGATCTTAGGAGTTGGAGTGACCCAGAAGGAGGTTGGCTCGACACATAAGGTTACGGGAGTCAGGGAGAGGGGTGAGTGAACCCCAGCGTGAGGACCCTGGTTGCTGGGGAACGCGAGTCTTGGTCTGATGTGACGGCTGTAGCCAGGGGATGGAAGCAGAAGGAAAGTCAGCTGCACCTGCAGGTAGAGCGACTCCCATGTTGCACGGCCGTTACGGGAGAAGCAGGGGAGTTGCCAGTTAAAGAAAAAAGCACCGGGTCTTTAAAGAAGAAGCTGCTTCCCGGCAGTGTTGTTTCAACTTCGTTTTAATGAATTTATTTATTGGATTATTTTAACCTCCACATTTCACCCTGGTTTTATGGATTATTTATTTATTGACTTTGAGCACTGCAGTTTATTTGGATACTGTTTTGGTTTTTTCTGTTTTTAATAAAAGCACTGTTTGCACTTTGCACCTTCCCCTTGCTTCGTTTGGTGTCTTCATTGTCCAGCTTATGTGGTTACATTACAGATGGTGTCGGGTTCAAGAGGCTCCTTAAAGTAAGAAGGGAGCATGGAGCGAGACCCACATCATCACAGGTGACCATTAACTTCCAGAAGAGGCATGAACTGGATGACTCCATCAACTCCATCATCAGGGTGGTGGACTCCATGCTAAGTTGAACTTTGCTGATTGCCCATGACATATTTACCCCCTAACTTTGCTTTATCTTTTCTCCTCCACACCAGCCACAGTGCTGTGTTAAGCAAGATTGTTGATAGAGTCAAACACCACATTATGTACCTCATCCAAAAACTGTTGAACCAGGAAACAAGATACTTAGCGGTTGAGTATGAGGCCATGGCCATTAAGTGATAATAAACCAGCTTAGGTATTACCTGCCGGGATGGGAGTTTGTCTTGTTGACCGGCCATGCCCCCCTGTAGTGGCTGTGCTCCCATAGGGACTTCAACACCTGGGTGACCCACTGTTTCCTGCGTATTCAACATTATAGGTTTGTGGTCCAACATTGTTCTCCACACCAACACTGATGCTCTTTCCCAAGTGTATGACCTCTTGGCTAGATTCCCCAATCCTCTGAGGTCAGGCTAGTGGTTGGGGCCATGTCATGCATACACACCTGGGGATCATCGTCCTGGTCTTGTTAAGGTAGGCGGTACCATTACAGGACAAAAGGGGGCACTTTCGCTAACTGTATCATCTTTTTTACCCAAAGTTTTGAGAAGCTGTCCAGAAAGAACACCTAACCATGCATCTGGTACCCAACACAGGCACTGCCGCTTCTAGATGGATGCCAAAAAACTGGACGAGTCCCAGAAAGTGGCATTTTATTATGATCTAGCGATCACAGAGGACAGAGCTCTAGTGTCACAGCATGCTTTACTCCAGATTGGAGAATCTTACCTTTTTGGGCTGCTATAGCTGATACTTACACTGAGCCTTTGTGTGCATTTTGTTTTTAAGCTCAATATTCTCCATCTTAGCAATTAATATCTACGCGTGGAAGTGTGTGAGTCTGTCCGGCCCGGAAGTGAGAGGTAAAATCATGGTAAGGGCTTCACTTTTGAGGAAACAGAAAACGAAAGTCTACATGTGGAAGTGGGTGTGTATGTCTGTCGAGCCCAGAAGTGTGAGGGTACTACAGCATGAAGCTCAGAGAGCTGGCAAAGAGGCCCAAAGTTAAGAAGTTGGAAGAAGAAAGCGGTTCAGTTGCCAAAGTAAAACTGCAGAGAAAACGGAAAAACTCTTACACAAGCAAGCGAAGCACATGGGCAAAACAGTATCCTGTTTAATTTTCCCCCTGCCCGTAATACACAAGCGAGGCAAGCATGTCAGCAAAATGAAACCTAGAAGAGTGATGCTCAGAGTAGTTCCTTTCAATTACCTGACATCTCTACATTTCAATTCAGTTTTTAGGACCCCAGGGCTTTTTACAGCATGGGCCTACACAGCTAGTAAAGTATATATCTTTATTGCTCTCTCTCTATATATATATATATTATGAAAGACCAGCCTCGACACAGACAGACATGGACTCCGAATGTTCAAAACATGCACCCTTTATTGTGCAACACACAACACCAACACATTGCACAAATCACCACACAATACTCAGTCCTTTTCCTTACTTCAGCCACCTCCACTCCTCTCTCACAAGCTCCGTCCTCTTCCACCTGAGCCCGGCTCTCAAATGGAGTGAGACAGCCTCTTTTATCTCGCCCTGGATGTGCTCCAGGTACTCTGTAATGGTCTTCCAGCAGCACTTCCTAGTGTGGCGGAAGTGCTGCCCTTGCACCCGGAATCACTCTGGACATGCATAGTTCTTGGTTTGGCGGCACTTCCTTGTGTGGTGAAAATGCTGTTCTCCATGGCTCCAGGACTGTCCAGGTGCCCCCTGGTAATGACCACGGGTCCCCACAGGGGTGGGCTTCCCAACTTAATCTCCGTGGCCCTGATGGAATCCAGGGGGGCTGCCCTCTTATGTCCAGGGAAAGATAGTGCCCCTCTCCCGGTCCGTCATTCTTCCAGGTGTCCTGGGGCAGGATCCCTGGTCGTCTCCAACAATAGATAGATAGATAGATAGATAGATAGATAGATAGATAGATAGATAGATAGACTCAGTTTTACTGCAGGTTTTCCAAATATTCTGATTTATAGTCTGACCTTCACTAATGTTACAGCTACCTTGAGATCACTAAAAATATTAAATGGAACATCACATGGGGCCATCATGCTAAGCAAAAATGTAGTAAATTTTAATCATTTCTGCCACTGTGCTAATAGTTCTACAAACTCTGGCCAGCAGAGATCCATTTACTTTTCTTTAGAATAACTACTTCCTTAATTTTATTTTTTATTTGTCAATCTCAAAACACTAAAAAAAATATTACTGAACCTTGCAGCTTCCTCATAAAATCACAGTACAATAAATATTCTGTGATGTTTAGTTAATATATAATGTAAGTGTATTTGCATATTTTAAAATGTATTGTTTGATTAATTCTTTGTGTTTTATACCCAAGAAGCAAAATTAACAGACAATAGTGAATTTGTTCATGGCTTATTTTTTTGAACTTTCATTTATTTTTGCTTCATTGTGTGAGATAAGACTAATACAACCTGCAGTAACTCTCCACAGTGATAATCAATTGATAAATGGAACTACTTGCAATGTATTTTCAGTCAAACTTGCTAATAAAGAAAAGCAAAATCATTTTGTCTACTAAAGTACAATCATTTATGAATAACTTGAACACTGGAGTTATAGAAAGAGTATTAGTCACTATTTATTTACTGGTTAGTGCCCTTTAATTTGAAATAATAGTCAAGCAAACTAAAAAAAAATGTAATGCAATAGAAAAAGTAAAATGCTTTGAAAGTAAAAATGGATGTTCTTTTATATAGTGCCCTAAATAATGATGGGGACAAAGACATTTTTTCTTGATTTACCCCTCTGCTCCAAAAATTACAACTCAAACAATTCAGATATGATTAAAGTGCATTTTTCAGACTTTAAGAGTATATATATAAATTTTAGTCACACCATGTAGAAATGACAACACTTTTTATACATGGTCCCCCATTGTAATTTTAAATGGTGGAGCAGAGAGGTAAATCAAGGAAAAAAATGTGTCTTTATTCCAAACATTATAGAGGGCACTGTATTATTTCATACACATGGGAATGTATAATATTGATAAACAGTGCATCTCATAAATTGAAAGACCTCAGCCTGTGAATATATTAGGGAAAGAAATAGCAGAGGAAGCTTTCATGCCACTTTTGGAACTCAACAGTATGTTGCGATTTATCCTCTCAAGGGAAGGTCAAAACATTTCCATACTCAAAAAATCTTTTAATCAATAATTATACATGTTTTGAGTAATATTTAAATTACCTTCAGTTAAGTTTAATTAAACAAAGTAATATTAAGAGGAGAATAATAAATTAATTGGAAAAAAAAGAAAACAAAGCAATGACAGTTATTATAAAAAAGAAACTAAGCCAAACAAATAACAAGGTTTAAATAAAAAACATATATATAGTAGACTCAAAAGTAAAGGCCTTAATTGACTAAATCTAAATAGAATCTTAATGTGTAAACCTAAAAAACTACCTAGAAATTTGACATTTTCCTATACCTTTTATAAACATTCAAAACAGCTGACAAAATAAAGAGAATCTTCTCAAAGAGAGAAGAGGGGCGAAGACAATGCAACAGTAAAAAGCTGCAGCCAGGCCAGTTCTTACATCTTCCTCGTCTTCTAAATTCTTCTAAATTAATTGTGGCAACACCTGAGGGAAAATAACTGGGGGAAATTAACAAAAATGGTAAGAGGAACTGAAAACTCTACAAAAAAGGACAAACTAGATGTAACTCTTCAGTTCAGCAGTTCCAGCTTTTAAATGGTATTCAGCAAAAGCCTGCTGCACCGAAATGATTGCACAGACAAAAATATCTTTTTTTAAAAAAAGCTTTAGTAAAAATTCAAGGTAAAACATTTCACACAGGAAATTGAAATTGTAAAAATTAGAAACATTCTTGTTTAAGAGAAGTTCTGTTCAAAAATAGTCAGAAAACTGTATGCCTATCCTATTTCTATGCTGAAAATGCAACTTTTAAGTCCCTATTCTAAACAACAACTGACTCAATTATCACACTGTATCTTGTGCAAAGCTATACTTACAGAGGGAAAAGACTATACCATTGTCTATGATTATGAAAGAGATTTATATTCTATTCAAATTAAGCAAAGACTAATATGGGTTTAATTCAACTTAACTTTAAGCTTACACTAGGGAAAAGGTCCAGATGAGAATATGACACCATGCCTTAATTCACCTTTGATATTTCACATCATACTGTGCTACTTGCTTGCTGTCTTTTTTTAATTTGCTTTTACTTTCTTTATTAATAAGTTTTACCAAACAGGGTTAAATTTACTAGCATGTTAAATGAGAAAAAGCTCCAAAATACAACTCTTCAACCTGGAAAACTGGCTAACTATATACATTGTTTTCCAAGTAGACAATAAGTTCTTCATGAGTGGCCATTTATCAATGAAACCTTTGGAAGCTGTTATCAGGTTAAAATTAGCAGCACATATACCATACAAGAGAAGCTTTGGAGCCTTGTGAGGCTATTTGCTTCTACAGTATGTATTGTACCGGAGGTAATTTGAAGATTTTCTGATCAGTAGGTATATGCAGTACACAGCAGATGGACCTCGCTCAAATTGTAACTTATGTAAGATATGTGCACCTCAGAACAGCTGATGCCACAATGTTCAGAAAATAGATTTGCTTAAGTTTTTTTCCTAGTGTCTGACAGCTTAAAAACAGTGGTTTGTACACATTTTGTATAGTATAATCTTCCCCAAACAAATGAGTTCAGCTAATAAGAATTAAACTGTTACCTGTTAGAATTAATTCAGGTTGTAATGGTTCCCATAATGGAGCAGTGCAAAGCTATAGAATCATTCTGCTCTGGAAACAAAACATTCATGTGTCTGAAGAATAAAAGGTTTATTCCAAAGCTGCCATAAATTGCTATAGCTATTGATAGATAGATAGATAGATAGATAGATAGATAGATAGATAGATAAAGATAAAGATAGATACTTTATTAATCCCAAGAGGGAAATTCACATAATCCAGCAGCAGTATACTGATACAAAGAAACAATATTAAATAGTAATAAAATGCATGTAAAACAGACAATAACTTTAAATAATAGCATTTACTCCCGGGTGGAATTGAAGAGTTTTCTTATAGTGTGGGGAGGAACGATCTCCTCAGTCTGTCAGTGGAGCAAGACAGTGACAAAAGTCTGTCACTGAAGCTACTCCTCTGCCTGGAGATGACACTGTTAAGTGGATGCAGTGGATTCTTCATGATTGACAGGAGTTTGCTTAGTGCCCGTCGCTCTGCCACAGATGTTAAACTGTCCAACTTTAATCCTACAATGGAGCCTGCCTTCTTAACAAGTTTGTCCAGGCGTGAGGTGTCTTTCATCTTTATGCTGCCACCCCAGCACACCACGCGTAGAAGAGGGCACTCGCCACAACCGTCTGGTAGAACATCTGCAGCATCTTACTGCAGATGTTGAAGGATGCCAACCTTCTCAGAAAGTATAGTCTGCTCTGAGCTTTCTTACATAGAGCATCAGTATTGGCAGTCCAGTCCAATTTGTCATCCAGCTGCACTCCCAGATATTTAAAGGTCTGCACCCTCTGTACACAGTCACCTCTGATGATCACAGAGTCCATGAGGGCCTGGGCCTCCTAAAATCCACCACCAGCTCCTTGTCTTGCTGGTGTTATGTATTGCATTACATAAATCATTAAATGTCACCTGTGAATTTTACTTAAAAACAGAAAAATAGTATAAAGGTCATATTATAAATTTAGAGCTAAAACATTATGCTTTCACTGGTGCTTTATTTGTTGTTATCCTACTGGAAAATTAGTAAAGAGAATGTTTGATTTTTTTCACTTTTGAAATCGGAAACCTCTCATTGGATCTTTTTCTTATTAAAAGAAAGGTGAGACTTACCCCTTCTAAGAAAATGTAACAATAAAGAAGAACAAGGTGTCCTTTTGTTCAAAGAAATCTGATGTGTAAGAATCTTGGTAAAGCAAAATATTAAACAAGATCATCTTCTGTGAGGAATCTTTAATAGGCAGAATAAGTGGATGAAAAACTCAGGGAGAGCTTTAATGGAAGAAAAGCTCATGTTTAGGTAAAAGCCCACAAACTCTGTGGTGTGTAGAACACAAATTAATTCTTGTGTTTTGACTATACGAGTATGTAATGGAGAAAAACAAAACTTTGCAGTTATGGAAAGAACTTGCAAATATTAACAGAATATATATATATAACATCAGTTCTTTTTGACTGAAGAATGGGAAATGTGAATGAAATATATCATGCGAATCTACTATTTGTTAAAGCTTTTATGAGCAAACTACACAAATTTAATTTCCTATTTAGTCTTCATAAACTCCACAGACAAGTAATTCTGGAAAGATTTAATGGCCTTGACCTAAACATTTCCCCTCTCAGGAAATGTGGATTACTTCACAATTAAAGTCCTTTGAATTAAGACATTTCCTGGCTACAGATTTTCCTTTGGAATTTGATTAAGGATTTGCCTTACACAAGCACATAAAGTGTAAACGAGCCTTTAGAATTCTGCGCTGGACATTGACATTATCTCTGGGCAATTTGCACATTTTCCCCAAGTGTATGGGGATAGAGGAAAGAAACTGCAGGGCTTTTTTATACGATTTATACAGTAGTACTGGAAAACACACCTGTCTTACAACACTGAATCAGATTATGTATGTTTGACAATATTATGTTGTTATGCATTTAGCAATAAACACTTTTTAAATAAACCTTTAACTTTAACCTGCATGCCAACACCAGGGCATTTCTATTTAAAGTTTATCTACCAAAATATATGACTTTTACAAATTTAGTTTTGATAATAGTTTTTACAATTAACCCTCATTAATGTTATCCACTAGGAATATAATGTATTTTTCAGTGTACTAAATAAAATAAAGATATCTGAAAACCAGCTTGCTTATGGTGATTGTTCACTGTCTCATTTTAATAAAACATTTGGCACACCCATTTCTTTTAAAGCATTGTTATTGCTTATTTATGTGCCTTTTCTGTCCTTCCTGGCCATAGGACCTTACTTTATTCTATGTTAATTAGTGTTCCCTATTTCTATCCATCCATTATCCAACCCTCTATATCCTAACTACAGGGTCATGGGAGTCTGCTGGAGCCAATCCCAGCCAACACAGGGCGCAAGACAGGAAACAAACCCTGGGCAGGGTGCCAGCCCACTGCAGGGTGCACACACACACACAGCAAGCACACACTAGGGACAATTTAGGACCGCCAGTGCACCTAACCTGCATGTCTTTGGACTGTGGATGGAAACCGGAGTACCCAGAGGAAACCCACGCAGACACAGGGAGAACATGCAAACTCCATGCAGGGAGGACCCGGGTCTCCTAACTGCGAGGCAGCAGCGCTACCCACTGCACCACCGTGCCTAATTCTATTTTTTTTATTTATTTTGTCTTTTTTCTCTTTCTTCATCATGTAAAGTACTTTGAGCTACATCATTTGTATGAAAATGTGCTATATAAATAAATGTTGTTATTATCATTATTTCGAAAGTAAGCCATTTTTAAGATAACATTTTTTCAATATCTATATATCTCAGGAGTTTCCTTAAAATTCTTTCACTTAATGTTCTGTAGAGTTAGTTAAATCATCAAAGGTTCATTCACCTGTCTTGCACTACATGAATTTTCTAAATTACATGTTTGATTTGTTTCATTAAGCTTTATATTAAGTTTCAAAAAATACAGATGTATAGCTTTTGCTCCTAGCATCTGTATGAAAAAACTGCATCTCTGCTGGGGTAACAATAACCTCCAGCATTTTCTTCAGATCTGTTTTCTGTCAACTGTAGCACTTATCTCCCATTTCAAACTGTCACACAGCCATGCCTGTTTTATTTAAGCTTTCTATGAAATGTTTACCTTCTGACACCATGTTGTGTATGTAACATTTTTGTAACTAACATTTGTTTTAAAACATTTTATTACCTTTTGATACCAGACTTTTAACATGGGCACTGCTTATTATTGTGACAGTTCACTATATTTAGAGTTTGTTGTGGACCTGTCAATGTTTGTGAAGATGTTTCTGATATAAGCTGCTTCAGAACTGAAAAAAGTATTAATGAATTCAATATTGACAATGCTTACAGCAATGTAAGGTACATATCAACTAATAATCAACAAAATACCAACTCTGAGATTGCTTTTAATAACAGGTGGCATTTTCTGTTTTCACTTGAGTTAACTGTGTTGTTGAAAGTTACTGGTCATTATCTCAAATGCTGTTTATATAGAAGGATGCTGGTAAATTTCTCCTCATTTGTTCCATTCACTAACAAAATGGACTGCAATATGTTACTACTAAATTGCTTTCAGTGGGTGATACTGGGAATTCTGGGAATCTAATAGCAGTGTGTAGGATGAGTCAATAAATTTTTAGCGTAGAAGTAACTGAGATAAATATCAAAGAGAAAGTTGGTGATGCTAAATCTCTTAAATATCTGACTCATGATATTGGAAAAATGCTATTTAGTCGCTAGATGGTTCAAAAGGCAAAACGTCTTGGAAAACAATGGTAAAATGACTCACATTCTGTTGTCTCATGATTCTTTTATAGAAGACACATCTGTTTTTGCAACAAATGTTATAAAACTGCTTACATTACCTATATTGAAGGTTTCTGCTGTTTAACACAAAGAAAATATTTTCTTTCTTGTGACTGAGTCTTTTATTACGCATATATATTACATTATTCATAGCTCAAATGCTGCATTTGTACCTACAGTATATCCCATTTACCATTATACTATTCAGACTGACCAGTAATAATTTAGTAAAGAAAATTCCTTGGATCTTTGAAAGCATTATTAAGACTGTTATGCAATTGCTTTACTACCTATAGCTTTTCAGTTCAAGAGTATTATAATTCCCATTTGCATTTGATTTCTCTCAGGCTTTCATAAAGGTATAAATATAATTCATACTTGTTTTCTGGAGTTTTCTGGCATCTGTCTTTATTCATAGTCTTTACTTTGAAGTTTACATTTTTTTTTTTTTTATATTTTCTTTTTATTTTATTAATTTTATTACAATCCATATATAGCAATCAAGTTTTTACAAAAAAAAGAATTATGTTAAGAACAGATCGGTCCCCACCCTGAGAGAGAGAGCAAGCCAAGCGGTGTAAAATTTAAGGCTTGTAGACATACCTAAATTAATAAATTCTCTGTGCTTTATAAACTTATTTTAAAATATTACTGATTAGATCCTGCCATGTTTTGAAAAAAGTCTGTACAGATCCTCTAACTGAGTATTTGATTTTTCCAATTTCAAATAATATAACACATCAGTTTCCCACTGACTTAAAGAGGAGAGTTTGGGTTCTTCCAGTTTATCAGAATAAGTCTGCGTGCCAACAGTGTAGTGAATGCAATCACAATTTGTTTGTCCTTCTCCACTTTAAGCCCCTCTGGAAGAACCCCAAACACAGCTGTTTATGGGTTAGGAGGGATTGTGAGTCCAAGGCTGTCTGAAGGTAATTAAAAATTTTTGTCCAGAATAATGTTAATTTGGTGCAGGCCCAGAACATGTGACCCAGTGAGGCTGGGGCTTGGTTGCAGCGTTCACAGGTTGGATCATGCCCTGGAAACATTTTGGAGAGTTTTCGTCGAGACAGATGTGCTTGATATATAATTTTGAGTTGTATAATTGTATGCTTTAGCATATGGAGCTCAGTGAATTCTCTGCATTGCTACTTTCCACTCCTTTTCTGATATATTAATTGAGACATTTTCCCAGTGTCCTCTTGGATCTTTGAAAGGAAGGGATTGTAAAATGATTTTATATATTGTAGAGATGGAGTCTAATTCCTTGAAATTGAGCAATATTTTTTCCAGCGTGGATGAGGGTGCAAGATGAGGAAAATCTGGAAGGTTCTGTTTAACAAAGTTCCTGATTTGAAGATAGTGAAAGAAATGTGTAGCTGGAATGTTAAATTTGGAATGTAATTGTTCATAGGATGCAAAGACTTTGTCTATATAAAGATCTCTAAGCAAATTAATTCCAAATTTTTCCAGATATTAAAACTGCATATGTTTGTGAAGGTTGAAAGAGGTGGTTCTCTTGCAGGTGCCACAGATAGAAGCTTCTCCGTCTTAAAATGCTTTCTACATTGGTTCCAGATTCTAAGTGAGTGGAGCACAATTGGGTTATTAGTGTATTGCCGATAGCGTGTGTTTATTGGAGCGCAGAGCAAGGAATACAAAGAAGTACTGCAGGATTTTACTTCTATTGCTGTCCAAGCCTGTGTATGTTCTTCTATTTGTGTCCAGGTTCTTATCGCCTGTATATTTGCTGCCCAGTAATAAAACTGGAAGTTAGGTAGAGCCATGCCGCCTTCTGCCTTTTGTCTTTGTAGGGTCGCTCTTTTGATGCGTGGATGTTTTGAATTCCAAATAAATGAGGTTATTGTTGAATCTAATTGCTTAAAGAATGATTTATTAATGTATATTGGGATGTTTTGAAATAAAAAAGGAGCTTAGGAAGAATATTCATCTTAACAGTGTTAATTCTTCCAGCTAGTGTGAGATGAAGGGTTGACCATCTATGCAAGTCTTGTTTAATTTTTTCCATGCAGACACGAAATTTTGTTGATAAAGAGCTTTATGTTTACTTGTGATGTTTACCCCGAGGTATTTAAACTGTTCTGCAATGATAAAAGGTAGGGTGTCTAATCTAATATTATATGCTTGAGAATTCACTGGAAAGAGTACACTTTTATTCAGATTAATTCTGAGACCAGAGAGCTTTTGAAATTCTGTGAGTGCTGCTAAGACTGCAGGCACAGAATTTTCTGGGTCCGAATATACAGTACCATATCATCTGCATATAATGAGATTTTCTGTTCCAGTCCTTCTCTGCTAATCCCCTTTATCTGATCAGTATTTCGACAATGTATTGCCAGTGGTTCAATGGCAATTGCAAACAGCAGCAGTGACAAAGGGCATCCTTGTCTTGTGCCACGTTCTAGTTTAAAGTAGTCTGAGCAAATGTTGTTGATGCAAACTGAAGCTTCTGGGTTAGTATACAGTAATTTAATCCATGCACAAATGTTGGGCCAAACCCAAACTTCTCCAATGTAGTAAAAGGTATTTCCATTCAATCATGTCGAATGCTTTTTCTGCATCCAATGATAATAATATTTCTGGGGTGTTTGATTTAGTTGGTGAGTATATTACATTAAACAGGCGTCGAAGATTTGAAGATAAGTGTCGGCCCCTAATAAATCCAGTTTGGTCTTGTGATATTACTGAGGGGAGCACTTTCTCCATCCTTCTAGCTATGATTTTAGAGAGTATTTTAACGTCATTATTCAGAAGTGAAATTGGTCTGTATGATGCACATTGTAATAAGTCCTTATTTTGTTTTGGAAAGACAGTGATTAGTGCTTGGCGAAAGGTTTGTGGAAGAGATTGGTTATCTCTGGCTTCTGTAAATGTTGCTAATAGGAGGGGAGCTAGCTGAGCAGAGAATTTCTTGTAAAACTCTGCAGGGTAGCCGTCAGGGCCTGCTGCTTTTCCACCTTGGAGTGACTTTATAGCATCTAGTAATTCTGATAATGCCAGAGGTTTATCAAGTTCCTCCACACTAAAAGCGTCAATTTGTGGTATCTGTAATGTATCCAGAAATGCATTAGATTGTATATTGTCTTCTTTAAACTCAGTAGTACTGTATATAGGGATTTATAGTAGTCTCTAAAAGTGTGCATTATATTTTTGTGTTCAATGATTTTATCTCCGTTCGTGTTAGTGATTACCGAGATTGCGTTGCGTACATCTTGCTTGTGAATTTGTTGCGCTAAAAGCTTATTAGCTTTCTCTCCATGTTCATAGTAATGATGTCTGGATTTGTAAATTAGATGTTCGGTTCAGTTTACATTTTTTAATGTATTTTTAGATGCCATTTTGTTTTTCTGCGTGGTATTGCTATAATGAGGTTTGTGCATTTTCTTTTGTCATGTGAGTCCTTCTCACAATGCGCCAGGGTTAGCGATGATGATGCAATCGGCACAACCGCATACATTTCTCACCATGATGCCACAGTTTATGTGAGATTGGGTTCATTATTTGTAAAATATGTGCTTTATTTAGAACATTTTTCATGATTGACTTTTGCTATGGACATAGACATTGATATTTGGTTTAGCCTTACTGGTGTTTGTCCTGACAGCAAACTGGCAATTAAAGTTTTGAGAAAACCAGAGATGCACATAAAAACAACAAAAAGGTCAGAGCCGGGAGATCAAAAATAGCAACCAAAACCAAAGCCAAAATTCAAAGGGAAAAGGTACAAGCAATGAGGTCAAAACTGAATGATACCCATGTGAAGAATTTTAACAAAGGTTTTTTAACATTTTTAGACATCCACAGATTAAATAAATGGAAGAGAACCACCGGCTGACCTTTTATGAGGTTGCACCAATTACCAACAGGTCCTCTGAGGCACGGGATGCTGACCTAGTGACGGGCACCCAAAATGTCAGCAATATTGGGACAAAATTACAGTTTCTGAACCATTATGAAAATTGAATACATGATGATAGGAGAGGAATCCTTGACCTCAAAAATCCATAATTCAAGTAAAAGATTATACCACTTAACTATCAAAATTAGCAAACAGAACCAAAAAGCAAAAACACATTATGACAGTGTTGTCATATCTGTCATTGATTTTCTGGTGTTGACCATTTCCTTTGTTTTCTGCCCTCGTCTTTCGTCATAAACATTTTCTGACCTCTTAGCGACAAGAGTAGTCTTGTATGCCTTATGAAATCATGAAAATAAAATATTTGGAAAAACTATATCTAGGGGAATTTCTTTTATTGATTTATTATACTTTCCAATGGTGTTTATTTACAGTGTTCAATATATGACCATTTGAAATATATTTCTGTGAAGTTTTAGATATCTAATAAAAATAAAATATTTGTCACGCTTAAAAGTTATAAGTTTCATCAGCCTAATTTTTATAATATCAGATTTCAAGATCTGGGCCCAGCATGGAATCTACCAAAGTGCTGTTTTATCTAAAAGCTCCCCTGACACTGCAAAGTTGCACACCTGAGGCTTCTTCTCCAGAAGACTAAGTTCAGTAGTACAAAATTATGATATTTAAAATGAATAATTAATAGCATGAAGTTAGCATTCAATGAATAAAAAAAGTAGCTTGAAAGGCCTAGGCAGGAGATTGCTCTAGACCTGACCAGGTCTAGACCTCATTGAAGAAGGCAAAAGTCAGACATGGAAAAGAGCAGGTGGATGATTCACCTCACCTTGAGAAAGTAATAGTAAGACCTGGGTGGGAGGTATATATCAAACTCCGTACCGTTCATTCGAAATGTAGAGAAGTGACAAAAGGTTTAGTTTCAAATGTTGATTTAACCATTATCGTTATTAGTGAGGGTGACACGGTAGCACAGTGGGTAGCGCTGCTGCCTCGCAGTTAAGAGACCCGGGTTCACTTCCCAGGTCCTCCCTGCATGGAGTTTGCACGTTCTCCCAGTGTCTGCATGGGTTTCCTCCCACAGTCCAAAGACATGCAGGTTAGGTGCATTGGCAATTCTAAATTGTCCGTGGTGGGTGTGTGTGACCTGCGTTGGGCTGGAACCCTGCCCGGGGTGCCCTGTGTTGGCTGGGATTGGCTCCAGCAGACCCCCGTGACCCTGTAGTTAGGATATAGTGGGTTGGATAATGGATGGATGGGTTTTTATGCATTTGCAGTGGAGGTTTGAATTTCATTTCTGCTTTCAATGCTTCTTTAGGCCTGTGATTGTCAAGACTGTTATCATAATTGGCAAAGTGGGTGTCTTTTTACCAGTGCAAACATAACACATGCCTGATGGCACAAAATGTCTAAACAAGATAGGAAATGAGTTTGGTAATGCCTCCTGTTTAAACTTTGTTTAAATAATAAATGAAAAGCTAACACAACTGGAACCACTGCATAAAAATACCTCCAGACAGGAAATAAACACCTTTCTTCTTGTGTCAATGGCACAAATTTCACTGGAAGTAAAACATCATTTGTTTCATTCATTTATATACAAATTTGATCATTAGTTGCTAATTTCAGCTTTGAATATCAACAAAGAACATATCGAAATGTTCCTTTTCTATTAATTAAAACTTGGAAAAAGTTTACATGGTATGGACAAATGACAATTAAAACAGAAAGTACAAAAATTTTAATAAATATTTTACAATTTAATATGCGTATATACTTGTATGAATTTATGACAATGAATTATTAAACATAAGGATAAGAGTTGAATGTAATTATAAATGGTTAACTAAATGTAATTTTAAGCCAAGTCACGTGAGGGCTTTTTTCGCATCTTAGAGGAGCTACCAAGATAGTTGCTAAGGTTAAAATGGAGTAGATGAATAATAAACTCCCCTCTAGAAAGCAGGAATAAACTATTGGGAAAGCCCAAACACCCCTCCTATAAAGTGGTGTGAAAATCAATAGAAAAGTCAGCAGATCACCCCTATTTACAAGGCAATATTAAGATTAATGGGAGAGTCAAATGGAGTCAGAAAATACTAGTGGCACTTGTTGATTGGATGTAGCTATGCATATTATGCATTACAAGAGCCAAATGATGTGATATATTGGATGAAATCATAAAAGCAGATTAATTGTTTGATTGATTGCTTAATCCACAGACAGAGACATTTGTGTATACCTGTATACAAATAAAGAATTGTGCATTTTCATCTGGTCTCCAACAATGACTTCTTTGAAAACGAAGGAAAGTTTTTTTCACAACAAAAACAGTGATTTCAAAATTCAGTTTGACTTGCATTCTATCACAAACAAAATGAAGATAAGATATAGTCTGGTGAGTTTAGGTTTTGTATTAATATAGAATCATTTTGCAAATTTGAGTCTGCCGCACATTCTAAAAAAGTTGAGATGGGGCAATTTAGGGACAATGATGAGTTAAAAAAATAATGATGTGATAAAAAACACATGAAGTTCAACAGGTAATTGCAATTGTGCTTTAGTATAAAAGGTGAATCCTGGAGAAGCCTAGTTCTTTAAGTGCAAAGATGGGCCAAGGATCATCAGTTTTACCACAAATGCATGAGAAAAACATTTAAAAGACTGAAAATAATGTATTTCATAGACAGAATGGAAGGGATTTAGTATTTCACTCTCAACATTGCATAATATAATTATAGAAATTTTGGCACAGAAAGGGTAAAAGCACAGTCTAAACTGACTGCCCGTAATCTCTGATCCCTGAGACAGCACTGCATCAAGAACAGCCTTTCATCAGTAAGTGATATAATCACATGGACCCAGGAGTACTTTTTGCAAACCTTTACCAAGTAACACAAAATGCAGCTACATCCACAAATGCCAGTTACAACTGTACTGTGCCAAAAGGAAGCCATATCTTAATAGTATTTAGTGGTGTCGTTGACTTCTCTGGACTTGGAGGCATCTTGAATGGACCATCACACACATAGGAAAACATGTATTCTGGTGCACAAAGCAATATTTTAGCTCTTTTTTGGAAGAGATACACGTGTCTTCAGGACAAATTAAGAAAAGAACCATCCAGAATGTTACCAGCTACAAGACCAGAAGCCAGCCTCTGTAATTTTATGGGGTTGTGTCAGTGTCCTTAGCCAGGGTAACTTGCACTTCTGTGAGGGTACCATTAATGTCAAAAAATATATACAGATTTTGGGGAAACATATGCAGCCTTCAAGAAATCTCTTCCATGAATGCATATTTCAGTATGACCTTGCAAAACCACATCACAAAGACATGGCTATACAGGAAGAGGATGCAGGTGCATGACTGGCCTGCCTGCAACAGTCCTGGCCTGTCCCCAATTGAGAATGTGTGACACATTTTGAATGCAAATTGTGACGACAAAGACCACCATACTGTTTCACACCTTAAGACTTGTTTACAAGAAGAATGAGACAAAATTACACTTGAAGCACTCAATAAACTGGTGTCTTCAGTGCCTAAATATTTATTAAGTACTGTGAGAAGGAAAGGCAATGATACAAAGTGGTAACTTTTTTATTATCCATACTTTATCTTGTCATTTTTAATGACATGGATTTATGTGAAGTTGTATTACCTTCCCAGTTTCCCTTATCTGAAATTTAAATGTACACCTTTAACTATATCTGCTCCCTTAAAACTGAAAGTTGCACTTCATCTGCTAGTCACTATTATTGCATTGGAAAGACCATGTATTTAAAAAGAAACATTTTAGAAAGAATGGTGATTTAGTACGTCTGCACCTTTTTGTATTATTTAACAACTGATTTTATTTCATAAAAAGCACCAATAGATGAATGCCAAAATAAGAAACTGGATTTTTTTCATATGCATAAATTTGCTGTAACAGAAAATGAAGTTAAGAGTATATAATCTGACAATCTGAGCTCCTTTCATTAATGTTTACATCCTTAATAGGGTGCAGTGGTTACAAGAACTGCTTTAGATATAATCTGCAAAAACCTCATCTGCAAACTGTGCCATAAATATCTTGGGATTGGAGATTCTTCCCGAGAACAGAACACTGTATACTACATAACTTTGTCATTGCCCTTGGGATTCTTTGACATTTATAGGCAGTCTCTGTTAGGCAGAGACAAAGGCAGGATATAGTGCTGTGACAACATAGTGTGCTATATGAAATACTGCTTTTCACTGGCTTCAACATAAAAGTAAGACAGGACATAAATTACCATATTGAGGCTATTTGGGTAAAGCATAAATAACCCAACTAATTCAAGCAAAAATTTAATATGTGAAGGTTTTCATTTTGGGCGCTTAAAGAGACTTCTTTAAAAGTCAAAGTAACAAACTGCCTGTGAAATTATTACACACTTCTTAATCTCAGATAGCGTTTCGTTCAATAATTATTCATCATGAAATGTATATCGTAAATGTATTTTATTGCATTGTTCATTGTATTTTTTATTTTCAAGAATAAAACAATATAATTAGAATTTCTAGTTAGTTTGGTGAAGTATCTTTTGCATGTTACTGAATAATATGAGTAATTGTACCCAGCCTTTGATGAATGTCATGAAATTTGGGATGATTAAAGACATATAGTACATTTCATCTTAGTGACTTCTGATAATTACAATTTATTTTACAAGTAAAGCCAAGCCTAGAAGTTTCAGAAAATTTAACCCATGATAGAAAAAAATGACAGTTCGGATATTTTGGGCAGAGGCAAGGGGTATTTATTTGGACCAACTTGTTTAAGGAGAAATGCATTGCATCAAAAGATGTTTAGATTTTAGAAACATACTTCCTAGTTGACTTCATGAAACCAGGTTTCCCAGGATCCCTGTCACCTTAAGAGTCAAAATACATTTATAGAGGAATTTTTAGTTTTACACTGAAAGAAGCAATTAAGAAACACTCATCCTATGTCCTTTAGGCAGAAAGTTCAATCCTCATCAATGGTACTCTGTACAGAAAATAACAGTAGCAGCAGGGAACTTCTAAAACAGACTTACTCATCAGATGGTGAGTGGTAACTCCAGGGTTCTAGGCAAGAATCAGCAACGTGCCTTTTCTAAACCTCTTCACAGAAAGATAATGTTATAGTAGTGTTGGACTAATTTATTATTTGTTATTAATGCTGTATTACTATTAATATTATTGTTTGCTACTATTGAATTTACCTACCAATATGGCTAGGATCCAGGTGTCCTTGTCCACATCAAAAAACAAAAAAAGAGATAAAACTTTCCAGATAGATGTGCAGAAATTTTGTAAGTCTAAATTCTAATCTTACTAGGTGGTCTTCTCTGAGCTTAAACATGTCACTGAAACCTTGTCATAAAGGAATGCTATAACAAAAATGATATTTATATCTATTACTTACCCCATATAATTTGAAGTGATGGCTTAGAAATTTTTTTAGTGTCCGCTTTTCATGCAAAACAGAGATAACAGAGATAGGTTTCTGACATAACAGAGGTTTATAGTGACCAACACTGAACAACAGCAAACATTATCAAAAGGTCCATAAAAATTTTCATGGTACTCGTGTTGTATAATTCCAATGACAAGTAATTCAGTTGTATGCTCACAACCTCCCAAAAACATGTAATAAACCACTTTCACAAACTATTCTCATGAACAAAAATGGAATGTGATCAGTTGTGCCCAAAGCATGACAAGTTGACAAATTGAATCTGAAAAGTTGTTTATTGTTTTAGAATTAAATTTACTGGCTGATACATCCATCCATCCATTATCCAACCCGCTATATTCTAACACAGGGTCACAGGGGTCTGTTGGAGCCAATCCCAGCCAACACAGGGCACAAGGCAGGAACAAATCCCTGGGCAGGGCGCCAGCCCACAGCAGGGCATGCACACACACTCACACACCAAGCACACACTAGGGGCAATTTAGGATCACCAATGCCCAAACACTATTTATCCCAGGGTGGCATGGTGGCACAGTGGTAGCAATATTACCTTGCAACAAACTGACCGGGTTTTGTGTTCTGGGTGCTTTCTGTGTGGAGCCTGCATTTTCACCCCATGTTGGTGGGGGTTTAATCTTACATTCCAAAAACATACAGATTAGATGAACTTGTGTTGATTTATTTCTACTTTACGTCTGGTGATTGATGGAATAGGGTCCAGTTGACCCAACACCCTGAACTGGATAACTAAGTTAGCAAAACAGATGGATAGATGGATGCTCTTTTTCCTTTTATAAAAATAATATTTTGAAAATTCAACTTAATGACATATGTCTAATAACTTTATGGCGTACTGCTAATTATTTTTATTTAATGGAATGTGTATTGGCAAAATCAAACTTCTAAGGTGGATAGATGTTTTCCATTTTTAAACATTATGGCTATAGCCATTAGTGGACACCCTCTACATTACAATGGAATGAATTACACAGAAGATGTGATATAATCCTGAGAGAGAGGTACACTAGAATTTTCAATTTCTCTGGTAATAATTACAGTACAGACACCCTCCAGTGATAGAAATCCCATTTGAACAGTATTTCAGAAAAGAAATTAACTGCTTTGTAATTAAATTGTTTTAATTTTCTAAAACTGATCTTTTATTTAAAATAATACACATAACAAATTTTATCAGAAAATAGCAACCATGCTGTCATTTAGTCATTTGTAGCATAGTTTTGTTTCGCTTGATTTATCAATATTTATCATATCAAACATTTTAGTTATATATTAAGCATTTTAGTGTAATTGCTACCTATTTCAAATATTTTAATGAGTTCCATTTTAATAATGTAATGACCCTAACTTGCCAACTTTCAAGTGAACCGGTCACTATCTCTGTGGAGTCTGAAAGTTCTACCCATCTTCAAGTTGATTTTCTCTGGGAACTTCAGTTTCCTTTCACATGTCTATGATGCACTGGTTAGGATTATTGATATGTGCTTGAGTGTGATTTGCTATAGAGTTGCGACTGTGCAGTTTTTTTGTTTTTTTTTTGCTTTTGACATTGTAGAACAAAATGTTATTATATATGGTATACCACACAAGATATTTAAATATGTCACAGTTTTTTGGCTCCTCTTTCATTGACACTCACCTTTAGCTAAAGTTTAAGTTCTGTTCTTAGTGCCCAAATTTGTATTTTCTCATTCCTATCTAATAAGATCTATCAGTAACAGGCAAATGACATTCAGAGATTAGAACTCATGAGTCCTGGAGCATGTAGGCATTTAACTAGTTGAGCTGCAATTAACAATGTGGGTCTGTACAACTTATAAACAACTTGGACAAAGCATCCTGACAAGATAACTATGCTCACATTTTTCATGATTTGTTATTTTTATTTATTTTCAGTTTTTGAAATATGTGCTCAATGAAAGGACTGGCTTCAATAATAATAGGATTCTACCATCACTATTAAACACAGTATTATAGATGAGGCCTGAAAAGTGTGTTAAATATTTTAAACATACCCTCCCTTGACATGCATACCACACATCATGCTATTCTTTTTAATAATTTTTTTCTGGATTTGACAATGACACATCTGGTGAGTCTTCTCCCACTGCCTTATTATAAGATGTATTTCAACTGTAAGACACCACTCCATTATGTATTCAAATCTACCATTCTTACTTCTTATCGGTAATACTTGTATTTACATTTAATTTTATCTGTGATGAGTCTGCATAAGTCTGAATTCTCCAAGTCCTTCTGTAATGATTTTGCGGATATGAGGTTGTCTGCTGTTCTTCTACCTACTTGGAAATTCAACCCCTTTTTAACTTATAACTTTATCAAAAATAATTATGTTAATAAAAAGAGGTGCAATCTCAGAATTGACACCAATTTTTAAGTATCACAATTTGAAATAGGTTCCTTGTAAGATAATTCTTTGTGTCCTGTGTTTGATCCAATTTTGCAATCTTATATATACCATGCTTTGAACACCCATTTGATTTGGTTTGCTCACTAGTGCCTAAGGTGGTGAATTTCTGAAAATCAATCTGTATCACATGGACTTCTCAGATCAGGGGTCACCAAGTCCAGTCCTGGAGGACCACCGTGGCTGCAAGTTTTCATTCTAACCCTTTTTTAATGAGTGCCCTGTTTATGCTGCTAATTAACTTCTTGTGAATTAATTTTAATTGATTCGCTTTTTTAAAATTTGTTCCCCTTACATTTCTTCATCGTTCCTCTAAATTGCTTCATTTCTTTCCTTAAATGGCACCCAAACAGAATTAAGGGTGTCAAACACCAATCAATTTCACTCCATCCAACCAGCTTGGCTTGTTGCTGCTCTCGTGGTGCATTAGCAGACATTTCCAAAATTGTTGATTTTCTCTTTCTAAGAGCACTATTAAAATGTTTTGGGGACCTGAGAAGATGGACATTCCTGAGACTTTATCTTTCTTTATTTTCAAATATTGTATGATGGACACCAGTTTTTTTTTTTTTTGGCTCATTTTGTATCTCATTATTGTTTGGCTGCTAATTAAGGAAAAAGAAACAATTAAGGGGTCTGATCCTTCAAGAGCAAGTCAATTAAACTTAGTTCAAAAGAAGTTAATTAGCAGCAAAAACAGGTCACTCATTAAGAAAAGGGTGAGAATGAAAACCGTCAGCAACTGTGCTCCTCCAGGACTGGAGTTGGCAACTCCTGTCTCAGATCATGTTTTTGTTGCTTCCTCATACAATTCCAGCATATTAGTGAAACATATACTCCAATCTAATCACAGGCTGATTGATCACTAATGCAGTTTTTCTTGACCTGTGTTGAATTGACCTGCATCATCTTTTCTATATAATAGGACAACACCTTTTAGATTCTAAACTTTACCTTTTAGGAGAAATTTTGTATGGTCTTGGCAATTTATTTGATTTCAGCCTTTTTAATCATAAATAGCCAATTTCCAAACCACTTAATACCTCCTTAAAACTCCCTGAGGCAGCTGTGAGGTTATTGACCTCACCACAATTTGGAGCATCTTTTATTGCATGTTCTGCATATTTCAAGTGCTCTCATACTGTTCTGAATACACTTAACCGTATCCTTGACCATCTTTTACAAACAAAATGCTGAAAAGATCTGTTTGCTTCAGTTTTTGTATTTTCTGCAGTATTTCTCTCTTCAACTCTCTTTCAGCTGTAGTAATATCTTTTTTAAATATTGATTTAAGTAGTCAGCACTGGAGTTCGCTATCTCATAACTATAAAACTGTTTTTTCCTTAGACATTTTTAGAACCTATTAAAAAATGTGGTATTCTCTTTAATTTCTTAATGCTTAACTTATGAATGTTATGCATTACTTATAAAATCCTTTTAAACCTGCTCCTCGACTTTCTCGACTATTAACAATCTGCCCCAGTTTGTCTCTCTTAGACTTAAATCTATATGCTGAATCTACAAAGGAAGTTAAGTAATTCTGTCTTCTGGAACACTTGATTATGTGTTTTTTATCATTCTTCATTCCATCATTCTAATTTTATTCTGTTTCCATATATAATTTTAGTTCTTCATTAATAAATTGTTAAAATAATTGATATTTAATGTATTATTTGTCTGCTATTGTTATAATTAGTGCTTTAATATCAATTAACTGCAAAAACTCTTTTCTGCAGACACATGCTGGAACTCAGCTTGTTCAGGTTTCACAATCTGAATATTCATATTTGGTATTTGTTAATAGTTAGGTTTTGGATTAAATGTGGTGTTTAAATTAACTACCTAGCCTCTGAGGTTTTATTATTAAGCAGGTGCTAGTGATATAGTGCTTAATTCTGAATTTACATTTGAAAATGCAATTACTGGACAAAGTAGTGTAGTTTTCTAGGGGTAACAACTTGTAAGTCAATATTACAGTAATTTATATCTGATCAATCCCATTAAAGGAAAATTACAGATTACAGTCAGATTAATAGTCCAAGCTCCTATTTCTTTGTTGATTATGAGATGTGAGACTGTAATGAAGGTGATCAAGTACAGAAAAACAAAATCCACCTAAAGTGATAACCAGGTAAATGCTAACAAACAGACTTACTGTAATTTAAGGCAAAGTATATAAACCCTACTCTCACCCATCAATACCAATTTAATTGACAATCATGCTAGGTGTAAGTTTTTCCTTTTGCTTACATGGATTCAGTACCTCTGAACACACCTTAAAACTTGTATGCAAAATGCAGGTCACCTATTGTTTTTGAAGTAATTTCGATCATTTTTAAAATTTAACTCTATGAAGACATCCAAGTGTATCACTCTAAACATGGGAATTATTTAGTTAGCAGTAGGTTATCCAAATCTTTCAGTACTTGAATGTTCAATATTCACTGCTAAGTTTACCTTACTAGCCCATGAAGTAAAGAATCAGTAGTTTTCTTTACATGGCCAATGCACTGTTTTCTTTGATTCTAGTAAAAAGGCAAAGACAAAAGCAAAATCCTACCTTCAAAAATGTGCCTTTTTATTTTTCATTTATAGGATAAGGCTAATGGATTGCCTCCTCTAAACGACAGAGCAACAGTAACAAAGTTGCACTTGGATTAATATCAATGTATTTATACTGATAGCACACTTGAGTGATGGAAGTGGTGGATTAACATGTAGTGCATTTTAGAGGGGTCATCAATGCACAATGTCATGCATGCTAATTACAAAACAAAGAAAAAATAATAAAATAAAAAAGTTGTCCCAGCCAGCAACAAGAAACTGCATCAAGTAAAATAAATACCACCTTATGCTTTAGTAAAAATGATTTTAGACTAAAAATCTGAGGTTTAACACTTAAATACTTTAATATTTTCAACAATTTATTAGAGCATAAAGTATTTTTAGATGATTACAGTCGATTCCCATAATGACTTATGTAGTGCATTATTCAATTCTTTTTTTAATCCTTTGTGTTTAGTTGTTCTGAGAGCAACTATAATAATATTATTACCCTAATACATTTAGCGATATCTCTCAATAATAATTAAACATGTCACTGTGATACTTATTTTAAAATTGCCCATACTCAGACATACCTTTTTACTGAAGCTTTCAAAAGTTTTGAAAGAATTCAGTTTATACAATGAATACTTGCATTCTGCTTTCTTCCATATTTACCAACATTTTATGTCTTCTGCCACTACTTACTTAAAAATTTTTAATATATTGTTTTAACATATAGCATATACTGTAAATCTATAATATATTGTTTTAATATATGTATACCTCAGTACTTAGACAAATTATTTTTAATAAAATATGTTCTCCAAGATTAAAAACTGTTCTACCCACATGCCCTTTGACTGAAGCGGAACTAGATATTGAGCAATATTGTAAAACATATTTACTTTGTTTCTAACCACTAAAAAACTTATATGATCACATCTCTGATTTCCAAGTTCTTTGGGTATAGCTAATATCACCTGATGAAACACTCAACAGAAATTTTTTTAAAACTAGAATTTAGCTACAATGTGTATTTCTGGACCAAAAATTATATTACTGGATGGAAACGTTTATTCATATATCCAACTATTTAAAAACTAATTTATCAATTTAAGGACATAGTGAGGTAATTTTTTTCCAGTTCCATTTAGATCAAGGTGAGGATGATCCCTAGCATGGTGCTTTTTCATAACATACAATACTCATTCTATCACTAATGTCGGACTTATTCAGTTTGACCAGTTACACTAACGTGCATGTCTTTTTGATGTCAAAATCAGAGTTACACTGTCCCATCGAGCCTAGTAGACATTGTGTGATATTTACTGAGTGCATAGTGGGATGAAATTGAAAAAAAACAAAAAGGTAGAGTTGTTTTTAATAATGAAAAAGGGCATAATGTCATATGAGAGAAATCCAGATCAAAAGTGCTCCTCCCTCATGTGACTTCTCTATTGTAAATATATAACAACAGACACAGACAGAAGAGAAATGGATTAAATAGCAGACAGAAAATGCACTAAAGGTAAAGCCCCAACCCATTCCTGACATAAAAGAAAAAGAGAAGAGAAGCTAGGGACTGACACCTGTGCCTAAAACAATCTTAAATGAAGCGATATAAGTCAGAGTCCTGTTCCATATTTGACAAGGTGGAATCATTCTCTGCACTGTAGGTTGATAGACATCAGCAGACCTCTATGTTAAACGAAGTGCACCTTGCATTAGTGGACAGACGTTAACTTCCCCACTTCAATCTACTTAAGCATTTAATTAATCAAAAATAAGGTAGGGAGTGCAAGATATGCACATTCCAGGACATGCTATCACCTTTTAGTTTCAGTATTCTGAAATAAAGATCAAAGTGTTATACTTTGATCTATTTTTCCCCACCTTTAACTGAGTTATCTTAACATTTTACTGTGGAAAAAATACAATATCATCAAAATGCACTTCCTCGTTTATAAATCATTTTACACCTTATTTTACAATGCGTATACAGTCTAGCTCAACTGCAAATAACCCAAGCTGGCAGACTATTAACAATAGTTTAATTCTTTATGTGACAGTTTTACTGGGTATATAAGTAAGTATGTTCAGCAGTTTCATATCATGAAGTTATACTTATAACATTCATGGTCTCTAAAGCAAGGGTGTTTGAACTTCGGTCCTCGAGGGCCACAGTGGCTGCAGGTTTTCATTCTAGCCATCTTCTTCATTAGTGGCCAGTTTTTGCTGCTACTTAACTTCTTTTGCCTTAGTTTTAATTAACATGACTCAGGCCCCTTACTTGTTTATTTTTCCTTAATTAGCAGCCAAACAATAATAAGACACAAAACAAGTTGACATATGACCAGCTCACCTCACACAATATCTGAAAATGAAAAAAGTGAAGGTCTCAGTACAGCTGATCTCTCAGGTCACCAAACCATTTTGATGGTGTTCTTAAAAAAACAGAAACTCAACAGTTTTGGAAATGTCTGCTGTGGCAGGATGAGAGCGGCAACAAACCATAGAATTACATAACCGATTTTATTAAATTTTATTAATAAAATTAATTATTTTATTTCTTGTTAAGAAACCGGTTGGAGTGAAATTGATTGGAGTTTGAAGCCCCAATTTAGCTGGTAATCTGTTGGCTCGTTTCATGTCTTATTTCTGTTTGGTTATCATTTAATGAAGAAAAGAATCAATTCAGAGCAATGAATCCTTAATAACAGGGCCATTAAAATGAAGGGAAAAGGGAGTTAATTGGAAGTAAAAACTGCTCGCTGATTAGGAAAAGGGTTAGAATAAAAACCTGCAGCCACTGCAGCCTTCCAGGCCTGGAATTCGACACCGTTGATCTAAAGGGTGTTAATGAGGCAAACTCTACTGTTGTCCGTAAGGGAAATATAAGTAATGAGAAAAATCTATTCCTTTACACAAGAGTTTTACTAGGTTGGTAAGAAAGTATGGTACCTCCTTATTAATCAGATTCTACATGAATTTTCCATGCTAGATTATTACTGCTTGGCATGTGTTACTCGCGTTGCATCTTGCATCATTCCTCACTGTTTGTATTCTTACAGAGTGTGCTCTGTATTAGAGCATGCATTATACACATGCCTGCACTTAAGTGGACACCAGTGTAGAAACTTTTATTTGCATTAAGTTTACTTGACTGCTGCTAGAAATGAGCACAGCTCACAGCAGTCAGTCAGTCAATCATTACTAATCACACCACAAAATAATTCCTGGAAAAAGCAATAGTTTTTCCAAATTAAGACTTCCTCCCTGGAAAAAAATAGCTGATGTCTCTACAATATTTGACTTTAAAATTAGCAAGCTTTATGCATGCTAGAGGTTTGACTAGCATACTGTTTTCCAATCCACAGAATAGTCTATATCTCACATAAATGGTAAAATATTGGACATCAACATCAACATAATTGTAGGTGCATTATATCATACTGAAGAGGATTAACTGAGGTAAAACAAACTTTTTTTTTTTGTTATTCGGGTTAGGGTTGCTGGAATACTGTGAACAATGTGTTTGGTAGATACAACAGTAAAAAGGTGGACACCCAACACCCGTTAAACATTATGTGCTCTGAAATCCTTGCATATTTTACTTTAATCTTCTATAGTACCTATCTCTACTTTTTATATTTAGTAAAAAGAATATTTTTGTTTTGAAAAAGTATACAAGCCTGTTAATTTGATATATTGGTGAATTTAATATTGTTATTTTAATTTTCTTTGTGATTTTAGAAAATCTGGATTTTTCTGTATCACTTGGCAACAAATATAATTAAAATTTGCTTTTAGAAATTTTTGGTGATTATGATAGACAGCTTCAAGTTGAATTTGAATGTAATTTTCCATTCACATATTAAATTAACTTTTGTTGAATTAAACATATTTAATGTTTGTCCACCTAAAGAATCTGACAAATTGCATTAGTTCAGTTGAGCTAAACATACAAGAGCAACACAGAATACAAAAGATAAACATAAGAAGTTAAAATATAAAATGATAAAATATGCTACAGCATACCAAGGCAATACAAAAAAATAAAGAGATAGTAGGATTAAAATATCCATACAATCTAGTGTGCAGGTATACATACAGTAGATATGGAATAGAAGCTCAGACCTGATTAGTAAGAATAACTTGTTTTGGTAAAAACTGTTTAGGTGACATGTTATTTTAGCTTTCACTGCACAAAGACGTTTTTTTCCGGAAGGGAAGGGAAGTCTTGCCCTGAGTCAAAAAACAATGATCTTGTGGTCTACTTCCTTACCCTGGACTCATATAGGACTTGAACATGAGGTAAGCTACAGCTTATGATTATTTCACAAGCACCAAACCAGACATTTTTCTCTAAATGGACTCAATCATTGGTTGAAATGAGACCTATTAGTGCTATATCAACTTAAGATTTAAGAAGTTTGTCAGACAAATTACCAGAGGTACAGTCATTTTGAACTGGGAAATTTCTTATCTTGGAGTTCTGGAATGATTGTATTCAAAGCAGAGCTAAAGCCCACACACAAGATCTTCACAATTGCCCCAGGCTTATCAAGGCATTGGTAAATAAAATACACTAGCCAACCCACGGCGTACCATACGCCGCATAATCAGGCCAGTTTTTTAATGATTTTTAAGCACAGGGAGAAAATTAACATGTGAAAAATTGGTAATGTAGTAAATCAGCAAGAAAAGCAACATTGTAACAATGCACGGAACGAACCAACACACAATCGTCCGTGACTAAAAACTGGCGGACCGCAATCGCGCCTTCTCTTGCCAAATGGAGGGATGGGGGTGCATGGCGTGGAGTGTGGAATGGGAGGAGAGGAGAAGGACGTCCATTCAGCTTCCTCCGTCATGCTAGTCTGCTGAATTCTCGTTCAGTATGTACTGCCCGCTCATGTGCCCACCTCCAACTCTTCACTTGAGTCGTTGGCTGCTTTTCTATATATAATCCACCAAGACACCCGACCACGGTAGTAGCGAGGTGGGAGGGGGGTGTGCACAAAGGGTAGGGACGCAACCATTGGGAGCGTATGAGTCGCACTTACTGGGAATTCCACGGTTTGCAGCCGGAATGGGGTTCAATGGCTTACCCACGCGTCTCTGCGATGGGTAGACACACGCTCAATCTCAGGCATAATTATTTATTGAATGCTAAACACTTCTGGAAAGACACAGTTGTCTAAAAAGGGAGGGTTTGAGGATACAACAGAAAGTAAATGAAAAGATGGAACTCTGGAGAGAGCAACATATAATTGTCCGTGAGTGAAGAAGATGTATGTTTGTTGAGGATGCGAATTGCTGTATGTAGCATGTAAAACTGTTTGCTATGGTGAATGCAGTCGTGCGTCGTAACTGAAAACTCGGTTTTTAAAGACTGCTTACTTCATTGTGTTTTAACCTCAGTTGTAAAGGATTGTTTTAAGGTTCCCATGGGATACCCCTCGCAAACTGTTTTACAGGCTGCATATGGCAACTCACCTCCGCGAGAAACATGCCTATATGAACAGTCAAGGTGGCTCGGAGGTACATGAGACCTCTACGACAGACGAATATAAATGACGCCGTTCTTTCTGTGTCGTCGTGCCCGAGTTGGTGGGTGTGGCTCTACAAGTTGTCGTCATATCCAATGGTCTTGGAGTTGGTGGGCGTGGCTCCTCTGTGCGTGCGCCATAGGTGTCTTACTTGTCGGCGGCTTAGTGAATCCACACCCCTTCCAGCGTGCTTTCCATGGGTGTCTTGCCTTAGTGAATTATATATATAGATACTTAAATTCACTGCATCATCCACAAACCAGTTGGCTCTGTACGAAGACTGAGATTGGTTCAGAAAGTCTTTTGTAGCATTCTTGCGGTAATTCAGAATAAAGCTTTCAATGGTCTTCATTGCCACAGAGGTTCAAGCTACTGGTCTGTCATTTGAGCTTTTGACCTTTGATTGTTTTTCTACTGGAGTGATGGCAGAGGTCTTGAACCTGGCAGGGACAATGTACAAATCCAGAGATTTGTTGAAAATTTTTGCAAATACCGTAGACAACTGGTCTGCACAGTGTCTGAGTGTGGAAGAGGAAATAAGGTCCAGGTCTGCAGCTTTTTTAATATTTTATTTTAGCTACAGACATCTTTTATTTTGATGAAAGGAAGAGGAAGAGAAGATGAGGACTGTAGAGTAGTAAAGAGGAGTGTAGAGTGGTATATGCAAACCACATATCCACAGCTCCCACAAATACTAAGAAGTAAGCAAACAGAATATCATTCAATTGGTCAACTAATGACCCCTGTTGGATGAAAACTCCTGTAATATGGACTTCAAGAATAGCCTTCTAATCCATGATCTTCTCTACCCCATACAACTCAAGGTGAACTGAGTCACATTCACACTTTGTGCCATGACACACCATGGGAAATCGTCCTAAGTTATTTACCATGCCCTTATTTGTGTCTGCTGACCGACCTTGTAGAGTTCAAGCATGTCAGTGCCTTCTCAATGATAAGTTAAAGCTGTATTCTTACTAAGAACAACAGATTAGTATTCCATCATTAACCATTACTATTCATAAGATCCTCTTCACTTAATTAAAAAGTGACTTTTACATTTCTAGGCATTCAACTCCTCTTTCTGCCAGCGATGCTTGTCAAAAGGATGCCGATGCAGGTAGCTGAATGACGTGGGAGTTTGCACAAGGCCTTCAGTTGCTTCACAGGTGTTCACTGCACTTCCACACACTGTAAACAAGTTAAAAACATAAGATCCTATGCCCCAACTAATTTCACAATACTTAAACTATGCTACATATATTTGCAAACAGTAATGCCTGTAGGTGCACATTACCACAGTGACATGTGGCACTTCATTGTTTAGAATGCTTGAAGCATGTTGTCGATTAGCTGGATGTAAGTCATACTGTGTAGTTGCCAAGAAAATTCTCATCAACATCCTTATATGCTTTGCACTCAATTTCTGCTAGTCGTTCAATGAGCTCATTTTAAAATACAAGTCTCGATCCACTGTACTAATTCCCTTCATAATTTTAAACACTTCAATCATGTCACCTCTTAATCTTCTTTTGCTTAAACTGTAATCTTTCCTCATAATTCAACCCCTGTAGACCTGGAATCAGCCTAGTCGCTCTTCTCTGGACCTTTTCTAGTGCTGCTATGTCCTTTTGTAGCCTGGAGACCAAAACTGCACACAGTACTCAAGATGAGGCCTCACCAGTGCATTATAAAGGTTGAGCATAACCTCCTTGGACTTGTACTCCACAGATCGTGCTATATAACCTAACATTCTGTTAGCCTTCTTAATGGCTTCTGAACACTGTTTGGAAGTTGATAGCTTGGAGTCCACTATGACTCCTAAATCCTTCTCATAAGGTGTACTCTCGATTTTTCGACCGCCCATTGTGTATTCAAACCTAATATTTTTACTTCCTATGTGTAATACTTTACATTTACTGACATTAAATTTCATCTGCCACAAATCTGCCCAAGCCTGTATGCTATCCAAGTCCTTCTGTAATGATATAACGGATTCCAAATTATCTGCTAATCCACCTATCTTGGTATCATCTGCAAACTTAACCAGCTTGTTACATCTTATTTGTCGACTAATAAAAATGTCTTCCTTGATCTTGTTGTCAGTTATAAGTCATTCACTTTCCTAGATCATTGCTTTCACAATAATTTTTATATGGAGAGGAGGCAAAAATATGTTTGTGGGTTCATGAAGTGATTTAGATGCCACAGTTTTCTGCCCTGGAACCAAATGTTTGTTATTAGAGTAATTAGACTCTTTAGCATGGTTGTACCACTCACAAATGAAACAATAGCACTTGGTATATCTGAGCTGCATTAGTAGGAGTGCCACTACCTTTAGATCACCACAGATGTTCCATTTGCAGTTGGTTCTACTTTAAATGTACTTATAATATGAGAGAAAATCACAGAAATCGCACAATTGCAATACAACAGAACCAACAATGGAACCTGATATTAACAATTAAAGGTGATTTTATTTTGTTAACAGCAGGCCAAAAATCCATAGCACACACCCAAAAGTGTGTTAAGTGTATTTTAACTTCCTTTTTCTCTTTAGTTTAAATTTAGGAAAACACTCTGTAGAAGTAGTTTTAGAAGATACAGGGGTGACAGCACAAGGAAGTTTCTCTTTCATTATTTTTTTACTGCTTTGATATATATTTGCTACTTTAAATTTGCAGGTAGAAGTAAAAAAAAAATAAAGATAAAATTATAATTTGTACTCTGTAATGGATCAACTGCTGACATGAATAAAGAAACAGACAAATGCTGCAGTAAATCGTGCTATAGATCAGATCATTGATAGCAACTCTGCTGTCATGTTATCTCTGCTTTTACTGCTGGGAAAACACATCTGTAGTTTGAGACAGAAGATTATTTTTGCCCACCCAAGCAATACACCACATCACATCAACGTCATTCCCAAATATTCCAAACCAACTGTAATCTATTACAGTACTACATGTCAAGTTGTATGATTTGGCATTCTTGATTTGTCAACAAGAAACCAGTAAGTTTACAAGCACAGTAAATATAATATGATTCTGTACTTTAGCCTCGGGATGCTTGAGGTGCAGTAAGATTCATTTTATTTATGTAGAGTGGTGGCAGGGTGTTAAATTTAATAGTTATGATTTTGCTTTAAATTGTATTTGGTACAAACCAAATTGTATGAATTTATAGGTTAGAGCCTTTACTATACATTTCTGAGTATTTTTATTATGTTAGAGCATTTACTTTAAATATCTGAGCATTTTTTCTGAGTGAATAAAAGAGAAGGAAAGAGGCAGAGATTTATCTTTTAAAAAAACTTAACACCTTTAGTGTACATTGGGAACAATGCTTATGACTTCAGTTAATTAAGTTTTAATCGTATTAATTATAAATTCTGTTTGTGAACATCTATCACAATTACTGTCTTATCCTCACTTAAACTTGCATTTCCTGAGAGTTATATTGTTTTTGCAAACCTTTATACAGATGATAATGTTACTTGTGCAATATTATAAGCTACAATCACAGGACTGTTCACCCTGTACTACAGCACATAGCTGTTTCACCAATTACTTTCAGTAGAGGACAGGTGGTAAATCACTATAGTATGAAATTGCTTCTTTATTATCATTTCAGTGGATATTACATGGCAATTACTTCCGTAACATCAGCATGATCGACTGGAATAATTGACTACACATTTTTGGACAATTGCCAAATTGACCCTCAATATTTTTTGTTTAATCAATTTTATTTATTAAAAATCTCTATTACAACTTTGATAAATACTCTAATTTGCCATGATTTAATCTTATATTAATACTTCTGCCTTGTAGCTCCAGAGGAAAGGGTTTGAATTCACTCTATGGAATCTGGACTGTCTTTTTTCAGGACCATCCCATCCTGTGCCCACCTATGATCAAAACGATAAAGACATAATGGTTACATAAATTGTAAATTCTACATTAGCTCAGTGAGCCAAAAGATAGCAGTTATTCCGTTAGTTATAGTGAAAGTCGTCCTACACCATAACTCTCCTCCTCCTTACATTTGTAAGTAAGCCGAAAGTATGCCTTCTGATGCACTTTTCCTACCATGGGCATTGGTTCATCCTAAAAATTGGGGAGACAGGAAAATTATAGGCTACAGCACAGATACAAATTCTACAGTAACAACAACAACAATAATAATTTTCAAACTGGTGTAGCACATGAGACATGGATGCCTTAAAATAAAATTAAATGATTGACTTCGCAATAGGGCTGCAACTGTAGGCTTTGAATGCTTTGGGTCTTACACAATACGATGTTGCTTCTGTGGAAGATGCTCATTAAGATTTTCAGCTACTGGTTTTAACTGTTATAAACAGCCATATGTCTTTTGAAGTCATTATATCATATATTTAAAAAAATGAAAAATGTGCAATTCATGGTTCATAGGCATTAAGAAGTGGTCCTAGCACAGAAAATGAAATGTCCTAGAACCATTTTACTCCAGAAAAAAATATAAAGGCCAAAGTTATTTAACTGCAACGTCTCCAAATTTTAGTGATAACACAAAGTAGCGGAAAATTGAAAAATCTAATCAATAATAAGAGAAATTAAATAATAATACTAGTACTGAAAAAGAAATCAATACTCACAGCTTTAAATTATTATTTTTAATAAGACTGGACAGTTTTAAATGACATGGCTCCAAAGCTGCTACCAGAGTGCAAACCATAGGCCTGTTTGAAATGCATCTGTGTTATCAATGTATTAAAATCACTTGTTTCTTTGCCCCTTAAAAATATTTCAATTAAATTGGATTTCTGAGTAAATGTCAATCTAGTTTTTAGCCCAGACATAGCACAAAAATTGCAGCCATTAAAGAAACTGAAGAAATTAGACATACAACATTTATTTATACAGTTTATTTTCATACAAAATTTGTATCTCAAAGTGTATTACAAAAAGTAAAAAAAATTCAAGTACAAAGAAAAATAAATAAATAAAAGTAAAGAATACAGTAAATACAAATTTACACATTACAGAAAAATAAGAGTAATGGAGGAGTCCTTAAGCATGGATCTAATTACTATTAGCAAGTTATTTTTAAGTCTCTAATGGTTATAATGGAGGTCTGATGCTATTGTCAGATAGCCACAGAGGACAGGAAAATGAAATCTCCAGCAAGTGGGATATTGGAGAATATAAATCTGCAGATGTTCCAAGGTCAAAAAACCACCTAGGCCACACTGGAAAGTCTAAATATAAATATGCTAAAGTAGTTTGTTATTTTAATGATGCACTGTCGAGGTTAGTAAAGAGTGTAAATCTTTTTAGTGTACGATATAGCAGTTCATATTAGAATCTATTAGTACCAGTGTAAAAAAAAGAAATTTTTAAAATGACAAACTAAAAAAAGTGAGCTTAAAGTTGTTTCTCAAATTGTTCAGTCACATTAGCCTGACTTAATCCTATTGGTCCAGCATTCCAGATTTTTGGTGCATCAAAATAAATGACCGTCTCACCAATAAAATAAGCAAGTTGGAGTTGGAGGAGCTAAGATTACAACTGGGAATGTAATAGAACAAAATATAAGAAGGACCTTGTTTAGCTTCAGGGAATTACTTTTATCTATTCTGTAATAGCAGTAAGACACTGGAAATGGAGCACAGAGCCTCAAACTCATATGGTGCTATAGATAAGTAAAATGCTTGTCATCTGCATGGCTATGGTAGTTTAACTGGTATTTTGAAATAATCTGGCCTAACAGGTGCATGTAGATTGAGATCAGCCGTGCGCCCATAACTGATTCTTGCAATACACTGTGTCCATTATCTTGGACCTCTGACATATAATCACCATAACTTACAAAGAGCTTACTACATGTAATATTAGACTGAAACCAGTTTTGGATACCACCAGAGAGACCCATTCAACACCTAGAGCAATTAATTAGAATTCTGTGGTCTATGTTTGTTAAATGCTGCATTTAAATCTAAAAGAACAAGATGTTGTTTGCTTCAGCAGTAATCCACAAGTCATTAACTGCTTTGGCCATTGCAGTTTCTGTACTATGATTTGGCCCAAAACAAGACTGAAACATATATACAATGTGGTTTTTATACAGGTAATTACTTAACTGTTTAAAGACTACTTTTTCTAGAATTTACTTAAAAAGGCAAGTAAGAGGTTTGACTAAAATTATCAACGTCAGAGAGTTTAAGAATATTTCTCATAAGTTTAACTACTAAAGTCTTTTGGGACTGTTTGGATTGGATTAAGGACACAAGTTGATGGTTTTAGCTGAGAGATTATTCTTCAAAGGTTAGGTAAACCTGCTTTATTAAAGGAGTTTAACTCCATGATTTTAGTTCACAGAGGTTCAAAATATTTGTCTATAGTGTACTGTATCTAATATTACTTACTTTATCATTACAAATGCTGCAAAAGCCTTCCTTTCATCTGCTAAAGTTTTCAAAACCCATCCCATCGATGGACCTGGGTTTAATAGATGATCAATAATGGTATTCTTAAATTTCCTGCATTTTCTTTTATAATTTAGAAAAATAGGACTGTCTGTGAAGTTGCCATCGGTGTTGTATGTAGTTTTATAAACCTTCAATATCTCAAAATGGACTGGTAATTTTAGTTTTCCTCTATTTTTACTCTTTGTAAACTTTTTTCAAGTTAACAAAGTGCTTGAGTTTTCCGTGGTATTTTAATAGTGGAACATTTCTTCTCAGTTTTTACAGGGGCTACTATGTTGGCTGCAGCCCTCAGCTTTGCATTAAAATGTTTGACCTTACTATTTATAATCAGTGGCTGTATTAGGATATGCACTAAATTCACACTGACTGTTTGGAATATTAGCAAACGTAGAAACAGCGATGTTATGTTAACATTTTGTAACAAAATGCTGCTCTTTAGTTGTCGTCACAGATTTTCCTACCTCAATTTGAAGTCCTTTTGAAATATGTAGGTCCAGCATGACTGTGTCACACTAGTTATTTACGTGAAACTTGGAATCACCTACTTTTAGGAAATTATCATATTTAGTTATCATTATAGAAAATAGATCTTTGCAGATAAAAGATGTTCAGTCTTTTAAAGGACAATGAATAATCAGTGACACAGAGAAAGCGGTGCTCCTTAAATAACTACAGCAAGATACTCAAAAGATGCAAAGGTACCATCAGGTACCATTGGTACTTGCCAAACTGCTGCCTGTCTTTTCTTGATGAACAGAGTGAATAAAATTCTTATTTGTAAGGCCTCCTTCAGTTAACATTGCAGCAACATTGCTGTTGAGCCAAGGTTCACACAAAGCTACAAAGAGTACTTTCCTGTCCCGAAGGTTATTTATGCAAAAGTCTTATTACTTAATGCTCAGATAATAAGTAAAGTCAGATTGATAGTCTTAGAAAAACATGGCTGCAATCACAGAATTTGGACAACTTCAGATGAAGTTATTCATGTTTATACTGAATTTTTAGCTAATTTATGATTCATTATTAGAGAGTCAATATACCGCCTCTTAAGGCAAGCCCACTGCATATTTCTCATATTTTAACACAAGTTCATGGTTATCATGATGTATAATGCTAGGCAGTCATTGTATCATGATAAAAACTGCCCATATTGAAGATCGGAAAAGTAAAAAAAAATGCCATATTTAAACTGTGAACTAATTATCTGCAATCAGGAAAAGTAATACTGATGTTGCTCAAATAAACCTACCAAACTGTGATAAGCCCTCAAATAAGCTACAATTTTACCTTGTGTTAAAATCTTTAAATTGATTAGACTCCTTATTGGAATTATTTCTTTGGAATTTGCAAAAAAAAAACGTATTTATTTTCCCGGGGTGTTTAAGATGGGTCTCAGCCTGGGAAAAGAACAGGATTTTGTAATGTAAACATGACAGTTATTTATGTAATTATTGGTAAATCCACATAGAGAGAGGCCTTTAAATTGGAATGCATGCTGCACAAATACAGACAAGATCTTCATCATCACTCAGACAGGACGTCCGTATTCCCATTGAAATTGGTAAGATATAAAACATCCGTGGAAGGAGAAAACATTTATGCAGTTTATAGACACAAGCTTGAAGGCATTCTTGTCAACTGTATTTTTAAAGAAAGTTTCCTTAAATAAAACTGTTTTGAAATAAAGTTCCTACTTTTTGCTACTGCTGTTTTTACTGTGTTTTATTAAATTTCCTTTATTGTGATGGTGAGTACATATTGTTTGGATAGATTAATATATAGTGCTAAAATAACCTAGTGTGAGTGATTGCCATAGTCCCACAGGGGTTAGCAGCTGAAAAGGGACACCGTCGACAGAAAGCGGGCACCTGTCTTGGTAAGTGGCACAGATGTCAAGCAATGCTCAGATCTGAAGACATCCATTCGGTATGCCCATGCCATGCTAATAAATCCCTTTGCTTAAGGTAGCTGCCCATGTGTGCGTAAAACCATACATGTGGGACACTCTTAAGCAGCTATACACAAGTCTGTTTTCTTTAGACAGCTGTTCACTTGCAGATAAAGATATACACTCTAAAGCCTTGGACCCTATGCTTTCTGCGGGGTAGGCTCCAGCCCACTAGCAACCCTATTCAGGATTTAGTGGGCTTTAAAAATGGCCCAGTATGATATCTAAGTCTCATTTTGTTTAAGCCAGTTGCCCATGTATGGGTAAAGCCATACACATAGGGTACTATAAAGCAGATATAACTAGCTTGCATGCACACATACATTTAAAAATGATTACACCAAAGGTAGCTGTGTAGCAAGGTTTAAATGTACCGAAATATCAAACAAGGAACTTCCATAATAATAAGTCATAAATTGTATTACTTTTGAGATTATTTCAGAGAGGACCCTGGGACTGAATCTGCTCTAATGAAAGACATCTCGTCTGAAAAATTATCCATCTCTCCTTGAAAAGGCCTATGTTTTCCATACTGCTGATATCTTGCCTCTTGCAGAAGACTTTAATTCAACTGTTCAGAGCTAGGAGTCAACTGTATGCTTTGTAGACATCTTAGTGGCACAGAAAAAAATATTCTTGCAGTAGGGATCCTCTCATTTATTAAAACGCAATAATAAGTTCAACTTAAGAAGTTATGACGACTATCATGCCAAAAGTCCTATTCTTGTGCATCTTGAAAACCAACAGGTCTCTTATTTTAAAATCAAGAACTTGTGCACCAGAAAAGCAAAGGTTTTGCAGTCTAATGATGGATAGTTCAAGCTAGGCACGTTCGAGTCTCCAATAATGTTGACAGCGGAAGCTTCTTGTCTAGCTGGCACATGAACTTTCTGTTCCCTGAGACCAAATTGTCTTAGGAGGAGTTGTTGAATCTCTTTCTCCAAAGTCATAAGTTTGTTTTCAGTGCACACAGCAGCTTGCAGTCAGCAATTTTCTACTTGTGCTCATGAAATCTCTGAATAATTCTCAAATAAATTATTTATGTGAGATGGTGTAAATGTATGTGTGGTAATATTTATTGATTTATAGAGGCTTTTAATATAGTTAAGATGCATCTTGTAGTCAAGTTTGCCTTAAGTCGGTCCTTTATTCCTGCCCTTTCATGGTAAGTTTAAGATTCAGTACGGTTATTTTTTTTATTTAGCCCCCAATCCTGGAAAAGACTAGAATATTATTAAAAATTAACATCTTTGACAAATAAAAGAGGAGCATTCAGTCCAAGAAGCTCATTTGGTTAGCAGATGGCCAGGATATTTCCAAAAGTCATCCACATTCTTCAGCCAGGGCATTGGTGTGCTTGGACCCTAATTTTGGTAAAAGTGGTCACAGTTTACAAATCTGCTCCAGAAGGGATACTAGTCTATTGTAGTGCATAATACCAGGTCAGTTTTCTGGTGATATTTCTTTTTTTATTAATTTTATTACAATCCATACAAAGCAATCAAGTTTTTATAAAGAGAAAAATTATGTTAAGAACAGATCAATCCCCACCCCTGAGAGAGAGAGCAAGCCAAACGGCATTAAATTTAAGGCTTGTAAACATACCTAAATTAATAAATTCTCCGTGCTTTATGAACTTATTTTAAAATATTACTGATTAGATCCTTCCATGTTTTGAAAAAAGTCTGTACGGATCCTCTAACTGTGTATTTGATTTTTCCAATTTCAAATAATATAACACATCGGTTTCCCACTGACTTAAAGAGGAGAGTTTGGGTTCTTCCAGTTTATCAGAATAAGTCTGCGTGCCAAAGTGTAGTGAATGCAATCACAATTTGTTTGTCTTTCTCCACTTTAAACCCTCTGGAAGAACCCCAAACACAGCTGTTAATGGGTTAGGAGGGATTGTGAGTCCAAGGCTGTCTGAAGGTAATTAAAATTTTGTCCAGAATAATGTTAATTTGGTGCAGGCCCAGAACATGTGACCTAGTGAGGCTGGGACTTGGTTGCAACGTTCGCAGGTTGGATCATGCCCTGGAAACATTTTGGAGAGTTTTAGTCGAGACAGATGTGCTCGATATATAATTTTGAGTTGTATAATTGTATGCTTTGCGCATATGGAGCTCGAGTGAATTCTCTGCATTGCTACTTTCCACTCCTTTTCTGATATATTAATTGAGAGATCTTTTTTCCCCCAGTGTCCTCTTGGATCTTTGAAAGGAGGGATTGTAAAATGATTTTATATATTGTAGAGATGGAGTCTAAGTCCTTGAGATTGAGCAATATTTTTTCCAGCATGGATGAGGGTGCAAGATGAGGAAAATCTGGAAGGTTCTGTTTAACAAAGTTCCTGATTTGAAGATAGTGAAAGAAATGTGTAGCTGGAATGTTAAATTTGGAATGTAATTGTTCATAGGATGCAAAGACGTTGTCTATATAAAGATCTCTAAGCAAGTTAATTCCAATTTTTCCAGATATTAAAAACTGCATATGTTTGTGAAGGTTGAAAGAGGTGGTTCTCTTGCAGGGTGCCACAGATAGAAGCTTCTCCGTCTTAAAATGCTTTCTACATTGGTTCCAGATTCTAAGTGAGTGGAGCACAATTGGGTTATTAGTGTATTGCCGATAACGTGTGTTTATTGGAGCACAGAGCAAGGAATACAAAGAAGTACTGCAGGATTTTACTTCTATTGCGGTCCAAGCCTGTGTATGTTCTTCTATTTGTGTCCAGGTTCTTATCGACTGTATATTTGCTGCCCAGTAATAAAACTGGAAGTTAGGTAGAGCCATGCCGCCTTCTGCCTTTTGTCTTTGTAGGGTTGCTCTTTTGATGCGTGGATGTTTTGAATTCCAAATAAATGAGGTTATTGTTGAATCTAATTGCTTAAAAATGATTTATTAATGTATATTGGGATGTTTTGAAATAAAAAGGAGCTTAGGAAGAATATTCATCTTAACAGTGTTAATTCTTCCAGCTAGTGTGAGATGAAGGGTTGACCATCTATGCAAGTCTTGTTTAATTTTTTCCATGCAGACAGCGAAATTTTGTTGATATAGAGCTTTATGTTTACTTGTGATGTTTACCCCTAGGTATTTAAACTGTTCTGCAATGATAAAAGGTAGGGTATCTAATCTAATATTATATGCTTGAGAATTCACTGGAAAGAGTACACTTTTATTCAGATTAATTCTGAGACCAGAGATCTTTTGAAATTCTGTGAGTGCTGCTAAGACTGCAGGCACAGAATTTTCTGGGTCCGATATATACAGTACCATGTCATCTGCATATAATGAGATTTTCTGTTCCAGTCCTTCTCTGCTAATCCCCTTTATCTGATCAGTATTTCGACAATGTATTGCCAGTGGTTCAATGGCAATTGCAAACAGCAGTGGTGACAAGGGCATCCTTGTCTAGTGCCACGCTTCTAGTTTAAAGTAGTCTGAGCAAATGTTGTTGATGCAAACTGAAGCTTCTGGGTTAGTATAAGTAATTTAATCCATGCACAAATGTTGGGCCAAACCCAAACTTCTCCAATGTAGTAAAAGGTATTTCCATTCAATCATGTCGAATGCTTTTTCTGCATCCAATGATAATAATATTTCTGGGGTGTTTGATTTAGTTGGTGAGTATATTACATTAAACAGGCGTGAAGATTTGAAGATAAGTGCGGCCCCTAATAAATCCAGTTTGGTCTTGTGATATTACTGAGGGAGCACTTTCTCCATCCTTCTAGCTATGATTTTAGAGAGTATTTTAACGTCGTTATTCAGAAGTGAAATTGGTCTGTATGATGCACATTGTAATAAGTCCTTATTTTGTTTTGGAAAGACAGTGATTAGTGCTTGGCGAAAGGTTTGTGGAAGAGATTGGTTATCTCTGGCTTCTGTAAATGTTGCTAATAGGAGGGAGCTAGCTGAGCGGAGAATTTCTTGTAAAATCTGCAGGGTAGCCATCAGGGCCTGCTGCTTTCCACCTTGGAGTGACTTTATAGCATCTAGTAATTCTGATAATGCCAGAGGTTTATCAAGTTCCTCCACACTAAAGCGTCTATTTGTGGTATCTGTAATGTATCCAGAAATGCATTAGATTGTGTATTGTCTTCTTTAAACTCAGTAGTATATAGGGATTTATAGTAGTCTCTGAAAGTGTGCATTATATTTTTGTGTTCGATGATTTTATCTCCGTTCGTGTTAGTGATTACCGAGATTGCGTTGCGCACTTCTTGCTTGTGAATTTGTTGAGCTAAAAGCTTATTAGCTTTCTCCATGTTCATAGTAATGATGTCTGGATTTGTAAATTAGTTGTTCAGTTTCTTTAGTTGTCAAGAGGTTTAATTCTGAATGTAGAGCCTGCCTCCTCCTATGTAGAGTCTCGCTTGGTAGTCTGGCATGTTCTTCATCTATTTTAGTAATTTCGCTTTTATCTCTGCTACTTTCTTGGCTCGGATTTATTTCTGTGGGAAAGATATGAGATAATCTGTCCTCTTAAGAAGGCCTTAAGAGTTTCCCAGAGTATTCCTGCAGAGATCTCGGGGATGTATTTGTCTCTAGAAAGAATTTGATTTGTTTGGATATAAATTCCGTACAATTCTCGTCAGCTAATAGAAGCGGTTGAGGCCATCTGCGGGTGAGTGTATGGGGCTTAGTAATTTAGCTCCAAGATCATAGGTGCATGGTCAGAAATAACAATAGCATCGTATTTGCAAGATTTAATCTTAGGCAAGAAGTTATTGTCTATAAAGAAGTAATCAATCCTTGAGTAGCAATGATGTACTGGTGAGTAGAAAGAATATGTTCTTGAATTTGGGTTTAAAAACCTCCAGGGATCTGATAAGTTGTGATCAGTTATAAACTTTGTAATTATTTTTGCAGTGTTAGATGCCGTTCCCCCTGTGGAGGAAGTCCTATCTAAAAGTGGATTTAGAACACAATTAAAGTCCCCAGCCATTATAACTTTATGAGTGTTCAGATTGGGAATGGATGCAAATAAATTTTGTATAAATTCCTTATCATCAACATTAGGTGCATAAACATTTATCAAAATCATTTTACAGTTAGATAAGTCTCCCATGACCATTACATATCTCCCTTCAGGATCCAATACTACATCTGATGCTACAAATGGTACTGTTCTATGTATGAGAATTCCCACACCTCTAGTTTTCTTTGTAAAACTAGAATGGAACATTTGGCCAGTCCAGTCTTTTTGCAGCCGGAACTGATCCTTGCTTAGTAAGTGGGTTTCCTGTAAAAATACTATTTTAGCATTTAGACCTGTTAGGTGAGAGAGTACTTTCTTTCTCTTTAATTCGTGATTCAGGCCTTTAACATTCCAGCTTACGAAGTTAACTGTCCCATCATGGAGACACTGATTCTGAGTTTTTGATGTCATTTTATAGTCTTATTATAATTATAAAGATTGAGAGAATAGATTAGGTATAGATCAGGCCTGCTCTCTTTCTCTCCCCCCCTTTACCCCCACCCTCCCTTTTTGCCTCCCCAAGTGAGGCTAAAACCCACTTCACACAGTCCCTGTCCTCTGACATACCCAGAGACAGACCACGTCCAAAGCAAAACAAGCCCCAATGCAGCGGTGCTTTAGGGTTAAAAGATAAAGATATCTCTAAAAAAAAAGTTAAGTTTTGCACTTAAAATATATATATAGTCTTCAGCAATTTTAGTGCATTAAGATGATAAACCCAGATAATAAAACCGGGGGATGGTGTTAAAAGTAAGTCCAGAAGAAGCATAACAAGTCTTAATGCAGTAATAGCAATAACAGTAAACCAAGGGTATGATATTGAACAGTCTCGTTTAGGGTAGAGATTAAATAATTAGAAAAGAAAAAGAGAAAAAAAAGGAGGAAAAAGAATAATTAAGCACAATAAAACAAAAACAGATAGCGCCCTAGTAATACTAAGTTTTCTGGTGATATTTAGCAGAAGGTGTCACGATTATGACATTTTTAGAAAATCCTCAGTCAGCATCTAAGAGCTGTGAGATGGCATAGCTGTCTGTTCTCTCAATTAACCTACCTTGTATACTCTTATATGTTATGCAAACATATTTAAAATTGTAAAAGAAAATGTCACATAATAGAATTGAATGATTAAATAAGTCCTTCTTGATTTTAACAATGGACTTTTAGTTTTATAGTCCTACCTTTTTTTTTACTGCATTTCTGATAAAAGTGGTTGTTGAAGTTCATTCAAGCACTAACACTAAACCTTTTTTGATCACATATAGTCAATGTCACTGTTGTTAAGCCATTCTTTAATTATGCAGTAGACTTTTTAAAAGTGTTTGTAAGCTTTTGAAATGAGGTCCAAAATAATGATTCTTTACATTTGACTGATTTATATCCGTCACCGAACTTAGTAACTAGCATTTGAAAGTTAAAGGGATTAACTGATCGAAAAGAAAATCCTCTTATTGTCTGGGTTTAAAAAATGACTATTTCTTAATTGTAATCTTATTCCCTAATCTATTAGTTAAAACACAGTGACAATCAGTATTTTGTGACTAATGAGCAGTAAGGACATATTGAGTGGCACTAGAATGAACTGTTCATGTTCTAATTAAAGAAAACAAGACTTCTGCTTTTGGTAACTTTTAAATTAGTGCTATAGTGAAATGAAACTATTATTGTATATATTTTTCATAATACATTTTTACATACACCTAATTATATTGCTAAATTTAGTTTTAATTTAAATGTTTTATGGTTAAATTTAACAGTAAATCTATATAACAGTAAATCTCAATTAAATCTACAGTATAGCTGTTCTGTCACCTAGTGCTTGATGTTAGTCCTCCTATGGTTCTCAATGCTTTGATGGCTTCTATTCCAATGAGCTTATCAGTAAAATTATTTTTTTTACTTTTTCATTCAAGTTTCTCAAGAATGTATTCATGTATTTTATTATTTCCCTGTGTTAGTCTTGTTTTTGAAGTGCAGGCGTTATGTTATTTTTAAATTAACCAGAGCTGTTGTTTCTAAGAACAGACCATTCAGCCCATCATATCCCATCTATTCATATTTAACCATTGTTTCCTAAATATTATCCATCTGAGACTGCAAGGTAACAAGTAAATTACTTTTAACCAAATAAATTTAGTAAATTGATTTTTAAATCTACAGTCTGTTCTGTAAAGAAATTTTTCCTAACATTTGAGCAATTTTTTTCTGTGAAGTAAAGGATTTGAAACAGCAGATTACTTCTACCTTCACATTTTAAAACAATTTGATTATGTCACATATTCTTCTGTCCTTACTACTATTCAAATGTTTCAATTCTCTCAATCTTTGGTGATAACGCATGGAGACCAAAGCTGCACAACTGCACTGAAGCAGATCATTGACTTGAAACTGTGGTGCAAAACACTACCGAAAGTGAAAAACACTTGTAACATTACAGCAGTATAGCAAGTGATAGCCTTACCCGTATTTTTATTTTAATAGCTATTGAGAAATTGGGCACACTTCATTTGAGGGAGGAGGAGGGAGATACTGCTTTTCAAAGGTTTGGGGCACATGTGCCTGATTCATATAGCATTGTGAGAACTGGACAAACATTGGTGCAGGTGATATCTGCTGCCTTTTGTGCTCTGCTGCTGTTGGAAATGGAAAAAGAGGTTAAAAGTGGTTAAAAAGAAGCTGTCTATGTCTAATAAAGTCTCAAGCAAAAGTTTAAAAACGGCCAGTAGTACTTACCAGAGAGAGTGCAATGGCATGCAAAGCACAAAAAGAGAGAGGCAGTTACTTACAGAGCGTACCCTGCAAATAGGAGAGTTCCAGGAGGAGGGGGGCAGCACTGCGTGAACAGCAGCACTACAAGAGTGCATAATAATAATTCATTACATTTATATAGCGGTTTTCTCAGCACTCAAAGCACTATCCACACAGGGAGGAACGGAGAAGCGAACCCACAATCTTCCACAGTCTCCTTAGCAGCAGCACTACCACTGCGCCACCTGTGAGGACATCATTGGGTAGTGGGTGCCACAATCCCCTTCAAGATATATAATGGAGGAATGGACAGTAGAGGTCGTGTTTTGGCTGGGTTGGGTGACCGACTTACCTTCATAGCCAGTGCTGGGTGAAGGTGGAGTGTTAAGCATGAGTTAAATCCCATATATGTGGATAGTGGGATTTTAACAGTGTTTTTTTTCCTTTTTCTTAAATATAAATAGTTTATGATTTATTTTTCCTGATCTTTTACAAGAATAAACATTGTTTTTTTATTTTTCTTTCTTCTTGATTATTGCTTTGGAAGAAGATAATTATCTTTGGTGTAAATAGTATTTTTGGAGTTCATAATTCTTTTTGTTTTTAATTTCCTTTCCTGATTTTGGGTGGCATAGGAGGAAAGGAAAGATGTTATGTAAACATTTGTTTTTTGTTGATTTTTTTTCCATTTTCCAATGCTGTGCTTGTGTCTTTAGGACTGTGATTTTATTTAATGACACCATCATTTTCATCTGAAATTTTGTTTTTTCACTATTTTTGTTTGCAGCACATTTGTAAATTTGGGGCTGTGTCTCTTTATTCTCACCATCAATATGTCTGGTACATGAACTACAAAAGCCCAAAGTGCAGGATGGTGCCAATTCCCACTACACGGTGTCTCACAGAAACATGTCAGCATTAATGAGAATGCACAGGTACACAAAGCATAAGAGACTGGACTCTCTGCTGGTCTCTTTCCCATTCTGGGTATAGTTTAATCTGATAAATGGATTTGTTAAACTTTTTATGAAAAATATAATTTGGTGATTTAAATTAACTTTAACTGAATGAACTGAATGGGGTCTCCAACTCAAGTCCTGATGCTGTTCATTTTCATGTGACATTTTGAAGAAATTTTATGACCTAAATAGCACCAATCAGAAAACATTGTCGCACTAATGCAATATTATTTGAAAATGAACAGTGTCAGATCAGCTGTAAATGTATGGCATTTCTAAAAGTTTTATTCTCTCAGTCACGTCATGTTCTCCTTCTCCCCCCCACCCCCTTTCTGATCTGACTGTAACTAACAGCGCCAGTATTAAATTCACACCCGATTTGAAGCTGTTTGTTTTCAAATAATATTGCATTAGTGCGACAATGTCTTCTGATTGGTACTATTCAGGTCCTAAAATAATTTCTTGAAAATCTCATATATTTGTCTCTTTCTTTTTCTCCCACTGCTGCGTTGACATCGCTCTCCAGAAGCTTATTCAGTGCAAGAAGGAGCATGCAGGAGGCCGATTGCTTGTGCTACAACACGCTTGACTTGGCTGTGACCAACGCACATGTACTGATACAGGGGGATAAACACTGCTCTTGGTGCCGGGTAAGGTCCTTGCTAAGGTCATCCTCAATAGGATCTGTGATCACTTGCTTACCTAACAGCGACTGGAGCAGTCTGGTTTAACCCATAAGAAGTCTACCATCGACTGCATCCTGGCACTAAGGGTGCTGATCAAGTGCAAACGTGAATATTGGCAGAGTTTCTTGTAGCCTTTGTTGATTTTTGTAAATCGTTCAACTCAGTTGATTGAGGTGCCCTGTGTGACATCCTGAGACTTTGCAGGATCCCTCTGAAGTTGCTGGATATCATGGCTGGATTTTACGCTGGTATTGTAAGATCTGTGCAGAGTGGAGGCAGAACCTCTGCGTTTTTCCCAGTTGATACTGAGGTTGATTAGAGGTGTATTTTTGTGCCTACTTTATTCAATACTGGGAGCTGGGCAGGGCCATGGGGTCCAGCAGCCGTAGGGCATCTGTTGGTGAAGAAAGATTCACTGATCTTGACTTTGCCAACGATGTAGTGATCTTTGCGCAGTAATTGGAGTCTCAAATCGGGTTTGAGAGACTGAGCAAGGAGTCAGAGTGCCTGGGCTTGCAAGTGTCCCGGATAAAAACCAAGATCCAGGCCTTTAATGACCTCTTATGCACAGTCATCAGCAGTGTGTCTGCCTGAGGAGGGAGTGTTGACCTCTTCAAGAGGTTTACCTACCTCAGCAGCGACATTTATGTCTCTGGTGACTCTTTCTATGAAGTCAGTAGATGGATTGTAAGAGCATGGGGGGGTCATGAGGTTGCTGCAAAGGGATATGTGGCACTCCCGATTTTTTCACAAAAGAACGAATGTCCAAGTATTTAGAGTGCTGGTGCTTCCTGTTTTGCTATATGGTTGTGAGACATGGATACTATCCAGTGACCTGAGACGGAGACTGAATTCCGTCAGTACTGTGTCTCTTCAGAGAATCCTTGGGAACCACTGGTTTTAGTTTGTGTTGAATGAGTGGTTGCTCACAGAGTCCCTAATATGGCATACTACCTGTATTGTGAGGGAGTGTCAGTTACAGCACTAAAGCCATGTGGTGCAATTCCCTGAAGGTGATCCAATTTGCAGGATCCTCACTGTTGAGGACCCGAGTGGCTGGACCAGGCCAAGGGGATGGCCACAAAACTCCTGGCTGAGAGATGGTCATTTCTGAAGCTTGGGACTGAACCGCATGTCTTCCTTGGGGATTACAAACCAGGATCCCAAGCTGTTTTGTCATGTGGTGGGGCATGTTCCTCAGCCTGACCTAACCTGTATACTTTTTTATTTTTGTCCTGTTTATAGTGTTACTTTTTTGTTTGTTTTGTTTATTTTCATTAATATTCTTTTTGAGTTGAACACATTTTCTCCATGTATTTCTTAACCATCTTCTTTTTTTTTTACATTTGTAACTAATAAATAATCATTGACTGTAACACCATTGCCAATATCTGTAGCTAAGCTTGGAAGATGGAATAGATCTACCAGTATATTGATTTAATCTTGGCAATAGAAACCAGGCACTGAGATTGTGAATACAGTATTCCTCCACTTGTGGGGTGTGAGCCAAAGCTTGTTTTGAGAACTGAAAAGGACGTGGGTGTATAAAGTCAGATCCATCTCTACGCATATTATTGGATGGGGAACTCGACTTCCTTACTAGGTTTGGTCCATCACCTATGGTGTTTAATCATGGGTGAAGTTCCAGTGAATTCTTGGGAAAATCAGAAGCCTACATCTGGATGCTGTGAAGTTGACGTCAGTGATAGATAAGAGGGTTGTGTTTATTCATGTTTAGGTTGTAGAAAGGAAAACTTCTAATCTCAATAATCATAACATGTTAATTGGAGGAAATGTTTGCTTAATTTGAATTTGTGTAGTAATAAATATATTTTTATTTCTCTCTTGCTTATGGATTGCCCAAAGCAAAGCAATATGCTTAATGTTAAAGGACAAGCTTGCTTGTAAATATGCCTTATACTCAAACATTTGGTGCTAAATTGACTCAGACTTTAATTAGACGGAATGTTCTTCATACCTTGAAAAAGGCTCATTGTCTATGGAAATCAGTAAGAAAAATCAACAGAGGGACATAAAAAGGAATAATCATTAAAACATCAAAACAGAAGAGAGATCTATAAGTTAAAGAAAACTGCAAAAGATCCTAACTGTAACTAGAAATCCTTAGCTCTATCTACAATCATTTTTGAAAGAAATAAAGTTGAGGTTTATGTTAATCCAAAGCCTGGATTTGGAGTATTGTGTTTCGTGGTATTGCAATGACATGACACCCCACTGGATTGTGACTGGCAAAGTGAATTGTTACCATAAACACGCCATAAAGGGCGAGTCTGGGTTTGCCAAATATCGGGAGAACCAACTGTAAAGTTTGGTGGAGGAGGGGTAATGGAGTGGGGCTATTTTTCAGTTCGGTTTGGTCCCATTCTTCCAGGGAAGGGCAATCTTAATGCTTAAAATATATCACGATATTTTGAACAACACTATGCTTCCAACTTTGTGGAAACATTTTGGGGAAGGCCCTTTTGTATTCCAGTATGACTGTTCCCCAGTGCAAAAAGCAAGGTCCATAAAGATATCGTTGGAAGACTTTGGTTCAGAAGAACTTGACTGGCCTGCACAGAGTCCTGACCTCAACACCTTTGGGATGAACTGGAATGGAGATTGTGAGCCAGGCCTTCTCATCTAACATCAATGCCTGACCTCAGAAATGCTTGATACAGAATGAATGGGCACAGATTCCAAAAGAAACATTCCAAAATCTTGTGGAAAGCCTTCCAAGGATGGAAGATGTTATAACTGCAAAGTGGGGACCAATTCCATATTAGTATAAGTCTATGTATTTGAATGCAATGTCATTAAAATCCCTGTTCGTGTAATGGTCAGGCATTTCAATACTTTTGTCCATATAGACTTTCTAAATTCATCGATGAATTTTCCTTGTCTCAGGAATTAAATTTTATTGCTCTTATCTTTTTTAGTAGAAATTTAATTATATATTTATAAAATTAAACCTTGCCCTGTTGCTTTCAGAAGTAATTTGAGCATTATGGCTACATGATCCGACAGGAACTATTCTTTAGACTTACCTCAGAAAACTAATCATTCTAAATTGAAAAAATGAATACTTGAAACTTTAGCAAGTAAACAACGAAGAACTACATCATGATAAGAAAAATAAAATAACTAAGCACTGCTCAAAGCAAGCAATTGGCTCAAAAAGCCTTATACCTAAGATAACATCTATGCTTAAATCATCAGCGGAAGAAGGAATTAGTCAAATGTAACCCTTGAGTGTCACAACTGGAGATTAATGTACTGTATATCAGGCGAATCAAACATTGTGGCAAGCTCATCAGAAGAGGCTTCTTCTCCTTGCCCACCTTTTGCCATTATAGATGAACATGAGCCTATTAATAAAGATATCAAAGCAATCTCACAGCCCCATACTCAGATAGATATAACAATATGCAGTATTTTATTAGAAATAAGTAAATAATTAAGTTGGAATTTCGTGGGGTTTCATACATTAACTCCATAGTAGTTTTCCTCCAAATTACAACAGACCAGCCAGGCAGGGCACAGGTATACTTTAAGTTGATATCTGAGAAAATATTTGTTTGAACAGTTACTGACTTAAGCAGAGAGGAAGGCAAGTTGGACATGTCAGTACAAACACATTGCATTTTTCTCGGAACTTCTGACCATAAAAAGTGTTAAATGCAGGAAATTGTCAGTGATTTCTTGGAATCCCTTTAGTACAGGGCTGGGTTTGCTGTATTTAAGGTTTTTTTTTTTTATTTTTATTGATTTTAATTAGAAATGGATAACATTCCATACAGTCAAGTCAAATTTAACAAATCAAAGAAAAATTCAACCCCCCTCCCCCAAATCAATTTGGTATTAGTTAAATTGGCTGTCACCTTGACATATTGCCCTTCAGAATCAAATATTGCATCTGACACTACAAATGAAATAGTTCTGTGTATTAAGATCCCGACACCCCTGGTTTTCCTTGTATAGCTAGAGTGAAATGTTTGGCCAGACCACTTTCTTTGCAACAGAAACTGGTCTTTGATTAATAAGTGAGTCTCCTGTAAAATACTATCTTGGCATTTATTTATTTATTTTTACATTTTATTGAAATTATTACAAGCAAGGAACATTCTTTATAAGGAAATCAAACTTGACAAAACTAAGTTCAACTAAACCCCTATCCATAAGGCATCTAAACGTGTTAATTGTGAGAGTACTTTCTTTCTCTTTAATTCATAATTAAGACCATTGACATTTCAGCTCACAAAGTTCACTATTTGGACATGGAAACATTTCTTCTGAACGTTTGTTGACATTGTGTAGTCTTAGGTTAAGGTAGTACATTGTACATATGATTGCTTTGCCACAGATTTTATATTATTACCAAGGGATACAGCTATGGAGCATATTGTCATATTGTCACAAATGGTTCTTGGGGTAAAATAGAAATAGCATTGCTTTCTTTCTCTCCAACCCAAGTGAGGCAAGCCACGCTTCGCAAAGTCCCAGTCCTCTGACATGGCAAGAGAAGGAGCATGTCTAGAGCAAATGAACCCCCCAGTGGCTCTGTGAAGAATGTTAAAACTGAGATATCTTGTGTAGATACAGTCCAAATACAATAGAATAATAATATAATCTTAAACAGTCCAAATATTATAGATTAAGGGTGTGATGATAAATAAATAAACTATAAAAAAAACACTGTAAATGGCTAGTTACTTAAATAAAGTTTAACAAAAAGACAATAGCTTGTTAGTTTGTGGGAGCCAAAGTGTGTGTAGAAATAATGAAAGAAATTTCAATATAATAATTGAAGCTTAAACAATAGCTGTTTACTTTTTGGTAACCAATTCGCCAAGATGTAGCCATAAGTGGTTCAAATGTGCCATATAATTAATGAATGAAACATCAATATAAATGGTAAATGGCCTGTATTTGATATAGCGCCTACTAGAGTTCAAGAACCCCTCTAGGCGCTTCACAACACAACAGTTATTCACCCATTCACACAATATAATAAGTGCAGCTTAATTAAAAAGGGGGAAAAGGATGGCAAAAAAGAAGTAAAATATAAAATAAAGTAATATATATAATATATAATATATAGTTATTGTACATTTCACTTTATAGACAGTCCAAAATGCAATCTTTAAGTAGAACCTTCTTTGCCATACCAGGACATGGTGTGTTTCAGAAGAAAGTTGGGATCAGCCTTCTCAGCTCTTTATCTGCTTTGTCTGGAGAACTAAAAATGTAAATCTTCAATAACCCCTTTCAGTTTGGCAGTTTGGCTGTATCTGATTTCAGCCCTACATAGTAGCTGTTTAATGCTGTAGAATGGATAGCGTTTAGCAGCTTTGCAGGTGAGAAATCTGCGAAAATGCGAATGCAGGTTTTTTCAAAAATAATCTTGTCTTTCTGTGTGAGAAGGGACATGAGATTTTGTTTAGCCTGTAGTTTCTTGAAATAAACATATAGGCTTTTTGGTTTGAAGGCATTCAATCCATGTATATGGTAGGCTGCAGAGATTTTAAAGTCCACTCCAGTTATTATAGAGAATAGTTCAGCTATGAATTTCGCTGGATTTAGACTTTCTTATTTTTCAGGAAGACCTGCAATTCTGATGTTGTTCCTTCTGTATCTACCTTCCAGTGCTGCCAGTTTGTCCACAAACACTTTGCATTCTGATTTTGCAGCTGTTGCTTTTTTTATCCGCGACAGAAGCCGATTGTTCAACTATTTCAGTTTGGGTTTGTAAACGTTTGCTTAACTTCTTCAAGCTAGGCAGCAAGTAGTTTAATTTTACTCTCTAACTTATTTACATTTTCGTATAGTTTTTCATTAATTTTTCATAGCATTTCTGTAAAGGTTGTAATAACCTTAGCACTTAAATGTTGCTCCAGGTCTTTTATATCCTGATGCAGTTACCCATTTTTCTCATTTAGGACCTTTATTTCATTCTAGATTTCATTCTTTATTTCTCTATTGGTCTTCTTTGCATTTCGCCCTATATATCATTTATGTTCCCCCTGAGCACAGAGATCATTACCCTCAGCTTGGAGACTGCATTTCAAACTTTCTCGATCTCCGTAAGCGAAGTTACAAGTTCAGTAGGAGATAATGTCGCAGACTCGTGGGGGAATTAGCTGAAATTGACAGTGGGGATGAAAAGGCCATGCACAGTTCCAATGATCCTCATGATCCTCCTTGAGTCGACGAATGCTCCTTGCAGTTTAGCTCCCACTGATGCTCACAGCTGGAGCTGATGCTGCTGTGTCAGGTACTGGCAGGTCAGTACCTTTGCCAATCTGTTCGAGGTCAGTCTCTGGGAGGCCACATCGTGAACTTAAGGATGGTTTAGATTTTGATAGAGCTTCTGCTGCCTTATCCTTTACCTTTTCCTTCTGAGCCCTTTGTTTGCTACTCATGCTTATTTATACTTACATGTAGTATTATTAAATCCCCTCACGATGAATAAATACAGGATATCTCTAAATGAAATATATAAAAAAAGGTTTAAATAGCACTACTGCTAACGGAGCTCCCTCCTACACATCCATTTTCAATTAATGGATGAGACCAATTTTTTTATTTACACTTTATTTTCTGTTATGATTAATAGCTATGCCCTGATTTTTTTTTTTAATTTGTGGAATTATTATTGTCAGTCTTGCTATCTCTTAGTCACTACACTCTTGTTAAAAAAAACACCTACAACCTTGCTTTTGATATCTGAAACCAACCAAGGCTGGATTCACAATGCAGCTACATTCATATTTTTTCACTCATATGTGACACAGACCTGACATTTTTGGAGAAGTGTAATTAGCAAAATCAAAACATGCTTTTTTTCAGGGAGGGAGCCCTCACTTCTTGATTGAGGCCCACAGATATTGCACTACACCTGTGCCAGCTTTATGTTTTTGTATATCCACTCTATCCCTAAATGACATCTTAGTGCTCTGTTTAAGAACTCTTTAATTTCTGTTATATTTTTATGGACAGATTGTTTTCATTATCTAAGTTACAGTGATGATTATTCTTTATTAAAATCAATGGATTTAACTTTGGTGCAGAACTTAACTTTATTACCACTGCTAAATATTTGCAAAATTATTCAAGGTACCAGAGTTACTTTCAGTTTTATCAAGAAATGTACATTCATAATAAATTGCCCAACCATTATTTATTATTTTATAAGTAAGGTAGGCCTTCTTACAAATAAAGCAGGCCTTCATAAATATCTAGTATCGAAAGTTACTGCTCTGTAAATTCCCTTTGAGACTTCAATTTAATATAGTTGTATTTTGTCAGTTCCATCTGCTATCAGAAGATAATAATAAATAAGCAGATTTCTATTGTGTACAGATTTACACTTGAAATCCCTCAATGAGTGAAGCAATCCTTTTTTTTGTATTGTTTGGCAATATTGAAAGTTAGTAGTACAACAATACAAATTTCCATATCGGATCGGTCGAGCCCCGGGTTAACAATGACTGCCACCAGTACTGTTAGCCAAAAGGGTGCTGGCAGAAATTGGGCTACTCTTGGGCGAAGAAGAAGAAGGAGAAGAAAAGCGGGTAGATGTGTCCGGAGGCAGGAGGAGAGGAGGAAAGTAAAGAGAATGGAACTGAGGGTAGGAACTTTGAATGTTGGCAGTATGACTGGTAAGGGGAGAGAGACACCAGATATGATGGAGAGAAAGGAAGGTTGATATATTGTGTTTGCAAGAGACTAAATGGAAGGGAAGTAAGGCCAGGTGGATTTGAGGTGGATTCAAATTGTTCTACCATGGTGTGAATGGGAGGAGAAATGGGGTAGGGGTTATTCTGAAGAAATGTGCAATGGGTAAGAAAGTTTTTTGGAGTGAGATGGAGGAAGTGATGAACAGTGTATCCAAGGGACAGAAAGTGGTGATTGGAGTGGATTTCAGTCGGCATGTTGGTGAAGGGAACAGTGGAGACGATGAGGTGATGGGTAGGTATGGTGTCAAGGAAAGGAATGAAGAAGGTCAGAGGATAGTGGATTTTGCCAAAAGGATGAACATGGCTGTGGTGAATACATATTTTAAGAAGAGGGAGGAACATAGGGTTACGTACAAGAGGGGAGGAAGATGCACACAGGTAGATTACATCCAATGCAGAAGAGTTGATCTAAAGGAGGCATTCTTTTCTTATATTCCTTTGTATTGTCAGCAAGTAGAGTATGTTCAGCTTAATCAATAGTTTTCACTAAATTTTAAGCTTTGATTTAAAGAAAACTTGTCAATTTATGTCTGTTATGGTCTACTGCTATAAATTACTGATTATATTTAGATGAATGAATAACATGTTAAATATTAATTGGCAAATTATGTTACATCTTTTTGTTGAATTTAGTATATTCAGTACAAAATGTGCTATTTTATTGTTCCAGCTTATTAAAATAAATGTAATGTTTGACAAATCTGCTGAAATAACTGAAAAAATTATAGCCCTGCATAACTGAAATGTGATAGTATTTGCAAAGATAATGAAAATACATATGTTTTGAATGTAAAATATCACCTTGTTCTTTGGTTTAATATTGAACCCATATAATATGTGTAATTTAATGTTTTTTTTAATGAGTATCCATGAATCTGGCCCAATTGTTTAGTCATAATACAACATACTTGTTCTGTGATTATTGGATTTCAGTAGGCAGCAGCAGCTGTTGATGGTCTTACCTGATTACAACAACGTCTATTTATATAGCACATTTTCATACAAAAAATGTAGCTCAAAGTGCTTTACATAATGAAAAATAGAAAAATAAAAGACATAGCAAGAAAATAAAATAAGTCAAAATTAATTAACATAGAATAAGAGTAAGGTCTGATGGCCAGGGAGGGCAGAAAAAACAAAAAAAAAACTCCAGACGGCTGGAGAAAAAAATAAAATCTGCAGGGATTCCAGACCATGAGACCGCCCAGTCCCCTCTGGGGGACTGTAAAACTATTTAACGTTTGATAGGGTTATGGATTTGCAAAAGGGATTTAGGAAGGAGCTTCATGAAATACAAGTCTAAGTTTTGAAAGACAAATTCATGGAGAGTAAAGCCTGGATAACTATTGTGATATCTATAGTCAAAATTGCATAATTCAACCACAAAACCAAGAAAGTGAAAATTGGAAGAGAATGTAGACAATTGCATGGCTTGGTAAGCTCAATTATTTGAAAGAGCTTTTTTGGGCTCCTATAGTTTGTTTTGATTTTTTTTGCCCATGTTTTACCTTTCTATTTTTTTTGTTTTAATAAAATGCAAGAGGTCTATGTTAGTGATAATCATTTCTGTGATAAAAATCTGAAGCACCTTTTTGTAAGATAGTATTTTATATTTATTCAAACACTTAAATTACTTAATAATGTTAAAACATAAATTGAAGACCTGTTCAGGATTTTCTTTTCCACCGAGAAAAAATTATGTGGTGAAAATTTCATGGACAGTCGGCACAGTGGCGCAGTGGTAGCGCTGCTGCCTCGCAGTTAGGAGACCTGGGTTCGCTTCTGTGTGGGTTTCCTCCCACAGTCCAAAGACATGCAGGTTAGGTGGACTGGTGGCTCTAAATTGTCCCTACTGTGTGCTTGGTGTGTGGGTATATGTGTCCTGCGGTGGGTTGGTCCCTGCCTTGCGCCCTGTGTTGGCTGGGATTGGCTTTAGCAGACCCCTGTGACCCTGTGTTCAGATTCAACAGGTTGGAAAATGGATGGATGAATGAAATTTCCTGGACAGGATAGGAGGCCCAGTGGTTAGAAGTGTTTCCTCTCTACTCCCGAGTTGTGAGTTAAAAATGGCCCAGGATGAGTGTGTGTGCAAGGATATGCTCTGTGATCCTTAGCTTGCATATTATATTGCCAGGATACATGCAGGCCTTGAAAATGCTAAACTTATTAAATTGACTTTGACATGTTTATGGTTGCTATGCACTGTGCTGATCAAACGCCACAGAAGTCACATAACATATTGTGCAAATTAGGCTGTGCCCACATAAACTTGAGGTCCACTATATTAAGTACAAACTTTTGGATCCACTTCTCTTTACAAAGTTAAAAAGCACTTCTAAGAAGATTTAGATATGAGGAGATTTTGCTATTGCATCCCGTCTTTGACTTTTGATTTTGTGTTTCTGGCTTTGGGTTTAATATCCTTTTTCTAACCCAAGCCTGTTTAATCCATCGCCTGCCTTATTGCTTCAGCATATCTCTTGCTTTTTTCCCTCTTTCCTTTTTCCCTCCATACACAAATTCTCTCAAAGTGTTCAAAACACAAGAAAGCTTTGAGATCATAATAAAGCTTCCTGCTTTAATATCTTTTTTTGAGTGATGAAACAGCACAGCTTTTTGATCGAAATGTCATAATAATGAGAGACTATGCTACTTGCACTGCTCTTATTAATTTAATTAGTGATAGGACCATAACCTATACCTATAGACCAATAGAAGAATAATGTTCCATGTTATTTAAAACTAAAAACAATTAAATTTACAACAAAAATCTATACAGTGGATTTACATCATATTAAGACCCTTCACATTCTGTACAGAGTTATAGTTTTTTTTTTTTAAATTGATAAATTTCCCATTTATGCCCATCAATTTACCCTCAGTAACCAATATTGATATAGTGAAAACATGTTTTTAGAAAAGGTTTGCAAATTTATTAAAAATCTAAAATGGACAGCTCTCATTAATAGAAATATTCAGATCCTTTGCTGCTGCACTCCACATTGTGGTCAGGTTCATCCTGTTTGCTTTAATTAATTTTTATATGTGCCTAAAACCTGATTTGAGTACACTTGTGGCAAACTGCATTGATTGGACATACTTTAGAAAGCCACAAACCTTTGTATATAAGGTCTCAATATTCACACATTGCATGTCAGGACAAAAAACAAGTCTTGAAGTCCAAGGAACTCTTTGTAGACTGCTGTGATAAAATGGTGGTAAGTCACAGATTAGGTCAAGGATATAAACCATTTCTACGGCTTTGAGTTTTCCCAGAACCATAGTGAACTCAATAATTGTGAAGTGGAAACATTTTGGAACCACCAGGACTCTTCCTAGAGTTGGCTGTCCAGCCAAACTGAGTAACCAGGCGAGAAGGGCATTGGTGATGGAAGTAGGCAAGAACCCAGTGGTCACTTCAGCAGTCCTTTGATAGATGGTTGATGAGAGAACCATTTGGAAGGACGACCACCTCAGCAGCACTCCATCAATCAAGAGCTAGCTGGAAGATACTCTTGAGTAAAAGTATTTGACAACTTGCTCAGATTCTTTTTAATTTTTCTTGCAATTATGAGCACTTAGGGATATAATGTGCAAAAGTTATAGGTCACCCGAGAAAAGAATTTTTAAAATTAGTTGTCTAGACAGTGAGTTTTTTTATTTGCTTATGGAAACATTGTATTAGAATAAACACAAATGAACAATTATACCATAACAAGTAAAAAGAATGTTTACTGTATAAAACAAAGTAATTAATAAGCTAAGTTTCCATATGAAACTACAGTAAATTAGATGAAATGGTGGATAACCTAGAGTCAAAAAAATTATAATAGCTGGACCTGGACTAAATTCAAACATTTAAGGTAGAAAATGTAAAAATGTATAATAAAAATATTACATATATGTACATTATATGGGTCTAAAATATGAATGAAAAACTGAAGATTATTTGTGGATTCTTCACTGTGCACATTTAGATTTTGTACAACAGTAATTAAGAACATTAAAACAAAAGTATGTTAGGTTATATAGTGTGCTCTTTTGAGTACAAATGAGGTGGGGCTATTCTTAAATTATACAATGCACAATGTACCTTTTCAGTCTCTGTAGTATAATAAATATGTTTTATATTGCTACATAAAGTTCAGACCTAATCCGGTATATCGGTATGAGCTTTATGGAAGGCCTGAATAATTTCAGTATAAGCAAATGGACATCATGTTTCAGCAACTGGTTTACGTTGTCACAACCGGATGGAGGTGGTACCCAGCCGGGATGCCTAAGAAGACAGGAGGAGGGCTGGTGCCTCCTCCAGACCTAGAGGGGGCGACCGCCCTGAAGGCCTCGGGTAAAGAGCTGGGAAGCTTGACCCTGTAGGGACCCAGAGTTACCACCAGGGGGACCCCAATACCAGGAAGACCCTAGACCTCAGCACTTCTGCCACACCCGAAAGTGCTGGGGGGAAGAGAAAACAGGGACACCCGGAGTGCTTTCAAGGAGACAGCCAGCACTTCCGCCACACTGGGGCGTGTCGGTGGGAGATTGCCGGGAACACACCTGGAGCACATCCGGGTGCTTATTTAAAGGGGCCGCCTCCCTGCAGAAGAGAAAAGAGTCGGGTGGAAGAATGGACAAGGTCTGGAGAAGGCAGGAGGCGGCCTGAAGAAAAGAAGAAGTGAGAGAAAAGGCATTGGATTGGCCTGGACAGAGGGGTATTGGGGGGCTTGTGAATACTGAACTGTATCAAATGATAAAAAATAAATGTGTGCTGGGTGACATGAGTGTGTCTGCCTGTCTGTGTCCGGGGCAATGTTCACAACATGTAAAGTAAGTTTTAGGTAGATGCCAGCTTATTCTTAAAATAACTTCTTCAAGTAAAACAGAAAAGCAGAGATCAAAGCTGTTTGCAGCAATTTCATACAAAATGCTGGAATGTTTGATGCTGAGAACCATAGGTAACATGTAATGTAAGTTACTAATTATATCAGAAAGTAGCACTTTGTTGGCCTTCAGATATTTACCAAAAACACATACCAAATTGATGAATATTTGCATGTTATTAATTTTTAGTTATTAAAGTGACATCACCAGTTTGCAATGTGTTTTTTCTTTTTCTTTGGGTACTGTGGCAATGTTTCTGGTTGCTATTATGCTATACGGTTGCTAGACATGTGTAGTACATGCCATGGTAGCCATAATATATCAAATGGCATTAAGCAAGTGTCTGAAATTTACGTTTACGATTACCTTTGTCATTAAAGAACTCTGTGCTGCCTCCTCCTGGACTATTGGATTTATATTGGCCTCCTATAAGCTTTCCAGGTTGTATCTTTTGTCAGAGGTGCCAGGGGCGACGACCCGGCCGGGACACCAGGAAGGACCGGAAGAGGGCTTGCGCCCGCCTTGGATCACATGGGGGCCACCACCCTGGTTGCTTTGGGGGCCACGGGTTGAGGGCATGGAAGCCCAACCCTGTAGGGGCCCGTGGTCACTGCCAGGGGGCGCCCCCATGCCTTTGGAGCCCTGGACCTCAGCACTTCCACCACACCAGGAAGTGCTAGGGGGAAGAAGAGCAGGGACTCCCGGAGTGCTTCCGGGGATGCAGCCGGCACTTCCGCCACACAGGGGTGTGTCAGCGGGTGATTGCCGGAACCCACCTGGAGCACATCCGGGTGATAATAAAAGGAGCCGCCTCCCTTCATTTGAGGCGAGAGTCGGAGTGGACTGAGCTGATGGAGGCAAGGAGGTCGGCCTGAAGAGGAAAGTGAAGGCATTGTTGTGAGGCCAGAACTTTGGGGGTTTGTGGTGCACTTTTGAACTGTATATATTTGTAAATAAACGTGTTTGTGGGTGAAATGAACGTGTCCGCCTGTCTGTGTCTGGGCCAGTCTCCACACTTTCTACATAGAGGGTCAGATATACCTGGCAAAATGTTACTTGCAAATTCTGCAGTGTTGTGAATTAATATTGTTCTCTTTCTCGTGACAATTATTGCCTTTTTTGGCTCCTTCAGGTGTATTGCTTCTGGAGAACTCTCTATAGTTTCAAGCCTTCATTGACACATGCATACTTTCCTTTGGGTAAGATATATATGTCTGCTTATGTTCGTAAATGTTGTATGATTATGTATCTTTTGTTGCTCTATTTGCATGTATGAGCACTCTGTCTCAAAGAAGAGCACCAAAGTAAAATCACAGCACCTTCCTGAGAAAACAGTCAAATGTTACAATAAATGAATAAAAAAACAATTATAATGTAAATGTTACTTCATTGAAAAATATCATTCAGCATTTTTCTCTTCTTCATGAGTTTTCTTCTTAAATGTTAGTTAACATACCTCAAATCATTCTTTTTTTATTTTTGATATATTAAGAAAAGCAAGTGTGGTTTGTAACAAATCATAAATGACCTATTTTAAAACCCAGAAAAAGGCAAATTCCACTCAAAAGGTTTGTAAGAAACTTAGAAATGGTTTACCTGCTCATCCCTCATCAGAGAGCTTTGTAAAAGTTACAGAGATGAGAGAGATTAGGGATAGGAAGGGAAACAAAGTAAGGAAAATGAGTTGTAAATCATTAGAGACAAATGTCACATTAACTGACAAATACTAAAATATTTTCAATTGAGCATTTGAACACATTTTGCTTTAGGGGTTAGACACATTATAATGTTCATCTCTGTGTAAATGTTTTTATAGTTAAAGCCATTGAGTTATCCATTATTATTATATTTTGGAAGTAATTATCTTGAACAGTTTGACTTTTTTTCCTTTATATCATCTTCTGAGTCCTTTATGTTTTGTAATATACTTCTCATTGCTTAGACAATGAACAGATTAGGAAGCTTTTTAACTTAAGTCACTTCAGCTTCTTATTTTTCCAGGTTTTTTTTCCAAGATGATCCATTTCATAGCATAGAAAGCTTTATTTTTTATCTGTGAAAATTACTGCTGCTATAGTAAAAAGATACCTTTAAAGTATATTTAAAAATTTTATCTACAACACTACATTGCCTCCTATTACACTATAATCACACAGTAATTGCCTGGTGAAGTACAGTCTAATATGGCATCATTATTGTGAATTTATCATAATAATATCTAACTACATTGAAGTTAGGTATGCAGAAAACATGGTGCATACACTGAAAAAAGAGATACTGAATGTAAAATGCTGCCATTTTATCATTTATGAGCTACTAATTGTTTTACCTGTCTAAAATGGGTTGAAATCCAAGTAATCAACATAGACTTCAGTGTTAAAATTTGCAGAGCACCAAAAAATGCATATGTCTCTGTTATATGCCATTTGGTATGAGGTTCCTAAAGGCAGTGTTAATGTTTGTAACGTACCATCTGTTGAAATGATAAATGCAATGCATATTATTATTACAAATGTTTATGATGTGCCATCTGTTGGAATGAATGAGACATAGCAACCACATGGACTCCCAAACAGAAAAATAGACACATATCCTATTATTAAGGTGGATATAAAGAGCATTTCCAAGTAAAATTAATTTTTTCTGTGAAATGTTAAAATAAAGACAACTTTTCAAATTTAATTTTCAAGAGTTTTAAGTCTACTTCATGGATGATAGAAGAGATTTAGAATCACAACAAAATACTTTCAACTGTGTTGGGAGATGATTTCATGGCATAACTCAATAATGTGGAAAAAAATGAATCATTAAATGAATAATGAAATTAATCATTTTAAATTCTAAAATCCAAAATTCTAAAAATGTCACAGATATTAAATTAAAGACATTTGCGCGATAGACATATGAGCGCCGACAAAATAACGCAATTAAAACGCGGCGTCAAAATCGCGCAGACAAAATCGCGAAAGTTTCATTAAATATGAATTACTAGTTTAAAGCATATATAATAATGTTTATTTTAGAAGTCAATATTATGAGACGCAGCATGCCATCAGCACAGCACGCAGATAGTCCTTAAGATCACACCCTGCATATGTAGGAAAAATTGCAGCAAGACGTCTTGATAGTTGAGCGTATTTAGACTTGCTGGCTGCCTGACTGCTGGTAATTCCGCTTTGTATACGAGGCGTTATGCCAACCCTCGACTGAGTTATTTGTTCGCGGCATGCCATCAGCAGTTATAACATTTATAACCTACCACACAATGTGTACATAATGTGCACGTACGCGTCCCACTCTCTTGTCGTGTCGATTTTGTCGGCGCGCATTTGTCGAAAACCAGTTAGCGGGTTTGTCGGCGCTCATTTGTCCGTCATGGCTTTGTTGGGGCTCATATGCCTATCGCGCTTTTGTCGGTGAACTGTTAAGCCAAGCCAGCAAAGACTGCTGCATGGCATCTGTAATGAACAAGCATTCCACTTCTTAAAGAACAGCAAAGATATACAGTATGAATTTGCTTGAACTTTCTTTTAACTTCACAAGAATGGAGAGCCAGAGGAACCGGAAGTAGCAAAAGTTTTAGTTTAGTTGGTGTAAATAAAACTGTAAATTAGCTGATGTTTGTATTTCAGAAAATGATCTCTCAATTACTAGGGCTTAAATATGAAGAATGAATGCATCAGTAATATTTATATTATTATTAGTACAGACATACTGTATATTGTTGGGACACTTTCAGCCAATCAGTTGAAATTGTTTTGTTTAATTGTGTGTTTAATCTGAACTTTTGGAAGTGTGCATACTGTAATCTGCAGTCTGTAACTGTATTTTACCTGTAAACTTGTTACAGTGCTCTGTTAATTATGAAAAATTAACAAGCTGTTTATGTTTGATGTCTGTATTTACAATGTAAGTTTTAGATATTAAAATAATTTCTACAATACATACCTTAACTACTATTTACATATCTGCTACTGCTTTTTTGTTTATTATTAATTGTCTAGTTTATTTAAACTGTTTTATTGTGTAAAGTCAATTAATCTTACATTTTTCTGGCTATGTATTGCCACCTTAGTCAGGCAATAATAATGTTCATAAAATGAATTAATTTTGGAATTGTAATACAATTTCACATAAATTATAACTCCATGGGATGCCCTTGAGCACCCTTTTGTTCCTCTTATTGTTTTAACAACAATGAAGTATGTAGTTCTCTCTTAAATTTGTCTACTTGCATTTGAAAGCAATCATGTTTCAAAAATATGAGGCAAACCTGAATGGACAATAAGTTCTAAATGAGATGATCCTGTCTCTACTCATTCACCAATATGAACTGTAAAAGTAGATAAAACAAATAGGCAAAGCACAGATATTAATTACTGTATAATACTTATCATGACTACAAATTATCATAAACTTTATATCTGATATACTCCATTATTAGGAAAATCCTATGAGGATCTGATTGTACTAAACAATGCGTGAAAGACTGTATTGCTAATTCTCTTTTCTGGAAGAATCTATTATTGGGCACAAAAGCTATCTGTCTACAGCAGTTCTTCTCATTAGCATTTTTCATTTTGTGTTTCTTTCTCTTTTCCTTTCCTGGCATAGAAAGAATGCTTAAACGTTATAATTTGATGAGGTTTAGATACTACCAGTATTGTAATTGCAGATTGAATAAATAAAACATATGAAATTGTGAATTTATGTGCATATTATTAAAATGACTTATTAAAAATCCTATTTTTTCCATATACAATGCATGGTTTAAGAAAATTAAAAGCATATTCAGTAATTTTTAGGTGATTGTATTTGTTATACCCAAATTAAAGCCATGATCATATTAATTAGCAATATACAGGTATATAATCATTTTCTTAAAACAGCAATATAAACATTTGAGATGTAAATATCAAAATAACATTAACTAGGGCTACTGAATAAAGATATTCTTACTGAATAAATGAATGATACTATTATTCCTTATGTGTCTAAAAAGAGTCAAATAATGAAATAACAAATTCACATTACACTGTGAGCTTCAAAACAAAAAAATACCTGACAGTGACAAATGAGTGTTAACAACATGAAAGTAAAGCCTCACGTCATGCGACCTTACTACATCTGACTGCAGGCATACAAGAATCACACATAAACTGATGGCAATAGACTTTGTTCTAAGAAATTTTCTTAAATCATTTTAAAGACTTATCGGTGGCACTGGTGAAATTTGATTTTTTTATGTGGGTCAATTGGATGTTTATTTATGAAAATAAAAACATAAAGGCTTTCAACTATTACGTAACAAAAACTAAAAATATATGCCGACTCTCATGGAATCACTTGTAAGTATTTTACCTAATAAATCTATAATCAAAACATGAAGGAGGTCAGCTTCTGCAAACCTTTTTTTAAAAGTGCATAATAGAACAGCAAATAAATAAATAAGTGATAGCTCTTCTTTTTTGATCACATCAGTCTAATTTCCTTGGGGTCAGATATTAGTGATTTCATACTGGTTTTCCATATGTTTATATGCAACAGTAAGACATAATTCAGAAACAATATACTTTTTAAGACAATGATCCAAAGTTATCAAACTAAACTGAACTCAAGCATTTTAATTTGCTTGTGTTAAATATAACACCGTGAATAAATAAAAATCCTACATATCAGATTTTCTGTGTACGGTGTAATGTCAACTAAACACTATTTAAATATTTTTACATGTTGCAAATATAAAAATCTGCAAAACCCAGCACAGTATATACTTCTTTTCTTTGTAAGTGTAGGCATTATTGTGTTGGTATAGACCTTAAATTATATTTTTCTATTATAATCGATTATATTAACTGTATTTTAAGTAAATGCTTTATTATATAAATACTAGCAAATATAACATTCCTTAAAGCTATTCCCTTGCATTCTTCATGTGTACACACTTGTTTCAAATCAGATGCACCCCTCTCACTTTGAAATCCTTGTTTGGTAACAGTAGGCACTTAAAAGGAACTCCAGTTCTTACCCGATCTTTGTTAAAATGGTTCCTGAATACAGAGTAGGGCAGGGAAGAACTTATCTGGACATTAAAAGGATTGTTTCACTCAGTACTTAGTCCACTACTTACAATTACTTCACCACTTAAGATTGGTTTGTAACCACTTTATTCCCATATCTGTCTCAGTGACTACTCCAACAACATAATCTTTAATCTTAAGTTCATTCTTCTAAATATTTTGTAACCCTAACCCACTAAATGAAAGTTTAATTTGATGAAGGACAGGCTCACAGTGGCAGCATGGGTTGCATGGCAAGTATAATCCTGGACTCGGCTGCAGTCCTTTCTTGAGCAAACTCTTTCTCAGTTTCATTTGCATACAAATTTTGTTAACACTAACATTAAGAGAGCAAATGAAAATCAAGTTCCTGACATGTGAGTGGAAAACGGACAGAAGCACTTACTTGGATTAACTGAATGTTTTAGTATATGAGGGACGTTCAAAAAGTTTCTGCACTTTTTTAAACTCCGTTTATTAAGAATTTCAAAAACAAATTACATCACTTATCTACATAGTTACCTTCATTTGCGATGCAATTGTCCCAGAATCATACAAACTTTTTAATGCCCAATTACTACTCCTCCCGCCTTCACCGTTTTCCAATGAAAATATAAAAGTGTGGAACATTTTGAATGTCCCTCATACATTTTTACTGTCCTATTTGTTTTGGTGTTTCGTTTTATTCCTTTTCATTGGTTTCCTTACCTTTGATACAGATATGTTAATGAAATCCATGACACCCATGGTAGCATTATGAATTGTTTGTTACGATGTGAGTTACATATTAAACAAATTTATATTTAGAAGCAAACAGAGGAAAAAGTTTACCTGTTTGACAATTCTGAAAGCAATGAGTTATTGTTAGTTTAGCAGTTTATTTTTAATTCTCTCAATATAAGTTGATGTATGAACTAGCTTACTGAAAACCATATCTGGTATTGAGAATTGAATTTTTGCAAACCACTGTTCTAAAACTAGTGCAGGACTGTCTATTAAAACTCATACAAATTTGTGTTTTCAACTATGATCAAAACATATTTGATGTTTCATTAAAATTAGAAGGAAGAAAACAGCCCATGGACCAGTGTTCTGCAGCATTTTACTAACAACAGCAATGCTGAAACATTCTTCACTGTAGTCTGGTGAATGGTTGTGAGTGCAAAACAACATATCACAGCTTTAGTGATAACCTGTTTAAGTCTAGTTTTCAAGTTCCATAATTATCCACTTTTTTTGTTGAGTAAATCAAGCAATGTTTATTTCAACCTTATAGCCATGAATTACATAATGAAACTTTGACTCACACATAATTACCTTCCAACCATCCTTATTCCTATGAACCCCGGCAACAATGCACATTCACATAAAGAAACAAAACCTTATTAAAATCAATTGTTAACTACACAATTTCTAAACACATATAACTAATTTTAAAATACAATTAAAATCAATTTGCATAACCAAAGGAAAAAAATTAAATTGTCTTTAACTTTAAATAACTAAATTATCAAACAAAGTTTCCTTATAACAACAGGGGTAATATATCTTCAAATTAACTAAAGATTAAAATATCATATACTCACACAATTGTGCAGGCAAAGTGTGCGACTGCAGATAAAGAAATTAAGGAGGTGGTAGCTGCTGTGTTGTTTGAGCTGTTTGATTATTTCATATTCAGTCACTGACTTTCTTGACATCAACATCAACAACAACAACAACATTTATTTATATAGCACATTTTCATACAAATAGTGCTCAAAGTGCTTTACATAATAAAGAATAGAAAAAAGACACAATAAGAAAACAAAATAAATCAACATTAATTAACATCGAATAAGAGTAAGGTTCAATGGCCAGGGGACAGAAAAACAAAAACTCAGGCGGCTGGAGAAAAAATAAAATCTGTAGGGATTCCAGACCATGAGACCGCCCAGTCCCCTCTGGGCATTCTACCTAACATAAATGAAACAGTCCTCTTTGGATTTAGGGTTCATAAACATAACACAATAAATAAATAGACATAAAAATTATGATACTTGTTCATTCCGAATCAAATTATCCAATGGACTTAACTTTTGTATTAAAAAATACCAAAAGAATGGAAAAAATACCACAGATATTTTTAGAAATTGGGCCTATGACCTCTTATGAGTTCTGCTTCAGTCATGTGCACACAGTTTGAGGATTATAGCAGTTTTACTTTTTTATATATATACTTCCCTCACTTCCTTTCTTTGTACTTTTTTTGTTTTGTTTAATGTTTATAAATTTACACAAAATGCTATTTCCCTAGAATGACTAATCTGCAATTAGGACTTTCAGCTGCTGTGGTTGTGTTTATTGGGGCCACAGTTGCCTAAGATGGCTATATAAGCCCCTCAACTGCCTCATCTATTTGCTGTGGTATCAGATTGTGAAAGCTGCTGTGTACCCTTTGCTTAAGATTAAGTGTTATTTATCACCTGTTTTGTCTTGCTTTTGAAGTTTAGTTTTCCCTTTATAACTTTGAGGTTTGGATACTGAATATTTACTTTGCTTTTGCTTATTTTTTAGTGTTTTCCTGCATTTTTATATTTCCCTTGTTTAGAGCCAATAACTTTCATAATTAAATACAGTGGAACCTCGGTTCACGAACGTCTCGATACAAGTACAACTCGGTTCACGGCCAAAAAGTTCACCAAACTTTTGCCTCGGTTCACGACCACACACTTGGTATACGAACAAGCCAGTTTCCCTTTCGGTTTGTGCACACCGATGAATTCCGCACATGTTGCATTGTTCTTAGTCAGACGTGTCTGCCTGCCTGCACGCGTGTGCCGATTACTGTATTTAAGCACGTGTTGAGCCGCTCCCTGTTCATTGTTCTCAGTCAGACGTGCGTGCTTTACCTGTGATCTCTTTGTGCTCTACAGTATGTCGTGTGCTTTTGCAGTTAACCATGGCTTCTAAGCAAGTGAAGAGTGGTGAGAAGAAAGTTTTGCAGAAAATTGAAATCGAAGTAAAGAAAGAAATTATTGAAAAGTATGAGCGTGGTGTTCGTGTTACTGATCTTGCCGCCGAGTACAAGAAGTCAAAATCTACGATTTCGACTATTCTAAAGAAGAAACAATCTATTAAAGCAGCTGATGTTGCAAAAGGAGTTACAGCGTTAACCAGGCAGAGGCCTCAAGTGTAAAAGGTGTTTACCAGTTTACGCATTTACCAATTTGAGAACCCTCGTGCTTTCAAGCAGTACAATGTAAACAAAGCCAGACTGCCAGTAATGTGGAGGGCAAACACGACGGGTTGGGTCACAAGGACTGTGTTTTTGGAATGGCTGCATGAGGCTTTCGCTCCCACCAGCTAAACAGCTAAAAACACCAGAAACCCAAGAAATCGCAAGAGAGAAAACACCTGAAGGAAAACATCCCTCCATCGCGGAGCCAGACTCTCCCTCAAAACTGTAACCTCCTCTCCACCCAGTTCCTCCTCACTTCATGCCAGAACTTGACTCATGCAAGGTTAGTTTTCTTGGCGGTTTATAGTTTTTGTATTACGGATTTTTCAAAAGTTAATTTTTCAGTTCATAGCATGAACTGTTGCAATGTTACTTTTCTCTTTTTTCAAATGTTCGTTTTTTTTCCCTGTGCTTAAAACTCATTAAAAAAGTGTTTACATGGAGTGGTTCGTAGCGTGATTTGTTGCAATGTTACTTTTCTTGGTGGTTTATTAAATTACAGATTTTTCAAATGTTCCTTTTTTTCCCTGGTCTTAAAACTCATTTTAAAAAAAGTGTTTACAGCGATCGGGCTGTAAGTCTATTAGCGTGAACTCCTGCAATGTTACTTTTTTGGCTGCTTGTGGTTGGTTTTTAAATTAAAGTTTGGATTTGTTCAAATCTTCCTCTCTGTTCTGAGAGAAAGAAAGAGAGAGAGAGAGAGAGAGAGCGAGCGTGTGCTGCTGAGAGAGAGGGGGAGGGTGCGTGCTGCTGAGAGAGAGAGAGATTGCGAGCCTGCTCATGCAGCTAAGCAGAGAGCCTGGGTGTTGTGTGTCAGTGTTATTCAATGTTTTTACATTACTTTACTGTTACACTGTGCATTCTATGGTGTAATTAACTATATTTGTGCTTAATCTTTAAAAAAAAATATATTTACATACAGTTCGTACTGTCTGGAACGGATTAATTGTATTTACATACAATCCTGTATGGGAAATTGCTTCGGTTCACGACCAACTCGGTTTACGACCAGAGTTTTGGAACGAATTATGGTTGTGAACTGAGGTTCCACTGTATTAATTTTTTCTTAATTCCTTGTTTAGTCATTGTTTTGATTCTTCTACATGTACTAAAAAGTGGCAGTAGATATTGCAAACTTCAGAAAATAATGTTAAAATCCTCAAAGATACTTGCAGAAAACAAGAAGTTATTATATATGCATATTATATTGCAAAGTGTCAGGATCCTCAGCCTTTTGCTGGTGTTAGTGCACCATTTTGTGTATTTCTATTACACGTCTGGTTTTGTTTGCTGGAACTCTCTCACTGTTTCTAAGGATCGAAGATAGCTGATTAGGACTAATGATGTGATTTGGCATGATTGCATTGGGGGACATGTGATCATTAGCGGTGGCTATCTGGGCTTGATTGCCATTTTGGAACACTGCAAAAGGTTATAAATGATTCAGTTCATTGTTAAATATTGGTACTAAAACAAAGGCTGATCCAGATGTTTGGTCATTCTGTTTATTTTGGTGATCCTGATATCTTCTATTGCTTTTTGAAAAAGTGTCAGTTGGTTTTTAATTTACATCACACCTCTGCTCTTACTGATAAAGCATGCAATACTTTTATAGTTTTTCTGATAGGTAAACCACTGATATAGGCAACAGTAGTTCTTGATGGCTGTCACAGCTACATTGAATTCTGTTCTAAATTCTTCTGTGAATTTCATCCTGTTTTTGATGCCCTCAAAAGAAAAGCCATTCTGACAGGTCTTTGTTTGAGATGGAGACCAAGTAGTTACTTGTTGGGCAACTACTGTATATTGGTTTTGATTTTGAAATCTGGAACTCATTAGAATGACACTGTTGTCTCTCTTCTGCCAAAACGGTGGAAAATGTGAGGCCACAAAGGTCATAAAAAAGGACAATAATTTGTATATCAAGAGCAACCAGAGGTCAAATCTGGAAAAGTCAAAAGATCATTTTTAAAAAACTACATTAAGAAACAGATGGAAAAATTCCTAGCTACCCAGGGAAATTTTTAAATTGCTACTGGTAGTATTCCACCATCTTATATAAGCAGGGAGTGATGAAACTATATATCACAATCATAACAAAGCTGTCCTATTTAAGGTTTGAAATGCAAACGTACCCATTGCAATTTGTCAGTTGACAAAGGTGGAGAGGTTGCAATTGGAAACAGGGTGTGAACATCAACCTACTAATACAAAAATCTCAGTATAGTTGTGTGATAAAAGAGAAATCTGTTATGAAATTGATTGGTTACAGTAGAAACTGAGGATAATCCTGAGAAGGTTTTGCTACACAACAAAATCTCACAATCCAAAACAATACCTTGATTTCTTGGTGCATAGTTCCGTACCAGACATATCTTTCATATGTTCTTCAGTCTGTGTTATTGCCAGACATAAGGGAAGAAGGAGCCTAAGCCAAGACCTTGTAAACTTTTAAGCCATCTCCTTGTAAATTTGGGGCAACAAAGTTTATTCATCGGGGTATCTTGATACCTGTCAGCCGCTAAATATTTAACAACTAGATTATTAGAACACTGTTTGATGGCTACTACTAACAACTATTATGAAGCATTATGTTCTCTGAGGTTGTTCTCTCAGGCTTAAATATTTATAAAAAAAATCAAATCTGCTAAAAACAATATCCACCTGGCCTGCCCAATGGTGCCACTTCTCTAAGGTTAATTTTATCAAAGTTTTTGATTTACCCACACTGTAATTTTGTTCTAGGAGGTATAGTTTTTTAAAATAAAAGGCACAGGGTTGACACTTCTTTGAATATAGATATTATTGAGACAATATGACTTTTCTCTGATACCAAAGGCACAAAGATTCTTTAAGCAGTGGTACCGTTTAGAATTTTAGAATTATTTTTTTTTATAAATTTTATTAACTTTGTTAAATCATTCCATACAAATCAATCAATTTTTACAAAAAGTAGAATTGAGAACAAGTTGACCCCCACCCCTGAGAGAGAGAGCAAGGTCAACGGAGTAAAATTTAAGGCTTGTAAACATACCTAAATTGATAAGTTTGATAAGCCAATAGAGATGAATGGAGAAGAAAAAGAAATACAGAAATAATTGCTTCCTCTGTGCTTTAAGAGCTTATTTTAAAATATTACTGATTAGATCCTGCCATGTTTTGAAAAAAATTTGTACAGATCCTCTAACTGAGTATTTGATTTTTTCCAATTTCAAATAATATAAAATATCGGTTTCCTACTGACTTAAAAAAAGAGAGTTTGGATTTTTCCAGTTTAGCAGAATAAGTCTGCGTGCCAAAAGTGTAGTGAATACAATCACAGTTTGTTTGTCCTTCTCCACTTTAAACCCATCTGGAAGAACCCCAAACACAGCTGTTAATGGGTTAGGAGGGATTGTGAGACCAAGGCTGTCTGAAAGGTAATTAAAAATTTTGGTCCAGAATGATGTTAATTTGGGGCAGGCCCAGAACATGTGACCCAGTGAAGCTGGGACTTGATTGCAGCGTTTGCAAGTTGGATCTTGCCCTGGAAACATTTTGGAGAGTTTTAGACGAGACAGATGTGCTCGATGTATAATTTTGAGTTGAACAATTGTATGTTTTGCGCATATGGAGTTCGAGTAAATTCTCTGCATCGATACTTTCCATTCCTTTTCTGATATGTTAATTGTGAGATCTTTTTCCCAGTGTCCTCTTGGATTTTTGAAAGGGAGGGATTGTAAAATGATTTTATATATTGCAGAGATGGTGTCTGAGTTCTTGAAATTGAACAATATTTTTTCCAGCATGGATGAGGGTGCAAGATGAGGAAAATCAGGAAGGTTCTGTTTAACAAAGTTCATAATTTGAAGATAGTGAAAGAAATGTGTAGCTGGAATGTTAAATTTGGAATGTAATTGTTCATAGGATGCAAAGGCATTGTCTATATAAAGATCTCTAAGTAAGTTAATCCTACATTTTTTCCAGATATTAAAAACTGCATATGTTTGCGAAGGTTGAAAGAGGTGATTCTCTTGCAGAGGTGCCACAGATAAAAGCTTCTGTATCTTAAAATGATTTCTACTTTGGTTCCATATTCTAAGTGAGTGAAGCACAATTGGGTTATTAGTATATTGCCGATAACTTGTATTTATTGGGGCACAGAGCAGGGAATATAAAGAAGTACTGCAGGATTTTATTTCTATTGCGGACCAAGCCTGTGTTTGTTCTTCTATTTGTGTCCAGGTTTTTATAGCTTGTATGCTTGCTGCCCAGTAATAAAACTGGAAGTTTTATGCCACCTTCTGCCTTTTGTCTTTTTAGGGTCGCTCTTTGGATACGTTATGGATATGTTTTGAGGTCCAAATAAATGAGGTTATTGTTGAATCTAATTGCTTAAAAATGATTTATTGATGTATATTGGAATGTTTTGAAATAAAAAGGAGCTTAGGAAGAATATTCATCTTAACAGTGTTAATTCTTCCAGCTAGAGTAAGATGAAGGGTTGACCATCTATGCAAGTCTTGCTTAATTTTTTCCATGCAGATTGTGAAATTTTGTTGATAAAGAGCTTTATGTTTACTTGTGATGTTTACCCCTAGGTATTTAAACTGTTCTGCAATGATAAAAGGAAGGGTATCTAATTTAATATTATATGCTTGAGAATTCACTGGAAAGAGTATACTTTTATTCAGATTAATTCTGAGACCAGAGATCTTTTGAAATTCTGTGAGTGCTGTTAACACTGTAGGAAAAGAATTTTGTTGGTCTGATATATACAGTACCATATCATATGCATATAAAGAAATTTTCTGTTCCAGTCCTTCTCTGATAATCCCCTTTATCTGAGCAGTATTTCGAAAGTGTATTGCCAGTGGTTCAATGGTGATTGCAAACAGTAGCAGTGACAATGGGCATCCTTGTCTGGTACCACGTTCTAGTTTAAAGTAGTCTGAACAAATGTTGATACAAACTGAAGCTTCTGTATTGGTATACAGTAATTTGATCCATGCACAAATATTCGGGCCAAACACAAATTTCTCCAATGTAGTAAAAAGGTATTTACATTCAATCATGTCAAATGCTTTTTCTGCATCCAATGATAATAATATTTCTGGGTGTTTGATTTAGTTGGTGAGTATATTACATTAAACAGGCGTCGAAGATTTGAAGATAAGTGTCGGCCCTTGATAAATCCAGTTTGATCTTGTGATATTACCGAAGGGAGCACTTTCTCCATCCTTCTAGCTATGATTTTTGAGAGTATTTTAACATCATTATTCAAAAGTGAAATTGGTCTGTATGATGCACATTGTAATAAGTCCTTATTTTGTTTTGGAAAAACAGTGATTAATGCTTGGCGAAAAGTTTGAGGAGGAGTCTGCAGGGTAGCATTCAGGGCCTGCTGCTTTCCTGCCTTGAAGTGACTTTATAGCATCTAGTAATTCTATAGCGCCAGAGGTTTATTGAGTTCCTCTGCACTAAAAGTGTCTATTTGTGGTATCTGTAATGTATCCAGAAATACATTAGATTGTGTATTGTCTTCTTTAAACTCAGAATATAAGAATTTATAGTAGTCTCTGAATGTGTGCATTATATTTTTGTGGTTGATGATTTTGTCTCCATGTTGGTGATTACTGGGATTGCGTTGCGGACTTCTTGCTTGTGAATTTGTTGAGCTAAAAGCTTATTAGCTTTCTCTCCATGTTCATAGTAATGATGTCTGGATTTATAAATTAGTTGTTCAGTTTCTTTAGTTGTCAAGAGGTTTAGTTCTGAATGCAGAGCCTGCCTTTTCCTATGTAGAGCCTCGCTTGGAAGCCTGGCATGTTCTTCATCTATTCTGTAATTTCGCTTTTTAGCTCTGCTACTTTCTTGGTTTCTAATTTATTTCTGTGGGAGAGATATGAGATAATCTGTCCTCTTAAGAAGGCCTTGAGAGTTTCCCAGAGTATTCCTGCAGAAATCTCTGAGGATGAATTTGTCTCTAGGAAGAAACTGATTTGTTTGGATATAAATTCTACACAATTCTCGTCTGCTAATAGAAGCGGGTTGAGACACCATCTGCGAGGTGAGTGTGTGGGGCTTAGTAACTTTAGCTCCAAGATCAGAGGTGCATGGTCAGAAATAACAATAGCATTGTATTTGCAAGATTTAATCAAAGGCAAGAAATTATTATCTATAAAGAAATAATCAATTCTTGAGTAGCAATGATGTACTGGTGAGTAGAAAGAATATGTTCTTGCATTTGGGTTTAAAAACCTCCAGGGGTCTGATAAGTTGTGATCAGTTATAAACTTTGTAATTATCTTTGCAGTGTTAGATGTCCCCCCGTGGTAGCAGTCCTATCTAAGAGTGGATTTAAAACACAATTAAAGTCCCCAGCCATTATAATTTTATGAGTGTTCAAATTGGGAATGGATGCAAATAAATTTTGTATAAATTCCTTATCATCAACATTAGGTGCATAAGCATTTATCAAAATCATTTTACAGTTAGATAAGTCTCCCATGACCATCACATATCTCCCTTCAGGATCCAATACTACATCTGATGCTACAAATGAGACTGTTCTATGTATGAGAATTCCAACACCTCTAGTTTTCTTTGTAAAGCTAGAATGGAACATTTGGCCAGTCCAGTCCTTTTGCAGCTGGAACTGATCCTTGCTTAGTAAGTGGGTCTCCTGTAAAAATACTATTTTAGCGTTTAAACCTGTTAGGTGAGAGAGTACTTTCTTTCTCTTTAATTCGTGATTCAGGCCTTTAACATTCCAGCTCACGAAGTTAACTGTCCCATCATGGAGACATTGATTCTGAATTTTTGATGTCATTTTATAGTCTTAACTGGAAGTGAGACAGCTTCAGCCTTAATTTCCTATTTCCCCAAGAGTTATTGCCATGCAGCCTATTATTACGTTGGTAGTTATAATTATAAAGATTAAAAGGATAGATTAGGTATAGATATAGCCTGCTCTCTTTCTCTCCCCTTTAAACCCCACCCTCCCATTTTGCCTCCCCACGTGAGGCTAGACCCCACTTCACATAGTCCCGGTCCTCTGACATACCCAGAGACAGAGCACGTCCAAAGCAAAACAAGCCCCTACGCAGCGGCGTTTTAGGATTAAAAAATAGAGAAATCTATTACCAATATAGTCTAAATACTATATGCCTATAATGTAATCATTAACAAACTATGAACTTAAAATATATATAATCTTCAGCAATCTTAATGTATTAAGATAATACACCCGGATAATAATAATGGTGTTAGAAAGTGGTCCAGAATAAGCATAATAAGTCTTAATACAATAATAGCAATAAAAATAAACCAAGGGTATGATGTTGAACAGTCTCGTTTAGGGTGGAGAAAAAATAATTAGATTAAAAAAAAAATTAAGCACAAACGTCTATAACTGTAATTAAAACATACACAGATAGCGTCCGAGTAATAATGAGGATATATAATGATAAAAACCTGTATATTAACAAATAGATCACAGTAGATTATCCTTGCCATATCAAGAACGGCTATGACTCACTATTATGTTTCAGAATAGTGCCGGGATCAGCTTTCTTAATTCCTTTTCTGCTTCTTACTTGCTAGAGAAGACATAGAATTGACCATGCAATTCCACTTTCAGTTTGGCAGGATACAAGAGGCTGTATTTGATATTGGCTTGCCGTAACCACTGTTTAATGTTGTAGAAGGCTGCGAGTTTAGTAGCTGTTGCTGGAGAGAAATCAGGGAAGATACGAATGTGGTTATTTTCATATATAATCTCTTGCTTGTGTCTGAGGAGTGCCATCACCTCTAGCTTAAATAATAATCTCTCAAAGCGAATAATAAAAGATCTAGGTCTAACGGTATTTGATCCATGTACGCGATAAGCCGCTGCTATCTCAGAATCTGCTTTAAAGTCCTCTCCAATTATTTTAGAAAATAGTTCGGCTGTGAATTTCACTGGGTTTGGACTTTCTCGATTCTCGGGCAGACCTTCAATTCTGATATTACTCCTTCTGCTTCCTTCTTCCAAAGCAGCAAGTCTGTCTCCGAGTTTTTTGCATTCGGAGCTGACGGTTGTTGCTTTTTCTTCAGCACTGGCAGCTAAATTTTCGGCTGTTTCAATCCGAGTCGTGAATGTCTCCTTGACATCTTCCAGTTGATCAGCAAGTGTGCTCAGTTTAAACGAGGTTTCCTGAATGTGCTCTTCATATTTATCCAGCACCTGTCACAGCTCCCGTTGCAGCTCCAGTCGCAGCTTCTCATTTGCCTTTTCCCTTGCCATCTCATTTGCCTTCTCGCTTTTCTTTATATCTTTCTTTATCTCTTGCATGAGCTCTGCAATCATCACCTTCAGTTCAGACAGATCAATTCTGCTTTCGTGCACCGTAGGTGAGGCGGCACGCTCTATTGTAGCCAGTGTTCCTGGCTCACGTGGAGTAGTTGAAACCGCGGACTGCAAGGCCTTTTCCAGTTTCAGGCAATCTTCTCCAATCAGCGAGCTATCGAGACCTGCTTCACTCACGCTCGTACATTCGCTCTCCATTTCGCTCTCAGCTGGAGACGATGTGGCGGACCGTGGTCCTGAGGAGTCTGGGCCTTCGCCCATCTGATCTAGGTCAGTCTCTGAAAGGCCCTACCTTGAACTTGGGCTTGCCGATCTTAGTTTGGATGTAGCTTTAGGTTTCGTTTTTTTTTAACCCTCTTTCTTGTTGGCCATGTTTATACATGCTTGCATATACTGTAGTAGTGCCCCTCAGGCTGGATAAATACAGGATATCTCAGGATAATAAGCAATAGTATAATAAAATAACACCGCTGCTAGCGGAGCTCTGCTTCAGACGTCCATCTCTCACAATGGATGAGGCCAACCGGTACCAATTAGAATTTAAAGCAAACCAGACCATCACTCCATCACACAATGCTTGTATACACTTAATTTATAAATTGCATTTAAACTAACTGTATATGAAAGATAGTTCAGAATTATTTAAAAAACACACACATACACATACACAAATGACTTTTTGTCTTTTACATGGACATGTAAATCTAAGTATGTGATTTGAACAAATCCTCAAAATGCAGTGGACAGTGGAGCGGTCCACTGTTTTAAGAAAATAATATGTTATTTTTTTAATTCACTCTGCCAACTAAAGTAATCATGAGCAAATTGTAGCATATACAGTACACTTTAAAACCATCCAGTAAGCATGCAGCTGTGTCTGTTTTGTTTTTGGGTGCACATTGTTTTGAGATGACCCTTCAGCAACTGGCATATTGTTAACATTGTCACAGATGACTATACATTTGAAGTTTACGTTTCACTGTTTCTTGGCAATGGACTGGCAACCTATCCAGGTTTGTTTCTGCCATCTGCCTCATAGTACTAGAATAGGTTCTGGTCCTCATGGCCATGAATTGGTAATATTATCTTATTGTGATGAATATTATCTTATTCTGCTTTGTTTTAAAAAAACGTGTGTTACCTGCTCAACTATTTTTGAAGTTGATGGAGTTAACTGGAAAACTCACTGCAGTAGATTGTCTTAATCTAATTAGTTCTTGCTTCATAAGTCTTCAGAATATTGTTTCCTGGCCCAGCTGTGCTTCTCTGACACCATGTATTGAAAAATGGTGATACGACTTTGTTTTGCTGGAATGTGCTTTTCAGAAGTCTCTTGAATGTAATGAAAAATGCAGAGACTGTGAAAATTAAAGTCCCTTGTACTTTCATGGGAGTTGGATTTTTTTCATTATCTGTGTAGAGTCTTGAACTGGACAAAGTAGGTACAAAAGATGAATGGTTTCCTGTTATAAATGTACATAATTTGTATGTGCACAGTTTAGTTCATATATAATGTCAACATTGCCTAAGTATATTTTTATAAAATATGTTATAAATGTATTAATTTGTAATTGCTTAACAAATTTACTTTCTGCTCGCAGCACCTCTTTGCCTCTGATGCAATACAGATGTTCTGAATTATGTGTATTTTACAGCTCTGTAGATGTACATGTGCATCTGATGGAAGAAAATATGCTGAGCACATATCTATGACATGAGGCCCAGGACAGGATTCACACGGGGAAGATGTGTAAGGTGCACTCACACACAAACTCACTCATAAAACAAAAACACAAACACTGTGACCAAACTGGACATTAAATGTGGCCCATGTCAAAGTCATATCTGTAAAACTATATGCAATGATTTCTGTTTCTGTATTGACCACAAAATTTCTTTCTATTTGTCCCTAGGAAACAAAAGCACACACATAGGCAAAGTTTCCAGTTGTATTGAAGTAATATATGTGTAAAATAATATATTTGTGAAATAATGCAATTGCATTTTTTATTTTTCACTTGCAGAAATAAGCCTTCATCACATAAGGAAAATAACCTTTTAAAATGAAATGTTATTATATTGGCGAGATGGATTATTGACTTTAATAATTTAAATGGCTAACCAAGTAATGAAATCCAAGCCATCAGGGAGCACAGAAATGGAAATGAGGAGTCCAGAAGTGGTAAAAACTTGGAGATACTTTAAATAAAAATGTGTGATAAAATTAGAAACAAGAGTCGAAAATTGAAGTCAAAATAACATAGCACAGGAGGTCTGTTTATAAGTAAATAATCCTATCCATAATTATATTTTTTGCAAAAAAATTTTTTATTTATTTTTATTTTATTGATTTTATTAAAATCACACAACGTTCCATACAAATAAATACATTTTTACAAAAATAGGATCGAAAAATAAATCCACATTTTTATTTGATATTTTATTAATCAAAAAATTTGGTAGTTGATGTGCACCACCATATTGGTTATTTTTTGTACTGTAACATCAAAAGTAACAAAAGCATTGAGTCACATACTTGGCAACAACACTTCACTTCAAGAATATGGTCACAGCCATAAAAATACTGTTATAAATTTGTGGCAGCTTCATAAAAAATATTACTCAAAATATCATTATGATAAGAAAAATATGATGATAAATTAAAATAATAAAAAGTAATATAAACAAAACAAAGTAATAAAATATAATGCAAGGGTACAGTAATATTTCTAAAAACATGATCACGACAGCTGTAAAATATTACATAATAAGAATGTGCAAATTCTCCTTCTTGTTGGTAGTTCTTGCAAAATAAATGCAAATCAAGAGTTGCATACTGTTCAGAGCGTCAACTTGGTATCCAACCATTAATGGGAAATGATGTCACTCTGAGAACTCTAAAGTGATAGGTCAAGAAAGAGAAATATCAATGAGTCATTTCAAAAACCAGGAATAAACAAGTAGTTATAGTAGAAGATGAAACTAATGTTTGCTCCAAGGTACAGAGTCTTGTACTGCATGATGCCTTCCAAGTGCAAAGAGAAGGAGGAATGAGTTCCTGACTCTAGAGTGGTGTGGTGGTTCCAGCTCTCACTGTCCATGATGGAGCAAATAATATGTTAAGATCTTCTTGGATTTGTTGCCAGTGCTACATGTGGCTCATATATTGATGTAGTATAGAAGGAAAAGTTTTCTTAGGGCTACATCTAAAACAAATCAGATTTTTGAAACAGCGCTAGCCCAGTCAATATGCTTTTAGTTCCCTGGATCCTATTTTTCTGTTTGGGCCTACTTAAAATCATTTTGTAATACAGATTAATAGTAGCAACTGCTGTTCATATATGGAAAGACTTACTGGAAGTTTAAGCAGCAATAGAGCTGTAGACAAACATGTTAAATGGAGCACTGGCACATGCATTGTGATGCCTGGGTTGCATGCAATTGGCATACTGCTTTTTAACCTGGTACATTAGTAATCATGTACTGAGAATAGCATGGGCAAAAGGGACACATAACAGCAGAGGTAAGTGCAAAATCTGCAAAGTGCTTATATTAATCCAATGTGGCGCAGTACTTCATCAAATAAATAAATAATCCCCAAAAAATTGTTTCTTTTAGTGGAGGTTAAAATGGCATAAATACATACATCCAAACAAGTTAAAATTGAAGATTAAAGACACTGCCAGAATTGTATCCTCTAAGATCCCGCACATGCTGCTGTGTTTCCTTCTAAAACCAGCGTCTTCTCTGCTCACCTATTACAGTCTCCTCAGTGAGGGGAAACATCTTCTGACAGACACAGTCATCTCTTACATCCAGTACGTGTCCCTGACGAAATCCATCAGCAACTGCTGCTGCTTTCTTCTGCTGCCATCCCTTAGCATCTGCGGTAATCTCTCAGTATGGTTGATTGCTCCTACTTCTCTGGATGCTCAGCAGGAGTGACCCTACACCAAAGCATCAATGATCATCTTGGATCTATATATCTAACCTCCAGCCTTCTCCCCAAAGCAGCACCAGCTGGGCCATGATCCTGTCTTTTCTTCTTTTCTTTTCCTTTCCATTTACCCTCCAGTTTCTTTTTCATTCAAACTTTCTTTCCTGTCTATCTTCCTTGGGCTGTTTTATATAAATGTGGTTGTACATGCATTGATTACGAACCCCAGAGCACTAAAGAGGAAACCATCTGGGCTAACCGCATCTGCTTATAAATGGGCGATTAGCTAATTTCCTCATCAACACTTTGGGTCTGCTCAGCCATGCTATCACACGCACCTATGCTCCACCACAAGTCTGAATGCACTATTTTTACTAAAAACATGCACACTGCCGTGCACCCCTAATCCCACTGCGCAGAGACACGTTGAAGCAACGTCTTTTCCACGTCATTTTTGCACGTACCATTTTGGTCCTATGAAGGTGCAGATAGTGATGCCATATGACGTCTTTTTTTCGATGTCTTCCGAACATCAAGTATTGACGTCCCCAGGACCTCCAGATAAGGGCTAATTCTAGTTGAAATGAGGTCGTTGTGAGGTCCAAATGTGGATGTTTGGATTAGAATTAGCATAGCATGTTATGCTAATTCTAATAAAAATGTTATCTCGACATAAAATTTAAACATATTTAAACTCATTTAAGACATTGTTTTTACAGGTCTACACTTTCTATTCTCTGTACACTGTAGTTCCATTTCAGAAGGTGGCATACTGTAGTTCCAGAAGGTAGAGGAACTGTTTACTGTACCAGTTTATTTTCCTGTAGCTTCGTTTGGCTCAGCAGCCGATTTGAACTGGAAATGCTCTACACTTTTGTATTCATTTTGTATGCATTTCCAGTCATCATATTCTTATTCAAATAAGAAAAAAAATCACAATTCACTCATCACACATTTCTTTCCTTTTTTATTAATTCCATCCACCATATTGAATACAAAAAAAAAATTAAAAAATTAATCAGTCATGATCGATGAGAGTTGAGAGATAAGTGTGTCCACTCGACCTCCACATCTTTGCGGTGCATGCTTTAAATGCTCTGAAGCACACATCCTTATAAAGCCCTCTGTGGCTGCCGGGTCAAATTTCATGACTCCATCTGCACGAGTAGAAAAAGACAAGTGATTAGAATTATGAAGGTAATCGCAGTCATACACCAAGTCCCCATTTTGAAAGCAAAAATAGGTTGCCTATGCATCCACTACCAATACTGGATAAATACAAAACCATGTCTGCAAATGTTAAAGATAGTCACAGCTAGTAGACATTAGGTGGAAATCAAGTTATAAATCAAATTATTACAGGTTGGCAAGGGCTAATGTTCTTGCCTTAGCCAACATGAAATATGGCCTTACCTTGTATTGCTCTATAAACCTTTGTGTTCTCCAAAGGTTTCTTGCCCTTTTTCTCCTTCCCTTTCATATTAAACCCCACCATCAGGGCATTACTGAAGAGCCTAAAAAAAAAAAAAAGACATTTCTAAATCAATGTGAATGATATACATAGGAACAACATCAATGTAGTATAAAGGCTTTATGACATGTGATCAGTGTACCCTAGGTTGGCCCCCTCTTTTCAGAACAGCTGGTGCTGGTCTATAAGACCACAATGCATTGTGAATTTATAATTTCACTTAATTTTTATCTATTATGACATACTCAGACATTGTTTTATGCAAACAGAAATTGATGTTATAATGGCAGTCAATGGTGCAAAAAATGTCTGCAGGGTAAAAGATGGAACTTTTTCTTCTACGGTATATTATAGTCCTATTATTAGATCCAAGATTCAAAATTTCATAAAAAACTGAAATTCAAAAAATTTATCAAGGGGCGCACAAGGGTTAAGCAAGAAAAAAGGCAAATGAAAACATGTACTGTAGGCTGGTCCACACCCAGAATAAAAAAGTTCAAGCAGAGCACCCGCCCACCCACAATTCATACTGTATGTAGAAACATACCGGTCAAGGACTTTGTGGACACAGTCCTTGGTGTTCTTCCCTCCAATACGTGCAATTTGCAGCACCTGTTGGAATAAGTCCGTTATAAAGTTGACTGACACTCCTCAGATGAACCGAACAGTTTTGCACTGTATTGTATTGTGTTATGCAAGACTCCATTATTTTCAGACTTCAATCAATCAATCAACATATATTTATATAGCACATATTCATACAAAAAAATAAAGACTTGTAAAATCTACCAGGGTATCAAAAGCTTGCGCATCACAGAGGCGTTGCTCCTCTGCCTCAAAATCCTCCATAGTCTCCATCCTCAAAATGTGCACGGCTGAAGAGGCAGGTTCTGCTTTTTTGTACTGATCGCGCAGGTCAAACAGCAGGGTTAAGACCTTTTTCTGAAACAATGAAATACATTTATTGATTACTATGATTACCTTAGAAGAGCAAGGCTAGCTAGCTGGTTCAAAATTATTTTTGTAATCAGTTTCAGTGTTTATCAATACAGTAGATAGTGTTGGAGAAAGAAAAAAGTTCAAACAAATGTTATAATATAACATGATTGAAACCACCCTACAATTGATGGTAGAAAAACAAGCCACTGCTATAACTGAAAAGCAGTTTGTGTAGACTGAGAGAACAGTAGACAAAGAGAGAAAGTTGTAGTATTAAGTCTCTCTCTCGCTCATCTCACACTGCCAATAGATCAAATACTTACCATCCGTAGGAAATGGGAATGTCCATTTTAGATCTGTCATTGCATCTGCACCACAGAAAGTTTAATTTAGAAATTACCAAATGACAAACTTTAACAGATTCGGACAGGATTAGAAGAGAAATAATATTAAATAACGTAATTAAAACAATTACAGGTTCATCAGTACGACTAACTGAATTGCAAAGTGTTTTGATGAAATTGCAGCCTTTGGACAACTCGCCATGCCTTGGCCTGTCATGGGGGGGCTGGTAAGATCACTGTGCCGGGATCTTTCATCACATCGGTAGGCATCAGTACGGTGTGACCCGTCATGCCTGTCCGTGTGCCTCGAACCACTGTGCTGTGACCTGGACCTGTCCGTGTGCCTCGAACCACTGTACCGAGACCTGGACCTGTCCGTGTGCCTTGAACCACTGTGCCGTGACCTGGACTGTGTCTGGATCCTCTGCTGGACCTACCTCTGGACCTAGTACCATTTAAATTTATTTTAAATCACTTGGACATAATACCATAACACGGAAACAGACTAACACCTACTGGTTGGCGAACAAAATGTGCTGGAGACCAACCAGTAAAAGCCAGCCAATACCGTGCCTTATCCTGTTTCTTTACCTAGAGCGATAGCCATCCATGGGACAACCTCCTGCTGCATGTCGAGATCCTGAAAAACCACAAAGAATGTTCTTACACAAAGATGATAAAATTAAAAAAGTGACTGTTTAAAATGAGATGAGATGAATTCTCACTAGGTGTCGACAGATCTCCACGCCGAGGTGCTGTGCTTGCAGTTTGAGGGCCTGAAAACAAAGAAAGACAAATAATATTCAAAGGTGCAAAATTATTGAAATGAAACAAAAAGATGACCTTTAGCTGTGATGGACACTTGGGCTGAATCACATTTCTACCCTTAAGCCCTCTTTTTAGCCCTTCCCTGTTATGCTCAATTCAGAAGCAGTGAGAAATTCACCATCTTGAATGGACTTTTAACTTTGTTCAATGGGATGGTTGATGCGAGAGGAGAAGTAAATACTCACAAGGAGTGGACATTTTGCTGCCCTGAGAACTGTCCGCACGGTCCTCAGACCTGGCTTCATCTTCAGAGGCTGAAACACATGAATCAGTGTGAATTATTTTCATTATAGAAAACCATTACCCATGATGTTCTCTTCATCTGAATCTGTCAATTCTGCAAAAAATGTTTATACACTTAAAAGTCTAAAATTTGAGGCCCAATGTGTTAGATTACAAATGTCATCTATCTATACATGCAAGAAACATCTTCCTGTGTGCGAGTGTCTGTGTGTGTTTTCCATGCATAATTCTCAAACCATCCATCTGACTGACCTTAGAATTGATACACATCTTGTTACTTGAGAGTGAGAAACATACAATTTCTTACAAAGCCCTCTGGAGTTCCTTTTTTAGTGCGGTTTCTTGTCAATTTAAATGGCACCTCATCATCGTTGTCCTCTGCCTGACTGGTCAGGTTGTAATTGTCACATTCACGATGACTGGCTACAATTCAACATTTAAAAAAAATATATATATATATATATATATATATATATATATATATATATATATAAACAATATTTTGACTTGGACATATATTTAAATTTATATTCATCATAAAACTTGCCTGAAGAAAATTTTATTTTGATTAAAGGGAACGTCATCCAGTCACCCTGGGGGTTAATTTTGTCCCTTAGAGCCCTGTCAGTTTTTGTGGCGCTCATACTACGTGGCCACCTAACTGTTCTGTTGTTCCTTTTGATCTAATTTTCAGGAACTACACCCTCCTCCTCTTGTTCACCCTCCTTCCAAACAGCCCTTGTGTACATGATCTGGAAAGGACAGCATATGCATGTTACTTGAAGTTTTTAACATTTTAATATAGCTTGTACGTTGAGTAGACCAGTGGTTCTCAAACTTTTTAATTTCTAAGACTCTCATGACTCTTAATGTACCCTTACAGTTCCATTGCATTTCATTTGTACAGACCTATAAGCTTCCAATTTAGAACCCAATTAAGGAATCCCGAGGGTCCCTTGAACCCATTTTGAGAACCACTGTAGTAGACAAAGCAAATCATAGGTGTAATGGCACAGAAAAGGACACAAACCTATTCAACAAATCACCAATTGTCATGTTAGAAGACAACTCAGAAACTAATATGCGATGATTCTCATTAGGAGTGATAAAGACCACTAGTGTCTAAATTAGAGGGTCGGCCTGGTTAGTGGATAAAGCAAGCGAGGTGAGGTTGAGAGGGGTTGGACATGTGCAGAAGAGGGATGAAGGCTACTTTGGGAGAAGCATGTTGTGGTAAGAGGTGAGAGGAAGGGAGAGAGGTTTATGATTGTGGTGAGAAAGAACAGTCAGGTGGCAATCACAGAGGAAGATGCAGAAAACAAACAGATGGAGACAAGTGATTGGCTGTGATGACCCCCACTGTGATGTAGCTAAAAGAACAAAAAAATTTGAACCTTTAGTGTTCCACACCATGGCGAAGCGGTATGAGGACAGAACCTCCAGTTCCTTGTGGGAGGCAGGCCACCTTCCGGAACAGATCCCTTTCATGCAGTAGTCCATTTTTCATCCTGACCTGACCTTTTCCTATGCACACTATATTCAGAAGTCCAGAGCTAAATGGTTGGTGAAATAATGGTGAAGTGTAACGCAGGTGCAGGATTTCACAAGCAAAGGTACCGTCTGCATTTTTCTGTTGAACAAAAGCAAATCTGTCGTTTCTCAAGAGAAAACAGTCCCTTTCTTTAACAGATGCAAACACTTCAGGGTGCATTTTGCTTACGTTCACTTCTGAATATTCCATTTCTGACAAACGCCTGAGGCCTCATGTATAACGCCGTGCGTAGAACTCGCACTATAACATGGCGTAAGCACAAAAGCCGAAATGTGTTTACGCCCAGAAAAATCCAGATGCAGGAATCTGTGCGTACTCCAACTTCCACGTCCTTCTGTTACATAAATCCCGATCAGCGTGAAAACTAACGCTCGTGCACGCCCATTATGTAACGCCCCAAATCCTCCCAGAATTACGCCTATTTGAATATGCAAATCAATATAAATCACCCTTAAGCGCAGCCTTCTGTGAAAAGACAATGGAAAAAGCACGGGGAAAATATAAGAATTTCAGAGAATACCAAGTGGAGGCAAAGGAAAAACATACTATTTGTTCAAATAAACCGTGGTATAATCAACAAAATGAAGTTGATCGAGTGACATAGCGTGTTGGAGAAACTTGAAAGCTCACATTTACAAAATCGCACAGTGCCGGAAATAAAAAGAAGTCACATATCAAAGTTGCCGTGAAAAGAAGAGTTGTAAGCCCACTGTCTGAGTGTCATATGAAAGTTTATTAGGGTACAGAGAAAAAAGGCAGACGGTGGGGAAAAAGCATGAAATGTCAACTTTAATCTCGAATTTTCCACTTTAATCACGTAGTTTATTTTGTCATTTAGTAGAACATTATAAACTTCATCTTAAAATCGTTTAATTAACCAGTTTCTCAAAATTACATCGTAATTAAAGTAGCACGTTAAATGCTTTGTTTTGTATTTGATCTTCTACTCGTATGTGATTTATGTGTGTGAATCACTACTTGCTTCTTAAACTGGCTCTCTTCCTCCAACTGGACACAGAGTCCATTACATTTGTGATATTACAGCTCTCTGAATAACTAAAATACTGAGATGTATACGTGATGTCATTTTCATGATGATAGGAGCTAAAGCACATTATTAAACATGTGTTTCATGAGCCTCGTGCTCATGACAAGCATTTATCTTTTGTCGAAATTTGTCGCTGCGTTTTTAGCTGTGTTATTTTCTCTTTCTGTTTTATATTCAATACTAGCAAAATACCCGCGCTTCGCAAGTAGTGTGTTAAAGAAGCAATGAAAAAGAAAAGGAAACATTTTGAAAATAACGTAACATGATTGTCAATGTAATTGTTTTGTCACTGTTGTGAGTGATGAGTGTTGCTGTCATATATATATATATATATATATATATATATATAAATATATATATATATATTACACACACACACATAAACATATATATATACATATCTATACATATACACATACATACATACACACACATATATACACACAAATACATATATATACATACACACACACATATATAAACACATATATACATATACATACATATCTACATATATACACACACAGCTATTTCAGATCAGTGCAATACGCTGCTTGTTAAAACGGATAACTTCCGCTCTTACGTGCAAGTCTGCGTGGATATTATGAACTATCGTATTTGTTCAAGTTCTATTTAAATTTTAAATAGAAGGAATTTTTATTTAGTCGACAGAAATATCTTTGGTAGGAATGGTAAAAACAGACAGGAATATTATTCTGAATAAATCAACTCAAACCTTAAACAACTTATAATATTTTGCTCTCCATAAAAATATATCCTGTCTAAATTATACAAGTTAGAAATAAAGTAAACGTTAAAAGAACAAACATTCACATTTCTTTACTCTTATGTAATTTTATATAAAAATAAACTTAGATTTTAAATATCCCAAAAGATTTTGCTCTCCATAAAAATATATCCTGTCAAAATTATACAAATTCAAATATGAACATGCTGCATAACAAAACCTAGAAATATAAATAAAATGTGTTCCTTTCAGCAATAACAAATCAAATCATTCAGTTGTCTTTGCTCATATGTCATTTTAGAGCTGGACGCCTGGCATCTTTTTTTGGCAACAAGTTCGTTTATGTTTGGTGTGAGGTTCTGTGTTGTGGAGATTCTCAGGATGGATTGCAGGTGCTCATCAGTGAGGCGACTCCTGTGTGCTGTTTTGTTAGTCTTTATCACTGAGAAGAGCTTCTCACACAGATATGTGCTACCAAACATGCACAAGGTTCGAGCCGCATGTAGACAGACTTTTTTTGTTCTTCAAAGTCACCAAAGCGCCGTGCAAACTCAGTGCGCTCAGTTTATCAGCAAAGTGCGTATTTGGGAACACCGTAGTGACGACTTGGTTCAACATTACTTGGCAACAGGGAAAGTGGGGCAAATTGCACTGGTGCATTTGTGTCTCCCATAAAAGCAGCTTCACTTGAAATCACTTTGTGATTGTGCACGGATTAAAACGTCCGCTGAAGTGTCAGATTCTTATTTAATTCTTCTGCTTTCTGTATCTTCTGCATTGCATTCAGGTTACCCTGATGTTTTGTCTCATAGTGCCGTCTTAGATTAAATTCTGTAATTACAGCCACATTAGCTCCACAAATGAGACACACGGGTTCAGTAAACATATACTCAGCCTCCCATCGGTTTTTAAAGGCTCTATTTTCAGAATCAACTTTTCTCTTCAGCATCGTGTGAGCTAGCTTCGCAATAACTTGCAGCATCATAAGCTAGACTTGATTAACGCGGTAAGTGTTCGCAAGGCAGCTGAAGCGCTGCATTATGGGATCTGTAGTTTATTGTGTTACCAGCGCTTCATATACCCGGGCCATTAATAACAATAATACAGTATATAAAATGAAATGCGGATGTGGCCCCGGCCCTTGAGTTTGACACATATGGACTAAATAGAACTTGAAAATATATATTTTTTTAAATGTGATCTCGCAATTCAGATAGAGTTGACGCTACAGCCTGCATGCCTCAATAAGTCATCCTCCCTCGCTCTTACTTTTTACCGTTCATCTAATGAATACACTGAGTATGGCTTTACCAAAACAATCATTGATGGCGAATAAAGTATCCATTATTCGAGTATGTAGATCGGGATATATATATACATATATATATACCCGTGTATCATAGCGAGAAGTAGTGTGTTAAAAAGCTAGAAAAGAAAAGGGAACATTTTAAAAATAACGTAACATGACTGTCAATATACAGTATTTGTTTTGTGAGTGTTACTGAGTGTTGCTGTCATCAAGAATTTGATTATCATTATTTCTTTCAATCAGGTTCGTATTTGTAGGATGTGTTGTGTTCAAGTTACATTCCGTGTTTGTCAATCGTTGTAAAGATGACAGGTTTCATTCATCGATTCGTTTCTTACTGCATCAATAAACAGCTCGTCTTCTTCTTTATCTGAGCCGTGACACACTGCATGCACAGGTTTTTTTTTTTACACTGTCTTCCTTTAGCGGGACATTAACTTTTGTATGTATCAGACGCTTCATATTTTTTGCTGCCTTTTCAATTGTGTAATTCGGTTTTTGTTCAGCTCTTTGGAACTGTTGCTTTTTATCTGTGCACTGCGTCAGTTCACGTGAGCTGCTTGGTGTACATGCATCGAAGTTTCCCAGCTGTGCTGGTGCCATCTCTTGCTATGTCCATGGCTGTATTTAATGTTACCTTAGTCCTGGCACTTAAAACTTTCTCTCGCAGTTTCGCTGAGTTTGTACCAAACACCACCCTGACCATCTCATCTTCCTCTGCATAAGCACAGTCCTGCCAAATTTCAGCCTTCCACCCACACGGGAAGTTGGAGAATTAGTGATGAGTGAGTGAGTGAGTGAGTGAGTGAGGGCTTTGCCTTTTATTAGTATAGATATATTGGCGTGGCCGCCCCAAGAGTCCTTGCTTTTCTTTCCCCAAGTAACCGTTCGCCATACAATCAGCTCTGTAATAGACGTTAAGCCATCTGTAAGCTTAGCGCCGATTCTTCAAAACGTTTAAAGAACATTGAAATATCTTCGTAGTACACGTTTAATTATTCTATCCTTCACGACACTCCCAGTGAAGAATATAGATTATTTAAATGAAGTTAAAGTTTTATGTGTATAATTTAACCAACATATTTTGCTGCATTTCACCTTAAAAATGATATCGTCATCATATGTAAATACGCGCTTTATAAAGTGGCCCAGGTTGTGAGATATTATAACTGTAGTGCAAGTTTACAGTGGGGTGATTGTACTTATAAGTACAAACCGTTCTACAAGGAGCAATTGATTGAGTGCATTTAAAGTTCTTGGGATTAAACTGTTTCTGAACCGCGAGGTCCGTACAGGAAAGGCTTTAAAACATTTTGCAGTGGCTGAGACAGCGTGTTCTTGATACTGTATACCGATAATTCTCTTTCCGATCAGTTGCTGCTGAGATTCACACTCAGATACAGTGATATAAATACTCCGAGTCGTGCAGTGAGAGTAATATGGAAAAAGATGATCCGCTGTGGCAACTCCTAACGGGAGGAGCTGAAAGAAGAAGAAGAAGAAGAAGGAGAAGTGAGAGTAACAACGCTAAAGCAGTTATGGTATTTTGAATACTATGGCTATTCTCTGGACCATTATATTGTTACAAGTTAATTACAATCAGATGCATTACACTAATAAACAATATGCGGTTAGTTTCTGTGTATTTATAAAGCCGCGTCATGAAAATAATGAGTAATCACACAAGAACAGTACCATTCCTTTGACGCTGGGTGCCGCCAGTTTGCAAAACCGAGCGGAGAACTTGCGTACGAAAAGGCATGAGGTACCGTGGAAAAGTGCGTGGCTTTACGCCAAGTGTAGGTTTTATACATCGCGATTTGAACGTGGAAAAGTTCTTACGCAACATTTCTGTGCGTACGCACCATTTATACATGAGGCCCCTGGTGACTTGTTCCAGGGGACTTCTCCCACTCCTCACATGTTTTTTAATTTGTTGCAGGTAGTTTTCGAAGGGAAAACAGGAAATGTCATTCAAGGAACAGTTGAAGTGGCTTGCATCTTCATGGAGATGAACTAGTCCATGTACGTTGTATACAGTAAAAGGTCTTGCCATACAGGTCAGCACAGCACATGACAAAGTGTTTGATTAGTTCATTAGCATATTGGAGATAGGCCTTGCGAATCCTATCATCTGACTCCAGCATTATTGACATGGCCACTGTCAGGGACAAGAAATGTATGTATCTATCAGATGACAACACAGTTTTCAATACCACAGGTCCTGTGTATAGCAAAAACTGCCTTAGTTCAGTTGCTTTCCACCTATCTATTTCATGTAAAACCCGCGGCTGCCGGGCAAATTCACTTGGCATCTTACCTATTAATGCAGTTAGTTTTTGGGAAATTGCATCCTTTTGCCTCACAGATAAACGACAGATTTTTGAGCCACGTGTCCAGTAAAGCAACAGGCATCTAACTACTCCCAAGCAGACCATATGCATATAATCTAGGACAAATGAGCTAACACAAGAAATTCCTGCATCAATGAAGGGACTGACATCAATTTGGTAGTTCCTGTACTCCACTCTGGAGAAACTGTCATCTGTTCGAGAAGTGCATTCCTGTTCACTGAAAACTATTCTTCCCTCAAAACGAGCACCTCTGATTAAACATCTTTCACAACTCTCATAGGAAGTATGATCCTTTATACATTTTAGATATGCCCTTGCTGGAGCATCACAGATCAGAGCATCAATACTGACAGAGTAAGTCTGGCCTTCATAAACTATACCATTGTCTTTGAGATGTTTGTACTCTGTCAAAAAGTCTTCAAGATACTCCTCGATTGAACTTGGCTTCTTCTGTCCACTAAACAGCTACAATAAATGGACCAAAATGGCCACACTTTGCCAGTATTGGCCAGAATTGGACATTACTACTTTTGAAAAGTGGTATGCCATCAATGTTTACACTGAGGTGCAAATCATTACTGTCCATCTGACTTAAATGACGACAGATCCCTTTTTCTAAGCCGTAGTACACGTACTGCCCACCACATTTAGGCTCTGTTGTATTAACTTGTGGTGTAGCAAGGAGTGTCCGGCAATCCAAAGGCAATAGGTGACCTTGTTTCCTTAATATGGGCAATAAACCATTAAGCGCTCTGTGCGTCAATTTGTGCTCCAAGGCTCACTGTCTCAGGTCATCTTCAAAGCTTCTGGTCACCTCAGCTTCATCATCTGGTTCCTTTTCTGAGTCAGCAGACCAATAGTCCACATCAGTGGCAAAGTCAAAACTATCTGATGTCACAGGGACGCTCTTACTGCTGAACCTATGTGGGGTACCAGGCACATTTTCACTGCTGCAACTACTCAGAGTCCCAGGCACACTGTCACTATTATTTTCAGTGCCCTGGTGTTCATCACTGTCAGAATAACGTAGAAGTAGATTGAGTTCTCTTTTCCGTTTTCGCCATCGTCTCATTCTCAGAGCCATCTGTAGATACAGATGTGAGTTTAAGTTTATAGTCTATAGTATATAGGACTATAGTTGTTAAAAAATTGATTGGCTATTCATTTACAAAACAAAACACTGGCCAATTACCGCAGCCAAGGAACGATGAATAAGTTCACAATTTCAAAGAAGACACACCTCGCAGCACCTGAGGGATAGGGAAAAAAATGGGTTAGACGCCTAAAAAAAAAAATTCAGAATCACGCCAAATGCTTGGTGTGTTGCCTAGGCCAATCAGAGTGGCGTTCAATTGGACTATGATGACGCGCTGCCTCAGCCAATCAGAGTGGCGTTTACGTGTTGGGATATGGGGAAAAATTGGTTAGACACCTTAAAAAAATTCATTTTAACTATGGCCAATGTTTCACTAATGTAAGCTAACAAAGAGGCAATGCAAAATGGCCCACAAAGCTAAAACAGCTAACACTTTTTTTTGTCTTTCTTCGCAAACAGATCATTACAAAGTCTCAATTAACAAACATAAGAGTAGAAGACAAAACAAAAAATAAGTAACACACAATATCCTAACAAAAATACAGCTCACACTTACAAATACATGAATAAACATACAATTAACTCAACTGACAGAACCTTCCACTTGTTGCAAGACAAACTGAGCAGAGCCGAGTGAACAAAGAAAACTTGCGTTCCAGACCCCCCCCCCGTATGTTTGTATGGTTATTTTTATATATTTTAAGCCCTTATAAACTCTCCCACCCTGTTAACATTATTAGATCCCTCTAGACATGAAATAACACCCTTTAGTCAAACGTTTAAACTGTGCTCCATGACAAGACAGAGATGACAGTTCTTTCTCACAATTAAAAGAATGCAAACATATCTTATCTTCAAAAGAGCGCCGTCAGAAGCAGAGAATGTCAGAGAGAGCGCTCGAGAAAAACAAACAATCAAAAAATCAATACGTGCTTTTAAGTATACAGAAGCACTGCGATAAAGCGGCACTTTGTAGAGGAGCGTCCGTGTCCTCTGTGCAAACAGCCCCTCTGCTCATACCCACTCCGTCAGGCAGAGAGAGTGAGAAAGATGGAGAGAAGCAAACTCACCGCGCGGGAAGCATATCGTATATCATTGAGGAGTTTTAGTTAATATGTAATACATGCTCTGATTGGGTAGCTTCTAAGCCATCCGCCAATAGCGTCCCTTGTATGAAATCAACTGGGCAAACAAACTGAGGAAGCATGTACCATAAATTAAAAGACCCATTGTCTGCAAAGCGGCGAACCAGCAAAAAATCTGTGATATATATTTAGATGTGCTTACATTTAAAATCCGCGATAGAGTGAAGCCCCATGACGTCCAAAAAATTTACGTGCGATGTTTAACGTCTTATCGACGTCTAAGTGGGGTCATAGATCGACGTCCAAATAGCAGACATAGTTTGCATGTCGTGTAGAAGTTGAGAATTGGTCTTGGACCGACGGACGCAATATAGACATGATCTGCACATCCATACGACGTCTAATGTTTAGTGGGATGTGCAGCACCATATTTCATCCCCCCTCAAGCTGCACATAAAAGCCCTAAAAACACCACATTAAAAAAGCTCCCCACACTAAAATCACCCCCCCCCACCACCACTTTAAATCACAGGACATAAGAAGAAAAAGAACTTTTAAAAACCATAGTAAAACCAACAATAAATGAATGCAGTAGCAGAGCTGAAGATTTTTTATAGACACTACAAAGCCAGATCTGGAAGCATATTCAGATAGTCAGCTTTTCTGAATATTGTTTTCATAAGTATAACGTGAACATTTTGAAATCACTTCAGTTTTTTTTCCAGCGCCTCTCGACGCACTGGTATGAAAAAACCCTACATATGGTGTGACAGATTAGGGCTTTCTCACACCCTTGTATCCTCAGACCACTCGTCAGACACCAGATAAAAAGTCCAATTATTTATTATAATAATAATGTGCACAAAGCACGCTCCTCTCCACAATTCTTCAATAAACAATACAATAATTCAAAATCACAATCCTCCTCTCCCAGACGCTTAGCCACCCTGCCTCCCAACTCAGCTCGTCTGTCTGGGATCTCCCACAGTCCTTTATACTCCTTGACCCGGAAGTGTTTCTGAGCCCTCAGTCCATATGATTATCCAACACTTCCGGGTCGGGTAATCTTCTCTTTTCCTTTAGCCCAGAAGTATATCATTTCTTCCGTTTCCGCGATTGTGAATTACTTCCCGGCTATAAGGAAAGTATAAGTCCCTGGGCCTCCCTGCAGTGTCCTCCGGTGCCCCCCATGGTATCCAGCAAGGCTGTGGTGAAAAACTGCAAGTTCCATGATACCCTGCTGGAAATCGGGGCCCTTCCATGTTGCAGGGATGGCTCCATCTGGTGGTTTGGGGTTGTTGGCCGGGATACACGGCTGGCAATCCCTCACAATGGATACACTGTTCAACTTATCCTTATGTCTAGTTATGCGAGATGTCAAGCTTTTTGGGGTCCCCCCTACTTTTGGCCCTCTAGACCATTTTTAGGACATTTAGAGCATATTATTCTAGGAAATTACACTTTATGATGTTATTTTTGTGTTTTTGTCCTTTGCTAGAAGGATAGCCCACTATGGACCCCTCTCAGAGGTTAAAAAAATGATAAAATTCTGTTAAAATTGAGAATACTTAGACTTGAAACATTTACTGTACATTGTGCACGTATTTTAATATTTCAAATACATGACACAACTATTCTTGTTTATTGTTTACTTTTACCTCATGAAGTAAATCATTAAATTTCTTACAAACTCCCTGAATTAGGGCAGTTTATGCTAATTCAAACTATGTTTTATAAAATATATATGTTTCAGTTATTATAAGTAACAATTTTATATGGCACTTTAGTTTGGTCCCGAAGGGGGAATATAAAAGGACCATAAATGTAACATTTTCTTAATCTACTGAATCGCTAATGTTATTTGTTTGAACAAAAGTTATCAAGTACATTAATACTAAATGGAATTTTTAACATAACAACTTCATTACACTCACCGGTTATTGTTTAAACATAAGAAAAGCAAAGTGGTGTTAGGAAAAGCTGTAGCTGGAATGTTCAGTTCATTACAATATTCCTTTGAAATAAAATTTTATTTCAGCTTTCATTGAGAAAATAAATACTTCATACTCTAGGAGACATTAACCAAAAGACCCTCAAAGCATTATATGGCTAATTAGGGAGTGACTAAATCTGGCAAAACTCTCAACACAGGTGAGGAATTCATAATTCCAGCTGCTGAAGACAAGGCTAGTATAATGGTTGAAGAAAATACAAAAAGAATGATACCAATGGTGGCATTATCAAACTATACAGTTTTGCAATGCGTTGATGACAAGGCAGACTATGTTACAGCACGGTTAGCACAGTGCATAGCCATGCTTCAGTTGAACAACAGAAGATTTTTTTGGTACGATTGACACGTTTGTCAATGTGCATGGACTTACCTGGGCCAAATGTGTTGGCATTCGTACTAACAATGCAAAATCAATGAATGTAAGCCACAGTGGCATAGTGACTTGTATTGAAGCAGTTGCTTCTAATGCAACTTGGACCCACTGTAGCATACAGTATATAGACAGTAGATAGGCTTTTGGTACAAAGTGCATGCTAGCTGGTCTGAAAAACGTGTTGGATAGTGCTTTTAAGATTGTTAATTTTATTAAAGTAAGGCCACTGAGTTCAAGAATATTTTCAGCTTTGTTTAACGAAATGAGAAATGCTTAAACAAGTTTGTTACTTCACATTGAAGGGGGTTGCATTTCACGAGGTAAAGTTCTAGCCCCTCACTGGAAATCTGTTCATTCACCTTCTACAAATTTTTTGAAAGGTTTCTTTTCCTACACTAGTCCTTTGTGAACTTTGTCCTTTTTGCTGTTTCTCCTTTGTGCTTTTGAACTTGCTGCATATGTAGACTTGGAATGGAAATCAACAACTTTTGATCCTTTAGGCACTTTCAGGGCAATCAAAGAAATAAAAAGACCCATTCATTTAATTAGAATAATAATTTTGTAATACCTTCTGTTCTATTTCTAGTTTCATATATGTTATAAGTGTAAAATTATGCAATATAATCTCTTGAGGACAGCATGGTGACCCAGTTTCTCACAGCTCTTGAAAATCTTTATGTGGTCACACTTGGTGTGGAATGTGCACATGTTCCAGATGTTTAGATAGGTTCTCTCAAACTCACACAGTTTTCCTTCTTCATCTAAAAATTTGAATTACTCCAAACTGGCTTAAGGTTCTTTACAGGGTTGGTACCTGTTTGGTGGTTTAAGATGCCAGCCTTGGGTACTGTCTATTGGCAACAATACATTGGCCTAAAAATGGTTCAGGAAGTGGATGAAATGATACATTTCTTTAAAATAAAATATTATTAACTACTTTTAAAAATGTTCAGGTGCTTGGTTTCATTTTTATGTGCTTTATTTTAAATGGTTTGTGATGATTACCATAACCAAGAACTGCAAATGTGAAAAAAATGTATGAGCTGTTAAATACAAAAATATTAATGTCTTAATCACATTAAAGAAGAAATCTCCTAAGATATAAGGGCTCCAGGATCCAGTTTTCTGCAGTTTCTTCAATGCTCTAAACTCAGATTCATAACTTATGCAGACATCTCCCCTGAGTGTCAAGAAACAGCAGACAATAGGAAATAGTGCCAGGGTGCAGTGGGAGGCTGAGGGTAGAGAAGAAACTAATTATCAGTAGAATGCTACACCATCTGTTTAAACTCACCTACTGTAAAGGTAACTTTCTGTTCAAACAAACTAAGAGAAATATCATATTTTCTAATCAAATTGATCTAACAGGTTACATTAAAAATTAAAAAGACAATAGAAGGAGATCTATAAAAAAAAGTTTGTACCAAATTATAAAGTGTTTTATATGAAACAACTAACTTAAGCTACATTGTAGTAGTGCCGCAATTAAAAGTTGTTTCATGTTCAGTATGTCCTGTCTAAAGGTTTGTTTTTACTGTTAAACAATCAAAAGTAGATGTTCAAGAAAGCTGAGGTCAATGTCTTTAAGCAGAGAATTGTGGTATGTGGAGGGGGGCTTTGTGGGTATTGTATTTTGTTTGCTGCATAAACCCATGGGGATGGCTGCTGGGGTAAGCTTTCTAACATCCAACCTGAATGACTAAAAATAGAAAAGAAGACTTGCAATTGGGAAAACATTAGTTCTTTGCCAAAGAATCAGTTCTAACATGATCGAAGAGAAACAATGGAGTGAATTTATTGTTGCTTTTACTCTTCATCATTGATCTTTTCCTGAAAGAGGTGTTTTGTGACAGGCCGTGTCACAGAGTTAGTTTGCTTTTTATTGTAATGACTGTTTATGGCCTTACCTCCCTTTTATAAAAAGTTATAAGGTGCTTACCTTGGTAAAATTGGCTGTAAGTAAATTAAGGGCCTAGGAAAAGTTCAGGAATATTTACCGTAGAGTAGAAGTATTCTGTTCATGCATACACATTCACCTGCTTAGAGTGCAAGGTGAGGACAGCATCTTGCCATCTTGGCTGAGGCTAGCAGACATGTGCTGTGATTGGCTGGGTAAACTTTCTCTATGTATAAAACATAACAGCAGCCATCAGATGTTGTCTTCTGACTGTCTGGCAGTAAGGACTGGTGCTGCAGAGTGATTGAGGTAAAAATAAGGAATATTATGCTTTCTTTGTAAATAGAGAGAAAGAGAGAGGTTGGGAACATGTGCAGAGTAAATAGAACCACCAATGAATTCAATGTTCATGGAGGTTTCCAGATTTTGGATGGTGTATATATTATTTCTGTGCCTGTTTTTCATTTTTTTGATTTTTGTTTAGCTATTTATCTTTTTGATTCCCAGATGGAAACTTTTTCCTAAATTGTATCCCACTGAAGGAGGAAGAAGATATTTTTTTTCATCACTAATTGTATTGTATGTACTGAGTTTAAATACTTGGGATCAACAGAGTAATGGGGATTGTGGAAGAGAGGCGAAAAAGAAGAGTGCAGGCAGGGTGGAATGGGTGTAGAAGAGTGTCAGGAGTAGTTTGTGACAGACAGCTGTCAGCAAGAGTGAAAGGGAACGTCTGCAGAACGGTAGTGAGACCAGCTCTGCTATATGGGTTGGAGACGGTGGCACTGACCAGAAAGCAGGAGACAGAGCTGGAGGTAGCAGAATTAAAGATGCTAAGATTTGCATTGGGTGTGACAAGGATGGATAGGATTAGGAACGAGTACATTAGAGGGTCAGCTCAAGTAGGACGTTTGGGATACAAAGTCAATGAGGCGAGATTGCCTTGGATTGGACATGTGCAGAGGAGAGATGCTAAGTATATTGGGAGAAGGATGTTAAGGATAGAGCTGCCAGGTAAGAAGAAAAGAGGAACGCCTAACAGGAGGTTTATGGATGTGGTGAGAGTGGACATGCAGGTGCTGAGTGTCACAGAGCAAGATATAGAGGACGAAAGATATGGAAGAAGATGATCTGCTGTGGCAACCCCTAACGGGAGCAAATGAAAGAAGAAGAAGATTGTAGCCTCTTCAAGCATTTTATCCAAAGGTTTACAAAAAGATCATGTTCCCTCTCAGTTGACTTCTAATTCTTAGTTTTGTTATATTTCCACTTGTTATGGCTGGGCAAGCATATACAAATTAGAAAGCATAAAATTATGCCTTCTAGGTCATCCAAATAGTTTCAGAGACAAGAGTCAAGAAATAATGTTAGGTTCTCTCAGGACCTACCAGTAACAATGGAGCTAAAACAATGGTCTGGACCTATGTGGTCAGATGCAAATGCTTGATTGCACACACTAGCTACCAAGGAGTATAAAGACATCAATTAAAACTCTTAAAAAGAAAAATGAATAGCATAAACCTATATGAATTAGGGCAAAAAAAACAGAATCTTGTTTATAAACACATGAATTTGAGAACGCACATGTCAATCTGATACTATGTGGGTTACCAGATAGATCAGAAATGCTCAACTGTTTCAGGAAACCTCTCCAAATAGGTAATTTGTGAAAATCACCATTAATAAGCCCCATTAACCAAACCTGACCCTTCAGTAAATATCCAAAAATAAAGGATAATCAGCATTACACTGAATATTTTAAATGTTTAGAAATTAAAAGAATTGTTTTTTAAATCTTGAACTGGGAAATGTTAGTTCAAAATGTATAAACATAAAAGGACATTAACAATCATATTGTAACTGTCTTTGCTTATTACTGTTTATAATTATCTCCATTTTTATTGCCTGACAGATCATCAAAACAAGAAATTTTAGAGAAATATATTTTGTGGCCAGTGCTTTTCACATTATTTTTAAAAAATGACACACCATAAAGTGACAAATCTTAAAGCAACAATTTAAAATATTACGTAACAATGAAAACTTAAATACTAATTAAAGTTTTTGTCACTCATTTAGCTCCTGTCATTAGCAGCTTTTTGGAGGTCTTTTAAACAGATCTAATTCATATTGTTATCCTGGACTTTATTCCTACTTCATACAAAAAGCTTGTTTATCAGTTTATCTGTTTTGTACTGCTATTATTAACATGTGTTTGCTATCTGGCAGAGTACCTGTTGCTTTTAAGCATGCTTGGTGTTGTAAAACCAATGGTTAAAAACCTAATATTGATTATGCTATACTATGCAATTACTACCTAATGTCTGTCCTCACTTTTGTGTCTATGGTACTTGAGAAGATGGGTACCTTGCAGCTCTCCAGTATGAAAGGATTATCACAGGCCTCCACATGCTTGTTTGATATCCAGTGGTGGAACAGAGAAAGTTATTTGCAGCTAAACATTTACAACACAAAAGTCATTGTGGATACTCCATGCCAGATTAAAAAAAATCTGTTTATGCTCGCAGAAGATTCCTTTATCCTCCTTAGTTACAAATAGAACTTTATCTTAGGTAGATATCACCAAGGAATACATGCAAACTTAGATCATGTCCTAAATGCAAGATGCTGAGGAGCTGTCCTATGCTTTTATATTGCTTGGCTTGGATTACTGAAACTCTCTTAATTGCTCTCTCCCAAATGATCATCCAGAAATTACAATTCTTCCAAAAGATTGCTGCATATTTATTTATCAACATACAAAGGTATTCCCATATAACCCCTATGTTTTTTTTCTTTACACTGGTTGCCTTTTAAGAAGTGGGTCAAATATTAGATTGTGCTACTCATATGCATGTGCTACTGCACCCATATACTGTATCTTGTGACTTACCATACATTCATGCTATTTTTGTCAGGTTCTCTAATTTTCTGGTTGACCTGCAGACTACAAAAGAGTCTTACAAGCCTTTTGATCCATTTGCCCACAGCCAACTGCCACAGTTTGTTTTGGCCTCACTAGCTGCTTTAACTGGGGATTGAAGACCTGTCTCTTTCACTGGTCTTTAAATGATTTATAATGGTTATTGATTTTATTTTCTGAATTTTAGGTGTGTTTTATTTCTTCTATATCAATGCAAAGTACCTTTAGATGACATTGTTTATGCTGTGTACTGTATTAATAAAACGTACGATTATTATAAATTTATTATCAAGATTGCACAGTAGTGAATAACTCTTATTTGTCTCAGTAATTAACAGCATTAAAGAAGAATATACAGACCTGTCATAAAACTCTGTGCATATTAGCTATTTATTAGCAAATGAAATGATTTACTCTAACTTACATTATTGCATAAGATGGTAATGTCCATGTTCTATACAAGCTAGCATATGCAGTAAATGGTCATGCCTAACTTTTCTCATATCAATATTGTTTCTGTCATAATACCAGTCAATGTCTTATATTTTTAAGCAGCTTTTCCTGATTTGTAATGATTTCTTTAAATCAGCAATAACCAATGTTTAAGCAATATGTTACCTTATGTTTCACTCTGTAAGTTACAAAAACAATGTTTTTAGTTGTGGAAAGAAATTGTTTGGGTTCCAAAATGGTTATCGTGCCTTAGTATTGCAGAGGGTGAGGATATGTAACAATAAGAATGGCAACATGAGTTTGCTTGTAAGTCCTTGATATCCATTTTCTAACTTAACATCACAAAAGTACTCATTAACATTAAACTAGCATTAAAATAAGAACCATGTGAAAATATGAATACACAATGAGGCCAAGCCAAAAATTGTGTGTTTATTATTATTGTCAAACATTCTGCATTATCTAACTGCACAGTTAATGAGATATCAGTTGTTAAAGAATACTTCTAAAACAAGCAAGCAGAGTGTCAGAATGATTTGGCAGCATATTATGTATAAACATTGGAAAAAGTTAGCATTTGAAGAAATCTATGTACCGCACTGCATTACTTCATCTACTATATGTTTTAGTATCTGCAGATCTGTCATTATTTTATCAAAATGTTTGTTTTAAATAAACTATTGTCAAATCTATACATATTGTGGTATATTTGTACCTATAGATTTTAGAAATTTGTCTTGGGTTCTTCCTTTCATTTTTTCAGGATTTTGGTACCTATGTATCTGACTGCTTTGCTGTGAATAAAATTAATTTGCTTGTTGATGTTGGTGAGTTGTAAAATGGGTAACACCATTGCAGTGGATGTCACTCAAATGACTGACTATAAAATTTTTGTACCATGTTTTGGGCTGAAATCACCAAGAGGGAGTACACCCATACTCAATAAGTACATCTTTCTCTGCCAATCTATTCCTCTTTCTGCTCACTTCTCTAAACTAGGACAAATACCTCTGTTTCTTAAGATCAGCCTTTCCTACCACTCATTACAAGTGAACAAAGACAACAACTCACAAAATGAACGTGTCTCCACTTGTTACTTCTTAAACTTATATAACATATTGTTCTGCCCCACATCTTGTTAGTTGAGACTGTTATTTGTTGAACTGTGCTCCCCCTTCATCTTGTCATTTATTAACACACCAGTCAGTCACATCCCACACTCACAGTGGTACTATAAAAGTCTATGAAACTCACGTAAAGCACGTAGGTCCCATAATAAACATTTGAATACAATACACCCCATGTGTCCCAAGTAGGCACCCCTTTATCTCTTGTTTCGGTCACGTCCAAAATGTATCTTCAGGATATATAAACCCCTGGGTCTGGTTAGGTTTGGTACGCAGCAATTTGAACCTCTGCCTACACGCTTGTCTTTGTCTTGATCCAACCGTGGAAATCATTTCCCTTGTAAGTGTCTTTTAAAGCTTTATTGTTGAATGTATACTGTCTGCTATGTATTGCTTTGTAAATCATTCTTTATTGTCTTTGATTGCACACCTGTATATACCTGTATGTTTCTTTTGTATATATTTCAGTTTACAGTGAGGTACATCCAGTAAAAGCCTGCAAGAAAGCTCGCTCACCCCTTGTCGTTTTTTATGTGGATGTGCCAAGTTGTTTAAGCTCTCTGCGGCCGCGTTGCACAGACAGCGCGAAGTGAGGCAGAAAATATATCATTGTTTTAGGCTTACTTTTGTAATAAGGAAGATGGCCTCCATCAGCTCAATCAACAGTACTCATACACACATTCATGTAAAGTCACAAAACAGACCCTGAAACAAAGTAAGCATGTCATTCTAAACAATATGAACTAATAAACAAACAATATATTAATAGAACCTTACAATTAGTCACACATAAAATTGCGATGAGTAATAAGTAAGTGACTGAGGTTGTTATTTCATTGTTTTTGACTGTGTGATGTGCTGCTTTATGAGTTGTAACTGTAAATACAGCTTTATCACTGGTATATCCCTGGTAAAATCAATAAAGAGTTTAATTGTTAGAGACACCTACTCTATGTTTCTGTCTTGTCTAAAGACTATCTACTAGTTGAATTTCTCCTGTACATAATCTGAAGAAAAGGCTTGGCCACCCATTTGTGGCATGATGCTATAAAGGTATTAAAAGTCTTTGCATTGATATAGGTAACTGAAGGTATTTTTTCTTGGCTACAGTTTTTTGTTGATTATTTGCAGGCTTAACATTTAAAACTGTTCCTTACCTATTTTATTACATCATTTATTATTTTATTAAATTAGTAATAGAAAAATCTTACATTTGTGTCTTCTATGTTGGCTATCATTAACTAATACCGTGACACACAATTGTGAGTGACAGCCAACATACATTTTTAAGTAATTACAATATACTTTAAAATGTAACTTAAACATCTCCTCTGTATTTCCTTTTGAAATTCAGAAACCTATAAAATATACAATAAGTGTTTTTCCTGATCAGAAGAGAAAAGACGTACAAAACAGCCATACCTAGGAAATGTTTTGAATACTTCCCCCCAATCCATGCAGATCATTTTTTCAGAGTGAATATCTATCTTTGTGATTCATCAGTTTATAAAGAAACAACTAGCCTTGGGAGAAAGTTGTCTGAAAGCAAATCACTTGGTATGACCCTGAAAAACTCACAGCAGTATGAATAATAGTACTGTAATTAGATGCTAAATTAGTCCACCTGGGCCAATTAGCCCAGAAAAGACACAAGGGCTCAGTAATGCTATGTCAACAGAAATAAAATCAGTAAGGAGAAAAAGGTTGAACTGAAACTCTTAAGAGAAATGAGTAGAACAAGCTCTGATTAAAGAGTTGGCTTAAATCAAATAGATTGTATTATATAAGACACTGAATATTAAAAAAAGTCAGATTTTTTTAAATGACACCCATTCCATTTACTAATATTTCATCATAAATAAAAAAATGACATACATTGCTTGATCTATTAATAACTGGAATATTTGATCTAACATTTAAGTAGAAAATATGTGCTAATTAATTGCACTGGTAACTGTATTTTGTGATATTGATTAAAAGATAAAATACATGGTAATTTGAATAAATTCCATACAAGACTTGAGGTTTTTAAAGCACATATTGAACTCAATAATATAAGCAGTAATATCAGTTTAGATTGCATGTAAATTAGGTTAATGGAGTTATTCTTTTATTTGTATAGACTGAAGAAAGTATTTATGTATTCATTTACAAAAATAAATGTGTTTGAATGTATATGGTGGAATACAACTGAACAGTATAGTAGAATCTTAGGTCTTTAAATTAATCAACAGTGATGTTCCTTTAGAGCAGGGGTGTCAAACTCCAGTCCTGGAGGGCCGCAGTGGCTGAAGGTTTTCATTCTAACCATCTTCTTAATTAGTGACCAGTTGTTGCTGCTGATTACTTCTTTTAATTAACTTGACTCAGACCCTTTAGTTGTTTCTTTTTCTTTCATTAGCAACCAAATTATAGCAAGACACAAAACAAGCCACCACATCACACAATATCTGAAAGTAAAGAAAGGTGAAGGTCTCAGTAAGGTTGCTCTCTCAACTCACCAAAACACTTTAACGATGTTGTTATGAAAAACAGAAAATGAACAGTTTTGGAAATGTCAGCTGTGGCAGAATGAGAGCAACAACAAGCCGTGGAATTAAATAACGGGTTTAATTAACAGCAAGAACCTGCTTCTCATTAAGAAACTGGTTAGAGTTTGAAGACCCAGTTTAGCCGGTCATCTGATGGCTCGTTTTACATCTCATTTCTGTTTGGCTGCATTTTAATGAAGAAACGAATCAATTAAGTGGACTGAATCCTTCTAACAGGGCTATTAAAATGTGAATTAACAGTGAAATTAGGTCACTGATTAGGAAAAGGGTTAGAATAAAAACCTGTAGCCGCTGCAGCCCTCCAGGCCTGGAGTTCAACACCTGTGCTTTAGAGCATGTGTGTCAAACTCTGGGCCTGGAAGGCCAGACTGCATGAGAGAGGCTGAGATAGATTTGATATCATTCAAATGGTTACTAAATATCAAATAAACACTTTTACAAAGGTTTTATGAAACAAGTGTGGATTTTTTCAAGAATAAAACTGAATAAAAAAAAATTCAAGCAACAACAAGACATGAAGAAGACATGATTCACCAGCGTTTGTGTGTTTGCTTATATCCCTTCAGTGATATCTTTTACAAGTAGCAATACTTTACACCAGCTGTTACAGACTCAAATCAAATGTATTTTTTTATAATAGTAATAATAACAGCAGTTCACTAATCGTAATGTTAAATGCAGGGAAGACCCAGGATCGAACCTGCAACCTCTTTATTTAGAAGCAGCAGTTCTTACCTCTAACCCTGCCCATGCAATTGATAAATGGGCTTCGTTTTTTACATATTGACATCAACATGTAAGTTGAATAATTTCTTTTTCTTTGGTTATATTCTTGAATAAAGGCACACTTGTTTTGTTATGCCTTTCATGTGAACATTTTATCAATTTTATCAATGTGAAGAAAGTTTCCGCTTTAGTTATGTGTTCAACATCTCTTGCCTTGCATTTCCTGTCATCCTACATTTACACAGATCGTTGTGGACACGGAACTCACATGAAATGTATGCATTCCAAATAACGATATATTATTTACCCTATACAACTCAAGGTACCTCACACCCAGATAAAGACACTTTAGCTGGCAGAACTTCAGCTGTGTCGTTGTGGAATCGGATAGCAGGCTGCTTGCTATCTGTGCCAATTGACACATTTGCAAAACAAAGACACTGATGACGAGGTGCGAAGGAATTTAAGGTGGCCTGGCATTATGACTTTTTTAGCAGACTTCTGGGGTTCTTGTGTTAAAAAGGAGCATCCCATGTTTAATCCTGGTAGCAGATTATTTTTTCCTTTTGTTGGCATACACAGGACCATTTCTTGCAATAAGGCATTGCTTCATTTAAATATTGTGGCACAATGGTGTTGTGATTAGAACTACTGCCTCAAAGCTCTATATAATTTATTCATGGAACAACATATTTTATATGTCTTAATGTGTGCTATTTACAAATACTTTCCATCATACCTCAGGGCAGTAGAACATGTAGGAAAAACAATATTCAACAGCAAGTTAGCTGCTGTACAACATCGCCAATGAAGAGTTAGTTTCAAATCTAGGCTATTCCTTTGCAGCAGAAAACAGTTACAAAATGTAAGTGATCAGGAGAATATATTATCTCTACATGTAGTCTGAAAGAACAAAGGAGAAAAAACAAACTTCAGGAAGAAATCTGCAATAAGGCCGACTTGTTAAAAAGATAAACTTGGACATCAAAAAAAATAATGATATTTACAGAGATGAGACAGAAGATAGTTTCAGTGGATTGGTCAAACCTACTGCTGTAATTGGGGTTCTTTCCAGCTTTGGACAGAATCACAATAATGAACTGAAAGACACCATTGAAGCATATTTTTGTTTGACAGTATTTGTATTCTTCTGACAGGTCTCTATTGAACCAAAATAGTTATTGCTGCTTGACTTTTATGGGTGTTAAGATAGGGATAGGCTTTATACATATTTATTAGAAAGAGAATTTTAATTGTAAATGTATGCATGTCGTAATATTCAGGTCCATTCAGAGACTGAGTTAACTGTTTGAAAGTTTAATTTTCTAGTGGCTTCATCAAACAGTTAACATGTGTTGCTTATAAAATAATTTTGTAACTGTAAGTTATATCCGCAAACACCAAAGATAGTAGAATGTAATTTAATGTGCACATCAAATACATTTTTTAATACCACTTCACAATATCATATAATTGCAAATGGAGCCCAAATAGACTTGTTGGGGTTGAAATAGCTTTACTACTAATGTGGTAGTTGTTGGGTGTAAATGATGTATGAATAATTGGAGTTAGTATTTTTTAAACATAACATTTCTGAAAGAAATACCAGATGGAGATTTAAAATCTCTTTTGCACTCCCAATGCAAACATTGTTAACTGTATGATGGATAGTGCTTTGCTTTTATACTATCAGAAAAAAATTTACTCACAATGATTTGCAGATAATGCAGCCGTGATGTTTTTAGCACGGTTCACATCTCTGCCATTAAGTCCCTCTTTTGTTGTCTGTCATAGCAGACATCGAATGAGTAAAAAATGAAAATCTAGAAAATATAGACGATGAAATGATTTCCCTCACGGTAAATTTGAAATAGTAATCTAATTTGTTTCTCGGTTTGAATATTGAAGATTGAAATATCACCGATGGTTTTCAATGGAAGCTTTTGAAATTTCAAAAATGTCTTCAGTCTATTTGAGGTATTTCAAAGAAAATTAAACTTTCCTAACAGATTTCATTAAAGAATAAATGTACCATATTTAAGTAAAATTGAGAGCCAAGTGGTTTCATGCTGATAGACAAACTTGGTGCTTCTCACATTACAGTATATGTGAACTCACCATAACAATAGGGTGCAAGTGATTAAATGATTGAGCTGTGAATTAAAGGAACCTACTGTAAAAAGAAAAAACAGGAAATGATAAAATAAAGGAACAGATAAGTAAAAACTAATTTAGTTTTGCTTACCTATTTTTAGCATTTACATATGTTATGTAAAACATTACTAGCTTGTATGACACAAAGAAAATGTCCTTATTCATTTCTTTCTGGCAAAAGAAGACTAGTGAATTGAGCCTATCTAGGAATTGTTGCATGCTGAAAACATCATGTTTCCTAAAAAGAGGACTTTCTTATTGTAGATACATCCAGCATTTAGAAAGATACCTAATGGAAACCGTCATTGTAAATATTTCTTTTTCTTGCAGTGTAAACTGTTTTTTGAAATTTTCCTAAGGGTCCTGGGTATTGTATGAACACAGACTTGCTTTGCTGATATATTTTAGTTTTCTGATCTTACAGTTACTTGTTACACTTAAAACCAGAAAGATGATTTTCATTATGTAGCCAACCAGAAAATGTAAATAAATTTTCAATAAATGAAAGTTAAGATAATTAATTTCTGACAGTTAGATGTTAAGTTTTTTATATGCTAGACTCAAGGTCAAATGCCCAAAGCTAAAGTGTCTAACCAAAAACAAATCCTGCAGTTAGAAGAAAGATGAAAGTCACAATCAAAATATCCCTGCCAAACTTTTTCTCTTTACTTCCAACCAGCATATTCCTCTTTGATGGTTTCTTGCTTTTTTCCTTTTTTAAAATTCTAATATTCTTCCCTTCCTTTTTTAAAATATTTTTTTCTTTGTTCTCTTCACTCCCTTGATGGCAGAGATGGTTTTTAATATGCCCTGATCCTAGTAATATATTTTTTCTTTCTTGTATCCCATTTCTTCATGTTATTTTGATTTTCAAAGTTCTGGTGAGGAATCTGTCAGTGCCACAAAATTAAACTTGATGGTATTGACCAGTGTGTGCATGGCTGAAATGCAGATAGCAAACAACTATTTGCATTTGTCCTGAGGATGTCATTTGTGTGCATAAGCAAGGAACAGAAAAAGACAAAGATAAATGTTAAGCAATGTAACAAAAACAGTATGTCATACTATATTTCAGTACCTGGGACCATACTGTTATGAATGCAAATGCTCAAATCCTGAATCGAAGTACATTTTATGAGCTGCATAAATTGTGAGAAAAATAACATTTATAGAAGACAAGAACAGATTATGTTTAGGGAAAGGTAAAACTTTACCAGAGGGATAAGCGAAGCAAACAAAGGACAGCTGGCAGGCAGATTTTCTGACAAGTGATTGTCCTTATTTGGCTGCCTACATTTTTTTTACAAATGCCACTTGGAGCATTCTTATCCTGAGCTTCATCTGTAAAAATCAAGAAACCAAAATACAGGAAAGGACAGTGGCATCCAGTTTAGTGTGTAGTATTTCTTTTCTCTTCTACAGCTGCAGAAAGAACAGAGGTAAATACAGAAGTGCAATTGAGACTTATATAATAATAATAGTTTTTCTCACCACTATCATTTTCTTTCATAGGATGAAAAACACAGTCAACAAAAAAGTATATCTGGCCTGAATAGAAATATAGGGTGGTGCTTTAGTGAGCTACATCAGAACATAATGAAAGCCACATAGGACTTTCAGAGTATAACAAAATTAAATGTGTTGCTCACTAAATAAATTCCCCATATTATCAGAATGCTGATTATCAAAATTAAGTAAATATACAACGTTCACCAAAAGTATTTGTGAGCATTCAGAATATCTGACCTGAAACTTGGGAAGTTTTTGGTTTTACATTGAATTTTGTCTAAATTTCACATCAAAGTTATATTATGAAAATCACCACAGAACTACAGTCATGAAAGGAGGACAATTAATGGATCATTATTATTTTGAAATAAAATCAATGTATTGATTTCAGGAAGGCAAGCGTATGCTAAATTAAAAAATGTTATATTACAGAAACTGGCAGATCTTTTGCACTTTCAAATTTTATATGCTTCTCGATATAAAAGATTTGGGAAAGCTTCTACACTCAAAAAATAAACAATTTCAAGCCACTATGTTGAAGAGCAGGTGAATGAATTGCTTTCTTCAGACAATAGCAGTTTTAATGTTCAAGGAACAGCAAACTATTTAAGCCTATGCCTATTGTTTCAACTGCCAAATGATGCAAATACTTTGTAAGATTGCATCAACCTGGGAGAGTCTCAGAATAGCAATATACACCTTACCTTTCATGTATTAAATTCAAAATTGCCCTAATAGGTAGATAGGTAGATACTTTATTAATCCCAAGGGGAAATTCACATACTCCAGCAGCAGCATACTGATTAGGAATAATATTAAATTAAAGAGTAATAACAATGAAGGCACAACGTATAACAGACAGAGAATAATTTTGTATAATGTTGACGTTTGCCCACCCCCTGAGTGGAATTGAAGAGTCGCATAGTGTGGGGGAGGAATGATCTCCTCAGTCTGTCAGTGGAGCAGGGCAGTGGCAGCAGTCTGTCGCTGAAGCTGCTCCTCTGTCTGGAGATAATCCTGTTCAGTGGATGCAGTGGATTTTCCATGATTGACAGGAGCCTGCTTAGTGTCTGCCGATCTGCCACGGATGTCAAACTGTCCAGCTTCATGTATACAATAGAGCCTGCCTTCCTCACCAGTTTGTCCAGGCGTGAGGCATCCCTCTTCTTTATGCTGCCTCCCCAGCACACCACCGTGCAGAAGAGGGCGCTCGCCACAACCGTCTGATAGAACATCTGCAGCATCTTATTGCAGATGTTGAAGGACGCCAGCCTTCTAAGGAAGTATAGTTGGCTCTGTCCTTTCTTACACAGAGCATCAGTATTGGCATTCCAGTCCAATTTATTATCCAGCTGCACTCCCAGGTATTTATAGGTCTGCACCCTCTGCACACAGTCACCTCTGATGATCACGGGGTCCATGAGGGGCCTGGGCCTCCTAAAATCCACCACCAGCTCCTTGGTTTTGCTGGTGTTCAGGTGTAGGTGGTTTGAGTCGCACCATTTAACAAAGTCGTTGATTAGGTTCCTATACTCCTCCTCCTGCCCACTCCTGATGCAGCCCACGATAGCAGTGTCGTCTGCAAACTTTTTCACATGGCAGGACTCTGAGTTGTATTGGAAGTCCGATGTATATAGGCTGAACAGGAACAATTTCTAATAAAATGTAATAAAATTATTTTTAATAAAAATTGCATGATAGTTATTACTTCATACTTACACAAAGTAAATAAGTAAAGTAAAATAAATGCTATACATTATATTGTCTGTATAATTTCTTACTTAGTTTCTTTAGCTCACAGTTGTCTGTAGTGTAAACTGCTGTTGATTTTAGTGTGATCTAAAGGTTTTCCATGAGTCAATATATACTGCACATAGCCAATTACTTATGAATGGGTGGGTAAGGATTTAAAGAAAATATAATAATTTGGCAGTAGATTATACAGTTGTCTTACCTGCATTTAAACATTAAACCATGACAGTTTACTTTTAAGAGTAACACCTTGGTAAAAGTAAACAAAGTTAATTACATAAACTCCTAAATTATTGCACTAGTATAGAGTTGGAAAACAAAAAGTATTACGATTCTAAGCATGTCTAAGTATATCTTAAATTGGCAGTCAAAGTGCTTTGTAAACCGAGAAATATTGATTTGTCCATTAAAATTGATCCAGTCATTTTTCTTAAATGTGTGCAAACTGTAAATACAACTTCTATGTCTTATAAGAAATGGAGTATATTATTTAAGGAATGAAAATATCACATGCCTGAATAAGTAATTAACATTATTAATTTTCCAGTATAGTTATGCTCATGGAGAAATATAAAATATGGCACATTTTTTTAATGTAATGCTGCAAATTATATTCAAATTTATGTGCTGCTTTATAAAAAGCTTTCATTGTACTTTAAAAAGAACATGTCATATTTTGACCTTTGTCTGTTCAACTGAATCCTGTTTGGATGTTTAAAATTTCTTTCAAGATAATGAATTGTACACTGAACTTGCGGGTTCTAAGAATTAGTATTAATCACTCTCCTCCTTCACACTTTCTATTAGCTGTTATCTCGCCTGACCTTCCTCAACGGCAAGAAGTGTGGGAGTTCAGCTGGACTTCTTTGATCATGTCTCTGCTACATTTATTTCTGCTTTTCACCACCTGAGACATGCTGTTAATAACACAGACCAGGATGCTGAAATTGTTAAATATGCGATTGGTCTGCAGTATGTGCTGTGTTTCTTATAAAACTTTCAATAACTAATCAGAAGTGATATACTTATATTGTATCAGCTATAGAGTTAGTTAAAGATTGTCTATCTTTGTCAGACTTTTTAATTTAAACAACACAATATATATTAGACAATAATCTTAACCAAAACCATGATTTAAACCATGATATGCAGTATGATGTGCTATAAAATAATGATAGTGCATGCTGTTTATCATATGCTTCATTTCTTAGAAAAAGATAACGTTCTGATTTTTTTCCAGTATAATGTATTTCTTATAAGACTCATAGACAGTAATATATAAATTATAATATTTTTTAATCCCAGTTTGGAATTGAACTAAAAGGATCTGCTAGACTCTGTTATCATTCCATTAATGAAGTTATCCATTGTCAGATATTACAAGAGTTTTGTGACTGATTAGTGTGCATTTTAGCTATTTATCTGTACACTAGCAACATTGATAAAAGCTATACTAAATATTGCATTCTTAACTAAAGTAAACTGATTTAACAGCTTTCTCCATTAAAAGGTTATGAGCAGTATCAAGCTCAAGGTAGGAGCCAACCCAGAATTGAATTATTGCAGGGCACATTTACATTTTCACAAACTGATTCTGACTCATGAATGGCCAATTTAGAGCTGCCGTTCAACCTGACCTGTACATCATAGTGGTATGTGAAAATATTACTGTACTCAGAGAAAACCTCTTGAACCTGAGCATCCCCAATGTGTACAGCCATACACTTTGACTAAATACCAGTGTACCCTAAAGCTGTGGGTCACATCAATGTGACAGTGTGCAATTTATCTGGTACCATATTGCAAATTACAATTTAAAATTACATCTTATATTATGGACAGAATAAGATTAGCTTGTTCTTGTTGAAAGATAATGCCAATGAGAAGCAAAAAGAAAATATAGCAAAAACATCTGCTTAACTGACATCCTTCATGTGCAATGGTAAAAATCACAAAAAGTTGCTGAATGACACAGGCTACCTGCTACAGGTATCACCTGCATATACAGGTATGTTAAATGAATGTGTATTATAAGCTGTAACTATACATTTGTGTCTTGCAATCAGAGTTAAATTGCTGTCTGCAGTAATCTTAATAGTTACCAAAACAAACCAGGGTCGACTATAATGTGCCAACTGTGGTTTTGTGCAATGGCATCGTTGCACAGTATTAAGACTCCAGACACCTGTAGCCACAACAAAAATACCAGGGGACGGGAGAATTGAGACACAGACAATTAATACAGTAAAAAAAGCAGAATTCTGGTTTATTTCAAAGGTGCCAATAACTATTTACAATAATGACTTGCAAATATCTACACAGCTCGATGCAAAAGCATTGGAACATTGACAAAAACAAAAAAAAGAAATAATCGCAGGTGCTACATACAGTTAGTACAGTGACTTTCGAAGCAAAAAGTGACGAGAAACTCCAACAATAAGATAAACAAAAAGCCTTTTCTTCCTCCTTTTGCCACAGACAGTTTACAAAAGGCAGACAGAAAAATAATCAAAAACAAAAATATGAAAAGTTATGCACAAAGACAATAATGAAAAAATGAGAACCCATAACCAATGATTGGTTCCACCCAAAAATATATACAAATCAGAAGTAAATATTTCTCACTAATATACAAACTTAAACATTCTTCTGTCTGTTCCGCTAACTCAGTAGTAAAGAAGTTCTCTCTAACTTGAAGACCAGGCAACCACAGGCAGTCTGCATTATAGTTTTATATAGCTAGCCCTCTTGTCTATCCAATCCTCACTCACATCTTCTATGGTCCCCCAAAAACAAGTGACATTGAGTCACACACCCTATGTCCTCCTCTAGTCAGGTGCAACTTTGCTATATTAAACACTTCTCCAGGTGCGCGTTTACAACTACATCACATTGGATTTTGTTCAAATCGTAGGTAAGGCACATTGTGAACTTTCAGCTACATTCACTCTACCTTTTTCTAAATGCTCGTTTTCTGCCAGCAACCTCTTAAATTCAGGACTCAGCTCTTTTTTACAGCAGCAGCTTCGGGTTTGCGCTTTGTTGTTAGTCAGGTTCAATTTAGAAGCTCGCTCAGACACGTGCCTCAGTGTTGTCTCAGTTCATGCCCAGAGATAGCCCCTGACTTATAGCCCTTCAAGTCAGTGGAGTGACTCATGAGTAGCCACTGAAAGCTGGTGTGACTTCGTCTCACCACTACCTTCACCGTCCACAGAGTGCTAAAACAACAGATAAGTAACTTTAAGCAACTTTTACCTTACTTATAACTATTTATTGGAACGTGATAAACTATAAATAGCTATAGAAAACTCTACATTGAAATTGTCTGAGGACTCGGCTTATCACACCAACTGGGATAATATAGTAAATAAATAAAAGGTCATACAGGAACTGTCCCTGCATATTCTGAATGCATGTAATTCATCTGCAAGGTCACAGAGGGTTGGAGTCCATTAAAAACGACATACAGACACAAAGTAGGAACCTACATTAGATGGATACCAGTGTATCATGAGGCACGTTAGGGTTAGCCACACTAGACCAATGTAGAGGTGCCAATTAATCTTTCATGTTTGCCTTTGTTGCATGTTTGCCAGGGCATATTTTCTGTCTCCCAAGGACCCTACATTCTGTAATGTGGAACCTGTAAATGTTGTACGTTGTATATAGTGAGATACAATATGTTATAGTACAAAAATCAGAAAAGCAAAGTAATGTAAACACATTGCTGACCTGAAAACAACAGACATATGCATTTCAATTAAAAGTATACTTTTAAATTAGTGTAACATCAATTTATAGATTTTATTAATTTTGTGAACCAATTTATTTCAGTACTGGTGGTCTTGGGGAAGCTATAGTCCAGTAGGATAAAAACAATATTTTGCATCGTTAAAAGTTTCTTTCATGTTTAAACCCAAAAAACAAAATCAGAGGACCATTATACATTGGTAGGGTAATATTTTTTGTACCATCTTGCTCGAATACTGAAAATCAAACAAACTTAAGTTATGTTTGCCAACTGAAATTGTCATGCACAGCGCAATCTGTTTGCTTTGTACCTTGGGGATGATACTTGGAGAGTCTTTCTTTCTCTGGCTCTTATTTCATAAATTTCTGTTAGTCACAACTCCATGCAGTAAAAAATCTCACAAAAAGAGCCTGTCTGCAAAATGCCAGCAAAGAAAATGGGTGAAGTGAAAAAGCTCACGGCTGAGTTCTATTTTAGGATATTATTGCACTTCTTTAACGTATTTTGTGACAAATAAGAAAAATGGAATGACAACTCCCTGACACAGAAAAGAAGAACTTGAACACTTACCTGATTTATTATAAACCTAGGGGCTGAGACAACAGAAACTTGGATACAACAACAGTGAAATCTTATTATACTAAAAAGTATGGTGTGTTTTGACAGCTTATTAAAAATCCAATTTGAATGTAAGCTTCTTCATATTCTAGACAATATAATGTCACAACATAAAATTCCTCAACCCACTTAATATAATTTAAGGTAGTGGATGGCTGAAATCCATCTCAACAACTTCAAGTACAATGCAAGAGCCAATCCTAAAAGTATGCCATTCTACAGAAGGACCTGTCATGGACTCACACATATGTACTCCCAGTCACGCCAGGCTAGTTTTAAACCATCGAGTAATCTACTGCAATACCAATTGCATTATCGTGTTGTCATATCATCTAATAAAAAAGGTACTAACATATCCTTTTAGTTTCTTTTCTTGGTGGAAGATAAGAAGAAATGTCAAAACCTGCTGTGTAATTGTTACCCATGACCCCTTACCTGTCTCACTATCTGCACTACATCTCATGTGGTTTACCCTTTGGACTTTTATGGCAGGCTACTTCACTTTCTCTTTTTACTTCAACCCATTTTACTACCAATAGTGGGCTTCTCAAAGGTATCCCCTTGAGCACATAAAAAATTGCAGTTAGAGAAAAAATTACCAATCCAACCTCTGAGCCCACTTGTAGCAGTCAGACATGACCCTGGCTTTTAAGGATTAACTCAAAACTAATATTTATTTGCATCAAACTAATAGTAGTAAATATAAAATTAAACATTGAATTATATAATCTCAATAGGTTATTTCTTCATGCTGTCCCATTAGCAACAACAAGGCACTGATGAACATTCCCAGATGACTTTTCTTTAGTTTTAGATAATGCCCAACTGAGTATATACTGTACATGGAACACCTGGCATAGTAATTTCAGCCCTGCTAACAACTTTATCACTCAGTCCCAAGATGGGTTACCATGGAAATTAAAAGCTGCACTATCTAACTGTGCAAAACACTCTGGATCCTGCTTCACCTTTCAGCTTTCCGAGAATACACACAAACACAGGCGAAGGCCTATCCCCTAACATCCCCTGAGGTGAAAATGTATTACCTATACACTAATATTTTGGATATAAGAAGAAAACCATAGGAAAACATCAGGATGTACAAACAGACTCCACATAAAGAATGACAATGCATGGGACTTTAATGCAAGTTGTTGGCTCATTGACTACACTACATTAACCTACAAACATTCTGTTTTTTCTATTTCGTAAGTCTATTGCAATTAACTTTAAAAAATACTGCATATTCTCCCTGTTTGTTAGCATGGGTTTCCTCCGGGTGCAGTCTTTTTCTCCCACCGCTCAAATACATGCAGTTCAGGTATACTGGATGTGCAAAATGTATACCTGATATGAGTATTCACCCTGTGATGGACTGGCGCCCAGTCCAAGGATTGTTCCTGCTTTGCACGTGATGCTTGCTGGGATAGTTTCCAGCTTCCCTATGACTATGCTCCGCATAAGCAGGCTAGAAGATGGATGGATGAGAATGGGATAAAAAACAGTGAAATGGATTATATGCAGATTTAAAAGATATGCTTAATTTTATACTATTTTCTGCTGCTTCTCCTTTAAAAAGTTCAAATTGCTATATTTTTTGGTATTTCTTTTCGTTTGATTCGTATATGAATTATTTTTTTTTTGCCTATGCCATCCTACTAACAACGTTAGTACTTTACATATTACTCCACTCAAAACTACTATAATTAAACCTGAATTGTTTGATTAATAACCCCCATCCCCATATAAAATGCTATGATATTTGTATTTTTTTTTGCATAATCATAAGATGTATTAAAACTTGCTTCATGACTAAAGGAGACTTACTTTGGATCCTGGCCTAGTGACCACTTGTGCAAAGTTTGGTCATTATTCCAATATCCATGAGTTTTCTTTGGCTGCTCCTTTTTCCTACCACATGCCATAGGCAAACATGAAAGTTAATTGGCATCTCTCATTTGGTCTAATGTGGCTATGAGCATTAGTGTGCCTCATGATGCAATGATATCCACATAAGGTTGAATCCTCTTTTGTGCCTGTCAGATGCTACTGGAGTGTAGGAATGTACTTTGTTCTCCTCCAAACACTAACATAATGGGAAATAATATGTTTAAGTTAAGAGAACCACTGCTAAAAGAAAAACACATGCTAATGAGAAGTACTAACTTCTAGATTGGTTGTTTATTGATCAAAGGTTTGGATGGATAATCTTGTGCCCATGTTTGTTTCCAATTTACTACTTGCACTGTGACTCGTTGAACTAAGCTATGACTATCTTCAGTTGCATGCATACAGTTCCCATCGATTTCTAGGTAGGTGTCTTCCTTAGTGATGACTATATCATTCAATTTGAGGTTATGTTGGGGAACATGCCACTTCTGGTGTAATGAAAGGTTCATAAGGTATTTTGTTCTTCCAGTGACTCCAGAACTGTTTAATAAGGTATTGGGCTCAGTGCCATCTTTTTATCTTGTATACATGTTGTCACAATTTTTTGGGGGAATTGGAAGAATGACCTTAGTCTTCATCAAGTATACTAACAGTTCCAGTGACTTGGGTTTGTTAATTCCATGTATAGTTAAGAGATGGCTATTAGTAATAGCTAATGTCTTGTAGGATAATGTTCCCTGGGAGGCATCATAACGTCTGCTTGTTGTGTTGTATTCAGCACATTTCTAACAGCTTGAATTTGCTATTGCCAAACAGCACCAGCATGGCTTTCTGAAAGTGCATTAAAGGTAAATTCACATTGTTTTTCAGGTACAAAAGCTCTTTAGTGACATGGTTTTCTGAAGGTGCATTGAAGATAAATGCACATTGTTTACATCTACAAAAGCTCTTGAGTGTCTCTTTAAAGTCATTCTTGGCACCCACAAAGTTTATTCCATTGTCATAAGAGTGTTGTCAAACAGCTCCTTTGTCACTGATAAAGCACCCAATGGCACTGATAAATGTTTTTGTTTACAGATCCTCAATCATTACAACATAAAAAGAAAGAATGTGAAGATCAGGCTATATTATTTGTATTCTTTGTAGGATCTCTTAATGAGGTAGGAGCCAAAACAGTCCATGGCCACTATGATTTTCTTGCTTAGACTTCAGTGTCTTAATTCTTGCATTCACCTTAAGAAGCATTGTCTAAGAAGAGAACCAACTTAGAATGCCATTAATATCCACGCAGTCATCAAGTCACTGACTTAACTTAAGTATGACCAACAAGCATCTAAGCTGAGGGTCAGGTGTAGGAAGCACTTCTTGCTCATGCAGAAATTTGGGTCCTGACTACTTCATTGACTGGTGTCTCTGAGGCTAAGGATCTGTGCCAGCAAATGCCTGAAGTGACTCTACTCCATTTGGCCCTTGAGCAAGGCCCTTAAACTGCAATTTCTTCATCCTTGGTACAGCATTAATCTGTATCCAGCCCTGCAAGCAGTTCCTCCAACTTACAGGGAAACTTGGGGGTTGTTGGCAGGACTGGCACTCCAGCCAGGTGGTTTGTTGTGTGATAGGTGTGGCAATACGCCCAACCTCCTCCTTCTCCTCCTACTACATTGATAAAGAGAGGTCTGATACCAGTGACCGTTTGTAATTAGGGGCACTGGGGCACCCCAAATATTTTAAAAACTCTACCTAAATTAATTTAAAATGTCATGTTAACATCAATGATTCACATTGGATGGCCTTTAATGTTACATAAATACAAATGAGTGAGAAAAACTTTAAGGAGATGGCAACTTAAAGCAGAACTTCAGCAATCAAATAAAATTTTGTTATTTCTTTAATGAAACATGTCTTCAGAAATTATTCACTTGAAGAAAAAAAGAAGATAAATGACAAACTTACACACATACTTTTTCCAGTTCATGGTATGACAAAGGGAGTTGGCTAACTGGGTGTGGTGTAAATAATTAATGCCTTTTTTGCTTTCTCTGTTTGTTGTTTCAAAGTGTTGATGCCAAAGCATTGTGGACAATAATGGGGGTACTAGACCTAAAATATCTTTCTGAAAAATGCAAGTGGAATGAAAGTAGCCGCAATCATCTTGACAATAGCATGAGTCTAAATTTTTTTGATAGGGTTAGTATTGCTGAACAGCTAGATGAAGGCAACAGGATTGACATTAGAATGCACAATAAAGAAGTGACCAAAAATAGATGAATCCTGTCTAGAATAATAGACTTTGTGAAATTTTTTTGGAGCTGTTGAAGTGGCTTTGCAATGATGAGAGCAATAGTTCTGATAATTCCAAAGTAATCACTTCTCCAAACCATGCATTAAAAATGTTGAGGATGTTCTGCTAAAACTGTAATGTAACAGCCGTTGCCTTGATAACAAAGGGCCTTTTTTAATAGGCATTCTCCAGCTCCAGCAACTATAAGCATTCAAAATACCCACTACGAGTAATCACAGAAGCAATTAAATGATGTGCTACATAATGCTATTTAATAAAATAGAAACTAAACATTAAATATTATGAATACAAACAAGCAAAATAATTTGCAATAAACCTGATAATAGACTTGGGATGTTGTGATTCAGGTTGTTTGTTATTCTTGAAAACATTTCAAAATCAGTCTTTGATGCTCACGTTCCATGCTACATTGTGCAACTGTGCCCAAAAAGAGATCTACTATGGTATCTGAAAATGTGAACAAAGTTGTGTGCCTTAGCAACTGGTTGAATGTTAAGAAGGAAAAATAATAATGACACTGGTCTTCTGCAATGTTACAGACATGTCCAAAATAATGTCTCTTTTTTGCCATAATTTTGAAAATAAAGGGAATTTCTGAAGTTTTCTGAGAATTATTTCCAGTATATCAGTATATATACTGACATTATATTTATAGCTGAGCTGATGATATAGTATCTGTACATATTTACATAATTCATTGTGTACTGGAGTACTAAACACAATCCTGTATAATTACAAACAATGCAAAGATTCTGTCTTTTCTTTTTATACATTATGTGTTTTATTGCCTTAGTTTTCTTTAATAATAGACCTACTATTTGTTAAGGTCACGCAGATAAAGAAGGTTGATCTGAGTGAGAGCTTGAGAGAGAGAGAAACACATTCATTTGACAATGTTGTTCACCATAGGCTTTTATTGGTGTCTATAGTTTGGGTGCAGTCTTGCCAGTTAAATGTTTTTTTATTTTTGTTTGTTTTGTTTTTTACATTATTGTAAGGCCTATACTTTTAGTTTTTACTTTCTTATAATAGCCAGAAATAATAGGATTATAGTTTTAAATGAAAAAATATGCTACCAATAGTAATAATTATTATTATTTACATTTACATAGTGCTTTTCTCACTACTCAAAATGCTTTGTGTGTAGACAACATTAAAGTTTACGTATGTGCTTTTTCTTTCCTTTTCTCCTGAGCTGTGAAGTGCTGCTTCAGTTTGTCTCCCCAAATACTGTGCTCCTGCCCAATTTTGTTTTTCACCTGCTGTCACTGAGCATAGCCAGAAATATTTTAGATATGTGGGCATATATGAAACTATGTCGGTGAATAACAACTATGTGGGTTTATACAACTTGACCATCAGCACCCGCAACTGTCTGATGCAAAAAGAGCACTACAGGCATGGTCAGAAGGGTTTTCAGTTGTTTCAACGTAACACCACTGTCTGATAACTTTTGTTTCCCTTACCAGTTAAACATGATTAGCACTGAATACATGGGACCTAAATGCTTCATTGTTGATGTATGCCAGCATTTCCTGAGGGTCTCTCAGAAAGAATTCTTCACTGATTCTCACGTATAATTCAGATTTCAGCATAACACTCAAAGTGGCATCAAAATGATGTAGTTCTGTTCTAAAATGTCACTTAAGTTTCACAAATGGTAGCATCTTGGTATTGTGACTTCCCTTATACCTTGGAAAGTCTTCCATTTCTCTCAGTATGGATGTACTGTAAATCCTCAGAAAGCGAATCGTCCCATCCAATGCATGGCACAGCTATTTTAGGATTCACTTTCCAATTAAAGTGAATGAAGCCACAAACCCAAATAAATTGTACAAAGAACCAATGGTGGACAGGATACTGTGACATGTTGAAAGCTGGTTTTTCAAATAAACATCAGAGTTAAAAGCATTATTTTCTTCAGTCAGTAAAAGCCATGTACGCGGTCTGCTGTCATATCCAGATTCAGGTGGATAGAATTGGAGGTCGTTGTCCTTTGTGAGGGATGTACACTTTAATAATGAGAGTCTTTGGACTTGGTTTTCAAAACTGTCTTGGGATTATTTAGAGGGTAAGAAGTTACATTTACAATAATTAGTAGTTCTCACCAAGGACATGATTAGGTTAATGCAAAATTACATATTCAGTTGATAATTACACTGTTGTTCTGTATGTTTAAAGCATTGTGAGTGGCTCCTGGGAAACAGATGATTTAGCAGTTCATAGAGGTTTAGTTTATCTTATTAAAAATTACATTTCTTTTACAAGAAGTGCCCATATTACAACACAGATACAATCTACTGTATAGTGCCAGTTAATTTGAAAGTTCTGCCTGGTTTGATAATTCTCTTTTATTTTTTTTCCCAAGCTACAGTATATACTGTAAGCATGAGAAGCATGAACAAATTATGTGACTAAACACATGATGAGTTTTAAAACTCACAGACGTGCAGATAAATATTTTACTGGACTCTGTACACGTAGCAATGCACTTTAACTTGAACAGGCTGTTACCTAAAATATTATGAGTACCTGTGTTTTTCATGTGATTGACACTAACTAATTGTTTGAAAATGGCTCTTGGAAAATAATGCTGAATGGTAGGGTACTTACCATCATGTGCAAGGTAGTTCACATGTTTTTTGTCAATCCAGTACTTGCACTCTGTCCATACAGGAAAAGACCAAACAAACCATGACTCAATATTCATGAGAAAATACACAATGTTTTATCTAGTTATTTGAGGATTCACACTTGGGTTGATGAAGTTACTGAGCAACACCAGGCGAGTAGTCAGGCTAGTACTCCTTCTAGCTACTCTTTTAAAAGGTTAGGTTTGATTGGTTATCCATTTCCTTAAAGTGATTAAAAGATGTTGCCCTTCCTCAGTACTAATTTTACATTCATTTGCTACCTTCTTCCATAACTAATAACCCAAAGTTGACACCTCTCACCTGTCTGCTTAGAGGCCTTGTGACCATTTGCCAACCCTCTGTGGCTTATCTTGTCTACTGTGATGGGTTGGTGTTAGGAATTCCTGTCTCCTGATGGGTCATCTTCATTTTAGCATCTTGGAAGAATTTCTTTACATTATTCCCCTGCTGTTACTCTTTGTCTCTCTTTCTATCTCTCTCCTGCTTTGATGCCTTAGCCAGTAGCCTTTTTGAGATGCCATGCTTATTTTGCCAGATTAGAATGTTTATTTGGTGGTCCTCAAAAGTGTTATGTTTATACCTAGGTCACATCCCTGAATTTTCTTTGTAGATCTTTTGTATTTTGTTGCCATGTTCTTTAAAACTTGTGTCCTTTGTTCATGGTTTTATATTAGTTAAACATCTTTTGATCACTTTTCATTTTAGTTTTTTTCTTAAATATGCCCCTGTTGCACCTTTCAATATAAACATTTTGACTTCCCATTTTTTCTTTTTTGACATATGATATTAATAATTATGTTTTTTTATTACTTATTTAATTTTAATTTTGAACTTAAATTCTTTATTTTTGAAAGTTTGTGATTTTTTTTATTTTTGGATTTCCTTTTTGAAAATTAATTAAATAAATATATTGTTGATTTGGCCAGGATTTAATGAACTCCCTCCTCTTTTCTAATTGCCTTTAGGCAAAATTGCAACAAAAGTATTTAACATTGACAAAATCAGAGAAATCATATCAGATTTTCCCTTCACCTATAGTAAAATCTTGGCGGTAAAAATATATTTAGTTTAAAAATTGTTATTTTTAAGAAAAAGGTAATCTTTCAGTGTCCTAGAAACATATGCATATGGAAGAATATTTCAGACAAAATAAAATAAACAAGATGAGGCAGAATTGTTTGGTAGAAGAGAAAGAGAGCAAGTTACTACATATTTATCCTTTTTACACCCACAACTGTAAGTGCTAATAACAATAAGCTCCTTAGCCATTATATCAGGCAATAATATGAAATCAAGGTTAAAGCAAATTTATGAAACACCGGCCTACTTATACTTACTCTCAGACAGCATTTCAACAATATATAAACACATTGTAAAGTCTCTTCCTTTCAAAGATCCTAGGGATATGGTGAGGAAAGGATCTTTCACTTAATATCATAGCAAAGGAGTGAAAGGCAGCCACGCATAAAATACAGTCTAGCTCATATTTATAGCAAATGTATATTTGCAAAGCATTCAATCATTCAACTTAAAATCCTTCATATTTATCTTCTTTAGAATTGTCCAAAATGTAACCTGAGAACATTGCAATTTAGTTCCAGCCTCACTGAGCTACATGTTTTTTTTACCAAATTAACATAATTTTAGATAAAAATATTCCAACCCATTAATAGCTGTGTTTGGTGTACTCCCATATGGGTTTAAAGTGGAGAAGGACAGACAAACTGTAATTACCTATACCACACCACTAGCATACACACTTATCTTGTACACCTTTTATAAGTCAGTGAGTAACTACTGTTCTATACTATTTGAAAAAGGAAAAAAATCAACATCTCACTTAGAGGATCTGTTCAAAACTTTTTTAAAACATGGCAAGTTCTGAATTGATAAAGTTTTATAATAAGCGTTAGTATCGGGAAAAAGGACATTCTCTCTTTTTTGTTGTTTTTACCTTTTGTCTCATGCTATTGGCTCTCCTCTCTTTCTCACGGTGGGGGCTGAATTCTGGTTTGTTAAGTCTGACTTGATTGCATGGAATGTTATTCTCTTCCAATAAAATATAAAAAGTAAATATACAAATGAATAAATGTATTGTAAATTGTGACAATAAATAAATAAAAACACAATATCTGCCCATAGATAATGAAATAATGTTTTAATTGTTTATTTTTTTATGTATCGATTTAGCGATTTCATTGCTTATTTAGATCAGTGACGCTACACACACTATGAAATATGGCTTGAAATGAACACTTTAATTTTCACTTATCAGATTCGAGAGGGTGGGCTCTAGCATGTACTGTGTTTTGATTGGTGAAGCATCAGTAGAGTGTGCATACATCTTTGCCCGTTTATAGTCAGACACCCATGTCATATGCTGACTCCTGAGAGGGTGATCAATTCCGGACTTCTTGAATTAAATAGCCACCTTGTGCAGTAATTCTAGTTATCTTTTTGTTGCCCCCATTTCTTTTATGGATATGCACAGTCACAACTCTAAGCATTCGCTTTGCTTGCCTTGGGAATCATGTGGCCCATAAGCTTGTGCCAATTTGCAACTTTGAGCAGTTACCTCTGGATTGACAATTCACCAATCAAAACAGTACTCAGTAGAGCCCGTCCTCCTCAACTGATGAATGAAAATGAATTTCAAGTTATATTTCATGATATATTTAACTATTTATGCAGACATATTACTATCCATCCATCCATTTTCTAACCCGCTGAATCCGAATACAGGGTCACGGGGGTCTGCCGGAGCCAATCCCAGCCAACACAGGGCACAAGGCAGGAACCAATCCTGGGCAGGGTGCCAACCCACCGCAGGACAACATATTACTATATTTTTATTTACTCATTCTCATATTTTACAATGCAGTTATTTCTATTTGTATTTATGTGTTAAAAATATTCCTCCATATACAATATATCTACTCTTTAACTAGGCCTGGAACCAGAGGCAGAATTGAAAACTGGGCCTCTGGAGCTGTGCTGAAGATGTCACTGTGTCACTCATACATATGAAACATTGAGTGTATATAAAATGTTAATATATCAAATGTTAAGCTTGGTTTGCTAACCATATAAAAAATCTAATTTAAATGAGATTTTAAATTTCAGGGATAGCTGTACATACATTTCACATCAACTATATACATTTAAATTTTTTTCCCCCCCAAGTATTACATTTGAGTACTATTTGTTTGCTTTGCAAATATCTACAGTTCAAGTCTGGAAATTATTACTTTTTCCTAATAGTTACATTATTTTCAGAATTTTCAACTAAATGTAAAGCAGATCCGACTTGGAAATAGAAAAAAAATCATTCCAGTGAGATGATGGATAACAAACCTATTCTGAGAAGCAAAATTGATTGGAGCCAATCACCAGTTTAATCTCTAGCGTGTAGCTGCTGCTTGTGATTTACTGGCATTTCCAACCCAGCTCTTTCCAATCTGCAGCAAAGGTGCTGCTGTAGGAGCATACAGTGGAAATTTCATGAGTCACTGCACAATGACAGGACCATCTGCTGAGACAGCACGACTCAGAAGCACTTAGGATAGATGCAGACATTCCACCTGGGACTTTTTGGGATGATCGGTTCATAGCAGCTGGGGCAGGAGTAATCTTTCCTTTATGATTGATCATCAAAAAGGAAAACCCCAGTTTAGTACCAAGTGTCAAGAGATTAAACTATGAAAAAATGTCCTTTCAGCACCATAAGTTTTTAAGTTATGTGGCTCATAAAAATTTAGAATCACATATAATGTTTCACTTATGTAACACTAAATATTTCTTTAAGTAAATTTTAAGAGAGTGTCCAGTCCTTGATCTATAAGACAAGAACATTTTAATGTATTATTTTCTTATGTGTTACTGAAAAACTTAAATCATTCCAAGTTTCTTTTATCTGTACAATTATTGAACAGAGATGGTTTTAACCCTTAAATGGCACAGTATTTATCTGAAATGTCTTGTCTAGTATCTTATCCTAATTAAATTAAAAGCTAAGTAATCTGTATTACAGCATCAACAATCCATCCACTGCACTCTGCTGGTATATATAGCCATAGTGGATTTGTATACGGTTTGCAGTAAAATCAAAGCAGCTGTGAATAAAAAGAGAAATTAACAGGTAAAGATAATAAAGATATTTAATCTTCTTTATTTCAGTACTGCGTCATGACATATGCAAATAATAGCAGATCGGTATATTCTGTTTAGCCAGGATATTCTGAATGGCAGATATATAAGGAATTACCAGTAAGTAAATATCCAAGATTCACACTGTTGATCCTTTATCACAATGTTGAAATAAAGCTGAAACCATCAGAGATTTTTTTCTGTGCATGCAAGTAAAATTTCTCTGTCTAATATGCAAAATGTACTAATAATGTATTTTAGGTCGCAGTGCTGCTTTTGAATCTATTCACTACAACATCCTCTGGAAAGAATAAATAGAAGCTTCCAAATCCTGGATGTTATCTGACTGCCTTTGCTGCATTATGTCAGTTTTTTGTGTGGTGATGTAAAACACTCCATTCTTCTATAGTTTTATACTTGGATTAGTACTGTTCAAACATTTGTACTATGTAACATCAAATATAACCACGGATTTATTTAAATGCTTGGTGTGATGAGTGGGGGTGTTTATTTTATTCATTTATTAGAGATATTTAATGGTGTTTAATACGACCTGGCGGCTTAACTCATGCTGGTGCAAAATGCATTCATTTATGTATTATTGTAATACACAAGTTGGCTCTCACAAATAACATGTCCTAATTTTGACAAGTCTAAATGGAAATGATTTCCCACTAGAGAATGATGTTCCTTGAGTGAACCTTCCATTGTATTTGTCAAACTAAAATGTCAAATAAATGTGTTCCTTGTACAGTTTGCCCCAACCTGAGCTGGCACATTGCAGGTCTACACTGTGCAAAACAATCTTAGCCATTAAATGCTCCTTTGATTAATTTAACTTCAGGCTTTGAGAGTATGTCTTCTCTGTTGCAGGCTCATTACATTTGAGATTTTATATAGCTATCTGTTCAGTATTTAACTGTACTCTGCATATGTGAAAATATGGACCAAATGACACTATTGCTACTTGTCTTTTGCTCTCTCTCCTTTTACAAAAGCCCTCAGTTTGGGATTCGTTTAAATCAGTTTAAAGCATTCTGGGAGTGAAAACACTAATCAGGAAATTGTTTTGTCAATCAAAAGTAAAACCCTGTGCATTAGTGCTAATGACCATGTTACACGCACATTTGAAATACATCTCAAAGTGACATGTCAAAGCATCCTTTCTCCTTATTCACGTAAAAGTAGAGAATACAGAATACTTTCACATTATGTTCTTGGTAAAATCATTGTCACCGACTGTACTTTTGTATAGGTTTGTGCAATTTTTTAAGGTATAAATTTGTTTAAAATTGGTAAGTGAAACCACTACCACCACCACAAGTACCCTAGTATTTTGATATTTACAGTATGTCCAGTCACCAACAAGGATAGCAAGCTGTCCATTGCTGTACCATCAACACCAGATTTTGCCTCCTAGCAGTACTGGCCCCTGGTCACCCCTTTGATCCTAGCTGCTGAGAACTGTAATAAGTTTTGGTTGAGAAGAGATGTCTTCCAAGTGTCAAGAGACAGATTATCTAGGGATTTCCAAAAGTAGGTGATTGTCCAAAGAACAGTAGTTTTGATATTGTTATTTGAAATGCTGTACATAAATTTCATGTGTGTTCCATGTCTATAATGATCTGTGTAAATGTAAGATGAAATAATAAATGTTAGGTCTCGTAGACAGAAATCAATGTATGTGTTTATTATAGCAAATATAACTACTTATATGCCAACAAGGCACACAGGTATAATTTGTCATTTAACACATTGCAACATGGTTTGAATAGAGACAAGGGTTTTATGGCCAGGTATAAGAATTGTTTGCATTTCTCAGACTGACACACAAAACCTGACTACATGTCCACATTGTATGGAAAACCCCGTTAAAAACTTCAAAAGATCTTATCCAAAGATCTTGACCATACATTGTTCTTCTCTCTTGTTAAATGAACCCTAGCCTGAAGGAGTCTATTTTTTACATTTAAGATTTCTCACTTAAAGGTTTTCTAATGTTGTCTTTGACCTGGTGTCTATTTAATCACAGGGAACTCCAGGTTCTGTATTGCATCTTGCCTGAAGAAGGGGCCTGAGTTGCCTCGAAAGCTTGTATATTGTAATCTTTTTAGTTACCCAATAAAAGGTGTCATTTTGCTTGACTTTTCACTACTTTTACAACTAACAAATTTACACAGACAGTTACTCAAATGAAATGTGTTTATTATATCAAATATAACTGCTTGACTGTGAACCACATACATGCATGAAAACGTCTTTATTTGAAAACAATATTTGGACTTCACTATCTTTACACATTCACAGCAACATAACATCTGAACAATCTTTTTTTATTCAGTACCGCAGTATATTCAGTTCTCATATTCAGATGTTAACAGTTTCTACACACCTAATAAGTCTCCTTCTTACATTTACTATAGGTATACCTTTTGCACTGTACACATTGCTCTGTACTATGGGACCTGTACAGCAAAGGAGCACCTAGCATGAGTGTTCTTTCCAGGTTGAGGCAGAAGTCTTAGAACAGGAGCTTGTTGTTGAAGCTGCATCCTCTTTTTCCATCACCATTTCTTGTAAGAAGCGATGATGAACTTCTTCTGCAAGACAAACCAAGAACACTGTTCTTTTCGCAGTGGATGCCATGCATGACATGTACTGTACGTGTGCATTCTTTGCTGCTTGGTCAAGCATGTTGTAGAATATAGAAACCGGCCACCTCTAAAATGATCTTTTGTATACACTACTTGCACCCACGTCCCAAGTTATTCCATCTTTTGCATACTCATAATGGTGGAATCTTTTTCATAAATAGCACATGAGGTGTTTATAGGCAAAGTGCTCTGTGACATTTTACATAGAGTGTTACAGACTCAAATCAAAAGTATGTTTTTATTATATAATAATTCTTTACATTGCGCCACTGCTATAGATATCATACAAACACATGCAAACGTCTTTATATCATACTGACTGATATTTCTTTTTATTCTGTTTTATTCTTGAATAAAGGCACACTTGTCTTGTTATACCTTTTGTGAAAGTGTTTATTTGTTATTTGAACTTTAGTCTTTACATATTCTATACTTCATGCCAACAATATGTCATTATTACTATACCATATAAAAAATAGTTTTAGCTATGTGTACAACATTTCTTGCCTCACATTTCTTATGTCATCCCACATTTACACAGATCATTGTAGACACACATAAAATGTATGTATTTCAAATAATGATATATCATTACATACATAATACCTTACAACTCATTGCTAAATAAAATATTCAACACATACTAGAGATGAAAGTGAAATTTCTGGCTGGGGGATGGCCGAGTACTGGTTGAGTGCCTCTAACTGACACACTTGTAAAACAAGTGTGGTTATTGGTGGGCAAGTGGTGTGGTGATAAGGACGTACAAGGTTTCTTGCGTGTGTTTAGGAATTTTAGGGTGTTCAGGGAGAATGAAAGTTTTCAAAGGTTTTAGGAATACTAATTATTTATTAATGTTGCTAATGAAGTTTAAAATTTCTTCCACAAGAAATTAGAAAATAAAATGTGTATTAATTATTTTTTTTAAATGTATATTATATCTTCAACAGTGCTTCAGTTGAAAGTATACAGAGTTGCAGAAATCTGCCTAATTACTGTACTTCCTAATGATGTTTTTGTGTATGGAACAGCAATATAAAAACATATTTGAAACCTTAAAATGAGCTGTTTACTTGGTATCCAAATTAACTTTGTATTCATTTTGCCATCTGGTGGTTATCCTAAATACACATAAGGAATTTCCAATTAAAAAATTACAAATTAACCCTAATTTTGAGATCCATGAATGCAGGTTAAAATTACTAAACTGGAGAGTTATATCTTAAATTAGACTCAGCTGGTTCTGTGAATAAATGAATGAATGTTGATATCTTGACTAAGTCAGGTTATTAGAATGTCCATCCCAGTATTTTACTGGTCAGGTTGGAGCAACAGTCATAAAACTAGAGCCAGCCTAAGGTGAGCTTCAGTAAATCACAGCAAACACTATTGTACATCTACAGTAATAGACACTAATCCAATTCAGAGTCAGTATATCTTTGGACTTGGAAAGGGCCTGAAAAAAACTTTATATTCACAGGGCAAGAATGCAAGCTCCCCAGCAAAGGTATGCTAACTTTACAATAAACAATCAAAACGTCAGATGCAAACTGAATAGTTGTCACAACCAACTTCAACATTTGTGAACTATAAAGTTACAGTTTCAGTTAAGTTTTTGGGTCTAGTTTTGGGGCAGACACATGATTACACAATGTTACATAAACCTTCATACAGTAGGTGAGTAACAGTATTCATACATGGTGGTTTAATATAATGTCTCAGGAGGCTAATGCTTGTTTCAGATTTTATCTAATATTTAATGCAAATATAAATATTTTCCATGTCAAATTTGTTATCATGAAAAAGGTGTCATCAAAATGATGCAAAAGTTTCCCTTAAAAGAGTTGAAGTTTGGTTATGTCACTCACAGTTCCACTACCCATGGGATTCACAAGTAGCTTAACTAGCTGAACTACAAAAGAAGAATTTACTTAACCCTGCCAGCAGTAATTCATGTTATCTGACAGGGTAGCTCTGTCACTCCTCTGTAAAAAGATTGCAAGTGGAAAACTGGTTCAGTATTATGCTCTGGGATTACTGCCATGACTGGGTTCAAAGCTCTTCAGGAGTGAGGTGGCATGGGTCAAAACTGTGCATGGTGCAGTGACATGAATCCAAGGCTAAGGGCTAACAGGCCTGGGACTAAAATCTTTCATATGCAAACTGTTAACAAAAGGTATTTGAATCATTTCTGTGTGTCACTTTACCTAACTAAAGTGCAACATTTTTTGTAGTCTTAAAAATAAGAAAAGATTTAAAGAATTCTGAAAAGGAAATCAAAGAGCATGCCTGATCTTGATTATCTGCAAAGATCATTTTAGCAGTGCAAGTCATGTGTGGCTGAGCAATGTCATGGTAAAGAAATAATTGGTTTATCATAAGCTGTAATGTTCAAGTAAATCTAGTCTTTATAGAAAAAAAACTCACATCCATCAATTTTTTACTCTGGTATTTCTTTTCAGGATCACCAGAAGGGTGTATACTGGCAGAAACACTGGGCACAATTAAAGAACCAGCCCATAACAAGATCCAGCACACACTGACAATCACTTAAATTCACTAATATGGGACCAATTTTGATTAACTTAATGGGCATGTGTTAGGTTGTAGAAACAAATCCAATGACAAACTATAAAGATGCCTGGTGACTGTGAACTCAGGATCAGCAATGCTTTTAACAGCAGTGTCTTTGCACAGAGACTGCATTGTAACCAGTGGGATTTCTGGTTAAAAAAACACTTTTAAAGAACTTTGGCCTTTCAGGCAACAGCTTATAAAGTTTTGTTTTGAAGCAGATCATATAAGTCATGCATGTGCAGTCTACCAAATGAATTACAGAAATATATCCTGGAAATATAATGCCAGATATTTCACAACTTTTGTCATGTACTGTATTTGATTCTATATTCATTACAAAAATATAACCTGAAAATGGAATGCCAGGTATATAACAACTTTTGTCACGTGTCTAAGTCTCTGTATTCTGCTTTTTTAAGTGATGGTACTTTTTTTGCAATATTGTGGTAGTCCAAGCAAATTCTGCAAATATTTCTAATGGTTAAAAGTATTTCAAAAAAGAATGAAGAACATTCAACATTGATGACTTGTTAACTAAAACTTTAATTTAGGCAAGAGATTCCTTAATAAGCTCCTCATGTGTGGCTTCCATATATATGCATCCCTGGACTGTATAAAATGGAGAATAATTTAAGGTCTATAATTCTGAGTTTATACAGTGCCTAGAGCGTGCTTAGATTTCCCCTTTGCTGTATTTCTGCATCAGTTTTTGAAATCATTCCCAAGCAGATATTCAGGAAACTGATATAGTAAACTAAACAGGCCAAAGTTAAAAGTTACTGCTGTTAATTAATTAGAATGTAAATTCTTTTAAACACACATGCTTTTTATTTTGCTTATGGAGGTCAATTTCAGTATACTGATTCAAAAGTGGGAATTATGTGTATTACATTTAGCAATATAATTAATTCTTTTTTGTTTAAATATCTTAAAAAAGGTAAACTTTGAATTGACTAAGCAGTAAATGGTAACTTTAATAAACTGCTGCTTTTCACACGGTTAATTTTTTTTTTCAAATTTTCAATGTGCATGATTTTGGAAAGTTACTTATTCTAGAGGGCAGAATGACGGTGCAGTGGTACATCCCATGTCCTCCCTACGCAGAGTTTGCATATTCTCCCTGTGTCTATGTGGATTTTTTTCCATGTACTCTGGTTTCCTCCCACAGTCCAAAGACATGCGGGTTAGGTGGACCTACGATACAAGATTGGCCCTAGTGTGTGAATGTGGTGTGCTTGTGTTGTTCACTCTGTGATAGACTGACAATTTGTCCAGTGTTTGCTCCTACCTTGTGCCCTGTGCCACCTGGGATAAGCGGTAGCACCGCCCAAGACCTTGCTCAGGACTAGGTGGGTTAAGAAAATGACTGACTGACTTATTGTAGAGTTTTCAAAGTAAATGCTTTTTTATATGAAAATATTGTAATTCATTCACTGTCATCTGTAATATCAGCCTCTAATAGTAATAACTCCTACTTATAGTGGTTTTCATGGATTGCACCACCTCAGTACAGTTTATATTTTCAAAAAAAATACATTTCACAGTCGCAGCTAGTGCACTCCAACCTGCAGTCTGAACATAAACATTTTAGCTGCCTAGTTCAGGATTGGTGGAGAACTGGATCCAGGAGCAGAGTTTGGGGTTGGCAAGTGGGCCGACCACCCTGGGCCCCACGCCTATGGGGGCCCCGCTTTTGAGGTCTGCATGTCCCATTTGAGCGGATTTGTCAAGTTATATTCTCCAGTATAGATCAACCATGTCTCAAGACCGGCTTTGTGGTCAGGCGATCATATCTATAGAAAAAGACATAGCATACAGATTAGACTACGAAAATGTCATCAATGACTTTTCCAATCAGAAGGCAAGAAAAGTGGATTTTAGTCTCTGTATCTAGAAACTGGTAAGAGATTTCATGATGATACCTCTATGTTAATTTCACACTTTCTGTCGAAACACCGAAACTCACATTTTATTTGTAGACAATCTACATGTCTGAATATTAATGCACAAAAACATGCATCGCTAATGATAACCGGCTGCCATGACATCAACCTGAGTTATGACTGACATCCTGCATATTGAGATTCAGAGTATACTTGCAATGACGCCTCATCACATTTCGCACTGTCGTGGTATTGTCATGAATTGCACTTTAATAGATTATATCATTATACTTTGATAAAGTCTGTGTGTTATTTTGCAAAAATTTAGCTGAATACTGTAATGAGAAAACCCGGTGTATGTTAACATTATTTTTATTACATTCGCGCACAAGTTTATGCAATCTACACATACCGGTAACCGGCCCCGCGTGGAGTTGGTCAGCCCTTGGCCCCACACACCACTAAGGCCGCCCCTGACTGGATCAAAGAAATTTCTCCAGAATAATAGCTCTGTAAGAAGAAATTAACCGACTGCATCTAGTTTAAATTTCTTCCAAAACTATTATAAGCATGTTGGGATACACTTACAGTATTGGCATTAAATTTGCGTAGGATTAAATTACTGATGTGTTTTTGTTTTGGTTAATTCTAAAGGATTTTATCTGAAGATGTTGGTCCTGTAAGAATATTAATGATCAGGGTGCTGCAATGGGGTTAAGGTGATTCCAAGGGCCTCTGACCGACAGGGACCCTCACAAATATTGCAAAATAATTTTAACCGTTATTAACAAGTAATTGAAATTATGTTTAAAAGAATTATTTATAATTTAAAAACTAAATCTTAGTGCCAAAAGTAGCAATCCAGGCCATCTGTATGTGGTATTTACCTCATCTATTTTAACCAGAATCTTCAGCCCAGTTCTCAAACTTAATTCTTTGAGCAGTAAACCACACACATGCTAGTCAATGTTAGATACATTTGTTTGACTTAATTGAAATATGTTAAAACCAATTCTGGGTTCCAGAAAAGAAAGTTAAGAAAATCTTGAACGAGAAATGAGAGGGTGACAGTTGATCACCCAATTTTTCTCAAAGAAAGGTCAGTTTTTGTTTTACATTAGTCGATTCTCAATATGTGCTGCAAACAAACCAGTTTACAGTATCATTTAATATAACTCAACATCCAAAAGTATTTTGCAGATCTAGTTTTGCATATCACCTTTGCACTCATCCATTTCATAATTTTGAGTGATTAGTTCTTCATTAGTAAAACATGGTAGAACTTGACAGTTTGACAGTTTCCTTTTTTCCTATCCTGCTGCCCCACTTTTTGATCTACCAGTGTACTCGGAGCATTTCTTCTAAATACTTCTCCGGTACCCTAAAGTATCATTCAAAATTTGATCTTGCTTACTTTTTATGCTAAGATGGTCTCAATAATGTAAATGGAAAATAACATAATTCAGATTTTATTTTTATTCTTATAAATCTTTAAAATGCCCACTTTAAAAATCCTCTTCTGTACCAGTACTGGATATTATATTTACCTCAACCAACAGTCATCTTGTTTGGCATCTTGTTACAATTTTGTTGCATCTGTAAATGAGTAAAAATACCCCATTTAGTTCAGTCCCAGCTGTTATTTACAGCTGATTTCCTTGCTTGCCACACTCAATTGCCTTTCAGTGCTAAAAACATACGAAGATGGGATCCACACAATCCATCAATGCATTTTTTGAGCTAACCACAACCTATACTTCTTGTGATTTTCTTTAAAATTTTGCTCTATATTGTTAGTTAACATTTTACTTTATTTGTAAACACTACAACTCATTTTACACAGTTTAAGTTGATATAAAAATGAATGCTAAATAAATATTAAAATAAGGACTAAACATTTGCAGATCATTAAAACAGAACATTTAGTATATTCAGTTACTTTATTTATGAAACACAAACTTAGGTTTATCTTACTTGAATGGTTTACAGTGCCTCAGTTTGTATAAAAGAGATTATCTTCTGGCCTCAAGCTGTATAAAGCTACATAGCGTGGGAGAAATAAAATAATGATTGCTTTTACTTTGTTTAAACAATCATGGATGATTTCATCAGAGATTCATATGTGAATTAAAGGCAGTAATGTGCATGCTGTATTTTTTTTTTTGATCACATCATTTAATATATACCGAGAAAAGTGTCTTCATGCGTCCCTTATATTTGTAGGCTACTCTATCAAAGCAACATTGTTTTAAGTAGTTTATGTTTTACACACATTCCACTAGTAAATAAAAGTTAAAATAGTGTAGATGGCTGATTTTATGCCTTACTATTCTCAGAAGGTGTTGCTCACCCAGCAGTTTGTTCTAGACAGAACAACAAGACAGCAATGCAAATGCTTCTCTTGTAAAGCGTGTGCCTGTGCAGGATTTTTATGGCTTCTTTACTATATTTGGTATAAAGACATTGTACAGGCAATCAATATTATATCCTTTCATGAAGTCAAAAATTTCTAGAGGCACCCTTGTTAACAATTGTCACACACACATGCATGGAAAGCAGTCTAATGCCTTTTCTTCCTCTTCCACAGACTACTAGAAGGGAATCCCATCTAGACCTCTACCCACTTCCAATGTCAGCCCACACCCTCCTACAGACCTCACTTATGGCCTCTTCCTGCCCAGCACCTATAAGACCTAACCACTCCACTCTCCGATTTAGTCACACTTTGACTCTGTCCTTTATGAGTACTATTTTTGCCTTCTTATAATATGCAGGGTGTGACCCCAAATCTTTTCTGTTTTTGTCCCTTTTCTATACTAATAAAAGGCAAAGCCCTCACTGACTCACTCACCGACTCATCACTAATTCTCCAACTTCCCGTGTAGGTAGAAGGCTGAAAATTGGCAGGCTTATTCCTTACAGCTTACTTACAAAAGTTAAGCAGGTTTCATTTTGAAATTCTACACGTAAAGGTCATAATGTTTGATAATGGTCAACAAGATCCGCCATGTTGAACTTTCCTATTTATGGCCCCATCTTCATGAAATTTGGTAGGTGGCTTCCCTGCGCTAACCAAAACCGATGTACGTACTTATTTCGGTGGTATGACGCCACTGTCGGCCGCCATATTGAATTTTCCAACGTCACTAATTCTCCAACTTCCCGTGTAGGTAGAAGGCTGAAATTTGGCAGGCTCATTCCTATTTCATATTGAACTTTTCAACAGTCTGTTACTTATGGGCCTATCTTCAAGAAATTTGGTACGCGGGTTCCCAACGCTAACTGAATCCTACTTACATACATATATACGCCCATAACCTGCAGCTCGGTCACCATGTGAGGCGGTGTTAGGTCCCCCATCCCAATGCCTCCCACGTTGTTGGCTGCCTGCCTATATAAGGCCGTCCATCGCTCCAGTCTCTACATTCCCTTCCTTGCTTCGCCACGGGATTCACGCCTCCCTACTGATAACTACAGCCTTTTTATTTAATCCACGGCTTGTCCCTGTTTTATTGTTCATTTATTACGATTATAGTTATTGTGTAGGTATTTTAGACTTAGTTTACATTGTTCAGGTGCCCATTTCATTTATCATTCCAACCATACCCCCATTAACATGTCTATCAAGGTGATCACCATCGATCAAAGAACTGTCACTTACCGAGTGGATTCTATGCCTGGAGATGGCACCTACCTTTTCCATTCTCTTTGTTACATATTGCACGGCCATATCAGGCTCACTCTTGATATCTGGAGGAACATTGTGTCTTATGTATTGAATGACTGGGACAGGTTCAAGGTGTGGACCGATGACGGTACAGGAGATAATTATACTACACAGGAGCACTATAAGAGTGAAATGCTTAAGCCCTTCACCTATGGATCTGCATGTGAGTTGATGGCTGCCGCTGAATTGTTCGGTTGTCGCTTTCAAGTGTACCGAAATGGCCAAATATTTTACACCTTTCAACAACCGCCTATGCCTCTTAAACATCTTAGATTTACAGGTGGCGATTTCAGTAGTAGACACTTTGATGTTTATGAATGTTTAAACTCTCAAAAGCTGGATGTGAAGTTATCAATGAAACCGGTTGTATACTTACAACGCTTGACAGATGCCGAATGTCTCTTCAACACAAGTCCTACAAATACTGTCGCAATTGAAACAAACCATGAAATTCAAACTGATTATGACAGCAGCAATCCAAGCTGTGAGATCTGAAACAAGACTACTGTTCACTTGACCAACTGTACGTTGCATGCTCAAGAGTAAGGTCAGCGCACAGCTTGGTCATATTACAACTGGAAGGGCGAACTCACAATGTGGTATACAAAGAGATCCTTGACAAATTATTGGTATATTTTCCCTCAGTTTAAAAAGGTTTAATTTCTTCTTAATAAAAATTTTAAGGCAGTACTTCGCCGCTGCGAAGCGCGAGTATTTTGCTAGTCTACAATATAAGCTACAGTTTCATTTCACATGTTAGTAAGTGTGGTCTTTTACTGTGGTCTTAATATCTTAAAACAAATAAAACACAGTCCTTACGGTTGAATACTAATACATAGGATTATCAGTATGACAATGCTATGCTATGTTTTTCTGTCAAAATAAAATTTTCCAAGATACAAATATAAATATCGAAGGTGTACATACTTGTGTCAAAATTAAACTAAATGTTAAAAAGGGGACATATACTCAGTGGAAGTTTAATTAGGTGTACTTATCTTGTTAACACCAATATCCTGCTCCTTCAAACAGTCTATTTGGCTGCAGCACATATAGTATACATCACGAAGACTTTGCTCGAGGTTTATTTGTTGTTCAGTGGTTGATTCCAGATGTCATTGATCTAGCATCCTAGAAACAGATACTCTCTGCAGTATCTCTTTACAGAGAATAATACCCTAAACAAACATCTACTCACCACAAGTGCATATCTAAAAGCAAAATATGTTGGAAATGGGCTCCAGCAGCAGAAAGTCTGAGGTCTGTTCTTATCAGTTAAAAGTAGTCAGATGAAATTTCAGGGGGGGATGTAATCAACATTAAACAACTGAGGTCTGACAAATCTTAATCTGTGCTGTAATTTGAAGATAGTAGGTTAATTATTTAGGAAATAAATTCATTGAACCATTCTGCCTTGTGTCAACTGTTTGGGCTGGTGATGGTAGTGTAATATTGGGAAGATCTTTTTGGCACACATCATGTGCGTCTCTTTATAGCCACATCTATTGCATTTAAAATGGATTCCAGTATAATAATGCACCACTTCTCAAATTATCCATTATCTCAGGCTGGTTCCATAAGCAAAAAACTTACTTCATTTTATTCCATTTGCCTGTGTCATGATATCAGTCAAGTGGAGCACTTTTGGGATGTGGTTTGCAGCTTGAATATGTTGTCAAAAACTAAAAAATGAATGGTGTGATGGAAACATACTGATAAATACCATTACACTTACTTATAAACACAAGTCACACATTTTGAAATTGTTTCTCCTGATTATAATGTTTCAGTCACAACTTCACTCCCATCTTTTCTCTGTCACATTTAAGAATTTTTGTTTCGGGCATTCATTTGCTAGCTGTCTGGAGTTCATTGCCCTGTCTTGACTGGTCAAAGATTATCACTGCCTAAGCTGCAATGAAGCTATTTGAGCAAAAGAAAAAAAGAACAAATGTCCTTAAATTAAAAAAAAAAAAAGATTAACCTGTAGCTTTACTCAGCATTTCAGAAGTTCAGAAATAAATAGTATTTAATGTGTTTTGTATATTAAAGTTTAATAATCAATTGAAAGACTAATACATCAATGTCTATATGTAAAATATATACTTTATCCAAGAATATTTTCAAATGGCGTTTTAAATATGAAACACTATAACCTCAATTATAACAGTACATCTAGAAGAACTCATCAAATCCGATTATCCATCAATGTGTGTGTTACACACTGTAACCAAATATCAATTGCTTTATTGTAGAGTTTGTGGAGAATGACATTTTTGCATGTAGTGGTATGATTTCAACTTTAACTTGGAAAACAAGGAAAAAAAAAATACATTGCAATATATAACACAATTGAACTGCAAGCTTTAATATACATCCATCCATTTTCCAACCCGCTGAATCCAAACACAGGGTCATGGGGGTCTGCTGGAGCCAATCCCAGCCAACACAGGGCACAAGGCAGGAACCAATCCTGGGCAGGGTGCCAACCCACCACAGGACACACACAAACACACCAAGCACACACTAGGGCCAATTTAGAATCGCCAATCCACCTAACCTGCATGTCTTTGGATTGTGGGAGGAAACCCATGCAGACACGGGGAGAACATGCAAACTCCACGCAGGGAGGACCCAGGAAGCGAACCCGGGTCTCCTAACTGCAAGGCAACAGCGCTAACACTGCGCCACTGCACCGTCCCTCTGTAATATACAATATATTAAAAAAAACATAAAGAGTCTATCTACTCTGTATATATAAAATCTTAACCCTAAAAGTGCAACAATTTTGTGTAACGATTTTATGTGACTTTTTATGATACATTTTTTGTCATGCTTTAAAACAGGCTTATTTTAAAACCTACATATATATGTTTGGTATCACTCGTTTCAGAATTTATCAAACTTAAATGTGATGTTGTTAGTTTTTTCAGATTCTTATCCTGTTTTTAAATTCTAAACTTAAAGATATTAACAATTTATGTCCCGCAAGACAAGACTTTGTGCCAAAAGATTTAACCATACCCAGGGCTGGAAATAAAAGACAAAGAGTAGGACAGCTGCTGTACAGGCTTGTAAATGTTCGAAGCGCCTCACAGGATGCAGATCACGCGGCACGGCAGCAGCAAGCCAGCAGCTGATCAAGCAAAAGACTATTTGTTTGCCATTGTATCACCGTTTCAGAGGGGGCTTCAGAGGAGCGACCGCATCTCCATGGAATGCGTACAGCCCCCCTCTTTATGACATGAGCGGCAGAGATGCGAAGTGGCTGGCACGTAGTGCAGGCCGGGGAGGTTGGCGAGTTAAGCGAGCAAGGAGCAAACCCCTTAGTACTATTATATTATGATCCGAGGACTGGCATAATATTGTATTGTAGCAGACATGGTATATTCTGCTCCAGCCCCCTATGAGATTAAATTGGACTAAGCGGGTATAAGTGTGTTATTTTTTTTTTTATTGTATGCTGAATTTACTTAGCCTCATTAGTTAATTGTTTTTGATAAAACACTTGTTTTTGTCTTTTCAGTTCCAGGCTGGAACTGCGGCACACAGGTTTAGTGGAAATACTAGTGTGAACCCAATTGGAGTATCTGACCATAATCTCTTTAGGATTGCAGTGGCAGCTGTTTTGCAAGAGCTGTCCATGATGGTGAAGAGAGAGCTGAGTCTAAAGATTGTCTCTCAGTTTATCGGCCAGTCTACGTCCCTGTCCTCAATCTATGCTTATGAGCTGTGGGTAACGACAGAAAGAATGAGATTGTGAGTGCAAACAGCAGAAATTAGGTTTTTTACTAGTACCATGGAACTGACATTCTGTGATAAGGTGAGAACCTGAACAATTCAGGAAAGTCTAAGCAAATTATGTTCTACTAGAGGTTCATCCCACTTAGCAGGGAACCTACGACTAACACAAGACCCACTGGAGGAATTATATTCCTGAAAATTCCCCAAGTAGATCTGGAATCTGTAGCTAAGGACAACAAAATCTAGGCTGACCTGCTTGGCCTACTGTGGCTGTGACATTTACCAGGAAAAGGTGTTTGAGATGATGAACTGATTTTTAAATAATCTGCTATTTTACTAGCATGACAGCAGCAATTCTGTTACAATTAATCATTAAAAGAAATGTAAAACTGATACAACTGAAGTATTTAAATGTCAATATCCCCAACTGGTAATTTAACAATTTGTTATCTCATTGTGTATTTAAATATCATTAACTCATGCATATATGAATATTAGTCCTTTTATGACTGCCAAAAATCGAGCTTAAGTAATCTTTCAGTGTTTTTTTGCACTTCACAAAAGTCAGTATTAAATAATTCACCTAACATGTTTAAATTAAAAACAAAAATTTTTGTTTTTTAAGTGCCTTTGAATGGAGCCCACTATCATCTTTCCATTTGTATATCTGAGAAAAATTATGTATACTTGGTTATCTAAAATTTGCGAATCTTTAAAAAATATTTGCAGGGTTTATTATATTATGCATTAAATCAAGAATGATAATATTTTAATTTGAGAAAAGAAAACACCCATACAAGAAGAGTACCTTATCTGGATTTTGGACGCCAACAAAATCTCCTGGTATTGCTTCCACTAAAAAAAATTAAAGATCAAGGATATCTTCTAGATTTTGTGGTACTGAAATTTTGAAATGCAAAAACTGTAACAATAAAATAGCAGAAATGCAATACATAAATGCATCTGCTATAAGAATACAACAGATAAAAAATGTGTAATATGAAAAGAATGTATTATGCTTTGCCAATTGCTGTGTGAGAGCTTGACCTCCTGTTAAAATAATAGTCCTGATTAATTCTATTGTAAGAAAACTGTGCATGTAAGTGAGGTATTTAAAAATAGTTAAAATATTTATCACATATGGATAACAATGATTTAGTAATAATCCTGCCCTAATAGTAACATTTTGTCTATTTGCAATTCCTGTCTCAAGAATCAAATATGGATTGAATTAAAATTAACAGAATGTAAACTGTTAAATCTGTTTTTTGTTTTACTATAAATCAGCCTTAGTGTTAAAATATTTAATTTTAATTTTTAAAACATTTTTGTGTTATGTGTTTTGGCATTAGGAGACTTTCCATAGAAATATTTGTGTTCTTCTGAAAAGTTGTTGCTCCAAGTCATAATAACTCATCCGTTTCCCTAATGCACCAAATACAGTAATCCCTCCTCGATTGTGGGGGTTGCGTTCCAGAACCCCCCGCGATAGATGAAAATCCGCAAAGTAGAAACCATATGTTTGTATAGTTATTTTTATATATTTTAAGCTCTTATAAACTCCCCCACACTGTTAATTAACATTATTAGAGCCCTCTAGACATGAAATAACACCCTTTAGTCAAAAGTTTAAACTGTGCTCCATGACAAGACAGAGATGACAGTTCTTTCTCACAATTGAAAGAGTGCAAATATATCTTCTCTTCAAAGGAGTGTCTGCATCAGGAGCAGAGAATTTCAGAGAGAGAGAGAGTGCAAAAAAAAAAGAAAAGCAAACAATCAAAATATCAATACGTGTGCTTTTAAGTTTGCCGAAGCACCGCAATAAAGCGGCATTTTTTAGAGGAGCGTCAGTATCTTCTAAGCAAACAGCCTCTGTGCAAACAGCCCCTCTGCTCACATCTCCTCCGTCAGGCGCAGAGAACATCAGAGAGAGAGAGAGATTAAAGCAAACAATCAAAAAATCAATAGGTGTGCTTTTGTGCTTTTAAGTATGCGGAAGCACCACGATAAAGCGGCATTTCTTAGAGGTGCGTCTGTATCTTCTAAGCAAACAGCCTCTGTGCAAACAGCACCTCTGCTCACACCCCCTCCGTCAGGCGCAGAGAATGTCAGAGAGGGTGAGAGAGAGGCAGAGACACGCAAACAATCAAGCACCGCGCGGGAAGCATATCTTATAGCATTGAGGAGTTTTAGTTAATATGTAATACATGCTCTGATTGGGTAGCTTCTAAGCAATCCGCCAATAGCGTCCCTTGTATGAAATCAACTGGGCAAACAAACTCTGGAAGCATGTACCATAAATTAAAAGACCCATTGTCCGCAGAAATCCGTAAACCAGCGAAAAATCAAATTAGATATGCTTACATTTAAAATCCGCGATAGAGTGAAGCCGCGAAAGTCGAAGCGCGATATAGCGAGGGATTACTGTATTACATTGTGCAAAAATAATTTTAAATTTTAAGTACCCAAAAGGATTCATAAGTGTGTTTGAAAACCTTTCTAAAGGTGAAACTGCAATGCATGCAAGGTATCCAAAGTAAAGATAAATCACAAATTATCACTGAGATTTTAAGGAGGAGTTAAATTATAATACTGGCATGAACAATTTTAGCAATTTTACTTTTTACATTATTTCACTGAAAAGAACAGGTTGATAAATTATAATATACTGATAAAAGAACATCTGTATGAACAGGTTTTTCTCTGTTGACTTTGTACATCTGAATTACCGTTCATACTGGATTAACTGTTTAACATGATATCAAATCACTGAAAAGTTTCATTTTCTATTTCCATAACATTCCCACCTGCCTCCTAGTTCTGCATTTAGTTAGTTGTTAAAGGTGCTTACTATACTAAACACCACATACTGTATTTAACCACATTCAAAAGAAAATTAACAGAACTAAAGAATGGATCCATTACTGTTTTAACTTTATGGGTGTGTTCCTTCCTGTATGTCCTGCTGTTGCTCTGTTTGGTTTAATAGCAAAAAAAAAAATCTTAAAAAAAAAAACTTCATAACATTAAGATTTTGATGGCATTATGTTGTATTTGTCAATCCTGCTGTCTCATAAATTAAGAAGAAAACCTTTAAAATCATAGCCTGGCCTTGTATAAATAAATGCATTATTAAAAATAATCTGCTTTATTTCATTGAAATTTTACTCAATTGATTTTTCTTTGTAACACACAATGATTTGAAATTAGTAAATAAATGCTATAACTTAATGACATAACCCCTTTGTACTGAAGAAAGATCAAGTCATTTAAAACACATTTGATTGTTCTGTACTTCCTGGCATTAAAAGTCAGTGTCGCACAGCACAGTGTGATACGTTATTCTGTGACATTTCTCTCAAAAGTCAATCTTCAATACTGTTTACTTTAGTATACCACTGTCATGTTTGTATGTCTTACAAAATCAAGAGATTTACTTTTAAATTCACTTCATCCATCTCTGAAATATATTACAAACTGTAGTGTGATTTAGTAGAAAAGGTTTACACACAAGTCATGGGAACTAAGCTCAGCCTTCTGATTTTCATTAAAACAATCTAAAAACACCAAAGACATGCAAATCCTTGATTTACAAAGACTCTGGCTTTATCAGGTGACGTCCATATTTCACTGAACAATAAATAATGTATAGCAAAGTTAAAGACATGGACTAGAAAACGAATCAATATAGCTGAGTCTCACATGGATGGAATGCAATTTGTCAGATGTAATCTGTGGAAATGGAGAGCTTCATTAAGTGATACTGTGGGTCAGGGGATCAGGTTGTCTATCCAACCTGATGCATCCTTTATTATAAAGAAATCATACAATATATACCATCTTTATATTTTAGGCTTCTGCATGAGAAATACTCAAAATTCATCAAAGGATACTTTGAGCAAATGCATTTTTGTACTCAACTAAGCACTAAAACACACAATAATTAAATCTAAGTAAAAATCATTGTTAAAAATGGCATTTAATATTACAAAAGAAGCTATTACTTGAAAATAAATGTGAGACTCTAAGTTATTACATATATTTCAAGTAAATTGTAAACAAAATACCAATTTATAAATATGCTTTTTTCAAAATATAAATATTGTTCCTGTTTCCTACTTTGAGGGTGGGAGAATAAATTCTGAAGAGAGCAGGGAATATTGTTGACATCTTTTTCACTAGAAATAACAGCAAGGGTGAATCAATGTTTCTTAATTTACAATGGCAAAAAAATACTATACCCGTCTTCAGCTAATTACTGTACTAAAAAGCATATATGTGACCAGTCAGAGTGTGGTGAAGTGTGAAATGAACAGTTGCAGTCACTTGTCTAAATGTCTGAACGTCAAAGGTTTTAGTAAGAAATAAAAAAATAACTGCTGGTAAAAACAAAGGGTCCTGGACAGATTGCAAAACCAAGGTAATTAATGATATGTGAAGTATTAACTTTCTGTCAGCATTAATTATCTGTTTTTACTGGATGTGGTATTTGTGGCGTGAATAAAAGTTTAAAGATGACCTTGTGAAACAGAAATGCTAGCCCACTTTGTCAAAATATCGAGAATTCATGGTTTTTGTCATCACATTTTCATTTTATTTTTTTATAAAAGCTATAATGATGACTACAAATACAGGCCAAAATGAATAACAATCAGCAAATCCTCAATGCAAACTGATTATCTCACCTTCCAGCACAATAATTACAAAGAAAGATAATATGCAGTTTTATAGAACTCAGTAAGCCCACCCGCAGAGCACTGTTGTCCGAATAGGAAGAGCACAACAGTAAGAGACCTCTTACTGAAACAGCTGTTGATGAACATTAATAAACCCATGTGCAGGGCAAGTTATTAATTACAGAAAATGATTGATTCAAGAGGGATAAATTGTAAGGAATCCTAATACAATAGAAGTAGCTTAGTTCAAAGTTTTTAATGTATTACAGCATGCATCCAGCTACAATGATTCCCTGTATGAACAGCCTACTACTCTCATTCTGATCTCATTTAACACTAAATTTTTCCACTCTGTAGAAACAAATAAAATAATTAAAATGTTGTAAATTGTAAATATCCTCAAGCCTATGGTGCTATGTAAATTATTCTGTACACATTTCAGTGCCCTGTTATCATTTTGCAATGTTTATTAAAGACAACAATTTTACTGATTTCATCAAAAAAAAAAAAAGAAAATGTAGCAGTAATTTTGTCATTTAGAGGTTAAGGGAAATATACAACAAGCCCCATAACTATACCTCAGTGAAGAGTAGATATTTTCTGCACCATAGTGAGTGCAAGAAACTGTTTATACATGCAGGACATAAAAGCCATTTACTGAAATCAGTCCATTAAACTAGTATAGCTATAACCATTTAGATAAAAATATGGGAATAACTTGGGATTGACATCACCAAAAATTGGGAACAGGGGTGTGCTTCTTGAAAGCTTAGTATCGCCAAGTACTTTGTCATCTCGTACTTAAGCTCATTTGTTAATTAGATAGCATTTCCTGAAACACTGTGTAACTAAAGTAGTACATAATGTAATTTTTAAATTAACTAGTGAACCACTCCACGAGTTATTTTTAATGCTCTTTATTTGGATTTTTACCTGTGATTTTGTCACAGAGAAACAATGGTCACCTTAAGTAGATAAAACAATAAAAACACTGATACTCTTATTTGGGCAAAATAATAGCAACAACAACAACAGCAATAATAATAAATAATAGATCGACGTTGCAATATAAATATACAATTATAATGTAGGTAGTAGATTAGCATAAAAGGATCTGTTTGTAGCTTTAACACTTGTAAACAATTTCAGTACAGAATGACTTAACTAATCAGTCACACCTTTTAAAGTTGGAAAGTTCTCACTTAGTACCAGAAACAACAATGTAGATGCTGCTTAAGACATCACCATCCAAGAAGCCAAGTTGCCATTTGTGGGCAGATATAAACCCTTCAATGCACTGACATTGTGTGGCTACGAGCAAGTCAAATCACCTGCATGTGCTCAAATTGGAAAACCAAAAGAAATACTACCAAAACCAATTGCATATGAAATTCTGCAAGTTGCCTTGGATAAAAGCATCAAACAAATAAGTACATAAATTAATTAATAGGCATACCTGGCATTGTACATGCAGCGTGGAACCCTCATCCTTATTCACCCTTCCAGCTTCTTGAATCGTATCCATACCTGTCATAAGGGGTTCTTAGCACTAAATGTCCAGTTCATCAGGGGCTTTTTACAAACATTGTAGTCAGGTGATCTGAAAGTACACATGATGCTTGTATGTGGTCCAAATCTGGAGTCTGGCAGTTGGCAAGAGATGGTGCATTTGCTGGTGGCTGCTTACTGGGAGACAATGGGTATCCTTTTTGTGAATACCTGGTAACTCCAATGTTAAACCCCCAAATCATACCTAAGGAGAGGTATGACACCACACACCAAAGCAAGCACACCGTTGCAGAGCATGCTCTGGCCAAGTGGAAGATGCAATTCTGGTGCCTGCAGAAGTCCCTGGGTGCATCCACAAACCTTTGAAGACAACCCTTCCTAAATGTTGGCCACTTTGTAAGAAGTTTTAAGCCCTTTATCACGAAGTGTTGCTTCCTTTCCTATCACTGCTTGCCATTGTTGTTTTTTGCAAAGATATTTTGTAAGGTTTTGAGACCATTTATAGATTTTTGTCTAATCATTTTACTTAACTTTGTACATTTGATAATACTATTACTACTGCTACTATAGCTGATACTGTGTGATACAGGCGCTATGTTGCACCTGAGCCGGCACAGACTGACCCAGAGGCACACGTACAAAAAACAACACAGACTTTATTTTCTTCAGCTGGAGGGCACATGTTCCCCGTAATCCCTCCAGCCACAACACACTCCCAAAAGCACTTGAAATAAAGCACAACTAATCACCACAAATACGCTCTTCTGGCAGCACTACTCCTCCCAGGCAACCTCGTCCTCTTCCTCCCGATTCTGGGTCCTGAGTAGTGGCTGCAGGCTTTTTTTGTAGCCTTCCCAGAAGTGTTCCAGGTGGTAATTGGCCTAATTAGGCTGCACGTCCGGGTGTGGCTGCATTCCAGCCCACAGACGCTTGTTAAGCCATGCAGTTCCTCCGGGTGGTGGCCATGGAGCCCAACAGGTCTAAGTCCTGAAGTCCCACACCTGTGGCCCTGATGTAACCCAGGAGGGCTGCCACCAAGTGTACCGGGGGATGTAGAGTGCATCCCATGGCTGCTCCCCAGGATTTAGTATTGAAGGGGCGTCCCGACTGGGCATTGGACCCGGCCACCCATCACAACTGCTACTACTTTTATTATTATCACATATTGGAAAACCTAAACCAAGTTTTGATAATTACCCCTGAACCACTCATCCAACTCATCCAAGGTACTTCAAGTTTTTTCTGGATGCTGTTGGATTAGAATCCAGCTCCTGTTGACTTGCTGGTGGTATAAACGGTTTCAGAAAATAAATTAGTGAATAGTAAACATAATTAGGGTAAATTCCTTTTCAGTCACTAATCCTAAGTCAGATAAATTCAGAAATGAACAAATTATCATATCCAGACTGTTATCTTTGACCTTTTATAAACATCTTGAAGTATTGGCTACTGAAAGCCTGAAAGGTTTATATAGTGTAGCAAAATATACATTACAGCTCCTGTGTCCTGGCATTTTAAGTAATATATTAAATGAAATGTTGAAGATTAGATTATTCAAATGAAACATCAAATGTCAGCAATGCTGAAAACAATAAATAAACCAATATTGTACATACAAACAAACATAGACTTGGCCCTTCCAGCAATAGTTTTTTTCCATGCATTCAGTTATATTGGTTTAGGCTCCAGCCCCCCATTAATAAAATAAGGATAAAATTAAATTCAGAACTTAATGGATGAGTGGGTTGGGAAGGCGCCCCAAGGTTTGAACTATTGTTCAAGTTCCTCCTAGCTATATTGAGGGACCTACAAAACAAACTTTCATTTAATGTCAAACCATAGTGGTAACCAATACTTGAATAGCCCCTACACAAAACATTGACAGAAGGAGAAATGCAATGTCAGACCTTAAAATTATACTTGATAGCCACCTGACCACAACACAAGAACAGAAAGTATTCCCTTAACAATGAGACTATGTCGATTCTAAGAGAAAAGATAGAGGGAGAGAAAAATGTTTAAAAACATTATTTTGGCACAGAATTATTTTCATGGTGTTAGGTAATTTTAGCTGTAAAAGTAAAACTAAAAAAATCAAAATAAATAATTTTAAATTGTTTACAAAATAAAATAAAAATAAAACACATCAGCAGTCAGCATTCGTTCATTAGTTTCCTAATTCTAGACACTTTTGTCAAGCTACCACTAAACTTCACTTGTTGATTAGTTGATGTACTTCCAACCTCAGTATTTGCACAAGGTACATATTACTTTATTTGCAGATTACCTTGTCAAATCATAGCTGTTTTATCGACAACAACATTATTTTCAGATATTTAGACTCTAGTGAATATTTACGAGTGTGTCAAAGAACGGTTTTGTTTTCAAAAAGGATTTCTTATTACTGTGAGAAGTGATAGCTAAGTTGAGAAGCAAGGTGAAATGTTTTTCACTCTTGATTTGCCAAGCACACAATGTTTCAAGTGAAGTTTTTGTTGACCAATCCAGTACATTTCAAGTTCAGGGTTTTGAATTACGCTTAGATATTGTGAAATAACCAGCCAGACACACAACAAAGGTTTGGGGCAGCCACCCATATAGTTTCCCTAGCTGCAAAAGGCTTTAGTTTGCGTACAATGTGTACAGGTTAGAGTCCAAAACAGAACTGGTCAAGTATGGAGGATGAGGGTTTTTTATAGGTGGTTTACAGGAAGTGATGTTCTCGGGGTCGGGACAGGAAGTGACATCTTTGGAGTGTAATCGGATACTGGCAGGATTTCTCATATTTGGTCTGCGGACAGAAAAGAGATAGGTTCAGCACAACTCGGTTAACTCCCAAGCACACATGCGTGACAATATAGTAAGGAATAAGTGAAAAGAAAGCCAGTAGCCGTCAAGACTGACATCAGACCACATGTATGGACTGAAGTTGGGTTTCAGTATGTGGTGCTGGATTAGTTTCGGTGAATGTCTTTCAGATTTTCATCTAGCATATTCTCACTTATAAACAGATCAAAATTTTTTAAGGGATGAGATGTATATGATAAGTCTGCCTGGTGTCAGAGACATCCAGTGGATGATACCTTTGAAAGTTGCCCAGTACTCTTGTGAAACATACATTCAAATGTTTGACCAAAATCACCACCTTTGTACTGTATGTTTCACTATTACTAAAATGTATTATTATGCTGATACTGTTAATTTCTAAAAACCAGTCACTACTTTTATATGATAATTTAATTTAATAATAACACAAATGGGGGCGGCACAATGGCACAGTGGTAGCACTGCTGCCTCACAGTAAGGAGACCTGGGTTCGCTTCCTGGTTCCTCCCTGTGTGGAGTTTGAATGTTCTCCTTGTGTCTGTGTGGGTTTCCTCCCACAGTCCAAAGACATGCAGGCTAGGTGCATTGGCGATTCTAAATTGTGCTTGGTGTGTGTGTGTGGGTGTCTGTGCCCTGTGGTGGGCAGGCACCCTGCCTGGGGATTTATTTCCTGCCTTGTGCCCTGTGTTGGCTGGGATTGACTCCAGCAGACCCCCATGACCCTGTGTTAGGATATAGCGGGTTGGATAATGACTGACTGACTAACGCAAATGAATTTTCTTTATATCCCAACAGTCCACATTCAGCTTTCCGTGTTCCCACAAATGCTATTCCAAATAAACCAAGACATGTTGTTGTGCATGCCACTGACGATGGATGATTTATCACAGGATTTACACATAAAGGGTTAAAGAAGAGTTTATCAAGAAGTCTAAAGGCACTTTTATTTCTTTGAAAAAGACAGGAAAAATATTTATTCAGGATTAAGCAGGTATAGAAAATGGTATGGTGCAGTATATTTTGAATAATTTTGGAATAATGAAGAGGGAATGCTTAGGCTTTAGCTTTTCTGATCTTTCTGCTTAATGACAACTTTTCTTTTTATTTTTGGTGTCTTATGATCAGTTTTTGTTAACATCTTCTTATTATTTTGTTAGTTTGTTACTTTCCAATTAGGAGCCAGTCAGTGGTATGGCTTGTTCTGACTTTATAGGGTTATAGAAGCAAAGAAAGGCCTAGTTGGTTACTTCAAAGAACCTGTTAACTGAGGCATACTCAGGCACCTGACAAATGTGCTAGTTTGCCCACTGTCAATCAACACCTTTTAAGTTTTCATTACTCTGTTAATAATTTGTCTGCCTTAGTAGACTCCTCCTCTGTTCTGTAACAGATGCTGGAAACAATAAAAAATTAAATTAATATATAAATAATTCTGTGGGTCTTAAACTAAACTAGATCATTTGCTCAACGTTATTTGGATCATTACTCAAAATTGACTTGACTGATTTAAGTGTTCAAGTTCCTTTCTTGACAAGGAGAAGAAGTGGTATTAGCTAGCTTGCTTGTGCTACACTTTAAACTCCTTTTCGTATGCTCTGAAGAATTCTTGGCTGATTCAGTGGCAAATGTGGGATGAGCACACTTTTCTTTTAACTAATTATAACTGATAGAGGTTCCACTCAATAAATATACACCAGAAAAGCACCACCAACATAATGAATAAAATTGTGCCCAGAACTCTAAATACTTGTTTAATTAAATACTGTGGTAGAGTTTGACTGCTTTTCTGAAAGTGCATCTGATATGGTATCCTTTCAAAAAGTGTGTTCTACTTACTTGTGTGTTTTACTTTGTGTTTCACTCAAAACTTGCTTCCTTGTATTGCCAATAGTATAATCTTAGACAGCATACATATGAACAATTTCAAAAGAGGAGTGTAGTAAAATTGACATTTGGATTGATACAGATTGATTATTCCACTTACAGGAATATGCTTTTCTAAATTGTTACTAGAAAAACATGTTATACAAATGTATGAAATTTGAGATCAAAGGCTGCAGGTGGAATAATGCTAAAAGTCTCAATTAATTTCATAAAAGCCATAATGTGCTGAAACTTGGCACTACATAACTTGCTGTTTAAAAAATGTATTTCTATTTTTGTAAGGTTACAAATCCCTTCAGCCTTCATGACTGGACAAAATGTTGCATAGTCTGGACTCTAGTGTATAAATAAACATATTTCTCCCACATACCTTCTAACTACTGCTCTAATTCTTGAACCCACACTCCAATGTCTGATCTTCAAATAAACTTACTTTAAGGACTGCAGCTAAACATGTACCTAATAGGACATCCAATTAATTTCCCTTTCCTCACTCAATTAATTAAATTATTAAGAATTTTAAGTGTCATCCACAGCATACTCAATCAGAAATCACCCTCATTACACAACTGTTTCTAATACAGGCAATAAGCAATGCAGTAAATAATAAAAATAACATTCAAATTACAATAGAAAAGCTGTACAAACACATAATAGAAGGAGTTAGGAATTATGCCTCATAATAGCAATAAGCTTTGCACACTAAAAAGAGCGGTGCGGGTTAAACATACTGTATGAAACTTCAAACAAGGGTAAAGAACAAAAAAGCGATACAATTGTGAGGCAAGATACAGTACATATTTCAAAGGCTATCAGTTCAAATTAATATTTGTACTTTGTGAAATTAAGCAGTACTGTCTCAATGACTAGAGGGGATTACTGAAACTAATAAATAAGGAGACAGCAATTAAAATGCCAAAGAGAACAGGTGGGTCTTCAGTCTGGATTTGAAAGTTAAGACAGATGGATTCTCACAAGCAGGCCTGGAAAGAGAGTTTCAGAGAGTAGGAGACACAGAGCAGAAAGTGAGTTTGCCAAGAGTGGTGTAAAGGGGATTTGGAACAGTAAGATGGCCAGCATCTGAAGATCACAGCTCTCTAACAGGTTTATATGGTGATGCTGTTCTGAGATTTTCTTTTCCTCTTCTGTGAAGTTAGAGTTTTAGAGGACGGAAATATAATGTGTCACTAATTGCTTTTAGAAACATTGCTAGTACAAATTATTTTACTGCCAGAGTTAATAATTACAGAAATGGGGGTTATGGTAATGATGTTAAAGATTATATTGCACACATAGTATAATATGTAGAATACATGAATATATTTACCAAAGCAAATACAGAAACAAAGATATTTTAAGTACAGTTTTAACAGTCTTTACTCTTAATGCATCAATCCTAGTGGCGTGATCCTCATTGTTATAAAAATGATAATTTAGGTTATTGTTTAAATCATTTATGCTTTTCACACTAATTATGTCCTCAGAAATACTTTCATTCTATGTGTAATACATTTTGCTTCTGTGGTGCTGTTTCTTTGGTTTGTATAATTTTGAGTCTACTTGGCCTTTTTGAAGAAGGTTAGTTTCTACATACTGTATTGAGTCCCAATACACCATTTTACCAATTCTAACATTGTTTTTATATGTTCTCTTTTTCAGCTCTTTAGTGTTGCAGTTCCCAAAACCCAGCCACAGGGGATGCACAAATTAATATGAGGACAACAATACAAATTTTCATACCAGATCGGTCGAGCCCCGGGTTAACAATGACTGCCACCAGTACTGTTAGCCAATAGGGTGCTGGCGGAAATTGGGCTACTGTACCCGAAGAAGAAGAAGCAGAAGAAATGGGGGAGACGTGTCTGGAGGCAGGAGGAGAGGAGGAAAGTAAAGAGAGTGGAAATGAGGGTAGGAACTTTGAATGTTGACAGTATGACTGGTAAGGGGAGAGAGTTAGCAGATATGATGGAGCGAAGAAAGGTTTATATATTGTGTGTGCAAGAGACTAAATGGAAGGGAATGAAGGCCAGGTGGATTGGAGGTGGATTTAAATTGTTCTATCATGGTGTGGATGGGAGGAGAAATGGGCTAGGAGTTATTCTGAAGGAACAGTATGTCAAGAGTGTTTTGGAGGTGAAAAGAGTGTCAGGCAGAGTAATGATTATGAAGCTGGAAATTGGAGGTGTGATGATGAATGTTGTTAGTGCATATGTACCGCAAGTTGGGTGTGCAATGGGAGAGAAAGAAGATTTTTGGAGTGAGTTGGATGAAGTGATGAACAGTGTACCCAAGGGACAGAATGTGGTGATTGGAGTGGATTTTAATTGATATGCTGGTGAATGGAACAGTGGAGACGAGGATGTGATGGGTAGGTATGGTGTCAAGGAGAGGAATGATGAAGGTCAGAGGATAGTGGATTTTGCCAAAAGGACAGACATGGCTGTGGTGAATACATATGTTAAGAAGAGGGAGGAGCATAGGGTTACGTACAAGAGTGGAGGAAGATGCACACAGGTAGATTACATCCTATGCAGAAGAGTTGATCTTAAGGAGATTGAAGACTGCAAAGTGGTGTCAGGGGAAAGTGTAGCTAAGCAGCACAGGATGGTGGTCTGTAGGATGACATTGGAGATCCAGAAGAGGATCAAATGGTGGAAGTTGAAAAAGGAAGACTGCAAGGTTAAGTTTAGGGAGGAGGTGAGCCAGGCACTGGGTGGCAGTGAAGAGTTATTAGACAGCTGGGAAACTACAGCAGATGTAGTAAAGGTGACCACAAGAAGGGTGCTTGGTGTGACATCTGAAAAGAGGAAGGAGGAAAAGTAAACCTAGAGGTGGAATGAGGAAATACAGGAGAGTATACAGAGGAAGAGGATGGAAAAGAAGAAGTGGGATAGTCAGAGAGATGCATAAAGTAGACAAGAGTACAAGGAGATAAGGCGCAAGAGGTGGCGAAGGCTAAAGAAAAGGCGTATGATGAGTTGTATGAGAGGTTGGACACTAAGGAGGGAGAAAAGGACCTATACCGATTGGCTAGACAGAGGGATCGAGCTGGGAAAGATGTGCAGCAGGTTAGGGTGATAAAGGATAAAGATGGAAACATACTCACAAGCAAGGAGAGTGTGTTGAGCAGATGGAAAGAGTACTTTGAGAGGCTGGTGAATGAAGAGAACGAGAGAGAGAAGAGGTTGGATGATGTGGAGATAGTGAGTCAGGAAGTGCAACAGATTAGCAAGAAGGAAGTAAGGACAGCTTTGAGGAGGATGAAAAATGGAAAGGCCGTTGGTCCAGATGACATACCTATGGAAGCATGAAGGTGTTTAGGAGAGATGGCAGTGGAATTTTTAACTAGATTGTTTAATGAAACTATGAAAAGTGAGAGGATGCCTGAGGAGGGGAGAAGAAGTGTACTGGTGCCAATATTTAAGAATAAGGGGGATGCGCAGGACTGCAGTAACTACAGGGGAATAAAATTGATGAGCCACAGCATGAAGTTATGGGAAAGAGAAGTGGAAGCTAGATTAAGAAGTGAGGTGATGATCAGTGAGCAGCAGTATGGTTTCATGCAAAGAAAGAGCAACACAGATGCAATGTTTGCTCTGAGGATGTTGCTGGAGAAGTTTAAAGAAGGCCAGAAGGAGTTGCATTGCATCTTTGTGGACCTGGAGAAAACATATGACAGGGTGCCTCAAGAGTAGCTGTGGTACTGTATGAGGAAGTCGGGAGTGGCAGAGAAGCACGTAAGAGTTTTACAGGATATGTACAAGGGAAGTGTGACAGTGGTGAGGTCTGTGGTAGGAGTGACTGATGCATTCAAGTTGGAAGTGGGATTACATCAGGGATCGGCTCTGAGCCCTTTCTTATTTGCAATGGTGATGGAGAGGTTGACATTTGAGATTAGACAGGAGTCCCTGTGGACTATAATGTTTGATGATGACATTGTGATCTGTAGCGATAGTAGGGAGCAGGTTGAGGAGACCCTGGAGAGGTGGAGATATGCTCTAGAGAGGAAAGGAATGAAGGTCAGTAGGAACAAGACAGAATACATTTGTGTAAATGAGAGGGAGGTCAGTGGAATGGTGAGTATGCAGGGAGAACAGTTGGCGAAGGTGGATGAGTTTAAATACTTGGGATCAACAGTACTGAGTAATGGGGATTGTGGAAGAGAGATGAAAAAGAGAGTGCAGACAGGGTGGAGAAGAGTGTCAGGAGTAATTTGTGACAGACAGGTATCAGCAAGAGTGAAAGGGAAGGTCTACAGGACGATAGTGAGACCAGCTATATTATATGGGTTGGAGATGGTGGCACTGACCAGAAAGCAGGAGATAGAGCTGGAGGTGGCAGAGTTAAAGATGCTAAGATTTGCATTGGGTATGGCAAGGATGGATAGGATTAGAAATTTGTACATTAGATTGTCAGCTCAAGATGGACGGTTGGGAGACAAAGTTAGAAAGGCGAGATTGCGTTGGTTTGGACATGTGCAGAGGAGAGATGCTGGGTATATTGGGAGGGAGAAGGATGCTAAGGATAGAGCTGCCAGGGAAGAGGAAAAGAGGAAGGCCTAAGCGAAGGTTTATGGATGTGCTGAGAGAGGACATGCAGGCGATGGGTGTAACAGAACAAGATGCAGAGGACAGAAAGATATAGAAGAAGATGATCTGCTGTGGCAACCCCTAATGGGAGCAGCCAAAAGAAGAAGAAGTGTTGCACTTCCCAAGAACTGCTGAACCACAATGAAATGCTTAGCATTGTGTCCATGCTAAATAGCATTTTTCCTTAAGCCCTACCATATTTTGCTTCCAGTTGCAGTTAATGGTCCCCAGTACTACTGATGCACCACCATTCAGCTGCACTGAATAATACTGAACTGTCTCAAAATGTGTGAGAGCTGCCTTGATAAAGCAGAAAGACAGTATTAATAGTAAAGCCATTGCATTTCCAGATGACCTAATATCTGTGTTTGGTAGAGTTTCCCCCACATCTAGAGGAAGGCTGGGAAAATGGAGATCATAATAGACTTTATTAAGTCCCAGTAATGGGGGCTGTATCATCAAGAGGTGAAAGGAATACTTTCAGGAGTTCATTGCAGGCACTACCATTTATATTTTATTGTAGCCTGTCTAAATGTTCATTGGAATCACATATTAATATAGTAGTTCTTATTTTCACAAGCTAATAATTATCAGATAAATCAGATCTTTCACTTTTTAAGCAAAAATACTATGGTGTCAGTGTGAATCTGCAAGAAAATAAAAAGATTAAAGTTTTATTTCCACAATGAGTAGGAAAGAAAGTTAAAAACAAAACATGTCAGCTGTATAGCCTTCCTCAGGTGTGCAAGTTGAAGGCGAAAAAATTGTTTTAAACTTTCTTTAAATAACCTTTAACCTTTTTTACTGTACAAAAATATACATAGCAACATACAGGTTTTAAATATCTATTAATTATCATACTGTATATGACCAAAAGCAGTGTTCATTGATAGTAACCAGACTTAGAGAATGAAATATTGAATTTTGGCAAATTTTTTTGTGTCTTCATCTGATGATTGCTTACATGTTAAAATTGAAACAGATCAATTCATTGAGTTTATTACAAAGTATTCTCTCAGAGAACAGTGAAATAAATGCCTCAGTCTTAACATTTACATGCATATGCTTATCATTTAAAAATATGTAACAAGCATAAAACCTTTTCCAAATGAAGATAAATAGAAACAACTCAGACTTCACTATGAAGTTAAAATACAGAAACAATGGTCAAATTGAAAATATTATTTACCATAGTATGCCTCTTAATAAAAATACTTGTGTAATGTGGCCACTTTAGGCTTAACCTTTGCTTAATTTGTCAGATGCAATACTCAGTACTGAGGAGATCCAAGTAATAATATAGTACTTTATATACTTTTTCTGTCAACAACTTCATTATCCATTCAAATCTTTAAATATTGCAAAAGTAGAAACTGGCAGAAAAGGTCTAATGTTATATCCATCTGCGGTGGCCTGGGTTGGCTCCAGTTAACACCACCCAGAACTGTTGATAACATAACTGAGATGAGCCAGTACAATGAGGACACAAACAAGCAAAAGGTTGGTGCAAATCATTTCAAGTAAGTTTATTTTCAAAATTCAAACCGTGGTTCAAATCCCCAAATTGCAGGAGTTCAGTGTATTAAATAAATAAAGTCAATAAATACTCCATAAAAATAGATGATATGTGGAGATTAAAGGATATCAATAAATAGTCCATAAATAATCCTTAAACACAAGGTTTAAACTCACAAGATCATTTTTCTTAAAAACTGAAGTTTGCCTCTGTGTTCCTTTCACATTAGGCTTTCTTAGCTCACTCTTTCAGGTCTCCTCAGCTTAAGGAGACATCCACCGGCAGGCACAGTCAAACATCTCATAGGTTACACCACAGTCACCTTATTTGGTCACCACTGGAATGCCTCAAGACTGACTCATGTCCCATGGTGCCTTCCTTCAGCTCCAGCAGGTCCCCAATTGCCCTACTCTTTCTGAAATCCACTGCCATCACACAGTCCTAAGTTGGAAGCCCATTTGTTGCAGTAGGTCATTTCTGCTCTATGATTACTCAGCAGGAGCAACTGTGCCCCCCTCAGGCGTTGACCACATACTCTTCTTGGGGCCAAACCCAATCAACTACCTCCATCCAAAGCACCAGCTCTACCATGATCCTATTTCTTTCTTTCTCTTTCTTTCTTTCTTTCTTTCTTTCTTTCTTTCTTTCTTTCTTTCTTTCTTTCTTTCCATTTAATAAAATAACAAGTGCTAACTTTTACATCAGGTGTCACAGACTTAAATCAAATGTATGTTTTTATTATATTACAGGGCTCGCAAAATTTCTAAATCCCTGGTAGCCCTTCGGGCAGGCACTCTTCAGTTTTTGGTAGCCCAAAATAAATTTAAGTAGCCCGAATAAAAAAGAGATTATTTTTAATGTATAATATTGTTAAGGAAACAAAACATCAATCAAAAAATTGTTAAAACGCAAATTACAACAACTGTATAAAAATTACAATCATCAACTCAAATATTTGGTCCTAATTGAACAGAAATTTCAATGAACTTGTAAGAACTGTGTAGAACATGAATCAGTCTGTGTCAGACTCTGAATCTGAAATTTCCACTGAAGTCACAGATGAGAAAATGCCACTCGACGTTGAGGGCATTGCATCTCCTTTATCAGCTTTCTCTTCCGGTGCATCGGCCTCCATTTCACTGCTCTTTGTTCTTGTCGGAATTTTATGACCCAGGTGTCTTGAACCTTTTCCAGAAAACATCCAGAAACGAATTGACTTGTCAGGGCAAAAAGATTCAACTGTTTCCCCATTAATGGAGAGTTGCATGCAGTCATTCAGTGTTTCAGGGTGTAGAGAGGTACAATGTGTTGTCTTCACTTGGTTCATGCAAGAAAATCCTCTCTCACAGATGGCTGTTGATGGACTAAGTGTCAGCATTAATTTCAGCAGCAGCAAGATATGAGAGAGGTGTTCTGGATTCTCAGAGAGGAGATCTCTGTACAAGCAATCTACCTTGCTACCCCGGTGTTCTGTAAGCTACATTTTTAAATCCATCCATTCTTGTGGAATTTTCTCTTTCTCTTCCTCATCTAACAAACTGGCAAAATGTGTGACAAGATAATCCACCTCTTCATCGCCATAATTTGCCACCTCTTCTCTGGGGTAGAGAAGAGTGGAAGGGTGAAAAACCTTGAAACAAGAGAGAGGCAGATTTTTAAATCTGTTGTCCATGTACTTGACCGTGTTGTCAATAATCTTCTGAATCTCTGCACCAAAGGTGTCTTTGTCTGTGCCCTCATCTCTTCTAGCAGTTTGCTGACTTTTTGTAAGCTGAGTTCCACAGTAGCAAATGCTACCATCCTCGTTCGCTGTGAACTTTGTGTCCAAGATTTTCTGGTATTCTTCTGGTTTTGTTTTTAGGCTGAGTAAGCGTGATGTCTCAACTTTTGTTCGTGTGATGTTTAGGTTATCATGCTGAAAATCAGTACAGCACTTGGATAAGATGGTACTGTAGTCCAACATGAAATGCAGGAAGCAAACAAATTTCTCAGTCTTCATCTCCTGCACCACCCCCTTAGCCTTGGCTGCATCCTCGGACTTGACATCACTTCTTCCTGCCATGTTCTCCGTATGAACAACAGTGGGAGTGTAATTTTTTTCCACAGCCTTCAGACATCTCAGCCAGCTTGGAAGCCACCGTGTGCTCTTCAGGCCACTGAAATGTGCCAGTTTCTCATTTAGCAGTTCATTTACTTCTGTCAGTTCTCTTAGCTTCTTTGGGGAATAGTAGTACATCTTAAAGATGGTTTTCAGTGTATCTTCAAATTTCACCCGGTACTCACAGCCTTTCACGCTATCCAGCACGGCTAGCTCTAATTTGTGTGCCACACAGTGGATTGTTATGATGTGGGGTATCCTCTGTTTCAGGCTCCCAGCTACTCCTGTTTTCTCACCCATCATCACTGCAGCACCATCAAAATTTGCACACACTACTTTCTTTTTCCAAGTGCCTTCTCTGATACCCATGGTGTTCACTGCTTCATCAATAGCCTCTAAAATACCTGCAGCATTTGCACTCTTGACTGGCTGACAGTCGATCATGTATGTGGATATGTCACCATTATCTCTCACATACCTGACATGAACCAACTCCTGTTCTATTATACCAGTGTCTGTACTGCCATCTGCAAGAATGGATAAGAACCTGCTTTTTTTAATTTCCTTTTTGATCTGGTCTCTTGAGGTTTGTGCTATTGCTCCAATAAACTGGAACCAAAATCTAGGCCATTTGCTTTTTGAAGTTTACAAAGACTGCTAAATTTTGCCAGTGGTAGTTCACTCTTGGCAACATAGTACGCTGTTCTAAACAACTTTTTCAAGACTTCTTGTTGTGCTTGGTTTATTTTTAGTATGTTTTTTTGCAATTGGTGTTTGTTCTGGGAAAGATGCTGTAGACTGAGCACCAATGCATTTCTTGTGATGCAGAGATTTCTCATGGGTTCTGATGGGGTCTTTTCTAAAATTACTGGTCCCAGTAACAAAGATGCTTGTCGAGTCAGAAATCGAGAGAAACTCACGACACATCCGGCAGAACATTATGTTATTTAGCTTGTCATATTCCAGCCACAGAAATTCTTTTGTCCATGAAACCAAAAAGCTGAGCTTTCTTTTTGCCTCATAGTCTGATTTGTCATAACTTTTCCGCTTTGTGGTAGGCTTTTCTTTGGCTGTCCCTTCTTCACCCTGACCTGTCTTATTTGGCTCAGCAGAACTAAAATACCTGCATAAATCCATCTATTTTTACACACGCACACACATAACGGTCAGCGATTTTTAAAATTCTCTGCGCAATCACATGTTTAAGCTTGCTGTGGGAGATTTCACTTGTCACTTTTGAATAGAAAGCTAATGAGTGATAAGACGATGTCAGAGGAATTGGTGTGCAATTAATCCGTCACTGACCAATCAGTACTGCCACTCCCTATACACAGTTTGCGCGATCGCAAAGTGAAAGTAAAAAACAAGTGTGCATTCAAACGCGATTTTAATATTTCACATATTGACAGTGGCTCATCAATGCCCGAAAATAACATAATTACCCAGCTACATTTGCGAAAGAATGCAAAAGCATTGACATATATTTTTCCTTCCTATGATAGCCCGACGGGCAGGGCTGAGATAGATTTTGGTAGCCCGACTGGAAGACACAATAGCATCAGGACATCGGGCTAGCGATTTTGCGAGCCCTGTATTATAGTAATAATAATAGCAGCTTACTACTCAAAATGTGGAACACATGGCCTCGAACTGAGAATTTTAGGATTATAAGGCAGCAGTTCTTACCTCTGCACCATTCAAGAATACATATCAACTTCCTGTCAAATGACATTTGAGCTTGGGTTTTTTAACACATTGACAGCAACATGTAAATCGAATGATTTTTTTTCTTCGGTTATATTCTTGAATAAAAGTGCATGTGTTTATTTGATATTTGGACTAAAGTCTTCATACATTATACACTTCATGTCATTGTTAGTATAACATGGAAAATGTTCCGACTTTAGGTATGTGTTCAGCATTTCCTGCCTCACATTTCCTGCCATCCTCACTTACACAGATCATTGTGTATACACGAAACACACAAGAAATGTATGCATTCCAAATAACGATATATTATTTACCCTATACAACTCCAGGCACCTCACTGGCAGATAAAGAGACTTCAGCTCTGAGAATTTTATGACAGACTCAGCTCCGTCGGTGGTGGGGATGGGATAGCAGGCTGCTTACTGCTTGTGCTGATCGACAAATTTGCAAAACAAAAGATGTTGATGGAGAGGTGCGATGGAATTTAAGGTGGCCCGGGATTACAAGTATTTTTGTAGGCTTCAGGGATTCTAGTGTTATATCATTGAAAATTCATAAATGTTATGTAAAGGGTGTGATGGATGGCCACGGCCATTACCTGGCCAGGATGCCACCTGGATGAAAGTTCTGGTGGAGAAAGCAACCACGATACCTTACCTTCCCCAAGATGCTAGAGGACAGCCCCCATGGGTGACTGTGGCACCACGAATTCCCACAGGGCACGCTGGGAATTGGAGGTTTAATACATCCCTGTTAGAGTCCTTGGGGGTCATGAGGGGGAGCTGCTAAGACAGCAGAGCCCTGCTATATTGGGTTTCCATTACACCTTGCAGTAATTCCAATTAACCTTGATGAGCCACCTGGAGCACTCCCAGGTGTAACTTAAAAGGAGCCAGAGTCAGGGGAAGACGGGTAAAGCTTGCCTGTGGAGGAGTGGGGCTGGATCAAGGAAGAGAAAGAGATGGAAAGAAAGTGCTTTGGAACTGTAAATTGACACTTTATGCTGTACTGGGGAGCAAGGGAAAAGCAAAACAGTATTAAATTGGTCACCTAAATTATTAACATTCTACAGTATTTAAATGCTTATATATTTTGTGAAGATACATTATATCGAGTATTGACTAATAGCTTGTAATTCTATTTTAAAAAGTCACTTTTAAATTAATTACTGCATGTCACTACTTCAGCATCAATCCTTAAATTAAACTGTATGCAGCGTTATCTGTGCAATAATGCATATTCCACATCTTCCCAAAATTCTATAATTTTAATCGGGCATATTCTTGCCATTTATGCACCCAAATGGTCTCTGCAAATGAAAATACAGTAGTTGATGCACAATGAAAACAGGACGGGAATTATATCTTGAAGCACTTGTTTGTTGCAAACTTTCTTCCAGCATATTTTGCTGAAGTCCTATATAAGCATTTCATTATCCATCTCTATAATCTTAGGTGTTGTGCTGCCTAAGCTAATTTTACTTCATTGGAAAAGCTTCTAATATGAGCAATGTTTTCATATTAAGTTAGGACAGCTGCCTAGTTTAATCTTATTTTTGGTTCACAGGCTAATGGAACATACTGTGCAAGGGGCACCAGTCCATTGTAGGGCAAATTAATTTGCATATCTTCTCTCAGTCACCGTGGATGAATTTCATCTAGTGATTCATTTAAAAGGCATGCCTTTGGGATGTGAGAGGGAAACTAAGGTGCCCAGTCAAAATCTAATACAGGCATGGGGACAGCGTGCAATCTTCACAGCAACAATGGCCAGGCTGGAATTCCAGAGCTTACGACAGTAGGACTACTGGTAGTACATTAAAAATGTAAGCATTTAACCAGTAGACATGTTCCAATTAATGTGGGTAGATCTCTTGTGAGGCAGAATATTTCAATTGCTTTCTTTAAACATCTTAATTGTACAAGTTTGCTTATTTTATTTACAGTATATCCAAGAATCAAACACAAATTATACTACACTTTATTATAATGTTAAGATAAAACAACATCTTTGTGGCCCATTAGTTTAAATTAATATTTAAAATGAACATATCCCAACATTAGTTTAAATTAATTATTAAAATGAACATGTCCCAATGGCTTTGTATAATATCTTTGAAAATATTACATTTTAAGCTTTAAATTTAAAATGAACGACATGTTCTTTCCCAGATGCTACTTTAATATCTTTTAACATTTCTTTATTTATTTCTACTTTATAGTTCATTGAATATTCATATGGTTCCAGATGTAATTATTCATTTTACCATCTGTTGAACATTTGGTTGTAACTTCCATTGTTGGCACCTTTGCTTCCACTGAGACATCCAGCCAAGTGACCAGCTTTGTACTGAAACCTTGATGATTTCACTAAATGTTTGTATAACTTAATTTTACTTCAAATATATAATTCATTTTGAAAGCAGTAAATTGTTTAAGCAACTACAGTAACTCTTTGAAGCAATATCCCTTTACAATTTCATAAGTTTCTGAAGAATAAACTTTTCCAATTTTTCAGATATTTTTGGCATAAAATAGGTGATGAGCTATAATTCATTTTCTAGTATTGTCATACATGGAACATATAGTATATATTTTTAATACATGCAAGACTTTCTGCCCTAAGTAGCCTTTTGTTTTAGTTCATACTAATACTTTGTATTCAATAAACATAAATGGTAATATTTAAAAGGGATCAAGTCCTGAACATGTTTTTATTTATAAAAATCAGGTACTGATATGCATAATAAATAAAGGGAATAAATTAAAAACACAATTTATTAACTTGATTCATTAGCTCTTTTAATCAATTTAGAGTAAAATACAGTAATTTGCATGTAATACTGTAATTTAAATTAATGTGTACCTCTAGTGTTCTTTTGAAAATTGCCTTTTGGTCCTGTGTGTGAAGCAGAATATTTTATTTATATTAAAAATGTAAATTTGTACATTTTCTGTTAGACAGTTTGTTCTAAAAGAACAAGTAGCAGCATTTACTTTCAAATGTGCCACTATGCCCTTTTTTCTTCATTCACAGGAATATCATTTACAAACGGTAATATTTTTTTGAAGAAATCAAATATAATTTCACATTTTGTTCCATGATTTTTTAAAGCTGACAAATATCATTACATATTACCTTAAATAGCATAGTTCAGGATTTTCAGTTAGAGGTATGACATTATTACACAATGGGCACTCAATGCAATTTAACCTTCCTTTATTGTAGAAGCTCTTTCCTACTTTTCTGCTTGCCTTACAACTTTTGAACCCACTAGAAACATAAAACCATTATTAGATTATTGTCATTAAAACAATAAATGGATTAACATGAGCTGCCAGCTGCAGAAGTTACTAATGAGAAGTAAGAGTTAACATTAGAGTCAAACTGAACTGAAATCTTTTTTAAGTGGTCATGTGTTGTTGTGTAGGTACTCTATGTACTTTGTTACAAATGCCTATTTATTTATCATTACAAATTTTAGAATATACATATACTAGATTTTCCATGTGCACTGTACAATGATCTAAATGTTATTAAAAGACAGGCAGTAGCTTGTCAGAAACTAACAACTAACTAGAAGTTACACAAAATACTTTGCCTTCCATAAACTCAATAAGAGTAATTCTATACCCTGTAAATCTGTAATGTTAGAGTTTTCAATACTTCCGTCTCCTAATACATTTTCTTTCTTATTTTCAGCAATTGGAGTGTGCTCTCGTTTCTTAGCCTTCATGTGCATTTTCTACTTGGCACTCCATATGCCTGTAGCTAACATTAATTTTTTATTATTGTCATTTTTGCTGTTGAGATTCACTTGGGAACGCACCCTACAATTTGTAAAAACTTTGGTATGTCACACCCAGAAACAACAAATTCATACTTAAAAAATTGAAACTATCCTCTAGGAAATGTGAATTTTTAAGATTTAGGATGCCTAAATAAAAGGCATATTTGTCAAATTAATTCCCCATAGAGTTGTGTGGTTGGACAGAACAGTGAAGCATTTTTCAGGAACTGCTATTAGATGATTTTAAAAATAGTTTGATAGGAAATGTTGCAGTGTAACATAACATTTCTGCCTCATAACAATGTTCCATTATTTTCCTGAATGTAGTATCCTTGGGGGTGTTTTCTATATGTAGGCGGAAGTTACCACAAAGGGTAATGGTCTCCTTTCATAATGTAATGATAATACTGTCAGGTTAAATGATTATTCCAGATTGGTGAGGCATGAGTAAATGGTGGGATGGCTAGGAGCTTATATAAGAATGTTCATACCTTAGATCTAGCTCTGCCAGGAGAGACTCTGGTCCCTCACAACTTCATAATCAATATGAAAATGTTGAAAATGAAAAAGCTACAGAAAATGTGTATATACTAATTTTCTTTTTCTCATATAATATATATATATATATATATATATATATATATATATATATATATATATATATATATATATATACAGTATATATAAACTGCTCAAAAAAATTAAAGGAACACTTTGAAAACACATCAGATCTCAATGGGAAAAAGAAATCCTCCTGGTTATCTATACTGATATAGACTGGGTAATGTGTTAGGAACGAAAGGATGCCACATCGTTTGATGGAAATGAAAATGATCAACCTACAGAGCCCATAATTCAAAGACGCCCCAAAAATCAGAGTGAAAAAATTATGTGGCAGGCTAGTCCATTTTGCCAAAATTTAATTGCAGCAACTCAAAATTGTACGCAGCACTTTGTATGGCCCCTGTGTTCTTGTATACATGCTTGACAACATCGGTGCAATGCTTCTAATGAGATGACAGATGGTGTTGTGGAGGATCTCCTCCCAGATCTGGACCAGGGCATCACTGAGCTCCTGGACAGTCTGAGGTGCAACCTGGTGGCATTGGATGGACCAAAACATAATGTCCCAGAGGTGTTCTGTTGGATTTAGGTCAGGAAAGAGTGGTGGCCAGTCAATGGTATCAATTCCTTCATCCTCCAGGAACTGCCTGCATACTCTCACCACATGAGGCCAGGAATTGTCGTGCACCAGGAGCCACTGTACCAGCATAGGGTCTGACAATGGGTCCAAGGATTTCATCCTGATACCTAATGGCATCCAAGGTGCCTTTGTCAAGCCTGTAACGGTCTGTGTGACCCTCCATGGATATGCCTCCCCTTCTTCATCCTGGCGTTATGTCCCGCTTGATCGCAGGGTCCGCTCTCTTGCAACATCGTCTCCATTTGGCTCGGTCTAAAGCGTCTTCTGGGGTGACATTGGTGATTTTCATGTCTTCGCTGATCCGGTCCATCCACCGCTTCTTTGGTCTTCCTCGTGGTCGTCGTCCTGCGGGGTCGAGCCGCATTGCCGTTCAGCGCCACGAGTTCTGGTCACCGGGTGACATGCCCGTACCACCGCAGCCTTGCCTCTCGCATCTTTTCTACAATTGGCGCTATGCCCATTCGCCTTCGGATGTCGGCGTTCATGATACAGTCCCATCTTGTTAGGCCCAGGCTCCAGCGAAGCATACGCATCTCCATGGTGCTTAGGGCTTGTTCGTGCTTCGCAGAGGCTGGCCAGCACTCTGATCCATATAGGGCAACTGGGCGGACCACTGATTTGTAGATTTTTGACTTCAGGCTGTCCGGCATGCGGCGGTCGCAGAGCACGCCAGTGACTTGGCGCCACTTGGCCCATGCGGCGTTGATTCTTGCGCGGACGTCGGGTGACAGGTCACCGTCATGGCTGATGACAGCGCCAAGGTACTTGAATTCGGTAGTCTTCTTCAGGTCTTCCTCCCCGATCTTGATGGTACCATCGGTTTGCAGGCCACATTCCATGTATTCGGTCTTTTTAATATTCAACTTCATGCCGTTGGTGTCTAACCGGTCCTTCCACCGTTGGGCCTGTTGCTGTAGGGCTTGGCGTGTCTCGTCCGAGAGGAAGACGTCGTCCGCATACAGCAGCGCCCATGGGTGGGGGGTCTGGAGGTCCGCCGTTGCTGTGTCCATACACAAAATGAACAGGAGCGGCGATAGCGCTGATCCCTGGTGCACGCCCATTGATGGCGAAGGGCGGTGATGTTCCCACTGGGCACCTGACCATGCTGGTGACGTTGCGGTACAGGAGCTTGACCCAGTTGGCGTATACTTCTGGTACACCGTCGCCGTAACGCATGCCAGATGAGGTCATGAGGCACTCTATCAAACGCTTTCTCCAGGTCCAGGAAGGCCATATGGACACCTTTGTTCTTTTCTCGATGTTTCTCCAGTAGAAGGCGGGCGGCATGGATTGCATCGGTTGTTCCACAGCCTTTGACAAAGCCGCATTGATTTGGCGTGATGGTGGCGATATGGCGGAGGCGGGCGTCCAAGATCCGCTCGAATATCTTCATTGTGTGGCATAGGAGGCGGATTGGGCGATAGTTGGAGCACTCGGCCACGTCGCCTTTGCCTTTCCAAATGGGCACTGTTATGCTGGTGGTCCAGGCCTTGGGGACTTCGCCTTCTCTGACGATTTGGTTGAAGAGGTCGCATAGCGTCGCGGCTCCACGCTGCCCAAGCAGCTTCCACACTTCAGCAGGAATGTCATCAGGTCCGGTCGCCTTCCCGTTCTTCATCTTCTTGACAGCAGTTGTGACTTCTGCGATGGTAATTGGCGGGACGGGGCCAGAGACGGGGTCGGCACTGCTGATCGGCGGTGTGGGAATTCTTCGTTGCTCACTCTGGAGTAGTAATCGCCCAACGCTGGAGGATGGCGGGCGGGTCCGTAAGACTTGGTGTTGGTCGTCCTGAATGCTTGACCTGGCCGATATCCTGGGTCGAGCGATGGCATATTGGCAAGGCGATAGATCTTGTTCGCCCCTCCAGGCGTGTCCAACTCCTCGTAGAGCTTGCTATAGTGAGCGCTTTGCTTTGCGACAGCACTCTTCGCCACCAACTTGGATGTTCTGTATTGTTGGTAGTCTTCATCGTCTCTGGACTGGAGCCACTTCTTCAGGGCTTTCTTCTTCGCTTTGATGGGTTCTTGCACTTCTTCGTTCCACCACCATGTTTGTTTATCGATGAATTTTCTTCCCGGTTTCGTCCGTCCAAGGGTTGCGGACGCAGCTTCGGAGATCTGGCTGGAGATGGTATCCCAGGTGTCCGCTACTGGCTGGTCAGGGTCCACGTCCATGCGGGCGAGCTCTTTTGTAAGCTCTTGCTTCCACTCGCCGAGTCTCCACCATTTGATCTTTTCGGCGGTTGTTGTTCGTACCATTCGACGCTGGCCAAGGTCTAGGTGTAGGTCCATGACTAGCAGCGGTGTTGGGGGCGACGTTTGTTGATGGGATCACTTTTACGTCACGGACCAAGTTGAAGTGACACCTCCGAAAGAGCCAGTAGTCGATCTGGGTGTCTCGGCCGCCGCTGGAGTATGTTATCTGATGCATTTGCTTCTTTTTGAAGAAAGTGTTGACTATGGCGAAATCATGGGCCTCTGCGCAGTCCAGCGCTCGTGTGCCATCGTCGTTACGGGCTCCTCGTCCTTGGCCCCCATGGACCCGTTCGTATCCGGTTCGCTCTTGACCCACGTGGCCGTTGAGGTCGCCACCGACAGCTACGTGTTCTTCGGGGGCAAATGATCGTAGGTGGGCGTCGAGGCTTTCCCAGAATCGGTCTTTCTCGTCGTCGGGGCAATTGGTTTGGGGCGCGTAGCACGATACAACTCGGAACACGGCTGAGCCAGTGTCGATCTTGAGTGACATGAGGCGGTCTGAGACTCGGCTGACTTCTCGACGTTGTCTTGTAGCTTCTGGCAGATCACGATTCCCACGCCGTTTTGTGCTTGTGCGCCGCTGTAATACAGTTTGAAGCCTTCGCCGATGTCTCTGGCGTTTGATCCTTTCCATTTCGTCTCTTGAATACAGGCGATGTCGACACGACGGGTCTTGAGTGCGTCGGCCAACTTCGCGGCTTCTTCCGGTCATGGTGCCGATGTTGAGGGTCCCACACCGTAATCGTAGTCGTGGTCGGACTTGCTTCTTTAGCCTGTCCCGTCCTTGGGCAGGTAGCCTTCGTCCACTTCTCACGTCGCTCAGGCGAGGGCGCCGTCGCCTGCAGGGGACGCCCTAGCATCATCGTCCAAATGTTGAGCCGTTGTTGCATATGATGCGACTGAGGAGGGGTCCGTCGATCGGCGCGTCGCTCCGCCTGACGTCGACGACCCTCACCGTTGGCCAACTTCCCATAGGGTCGTTGTTTCCAGCCGGCACCGCGAGGAGGTGGTGATGGGATTTTGCCAGCCCATGGATATGCCTCCCCAGACAATCATTAACCCACCACCAAACTGCTCATGCTGAATGATGTTACAGGCAGCATAATGTTCTCCATGGCTTCTCCAGACCCTTTCACTTCTGTCACGTGCTCAGGGTGAACCTGCTCTCATCTGTAAAAAGCATATAGCCTCGTGCTACCAGTAGTGACACTGACTGTAGCCAAATGCAAAACTAGTGAAGAAACAGTCAGAAAAGATGAGGAGGGAAAAATGTCAGTGGCCTCCACCTGTTAAACCATTCCTGTTTTGGGGGTCATCTTATTGTTGCCCCTCTAGTGCATCTGTTGTTAATTTCATTAACACCACAGCAGCTGAAACTGATTAACAATCCCCTCTGCTAATTAAATGACAAGAATAATATCCCATAAGTTTCATTGACTTTATGCTATACTCTGATTAAAAAGTGTTCCTTTAATTCTTTTGGGCAGTATATATATATATATATATATATATATATATATATATATATATATATATATATATATATATATATATATATATATATATATATGTGGCGGGTGGCTGGGGGTGGTACCCAGCTGGGACACCCACGAGGACCGGAGGAGGGCTTGCGCCTCCTCCAGACCACGAGGGGGCGACGACCCTGGTTGTGTTTTGGGCCATGGGTAAAGGGCTTCGAAGCCCAACCCTGTAGGGGCCCGTGGCCACCGCCAGGGGGCGCCCTGGTGCCTGAAGAGCCCTGGACCTCAGCACTTCCGCCACATCAGGAAGTGCTGGGGGGAAAAAGCCTGGGGACACCCGGAGGGTCTCCGGGTGCGCAGCCGGCACTTACGCCACATGGGGGTGTGTCCTTGGAGGACTGCCAGGAAGCAGCTGGAGCCCATCCGGGCTGGTATATAAGGGGTCGCCTCCCTTCATTCGGGGGCAAATGTTGGGTGGAAGAGGATGGAGCTCAGAGAGAGGAGTGGAGACGGCCAGAAGGAAGGTACTGTGAAGAGTGGTCTAGACTTTGGGGGATCGGTGCTGGAGGCGATGGGTTGTGCACTGGACTATATTGTAGATAATTGTAAATAATAAATATGATTGTGTTGGGTGCAAAACCGTTGTCCGTCTGTCTGCGTGCTTCTTGCACAAGTTTTAGAATTTTTAAAACACTGAGCTCTGGCCAACCTAACAGCTTACTCTCCTGTCCTGTCTCCATCAGACTGTGTCTGTCCCAATTGCTGCTTCCGAACTGCTGAACCTGCTTGATGAAGAAGACTTTGTGTTCTTTTGACATGGAGAGTATAGCTGCACCACCATGTTTGGCAGTTGCTACCTGTGTGCTTATATGCTGATGATAATAACTTTGTGTCTGTACCTACCAGTTCTGTGATAAAGATTTTGTACCTTGGAAACCTGATCCCTTTTTTCAGTCTCTAATATACAGTATATATTGTAAGGTTTCTAAACTCTTTTGGGACAGCACACCGAAGAGTGCCCCGATGCATCTGTGGAAGACAGTCTATAAATGCCTGTCATTGATGGGTGATGCAAGGATCATTATAAATGCAGGGAACAGTGTTACTTGGTCACTAACCTGGCTACGACCCTGCCTGATTGTTGTGACTGTGTATAGGAGAGTGATAGATCCCGCTACAGTAAATATCTGTGCTGTTTCTGTTTCAAGCTGAATAAAGCTAGTTTTGCTAAAGTACTAAGACACACGTTACATCATAATATATATATATATATAAAATGCTCAAAAAAATTAAAGGAACACTTTGAAAACACATCAGATCTCAATGGGAAAAAAAATCATGCTGGCTATCTATACTAATATGGACTAGGTAATAATAATTCTATATTTATTTATCACATACATACTTACACAAACACGCAGAAAGTTAAGGGCCTTGCTCAAGGACCCAGCAGAGTAGCTTCTCTTTTGGCAGTGATGGGGATTCGAACCAGCAACCTTTGGGATGCCAGTGCAGTTCCTTAGCCTCAGAGCCTCCACTCCACCCACTGTGTTAGGAATGAAAGGATGCCATATTGTTTGATGTAAATGAAAATTACAGAGGGCTGAATTCAAAGACACCCCAAATATCAAAGTGAAAAAATGATGCGGCAGGCTAGTCCATTTTGCCGAAATTTCATTGTAGCAACTCAAAATTGTACTCAGTAGTTTGTATGACCCCCATGTGTTTGTATGCATGCCTAACAAAGTCAGGTCATGCTCTTAATAAGATGACAGACGGTGTCCTGGGGGATCTTCTCCCAGATCTGGACCAGGGCATCACTGAGCTCCTGGACAGTCTGAGGTGCAACCTGGCGGTGTCGGATGGATCAAAACATAATGTCCCAGAGGTGTTCTAGTGGATTTTGGTCAGGCGAGCGTGGGGCCAGTCAAAGGTATCAGTTGTTTCATCCTCCAGGCATTGCCTGCATACTCTCGCCACATGAGGCCATGCATTGTCATGCACCAGGAGGAACCCAGGATCCACTGCACCAGCATAGGGTTTAACAATGGGTCTAAGGATTTCATCCCGACACCTAATGGCAGTCAAGGTGCTGTTGTCTAGCCTGTAGAGGTCTGTGCTTCCCTCCATGGATATGCTTCCCCAGACCATCACTGACCCACTGCTAAACCAGTCATGCTGAACGATGTTATAGGCAGGTCACATAACGTTTTCCATGGCTTCTTCACACCCTTTCACATCTGTCACATGTGCTCAGGGTGAACCTGCTCTCATCTGTGAAAAGCATAGGGTGCCAGTGATGGACCTGTTAATTCTGGTATTCTATGGCAAATGCCAATGAAGCTCCACTGTGCCAGGCAGTGAGCTCAGCGCCCACTAGAGGATGTCAGGCCCACAAGCCACCCTCATGAAATAAGTTTCTGATTGTTTGGTCAGAGACATTCACACCAGTGGCCTGCTGGAGGTAATTTTGGACTTTCACGATTCTCAGGTAGACCTTCAATTCTAATATTATTCCTTCTGCATCCATCTTCCAGAGCAGCAAATCTGTCTCCGAGTTTCTTGCATTCAGAATTCACAGCTGTAGCTTTTCCATCTGCGTTAGATGCCAATTGTTCCGCTGTTTCAATTCAGGCTGTGAATGTCTGCTTAACGTCATCCAACTGATCGGCAGGTTTATTCAGTTTAGACGTATTTTCTTGGATGTGTTCCTCAATTTTCCCCAGCATACCTTTAAAGGTTGCGTTAAAACTATTGTATAGATGCATTTCCAGGTCTTTATTATCTTTCTTCATATTTTTATGCCTGTCTTTCTTAAGCTCACTTATGGCTGTGGCCGTGGCCGATGTGATCATTTCCTTCAGTTTGGAGAAATCGTTTTAGCTTTCGTGCTCTGCAGGTGGAGTGGCAACCCCGGTTACAGCCGATGTTTACGGCTCACAAGGAATGAATGAAAGCACGGGCGGCAAGGCTATTTCTGGCTTCAAGTGATCTGCTGGAATCGGCGAGCTCTCGTGACCTGCATTACTTGCAACTTTGCTCCCATTTTCACTCTTGACTGGAGAATTTGCAGTGGAGCAGGGTCCTGGGAAGTGTGTGCATTCGCCTGCCTGTTCTAGGTCAGCCTCTGAAAGGCCGTACCTCACACTTGGGCTTGATGTCTGTCTAGACTTGGATGTAGCTTTAAGTTTCCTTTCTGGTTCTTTCTGACCCCCTTTCTTGTTACTCATGTTTATATGTTGTAGTGGAAACAACTTGGGTCGGGTAAATACAGGATACCTCAAAATAATAAGTAATAAGTGAAAAAAATAAACCCGCTGCTAACGGAGCTCCGCTTCAGATATCCATCTCCCGTAACGGACGAGACCAATTCGTCTGGAGGTAATTTTGTAGACCTCCGGGAGTGCTCATCCTGTTACTCCTTGCCCAAAGGAGCACATACCGGTCCTGCTGATAGGATAAGGACATTCAACGGCCCTGTCCAGCTCTCCTAGAGTAACTGCCTGTCTCCTGGAATCTCCTCAGTGCGCTTGAGACTGTGCTGGGAGACACAGCAAACCTTCTGGCAATGGCACGTATTGATATGCCATCCTGGAAAAGGACTACCTGTGCAACCTCTGTAGGGTCCAGGTAACGCCTCATGCTACCAGTAGTGACGCTGGCCGTAGCCAAATGCAAAACTAGTGAAAAAACATTCAGAAAAGATGAGGAGGGAAAAATGTCAGTGGCCTCCACCTGTTAAAAATCATTAGTGCTTTGGGGGCCATTGTTGCTCCTCTAGTGCACCTGCTGTTAATTTCATTAACACCAAAGAAGATGAAACTGATTAACAACCCCTACTGCTGCTTAACTGACCAGATCAATATCCTAGAAGTTTTATTGACTTGATGCTATACTCTGATTTAAAAATGTTCCTTTAGCTTAAAATTTGCTCATATTAAAGACAGAAATACAGTTATTTAAATTTCACTCATACTCAAATTTTTGTATTTTAATGTTCTCAGCCATACAGTTACAATTCTAGAATGAAGCCAGATCTGAAGCCAGATCTTTTGATATTGTTTGAAACACAGATTCATTCTAAGTTCAAAGAATGGAGATCTTTACAATGTGCACACCTGATATTTTCACAGGCCAAGAATCACACAGACCCATATGTTTCTGGAGAGCTTCTTTTAGCAGGCAGCAGATGTCAGGTGTGCTTATTCAAATGTATCCACTTTATAAATTGTCTGCCTGACTCAAAAAAGGAAAAAAAAACACTGCAGTTATGGCTTAGAATTTACCAATAGGTTTTAAAACAGCCATTCCCATCACTGTTTTAATGTAATAATATCAGGATCCTGTGTTTAGAAATCTGAAATATTATCAGATATGTTAGTTTTAACACCTCTACATTTACAAATTCTTTGTTTTTATTACTGAGAGACAAATTATGACACACATAAAATGACACTGCAGTGATTATCAACAAAAGTTACATTTTTTTATTGTAATGAGCAATTAATTAATTAGAATTACTGTCTCACTGTTTTAGATTCAAGATTCAAATTTTGTCCTCTCTGGAGTTGTGCGTTCACCTTGCATTTGTGGTGTTTTATCCTGATACCCTGGTTTTCTTCCTTATAATAAAAATGTGCACAGTGTGCAACAACATTGTGCAAACAGTTGCTGGGAAAGAATGTGGAATTCCAATTTTTGGTAATGGAATGGGCTGTGATAGAAAAGCTAAAAAAGGAATGAATGACCAAAATAGTTAGTTCTCCTTAGCAAGCCATAGTTGTCATGAATATGGAATTCATCTGCAGTTGTTTACAATATTTTTTCTCATTCAATAAAGTTTTCTTATGGATGGTTTAATTTTTAATGTAATTTGTGCATTTTTGCACGGGCATGCTGACAAAATACATGTGCAATTCCACTCCTTATTCAGGAAAAGATTTTAGTCATCCCACGGGAGAAAGACTTTCCAAGACTAAGTTCAAAAAGATTATGGAGCCAATACTGGACAAAGGCAGAAATGTAACAACAGTTGCGTAAAGTGGAAGAGGAGCTTCCACCTGCAACTAAAGTCATTCAGATACTGAAGTAGCTTTGCACATGTACTTTGTCAGCATGCCCATGTCGATCAAACACAGGAAGCTGTGCCGTCTTGTTGGGACTTTACACTGTAGGAAGATAAGTAAATAAATAAACAACATATACATGTTTTTCATATAAAGACCATAACAAAACATAATCACAAACATAACTTTGCACGATACCTTGGCGAGCTCTGTAAGCCCTGCTGTTTCGTTGAAGGACATGTGGGGGGCAGACTGACTAGCAGGATGATGCCCAATCTCTTGCCGAATCCAAACGGTGCCATCTTTCGCCTTTATGCCTGGTGCAGCTGCGTTGTTCTTATGTGTGAGTGGACGTTTCCTGCAGGGAGGGCTTCTGTTTACTTTCTCTGATGTAGAGTGTGAAGGTGACTAAGAGCATAAAACTGAATAATAAAAAGAAAATGATAACTTTCAAAGTACCATAAATTTACATCAGCTGTTACAGACTTAAATCAAATGTAGGTGTTCATTGTACAATAGTAACAATAAGAGCAGCTCACTACTCAAAATGGTAATTCTGGGAGGCTCCCAGAATCGATCCTGCGACCTCTTGATTATGAGTCAGCAGTTCTTACCAGTACACCACCTAAGTGGTCACATCAGGGTTGTACCCTAACCAAATTTGCTCTTCTTCAGTTATACTCTTGAATAAAAGCGCAGTTGTTTTGTTATACGTTCATCTGTTGTTAAAGTGTTTATTGATATTTGGACTTCAGTCTTCACACATTATACACTTCATGTCAAAATTTTGTCATTAGCACTATAAAATGAAAAAAGTTTGTTTTAGGTTTGTATTCAACACATTTCTCACATTTCCTTTCATCCTAATTTACATAGATCGTTGTAGACCCTATATAACTCCAGGCACCTCACACCCAGATAAACAAGACTTGAACTGCAGTGGGGAGGATGGGATAGCAGGCTGCTTGCTGCTTGTACTGATTGAGACATTTACAAAACAAAAGATGCTACTGGAGAGGTGTGAAGGAATTGAAGGGATTAGAGTGTTAATAATAATAAAACAAACAGCTTGATCTGATTTGGCCTGAAATAAGGATGATTAAAAATCACCAGTGTGAGTCAGCATCAGATGTAACTGGAACAAAGGTCAAAAAGGTCTCTGAATTATACGGTCTTGCCACTTGTATATGGAGTTGACCACAAAATGGTAGTTGATCACATATGCCAGTCATTATTTCTCCCTCCAGTGTTCATCGATGAGTCTTATATCTGTTCATAGTGGCTGACTTAATATAAAGCAATGCCAAGAAGGCAGATAATTGCAGAGCAGCCATTGTGAATGCTGCTGAATGTAACAGAAGCCTTGACAACCAATCTGGATGAGATATTTGGAACAAACGGGCATAATTGACTGAATAATCTCTCTCTTGTCAAATTTCTCATATACTTAAAAACTTTTTAACTGGAGGTGGTACTTTAAATATTGGTAACCTGGAATGACCAAAAGAAATGAAAATGGTTTTGAGGTGTTTTCTTTACTAGAATTATTAAAAATGCCAAGAAATGAGGAAACAAAAAACAAAAGGTAAGTCTGTTAGGTTTTTAATTTTCGTAACTTTGATGTGTAGACTGTAATGGTTTCATGGTTTCTGTCTCATGAGAGCCAAATGTTCTGAACAACTTATCTGATTGACACAGTCTAACCTATGAAGCAATCTCATTATCTGAGTTTTGAATTTTTGAGATAATGGGCCATGACCTATCTGCACTTATTTTGATTAATACTGATTGCCAGGTTCAATAACATATTTAACTGACATCAGAATTGCAAATATGAAGCTTTCCTGTTGATGAATATTCTTTCATTTATGCCCATCAGGAACAGCTGAATATAAGAAATTAGAAATAAGGAAAACATGCAACACGCAGATATGATAAAGCATATTTTACTTGTTGATACCAGTCACAGAAGTGAAAAATGGGAACTGTTGTGATTTCTTGGTTTTACAGACAAGAGAGATAGGGAAAGCATGACATCAATGAATTAAAGAATAACTCCAAGAAATCAAAATACACAAGAAAATAATAATAAGTATTTCACATAATTTTCAAAAAAATATCAAAAGTGATAAACATGTAACAGGTATGAATGCTCAAAAATGGCTTAAACTAAAAAAACATTCAAAAAAAGGTTTAAGTATCCAATCCAAGAGCCCAAAAAGGACCACAGGATACAAATCTACAATAGCAAATTTAACTTGAGAGAAGAACAGAAAGGGAGCCAACAACACAGGGTACATATGTCAGTGCTTTAGCAGTTTGCCTGGGGCCTGCTAAGTCCTTAAACAGGTCCGCTGGTAGCAACATTGTTAGCTGCTCATCAGCATGCTGGGAGGTGCTGCCCCCTGGGCTCAATCTGAAAAGCAAAAAGAGAACAACAAGATAAAGGACACTTACAAACCGAGGAAGAATAGCTTTCAAAATGATAAACAGGAATCAGAAAATATCACAAATAAAATTTGGTAATTAACAAACACGGGTTCATTAACAATATACAAAAAGTAATACAAAAGATAGCAGAATAAACAAATGATAAGAAACAAAACAAAAATCTAGGGATAGAACCCCTGAAAAACCAAAGCTGGAACAAATGTATAAAAACATTTTCAGCATTTATACAACATAGTAAACATCTGAGGCCTCATGTATAAAACCAAAACGTGCATAAGCCATTTCATATACAATAGTTGGGATTTAGAAAACATGAACTTGGCATAAAAGTTGCCTTACAGTCACAACAAGTTTTGACCATCCATAAGTCCCATACAGATTTTTTGGTGTTGGCAAAATCATTGCACATTGCAATAACGTAATTTGGCAATAATGGATTCAATGAGGTTATCAGAAATAAGCTTGATGCATTAGGATTAAAAATTAAGACGGAAGTAAAAAACTTAGGGGTAACTGTTGACTGTAATCTGAATTTTAAATTGCATAATTATCAGACCACTAGGACAGCATTTTTTCACTTAAGAAACATAGCAAAAGTTAGACCTCTTATATCATTGAAAGATGCTGAGAAATTAATTCACGCTTTTGTTTTCAGTAGACTAGATTACTGTAATGCATTCCTCTCAGGACTACCCGAAAAAGACATAAATCACTTGCAACGAGTGCAGAATGCAGCAGCTAGAATCCTAACTAGGAAAAGAAAATCCAAACACATCTCTCCAGTTTTGATGTCTCTACACTGGTTGCCTGTGTCATTCAGGATTGACTTTAAAATACTGCTTATGGTTTATAAAGCCTTAAATAATCTCGATCCATTTTATATATCGGAATGTCTGACACCCTATATTCCAAATCGTAACCTTAGATCCTCAAATGAGTGTCTCCTTATAATTCCAAAAGCTAAACTTAAAAGAAGTGGTGAGGCGACCTTCTGCTGCTATGCACCTAAAATCTGGAATAGCCTGCCAATAGGAATTCGCCAGGCAAATACAGTAGAGCACTTTAAAAAACTGCTGAAAACACATTACTTTAACATGGCCTTTTTATAACTTCACTTTAACTTAATACTGATACTCTGTATGTTCAATTCATCATAATAACTATTCATAGTGGCTCCAAAATCCGTACTGACCCCAACTCTCTCTTCTGTTTCTTTTTCCGGTTTCTTTGTGGTACTCAAAGCATCATAATGCACCAGCATTGTTGGACTGAAAGCCAGAAGTCTACGTGACCATCATCATCAAGTCCTTCCATGAGAACCCTAAATACAAAGAGGACTGTTTGATTTATGCTAGGTAGATTGCCCAGAGGGGACTGGGCGGTCTCTTGGTCTGGAATCCCTACAGATTTTATTTTTTTTCTCCAGCCTCTGGAGTTTTTTTTGTTTTTTCTGTCCACCCTGGCCATCGGACCTTACTTATTCTATGTTAATTAATGTTGACTTATTTTTATTTTTTATTGTGTCTTCTATTTTTCTATTCTTCATTTTGTAAAGCACTTTGAGCTACATTTTTTTGTATGAATATGTGCTATATAAATAAATGTTGTTGTTGTTGTAACGTGTCAGTCACATTGCGATGTTCTTGAACTAAATTTATCACATACTGTATAACTGACATATTCTCTCAATACAACTGTCTTCAGTGTCGGTAGTAATGCGTAATGCATGTGCTTAATGTCAGTTGCTTTTACTGTGCAGCCTGTCTATTCTTTCTGTAAAAAAAGGATGTGCTGTGTGTTTTACAACATAATCGGCAATGGCAACATTAGCTGTTTTGGAGGATATCGCCAATGACAGGGTACTTAGGGACCACAATGATTTTTTGGTTCATGATGAAGACTGACATATAAGCCAGTATAGACTTCCTACAGCAATCCTCTTATAGTTAAATGCTGAAACTACAATATACAGTGACCATCATGCAGAAAGGTGTTAATCCTATTTACAGGGTTTTTTTTTTTTTTTTTTTTTTTTATTAATTTTATTGCAATCTATACAAATCAATCAAGTTTTTACAAAAAGAAAAATTGAGTTAAGGACAAATCGATCCCCACCCCTGAGAGAGAGAGCAAGCCAAACGGCGTGAAATTTAAGGCTTGTAAACATACCTAAATTAATAAATTCTCTGTGCTTTATGAGCTTATCTTAAAATATTACTGATTAAATCCTGCCATATTTTGAAAAAAGTCTGTACAGATCCTCTAACTGAGCATTTGATTTTTTCCAGTTTCAAATAATATAACACATCAGTTTCCCACTGACTTAAAAGAGGAGAGTTTGGGTTCTTCCAGTTTATCAGAATAAGTCTGCGTGCCAACAGTGTAGTGAATGCAATCACAATTTGTTTGTCTTTCTCCACTTTAAGCCCCTCTGGAAGAACCCCAAACACAGCTGTTAATGGGTTAGGAGGGATTGTGAGTCCAAGGCTATCTGAAAGGTAATTAAAAATTTTTGTCCAGAATAATGTTAATTTGGTGCAGGCCCAGAACATGTGACCTAGTGAGGCTGGGGCTTGGTTGCAGCGTTTGCAGGTTGGATCATGCCCTGGAAACATTTTGGAGAGTTTTAGTTGAGACAGATGTGCTAGATATATAATTTTAAGTTGTATAATTGTATGCTTTTCGCATATGGAGCTCGAGTGAATTCTCTGTATTGCTACTTTCCACTCCTTTTCTGATATATTAATTGAGAGATCTTTTTCCCAGTGTCCTCTTGGATCTTTGAAATCAAAATTGTAAAATGATTTTATATATTGTAGAGATTGTGTTTAAATCCTTGAGATTGAGCAATATTTTTCCGGCATGGATGAGGGTGCAAGATGAGGAAAATCTGGAAGGTTCTGTTTAACAAAGTTCCTGATTTGAAGATAGTGAAAGAAATGTGTAGATGGAATGTTAAATTTGGATTGTAATTGTTCATAGGATGCAAAGACGTTATCTATATAAAGATCTCTAAGCAAGTTAATTCCAATTTTTTTCCAGATATTAAAAACTGCGTATGTTTCCGAAGGTTGAAAGAGGTAGTTCTCTTGCAGGGGTGCCACAGATAGAAGCTTCTCCGTCTTAAAATGCTTTCTACATTGGTTCCAGATTCTAAGTGAGTGGAGCACAATTGGGTTATTAGTATATTGCGTGTGTTTATTGGAGCACAGAGCAAGGAATACAAAGAAGTACTGCAGGATTTTACTTCTATTGCGGACCAAGCCTGTGTATGTTCTTCTATTTGTGTCCAGGTTCTTATCACCTGTATATTTGCTGCCCAGTAATAAAACTGGAAGTTAGGTAGAGCCATGCCGTCTTCTGCCTTTTGTCTTTGTAGGGTCGCTCTTTTGATGCGTGGGTGTTTTAAATTCCAAATAAATGAGGTTATTGTTGAATCTAATTGCTTAAAGAATGATTTATTAATGTATGTACCTATTTACCTATTTTAACAACCGCACAGTATTTGGCGAGGAGGCACTTTTCAGTGTGAACAGTCTGACCTGGCAGGAATCTCACAGTCATCCATGAGCCACATCATGCCATCTGCATGGGATGGTATACTTAAGATGCTACCCAGATACATACAATATCCTTACTATCAGGGTGAGCAACACAAGGTCAAAAGGCAATACGCAGCTATTGCTGATTTATGTAATGTAGTCGGCACAATTTACTGCACACATTTTACAATAAAGTCACCAACACAGAATGCATTTGCATTAGTAGATAGAAAGCACTTTCATTCAATTAATAAACAACTAATATGTGATGCTCAAATATGTCTGGCTAACACTGTTGCATGTTTTAACCCCAGATACCCTTATTTTATCAACTAGTAGAGTGGAAAGCAGACTTTATGATGGCTGTCTTCTTGGTAAGGAACTTTAATTAATAGGATTGCAACTACGTATAGTATATTACAGATAATATGTTTAATCTTTCTTTCAGATAATAGTGGGTACAGCACTAGAGAGAAGGTATACTGTTGAATAGAATGGACCATTGCTTAATTACAAGGTTGATGGTGTTGTTTTTACTCAGTGGGTGGTATGCTGCTGAACAGCACATGGTTTGCTGCCATGTCATGGATTGTGTAGTACTGTACAGCATAGCGCAGTAACATGGATGGCCTCAGGACGTCAACACAATGGCAATTTAAAGACATCTGGACATTTTATGTTCAATGTAAAGAGACTAATATTGCAACATTGACATTTACTTGACAAAACAATTTCATTGTTTTTATAAGTTCAATAAGTATGTTCTTAATATCTTACAGTTCTGTGCATATAGTTTGCGTCAATTCACACTGTGTAATGGCGGTTTTCTGTGAACTGCATGATGGCACATTCTATTGCTGTCTCCACTGAGCTCTTGCATTCTTGATTTTTCTTTTATTTGTGACTCCAGCAGAGAGAACAGCAAAAAGAATATTTTTTCAATTCTCCACTCCAGTCAGTATTACCTCAAGTTCATATTCACTTAAGTTTCTTTTTCTGCCTTTTTTCTTCTGTACTTCCGTGGTTTATAGTAAAGAGATTGCTCAGGAACATGACCAAAGTTATATGGTGATTAGATTGTGAATATTTAAAAAAGGTAGTTTTAAGTCACATATTCTTACAGACAGGTAGTGACGTTGGGAGGTTAAAAGCATGTGCACAAACGCATAGACTTAAGCTGATCTGAGTTTTATAAAGAAACTTGGTGTGGCATGGGGTGTACCTACAGTTTTATAAATCTACTAGCAGACCACGTGCGATTCGCTGCAGTCGCTGTAGAGCTCAGCTCGGAGCGAAATGAAGTGAATGGAATGAGGTGAATGGGAGGGGAGATAATCATGTGACTCCCCCACCCGCCTTAACTCTCAATCCCTCCGCAAACACACAAACACAATCTCTCGGATCCCAACTCTCCTTTATATAAATCAGTAAAGGAGAGAGAACTAAACACTAAGGAAAAAGAACAGCAAGACCGCGCCACGTGCGGAGCTCAGCTCAGAGCGAAATGAAGTGAATGAAATGACGTGAATGGGAGGGGTGATGATCACGTGACTCCCCCACCCACCTTAACTCTCCATCCCTTCACAAACACACAAACACAATCTCTCGGATGCCAACTCTCCTTTATATAAATCAGTAAAGGAGAGGACTAAACACTAAGGAAAAAGAACGGTAGGACCGCGTCAGCTGCGGAGCTCAGCTCGGAGCGAAATCAAGTGAATAGAATGAGGTGAATGGGAGGGGAGATAATCATGTGACTCCCCCACCTGCCTTAACTCTCAATCCCTCCACAAACACACAAACACAATCTCTCGGATCCCAACTCTCCTTTATATAAATCAGTAAAGGAGAGAGGAGTAAACACTAAGGAAAAAGAACAGCAAGACCGCGCCACCTGCGGAGCTCAGCTCAGAGCGAAATGAAGTGAATGAAATGACGTGAATGGGAGGGGAGATGATCACGTGACTCCCCCACCCGCCTTAACTCTCCATCCCTTCACAAACACACAAACACAATCTCTCGGATCCCAACTCTCCTTTATATAAATCAGTAAAGGAGAGAGAACTAAACACTAAGGAAAAAGAACAGCAAGACCGCGCCACGTGCGGAGCTCAGCTCAGAGTGAAATGAAGTGAATGAAATGACGTGAATGGGAGGGGTGATGATCACGTGACTCCCCCACCCACCTTAACTCTCCATCCCTTCACAAACACACAAACACAATCTCTCGGATGCCAACTCTCCTTTATATAAATCAGTAAAGGAGAGAGGACTAAACACTAAGGAAAAAGAACGGTAGGACCGCGTCAGCTGCGGAGCTCAGCTCGGAGCGAAATCAAGTGAATAGAATGAGGTGAATGGGAGGGGAGATAATCATGTGACTCCCCCACCTGCCTTAACTCTCAATCCCTCCACAAACACACAAACACAATCTCTCGGATCCCAACTCTCCTTTATATAAATCAGTAAAGGAGAGAGGAGTAAACACTAAGGAAAAAGAACAGCAAGACCGCGCCACCTGCGGAGCTCAGCTCAGAGCGAAATGAAGTGAATGAAATGACGTGAATGGGAGGGGAGATGATCACGTGACTCCCCCACCCGCCTTAACTCTCCATCCCTTCACAAACACACAAACACAACCTCTCGGATCCCAACTCTCCTTTATATAAATCAGTAAAGGAGAGAGGACTAAACACTAAGGAAAAAGAACAGCAAGACCGCGCCACCTGCGGAGCTCAGCTCAGAGCGAAATGAAGTGAATGAAATGATGTGAATGGGAGGGGAGATGATCACGTGACTTCCCCAGCCGCCATAACTCTCTGTCCCTCCACAAACACAGTCTCTCAGATCCTAACTCTCCTTTATATATATAGATTTTTTTTGTGCATACACTGAAAGATTTTATACCTGAGGATCCTGGTGGGGAGAGAAAGGATTTATGCACACTGAGACTACAGAAAACATGTATGTAAAAACAGAAAAATTACATTGCCACAACAAAGATACACTATTCATACCCTTGGCATAAAAGTGTACAGCTTAGGGTTAGCTTAAAGGTGATACTGCTGTGCTCTTAAAATGTGTACAGAAAACAAAACAATAGCAAAATTCCACAGTAAAATCGACATTTACCAGTGATTTGAAAATGTGCCATAGATAAATCTGCTTCCAATGTAAAGAACAAAAGACCAGTGCTACACATTTCAGTTTTAAAACTAATCATTACATTAATTTCACCACCAGCCAATATAAAATATGCCATATTTAAAAATAAATTAAAACAACTGCATTAAACATGTAAAACAAAGATCCTAACAACTGTGATGCTGAAGCTGTACTTGAATGATGTCTTTCATAACCATAATATTACGACTGATACATAAATAATTATTCCATTTGTAATTTAAAATGTGTTCAGTTAAAGATATAATAAAAGTGAGGAACTTGAACAGGACTGATATTTTACCAGTAAAATTACTTCTGTTAGAATATAGTTTATGTTTGCACTGTTGGCAATAATTTGGTACTGTATGAGCAAGGCTTGGGGGGTTTAACAACAATAATGTAGACGGCAGAATTAATCAATAGCACTTAACAAAGTACCTTCACGCTGTAATATAACTACAACAGAAAGTTCAGTGCTTTATTTTTTGTGAATTACGTATATAATGAAGACTATGGTACCATCTAGCAGTAATTAGACTGAGACATATGTACACCACGCTATGCTCTTAAAGATTAACTGAAACTTTTTCCTCAAAAATTTATTTTTGTTCTAATAGGAATTGTAATGGTAAAGCTAATTTCCACTTAGTACTGTTATATTTGAACTAAGGTAATTCATTTACAAGCAGGCACAAGCTTAGACAGAAAAGAAAAAAAAAAAAGAAAACACAAAAAAACAAACTTCAAATTAACCTGAAAAGTTACAACATTCTGATGACAAGAGGTTTCTTTATGGTATCTACCACTAGAACTGCTAGTTTGTTTAACATTTGTGAAGATTTGTAACTGAAGATGTGATTTTGTGTTTTTTATATGTAAAATACAAACTAATAATGTGCTAATGATGATACAGAAGTACCAGAATGCTAAATTGTTTGGAATTGTATTCTGCTCATGCTGGAACTACTGTTCTGTGGAAAAAAGAAAATCTTGTGTTATTTATGTATATATTTTTAAATAACTCACTTAAAACGTAATGGTTTGTTGAGAATTCACCACATGGTATCAGAGAGTATTGCTGTTTGTAGTCCTCTTTTAGCAATAACACTTGGCTAATAACTGACGTTCAAATTAAACATTTTATGGAAATGTCACATCTCTCATACAAACTGCATTTTTGTTTACTAAAAAGGAAGTGTAAAATGGGCATAAATTGCTTACATTTAAATATAGAAATGTAGGCCTTAATGATGTGTTAAGACAACCACTGTTGAAAGGGAATTATTTGGTTATCTTCCAGCAGGACATGGTGTTTCATAATTGTTTTTGAAGACTATGTATATTGCAAATTTGCTAACAAACATGATACTATGTATAGCAAAATAATAAACCATGAGAATGGTGCAAATGATCATCAAAAATATAGCATATTTTCAATTAAATGAATACAAAAAAAATTCAAAGAGTTTGTTTGAACAACTGGAGCAAAAAATAAATTGGGACCCTATGCACAGTATTAAGATTAAAAATATCGACAATTTTGTAAGGAAAAATATTTCGGGTCATCATCATTGTATATTAATGCCTGTCAGTTTAAAAAGTAATACTGATTAAATGTGGCAGAAACAACAGAAGAAACAACAGAAGACCCTAGGATATCCCATGTATGCATTTCTAAGGTAGCTAAGACAAGAGACCAGGGTCTTCATGTATAATTTGTGCGTACGCACAAAAATGTTACGTACAAACGTTTCCACGTTAAAATCACGATGTACAAAACCTAAACTTGGCGTAAAGCCACACACATTTTCATGGTAGCTCCAATCCTGGCATATGCAAGTTCTCCACTCGGTTTCAAAGCAGAGCTACTGTTCCTGTGTGGTTACCCTTTCTTTTTTAGATCCACATCCCTGACGTTGGCTTTATCATATACACTGAAACTAACTGCATATTGTTTATTAGTTTAAGGCATCTGATTGTAATTAACATGTAACAATAAAATGGTCCAGGGAACAGCCAAAGTATTCCAAATACCATAGCTGCTTTAGTGTTGTTACTCTCACTGCACCTTCTTCTTTCAGCTGCTCCCATTAGGGGTTGCCACAGCAGATCATCTTGTTCCATATTACTCTCACTGCACCACTCAGAGTATTTATATCACTATATCTGAGTGGGAAATCACAGATCTACAGCAGCTGATTGGAAAGAGAATTATCGGTATATAGCATCAAGCACACACTGCCTCAGCCATGCTGTCTATTGAACTGCTCTCACACGGCAAACACTTTAAAGCCTTTCTTGTACGGACCTCGCGGTTCAGAAACAGTTTCATCCCAAGAACTATAAATGCACTCAATCAGTCCATCAAGTACTCCTTGTAGAACTGTTTGTATTTATTAATACAAACACCTCACTGTAAACTTGGACTACAGTTATAATATTGCACAATCTGAACCACTTTATAAAGTGTGTATTTACATATGATGACGATATCATTTTTAAGATGAAATTCAGCAAAATATGTTTATTATATTATACAGATAAAACTTTAACTTCATTTAAATAATTTATATTGTTAATAATTAAACATGTGAGGACATGGTGCCGCAGCGATAGCGAAAAGCTGGCACTACATTTACATATTGTTCCTGCCTTGTGCTGTATTCTTGCTGGTGCTAGCACGACACTGTAAGGATAGATGGATAGAATAATTAAACACATGCTACGAGGATATTTCAATGTTCCTTAAAAGTTTTGAGGAATCTGTGTTCTAAGCTTACAGATGGCTTAATGTCTATTACAGAGCTGATTGTATGGCGATTGGGTATTTGGAGAAAGAAAAGTAAGGATAGGAATTGGGGGCTAGTACGCTTGAAAGAGACAGTACTGCTACAATAAAATATTTCATCGAAGGTCGCACATGGCGCAGCAAGCATCTTGCATGAGATATGAACAATCAATGTGCCACCATGTTCCCATGTTTAATAACATGCTTCAATTCCTATCATCATGAAAATTATATCACATATACATCTCAGTATTTTAATTATTCAGAGAGTTGTAATATTACGAATGTAATGGATTCTGTGTCCTGTCGGAAGGAAGAGAAAGCCTGAAAGCACGTAGTGATTCACACACACAGAGCACATAGAAGATCAAATACAAAACAAAGCATTTAATGTGCTACATTAGCTACGATGGGATTTGAGAAACTAGTAATTTAAACGATTTTAAGATGAAGTTTATGATTTTCTACTTTAATGACAAAATAAACTACGTGATTAAAGTGGAAATTTCAAGATTAAAGTTGACATTTCGTGCTTTTTCCCCCACTGTGTGCCTTTTTTTTTTTCTCTGTACTCTAATAAGCTTTTAATACTGTATGACACTCAGACAGTGAGCTATGACTCGCCTTTTCACGGCGACTTTGATATGTGACAATATGTTATTTCAAGCACTGTGCGACTTTGTGAACTTGAGCTTTTGAGTTTCTCTGACAAGCTATGTCACTTGGTATTCACTGAAATTCTATTTTCACTCGTGCTTTTGCCATTGTCTTTTCACAGAAGGCTGAGCTTAAGGGCTATTTATATTGATTTAAATATTCAAAGAGGCATAATTCTGGAAAGGAGTTGGGGTGGGACAGCAGGCACGTGCATTAAATTTTCACACTAACTGGAATTTATATAGCGGAAGAACGTGAAAGTTGGCGTTCACACAGATTTATGCATCTGGATTTTTTTGTGTGTATGAACATTTCCGTTTTTGTGCTTACGCCATGTTATAGTGTGAGTTCTATGCAAGGCATTATACATGAGGTATCAGGATATCCTGTAAATGTTAGTACAGTATAAAAGTTACAATTCAATATATAATTGGGCTATTTCAAAATAATATATAAACCATTGTATTCATCTTTAATTTCTAGTTCTAGCTGATTTTTTGTTTGCTTCATTTCTGGATGAGTTTTCCTGAAGTGCCCTGGTTTCTTCCCACAATCCAAACATGCACATGTTAAAATTGTCCTAGTAAGTGTGATAGTGGATGTATGCATACATGAGCTTTGTGATGGTCTGATGTCACAAATAGCAGCAGATTTGGCCATAAGTCTGAGCCTGACAGGATAATGGAAGGAAACATAGATGGACAGCAGCAGAAGGATTCACGTCTAGGTTAAAAAAGCAAACAACTGATTCATATACATTGTGGAATACATAATTATTTTATTTTTCTTTTATCATTTAATTAGTTGTTGTAACTGAATAGTTTTTATGGTTTTTATGGTAGAAAAAAAGAAAAGTTTATCCTTTTAAATTTTTGTAACCTAAAATTACTGTTTATCATTGCTAATCTGGAAATTATTTTGTCTTTTCTGTAAAGCTTATAGAAAAAAAAAATACTGATGTTATCAATTATTTGTATCATTAAGAGGATTTTAAAATTTTAAAGTCTTGATATCTGTGTGGTTAAACCCTGTAAAATATATTTTTGATTAAGGAGGTTTCAAATAATAAATAATGTGTGATTTAGGTGAGAACAATTTATTGCAGGTAAAATGACCATATCTAAAGGAGGATAAGTGATTGCATCAGTTGTATATGTATATGTATATTCTTTGGTATCATTCTTTTCAGAATTTATCGAACTTTAATGTGATTTTGTTAGATTTTCAGATTCTTATTCTGTTTTTAAATTATAAACTAAAAATATCAAGAACTCACATCCCACGAGACAAGACTTTGTACCAAGAGATTTAACCATTCCCAGGGCCGGAAATAAAAGACAAAGGGTAATGCAGCTGCTGTACAGGTTTTTAAATGTTCGAAACAGCAGCAATCCAGCAGCTGATTGAGCAAAGAGGAGGTAAAAAAGAGGGGGTTTCAGAGGAGCGACCGTGTGTCTTTGGGGTGCGTTCAGCCCCTCTCTTCACAACGTGAGCAGCAGAGACATGAAGTGTCTGTGCGTAGCACAGGCCAGGGGGGTTGATGAGCGAAGTGAGCAGGGGCCAACCCCCTAGTGTATATGTATATATATTGTAAAAGGAATAGGCTCGACACACTTAAAAAGGTTTGGGGCAGCCACCCGTATATTATTCCTGGCTGCAAAAGGTTTTTTAGATAGTACAGAGATGTTTTCAGTACAGAGTGCAAAACAGAACCGTCGAGGATTTGTAAAGATGACAGTTTTAAGGGACCAGACAGGAAGTGACGTAAGGGAATTAGAAGTGATGTTCTTCAGACGTCAGATTGGGTGCCGGAAGTGATATTCTTCTGGGAAACGAAAGTGATATTCTTTTGGGCACCAGAACCGGAAGTTACGTCATCTGCTCTAAATCAGACAGGTTTTCCCACGGCTGGTCGGCAGAGATAACAGGAAAAGGTTTAATGCACCCTGCCACCCCCTGGCCTGGCGTAGAATTGCCTTTGCTTGGTCCATACAACGTCCTTCTAGTATGTGACAATATATATATATAGTTAGGTAGCAGAAGATATGTATTGAACGTGTGATTCATTTTCTTATTATGCAGCATAAAACAATAAACTGTTGAATTCTTTGTAGTTTTCAGTCTATACTAATAAAAGGCAAAGCCTTCACTGAGTGACTGACTGACTCACTCACTCATCACTAATTCTCCAACTTGCCGTGTATGTAGAAGGCTGAAATTTGGCAGGCTCATTCCTTACAGGTTACTTACAAAAGTTAAGCAGGTTTCATTTTGAAATTCTACGCGTAATGGTCATAACTGAATCCTACTTACTGTATGTACATATATACAGTACGTCCATAGCCTGCAGCTCGGTAGCCGTGTGAGGCGACGTTGCGTCCCTCATCACCACACCTCCCACGTAATTGGCTGCCTGCCTATATTGTGTCCCCCATCCCCATGCCTCCCACATAATTGACTGCCTGCCCATATAAGGCCGTCCATCGCTCCGGTCTCTTCATTCCCTTCTTTGCTTCGCCACGGTATTCACGTCTCCCTGCTGATATCTGCAGCATTTTTATTTAATCCACAGCTTCTCTGCTGTTTTATTGTTCATTTATTACGATGTCACTTCAGCACAAGTCCTGAAAATACTAACATAATTGAAACAAACCATGAAACTCAAACTGATTATGACAGCAGCAATCCAAGCTGTGAGAAAACAGTAAAAAGGAGGCGTGTCAGACGTCGTGGTACATTTTCTGATGCAGCTAGACAGAAACAACTTCGTGACGCTGCCACCAAATACTCGCAGAAAAATCCACACGTTAACAGACACGCTGCCGCTAAATACTTGCAGAAAATCCACAAGTTAATAGACATGCTGTCGCTAAATACTCGCAGGCAAATCGACAACTTAATAGAGACGCTGCCACTAAATACTCGCAGGCAAATCCACAAGTTCATAGAGAAGCTGTTGCTAAATATTCGTAGGCAAATCCACAAGTTAATACCAGGAATGCCTGTTAAACATCGTAGATTCACGAGTAGCGATTTGGGTAGTGAGATGTCTATCGAGGTGATCACCATCGATTAAAGAACTGTCACTTACCGAGTGGTACCATGCCCGGAGATGCCGCCTGCCTTTTACATTCTCTGTGTTACATATTGCACGGCCATATCAGGCTCAATCTTGATATCCGGAGGAACATTGTGTCTTGTGTATTGATTGACTGGGACAGGTTCAAGGTGTGTACTGATGACGGTACAGGAGATAATTATACTACACAGGAGCACTATAAGAGTGAAATGCTTAAGCCCTTCACCTATGCTTCTGCATGTGAGTTGATGACTGCCGCTGAATTGTTCGGTTGTCGCTTTCAAGTGTACCGAAATGGCCAAATATTTTACATCTTTGGAGAACTGCCAATGGCACTTAAACATCTTAGATTCACAGGTGACAATTTGAGTAGTGGACACTTTGATGTTTATGAATGTTTCAACTCTCAAAAGCTGGATGCGAAGTTATCGAGGAAGCCGGTTGTATGCTTTTAACACTTGACAGATGCCGAATTTCACTTCAACACAAGTCCTGCAAATACTAACGTAATTGAAACAAACCATGAAACTCAAACCAATTATGACAGCAGCAATCCAAGCTGTGAGAAAACAGTAAAAAGGAGGTGTCTCAGACGTCGTGGTACATTTTCTGATGCAGCTAGACTGAAACAACTTTGTGACACTGCCGCCAAACACTCGCAGAAAAATCCACAAGTTAATAGACACGCTGTCGCTAAATGCTAGCAGGCAAATCCACAAGTTCATGGAGACGCTGTCGCTAAATAATCACAGAAAAATCCACAAGTTAATAGACATGCTGTCGCTAAATACTCACAGGCAATTCCACAACTTAATACCGGGAATGTCTGTTAAACATCTTAGATTCACGAGTAGCGCTTTGGGTAGTGAACACTTCGATGAATGAAACCTGTTATCTCTACAACGGTTGACAAACACGGAATGTAACTTGAACACAACACATCCTCTAAATACGAACCTGATTGAAAGAAATAATGATAATCAAATCCTTAATGACAGCAACACTCATAACAGTGACAAAACAATTACACTGACAATCATGTTACGTTATTTTTAAAATGTTTCCTTTTCTTTTTCATAACTTATTTAACACACTACTTCTCCGCTGCGAAGCGCGGGTATTTTGCTAGTTAAATATGTTGCAAAATCTTACATCTTTTTACAGCCATCCTGCCTAATTGCCACTGTTATTTCATCAGCTCAGCTTAAACAAGATGGACAATGAATTGCTTCATAATAAGGAAGTGTTTTGGTTGTTTTCATCTAAAAAGGCCATTTAGTTAATGTGACTACTGGTAGTATCTAATTGCTTACTATGACAACATGAACAGGTTGTCATTTATCTTTTTAAACCTTTTATAACCATATATAGGTATATTAAGTATTAAGTAATAGGTTAAAAAATGTTATAACTATATAAAAACATTCTTTAATTATTATGTCTATGATCTTTTAAAACAGGGTGGCTGTGGAGAGTGTTTAAATAACAAGAATGCAAAACTGACTAGTGAAATTAAGTCTAACAGATAGAAACAGAAATACCATAGGTTATATTAAATCATTTCTTACCTGGCTCAAAACATAATATCCATATTTTAGGTATAACTATTACAAGAAAACAGGACAACAAAATGTAATGGACCTCACCGTGCCTAGACATGCTGTCGCTAACATTCTTCATCAAAAATTTGACCCTTGTCAATATCTCATTGGTCAGACACAGGTTCTAGGGATATGACATTCCTTGCAACTGACCCAACAAAAAAGAGGGCCATATGGAACATACCTATGGCATACATTGAGGAGAAATATATGCAACCACTGCATCCTACCACTGGTTCTGAGGAGGAGCTTCCCCGTGGAATGCCCTCTGAAACAGGGTGATGGGCATTTTGCTGAACAGCCAACTCTTCTGCAGGGGTTAGGTCTGGACCACGTGGACCTCCACCTGTGTTTTGCTTGTCTGCCTTCTTATTAGCTTTAAAATTAATGTTTTTTATATTATACATGATTCTTTATGTCAACAATTCTTTAAATGGTTATATACCAATATTTACCAGCTTGAAGTAAATTCTTGTACTTCACTTTAACCTGTTCCCATGCTCTCCTTGTGCTCACTTTGATCTGGAATAATGACATATTAAATAATAATTAATCTGACACATAGGAAATGAAATGCTGCATTCTGTAAGTACAATGTGCACTATATAAGCATTCAATTTGTCGACCACTTTTTGCCAGCTGTCTTTTCTGGTTTCGGCTGCTTTTGCAGCGTTACCCCCTGTGCATATTAAATCTTGAAATTCTTCATATCCTTCGAGTAAAAGGTCCTGCTCCACTTGTGTGAAAAAATGCCCCCGTTCTTTTGTCATTTTGTTGCAGCCTATCAAAGACTTGCTGATCATGTTTTCTAGACTCAATATATATATATGGGCTTTTCAATCAGCGATGACGCGTGCAATCATCTCAGATGATTGGATCCAGCTAGACTAATCTACTACACAGCTGCGTTTGAAAAACTGACTCATACTGGAAGAGTTTCACCAGCACTAACTCATCCAAGATGAGGCATCTGATCTCGGATGATTTAAGTGATGTATGGAAAATACCCCCCTGGACTCTGCACCAGTGTTAAAATTTTAGACTTAATTCAGCACCTCACCATGAACTCATTTCCTGTCCTGCTGTACTCATCTGCCTTATATGTCTCATTCGCAAATTAAAGGGTCTATAGAACAGAAGTAGTTCAACATTAACAATGGAATAAAGATATGTTTTGGGTATTTTCAATATAATATGTATGCAGATGATCATCAAAATAGTCTCTAAGGCTGTAACAACAAGGAACACTTCCTCATCTATCACTATAATAACTTTTAGTTTGTCAGTACAAATAAACAAATCAGTTTGATATTTACTCCCTTGATAAAACATTCAATTTATGAGGAAGATCTTTACCAGCAGGCAGTTTACATTCCATGGACCAAACAGTAGCTTGTGTTTTGTAAAATTTTCCCTGTTGACTGTTTACAGCTCCCAGTTGCCATGTAATTTTGGTGTTTTTTTTTTTGGCTAAGGTTATCTTGATATTCTTGAAACATTTGGTTTTTTTTTTGAAAAATTATGCTTAGCTTCAAAATGCATGCACTTCATATGGATATTACAAATGGATACACTACATAAAGTGCATCACTGGAGCATTCTTTTTCATGCAGCAGGGCTAATCTATACTAATAAAAGGCAAAGCCCTCACTCACTCACTCACTCACTCACTGACTCATCACTAATTCTCCAACTTCCCGTGTGGGTGGAAGGCTGAAATTTGGCAGGTTCATTCCTTACAGCTTCCTTACAAAAGTTGGGCAGGTTTTATATCGAAATTCTACGCGTAATGGTCATAACTGGAAGCTGTTTTTTTCCATTTACTGTAATGGAGATGAGCTTGAACGCCGTGGGGGCGGAGTTTCGTGTGACATCATCATGGCTCCCACGTAATCACGCAGTACATAGAAAACCAGGAAGACCTGCAAAAAGCGCTGAAGAAAACATGCATTATATAATTGAGAAGGCAGCGAAACAATAAGAAGCGAGCGAGTGACATATACAACCATGTTCATGAGTTCTGCTACTTCGGAAACAAAGCACGATGTAAACCTACACTTTAAATTAAGTTCATAGACAGGCTGCCACTGGCGTTTGTAATTTAGTGCCTGCCCATATAAGGCCGTCCGTCAGCGGCAATCCAATAGCAAACTCTCACTAAATATTCACGGGTGAAGGACTGTGTTTATGGAGAGGAAGATGAGATGGTCAGGGTGGTGTTTGACACAAACTCAGCGAAACTGCGAGAGAAAGTTTTAAGTGCCAGGACTAAGGTAACATTAAATACAGCCACGGACATAGCACGAGATGGCACCAGCACAGCTAGGAACCTTCGATGCATGTACACCGAGCGGCTCACGTGAACTGACGCGAGTGCACAGATAAAACGCAACAGTTCCAAAGCGCTGAACAAAACCGAATTACACAATTGAAAAGGCAGCAAAAATATGAAGCGTCTGATAAGCATATTCATAAATCCAGCTACTGCGGAAACAAAGCACACGGTGGAAAAAGTCAATGTCCCGCTAAAGGAAGACAGTGTAAAAAACCCGTGCATGCAGTGTGTCAGGTCTCAGATAAAGAAGAAGACGAGCTGTTTATTGATGCAGTAAGAAACGAATCGATGAAAGAAACCTGTCATCTTTACAACGATTGACAAACACGGAATGTAACTTGAACACAACACATCCTACAAATACGAGCCTGATTGAAAGAAATAATGATAATCAAATCCTTGATGACAGCAACACTCAGTAACACTCACAAAACAAATACTGTATATTGACAGTCATGTTACGTTATTTTTAAAATGTTCCCTTTTCTTTTTCTAGCTTTTTTAACACACTACTTCTCTGCTGCGATACACGGGTATATATATATGTATATATATATCCGATCTACATACTCGAATAATGGATACTTTATTCGCCATCAATGATTGTTTTGGTAAAGCCATACTCAGTGTATTCATTAGATGAACGGTAAAAAAGTAAGAGCGAGGGAGGATGCAGGCTGTAGTGCTTGGCGTCAACTCTATCTGAATTGCGCGATCACATTTGAAAAATATATCTTTTCAAGTTCTATTTAGTCCATATTTGTCAAACTCAAGGGCCACGGGCCACATCCGCCCAGCGTGTAATTATATCCGCCCGCAGATCATTTTATATACTGTATTATTGTTATTAATGGCCCAGGTATATGAAGCGCTGGTAACACAATAAACTACAGATCCCATAATGCAGCGCTTCAGCTGCCTTGCCGAACTCTTACCGCGTTAATCAAGTCTAGCTTATGATGCTGCAAGTTATTGCGAAGCTAGCTCACACGATGCTGGAGAGAAAAGTTCATTCTGAAAATAGAGCCTTTAAAAACCGATGGGAGGCTGAGTATATGTTTACTGAACCCGTGTGTCTCATTTGTGGAGCTAATGTGGCTGTAATTACAGAATTTAATCTAAGACGGCACTATGACACAAAACATCAGGGTAACCTGAATGCAATGCAGAAGATACAGAAAGCAGAATAATTAAATAAGAATCTGACACTTCAGCGGACGTTTTACCCGTGCACAATCACAAAGTGATTTCAAGTGAAGCTGCTTTTATGGGAGACACAAATGCACCTTGCCCCACTTTCCCTGTTGCCAAGTAATGTTAAACCAAGTCGTCACTACGGTGTTCCCAAATCGCACTTTGCTGATAAACTGAGCGCACTGAGTTTGCACGGCGCTTTGGTGACTTTGAAGAACAAAAAAAGTCCGTCTACATGCGGCTCGAACCTTGTGCATGTTTGGTAGCACATATCTGTGTGAGAAGCTTTTCTCAGTGATAAAGACTAACAAAACAGCACACAGGAGTCGCCTCACTGATGAGCACCTGCAATCCATCCTGAGAATCTCCACAACACAGAACCTCACACCAAACATAAACGAACTTGTTGCCAAAAAAGATGCCAGGCGTCCAGCTCTAAAATGACATATGAGCAAAGACAACTGAATGATTTGATTTGTTATTGCTGAAAGGAACACATTTTATTTATATTTCCAGGTTTTGTTATGCAGCATGTTCATATTTGAATTTGTATAATTTTGACAGGATATATTTTTATGGAGAGCAAAATCTTTTGGGATATTTAAAATCTAAGTTTATTTTTATATAAAATTACATAAGAGTAAAGAAATTTGAATGTTTGTTCTTTTAATGTTTACTTTATTTCTAACTTGTATAATTTAGACAGGATATATTTTTATGGAGAGCAAAATATTATAAGTTATTTAAGGTTTGAGTTGATTTATTCAGGAATAATATTCCTGTCTGTTTTTACCATTCCTACCAAAGATATTTCTGTCGACTAAATAAAAATTCCTTCTATTTAAAATTTAAATAGAACTTGAACAAATCGATAGTTCATAATATCCACGCAGACTTGCGTAAGAGCGGAGTTATCCATTTTAACAAGCAGCGTATTGCACTGATCTGAAATAGCTGTGTGTGTGTATATGTAGATATGTATGTATATGTATATATATGTTTATATATGTGTGTGTGTATGTATATGTATATATATATGTATGTATATATGTGTATATGTATAGATATGTATATATATATGTTTATGTGTGTGTGTGTAAATATATATATATATTGTGGCCCCCGGGCCGGCCGCCCAGGAGGACGTGAGGAGGGCTTGTGCCTCCTCCAGACCGCGAGGGCGTCCGTCCTGGTTCTGTTGGGGCCACGGGTTGAGGCATGGAAGCCCTTCCCTGTGGGCCCGTGGTCACCGCCAGGCGGCGCCCCGATGCCGGTTTATCCCGTGCGGTTGCCGGTCGGGGCAGGAGCCCGGCCGGGACGCCTTGGAGGACCGGAGGAGGGCGAGTGCCTCCTCCAGACAGAGTGGGGGCGTCCGTCCTGGTTAGGCAGGGGCCTCGGGTACAGGGCTTTGAAGCCCAGCCCTGTAGGGACCCGTGGCCACCGCCAGGCGGCGCCCCGGTGCCTAATTATCCGGGAGCCGGCACTTCCGCCACACCAGGAAGTGCCGGGGAAGACTTTGTGTGGCGCCGGAGGCTGCCAGGAAGGCAGCGACACTTCCGCCACGCTGGGGCGGGGCCAAGGAACAGATGGCGGAAGCACCTGGGGCTCATCCGGGGCATTATTTAAGGGGCCGCCTCCCTCCAGTCATTGGTGGAAGTCGGGAGGAAGTAGACGGAACTGGAGAGAGAGGACGGGAGGCGGCCAGGAAGGCACAAGAGACTGTGGGCCTGGACTTGGGGAAATCGGTGCAAGAAGGCACTGGGGGTGCACGTGAGCCATTTTGTAAATAATATTAGTGTAAATAAATGGTGTGTGGTGAAACAATGTTGTCCGTCTGTCTGTGCCGGGGCCAGGTTTCACAATATATATATGACAACAACACTCATCACTCACAACAGTGACAAAACAATTGACAAGTGACAATCATGTTACGTTATTTTCAAAATGTTTCCTTTTCTTTTCATTGCTTCTTTAACACACTACTTCTCGCTAAGCTGGTATTTTGCTAGTACTATATAAAAGAAAAAGGCAACTTTCCTTTCTTTACTTTTTTCCTTTTATCCCAAACCAAAGCCTTTCTCGCAACACTGCAGAGGACACAAACTAATTTTCTTTAAATGCCGGTAAGGCACATTACCAGAGGCACAAATTTGAACGTTCACATAGAAAATGTAATTTCTATACCACAGCCGTCGTGTAGCGCCTTTCAAAAGGGATCTACTACCGAGAGATGATCCATATATATTTTAGCTGCTGTTAGTTACTTACCTGTTGTGTTACACAGTCTTTAAAATGTAGTTTACCCGCAACCACTCCAGTAGTGCTCAATGTACCTGTACTTCTTAAAACGTTAATGTTTTACTGTTTAATAACTTATAGACTATATTTTATTATTTCTCCCTTGCACTCAGTGACCAAAGCTATACACACACATATATAAAAGCTATACACACAAGTATATGTATGTGTATATATATATATGTATGTATGTGTATATATATATATATATATATATATATATTGTCACAAAACGAGACAAAGACAGAAAAAGGTTTGGGGCAGCCACCCATGTAATTCGGTATCCCGGCTGCAACTTCGTTTTTCTTTTAAATACCAGCACTGAAGTGCTTACAACAGAGTCCAAAACAAGACTGACACAGAAGGGAAAAGGGAAGGCTTTTAAAGGGGAGACAGGAAGTGAGGTCATAAGGGTCGGGCACGTGTTCATTGTTCATTGGTTTAGTCCCGGATGTGACATCAGGGGCCGGAGCTGGCAAGGTCTGTCTCCATTGGCTCGGTCCCAGAAGTGACGCCCAGAGAGACAGGTGGAACCTCCCGGTTAGGTCTACAGGGAAGTGAGAAAGAGAGTTAGTGCGCTCTGCCACATCCCGCATGGCTCAGAACTGCCTTCACTGAGCCCTTTAGCTGCCTCCCATGCGCGCGTGTGTGACAAGGCCCCCTCAGCCCAGACCCGCGGGTCGGGCGACCTTAACCGAGAGGTCGTAAACCCGAGAGAGAGCATCGGCGTTGGCATGGAGAGCACCCCGACGATGAACGAGCGAAAACTTGTACGGCTGCAGGTCAAGAAACCACCGGGTGACCCGCTGGATTCGACTCCTTGTGCAGGGCCATCCACTGTAGAGGTGCATGGTCCGTGACAAGGGTGAACTCACGCCCAACAGGTAGTACCTCAGCTGAGTGATCGCCCATTTAATCGCCAGAGCCCCTCTCCACCGCCGCATACCTGGTCTCCCGTCCAACAGTTTCCGCTCAGGAACATGACGGGTGTTCACACCATCGACACTTTGGCTCAGCACGGCTCCCAGGCCTGTGTCCGGCGTCCGCCTGGAGGATGAAAGGCAAAGAAAAGTTAGGTGCCATCAAAATAGGTGCGGACGTAAGGGCCTTCTTCAAGTCACCAAATGCAGTGTCTGTTTTTGCAGTCCATACCACAATGTTCGGGCCCTCTTCTTTGTTAAATCAGTCAAGGCGCCGCTTTCTCCAAAACCGGGTACAAACCGGGCGGTAGTACCCGCTAACCCGAAAGGCTTGGACCTGCCGCTTGGTTCATGGACGGGCCATTTCAGAATGGCATCAATTTTGGAGCACTGTGGCCTTACGGTCCCCGACCCACCAGGTAGCCTAAATATTTGGCCTCGCTTAATCCAAAGAAACATTTCTTGGGATTAATCCGGAGCCCGGCCTCACCAAGTGTCCGTAATACCGCTTGGACATGCTGTAGGTGTTCCTTCCATGTGCTGGAATAGATGACCACGCCATCTAGGTAGGCAGCACTGTATGAGTTATGAGGTCAAGCACTTTGTCCACCAGACGCTGAAAGGTTGCTGGAGCCCCGTAACCCAAATGGAAGGACACGATACTGCCAGTGTCCGCTAGGGGTACTAAACGCGTTTTTCCTTCGGAGTCCGTTAAAGGAACCTGCCAGTACCCTTTGTCATGTCAAGTGTGGTCAGGTATTGAGCCTGTCCAAGCCTCTCGAGGAGGTCGCCCACGCGTGGCATTGGATAGGCATCAAATTGGGAGACTTGGTTGCCGACGGAAGTCATTGCAGAACCTCCAACTCCGCCAGGCTTACCGACGAGCACAATGGGGCTGGACCAGGGACTATAACTCTCCTCAATTACACCTAGTTCCAGCATGCGCTTGATCTCAAGCTCCACTTCAGCCTTTTTGCCTCGGGAAGACGGTACGGCGTTCTCGACAACAACCCCGGCTCTGTCACAATGTTGTGCTCAATCAGAGAGGTCCTTCCGGGTGTTCACTGACTACCTCTCGAACGGTCCGGATAACTGTTTCCAGCTCCTGCCGCTGCCTGGGTCTCAAGTCTGCGCCAAAGTTAAGGTCGTGTGTGTGAGCGAAGAGTGAGCGGGCTGGCCGGAGGAGGGATCGGGTCCCTGTCCTTCCACGGTTTCAGCAGGTTCACATGATATACCGCTCCTTTGGCCGACGCATTGGGTTGACTCACCAAATAGTCGACCAGTCCCTTCCTCTCCTTAACTTCAGAGGGGCCCTGCCAGTGGGCAAGCAACTTAGAGTGGGAGGTAGGCACTAGGACCATGACCCGATCTCCGGGTGGAACTCCCAAGAGACGTGCCGCGTTGTAGTAGCGAACCTGTGCTGCTTGAGCCTCCTCCATGTGACTTTTAAGGACAGGCCAATCTTTCCAAATCTATCGCAGAACTGCGCGATATACTCCAGTATGTTAGTGGTGGGAAGAGCCTCTTCTTCCCAGCCTTCTTTCAAAATATCCAATATGCCCCGAGGTTGTCGCCCATACAGTAGTTCAAAGGGGGAGAACCCCGTGGAGGCTTGTGGGACTTCCCGATAGGCAAAAAGGACGAGGGGGAGGAGCTGATCCCAGTTCCTTCCATCCTCGCTGACCACCTTACGTAGCATTTGCTTGAGAGTTTGATTAAACCTCTCTACTAATCCGCCGGTTTGAGGATGATACACCGAGGTTTTAAATGCTTTATTTTCAGTAATCTGGCAGTCTCCTTGAACGCTCCGAGGTGAAGGGGTCCCCTGGTCTGTCAAGACTTCTTTGGGGATCCCCACGCCAATACCCCTAGTAATTCCCGCGCATGGCTTTAGAGGTAGCTGAGCGCAACGGAACAGCTTCGGGTATCGTAGCATAATCCACGAGGACTAAAATGTACTTGTGTCCTCGGCTGAGGGCTCTAGAGGTCCCACCAGGTCGACCCGATTCTGTGGAAGGGAACGCCAATCAAGGGAATAGGAACAAGAGGAGCACGGTCCCTCCTAGGAATCTGTCGCAGTTGACACTCCGGCAGGAAGCGCAAAAGCGGCTAACCTCCTCATTAATTCCTGGCCAGTAAAACCGGAGCTTGATCCGCTCCAGAGTTTTTCGGTGCCCAGGTGGCCACCTAGGAGGTGGGCGTGTGCTAGCTCGCAGACCTGCCGCCGAAGGTACGCTGCACTAGCAGCAGCCTCGCCTCCTGCCCGCCATGCATTGCTACACGGTAAAGGAGGTCATTATCTAACACAAAGTAGGGGCCCTGTGGCATCGACTGACTAGTGCGCTGGCCATTGACAAGGACCACTGCATTTTTTACAAACTTCAGGGAGTCGTCATTCCATTGCTCCCTTTGAAAGAAGCCGGCGCTTTTAAATTGAAACCGCAACACGGAGAGAGGGTCAGCGCCGACCTCAATGGGCGTGGTTTCCTCCCGCCCGCCGGCGCTGGTGGATGACGGTCAGCCTGCGACGCCCGGAGTTGCCACGCCAGCCAGGACGGCTGCTTCACCTCTCTGCCGGCTGATTACACGGCGTGGAGGCAGCTTGAGACGGTTCATCTCCGCCCATAACGAGGCCCAACTTAACCCCGGAGTGGTATGTGTCTCACCGCTTTTAATGTCAGACCAGTCCCGCCCTAGTATCACCGGGTGTGGAGGATCAGGAAGGATTGCCACGGTTACTTTCTGGACTGATCCTCCGTAGCTAATGACACAAGCGGCGGTGCTGTACCAGCTGGTTTCCCGTGGACACAGGTTATACTGGTCTTGAATTTTAGCCATTGTCGCGTAGCACAAAACGGCGGGCAACAATGGAAATGTTGCTGCCGGAATCGAGCAGAGCGAAGTTTTAAACCCGCTAACGATCACCACGCCTGTATGCGGGACCGCCAACGGGTTTGTCAGAGCACACCAAGCCCTCCTCCCTCCACCTGCATTCCTCCTCGCCTCCAAGCGGTTTTGCGTGCCAGCGCCGCCGACGCCGATGCAAGCTCCGGTTATACAGGGAGGGGCTAGGTCTTGGGACATACCCGCTGAGTTTGGCAGAAGGACGGTTCTGCTCTCCCAGAGTGTGAGGCCGCCTCTGTGTTTCCAGAAGCTCTATGAGCCCTGACATGTTCAGAACTGCACGCCCCAGACCGGCTGGGTGAAGCCCTGGGGAAGTGCTTTCAGGAGCAGATAGCACGCTACCTGCTCAATGACCTGGTAGGGCTTGTTTTCCAAGGGCCGTAGCCACTGCCATACTTTTGCCCATAAGGACCAGGCTTGTTTACTGGTCGGCCTCTCAGGGTCCAACCTTCACTTGTTATTTTACTCACCTGCCAGTCTGGGGCACCCCAAGGTGGTAAAGGGGCTGTGGTTTCACTGGGGGCAGGCACTCTCCCCAAGAGAGCATACTGAGTCCCTCTTGTCTCCCCCCAGGGCAGCCCACGGTGAGCCCCACCCGCACACCCCTGGCCTCTAGATGGCCTAGTTCTGCGTGCTGGGAGCGGAGCCCGCACCGGTCTCGCCAACCACGGGCACCCTCCCGCCTGAATACTCGGCCCCGCACGCCCCACCTGGGTGTTTTGCAGGTCCTGTCCCCTTCTCTTCTGGGACTTCTCCATCCTGCCGACTACGCCACTGTCACAAAACGAGACAAAGACAGAAAAAGGTTTGGGGCAGCCACCCATGTAATTCGGTATCCCGGCTGCAACTTCGTTTTTCTTTTAAATATCAGCACTGAAGTGCTTACAACAGAGTCCAAAACAAGACTGACACAGAAGGGAAAAGGGAAGGCTTTTAAAGGGGGAGACAGGAAGTGAGGTCATAAGGGTCGGGCACGTGTTCATCGTTCATTGGTTTAGTCCCGGATGTGACATCAGGGGGGCCGGAGCTGGCAAGGTCTGTCTCCATTGGCTCGGTCCCAGAAGTGACGTCCAGAGAGACAGGTGGAACCTCCCGGGTTAGGTCTACAGGGAAGTGAGAAAGAGAGTTAGTGCGCTCTGCCACATCCCGGCATGGCTCAGAACTGCCTTCACTCAAGCCCTTTAGCTGCCTCCCATCCGCGCGTGTGTGACAATATATACACACACACACCCCTATCTACATTATATATACACACACATACATACGTACGTACATACATACATACATACACACATATATATAATTTGTGTGTGTGTATGTATGTATGTGTGTGTATATATGATGTAGATATATGTATATATATATATATATATATGTGTGTATATGTAGATATGTATATAGATATGTAGATATGAAGATATGTATGTGTATATATGTATATATATATATATATGTATGTATGTATGTATGTATGTATGTGTATGTGGTGTGTGTGTGTGTGTGTGTGTGTACTGTATATATATGACAGCAGCAATCCAAGCTGTGAGAAAACAGTAAAAAGGAGGCGTGTCAGACGTCGTGGTACATTTTCTGATGCAGCTAGACGAAAAAAACTTTGTGACGCTGCCGCCAAATACACAAAACAATTACTTTGACAATCATGTTACATTATTTTAAAATGTTTCCTTTTCTTTTTCATAACTTCTTTAACACACTACATCTCCGCTGCCAAGCGCGGGTATATATATATATATATATATATAGATAGATAGATAGATAGATAGATAGATAGATAGATAGATAGATAGATAGATAGGAGAACAACACTCATATCAATGACAAAACAATTACATTAACAATCATGTTACGTTATTTTTAAAATTTTTCCTTTTCTTTTTCGTACCTTCTTTAACACACTACTTCTCCGCTGTGAAGCGCGGGTATTCTGCTAGTGAATCATAAAACGACTTTTAGGTAGCAGATTCTTATGAGAAAGCAAATTCTTCAATCAGTGATTTGGTCAACTACCATATGGTTATAAAAGATTGTTAAACCTTTAATCAAATCAGGAGCAAAGATGGCATCTATAGTCTGTATCAACAGGATAACAGTATTGATCAATTCCTTCTACTCGATCAGCAAAAAGTAATGGCATATTGCACAAAAAGCATAAATCCTTGAATCCATTATCCCGTTCTACTAATTTGGGACCATTCCTCCTTTCTAGGTATTCATTATCAAAATAATATATTCTATCATTAATTTCTTGACAGCTGGTAACATTTTCCTGTATATACTTCAAAATAAGTTTATTTTTAACTAGCAAAATACCCACGCTTTGCAGTGGAGAAGTAGTGTGTTAAAGAAGTTAAGAACAAGAAAAGGAAACATTTTAAAAATAACGTAACATGATTGTCAATGTAATTGTTTTGTGACTGTTATGAGTGTTGCTGTCATCAAGGATTTGATTATCATTATTTCTTTCAATCAGGTTCGTATTTGGAGGATGTGTCGTGTTCAAGTTATATTCTGTGTTTTTCAACCATTGTAAAGATAACAGGTTTCATTCATTGAAGTGTTCACTACACAAATCGGTACTCATGAATCCAAGAAATCTAACAGGCATTCCCGGTATTAAGTTGTGGATTTATCTGCGAATATTTAGTGGCAGCGTGTCTATGAACTTAATTTAAACTTAAGCTTTACACCTTGCTTTCCTATTGATATGTCTACAAAGGCTTGTTCAGATTCAGATGGTTGTTCCTTTCCTACTGCATCAATAAACAGCTCGTCTTCCTCTTTATCTGAGACATCACACACTGCATGCACGGGTTTACCTTTCCCAGTCCTGCCAACTTTAGCGAAGTGGTTCAATTTACCACATTTTTTACACTTTCTTCCTTTAGCTGAACATTGATTTTTTCCACCGTGTGCTTTATTTCCGCAGTAGCTGCACTTATGAATATGTTTGTATGCGTCACACACTTCATATTCTTTTGCTGCCTTCTCAATTGTGTAATGCATTTTTTGTTCAGCGCTCTTTGGAGGTCTTGCTTTTTCTGTGCGTACTGCATTCACAGTCTGTTCACGTAAGCCGCTCGGAGTACATGCATCGAAGTTTCTCAGCTGTGGTTCTACTATCTCGTGCGATCTTGCGATGTCCACGGCTTTATTTAATGTTAGATCAGACCCGGCACTTAAAAGTTTCTCTCACACTTTCGCTGAGTTTGTGCCAAACACTATTCTATCCCTGACCATCTCATCTTCGTTTGCATAAGCACAGTCCTTCACCAGCAATTTTAACTCCGTTACAAAGTGATCAAAAGTCTCGTTTATACTCTGCGTCCTCTCAGTAAACTTGTATCTCGCAAATATCGTATTCGTCTTAGACATGACAAACGCCAGCGTGTCTATGAACTTAATTTAAACTTAAGCTTTACACCTTGCTTTCCCAATCGTTTGCATAAGCACAGTCCTTCACCAGCAATTTTAACTCTGTTATAAAGTGATCAAAAGTCTCGTTTATACCCTACTTCTTCTCATTAAACTTGTATCTTGCGAATACCGTATTCGTCATAGGCATGACAAACGCCTGCAGCAGCGTGTCTATGAACTTAATTTAAACTTAAAGTTTACACCGTGCTTCGTTTCCGCAGTAGCTGCACTTATGAATATGCTTGTATGCGTCACTCGCTTCATATTCTTTTGCTGCCTTCTCAATTGTGTAATGCATTTTTTGTTCAGCGCTCTTTGGAGCTCTTGCTTGTTCTCTGCGTAGTGCGTTCACAGTCAGTTCACGTAAACCGCTCGGAGTACATGCATCAAAGATTCTCAGCTGTGCTGTGCTATGTCCACTGCTTTATTTAATGTTAGCTACGACCCAACACTTAAAAGAATCTCTCGCACTTTCGCTGATTTTGTGCCAAACACTAGTCTATCCCTGACCATTTCATCTTCGTTTGCATAAGCACAGTCCTTCACCCGCGAATATTTAGCGGCAGCGTGTCTATTGGATTGCTGCTGACGGACGACATTATATGGTCAGGCACTCAATTACGTGGGAGGCATGACGATGAGGGACGCAACTATGCCTCACACGGCGACCGAGCTGCAGGCTATGGCCATATATATGTACGTAAGTAGGTTCCAGTTATGACCGTTACGCGTATAATTTCAAAATGAAACCTGCCTAACTTTTGTAAGTAAGCTGTAAGGAATGAGCCTGCCAAATTTCAGCCTTCTACCTACACGGGAAGTTGGAGAATTAGTGATGAGTCAGTGATTCAGTCAGTCAGTGAGTCAGTCAGTCAGTGAGTGAGGGCTTTGCCTTTTATTAGTATAGATGACACTACTATGACATCATGCACAATATCTATGGAAAAAAAAACAAATGTGTGAAAATACAATAGTGTAGTTAGAAGACAATCACACTTTGCATATTGTACACATTAGACTGTGTTAGTCTAATACCCAAAAGTATTTGATTTATCTCTGGAGATCTTTTCTATCTGTGAGGCAGAAGCAACATCAATTCTTCCCACTAAATGACTTATCAAATCCAAATGCATAAAACATTACCTTTGAGATGACTATTACTGAGGCTCAGCTTAAATAAAATGGAGACTAAAGCACTGTTTGTTAAAAGAAAGCATATTTAGTGTAAACTTAGGAATGAAAGTACCAGATAGTTTTAAATGTTTGCTGCATTTTAATGTTAGACATTTTTAATACCTGACATGTTTTTTAAGTCAGTGTTTTCAATTACCTTACATAAAAAATGTAAAAAAGTCTGTTGTACAAATTCACTCATTATTTGGTTTCACATGAATGACCTCCGCCCCTGCAGTACTTAAAAACTGAAATTTTAAAATACAGCAAAAGTCTTGTTTTTTAATGTTGCTGTGCCAGTCTATACAAAGTTAAACAAGTGAATATTTTTATACTTGGCTACTTTAAAACTGTAAAAGTTATACATATGCACAAAGTTTTGCATAATTATATATTAAACTGCAAAAATAACAACTGCCTAACTGAAAATCTTTAGATGCTGGTTATTGACAGGCAGGGTGTAGAATCAGGTTTACACAGCAGTGGAAATTGATCAAAACAGTGTCAAAACAAAATATACTAGTGATTTTGACACACTCTTTACTGTGTATGTGCTTAATCATCATTGTTGTTTGTTTTCATGAATAGATTTACAACTGTATGAATAATATGAGTTGTCTTAAGAATTACCCTTCATATTTCAGTATGTAGCTCAGTTGTTTTAGTACAAAATGCCTGATTAAAAATTGGATATCTTTAATTTACAACTCTGAAAAATTTGATCTACAAGCTGCATATGTAGAAATTCATCATAATGTTAAAATCTTTAACATTATGTATAAAAATAAAACAAAAATAGGTACCTAATATCCAGAAATCATGAGCTAAATACTGTAAATAGTTTGTTGTTATTTAACAGATAAGGCAATAGCCATGATTTCTTTGATCTACTATTTATTAGTTTGCTAACCAACTTAAACACCCGATCATTCTATAAAAACATCATTTGTGCTTCCCATTTCAGATAGTTTGAAATCTAAGTAATTAACTTCATTAACATTTGCAGTGGACCATCTGTTGGAATGTATTTGGTAATGCATGTATTTGTCATTCCAACAAATGGTGCATCACAAATATTTGTAGTAAAAAAATACATTACTACATGCATTTTATTACTACATTACTACTTCCTTGCAATGCATATGTCTTTCTTACATACCATTTAGGATGGGATTTATAAAAGCAGTGTTAATGTTTGTGAATCACACCTATTGGAATGACAAATGCAGTGCAGGTGTTTGTGACATGCCTGTAATGAATTATTATTATTATTATTATTATTATTATTATTATTATTATCTGTTGGAATGACAGAGACATAGCAATGGACGAACACAAAGACACCCAAACGCATATCCTTTTATTAAGGTGGATATTAAAACCAATTACATTATTGCATTCATATTCAGGGGGCTGTGGGATTTCAGAATGTAAGAAGGATTTTTTTCATGATAGTGCACGTCATAAGATAACAGTATGTATAAAAAAGATAAAACAAAAATTAGAAAATTACATGCATGTATAAAAGGAGGCCCTTGCAGTGTGAGAAATGTGAATATAAAAAGTATACATACACTTACTGAAATTTTAACATGTATCAATGTATAGACTGAAAGGTTAAAATCTACAAAACTCATGCCAGTGTTACTAGACTCAAACAGGAGTATCTGAATTGGTGTCAGGACTGCATGGCTGAATGGATAATTAATTTTTTTTGATGCTTCTCGTTGTTATATTATTGTCAAGAATACATTAGTATCTGAATTTAAAATTTTTCTTCTTGTTCTGGTGTGATTTTAATCTTTACTGCTTGTTATTTTCACTTTTCCTCCTTTTGGGCACTTCCGTTTTGTGATGTAGGACATCATGTATTTTTGGCACTGTATTGTGAACTGTATTTAGTACTGGTACTGTAGTAGTGCTCAAGCATAAAAATAATCTCTAAGGAAAATAAATTCTGTTTTAAGAATGTGTTTCAGTGTTTTGACTTTGAGTTGATTTTGTTCTGTTAATGTGTTGAAAGATAAAATGACTTCTGTGTATTGACTGTTCTGCTCTGCAGTTAATACAAAAAACCTTTAAAATCTCTGCTGCTCACACTACTGTGCCTTTTCACCCTTGCCAGAACTTTTCTTTCCTTCTCGTACTTAATTTTGCAGTGCTATATAGGGGATTAGAAGATCAGTAGCCTCTTAACTTAGCTTTGTGTTACCCCGAGAAACGTTTAAAAAGCTTACACAAAACCTTCATAAATCTCCATTCCAGAAAAGTGAAACATGCATCTTTAGACTTTGTGCAAAAAATAATGTTTTTTTTTTTTAATTAACGACTGCTATAAACAAGGAACAGTACATTAACCTGCATGAACCCACAACAAAAATGGGATTAGTCATCAGGAATACTTGAACAATTCTCAATATGCTACTGTCTCTGTGGGACATATTGCCAGGTCATAAAAAGTGAGACAGAGCCACGTAGCATGAATGTGAATGGGAGAGAGATAGAGGGATGAAGTGAGGGGCCCACAATGCATTGCAATCTTCTCCTGTCACAAGAACCTATGAATCCCTTGGTAGTCTCCCACCACTGTAAGCTAACAGAAGCAAAATAAAAGAATGCCTGAGACACAGATGAGAGGACAAAATGGAAAAAAGCCTTGAAATATGGAACTGGAAAAATAAGCCAAATATAACCAGCAGCAAAGTTTTAGGGACTTTCTCAGCATGCCCCCAACCTCTCAGAGCAAGGGACTGCAGCAGGGTCGGCAGCCTATTTATTATGACCACTTATAATGGTGAGGAGCTAAACTTTAAATTACTTATTATACAGCAACCACAGTGGTGAAGGGTAAGTTGAAGGTTTAGGACAATGGTGTTAATGTTCACTGATAAAAAAGACAATATCGCAATTAGAAGAATTCACTTTCAATTTGTTCCATTTAGTTTAATGTAACAAATGATCTAAACTGGTTCATGCTTTATTTTACATGTTTACTGACTTTCAAGAACATGAAGAGTAAGATAACGTTAGGCAGTAAACAGTGCATAGGAGTTTAATTAGTGCAAAAACATATCTTAGTACATTTGTTAGACCTTCACATATTGATTATTTTTTGTAAAGATTCATCCAAATGCTGCATTTTAAAAGCAGCAGAGCAGCTGGTAAGAGGCAGGATAAAAGCCAAAAAACCCGAACAGCTGCAGGAGTAGCAGAGAGTCAGAGTTAGAGTGCAGCATCTGCACAGCCTAGGCTTTTATGTTGGTCAGTTTCTCAAGTCCTAGGGTCCCCATGTGGTTGCAGGTTTTTATTACAACCAGTTTAACAATCAGTGAACCATTTCACCTTTAACTGATCTTATTAATTAGCTTATTTTTATCTTGTCAAATTTTGAATTCAAAAAAGCGCATTAGTGCAAGGTTTATAAGAAATTAGGAAATATTAGTATTTTTACTACATCATTATATACAGTATTTAACTCTGTCATCTTTTTAATTCACTTTTTCTATGGAGTTTGCTGTCTTAATTTTATGTGAATACTGATAATTAATGACAAGCACAGCAAGCCAAATGTCATTACATGCTAAAGGACAGCAGCTATTTCAGTATCTTGCTCTCTTGTGTGCTTGTTAGTAAATAATGATTTAAGTAAGCAGCACGTTGAAAAGAATTAAATATTAAAAACAAAAACAATTAATTCTCATCTAACACTTTAAAATTCTTGCTTCATGGAGTAAAAATGTATTATACTGTAACTAGTTTGTGATGTCTGGACTGATACAAAAAACCAGCTGTGAAATAACAGTGTGCTTAATAAGGTAGGAGTTCAATTAACCTCCTAAAACATTATGTTTACCTCTGGAAAAATATGCTGAATTTTCTTCAACAACTGAAAAGGTTTCGTATGTATGACAGAAACGTGTAACATCAAAACATCAACATACTGTATATACAGTAGGAAAGGTATGCCTAGTCCACTGCTGTACTGATGCACTTTTGGTACATGTCCATCTTGTGATTGTGCATAGCCCGATATTGCAGTCGGGACAGTAGAAGCATGTTTCTTTGCACACTTTTCTTATAACATTTTATCTGCTTCTTGCGCTTGAGAGGGTAAAATGTCAGTGCCTGATCCACACGGTCGATGATCCCCATATGCTATTTATAGGCTACTATATCTCAAGACATAGTGACTTACACATTTTCCCAGACATGAACAATAGTTGTTGCATTATGAAGAGTGCTTAAGGGTCTAATGTATTTCTCATCTTTTTACTTGGTCGGTATTATTTTGCATTTTGCCCGGTTTGGTCAAACAGTGACATTTCCCTCAGTTTCACCGTCTGTGTTGACGTCTCATGACACAATTCACAATTGTTATCACTATCGCTTGATTCAGGTTATGGTTCATTTTCAGTTTGTTCTAAAACTGCTTTACAGCTTCTCATTTACACATCATTGTGTTTTGGTTGAACACTCTGCCCCAATCATTGAATATTGATGAGCTTCCTTAGACTGCAAAATACGCAGAAATATTCATGATTTTTGCATCATAATATTATTTTATCTGCTACATGGCAACAGAATACTGTCCCAAAAGTTATTTGAGCTTAACACTGTAAAGCGGGTCATTATACATTATTACAAGTTTGACTCACTTTGACATACTTACATTGAATTTCTTGTTTGGAGAGAAAACTATCAAGTCAGACCTAAGAATTGAACATAAGAACCACTCTATTACAATACTTTACATACTAATCAGTGGGGAATTGCATGTGTACATATAATAATGGCAAGTTTCCAAATAATGTGTGGTGGGCCATTCTGGAGGAATGTCCAGGGCCAATTTTTGATCCTAGTCCATATCTGATCCAAAAGACTGTCATCAATTACATTAATCCACACTCATTGTCATATGGCTGTAAACATACAGCAGGATGTGAACTAAGTCCACTAAGAAGTGGAGGACCTGCCCTAATTATTATTATGACTTCTACAGTATATTAAAATAATTAAATTAAAAGTTGAAAAATAAACTTTGTATTGAGTTTAGTTGCTGACATGGGTATAGCCTGTTATCTCCTATAGATGTCCCTGGATTTTTTTTCAATTAAATGTAAGAAACTAAATTTATGAAACTAGCCAGAAAAAACTCTTGGGGGCCAAGTGTTTTAGAGTATAAGCTGAAGAGGCTTCAGATCAAAGTCATGCATTCAAACTGCACATTCAACAAAAGACACAACAACATACATTTACATTTTGACCTCTTTTAAGCATTTTTGCACAAAACACAAGATAGCACCACTGGTTTGTATTGCACACAACCACATTCTGGAAAAAAAAGACTCCGAAAATGTGGCTACAGCCCCGTGCAAGGTAAAGCTACCATTTTTTTTTGGCTAAGTACAGACAAACTCTCCATAATTAGTGTAGTGGTGCAATACTGTCTTTGATATCCATTGAAACATAATGCATTAAATACCTGGGACAAGAAGATTCAGTGTTCTGTTCTTCATGTAACCATTGCCAACAGAAGCCATGTATTTGAAGCCTTTTTTAAACTGATTATAATGACTGAAAAAACATGCAGCCTAGTAGGATTTCTGGAAATGTGCCATAAATTCAAGCAAGGCCAAGACAAAGGTGATGTTGTATCTAAGCTATCAAGAAAACAAAAGCAGAAGGAAATAAGGATTATTTTGAAAAAGTTTACAAAACTGTCAAACTTCTCTTAGAGCTTGGGTTGCAATTTTGCAGACATAATGAGGGCAAGAAATGTGAAAATAAAAGGGATTTTCTCAAAATGTGTGATTTTTTTTATTATTTTTATTGATTTTATTGATTTATGACAGATTTCAAAGTAGTGTAAGCCAGTTGCTACAGTTGCACCAGCCCCTCGAGTCAGAATGAAGTTATTAAAATTTGTGCACATATGGTCTGCAAGAAATTCAAACAGCAACCACTGACAGCAGATAAAGCCAAGTCTAGTAAAACAGAGCAGCCCTCAGTGTGTAGAAAACCTGGAGAACATGGAATTATTCTTGTGCTTTGTTGATTTCTCAAAATTTCAAAGGATATTTATAACAGAAATAAGAAAGCATTCCATATTTATGGAGTAAAAGTAGAGTAGTAAGTACTAAGTGAAATGGATGATCCTACATCTATACATATAGATTTCATAGAGATGTGCAGTAATATACAGTGGATTCAGAAGGTATTCATTTACCTTCACTTTCTGCAAATGTTATTGTGTTGTATATTGATTTTTGCCCATCAGTCTACACTCAATAACCCATAATGACAAAGTGAAAACATGTTTTCAGAATGGTTTCAAATTTAATTAAAATCAAAAACTGAAACCTCTCATTCAAGTAAGTATTCAGACACTTAATTAAGTACTTTGAAGAAGTCCCTTTGGCTGTAATTTCAGCTTTGAATCTTTTGGTTAAATCGATAGATTGGATGGGAAGTGCCCATAAACTGCCATCTTCAGGTCTCTCTACAGATGTTCTATGGGGTTTGTGTGTGGGTTTTGACTACAGCACTCAAGGACAGTCAGAGACTTGTCCTGAAACCAGCATTTTTTTGGCTGTCTGCTTCAGGTCATTACCATTACCAAGGTCATGTGTAGTCTGGACCAGGTTTTCCTCAAAGACCTCTCTATGTTTGGCTGCATTCTTTCTTCCCTAAATTCTGACAAGTCTTTCTGTCCATGCTACTGAAAAGCTCTCCCACAGCATGGTGCTGCCACCACCATGCTTCACTGTAGAGATGGTATTAGGCAGATGATGAGCCATGCCTGGTCTTTGCCAGACATAGTGCTTGACGTTCTACACTGAGAGTTCATTTTTTGTCTCATAAGACCACAGAATCTTTTTCCTCATGCTCTCAGAGTCCTTTAAATGGCACTCGACAAACTCCAACCATAAATTAGCTACCAAACACACCTAGTTGAGGAAGTAATGCTGAGAGGGTCATCCTATCAACAGATCCTCTCATCTCAGACAACAATTTCTGAAGCTCTGTTAGAGTGAACATTGGGTTGTTGAAGAAATATCCCTGAACATAGCCAATCTTTCCTGGTTATTCAGTTTGGCTAAACTCTAGTAAGAGTCCTGGTGGTTCCAAATATCCTCTGTTTCATCATAATTGAGGCCACTGTGCATCTGGGAATCTTCAAAGCTTTAGAAACAGTTTTATACCGTTTCACTGATCAGTGCTTCACCACAATTTGATCTTGGTGGTCTTGGTGGTCCTTTGGACTTCCTTGCTTGTTCTAATATGCAATGTGAATTGTGGGACCTTATATTCTAAGGTGTGTGCCTTTCTTAATAATGTCCATTCACTTCAGTTTGCCACTCGTGGACTCCATTCAAGTTCTAGACACATATCTAAGATAAGTAGAGCAAACTGGATGCACCTGAGCACCATTTGGAGTGCCACATCAAAGTGTATGAATACTTATATAAATTACAGAATTCAGTTTTTGATTTTTAATAAATTTGCAGACCTTTTTATAAAAATGTTCTGTGGGTTAATAATTCTTTTTAATTCTCTGCATTTATATAGCACTTTTCTCACTACTCAAATCCCTCATCAATTGCAGGTTAAGGGCCTTGCTCAAGGACCCAGCAGAGCACAGTCCCTATTGGCATTTACGGGATCCAAACTGGCAACCTTCCGATTGCCAGCGCAGATCCCTAGCCTTAGAGCCACCAAAAATGTCACATTCATCAATTTAAAATTACATTGTTTATATACTTTCTGAGTGAATTGTATACAGTATATGTTTTAACATTTGAATCATTATGTTTTATGGTGACATCCTCATTATCATCCTTTAGAAAATCATCATTAAGCTGTGAATATATTTTAATGTAAGAAAATGGTGTATGTTTAAAATTTTGATTTACTGAACATAAATATGCCATGTATACCATAATTTTACTTTTGTGTACATAATAGCATGCATAGAAGCACTATGTATGACAGCAGCACTCCTATAAATTGCCCATCAATGAAAATACATTAACTGGACTGACTAAGCATGAAAAACAGACGAATAAAAGCCTGTGATTTATATCACAATTTATAAATGAAAAATATACATTAGCAATAGTAGTGTTGAGTCTTTCAGAATTAAAACAGACTAGTTGAAAAGGTATGACTACCTTTGTTAAATATGCTATTTGCTTAATTTTAATTAATACTGTAGATGATTAACCAGGTTTACATACTGTGACGGAATGCCTAGTTGGCAAGAGGTGCCACAGAGAGAGAAATTACTAAAAAGACATATGCCAGACTAATGGCCTGCAGTAGACACCAGAGAAGAGACAGAGGGTACCATACTAACAGTAAAAGAGCAGTAAACAGTAACAGTGCACTCTGGCATGTCAGTGTGGGAATTCAAGAGCTTAAGGCCATGCTTATGTAGCCATGGTTCATCCAGGGTGCCAGAGGTATAGAGGTTAGGCAACCTAGCAGATGGCTAACTATCTATTTGGGAGCAGATAAACAGTGAAAGAGAGATCGAGGAGGGCAAACAAGACAACATAAACTGATATATGAGAGTGTCGGCCTTTAAATCTGAAAACCTTGACAAGCAGTTTATAATCATCAACCGTTTCAAGTTTTTCCTTATTGTGTTGCTCCGTGTTCCTCATTCATGTTGAGACAGAGAAAGTTCTAAGGTTATAAGGAAAGTTCTTCCTTATGAGAAATTTACATATAGGGGGCCTCATCAGGTATCACCATGAAGAATAGAAGATTACATTTTGGATAAAGGTAATATTTCAGAATAGGTTATATAGCATGAGATATTAGGAAATTAATGTTCCGGAGGAAAAATGGATATTGAAGGAAAGCAGTCTTATTTTCTGTGTGGTTAAAGCAGAACCTTAATCAAAGCATCATGTCTACCAGATAAATGAAAGTAATCTGTAAGTTGCTACATTCCTTGTATGATAAGAATACACAGGAGACACCAAACATTTTGGGCCGCCACCAGTATAATATGCCATGGCTGCAAATGGGTAATATTTGTTGAGTAGTGTTCAGTACAAAGTCCAACAAAGAAATGATTCATAGGTGCAAAGATGGCGGTTTTAAAGGGAAATTACATCATCATGGGTGCCAGGACCAGAAGTAACATCATTATGGGACCTGGAACTGGAAGTAGCATCATCATGAGCTCCAGGAAATTGTGGGTTTCTCATTAATGGTGTGCAAGAGGATTGAGAGAGAAAGTCAGTGCACCTCACCACCCCCGGTCTGCTGTGTAATTATCACTATTCAGGCCCATTAGCTGCCTCCCATTCGCATGTGTGTGACACTTGGTTGTAGTGTTTGTTATTCTATTGGTAACAGCAATAATCCATGTAAATTATTGTTGGGCATGTCAAAATTGGACTGAGAAATTAAATAAGGAGTAAGGAACCTCAGTTTTCTTTGCAGGGCTTACCTAGCTTTGTCTGTTGCTATCTGGTGGAAGAAGAGACTGTTATTTTGTGGGGAATATCACTCTACTTGGTTTATTGTGTGTATTAATTGTTGTTTTTTATCTGTGTAATTATTTATAATGTAAAACAAAAATCACTTCAAACATCTTTCCTGACAGTCATTCAACGCAGTATAAGTGTACAAACTGACAGATGTCAATTAACGGAACTTGAAAAAATGTGAAATCCATTAACTGTATGGAACAGGGAGATGATGTCTGAGGTACAGGATAACCCATCAGTACTTCATATAGGAAATGTGCTTTCTTTCTGGAAAAATATACACCGAAGTTGCAAGAAGGAAAAGGATTCTTCAGTGGATCTGTGCAAGAACTGTTGATAATCGGTATGAATGATTTAGATAAAGTACGTAAATCCAGAAAATCCATTGAAGAGCAAATGGATACAATAGAATAAAACAAAATCGTAATAAAATAGACCATAAAAATGTCTTTTTTATTTTTAGGGCATTCTCCTCTTTGAATGCAGAAGCAAGCAAGTTTGAAGATGTCTGCATAGCATAACATTTGGGTGTGTTTGAAGATGTAGTTAACTGTTCAAACGTGTTGGGGATTAAAAGCCTCTTCAGGTCAAATGTCCAGTGACCTTGGAATAAAGAGATAAGCTACAGGCAAGAGCGTAGATGGAAGGAGGAAGAAAGGCCACTGCATAGCAGAAGAGTATTGTGCTTAGGAGGTGCTTATGCATGAAGTCATTTGCACTTTTGGGAAGAGGATCAGCCACAGAAGGTGGTAGTTAGAAACTACCATATAGATGCTGCAGGTGAGCCTTTATTATCAGCAATGGGTTTGCCCTTTTATATTCTCCATGTTTTAAGCCCTTACTTTTTGTAATAAAATTCATTTTTATCTGCACCTTGTCTAGCTCATCTTCATGTCAAATAAAACTAACCAGTTCATTAACCAAAATTAAGTAGGGGTGACTACTACTCAATGTTGTAAATAAAACATGAAATAAAACATTCTGGCAGCATCACTTGCAAGCCAAGAACCAAACACAGATGAGTCATCAGCCCATCATGGCTCTATATTAATTAAAGTAGATTCAAACAAACTGCCTTAGTTATTATTCATTTTCTAATTTCCCTGTTATCCATGTTTTGTTTGTAAGTTATGTCTCAGAGGAAGATGCAGAGAGAAAAGAATAATAGAAAAAAGAGGGAGGGAGAGTTAGTGACACAGCAAATTGTATATAAGATTTTAATAATTTCCATTCTGATAGCTTTTAATGAGATAAATAGCAAAATGTTCCCTCAAAACACTAACATGATCTGTAAGAAATGATGTACTGTTTACTGGACAGTAATTAAAGAAAAACATGTTTTTACCCTTGAAAAGAAAATAACATTAGAAAAGAGCACTATTTAGAGAAAGAGAAAACAATAAAAACTACTTAGTAAAATAATTATTTAAAGATTTCATGTTTTTGTTTCTATTTGGGGTTTCAGTTGTGTAGCCAACCAGAAGCTGACTGGAAAACTATGTTGTCTTACATAGCAACAGTCAAAACAATATAGCTACTAAAATTCTTACAGAATTAAAGCTCATGACAAAGTGATGCTGATAACTGACTACAAGTAAAGAGTCTGTTTACTGGCTAGTTGTTATAAAAATTAGTTCTTTCTCAGTTCATGTGAACATCCTGAAGAGGAAAAGCTGAGCAGCCCTAAACAATAGACCAGACAGGTAGTGTGGTATAGCGACCTCATGACCCCCCATGCTCTCCCAATCCATCTACTGACTTCATAGGAAGAGCCACCAGAGACATGAATGTCACTGCAAAAGTAAGTAAACCTCTCGACAAGGTCGACGCTCTCTCTGCAAACAAGCAAAGAGGAGGTAAAAAAAAATACTGTATTTGTTTCACATTGTATCACAATTTAAGAGGGGGTTTCGGAGGAATGACCACATCTCCTTGGGGTATGTTCAGCCCCCCTCTTCACAATGGCGCGTATCGGAGGCAGGGTTGGGGTTGGAGTTGGCAAGTGAAAGAGCAGGGAGCATTGCCCCCTAGTGTCTATTAATAATTATACCTCATCCTTATTTTTTATTGCCTTGCATACACACACCAGTTCAAACCTCATACTGAGTGCTTAGAGATCATACTGAAGTGAGTGTCCTTCAGCTACAGGGAAATTATCCTCTATCACTGAAAATCACATATCAGAATAAACAGAGATTCTAGCGGAATCAATATGTGATAGAAAAGCTACAATTAAGATCTGCCCTTCCCGTTTAATTTAGGTAAAGCCCACCTATGAAACTGATGCCACTAGAATCTCTACTGTTTAGTATGTGATTCTTGATGATGGAAGGAGTGTTGTTTAACCTATTCAATACTATATTTATGGAAGTCACTATGTGACCAGACCATTAGAGATAAGGATTATGTATCCGTTGAATTACTTCATCTTAAATATAATCGTCCAATAACACTCTTTTTTTGTATGAAAATTTTCACTAAAAGTAACTTGCCTAACTTCCCTCATCTTCACTTGAAGTAACATTGGGCAGTTTTGATGAAGATAGGGTTACTATTTCTTAGTTCTAACAACACATTTCAAAGAATTTCTCCTTATATGATCTTAAGGGGTAAATGGCAAGATATATTTCCAATAGAATTTTAAATAAGGAATTACATTCAGCAACTGTAAAATATATCCTTCTTCAGTGGGTGCTGTAATTCAGCTTAAAACCATACATTACTCACATACAACCTTTTTTAAAGCTTTCTAAAATATATCAGGACAAGATGTAAGTTGTGAAAAATGATATGAAATACTTGTCTGGCTAGTTTATATATCTGAATTAAGAATATTTTGGGTTAAAATGTTACATATGACTCAGCTATGGATCTAACGTTCTGTCCAGTTCTCTAACAGCAATACTTTTAAGTAACATCAGATAGAATAATATTGCACATTGAAAAATCTAGTGTGGTATCCAAAACTACATTGCTTTCACAAACACTAATTTTGCTTAGCTTGAAGAATTCTGCATTCACTATCACAGCTTTCTGGGAAAATAATACTGTATATTATATGTATATATGTCCTGCGGTGGGTTGGCACCCTGCCAAGGATTGCCAAGGATTGGTTCCTGCCTTGTGCCCTGTGTTAGCTGAGATTGGCTCCAGCAGACCCCTGTGACCCTGTGTTCGGATTCAGCGGGTTGGAAAATGGATGGATATGTATATATAAGAACTTTTTAGGTTTCTAGCAGGAATTGCATTCTAAAACAAATGTACCAGATTGTGCTACCAAAGCTTTTCGTCTGTTTTAAAACATATGAGGATCCATTTCAAACAGGACTTTTCTCTTATATCTACTCTCTATATATAAAATCCTAAGCCTAAAAGTGCAACGATTTTATGTGATTTTTTATGTCACATTTTTTTGTCACACTTTAAATTTGGCTTATTTTAAAATCTACATATATATGTTTGGATTCATTCTTTTCAGAATTTAAAAAAACTTAAATGTGATGTTGCTAGATTTTCAGATTCTTATTCCATTTTTAAATTCTAAACTAAAATATCAAGAACTAATGTCCTGTGAGATGAGACTTTGTGCCAACAGATTTAACCACGCCTGGGGCCAAAAATAAAAGACAAAGAATAGATGACAAAGACAGCTGCTGCACAGGCTTTTAAATGTCTGAAGTGCCACACGAGATATAGATCATGTGGCACGGCAGCAGCAGCAAGCTAGCAACTGATCGCGCAAAGAGGAGGTAAAAATAAACTGTATTTGTTTCCCATTGTATCACTGTTTAAGACGGGGTTTCGGAGTAGCAACCGCATCTCCTCTTCACAACACAAGTAAGCCCCCTAGTTTGGATATAAAGGATTTTTTTTTTTTTCGAATAGAATATTTGCATTTCATTATTGATGTCTTTCATTGAATTGTACTTACCTTTTGCGTCTTTGTTATCTTCATTTAAAAAAGAAAAGATTTTTAAAGGGGGCAAAAAACATAGCTGGATGTAAACCAAGAGGTCAGGAAAACAAGAAACTTACTGCATGTGTGAGGGAATGCCTTGTGCTGGTGCTCCAAAATGTCTTGAACGCTGAATGATGGTCAAAATACAATCTTAAATAGTGTCACGGTTATCAAATGAAACCATGTGACAAAATAATACAATCATTTTATAGAAATGTAGAGTAGCACAGTAGCAATAAAAAGGTCAAGGAGGAGGTGAAGAGTATTGGGAACAGCAAAAGGTGAGCTAGAACATGCTGATAGTGAAATGGCAAATGCTATGAACCTGTAAGTTTATGTCTGTAAAGAAGTTGATAACCTCCCAAAGGCAATAGGGATTACTAAGTACGTAATTGGATTTGCAAATAGTCCTGAGAGAGGCACTGCTTAGATTAAAAGGTGGAAATCAAACAAATCACCGGGACCAGATAACATTTACTCATAAACACTTAAGGAAGTTAGTGAGTACATATCTAAACCCTTGGCACATATTTTTAAGGCCTCTTTAATCTAGGAGATAAACAGTATCACATAGTGTGCAGAGACAGACATGTGAATGTTTTAAAAGAAAAGTGCAACAGCTGAAGAGAATCTCAGAAGATCAAAGGGATGCTCTAAATTATGCTGAAAGTCTCCTGTTAGTCATCAGTTAGAGAGAGGGGATTTATATGAGTTATCTAGCTAGAGTGGTGGATTAGCAACAGCAGTTTTAAGGACTAAGCAAACTGAATTTTTAAGCTTAATAAAGCACTTTGCCATGGTGTTTTATGAGAAAATAACATATAAAATAAGTGTTTTATTGATTATTTGAACAAGAAAGGACACTAAGGCTGTAGGAATCTGTGGTATCCAGGGTGAACTTCTCCAGGCTCGTGGGAAGGCTGTCCTCCTTGCATTGTAAGCAATCTTTGCTTCCATTGGATAAATGGGTATCATCCCAACTGACTAGAAAACAGGATTTGTGATCGCCTGGATTGCGACAACTACAGACGGATAACACTTCTCTCAGTGCTGGGTAGGGTCCTTGCTAGGGTCATCTTCAATACAATCCATGATCACTTGCTCACCTACCAGCGACTGGAACAGTCTGGCTTTATGCCTAAGAAGTCTACTATCGTCTTCATTCTGGCACTGAGGGTTCTCATATAGGGCAAACACAAACATCAGCAAAGTTTCTTTGCAGCCTTAGTCGATTTTTGTGAAGCGTTCGACTCAGTTGATTGAGCTGCCCTGTGGGACATCTTGAGACTGTGCAGGATCCACTCATAGTTGACGGATATCATGGCCAGCCTGTACACTGGTACTGTGAGTGCTGTGCAGAATGGAGACAAAACCTCTTCATTTTTCCCAGTTGATCCTGGGGTTCGTTAGGGGTGTGTTCTTGCTCCTACTCTGTTCAATGCTTGCATGGACTGGGCGTTAAGCAGTGTTGTTGGGTCTAGCAGCTGAGGGGCATCTGTTGGTGAAGAAAGATTTATTGATCTTGACTTTGCTGATGATGCTGTTATCTTTGTGGACTCAATGGAGGCTCTGATCGGGGCACTTGACAGACTGAGTGAGGAGTCTGAGTTTCTGGGCTTGCGAGTATCTTGGATAATAACCAAGATCCAAGCCTTTAATGACGTCTTTGGCACAGCCATAGGCAGTGTGTCTCTCTGTGGAGAGAATGTCAACCTGTCTTTACTTACTTTTGCAGCGACATTCATGTCTCTGGTGACTCTTTCTATGAAATCAGTAGACGGATTGTGAGAGCATGGAGAGTCATGATGTCACTGGAAAGGGGAGTGTGGTGCTCCTGATATCTTTGCAAAAGGACAAACGTTCAAGATTTTAGAGCCTTTGTGCTTCCTATTTCACTATATGGTTACAAGACATGGATGCTATCCAGTGATCTGAGATGAACACTGGACTCCTTCGGTACTGTGTCTCTTTGGAGAATCCTTGGGTACAGTTGGTTTGAGTTTGTGTCAAATGAGAGGTTGCTCATAAAGTCCCAAATAAGGAGCATTACCTGCATTATGAAGGAGCATCAGTTATGGCACTATGGCCATGTGGTGTAATTTCCCAAGGGTGATCTGGCTCACAGATTCCTCATTGTTGAAGACCTAAGCGGATGAACCAGGCCAAGGGGACACCTGGCTGTGGCAGATAGATGGTCATTTCCACAACATTTGTGTTGTTAATCACAAATGCTTAAGCTCATCATTTTAAAACCTGATAGAGAGTGAGCACATGGGAGACAGCTTAAGGGCAAGGGTTGGCACGGTGGTCTAATGCCTTCTAACTCTTCCTCCCTCTGCAGAATGCAAGATTGACAGCCACTCCAATGCTGAAGTCACTTCTGTTGTCCACCCTTCTGGAACCACCTATTCCTGCCGAACGTCCTTTATAACACGGAAGTCGGCCATCTTGTTCAGTTCTATTTTTTTTACTTGTGTCAGGAAAGACATTTCCACAACTTTTTTCGTGATTTTTGTGTCATTTTTAAACCTTCAATTTTAGGGTGTATCCTTTTACAAGAGTAAATCACTGCTTAAGTCTCAAGTTAAAATTGCTGGCTGCTTCAGACCAAGATGGATAGCAGGTCTGGGTCTTTGCTGATAAACTGTGTCAGTGAATTAATGAAGTATTGTGTAATGTAAGGTTTTATTTATAACATGTTTTAAATAACAAAGGGATACTCAAAATATAAAATATCCAATAACTGCTACAACAAGTATTTAGTGCAGTAAATTCAATCCCCATTTTCTCAACTATAGTAACAATACCGCAACACTCAGTTATCTACTAAATGGCAGTCACTAAGTGAAATTAACAAAAGAAATAAAATTATAAAATACGAAATGACTAAAAGTATTGTAAAATCATAATACTACTTTTTGAAAAGAGAAAAGCAACTAAGTTAATTGTTTAGCTATTAATATTAGTAAAAACCCAATAATTCATTAAAATGACCAAAAATAACAAATGGACTTGCAAAGAAACTGATTATTGTATAATGCAGCATTTCTCAACCTTTAAGTATTTGTGACCCGAGTTTTCATAACAGTTTTAATCGCGTCCCCCCTAACATTTTTTTTAAATGTAGATGCATATTTTATTATACCTACTTAACTTTTATCGACATTTATCTAACTCTATAGTTATTGTTCTAGTATCAGAATGTAGTTTAAGTTCATTTGTTTTGGTTTCAGCAGATGTTTTTTTCATATTTTTGATTCTTGTTTTCTTTTTTTCACGTCTTTGCGCACCCCTTTTTGTTACTTTGCGCCCGCCTAGAGAGGGCCGCCCCACAGGTTGAGAACCACTGGTATAATGTATTTTGTATAATAGAAATATCAAAGGTGGTACTAAGATTTTAAATTTAGTCTCAAGATACACAGAAAGAAAATTGGCTCGTCAGGTACAGATAAACCTAACCTTAAATTGGTTTTACAGTCAAGCATTTTACTGCTAATCAACTCTATCAGCATGATGGAAGCTGTAGTTTTGCTCCATCCTTGCTACTTGCCATCAGAGGTGGGTAGTAACGAGTTACATTTACTCCATTACAATTACTTGAGTAACCTTTTAAATATTTGTACTTCAACGAGTAATTCTACTGCACCATACTTTTTACTTTTACTTGAGTACATTTGTGAAAAAGAAACGCTACTCTTACTCCGCTACATTGGGCAACACTCGACTTGTTACTTTTTTCCATTTGCACATTTATATGTGCTATATTTTAGTCGGAGAGAAGTCACCAGTGGATCTACTGAATGACTGTTTCACCAGTCAGACATAGTAACAATAATCACATGACTCCGTTTCACCAATCAGACATAGCAACAATAACCACATGACTCAGTTTCATCAAACAGATGTAGCAACAATAATCACATGACTTCATTTCACTATTCATACGTAGCCATGCAGTCACATGACCACACACAATCTTCCTGCGTCTGGAGCCTGTGAGAGACTTTTTAGTCATACAGGGCTCCTGATCACTGATTAATGGTAACAGCTTCACTGCAGGAAACTTGAGAGCCAACTCCTGCTGAAGCTTAAACATCACTTTACTGAATGCAGAACAAGCACGTTTTAACCAAACATGCTGTAGCAGTAGGGGGCACTGTCGCTCCCTTGAACCCTCAGGTACCACGTCAAACACCAGGTAAAAGTGCAATAATTCTTTATTATAATAATTATGTGCACTAAGCACCCTCCACTCCACACTGTACTCACAAATAAACAATAATAAATCAATAAATCACAATCCTCCACTCCCAGACACGTTGCCCTCCTACCACCCAGCTCAGCTCGCTGTCTGGGAGTTTCCACAGTCCTTTTATAGTTCACGACTCAGAAGTGCTCCTTATCCTGAAGTCCATGTGACTTCCTAGCACTTCCGGGTCAAATCAAAACTCTTCTTTCTTCTTCAGCCTGGAAGCACTTTATTCCTTCCATCCTCATGACCAGCAAGTACTTCTGGGCTGTAGGAACACCAAATGTCTCTGTGCCTCCCTGCAGTGTCCCCTGGCGGCCCCGACGTTATCCAGCAGGGCTGTGTATTACAACTCCAAAGTCCATGATGCCCTGCTGGAATTCAGTCATTCAGTCATTGAGTCATTTTTTGGGTGACTACTTTTTACTTCTACTTGAGTAATATTATTTTGAAGTTACGCTACTCTTACTTGAGTACAATTTTTGGCTACTCTGCTTGCCACTCAATCAGCCTCTTTGTGCACCATAGAAACTGAACACCACAACACAGTCCTTGTTGCATGCCCAGTGGCTGAAAACTTCTGCCCACAGACCAACTGCAGTTTCCTTTCTAAACCAACACCGTATTTTTATCAATTAAGGGAGCTGCAGCTTTCCAGTGTAATAAATTAATTCAAACATCTTTCAGCTGCAGTTTGGTAATATTAGTTCTTTACAATAATACTGTTCAAATAATGCAGCCGTGAGGTTGTTTTCAGTGTAATATAAATACTAAGCACATATTTCTTCTTACAGAGTACTTATAGAGTGACCCGTACATATTTCCTTTCCTCATTCATTAATAATTGCTGATAAGATACTTTTTAAAAAGTCCTTTCCTGTTTCATTCATTTTCAGGTAAGAGACTTTTTTTTAACATTTACATTTAGTTTACCTCAAGCAGCAGGAGATGTGAAATGGCGTATGCGTGCCTCACCCAGAGTTTTAGAGATATAAGCAGTTGTCAGACTAGTAAAAAAGGAAAATATACAAAATATATAAGATGAAGTAAACTCTCTTAAGCTCAATTTAAAACAGTAAACCAATCCATAATTGAAGTTGTACTCAAATGAAGATTCACCTATGCATTTCAAAGGGAGATGGTGATATTTCAAAAGTGAGCAAAGCACACTCTTTTCAAGACATCCCAATGAAAATGGAGCAGTCATAACAAATTTCCTTGTAGATTATTAAGTGTGCCAAATTTCAACAAAATTAGTCCACTGGGAGATGGACAGACAGACAAGTGGCTGTCATAGTAGTTGCTTTTTGTATCATATCTGAATGCACCCTAAAAAAGCTGACAGTAAGATCTAATTAAGACTACAATTTGCCTCTTTTTAAATAGTGTCTTGGAAGTTAGGTGAGATAAACAGATGGAGAGAAGCCTACAAGACTCAAGGGGATCTCTGAAGACTTAATCTCTATTCATGGTTGATTGCAGACTTTTATTTTTTAAGATATCTGCATTATAAGCTCATTAGTTCAGAATGTGCTGTATTATTGCAAGTTGGGTTTTAAAGAATACTAGTTTTTTAAAGGCATGGAGTAAGTAGCTTTAGGTGAAATCATTTTAACATGCAAAGAAATAAAAGCCCTTAAACATTGCTTTCATGAAATATGTTTAAAATGTGCAGGTCACAACTATTGAAAAACTGAAATATCCACTTCCATGGGTTATACATTAAGTTACTGAGTTAATATTACATTCTTTTCAGGGTTATTTACTATTCGAGAATGTCTTTTAAGTTTGGGTCTACATAACAGTCCTTGTCTGACATTATATATTCTGTATATGTATATTAAATTTGAGATATATGTATATACAAACTGTATATGCAATTGCATATCTCCAGCTCTTGACCAGTCAATCACTTTTACTGTTTTCTATAAGACATAAAAACAAATAGAATGAGAACAATTTCCTCAAATAATACCAAATGTACAAAAGACTATTAACCTGAATGACAGTCTGTCTCATTTGGTTAAGAAGACAATCAATAATATACCAACAGAAATGAATAACTCACATCTACTTCTGATGAATCTTGACAGGAAGATAGTTCAAGCTTCCATTGTATGTATTACCTAACAGAACAAAAATAAGAAAGTCTTTGATTTTTTTTCTTTTATTTTACTGAATAATTTATTTTGAGTTCAGCTTATGGGTTAGTATACTTTTCTTGAAGGCACACAATATCAGTTCAAAGTGCAAAAAATTAGAAAAGTAATGAAAAGAAATAATGTCAGCTACTTATTTTAGGAAATGAAGCCATACCAGATGTGCCAAAAGTACTCTTTTATCACAATTCACAAAAAATGAATAAACCATTTGACTGTAAAAGTAACATGTAGAGCACAACTGGCAATGAATTCATAATGGAATTCGTTTATATGGAGCCTGTTTGCATTTGAAAGGAAAAATCCACAAAAGATAGATTTTATTTGTATTTAAACATTTTTTTTAATTATTCATAAGCACTTATTTACTTATGTGTAGGAACTGCAATTAAAACATTTTATAGATCATTGAGTTGGTGACTTAAATCACTTTTGTCGTCTATACTAGTGCCACAGTAAAGCATTTGTCAATTATTTTATTATTTCTTTAAATGCTTACCACTTCACTTGATAGTAAAAATGCTCTGCTAATACCTAAATTAAGAACTACTGTTTACCAATTACTATTTCAGCAGGGTCACATGTAAACTATTTTTCATGTTTATTTGATTATATTTTCCTTAAATTGCATCTTTTTTAATTTCTCTCAATGCATTTGCAGCCATATTTTTTCAGCTAATATTGGACAATCTTAGAAAACACAAAAATGCTGCTAAAAATGAAAGAGAGTTTAAGAAAGGAGATAGCTTCATTGCAAAGCAAAGCTATTTCCTACTCTCAAGTGAGAGTAAATTTGCTCAACATTCAATACATAAATAAGCCATTTAGTGTTACTGTGACTCAGCCTTGTCTGATGTTACAAAATCTATGATCTCCAGCCATAAAAAGTTTTTGACACTCTGACACACTCCAATGAACACTTTATTCAAAAGGTGCTACTTTGCAACTCATGAGATTTTAACCCTCCAACGAAGGTCTAAAATCCTTCGTCAGAATCCAGTAACTGCTTAGGCTCATTTTGGAAGTTGATGAGAAATCCTCAAATACCAAAAACAAGCTGAACCAGTGGCTTTTAAACAGGAGCAGGTTGAATTACAATCAATCCACTGTATTCCATCATGATTCAGAGATGATAGTGCTGCAAAGTGAGAACTTACACATAAGATCCACACATTCAGTCAGGAAAGTAAGGCTCACAAAGTTAAGAAATGTGGGGTGCAAAGAAGGATCTGAGCAGGACAATTTGATTCTTCTTTTGGCATAATTATGGCTGAAGTGGTACTCTAAACTTGGGAAATTAGATTATGTAGGAGCATTAAGTACTGTATCTGCAGGGCGTGCACATTCAATTAGGTATTCCTCGACTAGATGCTACATTTCTGAGGTTTTTTTTTGGACTGTCTCTTTGTTCTGGAGGAGATATCACTTTTGACATGTCAAAGACCAGTGTTTTCCCCAACTTCAGTGCCACAATTGCTCAGTGAGGATTCTGGCCATTAATCAAATGAAGTGGTGAATGTACTTCTGCATTTACTTTATCATCTGGTTTACTCTATTACTGGGTTGTGGGGAGATGGTGTCTGTTGCTACCACATTGATTACAACGCAGAAATTAACCATACTTAGATATACTAACAAAGACATACATGTAGAGGTGATAGTTAACCTATAGCTGTAAAACCTAAAATAAATCCCAGGTGAACACATGAGAAATGTGTATGCTCAACACAGAAACTGTCATGCCCTAAAATGAAACCCCAGTTTCAGAACTGAGAATCGACAGTGATAACTATTACACCACTATTGCACCGATAATACCTCTTTAAATTCAGATGAGTATCATATTATGCAAATTATATGGGCACATCCAATATTTTTTAATAACACTCAGTTGTTTAGCCCTGCAGTTACATAAGTGCTCATCACCATAATCATCAGGTCATGTCATTCTCTATCATGCTTCTGTACTTTTGTCTGTATTCTGCCAGTCTCTTAAAGTATCCGTAGTTATTCATATTCCAGTATTTTGCAGGGCTGTCAAACCACCTTTGTCTCAGCGTTCTTTTTTGTTACCATTTTGCCATTAATTCTTCCTTCCAAAATCTTTATTATCATATATTCTCTTGACCAACCTATGGCATGACCTGCAAAGGGCATTTTCTAGTTGCTAAATACTTTTGAAAATGCTTTTCAGTACCTGTTCTCCCCAGAACGAATTTATCGACTTTTTGCTGCCAGCTGATCCTGAGCATTTATCAGTACAAGCATAGCTCAAAATGTTGCAGGCTTTTGATTGGTTATTTGTTAGAAATCCATGACTCTCCACCATAGCAGAAGGTTGAGATTAAATGATGTCATAGTAGTCATTTCTTCATTTTCATATTTAAAGCTCCTTAAATAAGTTATTTTTGCTGCCACAAGGCTTCTTTAGCCAAGCCAGTTTTTTGTTTTTATTTCTTTTTGGCTTCTTCCATCTCTTGTAATCCAGCTTCAGCCTTCTACTTGTTCAAATGTTATTCAATCAGAGACTTAACGATTTGTGTCTAGTAACTACCACAATCTTTGTCTTTTAAACACTCAGTTCTTTTCTATTTTGTTCTACAATTTGTACTTTAGTCTGTATCATTTTGTGACGATCACTTTCATTTCTGTCAAAAGAGCTTTAACATTATCTTAAATAATGCTGTTTATGTTGTGATCCCCTATTTTCAGGCCATTAATTTCTTCTAAGCCTTCAGTTATCAAATATTCACTATATATTTGAACAACTGTGAAAAGAACAAACCATTAGGCTCAACAAACTCTCCAATCCTTTTCACCTTCTTTGTACAAAATAATATGGAGTTGAGATTTGAAGGTCTCTAAAGACCTACTCTCTACCACTCTACTTGGTAATTCATTCAATGTGTCTATGATTCCTTATATTGTTTAGCTCTAACACACACATCCTCACACCAGTATGTGTTTCATGTCAATGTCTTTTATACCTTGGGAATACAAGTTATTATATTCATACAATTTATCACGGTTTACTTTTCCAGAAGCCTTTCAATGGCCAATAAAACAAAGCTAGACCTTCCTTCTCAAATCCAGTTTCCTTTCACAAGCTACTTTTAGTTAGAAAAATGCCTACCTTGTGGCTCACTGTTCTAAGTTAACGTCTAATAAATTCAGTATTTAAAGATTAATTCACATTAAATTAAAAAGACATCTACAGTTGGTATTCAATGACTTTGGTCTTCTGAGCAGACCAGCGTAATATTGATGCATGTAAACATTCTATTTTAATAAATTGTGCAGATACAGTACAGAGGAGAGACGAGTGACAATGTATCATTTTTGTATGAAATATATCCTAGTTAGGTTAGGCATGAAAATACCAAAACAATTAGAACATGTACAACTTTCTTGGAATCCATCTTGAGAGGAGCAAAACTGTTTATGTTCTTTTCAAAAATATTCATTGGCAAATCTACATATACATAGTAAAATATTCTAGTTGGTTTGGCTTATGCTATTCACTAACTGGAAAAAGATTTCACTGAGGAACCTAAATGCAAAAATTTCAGCATTTAACCTGTGAATGTGGTTTAAGGGTTTCACTCAGACAACTTCAAAAACATCCTCCCAAGGGGTGTGAACTGTTGTAATTTACAAAATTGGACTTTCTAAACATTTCAATGATGAGAAAAATATAAACAGAAGATTGACTGCATTGAAAGACCTTCTCTCATAAACATTCTGTTTACCAGTCATTGAAAAGGTTCAATTTTAGATTAAAGTAAAACTTAAACAAGTACACCATTTTCAGCTCTGAAGTACAAGGTGCCTGAAGCAAGAATCTCTTAATAAGAATTAAGTTCAGAAGATTCAATTCTGTCTCTGAAAAATAAACAGCCAGTTTCTTGCAATCACTTATATGTTTGCTCAGATTGTTACCCAGAATTGCTCCCATCTTGCATTTTATAATCCTGGAAAAGAGCCTGGTTCCTTAAAACCTTGTAGTGGAAAAAAACTGGTTTAAAAATGGATGGATGGATGGCCTTTAGCATCCCTAAAGAAATATGCTGCATTGTGTTCTCCTATTTTGGATTTAGAAGGCATCTGTGACATTTTAATGTCTGTTAGATAGATTGTTATTGCTTCACCCATTCTACAGTGCAGCATATTTAGATGTCAATGTAATTTATGCGTGCACTTTCAAAAAAATACATTTGCGATCTTGTAGATATTTTTCACTCGCTATTAAATGGTCTACAGATTATTAGCATGGCACTGGGAAATTCTTATTTAAAATTAGTTTAAATTTAAACCAATTTAAAGTTGTTTAAAGATTTGTACAAAAATATAAGGAAACAAACCCCGTTTAACACTTGTACCACCTTTTTTCGGCTCCATAAAATAGCCTATTCAATGTGGAAAAAGGTTGGCCAAAGTTGGACTGAGTATAGTTTCCTGTGTGAGTACTCCCTGTAAAGCAACAAGAGTGGGGTTTAAAAAAATGATTAAAAGATGATGTGACATACAAAGCTATGAGTCAAATAGTTACTTCTACCAATTAATTGGATGGAAATCTATAATAATTTATTGACTACTCTCAAACCATATTCATTGTATAAGAAGTAACATACCATACCATAATGTTTACAAATATGCCTGACTCAGTTCAGTGTCACAAGGACAAACTTCATTATAGTCAGTTAATTCATGAAGACTGTTTTTGGGAAATAATGTAGCATAACTTTTTATTGCTTAATAAAGAGACTCAACCCACATTTGCAAAATATTGCATGAAATGGATTACCTATCAAGGTTAGATCATTGGTTGGAAATATATGGGATACAATCAGTCCCACAAAATACTTCTACGGCTATGCAATAAAAATGAGATGCTGATAAAAAAGTGTTTTACATACAAACAAGCAGGCAATCAAATGGATTAGAATAAATTATAATCTTTTCTTATTATCATTCTGGCCTTGTTTTATTGTGACATCAAATATTTGGAAAAAGCATCCAAGGAAGGTGATATTTTCAGAGCCATCAACAGAGTAATAACCCATCTTGACATCACTCATGTGATGCTCAACATTCAACATCATCATCCTATTGACATTAGTAGCAAAGTACCAGAGAGTCCTTGGTTTAAATACCACACCGTGAGACAGACCTAGGACTTGCTGACTGATAGACAACAGTCATTCTGACTTGGGAACTGCACATCTAACAGTGTGACATCAACAATAGAGGACCCCAGGGTTCTGTGCACAGCTCATTACTATTTGCCTTGTTTGTATAATATGTATTTCATGAAGTAAACTCTGTCATTACAATTACTAATGACACAGCAGTAATAGGTCTGATTTTCAACATCCATACTGATTGGTGCAATGGCAACAATGGGTCCCTTCCTGTTAGCAAATCAAAGGATATAATTTTGTATTTCAGGAGGATTTGTGGGGGGTCACTCAGACACTGACATTAATGAGACTGCTGTGGAAAAAGTGGGTACCTTTAAACTTCATGGTTGTGATTCTCTTGTTCAGTCCAGTACAGCCCACAGGGATTTCTTTCAATTAGATAGTCATTTTGCCTCTAATTGGCATATATATTTTTAAATTAGCCACTCTTTTTATTCTTATTCTGCATTAAGAAACATTGGTATTTTTGTCAAAATATGAAATGGTTAACTCTGTTTTATCCTTTTCTAATTAATTTACCCTTTTCTGTGTAATTTGCTCCCTCAATTGTATCCTAATAATGACAGTTAACAACTAGCAGATTAGACACCAAAACACGCAACACTGAATGCTGAAATGCCACAAGTTGCTCATTAGCAAATAACTGGAACACCTGGAGAAGTGGACTGAAAAAAAAGACGTCTGTGATACAGATCTTCAAAGCAAAGATAAAATAACACAAAATTATCCCAAGTAAAATGCCTTAATGCTATCTAGATTCCCAAAAAACTTTGACAAATCCAGTTTCATAATTTCTGACATAAAAACATGTATATTGAGAAATAACAGTTTACTTAATGAAGGAAAGAAACCAATTAAAAACAAAATGTATTTTATAACTGTAGTGGACCTCCAGGACTAAACATGAGAACAACTATTTTAAGGGTCCACAATATTAATTAGCTCTCACTTATTTTTTTTTTTAATATGCTATATTAATCCCCAAGGAAGTAATTGTCTTTTCACATGGCCTTTGGGGGTCAAAGCACAGGGTCAGCCCTCATGCAGTGCCCTTGGAGGAATTTTCAGGTTAAGGGCCTTGCTCAATGGCCCAATGGAGTAGGATCCCTTCTGGCAGTAACAGGAGTTGAGCCGGCATCCTTCCAGATACCAGTGTAGATCCTTAGCCACAGAGCCACCACTATCCTGCCTCAACATCCCTTTCACTTATATTACAGCTAAGTAAAGTCAGCCAGTCTCCCCTCGATCATTACTGACTTGCACAGATACATAACAGAGAGAATACAAAGTCTGATATGGCAGATGCACTGTGACAAACTGTGACATTGCTACTTACAGAAAACACAAATCAATTTACCTCAGGTTACCTGATGTTATGTCTCATACATACAGGTATATATTTTTAATTTGACTGTTTACTGATTTTTTATTTGCTGTTCTTTATTGCCATCGAACTTCATAGTTACCTATATCTACTTGTACTGGTGTTTATCAATACCTTTCTATTATTGATGCATTTTTGATGTTTCTGCATCATTTCATTTTACCATTCAACATCTGCAATAAGATGCTGCAGATATTCTATCAGACGGTTGTGGCAAGTACCCTCTTCTATGCGGTGGTGTGCTGGAAAGGGCAGTATAAAGAAGAAGGATGCCTCACACCTGGGCAAACTGGTGAGGAAGGCAGGCTCTATTGTGGGCATGGAGCTGGACAGTTTAACATCTGTGGCAGAGCGATTGGCACTGAGCAGGCTCCTGCCAATCATGGAAAATCCACTGCATCCACTAAACAGTATCATCTCCAGACACTGTCCTGCTCCACTGACAGACTGAAGAGATCGTTCCTCCCACACACTATGCGACTCTTTAATTCCACCCGGGGAGTAAACATTAACATTATACAAAGTTATTGTCTGTTTTGCCTACATTTTAATCACTCTTTAACACTAGAATTACCAGAGCCTACGAAAAAACTCGTAAATCCGTCCCACCTTAAATCGCTTCTTAAAATCGTTCACAGCTCTCCACCAGCGTCTTTTGTCATCTAAATGTGCTGATAAAAATCAGGCTGCAAGTAGCCGGCTATTCCATCCCCCCACCGACTTAGAACGTGCACAAACTTCTCCCAGCTCATGCCTTGATTGATTTTCTGGGAGTGAAGTGGAGTTTTAGAGTGGAAATAATAGATCGTTGTTTGGAACACACGCATTTCATGTCTGTTCCGTTTCTACAGTAATCTGTGTAAAGACATTGTTAAAACAGAAACGTTTTTTATATTCTACTAGTAGATGACAAAATGTAGGCATAAACTAGCGCAATAGAATCAGCTCCCGCCTGGGAATCAAACGGTCGCGAGTTCGATCCTCCACCACTCTGTTTTGAGAAGTAAACTGCTCTTAGTCTTACTATTTTAGAATAAAAACATACATTTGATTTCAGTCTGTAACAGCCGGTGTAATTTATGATACTTTTAAAGGTTAGCTTTGTTTTTTTTTATTCACTTTTCATTCTCTCAGTCGCGTTCAGGATCCTTCCCAAAGCCCCCCCCCCCTTTCCCATCTGATACTGCTGTTTTCACATAGACACGCTATAAAAGAGGTAAACTCAGCTCCCTTCTACATCGGAGCAAGAATGCACATACCATTGCTTGCATACTAAAGTGTCAGCAGGCACTTTTCGTGGCATTACACACTTTTTTAACAATGCCTCTGCACACTACTTGTGACTTTAGGCTTTAGGAAGTAAGTAAACAAATAAAGGTAAATCGTGTCATAAAATGATTTCTTCAAAACGTCCAACGTTATTTATTTGGCACGGACATGTCTGCGTGCACTTTTTGTGGCATTACACGTGTATTTTTTGAGCATGTCCGTGGCGGGAGCTGATTCTATTGCGCTACGGAGGCAGTCATAATTTTTTTTTCTGCAGTTATATTTTTGAATAAAAGCGCAATTGTTGTGTTAGATTTGTACCTTCTGTGAAAATATTTCTTTGATATTTGGACTTCAGGCTTCATACATTATATAGTTTCTGCCTACATTTTGTCATCTACTAGTAGAATATAAAAAACGTTTCTGTTTTAACAATGTGTTTACACAGATTACTGAAGAAACGGAACAGATATGAAATGCGTGTGTTCCAAACAACGATCTATTATTTCCACACTAAAACTCCACTTCACTCCCAGAATATCAATCAAGGCATGAGCTGGGAGAAGTTTGTGTTGGTGGGGGGATGGAATAGCCGGCTGCTTGCAGCCTCATTTTTATCAGCACATTTAGATTAACAAAAGACGCTGGTGGAGAGCTGTGAACGATTTTAAGAAGCGATTTAAGGTGGGACGGATTTACGAGTTTTTTCGTAGGCTCTGGTAATTCTAGTGTTAATTTAATATTGTTTTTTATCAGTATGCTGCTGCTGGGGTATATGAATTTCCCCTTGGGATTAATAAAGTATCTATCTATCTATCTATCTATCTATCTATCTATCTATCTATCTATCTATCTATCTATCTATCTATCTATCTATCTATCTATCTATCTATCTATCTATCTATCTATCTATAAGGCATAATGGCAATAACCTGAATTGAATTAAATAAAGTTTAACAATACTAAGATAGTCTAGTTGAGGTGCTCTCAGTTGATTGACAGAATCTAGATTTGTACTTGGATGACTTATATCCTGGTCAGAAAGCATTAGACAGTATGCAAAAAATAGTTCACATTGTGCTAGCATTCACTGCAAATGTCATAAAGTATTAATCAAGTGCCACAACTATACCAAAAACATTTCCACTTTCACTCATATATTTTGACAAATTTACAGGATATTAAGGTTGCCTCAGAGAATTGTTACAGTAACACTGGCATCTCCCTGAAAAAAGGGTCAGCATTTATTGTACAGTCTGTTGCCACTATTAATTGAACAAATAGTGGCATACATTTAAGGATATCTACAAGATAAAAGAAATGAATTCTTTTAGTTAAATGAATTGCTTGTTTTCCTTGTCTTTGTTATACACTTTTCCCCACGGGTAAACTAACACTCAGCATATCTTCTACAAAGTCATGTTAAAATGCCTGAAAATAAAGTTTCCAACTGATCCAGTTACTTCACAGGTAATGTGCTGTTATATTAATCAAATGGTTGGTAACAACCTTGTCTTCTGTTTGATTCATTACATTATGTATTATTAGCTTTAAATATTTTTGCCAGTAAATTAAATGAGGGAAAATCTGGCTTGGTCAGCAACAATATTTAACCTAAAAACAAAGTTCTATAGCCATCAGGGCCCTGGTGTATCCCATTTGAACATTCATGCTGTGCTCAAAATGGAACAGGCACTAAAGCTGACCCAATGCCTGTCCCACAGCATGCATCTTTTAACACAAGGTGTTCCGTAGCACAGCCCCAAACAGACTTAAGTGAGTAGCAGCACTGGGAATGTTTTTGTATTTAACTACATTTGTGTAGGTGTTCTTGTTTATACAACTTACCTGAAAGGTGAGAAAATATGATAGAGCACAAGCAAAAGAGATCACTCACTAAAGCAATCTTCATAACTATTTGGGAAATACAGAGAAAATGTGTATAAAACTATATGTAGCCTGCAGTAGTATATAAAAGTGGCATATTTTTATAATGATAAAGTTTAAAGATGACTTTGAATCAGAGTGAGAAAACATAAGTCAACAAATAAAAAAGAAATAAAATGTTTCATAACTAGACTAATCGTGTATTTACTGTAGTTTTAGTATTTCTTTCCTGCTCAGTATCACTGCAACAATGCAGAAAACAACACCTGTAAATTATTAATGTTATCCCCACAGATGATGAATTGAGATAAGAGGGAGGCAGCAAAGATCTGAAAGTTTAATCTAATAGGATAACAGAGTGTGTAACAAAGAATGATAGGGCAAGTTTAAATTTACCACCAGCTTCACTGAAATTAAGGAATTCTTTGAAAAACTGCTCATCGAGTACTTAAAAGGCAACTCTGTGCTTCTGCACCTTAGCATATATGTAGATTCAAATGCTACAGAGAATAAAGGATGGAAATTAATATACTGTATTCTACTCAGTTGGGAAAATCACTGTAAGTTCTCTCATACAAATAAGACTATGCAAAAAGAATACTGGTGGGGCAGCTGTCACTCAGGATAGTTGCAGAGGTCCATGGATAACTCTCTGTTGGCCCTGTGTATTAAACAGCGTTGAGGAGGGAGAGAATGGAAGCACTGAGCTCCAAAGACTTGAGGATGTGAACTGAATAGAAGACCACCATCATTTTACAAAACCACATCCCTTACTCCAGAAAATATCAGCCTCTTTGACCATTCTTTTATTTTATCAAAGCCTGTTAAATTAAAAGGCAAGCAGTATGTTTCACACTTTTAGAAATGTTTGACTTTTTCCAACAATCGTCACTGCTAGCAAGTACAGGGGGTCCTTGGGTTATGACACAGTTCCATTCCTGCAACAGTGATGTAACCCGAATTTTGGTGTAAGTCGAAACACACCCTAGCCTATGTCATTTACCTATCCTAACACATTTGCAAAATCATAATCTAGAACATAAAAACACAACTAAGCTACAGAAAAAGGAAAATGACATAAATATACTGCACTGTACACTGTACTGTAGTAACAGAAAAAAACAGTGTAAAAAAAATCCTTACCTGTATTCCTTCTCACTTCTCAATTTTTAAAAAGTTTTTATGGGAATGAGTGTTGTAAACTTGAAACATTGTATGTCGAGACGGTGTAACCCAAGGACCCCCTGTACAGTGATTTCAGAACATTTTTTTTCACATTTTGTTATGTTTCAGGCTACCGCTAAAATCATTTAAATTAATTTTTCCCCACTTTGACAGGATTTTTGAAAATTATGCAAATATATTACATTGTAGTCAGCCATTGTGGCACAGTGATTAAGGCTTTGGACCTCAAACCCTAAAGTTATGGGTTCAAATGTGTGACTTCACCTGCCTGTGCTCCAATTGGAAAAACAAAAGAAATGTAACAAATTGTATCTCAAATGCTGTAAGTCAACTTGGATGAAGGCATCAGTCTATTACGTTAATAAAAAAATCAGTCAAATATCACAGTAACACAAATTTTCAGACCCTTTGCCATGCCACTTGACATTTTGACTCAGGTGCAGCCCATTCTCTTGATCATCACTGAGATGTTTCTACACCTTCTTTGAAGTCCACCTGTGGTCAATTCAATTGATTGGACATGATTAGGACCTGTCTATATAAGGTCTCACATTTTACAATTTGTAACCGACCAAATACCTAGCCATAAGCTCAAAGGAAATGCCTGCACTAGTTAGAGGCAGGATTGTGATGAGGCACAAATCTGGACAAGGCTACTGAAAAACTTTCAAAAATTCACGATAGCTGTGATCCTGTGTGATCATGGGAGAAATTTCTGGAAGGACAACAATCACTGCAACACTGCACTGATCTGGAATTTATGACGGAGTGGCTAAACAGAAGCTTCTCCTCAGTAAAACACACATGAAAGTCAGCTTGGACTCTTAAAAAGGTTATTCAGATTATGAGAAATAAGACTCTGGTCTGGTGAAACCAACATTAGGGTCATGTCTGGAGAAAACCAGGCACCGCTTATCACCTGCACAATTACATTACAATGTCGAAGCATAGTGGTGCTAGCATCATGCTGTGCGGTTGCTTTTCTGTAGCAGGGACTGGAATGACCAGACATGATTGTGGGAAATCAAGCCTTCACGTTGTCAACTGCCTTGACAGCACTCTGGAGGCTGTCATCAAAGCACCTGCATGTAATGGTTTTCATTTAAAAAGGTACCCTGAGTAGAGAAAAGGGGTATCTGATTAAGATGTCTTTAGTGAATGCAGTTTGGGAGGAAATGAACAGTTCCTGGTGACATTAAAAAATGGAGTGTGGAGGTAGGTAAGATGGCGGAACTGGACTAATATCTATGGGTACTGAGAGAAGTTAGCAGAGAGGGTTCCATGCAAACTGCATATCGGTTGCAGAGTTGGAGCAGAAGGTGCGGCCAAGTTCTGTGTATAAGACATTAGGGTTGTGGTTTTACAGCAGTGGAGACGAGGATTCACTGAAGAAGGAACTGCGGTTAGTGTGGCCATGGAGTGGATGAGACGAAAAAGTCAGCACTTGGGTCAGGATTGGGGTGAAGGAAGTAATGTTGTCACTTTTCATAGGGCAAGTTTGAGTGTATGCTCCTTTGGAGGCTGAAGTCATAGGGAACATGTCTTTAGACCCACGGAGACTGGCTTTTACTGCAGTGAGTTCAAAGCTGAGATTACAGAGAACAAAAAGACTAGGACTGAATATAAACCCAAAGTTTACCCTTCTGTTAAGAACTGGGATAAGTTGTTAGGATATTTTGTCACTCCATTTAAATGTTTTCTGTTCATCTGTAACATATTTTAAAAGTTTAGGCCTCAAAAACCATATATGTGTTTGTTCACTTAAGGAAAAAAATATTTTTCATGCTTCCATTTTGTATCTTCACCATTTTGTTACAACAACAACATTTATTTATACAGCACATTTTCATACAAAAAATGTAGCTCAAAGTGCTTTACAAAATGAAGAATAGAAAAATAAAAGACACAGTAAGAAAATAAAATAAGTCAACATTAATTAACATAGAATAAGTAAGGTCTGATGGCCAGGGTGGACAGAAAAAACAAAAAAAAAAACTCCACACGGCTGGAGAAAAAAAAAAATCTGCAGGGATTCAAGACCATGAGACCGCCCAGTCCCCTCTGGGCAATCTACCTAACATAAATGAAACAGTCCTGTTTGTAGTTAGGGTTCTCACGGAAGGATTTGATGATGATGGTCACGTAGACTTCTGGCTTTTATTCCATCAATGTTGGTGCATCATGATGCTTTGAGTAGGTGGTGGTGGCGCAGAATAAAACCAGAATAGAGAGTAGGGGTTAGTATGGATTTTAGAGCCACTATGAATAGTTATTATGATGAATTGAACATACAGAGCAACAGGATTAAGTTAAAGTAAAGTTATGAGAAGGCCATGTTAAAGTAATGTGTTTTCAGCAGTGTTTTAAACTGCTCTACTGTATTAGCCTGATGAATTCCTATTGGCAGGCTATTCCAGATTTTAGGTGCATAACAGCAGAATGCCGCCTCACCACTTCTTTTAAGTTTAGCTTTTGGAATTCTAAGGAGACACTCATTTGAGGATCTAAGGTTACGAATTAGAATATAAGGTGTCAGACATTCCGATATATAAGATGGAGCAAGATTATTTAAGGCTTTAAAAACCATAAGCAGAATTTTAAAGTCAATTCTGAAAGACACAGGCAACCAATGTAGTGACATCAAAACTGGAGAAATGTGTTCAGATTTTTTTTTCCTAGTTAGGATTCTAGCAGCTGCATTCTGCACTCGTTGCAAACGATTTATGTCTTTTTTGGGTAGTCCTGAGAGGAGAGCGTTACAGTAATCTAGTCGACTGAAAACAAAAGTGTGAATTAATTTCTCAGCATCTTTCAGTGATATAAGAGGTCTAACTTTTGCTATGTTTCTTATGTGAAAAAATGCTGTCCTAGTGGTCTGATGAATATGCGATTTAAAATTCAGGTTACAGTCAACAGTTACCCCTAAGTTTTTTACTTCCATCTTAACTTTTAATCCTAATGCATCAAGTTTATTTCTGATAACCTCATTGAATCCATTATTGCCAATCACTAAAATTTCAGTTTTCTTTTTATTTAGTTTGAGAAAATTACTATTCATCCATTCAGAAATACCAGTAAGACATTGTGTTAGTGAATCGAGAGAGTCGGTGTCATCAGGTGCTATTGATAAGTACAGCTGTGTGTCATCAGCATAGCTGTGGTAGCTCACGTTGTGCCCTGAGATAATCTGACCTAACGGAAGCATATAGATAGAGAACAGCAGCGGACCCAGGATAGAGCCTTGTGGAACACCATATCGGATATCATGTGTCTTTGAGATTTGATTACCACAACTAACAAAGAATTTTCTCCCTGCCAGGTAGGATTCAAACCAATTTAAGACACTGCCAGAGAGGCCCACCCATTAACTAAAGGCGATTTCTAAGAATATTGTGATCAATGGTGTCAAATGCAACACTCAGATCTAGGAGGATGAGAACAGATAAATGGCCTCTGTCTGCATTTACCCGCAAGTCATTTACTACTTTAATGAGTGCAGTTTCTGTGCTGTGATTTGTTCGGAAACCTGACTGAAATTTATCAAGAATAGCATGTTTATTGAGGTGGTCATTTAATTGCAAAATGACTGCCTTCTCTAGAATTTTACTTAAGAAGGGCAGGTTAGAGATGGGTCTAAAATTTTCAAAAGTAGAGGGGTCAAGATTATTTTTCTTGAGCAGGGGTGTAACTACAGTAGTCTTAAGACAGTCTGGGAAGACCCCCATATTTAATGACAAATTTACTATGTCAAGAATATTATCAATTAGCACGCCCGATACTTCTTTGAAAAACCTTGTTGGTATTGAATCAAGGACGCAGGTGGAGGGTTTCAGTTGAGAGATTATTCTATGTAAATCAGGCAAATCTATCCTGGTGAAAGAATTTTGTTAGTAAGTTGATAGGATGTGCTACATTGTTATTAAGGGCTACCTCCTGGGAGGCAGCATGTGCCACATCACCAAAACTTTGCTATGAAATCCAATGTAGCACTCAAGCCATTTGTCTGAGATTATACAGTAGTTTGAAACCCTGAAGAACATTCGTCTTGTGTTTTTAAGGTATGGTTTTCTGGTTAATGATTCATAGTTTGCTTTTTTAGTGTTTGACTCTGGTGATAATTTTTCCTTTGGGAACAACGTCTTGTTTAGACTTTGTGTACACTTTAGCGCTCTAGTTTTGATAATAGTGTTTCTGAACCTTTAGATATTAACTCTCGGCACAGATTCTCAAAAACATGTGCAACTCTCGGCCCATTTTAACACACACATTTTTTAACAATTTACCTTGTCAACATTTGGATACAAATGACTGGCAAAACATCTTTCATGCATTTTAAATAAAAAGTAGTCTCTGGTGTCTCTCTGCCAAAATCCCTTTAAAGGAGATAATACTGTACGCTGGTTCTGCTATATATGCAATATATTCATTCTTCAGTTGTTATTAATAAAATATATGTTTATATAAGTAATATGTGCATATAAGTAATATGCTCAATTGGACCAGAAAAATCTCTTTATCAACTGATCTTTTAATTTAAAAGGTGAACTGGAGTTGACCTAGGCTGTAGGAAATTGATGCGAGTTCTTATGAAACATTTGAAGTGCTTCATTCCTTCAGAAGTGTGTGCAACTGGTCATGGCAGCTTAGTATATTATTGTTTGTAACACAACAATATAAGACACATTTTGTAGAGAACAAAACACAGCTTTTAAACCAACTATATTAAACCTTTTCAAAACACCATATGTACAACTATACTGCCACAAAAATATGTAGTCTTAACATGCTAAAGCTCCTTTTGCAGTTATGCACTTTTCATTATTTAGCTGCATATTTCAGTATTTTTTCATCTTTCCCATAACAAGACTTTTTTTATTATTTTAAACTAATAATGTTAACTGGCTTTGCCTTTACAAAAGCATTTTAAGGGGAAGTACAAGAAAGTTTTGTATAATCCTAAATTGTGACTTTACTATAGTAATAGATAAAGTAAAAACAATCCAAGAGCTCCGGAGTGCAGTAAAGTAACAAATAGTTCCAGAAAGCTCATGAAGTACAAAACTTTCAGCCACAGAACATGAATGATGTATTTAGAAAACAAAAAACAATGCATCAGAACTTCAGTATTTATTTAACAGTTCCCCTGACATTATTAAAACCAATGTGGCATGTTTTAAATGTAATACATCTTGTATTGGGAAAGTGATACATTAGATAATGTTTAAGGTATTCTAATAAATAAATAAAACAATAATAAATAAATGCTGTTGTAAATAAAAATAAATATTCTTGCACATGTTCTGCAAATATCTACAATATCTTGATTTATAATATATCATTGCATATTAGAGGATGGCTAAGTTTACAGATCATCACACCTTGCAGACTAGGTTGTATGCATTTATTTTAAAGCTGAATTACAAGAAAATAGGCAAAATTGAACAATACATTATAAAGTAAAATTGAAGGACATCATCAACATGTTTAAATTAGAAATACACACATAAAATTATCTTCCTTAAGGAGGTAACTGTTCACATCTGCAATGTCTAAACAGGGGTCTCCAACTCCAGTCCTGGGGCCTCATGTATAAACGGTGCGTACGCACAAAAATGTTGCATACGACGTTTCCACATTTAAATCGCGATGTATAAAACCTAAACTTGGCATAAAGCCACGCACAGGGTAGCTCATACCCTGGCGTACGCAAGTTCTGTGCTCGGTTTTGCAGACTGGCGGCACCCAGCGTCAAAGAAGTGCTACTGTTCCAGTGTTTTTTCCCTTTCTTTTTTAGATCCACATCCCTGATATGGCTTTATAAATACACAGAAATTAACCGCATATTGTTTATTAGTTTAATGCATCTGATTGTAATTAACCTGTAACAATATGATGGTCCACAGAATGGTCAAACTATTTTAAATACATCAATTCTAAATACCATAGCTGCTTTAGCGTTGTTACTCTCACTGCAACTTCTTCTTCTTTCAGCTGCTCCCGTTAGGGGTTGCCACAGCGGATCATCTTTATCCATATTACCACTCGAAGTATTTATATCACTGTATCTGCGTGGGAAAACACAGCTGTACAGCAGCTGATCGGAAAGAGAATTATCAGTATGATAATGATAATGAGTAAAGGGAAATAGAAGAATTTCAGCGAATCCCAAGTGGAGGCAAAGGAAAAACATACTATTTGTTTATTTAGACCGTAGTATAATCAACAAAAGGAAGTTGTTCGAGTGACATAGCGTGTTGGAGAAACTTGAAAGCTCACGTTAACAAAGTCGCACTGTGCCAGAAATAAAAAAGAAGTTGTCAGATATCACTGTCGCTGTGAAAAGCCGAGTCGTAGCCCACCGCCTGAGTGTCATATGAAAGCTTATTAGGGTACAGAGAAAAAAAAGGCACACAGTGGGGAAAAAGCACGAAATGTCAACATCAATCTCGAAATTTCCACTTTAATCATATAGTTTATTTTGTCATTAAAGTAGAACATCATAAACGTCATCTTAAAATCTTTTAATTAACCAGTTTCTCAAATCACATCGTAATTAAAGTAGCACGTTAAATGATTTGTTTTGTATGTGATCTTCTATGTGCTCTATGTGTGTGAAGCACTACTTGCTTCTTGAACCGGCTCTCTTCCTCCGACTGGACACAGAATCCATTACATTCGTGATATTACAGCTCTCTGAATAACTAAAATACTGAGATGTATACATGATATTATTTTCATGATGATAGGAGTTAAAGCACGTTGTTAAACATGGGTTTCAAAGCGCAGTGATTGTGTGCGACCTTCGATGAAATTATTTATTGCATCAGTACTCATGGGCGGCTCTAGGCTTGTGGCGGCCCTGGGCAGAGAAAGAATCGGTGGCCCCTTCGCACGCCAATGTCAATATGGTATCTTATGCACGGTGGATGGCCACGTCCGTTGCAGACACTGCATAGCCGCCTCGTGCTCATGACACAAGCGTTTAACTTTTGCCGAAATTTGCCGCTGCATTTTTAGCTGTGTCGTTATGGTCTCTTTCTGTTTTATATTCAATATATATTGGCGTGGCAGCCCCTGCAGTCCTTGCTTCTCTTTCTCCAAGTAACCGATCGCCACACAATCATCTCTGTAATAGACGTTAAGCCATCTGTAAGCTTAGAACGCTGATTCTTCAAAACGTTTAAGGAACATTGAAATATCTTAGTAGTACATATTTAATTATACTATCCTATACGCCAGTCCCAGTGAAGAATATAGATTATTTAAATGAAGATAAAGTTTTATCTGCATAATATAATAAACATATTTTGCTGCATTTCATCTTAAAAATGATATCGTCATCATATGTAAATACGCGCTTTATAAAGTGGCTTAGGTTGTGCTTATAACTGTAGTGCAACTTTACAGTGAGGTAATTCTACTTATAAGTACAGATAGTTTTACAAGGAGCAATTGATTGAGTGCGTTTAAAGTTCTTGGGATGAAACTGTTTCTGAACTGCGAGGTCTATAAAGGGAAGGCTTTGAAACGTTTTGCCGTGGCTGAGACAGCGTGGCTTGATGCTGTATACCAATAATTCTCTTTCTGATCAGCTGCTGCTGTGATTCCTCACTCAGATACAGTGATATAAATACTCCGAGCGGTGCAGTGAGAGTAATATGGAAAAAGATGATCCGCTGTGGCAATCCCTAATGGGAGCAGATGAAAGAAGAGGTGCAGTGAGAGTAACAACACTAAAGCAGTTATGGTATTTGGAATACTATGGCTAGTCCCTGAATCATTATATTGTTACAAGTTAATTACAATCAAATGTATTACACTAATAAACAATATGCGGTTAATTTCAGTGTATTTATAAAGCCGCGTCAGGAAAATAAACACAGTAACCACACAGGAACAGTAGCATTGCTTTGACGCTGGGTGCCGCCAGTCTGTAAAACCGAGCAGAGAACTTGTGTACCACAAGGTATGAGGTACCGTGGAAAAGTGCGTGGCTTTACACCAAGTGTAGGTTTTATACATCGCGATTTGAACATGGGAACGTTCTTACGCAAAATTTCTGTGCGTACGCACTGTTTATGCATGAGGCCCCAGGACTGGAGTTGGAGACCCCTAGCCTAAATGAGTTGCATAAAAAAATAAATGTTATCATCTTTCTGGGCAAGTTTGCCTATAATTTGCTGTCAATCCAAATTCTGCATATTAAAGCCTGCTTCTTTTCATTTTGTGGTGCCATTCTCAGAAATTCTTTGTCAAATCGAGCGATAAGTTCTGTTCATCAACATATCTCAGCAGCACCAAGCAGAAGCCCACTCCAGATGGGGTACCAGTTCATAATGGGGTACACAGATGCTCACTAGCATAGAGCCCATTTAAAAACATGCATGTAATTATTGGGTCCATGCAACAAAAAAAAACAGATATGGGGAGAACATGAAACTCCATAAAGATGATATTAGAGCTGAACATTAAGCATCATGCTGCTGTGTTGTTCTTTTTTAGTAATTAATTTTATTAAAAACCTTTGAAATTTTTCATCTCTAAAGTTGATCACTTCATTTTTAAATAGCACTCATCAATTAAAAGCAAATGGACATTTTTGGAAAGTGAAGCCTATGAATACTGTATTTAAAATAACATGTAGTTAATGGAAATAATTTAATATAATGTTATTTACTATATTACAGCCACATTAAAATTTAATGCATCAGATTTGTTTGTATGATTCGACAGTTTTCTAATGGCATTCAAGCTTCTAAAGAATTTAACTACAATATAACTGAATTAAAATATCAGCAGTATTAAGGAAAAAAATGCACATTTAAATCTTTTTTTCTTTCAAAAGCTTTGCCTTTGTCTTCATTGTAACATATTGTACTATGATAATGATTAGTTTCAAAAATAATTAGACCCTGCTGCATAATAATATACCGGACAGCCACTTTTAAAGGCCACCTGCCTATATATCTAAATAGGAACTTATAATAAGATGCCTTGAAATGACTAAAAAGATTAAAATGCAGAAATATTGCTATGTTTCAATTAGTTTCAAAGCAACATGGAGGAGAGGGAGCAGTACCCTGCAGACATGCTAATCGTTGCCCAGCATGCTTCCTTAATTGGTTGCTTTTCAAAAATGGCAATGAAATGGAAAAACATCTGTAGATGACAGACATTTGAACAACCGTGTAGGTTTTTTGGAATTGGCCATGGAATCACCAGATCTTTTTATTCAATGTAAATGGCACACAGTCAAATTAAAAACTGCAATGAGAAAGCATAACTCAAAAGAATAAATTTGACTTAAAAATTAGCATCAGAATCCAGCAATTGTTCTGCCGACAAGCAAAGGTTCTTTTTAAAAGAAAATGCAGTCTGATTTGCTTTATTTGAAGTAATGTAATTAAACTGAGATATCGCTGGCAACTAAACTCTCCTGTATATAATAATGAAGTTAACATTTCCAGTTACAGAATTAAACTCCTTGTTCAGATAGCAGGCAGAATTTCAAGTACATAGAATTTTTGATGTTTATTATGCAGTTTAAAGAAAAAAATGAACACTACTCTATGGTTTATAAAATCAGCCTTGGTTAAATGCCAGTCCTCCACTGGCCCAATGATAATGCAGTTTCTTTTATTTCATTCATAGCTTACCCTTACAAGTTCTGTCAGCAAAATGTTTTGTTTTTTTTTAAATATGCAATCTCTTATGGATTCTTTGAATTTAGATGTGCCTCTGTCTATGTATTTAGAATTTGAACTATAAGTGTTAATGAAAAGGTAAAATTCTCAGAATGGACAGCATGCCACCAGCACTCCTATCAGCATTTTGTCCTCAATTAACTATTTTCTCAGGCTGCATTCATCTCACAACCCAAGTATTTGTATGCCTATAACCTTCTGATACATTGAATAAAATAGGAATCTATTTAACTTTTTCCATTTTGCTTTTAAACAAAGATATAAGTATAGAAGCAGCACTTAAAATGGGCACTGCACCACCATTCATTCTATCAAGGCTCACATATGGCTGCCTATGTAAGTATCTTCTGTTCACTTTCTTTCTAAGCCTTTTTTATTTTGCATGAACATAATGCCTCCTTTATCCTATCATCGACAGAAAGCTTTCATAGTAGTTGGTATCACTGAAAAGATCTGTCAAGCTGGATATCTGCTAAGCTCGTAATTGTATTATAACATGTAATTTAAGAACTACTCTCACCCAATGGCTAAGATATTTGGTGGCACATCACAAAGCTGATGGTTCAGTCCCATTTTGTAGCTTTGAGTAATTCAGTAAATGATATGTGCCCAAAATATAGAAAAACTAAAAATTACTGTTCTTTATAAACTGCTTTGAAATGGTGTCCACCATAAACAGATGTTGCAAACATACAATTTGGTGTTCTTGAAACTTTTCAATAGACTGAGACTCAATCCAGTGCTTGTTCTTATCTTGCACATGATAGGGTCCCCTATAGTTGGATTAAGTAAGTTTAAAATTGAATGGATGGCTGTCATTTATATCTCCTTTAACAATAAAAACAAATCTCAGCAAAAGTTGTATATTATTGACAGGATATTAGAATTAACAAATGTGAAACATCTACATCAAACGATTTTACAAATCAAAACTTAAAAATACCATTGGCTTCTCCTAGAATGTGTGTCCATCATTTATACAAGAAGAATGCAGGGACTGATTATTACTTGATCTACTATAGCAGTATATGTCTAATACGTCAGGCATTTGAATTCAACTTATTACTCTATTAAAAAGACATTTTAGTTATAAAGTTCAGAAGTTACTATTTATTACTTTCAGTTTTCTTTTAAACACATCAAGGCTTCATTTTGGTTATGATTAAACCAAAATTAATAGGAAAAAAACACTGCCTGATATCCATATTTAACTCTTTGTTTTAGGGGATTCCCCTCTATCTTTGAGCGATACAAGTAAAGTGATTTAACTCTGAAAATACATCCTGTTTGAATATACCGTATGTCATAATATGCCCTCCTTTGGATGGGCAGACAAATTGTGGCAGGTTCTGGCTTTACAAACAATATCTTTTCAAGGACTAGATGGACCATTAAATGGAATACATATTGGAATAAGTGAGCTGAAAAACAGATGAATATACACTATCTGTACCTGTTATTGTCATTGCCTCCTAAGTAAATGTAATTTCTCATTATAGTATGTCACACACGCGCGCTTGGGACTCAGCTTAAAGGTTATGGTGATGGTAATTACCTCCCAAACCAGGGGTTGGCACTGTGTGCTAATACCTTCTCTATTCTTCTCACTGCAAAATATAAGACTGATGTCCATTCCACTGCTGACATCACTTCCATTGCCAGCCCTCCTGAAACTGCTGCTTCCTGCCTGGAACCCATTTACCTGAAATTCTGCCAGTTTGAATCCATTCTGTATTAGTTTTTTGTCTGAAAAGATGTAATTTTCATCAAAGATCACTTTGTTTTCATTTATTCTCATCATATGGGGTAATGGACATGCCCCAAACCTTTTTTTGTGTTAGCTTCTTTTCTTACAATTGCAATTTTCCATTCAATCTTTGCAAATTGTTTCTTTCCATTTGAAAGGATTCTTATGAGCACATTCATATTAAAATGGTATTGCCAAGAAACCAAGTTCTTACTAATAACCTGGCATTTTTAGGCGCGTTCCCATTTGCAAGAAATACCTTTTGCGATAACCATGTCTGTCTGTCCAAATGAAATAACTCGTCTCCCTCAGTGGCCAATTTTGTTAAAATCTGGCACATTTACTCTTTCAAGAAATTTTGTGAATCAGTTTAGTTTTTATTGAGATATCTCAAATAGAGTTTACTGTACAAAGTTTTCAAATTTCAAAATACACCCCAAAGAAAACCATTGGAAGTTTGTGTTACGTCAGCTACAAATTAATTTACTATTTCAATTTTATCTTGAGAGCAGTTACATCAACTTGTATATTTTCTACATTTTCCTCTTTTACTTTTGTGACAGCCACTCAGATGCCCAATGGATGCCATTTTTAACATCACTTGTTTAGGACTCTGCAGTCTATGAAAGCTACTGAGCCACACAAGCCTATTTAGGCTCTGTTTTTAACTATGTAACACTGTAAAGTGCTGTTAGAAGGCAAATACTTAATGCATTCTATTAATGCAAGCAATTTCATTCTATTATTTATTGTTATTTTTATTTTTAATATGACTCATTGGTGAAAAATATTCAAAAAATGTGATAACTGACTCTTTGATTAAGTAAATTAAAATGTAAAATGCTCAAACTTTCAAAAGAGATATTAGGTCCTCAAATTCATCTGAATGCTGCACATTTTCTAACTTTTTTTGTTCTGCATTACCAAAAAACATAATAAAATGAAGTATGTATTTACAACACATATAGAAATATTTGTAATATTTGCTATAGCTTCAAATGCTTAAAGTAATACTCCAGCTGTTCATCTGTTATTTTACAGTGTTCTTTGCAGTTAAAGTCAAGAATAATTGTTAATTTCACGTTTTATTGGAGAGTGAAGGTAATAAACTTTTAGTCTCCAATGCATGTCTCTCAGACCACAACACAACACAGATATCACATGAAACTGATGGTAGCCAATTAATGAGCTGTCGCCGGGCAAGACTATCAGTGAATGAGGGTGAAAAGTGAGTTTGTTCAGCATTGGTTCCTAATGATGCCTACTCTGTAAATAACTTTTTAAATTTCATTATCCGTAAAAAACATGAGATTTACAATTTGTCTCAGCCATAACTACATACAGCACAGGGTAGGAAACAGATTAAAAATGGTAATTTTTGGGATCTGAATGGGGTAATAAACAATCAGGAGGAATATAAAGCAGCTTAAAGAAAGGCAAAAAGAGTAGTCAAAGAAGAAAAGAGGCATTAAAAGGCTATATCACAAGGTTGACAGAAAGACAGATGTAAGGATAGGACAAAAGAATATGTACAAGATAACAAGGCACTGACACACTACAAAACAGGATAGAATAACATCAGCTTTTATAAATAAAGAGAAAAGAAACCGGCATGTGATGGCAGATTATGTGCAAATGAAGAGACAATGGCATTCTGAAAAATTGTTGAATGAAGAAAATTACTTTGTGGATCAGTTTTTAGACCGATACTTATGTACATGTGCATTCTCAATTTTGTTATTTTTAATAAATTTGCAAAAACCTCACATAAACTTTTTTCACATTGTCATTATGGGGTGTTGTGTGTAGAATTCTGAGGAAAAAAATGAGTTTAATCAGTTTTGGAATAAGGCTGTAACATAACAAAATGTGGAAAAAGTGATGCGCTGTGAATACTTTCCAGATGCACTGTATATATTGTCACAGGAGGCTTCGGGTCAGACCCAGCCAGGACGCCTGGAAGGATGGGGAAGTGGCTTATACGTTCCCCAGGCCACGAGGAAGCAACCACCCTGGATGTTGAGGGGACCACAAGAAAGGAGCAAGGAGACTCAAGCCCATTGGGGCCCATGGCCACTGCCAGGGGGCGCCCCGAGCGTTGTGGAGCCCAGGAAACACGCACTTCCACCACACCTGGGAAGGTGGAGGAGATCCTTCCAGCGAGAAAGTGCTGCCAGAAGGACGTCATCAGGCACCTTGAGCACATCCGGGTGGAAATAAAAGGGGCTGCTTCACTCCAATCAGAGAGCTAGTGTCAAGAGCGGGAGCTGGGTGACGCTCCCAGGAGGAGAGGAAAGGCGGCCCACGGAGACTGAAGGAGAGGCCCATGTGGAGGGTGATTGGTGCGGGGAGCACTGTGTGCTGCATAGGACTTTTGGTAAAAATAAATGTTTGTGGGATTTGACATCCGGTGTCTGTCTGTCTGTGGACGGGCTGTTTATCACAATATATATTACTTTTATTCGTATTGTACCCTTTTGAATTTCTTAAGAATTCTGAAAATGGGAAATCTGATCTGTAAATGTGTATTATTATTATTATTATTAATAATAATAATATTAATAATAATACACATTTATGAAATAGAAAGCTACAATGAAATTAAATATAATATTGAAACTAGCCAGTATGAAATACCTAGGCACAGCTACAAAGACTAAAAATTGCATTAAAAAAGAGCTACAGTATATATGACCATATATACATTACATGATAAAAATATGATAGTATTAGTCAGAAAGCTGACTGTATAATTAAGAAGTGAATGAATGATTATAAAGGGACACGCTATTTAGAAAAGACAATTAAAACATAATAAACTATATTTAAATTTAAGGGTAATCAAATGGAAAATAAGCCGCATGTAATGAATCAATAATAAAGTGATTTCTAACACAAAAGTTTAGACTGGGTGATTGTAGTGGTAATGACAATTATAAAAATGCAAAACAATAGTAATGCTTAAGATTAAGAATTTATATACTGTACTGTATATACACAATAATTGTTTTTTAACTTACAGTACTACTTTTAAGTAATTACATTAGGAGAAGCCTATCTTGCACAGTGACATTTTTGAAATTGAACTTTTGGTTAAGTCACATGGACTTGTGAAAGAGAATGTAGATGGCATATGATTGTGTGAGTAGTATTGTTATATGTTAGCCATGGTCTGGCCCTTGGCTCAAGTATTTTTAAAGTTTTTATAGTTTACTATGTATTATTTTTCATGCTATGTTAACTGTTAATTGTTGGAAATGTTTTATTTTATAATGTTCTTTTATGATTTTTATAATAGGATTGTTAGTTACTCAGTATTATTGTATATTTTAGTTTCTTTACATCCCCTGATTATTAAAAAAACAAAACAATTTTTGCACTAAAAACCAGGTATTTACTGCCATTAGGGCATTCCCAATTGTATTGACAATTTTGATATTTAAAATCATGAGCTTGATTTTGTGTCTGGTCAGGTCAGAAAGCCTGCTTGTCAAAGTTTGGGGTCAGGCTGCCTAGGCTAAGTTCTGTTTCTGAGGTCCACACCTAGTGAGCCTGCTCTGGTTTGTCATATTTTGACAGTCTCCAATAAACCTCACATGATGGAATGAGGGAGAGGCACTTTGTTTCACAATGTTTTAGGCATCTAGCACCAGTGATAATAAAATATTAACCAAAGTAGAACCATATTTAAACAAAATCACACAAAATCTGTCAACATACAATATAAATATACAATACAACTGTCAAAGGACAGTGTTAAGAGATATCTCAACATCAGTATCAAATACCAACACTGAATGCTGAAACCCACTTGTGTTTGGTGCACCATTCAGCATTTATAGCTAAAGGGCTAGGATTTACTAAATGTTAACCTGTGATTACCTGCAGTGTGTATCCACTCTCTATGATCTTCTTTTCACGTGGATATAAGGGGTCTTGTAATGACTGTAGACACTGATCATAATATATAAAATGTATGCTTAACATATCTTGCTTTATTTTTCTATATTTGTTCATACAGAAGTGCTGCCTTGTGTTTGACAATCTTTGAAGTCAATTTACCATAAATAGTACTGATCTAAATTTAATGAAACATAAAATTGTTAACAATTAATATTGGAAAAAATGTGAGAAATCATTTTTCTGTTCTGAGACAAGCCTATCAAATTACTTTAAAATTATTTAGTAATTGTGTATTTGTGTCTCTTCTGTTTTAACACTAAAATTATTTTTTCCAAAGAAAATGAAATTCAACTTTCCATGCAGCTGAATAGCCCAATCTTTTTTTAAAAAAAAAAAGCCATGGCTAATGGAGCTCTCATTTCCTTTTTATCTGAACATATCTTACAATAAAGGGATTTTTAATCAAAAACCCAAGCAGCCAGAGAAGAATGTTAAGGTTTTAAGGCTGGCACCAAAATGTAGACATGTGAATCAAAATTAATTGTACATCAAAAAAGACTGCTACAGTTAAAAGCATCAATTACACAATAATAATGTTATCTGAAACAAACCTTAAGCAATTTCTCAAACTGGGTTCTACATGAGATACTGCTTCGTCCCTAGATTTAAAGAAAAACAATTGAAAAGGCATCTTTAAAGGGTGTCACAGCAGTAAAGAAGTAAGTGTTATGACAAAGCTGTAGGTTGAGCATTCATTATGAATATATTATCATGCATTGCCTTTCCAACCACTAACTGACAATTAATTTCATTAAAACTGATTAAAAAATGTGTTCCTTGCTTGGATGGCAATTTTGTATGAGCTGTCCACAAATCTCTATACAATTTATTTAAATATATTTATATGAGTGCTTCTGTCCAAATCTTTAATCTAAATCTCTCTACAGAGTTTGAAGAATATCAAATTCAAAAGAGTCAATTGAGAATATGAATTTCCAGGCGAAACAAGACATGATTAAGATCGGAATTGGATTCTATACAGTGTAAGGTACCACAATGACAAAAGCTTTGCCAACTAATTTCATCTAATGAACAAAGAATTTTACTAAGCGATATTCATAAGACATCACAGTGGAACTATGGCCATATGAATTTGCCTTCAAGGTCAGAAAGAACATACTTTAGTTAAAGAAATGAAAAATGGAATGAATGGTCTGCTCTTGTTTGTAAAATTCTTATATTTTATGTTCTTGTGTTAAAAGCAGCTATGGTGTGAGCAGGTATATTGTAATACTGGTTGAACATGTCATTCATAATAATGAGAATGTACTAAAAATGGTGTGTTAAAATGAATACATTATAATATCAGTAAAAAAAAAAAAGGTTATATATAATTCGCAAAATCCATTGCTTATCTTTGATACTTAAATGCATGATTATTTATTTGGCATCTTATCCAAGACATCTCATAAAAGGTAAAATCACACTTGTTAAAAACAAGTTTTATTCTACCAGGTTAATTGATTTACTTAGAATCAGTCAGTGATTTGGATACTTTGAACCAGCAGCCTATCACACATGAGTGTCAGTGACCTTCATGGCTTGTCTGTGGTGTGTACTACCCCTCTGGAATGAGAGGGGGTGCTGGTACTAATCATGTGCTCTCCTGTTCTCTTCACAGCACCAAGGACATGTCCAGTGAAGGCAACTGATTCCACTCCTTTCCAGTCTCTGGCAAATAAATTCTGAGCCAGCTGAAAGGAGGCATCTTTTAGCTGACAGAGTGACCCGCAAGATGGAGCTACCTATATAAATTTAGTAAAAAAGAGAAAAGCCTTTTTACTACAAGCCATAGACAGTCTATTTTTGTTGAATTTGTTCTTTCTTTTTTATTGGCACCCCAACATTTATTTGGTGGAGTTGCCATTCCTCACACAACCACAATCCTTATAGTTTATATGCTAATTCCACAGTTCCTGGATCATGTCATGTCATGTCATTTTATTAAGCTTGTTAACAAACCTGGACAGAGTGCCAGTCCATTGCAGGCCGAACACACACACACACAAACCCACCAAACACACAGTAGGGCCAATTTGGCATTGCCAATTCACTTGTATGTCTTTGGACAGTGAAAGGAAACCAGAGCACCTGGAGGAATCCCAAGGACACAGAGAGAACATGCAGACTCCACACATTGAGGACTCGGAACACAAACCCAGGTCTCCTTACTGCAAAGCACCAGCGCTTCCACTGTGTCGCCCCCATGCCTCATTATAGATATAATTATAATCACTCTCTATAATGTAAAAAAATCCTGGGATGAGACGAGGCTTTTTAGCCTGGGACGAGACGTGACTTTATAAGAGAGATACTTTCAACTCCCATGAGATGAGAATTTGTGCGAAGTGATGTAACCACACCCAGGGCTGGAAATAAAAGATATAGAGTAGATGACAGAGTGGAACATCGTAAGAGAACAAAAATTCGAAAATCTCAAAAATGATAGTAAAGATCACATTAGCGCAAACAAACGGAAATTATTACTAGATGAAATATTTGAACAGTGAAAAGAGATCGAATATATTGTTCGGATTTAAACTTTAAGTCGGAGACTTGTAGATCATCTAATACGTGTTGCCATCAGGGAAACATAGTTTTTCTTCCCAATGAAGAGGCGTATCCACGAGAATTATAAGATTTGTTGTTTGGCGACCGTGAAATCCACATACACGAGCGGCAGACGTGAAGTGGCTTGCGCACTGCGCAGGCTGGGGGATTGGCGAGCAAAGAAAACAAGAAACTATATATTTAAACTCAGATGCATTCTTCATATCTGTAATATTTTGTATTTACAAAGAGGTTTTTATTGTGCTCTGAATAAGAAAACCTAGAAAAAAAGAACTTGATTCTTCAAAGTGAGCATTTACTTAACATCTGCAAAATGATTTCTTTATGGTATGATTCCTGCATCATTTTTAAGGTCTCTGCAATGATTTTTTTTTTTTTTTGGACATAAAACGCAGTGTTTAACCACAGCTCACAATGTGTGAACTCTGCAATCCCAAGATATATACTGACACTGTTTTGTTGTTGAAAGTTGTACATTGTGTATTAAATGATGTTTGTAGCTTTAAGCTATGTTACCTTTATTGAGAGACAAAGAAGTCAATGGTACTTAAAAAAAGTAAAAAAAATACAAGCAAACATGGTTCTTGTAGAATTCCAAATTAAGCTTGTGTCTAAAAGTAGTCCTCCAACTAAAGTGGGTAAAGGTTTGAAATGCAGAGATATTTTTTAGGATTTGACAATTTGTGGATTTATGAAAGTGAAGAAAACTGTGACTGGGAAATTTATTAGATTCTTGTGATATGTATTTATATTCAGTACAAATGACTTCAATAAGGTGACAAGTGTGAAAAAAGCAGATCTTATCATTAGAAAATGATTTAAACAGATGAAAAAGTTTTATTGGTATAATAAATAATAGCTGCGGTGGGTTGGCACCCTGCCCAGGATTGGTTCCTGCCTTGTGCCCTGTGTTGGCTGGGATTGGCTCCAACAGACCCATGTGACCCAGTGTTTGGATTCAGCGGGTTGGGAAATGGATGGATGGATAAATAATAGTAATGGCAATAAACAATCAGTCTACAAGCAGTCTACACCTGTAAGTTATCCATTCTGCGTGACGGTGCAGGATGACCCCATGCTACCAGGTACTTCAGGTGAGCCACTTGAACCCGCTACAGTGGATAACGTACTTAATGGATGAGCCAGTGGATGAAGAATCTTACACAAAGCAAGGGGGAGGTGCATAAAACTGCTTAAGTGCTTTCATTAAAAACAGACAAAAACCAAATAGTGTTCAAAAGTGCAGTCTTCAAAAATGTTAAATAAATAAATAAATAATCCATAAAAACAATTGATGGTGGAGGGTAAAACAGTTCCAATAAATTGAGTTTTTAAGCCAGTGACAGTCCACAAAACTTTGAGCCCCAAATACTGCCCTTTTAAACCTGATGCCTCATCCCCTTTATCCTGTTTGGACCTTGAAGGAGGATGAAATGCAGATCGACAGGTGCAGTCAAACTTTATATCCTGTCTCCATTCCCTGCCACCCTACCATCGGCATGTGCAGGGCAATCTGCCGAACCGCACATGCTGCTCACACTTGGCTTTTGTGGGTGATGCCATCAGTCAGGCCATTCCTACTCCTTGGCAGTCGCTCATTAGGAGCACCCTTTCTTCAACTTCAGGCTCCTGCAGCCCAGAAGCTCACTCCCAACCACCTGTCTCTCACTCCCTGCAGCATGGGCTCTCTTGCTGTCTCATTTTGTGTCTCTGTCTTCTCTCCATTTAACCTCCATCTCTCACTCGTCTTTCTCCCAGGCCAGTCCATTTTTACGTCTTTTGCCTTCTCTTTTTGATTTTTTTCCTGACCCAACCTTACTGTGCCGACTCCCTTTTTATCTGCCTCTGTGGGTGCAGCGCCTCAATCACAAACTGCAGAACGCCAGTGGAGCAACAGAGATAGACAGCCTCACATGTAGGTTCGTCTTGCCTCAATTACGTCACCAACCTCCCACAGCTGTGTGAGCACACACACCCCCTTGAGACTGAGCCAGTCATTTAATTATTTATTTATTAAAAATCAGCCATCTTTTTCTGAGCCGCAGACCCGCTATACCACACTCAGAGTTTTTGCATGCAGTACATCTTCTAGGGCAAGTAAATTTCTGATTTTAGGTCAGACAGTCTGGTTTTTCAGTACTCTGCCCTCCATCCAGCACAAATTGTGTTTGTCCTCCTTCTTACCATCTATGTTATTATTTTGAATATTATTGACATATGCTCCTTTTAAAAAATATCTTGTATTTCTTTAACAAAATCATACTTTATAGATGCTCCCAACTTATCACAAAATCTATTTTGTTATTAGTTAACCAACCCATAGTTGCAATGCACACAAATTCCACAGAGAAAAAAATCTTCAATTTTCAAGTGGTTACAGAAAATGCTCTTATTTTGAACAGTAGGAAAGATGAAGCCCATGCATTATTCACACTTTGACAATGTGCTATGGATATTAGCAGCAAAGTTAAGGGCTCTATTAATGATTGTCACAGATGACCGGGGACACTGCCCGGCCAGGACGCCTGGATAGTCCCCGAGTTGGACAATACGTTTCCTCGGCCACTAGAGGGCAGCCGCCCGGGGCTATTTGGGGGCCACAGGGACACAGCTGGGGCACACTTTATGAGAGGACGTGGTCACCACCAGGGGGTGCCCGGATAGTGAGAGAAGCTTGGATGACAGCACTTCCGCCACACCAGGAAGTGCTGTCGGAAGTAATTCCAAGGTCACCCGGAGGGCTTCCAGGTACTTTCTTGAGACTTCCGCCACACCAGGAAATGACGTCAAGGGGAGCACCTGGGGGTCATCCGGGTCATGATAAAAGGGGCCGCCTCCTTCCAGTAGACGAGCCAGAGTTGGGAGGAAGAAGACCAAGCTTGTGAGGAGGAGGAAGGAGGTTGAGAGAGAAAAGAAAGAAGAGAAAGAAAGAAGAAGAAAGGAAATGAGAGTTGGTGAGAGAAGGCATTGTGGTGCTTTGAACGAATAAAATAAAGGAGTGTGCTTTAGACATCCTGGTGTCAGTCTGTCTGTGTTTGGGGGAGCGTTTTCCACATGATATACTACTAAAAACAAGCATTAGCAAAATGTGCAGAGTGCAGGTACATCATCTGTGGCATTGTTTTTCAACACTATTGGTCACCTCCAAATGACAGAGAATCAGCTGCTGAACTTTGCAAAACATGTACTGTGAAGCATCATACCATTCTTAGAGAAGTGTGGACTGTAGTTTTTAAGTTGATAGAGATTTACAGTAAACTACAGCAAATGCTCCATGTGATAATGTAGTAGCCCAGTAGAAAGTGTCCTGAAGTTTTCATTGTCAACATGTGCCTTGAACAAAAGTGCAATTAAGTGTTTTCAAGTAAGGCTCAGATACTTTACCATCAGCCAGGCCATGCCATATCTAAACACTAGCATGGTGAATTGCTCGTGTACTGAAGTGACTTTAGCTGCAGGTGGAAGTTCCCATTTTACTTACGGTGTCAACAAGCAGAGTCGTTTTGCAGTCCAGCAGTCTATTAGCCAGTGAAAGCACTGTGAAGAAGATGTCTGTTGTTACAGTTCTGCCTTTGTCCAGAAACGACTTCATAAGCTTTATGACCTGGGTTATAACTCAAAACACTGTTCTCAACAAAACGATGGTAGATGTCTGAAATTGCGGCAATCCTGTAATTTTTCACACATTCTTCACGGGAGTCTTTGTTGTCAAAGAGCAAATGCTTCATGATAGTCTGATAGTAGTCATGGGACATCATATATTTGATTGCCGGTACAACAAATAGTTCTGTGCAGGCATCAATAACAGCACCAACTATGGCCATCGCTGCTCCGGTGAAAAGAATGGAGATAAACGGCATCAGTGCTGAGAGGGAGTGGCAAGTGCATTGTATCACGTGAACATCACTGAGAGAATAAAACTGAATAATAAAAAAAGCACTAACTTTTACAAGTAGCCAAAATTTACACCATGTGTTACAGACTCAAATCAAATGTATATTTTACTATATTATAGTAAAATAATAGCTCAGTACTCTAAACGCGGAGCGCCCAGACTCAAATCTGGAACCTTTTGGTTATAAGGCAGCTGCTCTTACCCCTACACCATCCAAAAATACATATCAACTTTCTGTTGATTGACATTTGAGCTTGGGTTTTTAACTGATTGACAACAGCATGTAAATTTAATGATTTTTTTTTTTTTTACTTTGGTTATATTCGTGAATAAAAGCAAACATGTTTATTTGATTTTTGGACTAAAGTCTTCACACATTATACACTTCACGTCATTATTAGTATAACATGGAAAAAGTTTCTCTTTTAGGTATGTGTTTAGCATTTCTTACCTCGCAATTCCTTTCATCCTACACTTACACAGATTGTTGTCAACACGGAACACACATGAAGTGTATGTATTCCAAATAACAATATATTTTTTACCCTTTAAAACTTCAGGCACCTCACATCCAGATAAACAAACCTGCACTCCGACAATTTTGCGACTGACTCAGCTCCATCAAGAGGGGGGATGGGATAGCAGGCTGCTTGCTGCTTGTACTGATTGACACATTTGCAAAGCAAAAGACGATGAGGAGAGGTGCAAAGGAATTTTAGGTGGCCCGGGTTTGCGAGTTTCTTCGTATGCTTCAGAGATTCTAGTGTTTAATGGATTATGGGGGTCAGGAGGACATTTATGTGAACACCAGCAAGATGTTTAGCAGAGTTTCTGATTGCATATTGCAAACATTTATATTGAACATATTTTTTGTATAGGATATCCTATCTTGAGCCACTCAATTGCTGGTGCTTTGTAAGATAAATGCAGCTAGGAAGCTATTTAGCAAAGCTTCTAGTTTTACATTGCAGGTGTATAATGAACATATTTACAGTATTTTATAGACCACTCTATTTTAAGCTATATCATTTCTGTTTCTTTATGATTGTTTGTAAGTGAACACCTTCCATTTCTCAGTCATGTATACGTCAAAAACAAAACATGAAAAACATAAAATAAACAGCCTAACAATTATTTCATAATTTTACATGGTTATTTATCTATTGACTAAACATGCTTTATCCAGTTCAGGGTCTACTATGACGAGCAAAGCAACTGTTGACTCTTTATATGAAATTGTACCCTCAAATCAGCATGTTAAATGATACTAAACTTAAATATTTCTATTGCTAAGACTTAATATGTTAGTAAAGGCTGGACATATGTTTTATGGGTTAGAGCAGTCCACAATCTTCCCCGTCATCCACCCAGTGAACAACATCTCTATGTGCAGAAAATTCCATAATTATTAGTTTCTTGCAGACTACTCAATATATTCCTTTGCAAGATTTTGTGGATCCACTTATTATTGCACCATGATTAATAAATGTATTAGTAACTGATGTTCATTTGTCCTGTGTTTAAGCTACTGGCGTCTACATAACAACTTCCTTGCTTGAATTAATTGGGCTTCAAGATTTAAACAATGCTACATTAAGTGTGCAAGAGAAGTAAGACTTTCCTTAAATTGCTGAGTAAAAACAACTTAAATTGCTGAGTGAAAGCACAACCTTGAAAACCAATATATGTAGAGCATTTATGTTAGCTTGTTGTGTAGCATACATCCCAGTTGTGCAAAGTTGACAGACTAGTTCTGAGCACAACAGCACTCGTTATTAGGCCATGTTGTGCATTCAGGAACCAACAACTCTCAGAGGAAGGAGGAATGTTCAAATTAGAATGCTTTACCGGGATGCCTTCTTCTTCAGCTCTGACATCACAGAAAACTCCACCAAAATATTCAAATGTAATCTTCACAAGATAAAAAAAACTATTGATGCCTGCTTTTTGAACTTTTTCCAATAAAATGATTACACATCTTTCAAATAGCATTTCAGTCTTTTCACATATTCCCAATATGTACAGTACATTTCAAACATTTACTGTGATCGATTGCAAGAGTTAGTTTGGGGAATGATCAAATGTCTATAACATCACATCTTTTCTTATACCAATATTGGAATGGAGTGCATACGTTCAAAGGAAACTGCATGGAATATTAAAACCTTTTTCTCTGAGGTTTTTACCAATGAACAGATATCACTAGTTTATCTGCAGCCTTCTCTGCAAAATCTTGGAAATTAACAACCATAAATAATACTCAGTAAGTCACGTCTCTGTAATTTGTTCCTGTTTGTTTGTATAACCACTCCTTACTACTGATTACAATAATGAAACACACACAAATGAACTAATGTCTTTCACTAATGGAGTAAAAAGTTTTAAAAATGTCTCAATTAGTGATTCTGCATTGTTTTTGACACAGTACTGTACTTGAAGACCTATTACCGTATTTTTCGGACCATAAGACGCACTTTTTTCCCCCCAGTATTGGGGGGGAAAAGTCCCTGCGTCTTATGGTCCAAATATAGCCTAAACATGTGCTGTAAAAAAAAAAATTTCAACTTTCCCGGCTCTGTGCTCCATTCCCGCCGCCCGCCCCGCTCACTGGAGTCAGGAGCTGCTGCTGCCCTGTGGTAGTAGTAGTACCGTACCTGCTTCCATGATCATTCCTGCTGGCTGCAATGCTCCATTCCCGCCCCCGCCCGCACCGCTCACTGGAGTCAGGGGACTGGACTCTAACTGGTACAGTGTAGTGTACGGTGACGGTCCCTTCCTTGATCCTGCAGTCTGCATGCATCATCATTCATCGATTCCCATCCGCCTCAGCTGGTGTCCGCCCGCTTCCGGGATCGGAACCAGCGTGAGGCGCACATGTGACATCCCTCCTGTGAGAACACGTGTGCGCCTCACGCTGGTTCCAATCCCGGAAGCGGGCGGACACCAGCTGAGGCAGGACAGGAGTTGCGAGTCGAGCGCCACCACTGCACACACCAGTGAAATACGAATAGAGGTACAGTAATCCCTCCTCGATCGCGTGGGTTGCGTTCCAGACCCCCCCGCAATAGGTGAAAATCCGCGAAGTAGAAACCATATGTTTGTATGATTATTTTTATATATTTTAAGCCCTTAGAAACTCTCCCACACTGTTTATAAATATTCTCCGCACAGTTATACAGTAAACCCTTGTTTATCGCGGTTAATCCGCTCCAGACAGATAAATGAATTTCCACAGTAGGATTCTTTATTTATAAATCTAATCTTTTCGTAGTTAGAGCATAGAAAACCTGTTTACGACCTTCTAAATACGTTTTTTAACATTATTAGAGCCCTCTAGACATGAAATAACACCCTTTAGTCAAAAGTTTAAACTGTGCTCCATGACAAGACAGAGATGACAGTTCTTTCTCACAATTAAAAGAATGCAAACATATCTTCCTCTTCAAAGTGCGCGTAAGGAGCGGAGAATGTCAGAGAGAGAGTAAAGTAAACAATGAAAAATCAATAGGGCTGTTGCGCTTTTAAGTATGCAAGCACCGCAATAAAGCAGCGGCAATGAAGGGATCAATGCGAAGGTAGCCTTTCAGCATTTTTTACAGGAGCGTCCCTATCTTCTAAGCAAACAGCCTCTGTGCAAAAAGCCCTCTGCTCACATCTCCTCCGTCAAGCGCAGAGAGCGTCAGAGAGAGAGAGAGAGCGAGATTAAAGCAAACAATCAAAAATCAATAAGTGTGCTTTTGGACGCACCTCGATAAAGCGGCATTTCTTAGAGGAGCGTCTGTATCCACTAGGCAAACAGCTTCTGTGAAAACAGCACCTCTGCTCACAGCCACTCCGTCAGGCGCAGAGAATGTCAGAGAGGGTGAGATAGAGGCAGAGACAAGCAAACAATCGAACAAAGCGCAGGAGGCATATCTTATAGCATTGAGGAGTTTTAGTTAATATGTAATACGTGCTCTGATTGGGTAGCTTTTAAGCCATCCGCCAATAGCGTCCCTTGTATGAAATCAACTGGGCAAACAAACTGAGGAAGCATGTACCATAAATTAAAAGACCCATTGTCCGCCAGAAATCCGCAATATACATTTACATATGCTTACATATAAAATCCGATAGAGCAAAACCGTGAAAGTCAAAGCGCGATACAGCAAGGGATCACTGTAAATGACAAGTGAAATGACTGAGTGAAGGTAAAAGCGCAAGAATATGCATACAAATAGAAACCCTAATACAATTAAAAATACAACTGAATATGCATAAATAGAAACCCTAATACAATTAAAAATACAACTGAGACAAATTCAGAACTAGTAGTGACAGACTGTCACAGTCTCAGTCAGCCTGAGCCTGGAACAAAATGACCATACATATCATGGCAAATAACACTGAACTTTGCTGACAGCTTTTAGCCTTGTGAGAGGCTGGAAAGTGTTTTACACTGTGGGACAGTACCGTAAATGTTACCGCTATGGTAAATCACAGAAAGTCTCTGCATACAGTATACGGGCAATATTGTGAACTACGGTACAGCTTGCCCCCCACTATACTGGTAACAGTGTTTAGGCCTGATAGTAATAAAATGTGTGTGTGAAGATATGAGAGCACTGGATGGAATGAGGGGGGATATGAGAGCACCTGATGGAATATGGGGGGGGGAATTAAAAAGACACCGTATTGGTATTACTGACAGTTCTTTAATTATGAGTTTGAAGGTTTTGCAGAAATACTGTACCAGTACCACCTCCTCACTAAGATGTCCAAGCAGAAGAGATGCACATATAAAGTTGGTTTCAAACTGGAAGTTATAAAATATGCCAAGGAACATGGCAACAGAGCAGCAGAGAGACACTTTGGACCACCTCCCTCTGAAAAGATGATTAGAGAGTGGCGGAAACAGGAGGATCAGCTGCAAAAGTTGGACAAAAGTAAGCAAACTTTACGTGGGCATGCTGCAAAGTGGCCAGAGTTGGAGGTGGACATAAAGGAGTGGATCACACATCACCGTGAAAATGGCTTCTCAGTCTCCACAAAATGATCATGAATAAAGCCAGACTCATTGCTGTAGAAAAAGGAATTCAAGATTTCACTGGCTCACCATCATGGTGCTACAGATTCATGAAACGATCTGGCCTTGCTATGCGCACCAAAACAAAAATTGCTCAAAAATGCCCAACGAATACGAAGAAAAGATTTTGTCTTTTCACAAATTCGGCATTGATGCCAGAAAGAAGAATCAATTTGAACTAAGCCAGATTGGAAATATGGATGAAGTCCGCTTACTTTTGATGTCCCATCCAATAGAACAGTAGACCACAAAGGAGCAAAAACTATAACCGTTAAAACCTCAGGGCATGAGAAAACCCATTACACTCTTGTGTTGTCCTGCTGTGCAGATGGTACTAAATTGCCACCAATGCTCATCTTCAAAAGGAAAACTTTTCCAAAGAAGCAATTCCTCGCGGAGTCGTGGTGCATGTCCATGACAAAGGATGGATGGACGAAAAGGGAATGAGGCTCTGGATTGAAAAAGTATGGTCCAAACGTCCTGGTGGGCTTTTAAAAAAACCATCCTTGTTAGTGCTTGACCAGTTCAGAGCACATATCGCCGACACTACAAAAAAGAACTTTAAAGAAGTCAAAACTCATTTAGCTGTAATTCCCGGTGGTCTTACCAGCCAGCTGCAACCTCTGGACGTGTCCATCAACAAACCATTTAAAGTGTTTATGAGGGAAGAGTGGAACAAATGGATGGCTGCTGGTAATCATGATCTTACACCTACTGGAAGAATGAAAAGGCCCACTATTACCCAAGTTTGTGAGTGGGTGAAAACCTCATGGGACTCAGTTAAGGATGAGATCATTGTACATTCCTTCAAAAAATGTGGCATCAGCAATGCCTTAGATGGGACTGAAGATGATATGTTATATGAAAATACCGGTACCAGCACCAGTAGTGACGAAAGTCCTGTTAGTGATTGTGAGGATCTGAGCTTTCTAGATTCTGACTCTAGCGATGAGGAGTTCTTGGGGTTCTCATAAAACAAGCAGAACCTAAAAGAGCGTAACTGTTCAACTTTATTCTATTTTATTACTGAAGTTTCTCGTTATTGTGTTTTACAGTAATTTTGTCTTTTGCTGACTGTATTTGTTAATAATGGTTCTAAATGCTGCTGTTCACTTTACAGGGTTGATTACATTTGTTTATGACTGTGATGTTGGGTTTTAATGCACATAAAATGTTTTAAGACATCAGAATCTTTTTTTTCTTCATTTCCCTTCTCTAAAAACTGGTGCGTCTTATGGTCCGGTGCGTCTTATGGTCCGAAAAATACGGTACTTCTTTAAAAGGTTGGATTTAACTGTATATTTGTTTTGCATTACTTTCCTCCTTCCACTATGCAGGTTAATTAAGAGCGGACTGTTTATCTGTTCCATGTCAGTTCAAAACATTGCTTTGTTTAATATTATTTTGCACAGCAAGGCTCATTATTTTTTTTTTCTCAAGTTTCCCCACTTCATCAGTATCTAGTACTTATCTCTGCAAGAAGAGAGGTTGCCAAAGCATGTCCAGTTGTTGACTTCTTTCAATGTACAATATTAGAAAAGTATTATTGAAACAATAGTATGAATTACAATATACTGTATTTTATTTTCCTAATATAATGGTAAAATAATTTCATTCCTACCCAAAATAAGTGCATTTCACATTAACAAGTCTACTTTGGCATGGCCCGTTTTCTCCAGTGTCATTTCCGTTTGGAATCTGTCTGCATATCTGCATGGGTTTTCTTTCAGTTGTCTAGATTCCCTCTTTTATCTTAGGGAAGGCAAGATTATTTGGTTGAGTGAAGATGTGTTGCCAAGTGCACCTTGTGTTGGACTAGTCTTCCATCAAGAGTTAGTACCCGTCTAGAGTCCACAGTTTCTGGATATGCTCCAGTTTTCTTTGGCCCTGTTATAAATGTATCATATAACTATCAGTGTCTGTATCTTTAAACAACTTAAAATACTTAACATAAAAAGGCCTAATAATGTTTTCTGTGTCATATACATTAATTTGCCAACCTAAAATTTATCAATCTCTTTTCCTGATTTCACACTTCTGCTATACCTCATGAAATGCTATCACAATTTTGCCAATTGCATAAACATCTTTGATCATTAATGTTTCACCTATTATTCCATATATGGCAATTAAATATGAACTTTTAATGGGAATATACATTTCATTATATATATATAATAATAATAAACATAACATATTGTAAAAATAAAGAATGAAACATTATTGATAAAGTTATTACACCGTCAATTGAATCCTAATCAGACATGTAGCAGATTTTCCTAAAATGTAATTTATATCCCAAATTTAGAACTGTGGGAGTTTTAATGTTGAAGTTGAACATTCATTTATTAAAGTTTTGCTATGAATTTCTTTGGTAACCATAATGTAACAATGAAGGACTTGATTTTAAAGCATACAACTGCTTCTATAAATATGTAGAGTAAAGCCAACACACTGCAGGCAAAAGTAAGAAAAAAAAGTATTTACATCCTTTATTCAATTGTTTCCAATAATGAACAGATGATTCAAATATTTGGATGTGTCATGTTGCAGATGGAATGTTTTGGACGAAGAGAAATGTTATAGAATCTGCTCATATCTTCAAAATATCTTCAAAATACTGAAATGAATTGGCATCAGAAATTCTTCAGATTTCATATAAATAGGATTGTTATGAAAAGGGAATGTGAAGGCTATGGTAGAATGACAAGTAAATATAATACACTTCAAGCAAGCAACACCTTGAGGAAGATAGTATTCTTTTTTATCTTTTCTTTTTTTTTTTGTTGTTAATTAGTTTATGATTTGTGTGAAGAATACACAGCAGCCATTGTATATGTAGCTACTTTGAACACTGTTGGAAATGTCATAAGATATTACAGACATTTTCAACATTTTAAATTCTGTAAGTCTTATTTGAAAATATATATTAACAAATTGCAGACATTTCTTCAAAGGATAACCACACAAAATAGCATAGGATAGCATAAGATTGTATTGTGTTGACCCCCTTCTGTTGTATTGTATTGACCCCCTTCTGTTTGACACCCACTGCATGCCCAACCTACCTGGGAAGGGGTCTCTTTTTGAACTGCCTTTCCCAAGGTTTCTTCCATTTTTTTCCCTACAAGGGTTTTTTGGGGATTTATTTCCTGTCTTCTTAGAGAGTCAAGGCTGGGGGGTTATCAAGAAGCAGGACCTGTTAAAACCCATTGCGGCACTTCTTGTGTGATTTTAGGATATGCCAAAATAAATTGTATTGTATTGTATTGTATAAGATTCCCAAACCTGCTCGATCAGTTTTGAAGGCAAGGAGGGCTGGACCATTCCCCAGCAACAGGACGTCTTAATATGCTATTACATAATAGCAGTCTTACAAGAAAGTGTAAAAAATGCTAATGTTGTAAAAATAAATTTTAACTTTCTGAACGCTACTAGAATTAAATATTGATCTAAATGCAATGGTAAGACAGTGCCAAATCTGAAAAAGGTTGCTTCATTTTCAAGAAAACACTGAGTGTATAAATCAAAGGAGTAGATTAAGAATGCTCTTCGATACTATTATGTCAGTTTAAATTGTACTCTTATTTTGTTGATAAATTATATGTACAAAGGTGTGCTCTCTGAATGACATCATCTAAAACCAAGATACAGTATATTGATTGTTTCTTTACCACAATCTAAATTGTTCCTGACTTATATACCAAAACTTCAAACTGATTTGAAAAATTCCTTAATGTGTTTGGCACATATAATCAAAAAACATATTTTCTCTGGTAAAGTTTAATTTCATACATAGTCACTCAGTCACCGACTAACTCACCAGTCATTAGTCTTGGTGAGCAATCATGATTTATTCACACTGAATTGGACAGACCAGGATACCTTATTCTCAAAAACAACTTAGGAATTTTCTGGCCGTCTGAAAAACATAATCCTTCCAGTATGTGTTTTGTCTGACCCAAGACGTCTCTCAAAAGGCATACTCACTACATTCCCAATTCATGTCATCAAGCTCTTCTCAATCCAGAGAAATATTTTTTCTACTCCGTGGGCTTTCTATAATTAGGTTAGATTAGGTTGTTTAGAAATTATTATCCCAGAGGAAAATTTGTTTACAGCAGGAAAGTAAAAAAAAATTACACTGTTATACAGGTACAACTAAATAAGCCAGACACAACATATGACAGCAACTGTTATAATCAGTACACATAGGTTTAAGACTTATACAAATAAGAATAATTACCCTTAATGTCCAGTATCATCTATACTCTCCTAGTCATTTTCATTAAGCTATCCTAGAATAATGACTATTGTATCTTGGATTGTATATTCTTTGCATAGAATGCTCTTAACTGACATAATACTGTTATAAGCACCCATAACGATGAAACAATAAATGATTTACAATGTAGCTTTCTTTCTGTCATTTTTATTGTTGTATTGTAACCAAGTAGCTGTTGCTGTTCTATCTGAACTTATGGTGACAGGGCTATGGAAAATATTTTTTAAGAAATGAGTAAAGGGTACATCATCTGGCTCTACTCCAAAGTTAGCCACTTTCTACATTTATTCACTTTTATTGAGTATACTTATAGAAATTTCACTTTTTGTTCTCCCTTTTAGTGCAATTTAGACTCCATCCTTTTGTTTGAGTCTTACTGACCTGGCTTGCTGCACAGAAACGTATTTTAGTTTCACTGTAGTTTCACCATGAACACATTCCCTTGCACCCAGAAAAGAACAATTAAAAAGGCAGAATAAGGCGGTCATGATCTTGTTTTTAAATGTCTGATCTTGGTAAAAACTGATAAATCAACAGATTTGGACAATTTCTGTGCAGTGGAAAATTTGTAATAAATTCAAGAAACATATGCAGCCAATTGTTAAAGACCTTCCTAGATACCATATCATTTATAAGGAGAATAATGGTACTGGTACTACAATATCTATGTTTCATAAAATTACATAATGCAATGTAGGCCTCTCTTATTTACTGGATTGCCCAACAGTACACACTACTAAATTAACAGTACATATACAGCATATCTCGGTAGCAGAACACATAATGTCACACACAGATCATTTGAAATAGTAGTTATGTCACATAATACATTATGTTGATAAGTTAGGTAAAATAAGGTTTCAATATAATGACCTTGATATGATTTTATGGAATATTATGCAACATAGAACCTATTTGGGGCCAATTTTAAAATCCAGAGCTGCACACACAAAATAATAATAATAAAAAAAATCTAGTAATGCATTTATATTTAGTTCCTGATTGATTGCTGATTGCTGTCTCACATTGCTTTTACTTTATTAGACAACATTAAGTTACTGAGCAAAAATAATGAACAGATTATTAAAATGTGCCAGTATGTGTAAATGACATACCCAGTTTAGAGAAGAACTTAAACTCTGCCTCTGATATGTAGCCATTTTTAATTTGAGGTGAAAGTGATCTTGTATGGAGTCCAGGTCAGAATGTACAGTATTAGTTCTTGTCAGTCTTATACAGATAGAACTTTTCATATAATCATCCTGCTAGGAGGCTCAGTTGGTTTATTTCCTGCAGTGTTATGAATGGTAACACTTTTAAGGTGTCAACAAGAGCTTTGATTGCTGCAATTAATATATATAATTTACAGCATTAATATGAATAAACATCCATTGATAAATGAGAACAATTAATTTTGCATTTTTAAAAGCAAATCATGCAACATGCAGTTTTCACCAGTTACAGAATAAAAAAGAAATGGCTTGGGGGATTTTTGAACACATCTAGTGGACACAAGGTCGAGAAATCTTCTTTAGCTCAGTCTGATAAGAACTTCCTTCTGAAAGCCATTATGAAATCACAGAATATCACAAAAATGTTTTGCTTTTTGATTTTTTTTCCTTCCTAAAACAGCATGAAAGTGTTGTTTTGCAATGCGTGTGAAATCTTAACATGTGGGTCAATAGTTTAGAACACTTAGGGCTTGAAGAATAGATGTGTTCTGTCAGTTATAAGGCTTTTGTTGTCACATTGAGCCCGAGCTTCACCTCCATTTTAAAGCAAAACAGCATGCATGCTAGGTAGTTTTTTTTTTTTAATTATAAAAATTGATTGAAAAATACCAAACTTTTGATTATAGTGAATGAAATAATGTATCTTCAACAGAAAACAAATACAGGATTACATGTATAGAAATTGGGAGAGAAACAATTTCTTGTGAAACAACTTGCAAAGACAGAAGAATGAAATAGGTGGGTGATAAATAATGCTTGCTTTGTTAAGAAAGTAAAGGGAGTGGTGGAGAAAAGAGAAGCAAAGAAAAAATCAGCAGCAGGACTTGAGACACAATTAGCTGAGTGACAGAAAGGATCGGGTGACTGAAAATTTTAGTATTTTTAATGCATCTCTTTGACCAAGAAAACAGCCAGCAGACAGAAAATATAAACCACAAATTAAGGCCTGCTTTAGGAAACTCATATCATTCCAGAAGGATGCCAAAATAACATTTTCTTATAAATTTAGTTTAATTACTTATTAAGTAAATTGCTACTAATAGTAATTCTTTCCAAAAGACACTTAAATTATTACTAACATGTAGCCATAAAGAAGAAACATTTTTACTTTTTGCATGTGTGATTCAATACTATAATGATTGTTTTAAACTAGTCTAGAGGTCAGGCAATGTTTTCACTGATTTCATCTGGGGATATTTTTATCACTAACGGAAACAATTCTTCAATATTTTCTTTGTTTAAAATAAATTTACAAATAGCATAACTCAATTAATAATGAGCTACCTATGTAAAGTGAGTTAAAATGCCTGATTTCATATATAACACAATATTTAACGATTGAAAGCAGAATGATGTGTCTCTTAGGCTACCACAAGGGATGATACTGTCAAGTGTCTGAATTCCTGTAAACCTCATAAATGTATTATTGCACCTTCCAGTTAATTGTCCAGTAATGCAGGCTTTAAATTAGGAACTTCTTGTAAAACGCACAAGATTCAAACATTTATCTTCTAATATTCTACAAGAGGAATGCTTACTGTAAAACGAGATGGCATTCAAAAGAAGAGGAATTACAGTATATTTCAGTCTGCATAAATATTTAAACGTTAGAAAGATCTTTATTTCTGTAAATTCACCTCATGATCAAAATGAGTTAGAAAAGAACTCATGCCAATAAAAGTATACTTAACAACATAAGGTAAATCTGTATAATAAGGCCCACCAGAGTACTAGAAAGTTTGATTTTAATAATAGTCAATGACTGAAAACAGAAAACACTTACCTGTGTATACATTACCATGCAAACAAGGTGCATGAAAAATGTATAAAGGTCTCTAATTGTATTGTAGGTGCAATGGTAAATAATTTAATATTAAATTTTGATCTTCTTTCCAAGTTTGACATGTTTGTATAAGTAGGTAAATTATTATGGCCAGTACACTTGCTCAATACAAAGCTATGTCCAAGATGTGTACAGTACAGTATAATACTAATTTTTGAAACTCATTTCAAACTAATGGGAATACAATATACTTAAACAAAAGTTGTTGATGTTCAACAAAAACTTTGAAAAGAAATGTCAATATCAGCCTGACAAAACTGAGTTTAAATGTCACCATTTCCACTGACCAGGCTACAGCATTTGGCAAGCAGAGTGAGATGTCAATGTACTTGAGAAAAATAGCTGTCAATAGTGTCAGACACAACATCAGAAAATAGGACTGCCATAAAAATATTTTAATTTATATACAGTATATTTTTCTATGTCTATAATAATCATTCATTCAACAGTCGTTTAATACTGCTTGTTTAATTTTTTTCTAAAGTAATTAGAATTTCACAAGAAAATTGCCCTTAAATCTAAGTAATGTATAGTTTTAGTCATCTGAAAATATTAAAAACCCTTCTGCTAACTGTAGATTATCCTTCCTTTGCCCATGAACTATTTGCTATGATCTTGTAACTACAGCCATTAAACTTTTATAAGCCCCTGGCAGCTTCCCACCCGATTCTGCCTGATCAATAATGTACAAAGGTTGAGCACAGCATCGTAAGTCAACAAAAACAAAGCAAAGGTTCTAGTATACAAGGAAACTCATTATAAGATCTATTTCCTTGTTGGAAAACCAAACTACATCACTTTTTCCAAACAAAAAACCATAGATGTTTTAAAAATAAAACGATTAAATATTTAATATTGTGAATATTATGGGTTCTGTCATGCTTACAAAAGATGATATTCAAAATGTTTAATGAACAAGAATGCAAAAATGTATATTCAAACTGTACAAATCATGTGTAGGTTTGTTCAGAACCCAAAAAGAAAATAACCATTTTAAGATATATATCACAGCAAAATTCAACAAGTTCTTTGTCTTCAGCTTCCAGACCTTAACACATACTAAGTTTATTGGTCGCTTTTAATTGAGTTCTAGTCTATAAAGCACACTTGCTATATAATCAATAGCTCTTTTGTTATCAACTTTAGGAGAAAAAAGAAGCTCTAGATTTTATAGATGCATAATTTGATGAAAAACCGTTTCAGATATCTCCTGACTCTCTCAGCTTAAGCAGTCAAATATTTTCACCTCTTGCAGTACCCTAATATCTGGTTAATAGGTGGCATCCCTTTCCTTGGTTGGATACACATTGAATTGAAATCACGGTGCCACTTTTTTCACGTACTTGAGAGAAGATATTTTGTCCCTTCTCTATAATTTATGTGCCTTTGTAGGGTGCCTCGCCCAATTTGTCTGGGCTACTGGTCTGCATGGGTGTATATTCCCTGTATCAGTAATATTTTAGTAATATTATTTGTAAGTGGGTTCTCAAACTGTGATCATTATTCATTTTGTGTGTGGAATAGTATCAAAGAAGATTACAAGCATTCTGACATAATCTTTTCTCTACCCAGAAAAGAGAAAGTTAGGAAGTTTTGATACCTCAGTTGCTAAATACTGCCCTGACTTCACCTAATGTATATTGCCATCCAAAAATGGAGGCTCCCACAAATTTTTGATACCTGATGACCTAATTTCTAGAGAAATATAATTCCAGACAAGTGTAACTAGGTAGTTTCTTTGCATCTTAAAGAAAAAAGCAAAAAAATGCCATTGTCATGGAAAAACCTTGTTCTATTTTCAAAAAAGGCAGTTGCAGAGTCCATATGAGAATGGAGAACATTTCTTTATTTGCAAAGAATTATGCACAAATGTCTCAGTCCATGTAGTGAGCATTCAATTAAACAATCGTTTTCTTTTATACTTTTTTTCTAATTACTTCACCTTATATAATACATCACGTCCATTAATAGGGATGTTTAGTAGATTTTCCCATTGTTGATTCTACCATAATTCTGCACACCATTCCATTAATAGGGATGTTTAGTAGATTTTCCCATTGATCTTAGCATTGCTTCATAGAGGGTGTGTGTGTTATTCCCACTTTCGTTTAATTCATTCTAACCTTGGAAATTTATATTAGTAGCTTCTCTAAAATGAGGTAGAGACTTCATATCCTTAAGCTTTAAGTTGCATTTAGTTAACACTTTCAATACTTTTCCTAATAATTAATAATTAATTCTGTTACAGTATATATATTAATATATATATATATACACACTTGTAATAGATTATAGATTGTTATAGATTGATAGATTATTAAATATTAACTAAAAATTCCATTGAATCTATGTCATTTGTAAGCTATTAATCGTCTTTGCTAGGTTTGTGGCAGGTCAGGTCAGGCATGTAGCAGTACAAGTATATTTACACGCTGTTGGTTCATAGTGTAGAACACACACTACAAATATGAACCAAAAAAAATCACAAAGAGAAGCTTTCAAATTAAAAGGACTTCTTTTATATATACATACAGCAAAGAATGATCTTTTAGTTTTTCTTTTTTTCTACATATGTAAATGAACCTCAGAGTCAACTCTCAATTCGAGTCCAGACTGAATTGTTCTCTGGACATAAGAGAGCTTTAAAATCGATTCTAATGTGAGTAGTAGGTCCTACATTTGCCCCCTGGGCACCCTGGTAGAACACATTCTAGCAGCTTTACATGTCTCTAAATCCCAGACCCTTTGGCTGCCCTTAAATGGCATGATTTTGTTCATTAATTACATTACTGATTAGTAAAATGAACATGACTTGTTTCATTAGTGATTAAGAACAATTCAAAGAGTTAAACACTCACTGCTTTCTGAAGATTTGATATCATCATTGAAATAATGTTGGTGTACATAATAAAGGAAAGCTTAATTCATATATTCATTTTTAAGGATCTTGTTTTATTCTTCCTTGCGGCTATAAAAATGTTGCCTTTGTATTGCGCCATGAGACACTGAAAACAACATTCAAAATACATATTTAAAGTATATATATATATATATATATATAATTTATTAAAGAAGCAAACTTTGTTATATCTAAAAAATTAAATGATAAAATCCATGATCCCTTAAAAGGATGTGTAGAAAAACAAAAAAAGTATAATTTTTAAATATCATGTGGTAAGGTATTTATGTATTTATTTTATTCAGTAATGAAACCTTAGTTTTGGTCCTATGTGACTAATTTTCTCTTGAATGTCAATGCTTATGTTTCCCCAATGAGTAGAAGCAACTGTAAAAGTAAGCTTTAATTAAAAGATAAATAAATAGGCTGCTTCACACATAAGTCTACTTAGAAATTCTAACAAAGATAAAAGTGGTATTTCTTTATAGATATGCATTAATCTTTAGGAAACTAAAGTTACGGAACAACACCTGTCTAATATTGGTAAGCTTTGTTTTAGCCACTTCACTGTGCTTTTGATTTAAAAACACGTAATTCTATTTAATGTTTAAAACAAAGCAATGATAAATTTGCTACACAGAAAACTAATTACTGCATGCTTGACAGTAATGCATGGTCTTCAATTACAAAAGTACTGAAAAAGTCTAATTGTTTTAAGAAAAATGAGGAGCAACTAATTCACCACTCTTTTAAAGTAGCACAAACTATAATCAAGATGTACAAATCTGACCAAAAATAACTTATGGTTCTTATATGCGATTTGGGAAAATTTTAGCTAAATAATATACAATATGTAACAATTTGCTTATCTTTCTTTTTTGGACATCTTGTATCAATTTTCAAGTATGCTGTTTAAATATATCTCAAATGTGAACAGTACACGAAACAGTCCAAAATTCAAACAATTTAATTTTGAAGGCATCTCCATCCTGTTTCATCTTCTCTTTATGTATGTTAACACTACATTATGTAAGAAAAAATGAGCATGGTAATAAAAACTAAATGCAAGTAAACTTCTAATACATATTTAAAACTATGAGGGGAATTAGTAAAGTAGACTCCAGCCTTTTAAATCAATTCTTCAACAACATGAGGACATAGCTGGAAACTTTTCATGGTAGAACTGTACATATCTTCAAATCCCTGTTTTGGCATTTTGCAGAACATCCTGAAGTCTGAGGTCATGGTTTTCAATCAGAAAAGGGCTGACTGCCTTCACTAGATCGGGGGTGAGGTGGAGGAGTTTATGTATCTTAGAGTCATGTTTACGAGTGAGGGAAGAAAGGAGATCAACAGCTAAATCAGAGCTGTGTTCACAGTCATGTGGACATTGTCCCAGTCAGTTGTGATGACAAAAGGCAAAGCTATTGTTTTACCAGTTGATCTATGTTCTTACCCTCACCTATTGTCACAAGCTTTGGGTACTGACTGAAAGAAGTACATTGCATGTGCAAAGGAATGAAATTAACTTCCTTCACGTGCCATCTGAGCTCATTCTTTTACATAGGGTGTATGCAGACAATAGGGAGCAGCTCAAAGTATAGCCACTGCTCCTCTGCAACAAAAGGAGCCAGGTGAGGTGGTTAGGGTATTTAATTAGGATGCCTCATGGATGCTTCCCTGGGGTGTTGCAGGTATGTGCAACTGGTAGCAGACTTTGGGTCAGACCCAGAACATACTGCAGAGATTATATCTCTCAACTGGCTTGGGAATGCCTCTGTATCTCCCGCAGAGTTGTAGGAGGAGGTGGCAGGCAACCTCGCAACCCAGACCCTAATAAGCAGTAGAAAATGGATGAATGGATGGATGGATAGCAGATTATCCCCTAATTTCTTAATATTTATATGCTGATATGATAAACAGTTTTGACAGTTGCACCACCAGTCTACATCACATTTGCTAATCAAGCTTCTTTTCCGTTTAATATCTACATATAAAATATTACATTTATTAATATATCCTTATTTATATAAGAACATATGCCTAAGTGAAACCTAGGTGGAAGATGGTTCTGGATTTGATTTAATTTTAGGACCACATATAGCTGTTCTGAGAGGACCACAGTAAAATTAATATTTAATAATAAGGCTTAGAAGTTGTCCAAAGAGGAAAAACAAATAAATAAGTACAGCAAATAGTATGGGCACAAAAAACACAGAAACAGCACCTAATCTTATGAACTATTTATGCATTTTTATGCCCTGGGTTTGAGAATGTTTTTTTTTTTTTGACATTTTATTAATTTTATTGCAATCATTTCACACACATCAATCAATTTTTACAAAAAGTAAAATTAAGAACAAGTCAACCCCCACCCCTGAGACAGAGCAAGGCAAACGGCGTAAAATTTAGGGCTTGTAAACATACCTAAATTAATAAGTTTGATAAACCAATTGAGATGAATGTAGAAGACAAAGAATTACAGAAATAATTGCTTCCTCTGTGCTTTAAGAGGTTATTTTAAAATATTACTGATTAGATCCTGCCATGTTTTGAAAAAAGTCTGTACAGATCCTCTAACTGAGTATTAGATTTTTTCCAATTTCAAATAGTATAACACATTGGTTTCCCACTGACTTAAAAGAGGAGAGTTAGGATTCTTCCAGTTTAGCAGAATAAGTCTGCATGCCAAAAGTGTAGTGAAGGCAATCACAGTTTTTTTGTCTTTCTCCACTTTAATCCCATCTGGAAGAACCCCAAACACAGCTGTTAATGGGTTAGGAGGGATTGTGAGACCAAGGCTGTCTGAAAGGTAATTAAAAATTTTGGTCCAGAATAATGTTAATTTGGTGCAGGCCCAGAACATGTGACCCAGTGAGGCTAGGACTTGATTGCAGCGTTCGCAGGTTGGATCTTGCCCTGGAAACATTTTGGAGAGTTTTAGACAAGACAGATATGTTCATTGAGAATGTTATAATGTAATCAGGTAATTCACCTGAAGCTAAGCCTGCATGAGTCCAGCCTGTACTTGGATAGTAGACCAACCAGGAAAAGCTTGGGTTGCTTCTGGAAAGTCACATCCACAGTCATTCTCAGTCACTCACAACACTCACATCCACGTCCACAGTTTTCCTAGTCTTGTTGGCGCACAAGATCTGACACGGTTTTCAAATAAAAAGGGGGAGTAACAAAACATGTTTGTACCATGTCTTTATTTGAAAACGGCGTCAGATCGGAAGGGGGTGGGGGGGTGTCTGGAAGCTTGAATGTGAATCAGACAATAAAACTGGGGGGGGAGAGGCTGCACTGAATAAGCTCCAGTTTTATTCTTTCAATCACGATCACACTCTAATACCCCCCACCTCTCCTGATATGACTCTAAGTAACAGCGCCAGCAAAATTTCACCCCCGATCTGACGCTGTTCATTTTCAAATAATATTGCATTAGTGCGATGATGTTTTCTCATTCATTTTATACCCAATATCCCATATATTTCTCTCTTTCTTTCTTTTCTCAGTGCTGCGTCGACATTGTGCACGAGAAGGGGTGAGCTTATTCAGTGCAGCAGGAAGACTCAATAAAACTGAATAAAAAAAAATAAAGTGATGCTGAGATACGAAGAAGGCAGATTCACCAGCGTTTGTGTGTCAGCTTTTATCCCTCCAGATCAGAGTAATGTCCAGTTTGATCTGGTTCTTACATACAAAGGACGGTGCATGCGCCCAAAACATTAACATTTATATGTTACTAACATAAAAGCCAGATCGAATGTTGTTTACCCATTTACCTTTATTTATTTACTTACTTCCTACAGTCACAAGTAGAGTGCAGAGCTTCCCATGTACATATACAAAGTACAGTGATGGCAAAAGTGCATTTTTGATCCGATGTAGAACCATATTCGTCATCTGAGTTTACCTCTGTTATAGCGCGTCAATGTGAAAACAGCACTGTCAAATGCGGGGTGTTTGGTTGGGATCTTGAACACGGCTGAGAGAATAAAACTGAATAAAAAAAACAGCTAACCTTTACATGTATCATAAATTACACCGACTGTTAAAGACTGGAATCAAATGTATGTTTTTATTCTGAAATATTAAGAATACGAGCAGCTCACTTCTCAAAACAGACTCGTCCGGGATCGAACCCGTGAAGCTTTGATTACCAGTCAACAGTTGATACTGTTGCACCACTGAAGCTGTCATAGCAACTGTGTGTCAATGTCGCACCCTAACGCAGGTTGTTTTTCTGTAGTTATATTTTTGAATGGAAGCGCATTTGTTCTATATGTACCTTTTGTGAAAGTGTTTCTTTGATATTTGGAATTCAGATTTAATGCATTATACACTTCATGTCTACATTTTGTCAATTATTACTAAAACTTGAAAACATTTGTGTTTTAACGATGTGTTTACATAAATTGTTGTAGACACAAAACACACATGAAATGCAAGTGTTCCAAATAACGATATAATATATATAAAAGGTGACATTTTGCTTGACTTCTCACTCTATACAACTCTAAGCAACTGACACGCAGGTAAACAGACTTGAGCTGAGAAAACTGTTTGGGGTGGGGGAATGTGATAGCAGGCTGCTTGCTGTTTATCAACACATTTAAAGGACAAAAGACGCTGACGGAGAGGTGTGAAGCGTTTTCTGGTGAGACGGATCTATGAGTTTTTTCGTAGGCTCTGGTAATTCTAGTGTTAAATGAGTATTATATTAAAAATAGTAATACTAATTTGGATACTTGGCATTGAGTCTTGTCAATGTGGACATGTGTTTCTTCCAAAAGTGACTCTTGTCTTTTCTACTGTTCTAGATTTTCACTGACATTATATGAAGGTCCAGTCGAGACTAATGAGAAACACTGAACCACAGTTAAAAAATGTGAAGACATCAAATTTTCGATGTAACTGCAGAGCAGGAAAAAATCTGTACTGTTTAATACATCACAAAAAATAAATATAAAAAATAAAATAAAATGCTGCTCAGTATATCTGTATGTTGTGGATTACTTTGGGATGCCATAATTTTAGAAGAGCACCTTATAAAATAAAGTTTGTTTGTCTGATGTCACATCTAAAAATTTGTTAAGTGTTTTGGTCTCCATATTACAAGAACAGCATACTAGGATTTAAGACACTGTACAGAAGTCATTTGACTGATTTCAAGACTGTGTTATTTTAGAAAACAATAAAGCAAGAAAATTATTCATAACAGAAATGTTTAAAACCTATGAATGGAATAAAAAATGTGGGTGCAGTTTAATTCCTGCCACTTTTTTGTATTGCAAACAAAAAATATGAAAATTTTACATGAGAGAGGAAGGGTGACCTTAGACTAATAATATGAATTTTTTTAGTACCACATTATAAACATTTCCTACATTTAAATAAAGGAAATGTAAAGACTAAGGAATTGGGAATGGGTATAGAGAATAAAGCAGGCAATTGCACATACAGTACACATAGTCTAAAAATGTATCATTCTCTATTTACGGTATACATGGCTCAGTATATAATGTCATGTATATATATGATTATTTCATATGGTACCTTTCAAAGTCAGTTTTATTACAAACTAGTTTATAGTTCACCAAGCAGGTCATTTACAGTACATAAATGATACACTCTGTTCTGATGTTGCTATATATGTATCAAATAATTATGTGCCTATCTTTTTCTCCTGAAAATGAAATCTGTAGAATTGAAACAGTCGAAACTATCAGCCTGCCACGATCCTTTGAATTCTTAACCACTTCAAGATCATTTCATGTCACTCTTTACAATAACATCAGTCCCAATAGGGACCATAATGACTAGATCAAGTTCACCTCTAGTAAAGAGCTTGCCCATTTGTACAAAGATAACTCCTACTTGGGCACCTGGAGGACTGCATCTGTCACTCATGAACAACTAATTGTCTACCATTGTGAAAACAAATTCCCCAATTATGAGTGTAATGCTGTTACTGGAGACGAACAAAGAAAAAATTCAATTAATTGACTTTACCTTACTGAAAGCAGTTTTTGATTTCCTACAAACTCTGCCATTCTGTAGCATCTCTTGGGGCACACAGTATTTTTTTCTTTTTTAAGTTCTCTGGTTCTGTATTTTATTGCAGGCCTTTCTTGAAGCCAGTAAATGCTCTTCATTCTTTAAGGCTAAGAGCCCAAATGCATTGCATAGTGACTTGATAGAGCAAGGTGATAGACCAGTGGCAAAAGTATCAGCACAGACTGGACATGTGCAAAGATTGACACTTTTAATTAAAGTAGCCCAAATAATAGTTTTTACCACTCTTTTTCTTCTAACAGTTTAGAGGGGTAATTGGCCAATAATTTATAATGAACAAAACATAGTGCAAAAGTTTCTTGAGTGTCTGCTGAAATAAGTCTTGTCTGTGTATTAGCCACATAAGAAAAAACATGTCTCTTTCCTCTGGGGTTTTGTTGTTGATTTACAAAAAAAGAACACTATTAAAGGGAATGCTGGGAAAGTAGGACCTTGTTTTGCAAGTTTTTTGCAAATAATATTTTTCACGTTGTCAATGGATTACAACTGTACAGAGGATACGCCTATAAAAAGTTTTCATCCCTCGGTAGTATTATCATTTTATTGTTTTACAGCATTTATTTACAATGGATTCTGTTTGGCTTTTCTGACATTGATCAACAGACAACAATTTTTAATGTCAAAGTAAAAACAGATCTTTGTAAAGTGGGCTGAATTCATTATAAATATATAACACAAAATAATGAATCACATAATTATTCACCCCATTAAATAGGACACACCTACTTTAAATCACTACTGGCACAGCTAATTGCCTTTAGAAGTCAAATAATTATAGTACTTCAATGGAGGTTTGTGTTTCAATTGTATGTAATATCAATATGCCTTATCTGGAAGGTCTAACTTGTGGGATGTCAGAATCATGGCCTCCAATCATTTGAAATATAACAAGCATGGCAATGTTACAGTATAGAGATACTGAAAGCAACACACAAAGAGGCCGAGGGTCTAAAGCTGAGCAAGGAAAAGAAGTTACTGGCAGTAAGGAATCCATTTGTTAGCTATTTAGATCATGTTGTTTATTCAGGAGCTGAGATCTAGGGTACCATGTTATGTTGTGTCTACTTGTGTTCATGTGCATGGTTAAGCTACTATCATAAACTAGGAAGGATGTAGTATTTACTGGCAGTGGCAACCAAAAAGCAATGCTGTTCTTCTTAATGGTAAATCTGATCAGAGAACACACTGAGGAAGATAATATCCACTGAATATTTATGGAATAGCCACAGAAAGATCAGTAACATTAGTTGAAAATATGGTAGTAGAGACCGGGTTCTGGTGTGTGTACAGGTACGAGGTGTGATCAAAAAATGTTGATGCATAGCACCATCCAAGAGCAATGCAAAACAATTCAATGCAGGTTCTGACATGTCCATCCTAGAGGCTAGTTTGTGACAAGTTTCAACTTGTTTGATACTGTCAGTCGTTTGTGAGCCACTGTTGAGCTCAAATGTGTTTTTCAAGTTTGTCGTTAATAATTGATATTGAGCAACGCATTAACATGAAACTTTGTTACAAATTGCAAAAAGCTCAGGAAACCCATCAGATGTTAAAAATTGGTTTTTGGTGACACTGCACCGGAAATTCAGACTGTTTACAACTGGTTCGATCAATTTCATAATGGATCTGACTTGGTTGAAGACAAGAAAAGATCAGGACGTCCTTCAATATCAATAACCAAGGAAAATGTTGAAGTGGTTTCATTCTTCATCATGAAAACACTCCTTATCATATGCCCCTTATAGTATGACAATATCTGTTGAATAAAAGCATTACGCTGTGTCCGCATCCACTTTATTTGCCGGATCTGGCACCGTGCAATTTCTGGCTGTTCCATAAATTGAAAATGACCATGAAAGGCAAAAGATTTCAATCCATTGAGGACATTCAGGCAGCCATGACAGCTCAACTCAGGTCGAAGGGGAGGGGGGTGCAGCCAGTACATCGCTCCGGGGCCTATGATGCTCAAGGGGGCCCATGAAGCCCAATGCGTCCCATAATTTTTATTATAATTTGAACATTTATTTATTTAATTCATTTAATTTTTATTGTATTTTTTAGTTTCAAAATTTAAAAGGTAAATGGGTCACAGGGTACTTAGCAGCGGTCAACAGTTTACGATGTAAGAGACATTCATGAAGGCTGCCCTGGGAGAGAAGTCATGTGGTCTACAAGGGTATTTTCTAGAATCCACTATGTCACAAGCACAACTAGTAGATCTGGAAGACTCAGTATTGGGCCCGGATTTTCTCCTGGTGGCCCTGGCTGAACTAAAGACACTCTTGAAAGAAAACTTCCAGAACTGCTTCACAAACTGGCAGGAGCGTTGGGATAAGTGCATTCGAATTGAAGGAGAGTATTTTGAGGGGGACTAGTAGTTGTAAATCTTGCTTTTTTAAAACATTCACCATATTTTTTTATCACACGTTGTATGTTGGGAAGCACTTCAGCTGTAGTGGAGCTACTGTATTGGGAGGGCTTTAATTGGGATTTTTATTCAAGATAGAAAGCTGGAGACAGAAAGATTAATACTAATAACACAAAGTAATATTAAAATTCAAATTAAAAACATGCAATCTAAGCTCTTTAGACCTTAAGAATCAAAATTCTTAAATCAGAAAAGTACATTTTCTAAAATGTACTGGAAAAATTCTGATTGCTGTATTTATTTTAAGCAACATTTAGGGAGTTCAAGAAAGAAATAAAATATAAAATAAAACTGTAGGGATTAATAAATGTACAGTATTTACACTGTATGTGTGTAAGTATATATGTTTCCAAATTTTCAGGGCATAACAATTGAGTGGATTGAAATTGGAGGCTCTAGATCTTAGTGGGTGTCAAGGGGCGTGTTACTGAGAGATATAACTAATACTGAAGCTGGTGTAAAGTGAAAACCCAATCATGTAGCTTGAAGTCAGGCAAAGAATCCTTTGTCCATCATAGACTGGAATAATGTGTTAATTGGGGGTCTTTTATTTTTCCACAGGAAATGACATACCTAATAATGGACCAATGCATGACCTAAGGGAGAGTGAAGGGGACCATTCCTCTAAAAGAAGTTATTGTAGAAACTATATTCAATAGATGGAGGGAGAGATGACCAGGAAAAAAGACATTACTTTATGAATTTTTGCATTTTACAATTGTTGTGAAATGCAGTCTTGTGGAGAAAGGAGAATTTTTTCCCAAAAAATATATTAGAGAACCTGGTTGTTAATAAAGGAATAAAGGGAGGGAAGGTACATTCAGTATATAAAGATGATAAAGAAAGCAGAGCTGACTTTGACCAATTTGTTTTATAACCAGCTAGTTTTTTAAAATTGCTAAATCAGCCAAGAATATCTGAGAGATCAGAGGAGTCATTACAAAGATATTGCAGAATGTTACATAATGTCTAAAAATGGTAATAGAGAATATTCTGTTTCCATGCTAGGAATTTACTAGTTCAGGCACTCATTACATATTATTATACTATATTACATTACTATACAATAGATGTTGTAACTAAAATGAAGAAGTCACCTTCAAAATTGAAAATACAGGGGCACACTTCTAGTGCTGTAAGACATGACTGCAATTTTCTTATTTTTTGTCTATGTCAGCAAGGTAAACATGAGGCATAGCAGATCTTTATATCATGGATAGCCCCTCTGAATGCCATCCAGATAAATGCAGGGTCATGAAAATAATTATTATTTGCATGGTAGTCTGTTGAAGACCCACTGCACAGCTTACAAGGGGATTTGGGACAGAGTATGTTATGCCATTGCTGATCAATGTTCATAAAGTGACATTGAACTGGAAAGAAACAACAATAAAGGATCTCTAAACTTCACATATAAAATTTAAAATATTGTAATAAATTTAATTAATAAAATGTATATTAAATATTAAAATACAATTGACCCTAGATTTGGTATGATGACAAGGGGGGAAACAGGATAATAATTTCCCTCTGGGTTTAAACAACTTATATGAATCAAATTTGAAATTGTAAATAGGTTTACATTATGTCTCAGTGGAAGGGAGTGTACTAGGACATATATCAAACAGAAAATTTAGAAAGACATTTGCATCCATACAAGTTATTAATGTTTAACCTTTCCAACATACAATTAGTAATGCAGGAAGAAAATAGATTTGCAAGGAGATGGACTATAAACAAAGCAGAAAATAACTTTCTCATGCCTCAACTCTACCACAGTGCAATATAGCCTTCAAGCTGCCTCAGATTCATATTTTTGAGATGGGGAGAGCGTTATATTAGTATTACCACTATACCCTTTTTTACAGTTAAAGGACACAATCACATGATGTGTCGTCAACTCTGGATAGAAGCTTAAAATTATGCAAAAAGGCAACATCTATGCTCTTATGCCAGTGGGAGTCGAGGATGAGGATGAAGGCCCTTATTAGAATCTACTCTCTTAACATACTAGGAAATAATCTAAGGTTAGTAATTAGAAAGAGGACTGACACTATTCATGAGAGGTAAAAGTGGTTTGCTTTTCAGATTGTTACAAGAAAATAGCAAAAGTGATCTCAACGATTGTCTCCTTGTCACTAACTAAACAACAAAAACCTGTCACAACCACCTTGTGCTTCTCATGCAAATTTGTGAAAGTCAATCATCGGATTCAGTTATAACTCCTTCAAGTGAACACACATAATAAGAACATTATAGAAATCTTTGTATACTAAGTAGGATAATGATGAAGAAGGTATACTGCAGAAACAGCAGTAAACTAGTAGGCGTAGAGGCAGAACAAAAGCATAGCACATGGTCCTCAGCATCTGAAGCAATAACGCTGGGTCACCCCAAACACTCCAATCCTGGGGGCTACAATGTAATTAATTAGTGAACAATTTCCCCCGTTGACTTCTTTTCTTTTTTCTTTATAACATTTTGCATTGATTTTCTTTGAATAAAATAATTTTTTATACAATCAAGACTTACTTTTACAACAAAGAAAATAACATTATATACAATCAATTCAAACTTAATAAACCTAAATTCAATCCTCGCCCGAAAGAGCAAAAACTGCAAGAGCAAATCTTTAAAAACAACAAAGAAATAAATGCTTATGAAAAAAAGTTTTGAAAAGTTCCTCTAAGTGTTAATTACATTTTTTTAAATTTTAAATAGTACAGAATATCAGCCGTGACCCTGTGTTCGGATTCAGCGGGTTAGAAAATGGATGGATAGAATATCAGTTACCCACTGACTTATAATAGTTAGGCTGTGATTCTTGCATTTGAGGAAGATACGTCTGCGTGCTGATAGTGTGGTATAGGCAATTACAATCAATTTGTCCTTCTGCACTTTAAGCCCTTCTCGGTGTACACCGAACACAACTGTTAATGGGTTGGGAAAGATTGTGACCCCAAGGCTGTCTGATAGGCATTCAAAGATTTTTGTCCAGAATAATGGTGTTAATTTGGTGCCCACCTAAAACATGTGGCCCAAAGAGGCTACAGTTAGATTGCAACATTCACAGGTTGAATCTTGCCCTGCATACATTCTCGACAATTTTAACTGGGATAAATGTGCTCGATAAAAGATTTTGAGCTGAATGGTTGAATGCTTTGTGCATATGGAGCTAGAGTGTGCTCCATGCATGGCTACCTTATGCTCCTTTTCTGAGATGTTTTGTGAAAGCTCCTTTCCCCACCATACTCTGGGATCTTTGAAAGGAATGGACTTTAAAAAATGTTTATATTATATCAAGAAGTTTCTGATTTGAAAGTAGTGGAAAACTTGTGTTGATGGAAATTTTAATTTGAAGTGTAATTGTTCATAAGATGCAAAGCCATTATCTATACAAAACTCTCTAAGTGTTTTAACCCTGAACATTTTGCAAAGGTTAAATACTGTGTAGGTTAAATAAGTTAGAAAAAGGCGATTGTCACATAGATGCATAACAGATAAACGGTTCTCTGCCTTAAAGTGCTTGGTTCCATATTCTGAGTGACTAATGGACAATTGGGTTATTAGTATATTGAAGATAATTTGTATTTACTGGGGCATGGAGAACCGCACATAAAGAAGTACAGCAAGAGTTTATTTCTATTACAGACCAGGCTTGTATTTATACATCAGTTTGTGTCAAAATCCAGGGCTTTATAGCTTGCATATTTACTACCCAATAGTAAAATTGAAACTTAGGTAGTTCCGTGCCCCCTGCTGTATAGGTCATTGTAGAGTCACCCTTTGGATATGTGGATGTTTTGAATCCCAAATAAAACAGGTTACAATTGAGTCTAATTTCTTAAAGAATTAAATGTGAATTAATATGGGAACGCTCTGAAATAAAAATGATGCTTAGGAAGGATCTTGACAGTCCTGATTCTCCCTGCTAACGTAAAATTGAAGGTAGACCATCTGTTCACATCTTCTTTATTGTTTTCCATGCTGATAGCAAAATTTTGTTGAAATGGACTTTTATATAATGTTTAGGCAGCTAAAATAAATAGGAGGATGTCCAGTCTAATATTGTCTGCATGAGAATTCACTGGAAAAAGCATACTTTTGTTCAAATTAATTTTGAGTTCTGATATATTTGGCCAAACCCAAATTAAGATTCCCACAAATCTAGCTTTCTTTGCATAGCTTGAGTGAAAGATTTGGCCTGTCCATTCTCTCTGTGAAAATGTCCTTACTTATTAAGTGAGTCTCATGTAAAAATACCATCTTTGCATTTAGATCTGTTATGTGATAAATATGGTAAAGTTTTGAGGACATTTTGTAATCTTAAGTAAAGGTAGTATAGTGTTTCACACAACAGTTTTAACCTTGATTTCAGATTATTGGCAAATATTATGGCCAAGGTGCTTATTATTATTTTGGCACTTATGGTTGTATGGGTACGAAGGATAGATAAGAAGTAAATTGCTCTCTTTCTCTAGCCTAGAGACAGAACTCATCCAAAACAAAATAATATTTCTTCAATACAAATGGTTGTTTAACTTCTTCTAGGTGATCACTAGGTATTCTTATTTGATTCTCAATTTTGCTCAAATTTTCCTGTATTTTTTTCATCAACATCTGCTAGAATTTTTTTTAAGGTTTTCATCAAATTTATTGGTTAAACGTACATCCTGATCTTTTATTCCCTGAAGCAGCTTGTCCATTCTGTTGTCTATTCTGCTCTCGATCCTAATGTCTATTTTGTCTGTTCTCTTTTGTATATCCTCCTTGACATCCTTTATTTTTTCCCCCAAGTAAGGTGAACATTGTCTTCAGCTTATTTCCATCTTCTGAAAGCGGAGATGATTCCATTGGCTCACAGTGGGTATTGATAATAGTTGACAGTAGAGATAAAGAGGCCATACTTGGTTCCGTTATCCTGCCTGAGATCAGCAAATTGTCATTGCCCATCTCATTGTACGTTTTGCTTCTACATTTGCTGTCGGCTGGAGCCGATGCTGCAGCGTGAGGTCCTGGCTGATCCATCCCTTCGCCCGTCTCTTCCAACTCAGTCTGTGGCAGGTTATAATGTGAATTTAAGGCTGGCTTAGACTTTGAAGTTCATTTAGCTATCTTTTCCTTCTACAGTGGTCCTCAATAACCAGAACTGAGAAACCCTGCAATAAAGTTATGATGACTATAAAATAAACTAAACAAAGAAAAATCAAAATGACTGAAATTTTCATGAACATAAAAGCATGCTTTTAACATATTTGATGAGTTCAAGTTCAAAGCTGAAATTCAAATTTATTATCAAGTTTACAGGTGCAGTACTTTCATATTCCAATTTGCATATCTTCCATAGACAATCAATGGTAGTACAGCACAATGAATGGAACCCAGGAAATTAATAAAGCACCATAAAACAAAAGTAAATGATTCTGTGGAGAAAGCTGAGATGTGTTGCGCTCACTTCAGGTCATCAGTGGTAGTGACCCCAAGAAAGTTAAGCCTGATTACGCTCCCTGTAGTATATGATCTATCTCCATTTCCTTAAAACTGTGACCAGCTAATATGATTTTGTTCACAATAAAGGAGAAATTCTTGTACTGGCATTAGTCTCTTCCCTGTAAGCCATCTCATTATTGTTAGTGATCAGGCCTACAATGTTGGTATCCTCAGCAAATTTAATTATGGAGCTGGAGCTGTTTCTAGTCTCATGTCATGATTTTGTTTTGAGTGTAACTGTACTTTAACTTTATTTCTGTTTGTTTGTTTCCCTTTACTTTGTGAATTGTTTTGTAATTATGTTAGTCTCCAGCAACCTATCTGTTAAACTACTGAAGTTTGGTGATAACACCTCCCTGATTGGTCTGATCACAAACAGGAATGAAGTGCCATATTGGAGGGTTGGTGGATCGGCAGGCCAGTTGGTGCACACTCAGCACTCTTAACTTGAATTCCTTGAACACGGCAGAAATTATTGTGGATTTGAAAAGACACTCCTCACCTCCTACATCCCTAGTTATAAATTATGTCACTGTCAGCAGAGTGGAATAATTTAAGCATATCATCACAACATTCACTCACAATCTGAACTGGAATGAAAACAACTGTTCTTATTAAAAAAGCTCAGGAGCATATCATTTTCTTCCATCCACCTTAAAAGTTTAATTTGTCCCAAACAGTGCTAGTTCATTTTTTATTGAGCTGTTATTGAAAATATCCTCACTTTCTTCATAGCAGTGTGGTATGGCAATGCATGTTCTCACACAAAACATAAGCTGCAGAAAAAACTGTAGCCTTGAAAATGGACTCCATTGAGGTTTTTAATACATCACAGGACAGGAAATGTGACAAAAATATATTCAAAGACTACACTCATTCAGGAAACTGTCTCTTTCAGTTATTACCATCAAGGAAACATTAACTGGTAACTAAAGACAAGAATTACTCAACAGAGAAATAGTTTCTTTCCTACTACAGTTATTACAATTGCACTCAGATTTATCTGCCTTTTTCTGATTTTTAAACTCCTCCAGCCAAACTAAATTGAGTTTATTTATTTTTATTTTATAAGATCTTGCTTGATATATTACTGGGAAGTAGTGCAACCCTACCTTACTATATTGTCTTATATATGTATGTTTTGTGTAATAAATGTTATAATTGACAGGTTCATATCACCTTTTTACTGTGAATTTTTCATTCATTTTTTATTCTTTTTGATGCATTTTATTATACTGTATGTATAATGTTGCATTCTTTGTCAGTACAGTTGACTTTTTAGCTTCTGTGTTTCTGCCTGTTTTCTACTATGTTCCATGTATTTTGTAGGTGGTTTCCCAAGAGGTTGGGCCACCTGTCCATTTCCGTCAAGAGACTGCCCTCAACACTATAAATGGCTGAGGAAACAAGCAGTGAATTACAATGTATTGCATTCTCTTGGGGTTTTGGTGAATTCTTGTGATTATTGGTTTTGTGGATTTATTGGATTTTTTTTTTACTTTGCTGCTCTGTTTTCGACCTTTCTTGCAGATTTTGTATTGGAACTTGTTATTACACTGGATTGCTTATATCAGGCAACTTCTTCTGTACCTTTTTATACTCCTCTTGTAAAGAACAACATTTTTGTGAAATAAACATTTTTATTTATAAAGATTCTTGGTTTGTCCTTTTGTAACTAGCCAATGTTTGATGTTTTTCTCTCTCTCCTGATGGTTATTTTGAGTGATTTTGAAACTCTTTTGCTTTTTTCAAAGGATCACACAATTTCAGTGCTGCTGGAGCAGAATAATATATTTTACACTACTACTGTATATAATGTTGGTATGTGTATGAAGTATGAAGAAATTACTACCAACTATATCCTGACAATAAAGTTCAAGTTAATGTATTTATCTTAACTACTTTCTTCTGCTACTCAAATAAGTTCTAATAATTTTGTAGGTTTTCATTTTTTAAATGTGTTTTATTTTAACTGTTCCCCTCGTCTTTTCATGTTGAGCCCAAGGGGGCTGTACCTCCACATTTTTGCAGATGTGTGGATAATGGAGGTGTCACTTGAGGCCTTAATTTAGTGTCCTGAAAGCCTCAAGTTAATGGCAGGAGTACTGAATCTGTTCTCTTTATTGTTGGCTCCTCTTCATATTTCTCAATAAAATATGCAGTTATTTACTAAGACTTCTTTAGTATTCTTTGCTCTGGCATCTTAAGTTTTTTTATTTGCCTTTTTTTATCTTGACTGTTTGGTAACAAGTAACAGAAATATCCTTAAGTCTTCCATCTATAATTTAATCCAGAGTGTTTACAATTTGTGTGTCTGTTATATCACAAATTATGTTGTTTGTTCAGGCTTTTCTTTTAGTAGGATGTAGGATGACGTTGGGGATCAAGAAGAGGAAGAGAGTGAGGGCAGAGCCAAGGATCAAATGGCGGAAGTTGAAAAAAGAAGACTGCAAGGTTGAGTTTAGGGAGGAGGTGAGACAGACACTGGGTGGCAGTGAAGAGTTACCAGACAGCTGGGAAACTACAGCAGATGTAGTAAGGGTGACTGCAAGAAGGGTGCTTGGCATGACATCTGGAAATATAAAGGAGGAAAAGGAAACCTGGTGGTGGAATGAGGAAAAGCAGGAGAGTATACAGAGGAAGAGGATGGCAAAGAAGAAGTGGGATAGTCAGAGAGATTCAGAAAGTAGACAAGAGTACAAAGAAATAAGGCGCAAGGTGAAGAGAGAGGTGGCAAAGGCTAAAGAAAAGGCGTTTGATGAGTTGTATGAGAGGTTGGACACCAAGGAGTGAGAAAAGGACCTGTACCGATTGGCTAGACAAAGGGACCGAGCTGGGAAAGGTGTGCAGCAGGTTAGGGTGATAAAGGGTAAAGATGGAAATGTACTCACAAGTGAAGAGAGTGTGTTGAGCAGATGGAAAGAGTACTTTGAGAGGCTGATGAATGAAGTGAAGGAGAGAGAGAAGAGGTTGGATGATGTGGAGATAGTGAATCAGGCAGTGCAATAGATTAGCAAGGAGGAAGTAAGGACAGCTATGAAGAAGATGAAAAATGGAAAAGCCGTTGGTGCAGATGACATACCTATGGAAGCATGGAGGTGTTTAGAAGTGATAGCAGTGGCGTTTTTAACCAGATTGTTTAATGGAATCTTGGAAAGTGAGAGGATGCCTGAGGAGTGGAGTAGAAGTGTACTGGTGCCGATATTTAAGAATAAGGGGGATATGCAGGACTGCAGTAACTACAGGGGAATAAAATTGATGCGCCACAGCATGAAGTTATGGGAAAGAGTAGTGGAAGCTAGGTTAAGAAGTGAGGTGAATATTAGTGAGCAGCAGTATGGTTTTATGCCAAGAAAGAGCACCACACATGCAATGTTTGCTCTAAGGATGATGATGGAGGAGTTTAGAGAAGGCCAGAAGGAGTTGCATTGCGTCATTGTGGACCTGGAGAAAGCATATGACAGGGTGCCTCGAGAGCAGCTGTGGTATTGTATGAGGAAGTCGGGAGTGGCAGAGAAGTATGTAACAGTTGTACAGGATACGAGGGAAGTGTGACAGTGGTGAGGTCTGCGGTAGGAGTGACGGATGCATTCAAGTTGGAGGTGGGATTACATCAGGGATCGGCTCTGAGCCCTTTCTTATTTGCAATGGTGATGGACAGGTTGACAGACGAAATTAGACAGGAGACCCCGTGGACTATGATGTTTGCTGATGACATTGTGATCTGTAGCGATAATAGGGAGCAGGTTGAGGAGACCCTGGAGAGGTGGAGACATGCTCTAGAGCTGAGAGGAATGAAGGAAAGTAGGAACAAGACAGAATGCATTTGTGTAAATGAGAGGGAGGTCAGTGGAATGGTGAGGACGCAGGGAGTAGAGTTGGCGAAGGTGGATGAGTTTAAATACTTGGGATCAACATTACAGAGTAATGGAGATTGTGGAAGAGAGGTGAAAAAGAGAGTGCAGGGTGGAATTGGTGGAGAAGAGTGTCAGGAGTAATTTGTGCCAAACGGATATCAGCAAGAGTGAAAGGGAAAGTCTACAGGACAGTAGTGAGACCAGCTATGTTATATGGGTTGGAGATGATGGCACTGACCAGAAAGCAGGAGACAGAGCTGGAGGTGGCAGAGTTAAAGATGTTAAGATTTGCATTGGGTGTGATGAGGATGAACAGGATTAGAAATGAGTACATTAGAGGGTCAGCTCAAGTTGGACAGTTGGGAGACAATGTCAGAGAGGTGAGATTGCATTGATTTGGACATGTGCAGAGGAGAGATGCTGAGTATATTGGGAGATGGATTCTAAGGATAGAGCTGCCAGGGAAGAGGAAAAGAGGAAGGCCTAAACGAAGGTTTATGGATGTGGTGAGAGAGGACATGCAGGTGATGGGTGTAACAGAACAAGATGCAGAGGACAGAAAGATATGGAAGAAGATGATCCGATGTGGCGACCCCTAACGGGAGCAGCCGGAAGAAGAAGAAGAAGAAGACTCTAATTTATTGTGATTTATTCTGTTCAATGCCTCGTATATCCTGTATTTATCCATTTTAGTGTTCTAGGCAGAAAATATTTGTATCCAATGTTATGTATACCCTGCTGCTCTTTCTGAGACTCTGTGAAGCACCATGGGCATGGGAACGGTGCTATATAAATAAAATGCATTATTATTATTATTACAGTATTATTATTATTGTTTGTGCCTTTGGAACATGCCTATGATACCTTGGGAAAACCTCCTCAGATCTGCATTGATGAAGTCCCCCAGTGATAATGATCCCTCAGAATATAAACATTTATATGCTAATGCTTTTGATAAGGCCAAACAATAACATGTGTTTGCCATTTGTAAGTGTTGTTTATTTCTTCCAGGGATGTAAGAAAGTTTGTCTAAGGCAGAGATGAATTTGTTGTCCAATAAGGTAAGGCCTCATGTGTCACTTAACTTCTCCCAGCTCATGCCTTGATTGAGTATCTGGGAGTGAAGTGGAGTTTTAGAGTGGAAATAATAGATCGTTGTTTGGAACACACACATTTCATGTCTGTTCCATTTCTACTGTAATCTGTGTAAACACGTTGTTAAAACAGAAATGTTTTTTATATTCTGATAGTAGTAGATGACAAAAGTTAGGCATAAACTATATAATGTATGAAGCCTGAAGTCCAAATATCAAAGAAACATTTTCACAAAAGGTACAAATATAACACAACAATTGCGCTTTTATTCAAAAATGATGATGTTTTCACATATATTGTCTCTTTCTTTCAGGTGTGTAATAGAAACCACAGTTGAGAGAAGTGTGTACATTGCTTCTTACAGGAAAAGGCGATGGAAAAAGTGCACTTGAATAAAAGTGCACTTGTTTTGTTACACTTTTACACCAACATATGTTCCTGTGTTTGAGCGACACGGGCAGATGGGGGAGTGTCTGATGATTGCATATAGCGCCGAAGTTACTGCTCTTTACCATTCCCTCCTCTGCATGTCCTGGAGTACAAAAGAAACAGCATACAGCAACATGTGGGGACTGGCAGGAACACTCAATAAAACTGAATAAAAAGAAAATCAAGTGACGGTGAGATACGAAGAAGGCAGCTTCGCCAGCGTTTGTGTATCAGAACCCTATTAAGTGGGTGGGGGCGTTAGTATGCATTGTGGTACACTGCAGAGCTATAGCGCATCTTTATGTGAAAACAGCCGTGTCAGATGGGGTTGTATGGATTAATTCTGAACGCGACTGAGAGAATGAAAAGTGAATTAAAAAAAACAAAAAAATAAACCTAACCTTTACAAGGATCATAAATTACACCGGCTGTTACAGACTGAAATCAAATGTATGCTTTTATTCTGAAATAGTAAGAATAAGAGCAGTTTACTTTTCAAAACGGAGTGGTGCAGGATCAAACGCACAACCTTTTGATTCCCAGTCAGTAGCTGATTATATTGCGCCACGGAGGCAGCTGTAAAGGGTGGGTATCAATGTCACATGTTAAGGCGGCTTTTTTTTCTGCAGCTATATTTTTGAATAAAAGTGCAATTGTTGTGTTATATTTGTACCTTTTGTGAAAATGTTTCTTTGATATTTGGACTTCAGGCTTCATACATTATATAGTTTATGCCTACATTTTGTCATATACTACTAGAATATGAAAAATGTTTCTGTTTTAAAAATGTGTTTACACAGATTACTTTAGAAACGGAACTCACATTAAATGCGTTTGTTCCAAATAACGATCTATTATTTCCACTCTAAAACTCCACTTCACTCCCAGATACTCAATCAAGGCATGGGCTTGGAGAAGTTCGTGCACGTTCTAAATTGGTGGGGGGATGGAATAGCCGGCTACTTCTAGCTTCTCTTTATCAGCACATTTAGAAGACAAAGGACGCTGGCGGAGAGGTGTGAAGGGATTTAAGAAGCGATTTAAGGTGGGACGTATCTACAAGTTTTTTTGTAGGCTCTGGTATTTCTAGTGTTAAGTATTCATCTAACACATGTGCATGATCCACGTAAAGGGATAATCGCTTGTCACAGTATAGCTATTCATATCCTTACCTGTATTTTTAAATGCGTCTTGAGAAAATGGACACACTTACCCTGAGGGAGGAGGAGGTGTGTCAAATCTCCAGAGGACATGTGGCTTCTCAGTGGCTCAGGTTTTTGTGTGTCCATGGCACATGTGCCTGATTCATGCAATGTTAAGGGAATCAGACAAACATCAAGACCGGCGAGGTCCACCACCTGTCGTGCCCTTCTGCTTTTGAAAAAGGAAAAGAGGCAATATGAGTGGTGTACTGCCTAGCTAAAGAGAACCCATAAGAGCGTTGCAAAGTCCCGGGCTAAAAGTTTAAAAGCAAGTAGTACTTACCGGAAAGAGTGCAACTGCATGAGAGAGAGAGAGAGAGAGAAGCAGTTCCTTAGGGATAGCACACTGGATAATGCATTGGTAAAAGGGAGTATTACGGAAAGAGGAGGAGGAAGAGTAGTGTGTGAAGCATCACTGTGTGCTCCCTGATTGGTGGACAAGAGTGCATCGGTGTGGATTGGGCACCACAATACCCCTTCAACATAAAAAAACTGGAAAGTTGACACCAGAGGTCATCTTTTGAATGGGTTGGGAGTCTGACTAACCTTCAGAACAACGAGCAGAGTGAAGGTGGAGTGGTGAGCAAGTGTTAAAGCCCTTGAATATTGATAGGATACATTAACAGTGTTTTTTTCTGTAATGTAAATAGCTTTTTGATTTATTTTTCCAGATCATTTAAAAACTGGAGAAGAAGGAAGGAGATTTGTTTATGTATATAGTTTCTTTTTTTCAATTCTCCTTGATTATTGCTTTTGGGAAGGAGAGAGATTTATTTCTCTTTTTGTAAATAGCTTCTTTTTCTTTTCCTTTACTGATTTTGATTGGCACAGGAAGACGGGGACTATAATTTTGTAAATATTTTATGTTTGATATTTTTATTATTTTTGCTGGGTGTGTATGTCGTTACGACTGAGTTTTATTTAATGACAGCCACATTAGTTTGATTTGGGAATTTCCTTTTTGCACCTTTATGTTTGAAGCACCTGTAAATAAAAAACAATTGTTTTCTTCACTTTTATAAATCTGTGTTTCGGTTTTTCTGCTTTCACCATCAATACATTTAGTTCATGATATACAAGAGCCCAAAGTGTAGCATGGTGCCAATTCCCACTACAAAGGGATTCACAACCACAAATTCTTCTGGGTAAGACACAGCACGCATTTGGCTCTATGAAGATTTGTTATCTGCTCCAAGCTGCTTCTTCTTTAATATTCTTGACTTTATTCTAAGATTTGTGACAACAATGCAACAATGCATAATTAAATATACCTGTTAAAGCAAGTCAGATCAATTATGTAACTAAGACTTTAAAAGAGAGGGGCATAAATCTTTTGAAAGGGTTTGTTTCAATAGGAAGTGTGGTGGAACAAGTTAATGTAAACCTGTAATTATTCAGAGTCTTTGCCTTATCTACTGGCCGCAATGTTTTCCTTAAGCTATATCATTATTCTGACTGCTCAAATCAAGCTCTCTCTTTTGCCTCAATACCAGTAATATTTATTTTTACTTTTATTCTTCAGACAGAAGCACATTCAGGACAATATTCACATTTTCCAGCAGACTCTTGCCATGTAAATAAAAGTCTATAATTTTAAGCAGTACAGTTTAATTATAGTTTAGTGGTTTTAGACATATTTGTTTAGATGTGGGACTCTGCAAAATCAATTCGCTTTGCCATTAGCCATTTAATGGGTTTCCATTAGTGAACATCCTTTTTAATGGGTATTAAAATAGAAAATATAAAGCTGTTTTTTATTATTCTTATTATTTTCAACAAATGATATGCTCTTCGCTCTTAATTTATGCTAGACAATAACTGAAATATGAAATTAAACAATTGTAAGCATTTTTTCTGTTTTAGATGAAGATTTAAATAATGATGCTCATTAATGAATACATGAATTAGGTAATATTGTTCATCAGATGTATGTGTTGCTCATGTAAAAAAGCCATTAGGGTAACTCAGTTTTATTAATTAATATTTTATTGCAAACAAGGCTCTGAATAGGATTTAAATTAATATCAATTCATGCTTCTTCATTCCATGTTTACAGAGTGGAAAAGGAAAAAAGAAAAAAGTAAAACATTGCTGCATATATTTTTTTATTTCACAAGAAAAAAATGAATTTTTTTGTGTTCTGATGCTCATTAGATTCTGTAGTTCATTAAAAACACAAGAAGTGCGGGCAAGAGTAGGTTACCTTTACACAACAGTATTATATTTAAAGTGAACTTCTTAATTATGTTCAAAAATATGTAATCTACCCTAATGAGACAGAAAGGTACAGTATTGATAAACCATTTTATTAATAAAGTGTAATAGGCATTTATTTAGTTAATAAATAATTAATGGAATTATGTACTGTATGAGCACTTTTAGCTCACATAAAGAAATATTTTAAGTAGTTGCTTTTGAACGCTTTAAACTAGTCTACTTTTAACTGAAAAATTCTGCTGTTAAATAAAAGTCCCCTATGAGCTGTATACAGCTTGATTTAAAGTACAATTAATAATATCAAAATTAATTAAGCCATATGTTTTAAGTATATGTTTTATACATTTCCACAATCTACTATATAAGACAACAAATGTACAAGGTGAAAAATGACTGAAAGTTGGAATATGGTGATGTTGTAGTGTGTGTTACTGCTTTCAGTGGATCTGAATCCTGGCCTGTTTATTGTCTAGAGTTTACATAGACTTTTCTCTTGGGACCTCAGGATTTCTTTACATATCTAAAAGATGTAGCGTTTAGGTTAAATGAAGATGTTACATTTAACTGAAATATGTCAGGAAGTTTGCTGTGCACTGGTGACTCATCGAGAGCTCATCCCTGTCTTGTTTATAATGCTAATGACTTAGGTGTTGGCCTTTTATGGCCCTGTTGTCACATGTACCATTCGATAAAATAGGTCAGATGATGACAGAAAGAGGGCACCTTTGGCAGGTTTTCACAATAACAGAAAGGAGGCAAACAATAAAAATAATCATATTATTAATGACGAGATCACGTTGAATGGATGATCAAAGCAAAAACTCATTATATTAATAAATACAGAACTAAACACAAAATCTGTCTATAAGTAGGCTGATCCATTTGGCTCACCTCAAATGTTCCCAATACTTTTTTTGACTATGGACTCTGGGCTCAAAACACCTCAGAATTTTATCCTAGAGTTACTTCTACCCATTCATCAGAATCACTTCTGAGTGATCATGTTAGTTCCTGTGACTTGTCCTTGCATCTGTAAATGATTCATTACCCTTATTAACCTGGATCCCCAAAACAGCTTCTCGGCTGCCTTCTGTATTAAATGGAGAGCATGGACCTATAAATAAATTAGCATTTTGGACAGATTTCTCTGCCTAAAGGCCTAAAGTTATTTCTAACTTAATCAATACCTCCTTGTCTTCAGTCTATTATAATGCCAGGGAGAAGAAATACATGCTTCTGCCCAGCAAAGAGTGGTGTAGACTCTGCATGTCTAAGGATGGGGAGTAATAGTAAAAACGATTTCAAGAATACTAAATCCATTGAATCCTTGAGGAAACAGCCCCAAATAAACTTCTGTACCTATTTCATTTTGTATAGGCAAATTACTTCAGCAACCCTAGTTACCTGTAGTTTAGAAAACAGATTCTCCCCTCAAAAGAATCCACAGGATTTCTCAGACATGAAGCCTATGATCAGGAGACAGTTGTCATGACCTGGACGATGAGAAAATCAAAGATAATATTCCTCACAAACAACAAAAAGTTAAATAGTATATTTTAAAGTTTCCTGTAGTAATTTTAAATGTATCCTCTTTCAGAATCAATTGAAATTCCATGTATTATAAAGATCCAGTTTAGTTTTTACAGCTGATTCGCATCACTTCTTGAGAAGGAAGTGAGATCAGAGTTAGAGGGTAGCTATTAATATTTTTTTTATCTCATTTATTCCTGTATAGTTAATACAAGCCTGGAGCAAACCCATTCTTCTTTTCAACAAACACAACCAACCACATAGTTTAGATTTATATCCTGGTAACAATATTTCTTTGCTTCTCTCCTCCATTACATTTTCCAGATGCCAGCATTTTGTTGTTATAAGTTCTTTTCAAATCATGTTCTGCCAACCTAGAATTGCTTATTATAAACTGTAAGTCGTTTTATTTACCATGCAGGTTCTCCTCACTGATACTGGCCAGTGTTTATATTTATCCTTAAGCTAATGCTCATGAAGTGCAGTGGCAACTGGCTAAACTGTCACTGAGATTGAAAAAGACAACCCAGACTCATAAATCTTTATATTGGGTGATTTTAATCATGTCAATTTTAACCAGGTCCTTTCTAAATATCAATAGCAAATAAAATGCCCTACCAGAGATGATTATTAAGAAATTATTAAGAAGAAGCCCATGAGGGAATGTCCTTTTTCCACTAGCTGAGGAAATTCCATCTCCCTCAACCAATATTGGTCCAGCTGTAAAGTCTGTCATCAAGTCCATTCCATTCTCATCTGTAAATGTCTGCCTTGGTACTGCCTCTGTTCAGGCTAAGGCCAATCTGCAGTGCATCATCAGAGCCTGTGAAAAGACTGTAGGCTATTACATCTCTCCTATTCTAGTCCTATTATTAGTCTAGAGTAAGGAAGCAGGCCAGAAAGATCATTGCTGATCTGATTCACTCAGAGCATCACCTATTTGAAAAGCTTCCTTCCAGCAAATGTCTTTGTGCAGTGAAAAGCTAAAGCAACACATTAATTAACCCATTTATGCCGAAGGTTGAAATTTTTTAGTTTGTGCATGAAATTAACATATGTTGTGTAGAAAAATATAAGGAACAAAAAATATTACATTCCATTGTTGAGTTATGTGGCTTTCCAAAATTGGAACACTAGGCAAATCCACTTCTTACATTATACATAACGTATAAAATTATGTTTCTTATCTCAGGAGATGGTAAATACCTGCTATTCAGTGTGATGTCCAGCAGAGCATTTGACATGTAACGCAACATCACATTTTTCACATCGAAATGTGGTGTTCTTATGACACTAAGCACACTGTGTTTGCTTTCCCTGTTTGACAATCACATGATTCAGGCCATCATAACGTGAATCAATGTTGCGCTTCTGAGAAGGTCTTCCTGTTCGGTCAGGGTCTGCAGGATGACCGTGGGTCTCCAAATAATGGCATGCGATATGTCGACAAAACTCCAGAAGATCCATTGGCTTCTTATCATATGTTTTATGCAGTTGCCATGCATTTTGTAAGGCCAATTCGGAACAGAACAACAGAGGACTTGAATACCATTTCTTTCCATGGATTGATGCCCGATACTTATCAATGTTTTCATCAGCTCTGTCTACACCTCCCATGATATGGTTATAGACTTTGATCATGTCTGGCTGCTGGACTTGGATCTTCTTTTTCAGTTTCTGGGAATAATGATTGACAAGACACAGGGGATCAATACCAGCACCAAATGAGGCAACAGTGACAACACTGTTATCATGCCATCTGCATACAATATTGAATTTGCCATCAATTCGATAATCCAATGTGCCTCTTTCTTTTTTTTTTAGCACTACATCTGATTCCAATGGTGCTTTGTCAATGCGATCCTTTCTCATTGTACCTGTTGCCTGATGTCGCATTGAACTGAGCATATCCAGAAGTGCAATGCTGGTGAAAAAGTTATCAAAGACAAAATGGTATTGTCCAGGGTGTGCCTGTACAAGTGCCTCACTAAACTGCAGGACAAGTGATGCACCGATACCATATTCCTCATGTTTATTATCTGGGTTTTTACCCTGATATGGCTGAAACCAGCAAATGTAGCCCAGACGAGTGGCACCACACCAAAACTTGAAGCCAAACGAATGGGCTTTCCACAAATAAATTTTTTGCACCCCATAACGACCGAAATAAGGAAACATGGATTCATCAAAGCTGAAATATCTTTCATTTGGAACAAATTTCATGCATTTATCATTGAGTATGTTTATGAGCGGTCGCAACTTGGAAAACTTGTCCATTGGATCCAAATTGGCATTGTCAGCAACATGCAAATTAGAAAATATGGTTTCAAAGTGATCATGTCTCATGGCAGCACTAACAAGTACATTATGTGCATCTGTTCTTCGTTCCCAGAGCCTGCGCCTTCTAGGAACTGACACGTGACCACTCAGAAAAATAATTCCGAGAAAACAATTGAATTCGGAACTAGTCAATCCCAGATTTACACCCTTACTTGCAGCGTATAAATTGGAGTATCTGGCAATGAGTTCAATGGTTTTGTCATCAAGAAAAAGCTCAAAAATTTCTGTGGGAATTCTGGTTTCTGTGAAGACATTGTTTGGTGGTTCTGTAACTGTACCTGCTACGGGTTATGCAGTTAGGTCAGCCGAACAATTTCCATTTTCGAACAATTTTTGTCACTTTCTTCTTCTTTGACGGAGGAGGTTGCTGAGCAGTAGAGGTTGATGGAACTTCATCATCAGGGGAGTTATCTTCAGGTACGTATGTGGGATCACTTGGGTCAGACTCCTCATCACTGCCATCTTGAATAAGATACGCAAGTGCGCGCAACAAAGAACCTGACAGATTATTTATTGTTCCACCTTCTTCATCTCCTGAGTCCTCATCAGAAACAGGCGATGTAGCATTTTCGGGTGGTTGTATCACTAAAATATATTAGTCCTACTGGTAGGGGTTTTGCCTGGTGCTCCAAAATTGAAACACACAAAATGTAAAGTCCATAACCAATACAACAATGATAACTTCATTTCTTTTTACAGCACAATAGTTTCTTTTTACAGCACAATAACATAACTAGTAGAGAAGTAATAGAAAAAAAATGTTAGTATATGATGTAGTGCAGCAAAGTTATATCTACCTGTCTTCGGATGGTTCTTCAAAAATGTGAGAAAATTCACATCACTTCCTGAGGCGATCCCAGCACACCAATATCTGCAGCAAACTGACTAAATCTGTGCATAACGTGATAAGGTGTACCCCCAGGAAGCAGACGTGCGTAAAAAGTCGGAGCCCGGCGATGGCCTTAGGCAGTAGGATATAAATAACTCCAACGTGACTGTCATTCCAATAATGGAACACGAGGCATAAATGCGTTTTTTCCAAATGCAGTTATTCTTACTAATTAGTTCTACAGCTTCTACTCATTATATATATATACCTGCACACTAGACTGCCTGGACATTTTAATCTTACTATCTATTTTATTGTATTGCCCTTGTATGTTAGATCATATTTTATCACTTTGTATTTTATCTTCTTATATTTGTTTTTTGCATTCTGTGTTGCACCAATACTATTAGGGCAAATTCCTAGAACAAATTAATGTACCTGACCAGTAAAGTGAGGTCTGATTCTGATTCTGATGTGGAGCAAAGCTGAAAGAAAGTTGGCTTAATACTGGAATTTCCTCATTACACTATTTAACAATGTAGATCTGCAGGTTTCCTTCATGGTCACTGACTATTAGGGGTAGTGCATTTTATAGGAACTCTACACTTTATATAATATTCCCTACTGTTCCTTTTTTTTCTTTTTATATCTTAGAGCTGTCTTCTGTGATCAAAGTGCCATAGTACTAAATCTATTCTAGCCATTAATCCTTTACTTGAATTCTTTACTTCCTCCTTACCAATTTGCAAAGGCCTGGTTTCACATCTTTATATCTTTATAACAAATTACTGTAGTGAATTGAAAGTACCACAGTAATGATTATACAATATGTCCTGAAAGCAGACTCACACAACCAATCATACTATTAGGACACATTTTTCAAGAATGTATCATTATGCTATAGACAGGGGTGCACATAACATATTTGGTGTTGTTCTCAGGGGAGAACCTGGGGTTGTTGTTTGGTCCTCACATTTTTTTAAATACATTTTTTCCATGACCCACCTCACATGACGAACACAATAGAGGGATACATGGATAACCTGACATCACATGTACTTTAATTTCAACTGAGAATGAATAAAACCAGTACAACAAAATATCTGTTCATTAAAGCCTCGTAGTATGTAGCTTTCTAATGAAATGACTACTTTTCAAACACTGAAAACCAAATGAAACAACAGCTTTTTAAGCACTGTCAACAGTTACTGCTATTTAAAAGCACTGAAAGTTATGCCATCATCATCATTATCATCACTCCCCTCCTGACTGTCTTCCTCTATTTCAAAAACAGTAGAAGATGCAGATATACAAGGCCTGCTGCTTTCTCCCTGGCTCAGCCTGCGATTAGCTGTTTGCATCCACAAGTCAACAGCTGGCTTTGGGTCAAAGGTCTCTGTTGTGAACTTAGACAGCAGGATGTGCATTATAGATGAGAGTCTGACAGGCAGGATCTGTGCTTGTTTTTTATTATATTCAGTTATGAAAATCCCCTCCCACTTGCAGGACTGCTTAAAGGCAGTGTAAGTGACAACAGAAAGACTTGTCTTTTGCTTGTCTTCACTATATTCACCAGGTTATGCACAGAGGAGGCTGCCAAACGTGTTCCTGCTTGGTTTAAATGCATCCACTCTCTTAAAGTGGAGACTCTGTCAACAGACAACAGCTGGCCTCATATGTCTCAAGGATGTTACTAAGTATTGTGTTGCCAAAACTGTGGAGGTCTTTCATTTCAAGAGTCCAAGTTGTAGGATCAAAAATCAAAAAGTGATCACATGATTTGAGGGATTCATATCTGCTTTCAAACTCATGAATTAGAGCTCTCAACACAACAGTCTTGTCTCTGTCCGCATCAGCACATGACACAGTCTCCTTCCTGTACTTACCCTCACTTTCCATCAGTAGTGTCAGCTGTCCAATAGCAACCATAAGCTCATCTTTGCCTTCACCAATAGTCAGATTCTCTTGCTGGAACCTGAGGGAGGTGAACTGTAAAATGTTCCCAATATCAAGCATGCTCTGTGCAGATATGCTTTAGGCTACTGTCATCACTTGTTGCCACTTGAATCTGAATGGCTGGTAACATTCTCCATATTTTCAACAGAGTCTCCTGTCTCCATGCAGACCATCTGATATAGTTAAACTTTCCAAATTTGACAAATGCAATGCCTTTCTCCTCACAGATCTGCTTTAGTTGTGCAATTCATTTTGCACCCCCTTTCTGTAAGTAAAAGGATAGCAACTTCACCGTGGATTGATTAAATGACTCACAGCATGGGACTGTGTGATCAGCTGACTTGGCGCAGTTCTCCAGGGTGGGGGCAGTGCACAGGTTATGCACAAAGGAATCCCAGATGTCCACCATCTGACATAATTTTGGAATGACCCCATTGTAAATTCCAACATTGACAGTGGCTCCATCAGTGCATACTGAGACCAGCTTCATCTTCCACTCTGCTTAACCACAAGTATGAAACAGTTGAACAAGTCTGTCCACTATGTCCTGTACTGTTCAATTGGCCCCCAGGTTAATTATTCCAAGGAAATCTGAGGTGAATTATCCATTGCTGGACACAGAAACAATGTACACAATTTCCTGCTCCATTTTTGTTATATCTTCTGATCCATGGAAGAGGACACCTGAAGTTATTGTCTGTGCGATGCACTGCATGATATTCCCCCTCCTTCTCGAGAATGATAAGCGGTCCCGACGTTAACTCCAAGCCTCTTGAGAAGCGGAATATCCTCCTCATATGAACATATAGGACGTGCATGTTTCGCTTTGTGAAAGGCCAAAAAAAAAACGTACCCAGTGCTTGATGCTGTTCTTCAGTCAGCTTTTCTTGCCATCTGTCAATCGGACCACTTGGCCTCTGGTCCTGGCTGTGCATGTTATCAACGACTTACACTACTTTCTACTATTTACATGCTTATCAAAAGCTGGATGATTGAAGTTTTTAGTACCTGTATAAAAGGTGATGTTTTTATCCGCCACAGTGGGATTTTCACGGCATAGTTTGCACCACATTTCAGTAAGGGTGTCATTCGTTTGAAGCCAGCTGACGTCCTGCAGACATTTTTCCAAGAACATACGCTTCTTTTGTGGTTTAGGTTTAGTCTGGAGTTTCTTTGGAGGTCGAGGAACACCAAAGTAATTGCTTAATGGAGTTTGCTTTATGGACAAATGATGAATGAAAAAAGTTATAAAAGCAGTGGCTCATACTGCAGTCCAATGTTTAGCACATCTCTTTTTTTAAAATCTTAGGTATGCAAACGTGCATTACAACATTGGATCTGGTGTGCATTGTTTATTTTGATAGCGTATGCATACCTGCGCACCACTTATGTGCACCCCTGGCTATAGAAACCTCAATCACTAATTCACTCAGTTTCAGTTCCTACACAGATTATATGAGACACATCATAGACATCTTGCAATGAAGGTGTTTTCTGACACACTATGACATTACTGCTTTGGATAGTTTAGGTACTTTCTTGAGCATGTTTTGGCACTACTTCCAAGCACCAATTACTGAAAATCCTTTTGGTCTACAATCTCCTCTCTGTTTTCACACTCAGAGTCCATTTGCTTTGTTCTGAATCAGAGTGTGATTCGTTACTTTGTTTTAATTTCCAGTTAGTTCAGTTGTGTTTTGCATTGTAAGCTTTTAAATGAACTCAGCATACCAATAAACACCATGTGTGCATGTTGTCACCTTCATTCAAGGGGCAGAAGAAATATTTTTTTCCCCAGAAAAAATATCATGGATGGTCAGCAACAGTTGTATTTGCATGCTGAAATTTCAATCAATATTACACATAAGGCTTATAATTATGTGCTACTAATTTTTTGCGCTAAAGAGAATGTTTCAAATAACCAAGTGTATAACAGAAGGTGTGGTAGTAATGACCGTCACCTCCTGGGTTAACCGAAACCTCTAAGAGAAAACATAAAGGAGGTAGTTTGAATCATAAACCATTTATTGTCTTCAAAGAGGGAGCACTAACTAGGCGCACTTTTCTGCTAGTTTAGGTCTTTTCATACACAAGTAAAAGTTAAAAATCACTTACATCCTACAAAGTTTCTTATCATCATTGGCTGCTTTAAGATGCTATCCGGGCACAGGGCAAAACAAATCTTACTAAATTATAAGTAAGCATGGTCAGCAAAAACAATGATCTGTTCTATAGACAGATCATTAATTTCCATAATTGCATGTGAGCTTTGTCATTTTCAGCTCCTTTCGTTATTAGTACAGAATCTAGAGGCAGCTTCTGTTCCCATTTAGTAAATAAAACATCATTTCCTGCTGACAAGTGTTGACAAAATTTGGGTAAAAGGCTAAACATCAAGAAACGTTACCTAGAATGTGTTATGTATTGATATTTACTAGATGCCAGCAAAGACTGCAAGATAAACTGAGTTTTGCACATGGCATCAAATAGTAGAATTTGAGAGGTTTGAGATATTTTGTGTGTGGTTGGTGACTCGGACTCTACACTGTCAAATTAGTATTAGTCTGCCTGCATCCTGTCTCAGATGCCCCAGGTTACTTGAAAACAACTTTACATTACATAGTACATTACCTTAAGAGTAATAAAATTCAAACTTCACTACTGTTAAAATATCATAACAGGAAAAATGAATTACCACAAAGGCACACTCTGCTGAGAGCAAACACTGATGTGTTTCAGTTTTATGGTAGTAAACTTATTTTTACTTAACTGAATGATATTGAATATTTATTCACCACTAGTCAGTGGCCACCATATGAAGATATCTCAAATCACATGTCTGCTATCTAAACTCTTGTGCATACTTGGCATTAATATTTATTTTGAAATGCTTACTACGTACAGTATGTAAAAGTTAGTATAAGCATTAAAACGCCAGACCTGCACACACTTACGTGATCAAGCTGGACACAAGTGAATTCACATTTTTTTTTTAACATGGACAACTGCTGGAGGCTATGAGTCTGAATTAAGTGCTGCTCTGATTGTCTAGCCATTGATTGACTTGTTTTATCATTGTGTTTGACTATAATGATAGTTTTACTCTCCAACTAGACTACTTGACTTTTGAAATAAGCATTTTTTATATGCTGCTATGGTCTTTGATTTGGACACAAAAAGAGCTCTATCGTTTGATAGTAAGGCGTTTATTACAATCATATGCCCATAAGTAACAGAGAACTGAACAAGGCTTCATTCAATTTAGTACAGGCTGAATATCTGACAACGCTTGCCCCTAGCTACAATGTTCTTGTCTGCCCAGTGCATACCATTGTGCTGCTTCACATAAGTGTGACTTTTTTAAACTAAGGATTCCACAACAAAAAAAGAAACATTTCTAGCACCTAGTGTTAAATAATTTTGAAAAATCTCTCAATCCACTGCTTGCAACTTGGTCATAGACCTCTAAAAGCATAGTTTAAAAATACAACTGTTTAGGTGACGAGTTGTTTTAGCTTTCACTACACAAAGACATTTGCTGGAGGGAAGTGTTTGGAATAGGTGAGTCGGATTAGCAATGATCTTTATGGCCTTCTTCCTTACCCTTACCCGTCATCATCAAGTTCTTCCATGAGAACCCTGAATACCATGAGGACTGATTGAGGTCATTTATGTTAAGTAGAATGCCGAGAGGGGACAGGGCGGTCTCGTGGCCTGGAACCACTGCAGATTTGATTGTTTTCTCTAGCCGTCTGGAGTTTTTTTTTGTTTTTTTCTGTCTTCCCTGGCCATCGGAACTTACTTACTTTTATTCTATGTTAATTAGTTTCCCCTTATTTTAATTCTTATTTATTTTTCCTTTTTTCTCTTTCTTCATCATGTAAAGCACTTTGAGCTGCATTATTTGTATGAAAATGTGCTATATAAATAAATGTTGTTGTTGAACAGATATAGGATTTCAATGTGTGGCAAGTTACAGCCTGTGATTCTTTCACAGGCTTTGGGAATGTGTTTCAGATTGGCCTTAGCCAGAACTGAGGCAGCACCAAACCAGTAAGTTATAGATGAACCAGACAGTTTATATGTGCATGTATCATAGCAGCAAGACATCAGTGATGGCACCCAAGAACAAACAAGTATTATTTCTTCAGTTTTATTTGAATTAATTATCATCTTATTTTTACTGCATTTTAGCATTTATTTGCATTTGCATTATTGCAGTAGTAAATAATCTTATTATTTGTCTACAATATTCATTGTATTACAGACAATAACGCTGCTTTTCACTAATCTTTTTTCTCCCTGAGACTAGCTGTGAAATTTCTCTGTATGCTCCATTCCTGTTTTATATATGAATCTTAAAAAAATCCATGGAGATATAAGTGTCAGTGATTGGTTACAGCATGTTTCATTAAGCGCGACAAGCCTGCATGTGAATCTTTATTTCTATGTGTAATGCTTGTAATTATTCAATGCATTACAAAATTTTGAAGTCTGAAGTAAAAGGTATACTGGCCCACAGGAAGAAAGCAAGAATGTATTAACAAAGCCCAACGTACAGGCAAATCAAAAAGCAGAGAAAAGCAAACTACAGCAAGAATAAAAAAGATGAAGCAAAAGGAACAATTAGTCCTGTAATATTTTTCCCAGTTATACCTTTTATTTGCCGAGTATAAAACAATATTGTACTTATATTTGATGCAAGCAATGTACATAATAAGGCCTCATATAAAATTATGGGTTGTAATGAAAACACTTCTAAGACTAGGCGTTCAGACTCATCCTTATACTAGAAATTATCTAATCAAATTACCAAGCAATTGGAGTGTCTATGCAGTAGCTAAATATCTTTTTTATCCAAGTTCTGGTAGACTAAACATTAACAGTAGACTTAAAACAAAAAATTAAGCAACAAAGTATTTAACATCATATTAACCTGAAAAATTCTCCCTATATAGACTTGATTTTACATGATACATAAAATTTGTGCTATTTCCAATTTTTAGTAATAAATTGGTGTTTAGTTTTTTTTTTTGGTTTAGGTTTATTTGTTATATATAGGTTAACACAGGGTCAACATACAATGAAATGTGTATGACGAGAAAAACAAGTCACTCAGCCTAGATCCAATAAAGCTAAAAAATTAAAAAATAAATAAATATTTTTTTTTTTTTAAATTACAAGTTAATAATAGACTATTGCAATGTACTGTATAATACATTGACTAATTTAAACAGAAAAACAGGCAAAATAAAATGTAAGAATGCAACCAGAAATAATCAACATTTTAATAAAGGCAAGCAAATGTGTTGCTTCATCAAAGCAGCTTTTTAAGTAACTGAGGAGCATTTATAGTGCATACTTTTGGTTATTAATTTTTCTTCAGTTGTGCATCTACTTCTTTATTAAAACAACTTTAAGGAAAAAAATCCTATTCTGAAACTATTTAACTTTTAAATGACAGTGTTTGCTTTTAATTTCTTCTTCATAATCCAATTGGAATCTTCAGTGTCTTGATTTTCATAAATTTAAACTTAAACATGGAATTGTGAATATGGAAAAATGTCTTTCAACATTTCTGTGAATTCTGTGTCATGCCATTGTTTATTGAAATGTTCAATTTCATCTTTCCTATCCCTAAAGCAGTTTGTGTTTTTGTTTGAAGTTTCAAGAAAATCAGAACCAATTTTGAACCTGAAAAATAATCAATACTTAATTATGAAAAACAAGGTATTTTACTTTTTAGCATGCTGTATTATTTATACACACTGAATGACACAGAAAAGATAACAAAAATTTTGACATTTACTATATTTAGTTAGTGAGCATGTATAGGAAGTGTTCATCATAATTTTATGGGAGATTGATATAAACATTTAATAAAGTTTAAAAGTTTGCCATATTCTATGTAAAAGTGAACTACTCTTAAAATTAACATTTATGCATTACCTAACTTTCAAATTTGCCTAATCCAGTTGAAGCTTGAATGGGGTTGGATTTCAGCAACCAATTGCATGAATGGCTAAGGATTATCATTTGTGAAACATGTCACAATGATGAAGCTGTTTTTCAACACCACTCATATTTTTACTTCCTTCTGAAAGCTTAAAATATTAATTTGACAGTGTAGAGTCCAAGTCATCAACCACACACAAAATATCTCAAACCTCTCAAATTCTACTATTTGATGCCATGCCGCAAGTGTGCAAAACTCAGTTTATCATGTAGTTTTTGATGGCATCTAGAAAATATATGAATACATACCACATTCTAGGTACCTTTTCTCGATGTTTAGCCTTTTACCCAAATTTTGTCAACACTTGCCTTTCAAGGCAGGTGTAGACAAAAGTCAATATAAAAGGTAGAACCCATTTACATCTTGTAGAGGACTTCTGGAGCTCCCAGTGGAAACATAGCTAATGCATGCAAAATCTACATAGTGATCTGGACAAGAATTTAAAATTTCTGTCCTGGAATTGTAAGGTAAACATTAATTACTAGCCAACCCGCGGCATAGCATACGCCGCATATAATTAATTATTGATGAGTGAACACTTCCTGAAAGACACAGTTGTCCAAATTGGGAGGGTATGAGGATACAACTGTCAGTGAATGAAAAGATGGAACTCTGGAGAGAGCAACAGATACAAGTTTTGGCAGATACAAGCATATTTTTTTTAAAGTTTGTCCTTGTGCCTTATTAATAGTCATTGCAAACGCCAATCTAACAGGAAATTGTCTGCATGTAAAAGTAAAAGGCAAATTAGAATCTGATGGGGTCAGGGAAATCCTGGGAATAAGGACAGTTTGTGAGGTAGAAGATATGATAGTCTTACACTCCAGTACATTGTGGTGAATGCTGGTAACAGAAAGTCTAGTGCCATTACAGAGACCTTTTGCTGGCATGAGGTTCCTGAGAAGCATGATGACTGAACCAATTTTAATTTTGAATTTATGCGGAGGCATGCCAGTGGGAGTAAGACTATTAAGAAATTCTTCGGGGAATGCAAGTTGATCTGCAGGATCGTCTGTGACGATGGAGTCAACACTGGTGAAAGTTACTTCGTCATCAGGGATAAGTTTCAGCACCTGTTCATTAAGGTGTAGTGAGTCTTTGTTGTGATGCTTAATATAGCTCGTGTACTGAGTTGTTCCAGAGTGACAGTTGAGAAGTCGATGTCGCCATATAATTGCCTTGAGAGTGATGTTGGAAGCCTGCGGAGGGTGAGAGTTGGCGGGCAGGGCCTTGTCGTGCATTCCCCATGACGTGGGAGGAGGGTTAGAGTGGGCGTTTGTGGCTCTTTCATGCATAACCCATGGGAAGGGCTCTGTTAGAGTTGGTGGACAAGGCTCTGTGAGTTGGCAGTCGTGGCTCTCTGTCTTGCATGCGGTGAAAAGTCAACATGGCTTAGAGGTGCATGTGGACTTTTGCACAGATGAAAGCGACTGAGGCTGTGTTTGGTGAGTTGTTACACGCGGGCACATGAACAGGCAGTGCACATGCCTCAAGAGCGACACTGAACACGGGAGAACGGTTACAGTTGGTGTGTATGGCTCTGTCGTCCGTATCCCATGACGCGGTAGAGTTGGCGGTGTTAGAATTGGCGGGCGGGGCTCTGTCGAGCGTATCCTATGGTCTTAAAGTTGGCGGGCAGGGCTCTGTGAGTTGGCAGGCATGGCTCTCTGTCTTGAATTATATATATATAACACCCGGTGTAAATTTTGGCTACTCAGTTTTATTCTGTCAGTGACGTTCACGTGGTACAACAAACTTGCCTATCCCTCTCTGAGTTACAATTAATTGTGCAATTCAGGTTTTGTGATTAATAATATTTCCAAATTTTTGTAAAAAAAAGTACTGTATGTTTAGTATGATTTATTATTAGACACTGACAAATCAAAAACATTGCAAAATTAATTCAAATCATTGTACAAATATTGAACACAAAAACATTAGAAATCAGATAAACAAGAGGAGGCCATTCAGTCTATCAAGACTGTTTGTTTAGCTAATAGCTAATGCGTCCTAGTATGCAATTTTTTCAAATTTAAGATCAACATAAAATATTTGCACTTCAGTAACAAGTTATGTTGCTTGTTAATTAGCATATGCAAGTAAGAATCTCACTGTATTCTATAAATATGACAGTAGTGACCCAATAAACCAATATTATTAAGTTGATGCAGTGCAAAGTCAATCATATTTAAATTTAACCTTTTGTTTTCTAGGTGAACAGTGTTTTCCCTTTTAATTACCACTTGAATGCCTTATTGACCCATTTGCTGTAGGTCCCAACTGGATCTATGAAGAACTTATAACTTTATACTTACTTTTAAGAAAAATGAGAAATGACCATACTTTGCCCAAAGTTAAGACCTCACTGCTGTAATAGTAAACCTTGCAGTTGAAAACACCCTCTTATTGAGTACAGATGCAGCAGGAAGAGAAGGTATAATTTGACTAGAAAAGCAAGTACTAGGGATTTGGCTGCTTTCTCATTCCATCGTGGTAGAGGATTGCTGGTGGGAGCAAAGGATGATCCACTGTTGTATAATGCTTTTGTAATTTGGAGAAATAAATATGGAGAATGAGGCCTTCAAAAGACTTTAATAAAGGCTTTACTGGCCTGGCCAAGCCTCCTTTGCTTGCCTAGAAAAGGCCTTACCACACTGGCACTTAATCTCACCTCCACTGGCCTGCCCTCAGGCTTTACAGGTCCAAAAGAGAGTTAAGCCTTCCAAAAAAACTCCAAAGTCCCAAAAAATATGAAAACACCCCAGAAGTAGAAGAGCAACCATAAACCCCGGCTTGTAAACAAGAGGGTATCAAATGATCTTGATAGGGTATTAAAACAGAAAAATAAAATAAGATGCTCAAATGAGTAAAAGAGGCAAAAATGAGTTGTCTAAAAGTCAATTTAAAATACAAAATCTAAAAAACAATTATTAAGACTGAGCAAGAGAATCAGAAATCTAGTAAATGCAACAAGAAATAACAAAACTCACAAATCCAAAGATAACAAAATGCTTTACTGTAGAATCTTGCTTCTGGCTTGAATATAAAGCATGAAGGTAGACCCAGCAACAGTGACATTAGGGTGGCCCACCCCATGGACAGCCACCCACAAAGCACAAGGAACATGTGCAAACTTAAAGAGACAGTACATAATTATCCAATAATAAACAAAATCAACAAAAATAACATAAAATTACCAATAATTCAAACTATAAAACATACAATCAATCAATCAATCAATCAACATTTATTTATATAGCAATGTATCAATGTCTTGAATATTTATTATCACAACTGCAGCTCATGAGCTCTGCAGTAACTACAGCTTACTGCTCTCAGTAGCGACTGAGTATATCATAAGAACTGTTCCAATACAATAAGCTTGTGCTTAGGCTTACCCAGTCAATTTCAAAACAAGCCTATAGATTCTTTTATGCATCTATGAAACAGTGTTGTAATTCTCTGCACTCATTTTAGAATGCAACTTATTAAAATAAGTGTGTGTGTGAAGCACTTAACCTGCGGTCCCAGCCCACATACCATACAGCAATATCACATAATTATACAGAAGCAGAGTAACTGTTCTGTCAAAGTTCCATCAGCGTGGCATGTTATACTTTTAGTTTTAGCTTAATTCAGATTTTTTTAATTCCTTGCTTTCAAGAAAAGGTATTTTTGTTTGTCACTTTGTGCTCAGGAATATGGTAGTGTCATACAATACATGACACAAGGCCACGTTTTGTATTGGCAGTACTTTGTATCAGGAAATATGATGCAACAAAATTTTGTCTCATGCCTAACTTATAATAACGCTAATATTAAATCAAACAGTGCATTAACAGTATTATTTTAGTAGCCTTATTAGCTGCATGTAATTTTATGCCTGTTTTTACTTTTTAGATTTTGTTAAATTTTGTGATTTTATGTTTCAGTGACTGGTATAGTTCATACTCTGTACTAGGTTTTCAGTATATGTATTTATGTGTGCCACCTTATGCATGCTTAATTAATTCTGCTTCTGCTTGGCTCTGGACTTAGTGAGCAAGACTGGGAATCGGTAGTGTTGTATTATGTACATTTAATCTCTGCTTGCAATAATCTTGCTCTCAGGTAAATTAAAAATACTGACAGTTTTTGTAATGTAATTACACATAACCACTCCCACGCTAAATGTATTCTGGTGCTGGCCCTGCTAATATATGTAGATCTACATTAGCAAGAAACAGTTTAGTTTACATCACTGTGATCAATATACAGTAACAGGCTTACTGGCATAGATTTGAATCTTTAATATTAGTCTGATTGTCATCTAGCTGTCATCTAGCTAATGACAATTACCCAGCTCATCCTATTTTCACTTCTACCTTCTGGAAAGCACTAACAGAGCCTCACCACTTGCTCCATCCACTTCAGGGAAAACTTCTTCCCCCAGGCCATAAAGTCACAGAAACTCCCAGCAACCTGATCCTTCCTGCTCTGCACTGTGTACTGTACCCATCGGCTGGTTATGTGTAATCGTACCATACTTTTTTTTTCCACTCTTATTTACTGTATTTATTTTTGGCCTTGATTTATATTTTTATTTATCTTCTGCTACTTTTATTTAGTGATGGCACTTATTTATACACCACCACAACTGTGGCAGAAGAATTGCAATACTCTTTTACAGTGTACGTGAAAATAAAGATCTTTAATCTCTAATCTAATCTAATGTAATCTAATGTGATGTACTGAGATTGTAAATCAGAAAGCTTCATCGGTTCCTGTGTACAATTAACTTTGCAATTCATTTTTTCAATTAAAATAACACTATGACAAAATGATCAACTTTTGCATTAGTGAGATATCTAAGACAAACAACATTTGTTAAGTAACCATGGTTCACTGAACAATAGTTACTTATTTTGTATTAATCTGGGACTAGTATAATAGTCACATAAGAACACCTTTAAGAATAAATAATGACCAAAGTACATTGTACATTTCTGTGTATATTTTATTGTATACATTGTACACTGTATTTCTGGATACTCTATGGATGGGGATTCTGCAGTAGCTTATTATGACTCTAAGGCTCTGTCTAACATGAATTAATTTTTAAAGAGCCTATATGTTTGTAATGGTACCAAATAGTCATGGAAATACAATTAAATATTCATATTGCTGGTTTACAGAATTTTTGTAATAGTTTTTAAGATATGCACCCGGATGATGCTTTTTCACCTCAACAGAAAGTGCACCAATGACTATACTCCATTAAATGAAAATAATCTGAGATGTTAAAATGTAAAAATGATTGACACAGAGGTTAAAAAAAGACACAGTGTCACCATATTATATTAAAATGAAACTAATGTTAAATTTGGATGCTATTAATAGATTCAAAGTCATATTTCCCAACACAAATCTCCTTCCACGTCCTCTGTTCTTATGATTAATCATTATAAAATCTTTTCCCTTTTCAAAATAATTGATATTTCACAAACTGACCAAAGTATACAGTACATAATGTCTCAACATACCTTAAAAAATGTAAATATAAAAAAAGAAAAATCAGTCTGCATCTCACCAAGATAATTTCACGACGGAAGATGTGTCTTTGATTTCTTCAGACTTGACATCATTAATTAAGTAATAGAGAACATTTTATGGTGTTAATATAGCAAATTTGATTAGTATAATGAAATTAATTTATCAAACTGTTCCACATTCATTATCTCTCACTATGATAAAAAATATTATTATCATTCCATTAGCACAGGCATTCTTTGTAAGGCAGAAGTGCACTGAAAATACTTAAATTAGATTTGTGCTCTGAAAGGGTTTTTTCCTATAATATGAATGTACTATATGTTATATAAATTTGAATAATTATATGTCTAGACTTTACGTTAGACTTTATTCAAGGATTTAAATTTGAAGAAGATGAAATTATACAAAACAATATGTTGTTTGCATTAAGATACCGGATTCTAGACATTTTTGGTATTTGCAATCAGCTCGCACTGACAAAAGTGGCAAATTTCCTCACTACAGTCTGTACGACTTATGCCTATTCTTCTACTATTTAGTTTGTTTGTAGCCTATCAGCTTCAATTTACATAATGTAAAAGAAATGTTTCTTCCTTAATTAATATAATGCTACCACTGTAGACGTGTTCTTTAATGGTAACATTTACCTTTAAATAAAAGAACAAATTAAAACTTTTTGCTAAAATAATCTCTTAAAAATACATAGAATTATGTAACTTGTGCTGTTCACTTATTTAAAACCTTCACAAGGCACATTAGATTTAACAATTACCTGCTATATGAAAAAAGCAATACTGAAATAAGTTTAATGTAATGTTTTGAAATAGGTCATAGTAAAGGCAAAGGGAGACATTTCATTGTGTTCCTGCTTATGATTGATTTCTTCAATAAATTATTGTACATAATTTATTACCTTAAAAAAATAAATACACTCACTTAACCCTTCTGTTACTAAATGATTTGCTTTTAATGTGTCCATTCAGAACTACTATTATTGGTAGAATATTAGACGGCAAGAGTTTTACTTGTCTGTGGTTTAGTTACAGTTCTATATTACAACAAATTACAAAGTAATTTTAAAATAAGGAAAAAATGTGAGTAGTGAAAAGCCTTTTTGTGTAACAATATTTGACTTGGTTCTTTTATCCATTCATTTTTTGAGACGGCTTATACCAGTACAGACTTTCAGGGGCACTTATGACTTGACAAGTACCTTCAGACACAATGCCAGAGGCCAAGTAAATGCAGGGCATATTCAGTCATACCAAGATTATGCAAAATTAACAGTGAACAAAAAGTTAATTCATTCCAACAAAGAAAAAAAATGGTAAAACACCGGGAAAAAAATTATCATGACATTTGTCTCATTTGGTCCTATAGTATATTGTCAGCATAAATAATAATACAAAATTAAAGGTGCAACTAGCAAAGAAGCATTGTACTCTGTTCCGGGTGTGTGTGATATGTGCACCATAATATGAGCAGTGTGTAGCTCCAATATGCTCAATTGTGTTAACAAAAACTTAATCATAATAGGAATTATATCTGTTATAGTTTTTTTTACTTAAAATAAAGAAAAAGAGCAAATGTAAGTATAACTGCTGGGACTGTACATTATGTAAAGGATTTAAAATGATAGTTGGTGGGTAATTCTATTATCTGTTAAGGACTGGCGAATTTTAACTAAACAGCTCAATTCGATATATTTAGTATGAAATAGTTGGGGCTCATGAGTGATTTCAGCTTTCTAAACATTGGCAGATAAAATCCCCAATAGACGTACAGTGGAAAAACTCAGAATGATAGTCAAGACAAAGGACTCCATCCTCACTCGATTTATATCAATACAGACTATGACAAACAGAAATGACTGAATCTCTATGAACTATAGTAATCACTTTGAAATCCTTGTGGAAATTCCCTCATGTATGATTTGAGGACATTGAAGGTCAAAAGACATTTGTAACATGCTCTAGCTAAATAAAAATGTAAAAATAAATATTCTGCTTGCTTTCTAGATCAGCAGTTTGACTTTGAGTGGCAGAGGTTAAACACCTAGAACTAGATAAAATTATAAGGAATAAAAATTAACAATACATCTTTTCAAAAGCTGTAAGTCATCTATAAAAGGAATAACCAGAATTCTTGGAAAGGAAGAGCATACATCAGAAATGATAATACAGAGAATGTAACTCCCTCTGCTGGAGGAGTCACCCTAAAACTACCAGCGCTGATAAAGGTAGCACATTTCCAGATTGCTTCACTGAAGAGTGGCAAACACTTGCTGTGTTTTACAGATGGATGTACAGAAAATATGCAGATAGTCAATCTGGTCAGGCAAAAACAGCTGCTGGACAGAAACCTAAACAAAAGTGTCACGTTAGGATAACTAACTCCCAATGCTTTTCTCCCCATCTCCCTACATAAAATTTCTGATAAAAATGTCAGAAATGGTTAAATAAATATTTAGATTTGATTATATTAGATTAGTTAAACTTTATTAATCCTAAAGGGAAATTTTGATGCATACAGAAACATAAACACAAAGATACAGACTCACAGGACAATTAATTCAATCATTCAATTAATAAATACATTTAAATATTGCAGAAATGAACTTAAAGAGCATCAGCATTAACTTTGGGATGTTGGGAGTAAGCATTTGGATGCCTGCTCACAGAGAGCAGAAGTCAATGGCTAAAAGTGCTCCAGGAGAGCACCTCCTGGAGGGAATGGAGGGGATTTTTCATGATGGCATCTGCTTTTGCCACCACCCTCTTTTCCACAACAACTTCAAGTGTGCCCAGGGTTGACCCTGTGATGGAGCATACACATTTTATAGCTTATTTTATTAAGACTAAAAGATTATTATCTTTGTAAATTGTCTAAATGATAACACTGTTATCACCTCACACCGTTACCAAAACAAAATCAAAGTAATAAACAGCAATAAATGTTATTAACAGTGCAAAATGGAGCACAGAACTCTGAATATCATGATATATATATCTCGTATTGTTTGACAATATGAAAACAAGGAAAATAAGCCTGATCTGTATTGCATTTTACCGGAAGGTAGAGTTTTTGGCATAGACAAGACTGTATTAAATGACCTCTGGTTTTCTGTATCTCTTTTGGATGATCTAGAGAATGCCATCGCTGGAAGGTGAAGCACAATAACTGAAACAGCCCTCGCAGGACTGCAGTATTTTTGGAGACATCATGAAAGAATATGCTTTGTTTTAGGTCATTACTTTTTAATATTAATGCACTATGAATGTGGATATGGAGTCTTATGTTCTGCAGCAATGCCAAGGCAGACATTTTTGCCACTGGCTGTTCTCCATCTCTGGCTGATGATTAATAATCCTTGGACTCATTTGTCCACAAACTATTATCATGGAGTGGCCAGAAGCAAAGACTTCATACTAGTTTTGAGGTCCACTTTTGTAAAATTTGTTTTTAAAAATGTATGCCATGGTAACAAACGTCTCCCTTTTAGAAAGTCTTTCTTTTTTTTAATCTTGCGTATTGATAGATAGATAGATAGATAGATAGATAGATAGATAGATAGATAGACAGATACTTTATTAATCCCAAGATGATTTCCTATTATATTATTATGTATGTTTTTCCCATTTTCTTTGCATTTTCATGTCTTAATCTGGTAGACGATGGTTAATATGTTTCTATGGTGCAGTAGGCAAGGTTATCGGTATTATCAATGAGTCAGTGGGTGCCATGTTTACAAATATGAATTGAAAGCATAGTAGCCTATTTCCATCTGCTGTTTATTGTCCCTTCTAAAGGCATAATCTGTACATATTGTGTGTTTTTTTTTTTTTGGTTAGTATATTCATAGTTTGAGTTTTAGTTGTTCGTTTTACAGTTTTGTAATTGTTTACTCTGTATCATGCAAAATTATGGAAACTATAACAAGAAATAAATTATAAAGATACCTATATGAAAATAATGTACTAAATACTGTAACAGCCAGTATAGTTTGTTGCCAAACCAATCTTTCACAGGTTTTTGAACAGACAACTGCAATAGTTGACGAAAGCAAAGCATTCAACATAATGTACTTAATCTTTTAAAAAGCCTTTGATATTAGTCCAATACCAAAGAATAATTTTGAAACTAGAAGCTGTATGCATCAGAGGTAGCCAGCAAATCTGAATCACAAGTTAGTTAACCAGGAGGAGACAAAAGTACAAATAAGAGAATGCTCCACATAGAGTGAAGACATCAGTGAAGTCCTGACTGTTATTAGTTACTTTGATTTTGGTACAGTTGGTAAAACTTGCAAAATCCACAGCTGGTACTACAATCAAAGGAATGGCAGGCACTGAGGAAACAACAAAAAAAATTCAAGAAGATGAGGACAAATTTCAGAGCTTAACAAACACTTAAAAAATGCAGCTTAAAGTAGAAAAGTGCAATTTGCCACATTTGGGCAAAATAATGTTAATTATAAATACAGGGTGGGAGCCATCATTATAAAGAAAGCAATGTCTGAAAAGGACTTTATGTTGACACAATATTTTTTATCTTCCAAGCAATGCAATGCAGAATGATTTAGTGAGACTACTTCTGCCATACTGTGTGCAGTTCTGGTCACCACACTACAAAAAAAGACATAGCAGCTCTTGAAGCTGTGCAGAGGAGATGAACAAGGTGCATCCCAGGACTTAATAATGTGTTGTACTCTTACTGGCTCAGAGAATTAAGCCTGTTTAAACTTGAGGAGACTGCATGGCTATCTGATCCACGTTTTCAACATTCTTAAAAGCATTGATAAAATAGATTCAGCAGAATTATTTCAGCTAAACAGTAAATCACATCCTCAAGCACACCAGAGAAAACAAAGGGGATGTGCATTTAGGATTAAAACCAAGAAACACTTCTTTACTCAAATACTTGTAGGAATCTGAAACAATCTATCGAGAAATGTAGTTGAAGCAGAAACCTTGACAAACTTTATGAAGCCCCTGAATGAGATATTGAAACAGCTTAGCTTTTAGCTAAATAAGTGAGCCTGATGGGCTGAATGGGCTCCACACATTTGTCAAAGGTCTTATGTTCTTAGGCAGCACAGAGCTCTACAAGATTGTGCAAAACATGTATTAAAAAGAATTAAAGTTAATCACTGTTAAAAGAAAGTTCTACCAAAAAAGCTCTCATACAAAATAGAAAATGTATGTACACCTACATAAATATATGTTGTATTTATTAAAGACATTTGACATTTCTCATCCAATTAATGAGACTGATTGAAAGCATCAAAACCAGCTCTAACGTCACAGAAGACAACATTCAAGAATGCTTTCAGGGTGGAAGGAGTGACATGAAATAATTCTTTATAATATCAGAATCACTAAGTTCCTGACAGACTATATGTAGAACTCCTATTGATATTTGCACAAAAACAACCATTAAAAGACTATTAGATATTTGGTTTAAATGTATCAGCTGTGTAATATAAATGAACTTTTCTTATCTTGATTCCAGTTGTCATTATTTGTACTTTGGCAAATGTACATTCTACTTTACTTGGGACTTTTGCTTGGACTTAGGACCTCTTTATTTTTGATCAGGAACATTAAGTAGATTCATATAAAAAATTTTTGATTATAAGGCAGAAGCTCTCTCTAGATATCCAGTGGCAAAAGGAAACATATATTTTTTTTGGTTTGTAGCCCTATGTAGTAGTGAGTGAGTCCTGCTGATCTGCTGTTTAATAAAGCAGTTTGCTCGCAGGTGGGCATGCATCTAAAATTGGTGAGTTCTGGTGTGGTGCATGCCGCTATTTTTTAAAACAGCAGTATTTTGTGTAAGAGGCAGTGTTCTTTTTTTGGAGCTGATTACCATGCTGTGCTAAAGACACTGTGTGCACAGAGTGAGTGAGGAAAACATTTCAGTTGATTGTGGCCTAACATTTTAAAAGGTCTATATAACCTTTATGTTATTCTTTGGTTTAGGAGAGGAATCTTACTGATCGGGATGTAAAGCTAGTGTAGTTGTCTTTTGGGTGAACAACATATAAATTCATCGACATAGTGACTATCAGCATGTGATATCATTTGCCAACATTTTCTTAGGTTTTTTTATTTGCTTTTAAACAAAGGTGCACTCCCTTCTGCTGATCAGGTGGGAGTGACATTTAGAGTTTTGAATGTATTTGTATTTTTACTTTCTCGAGTACGGTATAAGGAAAGTAATGTAATCAATCAAAAATTTCATTTCGAGATTTTAATGAATCTCGACGTTTTAGATCTCCATGAGCCCGAAAATACCATTTTTGGAATTATGTCTGTATGTAAGTGTATGTAAACATAATAACTTGAGTACACTTTCACTTATGTTAACCACATTTTTCGTACAAGTATTAGGTACAAACCGTAGATTTCTATCAACTTTCGGGCTACTTTTCCGTTAACTGGAAGTGGTACTTTACCTTTTATTTATGCATCTGCAGAGTCCGATTTATTCAACTTTACTTTTATAATACATGTTCATTATATTATTAATTTGATTTGATTTGTTGTTGAATGTTGTTTAATGTACATAATATAAAAATATAATCAATGTCTTGCGGTTTACTCCTCAAATATCCATCCCTATATATAAGTATACAAGAAAGTCTAGGGGAGACTCCCGATTTTTTTCATTATTTTAGGCTGTCTCCATTTATTAGCAGTAAAAGAACCTGTATTATCAGTCTTTGTTGGTACTGATTTAGATATTCTTTGGAATTTTTACTGAGGTATTACTGGAATGGTGAAGTCCTAAGACAATTTCTTCCAATGTCAGGTGCTATATATTAATTTGGATTTATTCTAGGAAACTATAACTAGACAGAGAAAATAAGTTTAAGAGGAATAATAAACATCTCTTCAGAAGCATGGTTTTAAGGCAATTAACACTACTCAATTTTAAGTACTAAAGTCAACACATGAAGACAGTTTTCTGTCACAGCAGGGTGTTTCCATCTTACATTAGAAATAGATGAATTCTCAGAAATCTTGAAGGTACAGTTTAAATGTGTCAAATGAAAATTGGAGATATTTAAAGTTCAAGCTTTAATGCATTTTATATAATAGATGATTCATGTTTATAACAAACAAATTTCCTATTTTTAGAAGAGTTACTTTTGCATTTTTAAATAATGCATTAAATGGTAGGCAGCTAAGATATATCTTGGGTTTTCTGTTAGGCAATGAAATAATGCTACATGGAAGGTTCAAGTTTCTTTTCAGTCATAATTACACAAGAAGTCAAGATTAAAATATACATAAAATTTTGAAATATTTCCAGAATTTGAAAACAAATATTCTGCAAACTACTTCTAACAGTCTGACAGTTTTCATCTTAACAATTAAATGATAGATATGAAAATCTCTACACTGCTAAAACTTTTATCACCATTAATATTCTTTATTAAAAAGCTTGTTATATTGAGGAGGAAGAAATATCTGTGGTGTTTGAGTGGGTCTTTAAGGGGAGTATCCTCCTTGATTTACAGGTTCATTCTGCAGGTAATGGGCATTGCATTATTCTGAGATGGTTTCTTCCACGTGGGTTTCTGGCACCACAGCAAGTCATCCACTTCAACTCCAAAATCTTGGCAGCATGTGTGGTATAATGCTGGAACTTTTTACATTTTTCATTTGCAGACCAATAAACCGGGCAATGAAACTAAAACTAAAGAGAAATGATATCCATGTTTAAATAGTCATAATTTACAGAAGAAAAGCAAGGAGTAGTTGCATTTAGAACAGATCTTTTTTCATTACTTTTCTAATATACACTGCTGGTAACAATTAAGGAAACACTTAATCATCAGAGTCTAACACCAAGTCAGTTAAGCTTAAGAGATACCAGTCTCTCCAGTTAGGAAGTTTAAGTGATTGTGAATCAACTTCATGTGTTTTGGTGCAAATGAAAGTGAGATCAGGTGCACTGGAAAGGCAACATCAAGAAAACCACCTAAAACGGAATGGTTTTGCAGGTGGTGGCCACAGACAACTGCTCTTTCCTTATCCTTCCTGCCTGATTCTTCTCTAGTTTTGCATCCTTATCACTACAGGTAGCATGAGGTGGTACCTGCAGAGAATTCAGAGTGCACAGATAGTTCAGCTCCTCCAGGTTGGCACATCCATACGTACCTTCACAAGAAGGTTCGCAATGTCTACCAACACAGCCTCGAAAGTTTAATTGACTTGGTATTTGACTGTGATATTTAAGTGTTCCCTTAATTTTCTGAGCAGTATTGATTATTCTTTAAATGAGTTCTTAAGTATTTATATAAAGTCATTATTTCTCTCTACTCCTGAATAAAAAAAAGGATTAAAACTTAAAGGTTTTTGCCTCTTAAAATCAATGAACATTTTTTAGAATGGCATTCATGAAAGATAGTTCTTATTGCACTGTTGAGTAAAAAGTCCACTTGATTGAAAGTTTTCATCAACCCCTGATACCGTTATAGTGTCATCAGCATTCTTGAAAATATAACAGTAGATATTGATCTATCTCGAATCATTGGTAAAGACTGTAGATAGTAAAGGAGACAGAGCACAACCTTGACAAGCCCCTGTATTTTCAAGAAAAACCTTCATGTAATCTGACTACCTACGAGCAATTTAAATGGAAGTCCTGAACCTATAATGTAATAAATGCCTAACATTCATAATTTTCATTTTGTTTATCAGTTTTTGCACCAAATGGTATTGAATCTGAAGAAAAATCCATAAATACTTCTCTGACATATGAAGCACACCTATTATTATTATCTTTTTTCTCAATAAATACATTCTCCCTGGTCTACTATTACTTATTTCTAATATGTATCTTGAAAATGTTTTCACTTTTATTTTTTAGTAATACATTTTTTAAGGCTTACTTTATGTGTTTATTCACTATTTTATGTATATCATATGCCGCCATATTCCTTCTTTTAGGCTCCTCATCGAAAATCATGGAAATACTCTACAAAACTTTTCAAACAATTTTTGTGAAAGTCTTTCTCTTTCTGAGGGTTGGTTATGGGATTGCTGTGTATGATAGCAACTGGCCTATTTTCACTTAGAAACTTATCCAGAAACTTCTCTGGACCTGCGGTACAATAGCACTGCTCAGGGGCAAGGTAAAAATCAAATTAAAAAACTGTACAGAAGTGCTTGAAACAGGATTTCAGCAGTCGCCCTGACATGCCATTAGAATCTAATGTGTGATCATTTTCAGACCTTTTCAAACTTGCTTTGGATTATTAACATTAACTGCAGGACCCTTTGTTACCAGAAAGCTGCAGTATAGGTCTATGCATATGTGATAAATGATGAACACTATCAAAACTCGTAAAGAACTCCATTAGAAAGCAGCGGTTTTCTTATCAACAGAAACTATGTCAAAACTCTGAATATATAAATTAATCCAATGAAAAATGTAAAGAAACAGTTATTTCTTTATTTTCACCAACAACACAATTAAAAGTCTGTATTTGAATGAGAGTTCTTGAAGCATGGCACCACACAGATTGCACGCTAACAGTTGAAACACATGTCCCACAAAAATTAAACATTTCTTTGTGCTGCCCATGATGGTTGCCCATTTCCAACGCATTACTGAAGGTAGCAGTACTGATCCTGGACTTTTTTTTTTTTTGTCCAGCAAATTTTTAATACTGGTCTTGAATTCATTATTTCATCTAAGCTTTCTGTTTGATATCTCGAAAATGAATAATAATGTAAATTTATTTCTTTTGGAAATTAAGGAAAACCTTTCTTTACTGTTGCCAAGAATTTAGTTCACATAAACTAGCTCACATGCCTTATCTCAATTCATTTTCCTGTCAAAAATTGTAAGTTCTTTATTGCTTGTTTGTATTAGCCTGAAGGCAAGTAACCATGAGTTGCAAACAACAAGGGACACAACAGCTATTCACCTAAATCGTTGCCACCTGTATATGTTTTTACCATTAAGCAGATGCTTTTCAAAAATATTTTATTAAAAAGTTGAGGGATTGAGCGGTTCTAATCCTCCCAAGTTTAGTTTATTGATTTTTCACAGGATAAAAATAAAGGCTGTGAGGAATTCCAACAAAGCAGAATGATTACAGATACAAGAAGCAAAATATATAATTAAATATCAGCTTTAATAAATCAAAATAACTGAATTCTAATCAACACCTTGCTTGGATCAAAGGTTTGTGGTCACTGTACCCTTAAGGGCAGAACACTTGATACAATTTAGTTTTTTGATTTTTTTTTAAAATCTTAAGTAACTTCAGGAAAACAGAGGTGAAAAAGGCAGTTTCTAGAAGTGAAGTATTTGACAGTTCATCACAAGTAAGATGTTTGAATAAAGTATTTAAAAAGAAAAAGCACATTTCAAGATTTTGGGACATTTTGTCCTGTTTTGTGGTTTAACATTTATTCTTATCTAAATGTGATTTGTTTATGGCATGGGAACCAGATCAGACAGCACTGTTACTGTGCTCCGTGTGTGTGTCACAGGCTCAATTTTATATGTTAACATGAGATAAGCACAGATTACCTATTTGAGGTTTGCTCAGTGACAGCAAGGCAAGAAAAATGATAAGAAAAATGCAGGGTTAAAAATAGAAAGAAGACTGAAGAAAACACCTAGTATTTAACAGGAAATGAAGGGTTTTTTATTGGGAAATTACAAAAATGTTAAGAAAATAAACACAGGGTACTCTTTAGAGGGGTCAGGAACAATACAGTGCATGAAAGTAAACTGAAACCTATTGTGAACCAAACAAAAATGTGATGTTTAATGATTGAACCTGCGTTTTCCTTTGTTCACCAATTTGAACCCTTCTTCTGTGGTTTGTTTTAGAAATATTATATTTTATACTTTAATTTTTTTAAGTAAGTCTAATTTTTAAGACACCTTAGCCCTGCTAAATAAGAAATAACATATTAATTTAGACACTGTAAAAATATTATTAAAAAATGTTATAGTTCATTTAGGTCAATAAATAACATTATTTTTTTTTTTAAATCTGCTGTATCATAATAGTATTCAAAGGTATGAAAGCCTGTTTCACACTTAAAAACAGCACTGTACTGGGAGCCAGTAAACAAAACTTCCCAAATGCCAAGGTGTGCAGACACTGAAAAGCAAGACACAAATCAGAAGAACGTTAAGGTTGAAAATTTATTGGAATCAACACATAAACACACATATATTATCTTTTGCAACAGAAACGAAGGTACAGAGGAGGGTAATATAAGGGAGGGTTTGCTTGCAAACATCCTATCCACTAACTCCCTAAGTCAACAAAACTACTAGACACAGATCATTGTTCCCAATAATCCAGGTGTAAAACTCCATCTAAAGTCCCACAGGGATTTAAAGCAAGCTGTGTACAAATATACAATTTATATACACATCCCCAAGCCAATTTGACTGCTACACACAAACTCCGGAGGTTCCAAGGTGTTTCTATCCCTGCAAGATGCTAAGGCTGAAATCAAAGTGTCTGTAATATGAATAAAAACCAAAAGGAGCAGAGATCAACCAGTCAAAGACATTATTTTGCCCAAAATACCAAATGGTACAGCCTTTTTTTTGGGCTGCGCATACCAACATAATAAAACAACAAATTAAAAAAACAACTAGAATAGTTCATGTGAACCAAAATTTCAGATATTTCTGTTCTTTATTGTAATCACTTTTTATATAACAGAGTCAATAAGAAATTAATGTTCCAGAAAAAGAAACAATCAATATGTGAAATAAACCCACACAGTGCCTCTAAACAACACCCCCACCACCTCCCAGAGCTTATGCTATATGCATAAGCAATCACACCACTATACTTGACCAAGAGAGTGACTGCATCATAAATCTCTGCTCATAAAACACTTGACTTTTAAGTAGGAGAATTCCGGCTATAAATGGAGTTGCTGGATGCTCCAGTAATTTGTGATGCAGACTGTCTGAGAAGAATCATTGTAAAATTTAGATAGTTATTTGACGTTATTAGTTTCTGACTTTAACATCTAGAGGCAGGAAGTATTTTAGCAGCTACTAGATTATTTTTTCATGTTTATTTATTTGGTTTTGTATTTAAAGCAGTAAAAGTAAAGTGGAAAATTGTCCTTACACAGATTAACTCGAACAGTGAATGAGAACACCAAATAGTTTCATTCAAATTGATACCTGTGATGTCACACACTATAGCAATCCCAATTACGTCTTATCAAGATGCCTGTTGGCATTCAATACCGACCAACAAGGCAGTGGAAAGAAACTGCCTGAAGCCCCGCAATACAGCAAATACTATTTTTTAAATAAAAACCTTTAAAAGCTGTCCCATGCCACCAACTTATTCCCTAAACCCTCTTGTAAATTGTTCCCCTCACTTTGCCCTATTCCACAGGCATATTGTGATTCTCCAGCTATACTGTATAGCACAGCTATTCTCAAAACATTAATGAGAAAATGTCATTCTTTCAACTAACTTTCCTCAAACCTAAAATGCCCTTACATGAAAAAGTTGTCACATGATTATGAGTCATTATTATATATCACTCCTTAAATGGCCACAGTAGTCTATCAATCTGCAGTGGCTTATAATGCTATCATAGCAACACATCACATCTTAGGACAATAAATGTAAATATTATTTTATTGCAAAAATTGTCACATACCATAAACATACATTTATACAAACATTTTAATATAACATAGTATTCCTAGGTTTTTAGGGCAACTATGGTTTGAAACCATACTATCAACAAGGGGTTGTACATATGTTTGTAACATGTCATGTCCCCAGGATCTGGGAGGTAATTAGCTGACCTGCATAAACCCAGAAAATGACAGACAGATACAGTGTCTAAACCTTTTGTTAGAATATTAGTAGCACCACATCATGCCAGTGATCTTCTGTGCTTACATTGTCGGGTCATCACACAGTTTAAAGAAGTGGAATCATTCATGCAGGGATAAATCTGAAAATATTGTCAGCCAGTTTAGTTACACTACTCTTTATAGAGGAAGGGTGGCATGATGGTGCAGTGGGTAGCACTGCCTTCCTCGCAATTAGAAGACCTGGGTTCGCTACCGTAACTACAAAGAGGACTGTTTCATTTATGTTAGGTAGAATGCCCAGAGGGCGGTCCTGTGGCCTGGAGCCCCTGCAGATTTTATAATTTTTTTTTTCTCCAGCCGTCTGTAGTTTTTTTTTCTGTCCACCCTGGCCGTCGGACCTTACTCCTTTTCTATGTTAACTAATGTTGTCTTATTTTAATTTCTTATTTTGTCGTTTATTTTTCTTTTCTTCATTATGTAAAGCACTTTGAGCTACTTTTTGTATGAAAATGTGCTATATAAATAAATGTTGTTGTTGTTGTACCTGGGTCCTCCCTGTGTGGAGTTTGCATGTTCTCTCTGTGTCTGCGTGGGTTTCCTCCCACATTCCAAAGACATGCAGGTTAGGGGTATTGGCGATCCTAAATTGTTCCTAGTGTGTGCTTGGTGTGTGGGTGTGTGTGCCCTACGGTGGGCTGACGCCCTGCCAGGGGTTTGTTTCCTGCCTTGCACCCTGTTTTGGCTGGGATTAGCTCCAGCAGACCCCCCGTGACCCTGTAGTTAGGATATAGAAGGTTGGATGATGGATGGATGTATAGAGGAATATTTTGGATAATAATGAAATATATATGACAATAAATAAAACTACAGTAGAATGTAACAATACACGAATAATAACATGAAATTTGAGTATAACTATTTAAATGTCATATCATTTTCTAACTTGCTCAGACCAGGGGGTACTGCTGGAGCCTATCCCAAGGTGCAAGGTAGTAACAACTCCTTAAACCTTTGGTCATCAAATGCTACATTTACAGCAAAAACTTCAGATGCTGGCTCCTAATGAAGATTTGGAGTTTATAGAATTAAAACAGTTGCTTTGCGTGGTAATTCTGGGCAACTTTTTCTTGCACTCGTAGTCGATGTGCACAGTCACAAATTTGAGAATGTGCATGATCCATAGGCTTCCCAAGTGAACGAAAGCATATACTGTATGTCCACTCTGCAGACGATTCACCATCCAAAAAACGGTACTTGCTAGATCCCACCCTCTCAGCTTACACAAATGAAAGTGGCAATTTTAAGTTCAAGCCATATTTCGAGTTGCGTTTGGTGGAATATTACAGACATTTGTTTTCAAATAAATAAACAGAAAACATTCTGTGGCACATTTTTAATGGTCACATTTCAACTTGTTTTCTTTAATTATTGTCCCATTTCACTAGTACTTTATTTATTTATGTTGTGATAAAGGCGCTATATAGCATGCATTCCAAGTTTGAAATCAACTGCTGCATTTCTACCTAATTAACATTAAAACCTCTATTTTATTTTTAATACTATCAGATATTTCTCTCTACATTCAATAGTGGTCTGATTAAATTCTGACCAAATTAATTCTATTAATTCTATCAAGTAGACAACTTATGGGTCATTTTTTTTTTAAATATATTCTATGGAGTGGAGTGATGGTGAAGTGGTTAATTGTGCTTCCTCACAGATCTTAGGACCTGAGTTCAATTAATTACTTGACCACTGCTTGTATGGACATTTCATGTTCTCTAAATATCCATTAGCATTGTCTGTATGCATGCTAGATTAATTGGTCACTGCAAATTGTCTGTGCTTCACTGAATAAATCAGCATTGATGAAAACCTGTAAACTCAGTGGTTCATATCTGCCACAAGGTCACCCATGTTTGGCAAAAATGTATTAAAGATTTAATGAAACATTAAAATTAAAAAAACAAGAAAAATACACTTAAAACTACTTGACGTTGTCATTTATGATGAGCATTTTATATATTTATAATGGTCACCTTAAAATTTTGAAGACATTCCACTAACCATAGACATGCATTTGAAATACATTAGATAAATAATTACAATTTATTTTTGTATTCAAATAATCGTGGGTTGAATCCTCCTTAATCAAGCTGCATGTCCATGCTGGATGGTAAAGTGAACATTTTCAGATATTAAAGGCCATTTGGGACAGAGTGGTGTAACACAAAACCTCTCAATGTTAGCACTTTAAAATGCACCTTCAACAACATCAACACTGTCAAATTTTCAGCTGTGATGAGAAACAGCACTATTAGTTTAAATAATGAATAAAGCAGTGGGAAACCATAACTAATAGATAGCACTTCCAGTTTGCACAGTACATAAACCACACATGTTGTACATATAAACGATACAGAAAAGCACAATGATACACTGCAGAAGGTACAAAGCCTCTGAATAACTGTCTTCTGTGGTGCAAATTTGTCATAACCACTTTACTGCTCAAAGTACTGTAAGGAATAAAATATTAAACTTTTCACCTTCAAATCTTCATGAATTTAAGCACTTTGTTCATGTTCTTTCTGGGTTGTGTAGATTCAGGAGATGCTATGTATTTAAAAATATGTTATGTGGATATTTTTTTTAATCAGAAGAAAAGTAATATGAAGGACTGCACAAAGTTGTCCTCATAAGTGGCACTAGACCCTTAGTGTCATCTCTGCTGAACAATATCTCCACTTTTCAGATGCCATCCAAATTTTACTTCCTAATAGCTGACCAACACTGTGATGGAGCACCACATTTTGTTCTCTTATGGAGTATTTTAATTTATTTTTATGATATTCAATGATTTTACGCCTCAGAAACATTATCTTGCAATTACTGTTTCTGAACCTTATTTGATGCGCACATACTGGTCCCAAATCTAAGCTCTGTTGTATTGCTACTTCTCAGATGTATAAAATACCTCCAATGTTTGACTCCACTATGTATTTAATTCTCTTGAATCTTCTTAAAATCAATTATGTATATGTTAGATGTAAGGAACAGCATACAACTTGAGGTAAGGCAAATGATAAATTAAACATTGTGAAATACTGCTTCAAGAATGTGACTGATATGAGTGTAAATGCTATTTAAAATGCCCTATGGCAATTTTTTTTCTTTCATCAATGAAACATACCTCATACAAAAAAAGAAATGAGGTAGCACTGCAGGGCAAAGGAAATTGAAGAATATTCATCTCCCATAATTAATGTAAAGTAAGGTATGCAGTAGATGTCTCTATTTATTCAACCAGATGCACGCAATTTAAGTGTAACAAAGTGCAGTGCAGTTTATTATAAATTATAAATAAAAGTAATAAAAATAAAAGGTAATACAAATGCAACATGGCCACAGGTGCACTTTTTCTTTTATTTATTAATGGCAACTTTTTGAGAGACAAGCATTAATAATTTTGTGAAACCTGATATATACATCTTTACATGTTTAAATACATTATTAAACCTTGATGTTAACATTTGAACAGAAAGTGAATGGATATGTGCAAACAGAAGTTTGTATTTCATCTGCTGTTGTAAGTACTGTATATGTGCTGGAATGGCTGGGTTTGCAGTGTTAATTTGAAAATTTCTCAAATGTTAAAAAATGGGCAGCTATCGGACTTCTGCCTTCAGTTGTTTATTCTTGAGGATAATACATTAAAATGGCAAAACATATTATATTTTGTTTTTTTACTCATAACTATTTGAGTAAAAGATGTTGAGCTTCACTTGAAGTAAACTGTGCTGTGACTTTCTGAACATTGCTATATTTCATTCAAGACATACCAATAAAAATACATGTCCATTAAGAAATCTCTCAGCAAACAACATTATTGACTCTGTTCGGTGCCAAAGGTGGCATTACAAAATTAATGTATATGGGTTTCCAAGTTTTGAAGCTGTTATATCCAACTATTTATAGTTTAAAATAGAGTTCAACATGGCAGCTCCAAAGCTGTTGAGAGTGAGTCACTCTACAAATCATTGCAAGATTATCAGCTGGACAAGGGGCTGATGCCTTGCAAATATAAGGAAAATTATATCTTTATTTTTGCTTCTGAGTCATGCACAGAATTAGTGCATTGCAGTTTCTACGACAAAGATATTCTATTGTATACTAGCTAACATAATTAAAATATCCAGTGTTGCCTGGGAGGAAAATAAAGTAGTTTTTTTTAATTGTTTGAGAAAAATATAATTATAAAAAGCACAATTTTAAAATTAAAAATAAATTAACAAACAATGAAGACTCTCTAATGTGCTTGTCTTGCAGTTTTGTATGTATGCTATCATCCAGTTGATGTTCAGAACTGGCCAACTCTATTTAATTTCAAAAGCAACCGGGGCCCGGTGGCGCTCAAACATAAAGAATGCTGGCAGTCACCTCCACCTTGCCCTCTGGTGGTCGTTATGAGTGTCAACTGGTTGATAACAGGCATAAAAGACCGCAAGATCACCCCCCACCCTACCCAGAAGAGGGTGGGTTAGGGTTGATTTCCCCCTACAGTATTTTAGTTGACCAATGAGAAACATGTCTACCAAGTTTTATGAAAATCGCTCCAGCTGTTTGGAAGTGATGCTGGAACATGCATACATACACACACACACACACACACACATACAGTACATTGACTTTTATATATGTAGATTTCAATGACCAGAATGAAATATGATTTCTGAATTTCAAGGAAACAGTTTATTTGAGGCGTTGTAATAATTGACAGGAATTCTTTATTCATCATGAATTAAATGATGTATGAGTTTATATAGTTAGTTTTATTATACTACTGTCTACTTTCTATACGTTTTTGTAATTGTCTGCAGTGTAGAAATGTATTATATAAAGTATACTCCTACTCATTCGTGGGTTTTCTGAACTGATGAATTTATTGTTCTGCAATTATTAGGAACCTAACCAACAAAATGAAACATTTGAAGTAAGAAGTTGTAATAGAAGGAGGCTAACTTAGCAATTCCTGATGGACAGGTTTTGGGTTATCACTCACAACAGGAAAAAACAAGAATTGCTAGTCGTGGAGGTGCCTTTTTATCACCAACTTCAGACCAATTCCAAATGGAACATACCTGTCGGTGGTGTTACTTTTCTATTAAAAATCAATTAAATATTTGGTGGACTGGAAAGAATTATACCTCTTCAATCCTACTAATTTTCATTCATGTTTTTATAAATAATTTGTTAGAAGACTTTCTTAAAAGTTTAGTTTTGTGTTTTTGAAGTGTAATTATTACAATGTTGCTATACTTTCCTTTACCCTGAGACTTGCTTCATATTTGGTTATTTTATAATTGAATCATCTCCTCAGGTGGTGCACAGCTGCAACAGGGCACCAGACAAAATGTGAAAGAATACCTTTAAAAATTGATAAATGTTTGTCATTTCTATGTTTTCGCTAGCAAGGAGGAAGCAGAAAATGAATTAAGAAAGCTGATCCCGGGACTATTCTGATACATAATTGTGAGTCATGGCGGTAAATGATAAAGCTAGGATTAATAATCTACTGTCTGATCTATTTGTTTTAAAATACGGGTTTTTTATCAGCATATATTCTCATATTCTTATTATTATTATTATTATTATTACTTACTTATTACTTATTATTACTTAGTATTACTAGGGCTAAATGTTTATGTTTTATTGTGCTTAATTACGTTTTCCTCCTCTTTTTCTTTTCTAATTATTTCATGTGTACCCTAAATGAGACTGTTCAATATCATACCCTTGGTTTACTGTTATTGCTGTTACTGCATTAAGACTTGTTATGCTTGTTTTGGACACATCTTTAACACCATCACCTGGGTTTATTATCTGGAGGTATCATCTTAATGCACTAAAATTGCTGAAGATTATATATATATATATATATATATATATATATATATATATATGCAAAATTCTTTTCTTTTTTCTTTTTCCTCTTTTAAAGACTATATTGGTAACAGATATCTCTATCTTTTAACCTTAAAGCCACTGCATGGGGGCTTGATGTGCTTTGGACGTGCTCTGTCTCTGGGTATGTCAGAGGACTGGGACTGCATGAAGTGGGTTTTAGCCTCACCTGGGGAGGCAAAAGGGAGGGTGGGGGTTAAGGGGGGAAGAGAAAGAGAGCAGGCTTGATCTATATCTAATCTATCATCTCAATCTTTATAATTATAACTATCAACGTAATAATAAGCTGCATGGCAACAACTCTTGGGGAATAGGAAATTAAGACCTAAACTATTTCACTTCCAGTTAAGACTATAAATGACATCAAAAACTCAGAATCAGTGTCTCCATGATGGGACAGTTAACCGTAAGCTGGAATGTTAAAGGCCTGAATCACGAATTAAAGAGAAAGAAAGTACTTTCTCACCTAACAGGTCTAAATGCTAAAATAGTATTTTTACAGGAAACCCACTTACTAAGTAAGGATCAGTTCCGGCTGCAAAAAGACTGGACTGGCCAAATGTTCCATTCTAGTTTTACAAAGAAAACTAGAGGGGTGGGAATTCTCATACATAGAACAGTACCATTTGTAGCATCAGATGTAGTATTGGATCCTGAAGGGAGATATGTGATGGTCATGGGAGACTTATCTAACTGTAAAATGATTTTGATAAATGTTTATGCACCTAATGTTGATGATAAGGAATTTATACAAAATTTATTTGCATCCATTCCCAATCTGAACACTCATAAACTTATAATGGCTGGGGACTTTAATTGTGTTCTAAATCCACTTTTAGATAAGACTTCCTCCACAGGGGGAACGGCAACTAACACCGCAAAGATAATTACAAAGTTTATAACTGATCACAACTTATCAGATCCCTGGAGGTTTTTAAACCCAAATTCAAGAACATATTCTTTCTACTCACCAGTACATCATTGCTACTCAAGGATTGATTACTTCTTTATAGATAATAACTTCTTGCCTAAGATTAAATCTTGTAAATACGATGCTATTGTTATTTCAGACCATGCTCCGATGATCTTGGAGCTGAAATTACTAAGCCCCATACACTCACCCGCAGATGGCGCTCAATCCGCTTCTATTAGCTGACGAGAATTGTACTGAATTTATATCCAAACAAATTGAATTCTTTCTAGAGACAAATACATCCCCTGAGATCTCTGCAGGAATACTCTGGGAAACTCTTAAGGCCTTCTTAAGAGGACAGATTATCTCATATCTTTCCCACAGAAATAAATCCGAAGCGAAGAAAGTAGCAGAGATAAAAGCGAAATTACTAAAATAGATGAAGAACATGCCAGACTACCAAGCGAGACTCTACATAAGAGGAGGCAGGCTCTACATTCAGAATTAAACCTCTTGACAACTAAAGAAACCGAACAACTAATTTACAAATCCAGACATCATTATTATGAACATGGAGAAAGCTAATAAGCTTTTAGCGCAACAAATTCACAAGCAAGATATGCAACGCAATCTCGGTAATTACTAACACGAACGGAGATAAAATCATCGAACACAAAAATATAATGTACACTTTTAGAGACTACTATAAATCCCTATATACTACTGAGTTTAAAGAAGACAATATACAATCTAATGCATTTCTGGATAAATTACAGATACCACAAATTGACGCTTTTAGTGTGGAGGAACTCGATAAACCTCTGTCATTATCAGAATTACTGGATGCTATAAAGTCACTCCAAGGTGGAAAAGCAGCAGGCCCTGACGGCTACCCTGCAGAGTTTTACAAGAAATTCTCCGCTCGGCTAGCTCCCTCCTATTAGCAACATTTACAGAAGCCAGAGATAACCAATCTCTTCCACAAACCTTTCGCCAAGCACTAATCACTGTCTTTCCAAAACAAAATAAGGACTTATTACAATGTGCATCATACAGACCAATTTCACTTCTGAATAACGACGTTAAAATACTCTCTAAAATCATAGCTAGAAGGATGGAGAAAGTGCTCCCCTCAGTAATATCACAAGACCAAACTGGATTTATTAGGGGCCGACACTTATCTTCAAATCTTGACGCCTGTTTAATGTAATATACTCACCAACTAAATCAAACACCCCAGAAATATTATTATCATTGGATGCAGAAAAAGCATTCGACATGATTGAATGGAAATACCTTTTACTATTTTGGAGAAGTTTGGGTTTGGCCCAACATTTGTGCATGGATTAAATTACTGTATACTAACCCAGAAGCTTCAGTTTGCATCAATAACATTTGCTCAGACTACTTTAAACTAGAACGTGGCACAAGACAAGGATGCCCTTTGTCACCACTGCTGTTTGCAATTGCCATTGAACCACTGGCAATACATTGTCGAAATACTGATCAGATAAAGGGGATTAGCAGAGAAGGACTGGAACAGAAAATCTCATTATATGCAGATGACATGGTACTGTATATATCGGACCCAGAAAATTCTGTGCCTGCAGTCTTAGCAGCACTCACAGAATTTCAAAAGCTCTCTGGTCTCAGAATTAATCTGAATAAAAGTGTACTCTTTCCGGTGAATTCTCAAGCATATAATATTAGATTAGACACCCTTCCTTTTATCATTGCAGAACAGTTTAAATACCTGGGGTAAACATCACAAGTAAACATAAAGCTCTTTATCAACAAAATTTGTCGTCTGCATGGAAAAAATTAAACAAGACTTGCATAGATGGTCAACCCTTCATCTCACACTAGCTGGAAGAATTAACACTGTTAAGATGAATATTCTTCCTAAGCTCCTTTTTATTTCAAAACATACCAATATACATTAATAAATCGTTCTTTAAGCAATTAGATTCAACAATAACCTCATTTATTTGGAATTCTAAACATCCACGCATCAAAAGAGCGACCCTACAAAGACAAAAGGCAGAAGGCGGCATGGCTCTACCTAACTTCCAGTTTTATTACTGGGCAAATATACAGTCGATAAGAACCTGGACACAAATAGAAGAACATACACAGGCATGGACCGCAATAGAAGTAAAATCCTGCAGTACTTCTTTGTATTCCTTGCTTGTGCTCCAATAAACACACGTTATCGGCAATACACTAATAACCCAATTGTGCTCCACTCACTTAGAATCTGGAACCAATGTAGAAAGCATTTTAAGACGGAGAAGCTTCTTTCTGTGGCACCCTGCAAAAGAACCACCTCTTTCAACCCTCACAAACATATGCAGTTTTAATATCTGGAAAAATTTGGAATTAACTTGCTTAGAGATCTTTATATAGACAACGTCTTTGCATCCTATGAACAATTACATTCCAAATTTAACATTCCAGCTACAAATTTCTTTCACTATCTTCAAATCAGGAACTTTGTTAAACAGAACCTTCCAGATTTTCCTCATCTTGCACCCTCATCCACGCTGGAAAAATTATTGCTCAATTTCAAGGAGTTAGACTCCATCTCTACAATATATAAAATCCTTTTACAATCCCTTCCTTTCAAAGATCCAAGAGGACACTGGGAAAATGACCTCTCAATTAATATATCAGAAAAGGAGTGGAAAGTAGCAATGCAGAGAATTCACTCAAGCTCCATATGCGCAAAGCATACAATTATACAATTCAAAATTATATATCGAGCACATCTGTCTCGACTAAAACTCTCAAAATGTTTCCAGGGCATGATCCAACCTGCGAGCGTTGCAACCAAGCCCCAGCCTCACTAGGTCACATGTTCTGGGCCTGCACCAAATTAACATTATTCTGGACAAAAATTTTTTAATTACCTCTCAGACAGTCTTGGACTCACAATCCCTCCTAACCCATTAACAGCTGTGTTTGGGGTTCTTCCAGAGGGTCTTAAAGTGGAGAAAGACAAACAAATTGTGATTGCATTCACTACACTGTTGGCACGCAGACTTATTCTGATAAACTGGAAGAACCCAAACTCTCCTCTTTTAAGTCAGTGGGAAACTGATGTGTTATATTATTTAAAATTGGAAAAATCAAATACTCAGTTAGAGGATCTGTGCAGACTTTTTCAAAACATGGCAGGATCTAATCAGTAATATTTTGAAATGTTTATAAAGCACAGAGAATTTGTTGATTTAGGTATTTTTACAAGCCTTAAATTTTACACCGTTTGGCTTGCTCTCTCTCTCAAGGGTGGGGATCGATCTGTTCTTAGCATAATTCTTTTTTTGTAAAAACTTGATTGCTATGTATTGATTGTAATAAAATTAATAAATAAAAGAAAAAATTTTTTTTTTAAATTGATAAACGTTTTACTTCAAATTAGAAGAGTTCAAAGTTTCACTGAACATGTTACCCACTTTTTGGATATAGGCTTAAACAGAATGAAGATGGAAATAATTACAGTAATTGTATTGCAGGGTTTTTCTAAAAGAGGAATACGTTTTGTATAAATAAAATGACACAAGGTACATGCTAAGAAGCCACTTGAATACACAGAATGTGAAAAAAAGATAAGGTGCACCTCCAGGAAGCCTTATCATTTATTATGGCAGCATTTAGTTTAGATGAGCTGGTACAATTCAGTGGCACCCAATTTTACAAAAACAGTCTTGCTGCTTAAAAGATGAGTTTGGGATGTTTCAAGTCATTATTTCGTCACAAACATGGTATACATGTACTTGTCATGCAAAATTGTGTTAATTAATCATTTTTTATAAATTTAAAAAATTACACACCCAATTTTGGCATTTTACAATTAACCCTTTGGGGCATGGGGCTTCATTGGAACATAAACACCAAATATATCCATTTTTCAAACAAAGACAGTTGTTGAGTATTGATCTGTGTATAAAATAAAGTAGCTTATACTGTGCATGTCATTTTTGAACAAAGAAGCACTGACATTATGAGATTTGAGCATTTTAAAAGAAGACCAGCTATGCAGGCTACCTTAGTGCTTGCCTTCTTTCTCAATAAATTTTCACATCCCCAGAGTGTAGTTTTCCCTAGAAAGACGAAATCACAGTAAACTGTCCATGGTACGTGGTTAGTTTTGTTTTGATTTACTTTAATATTTATTTGAAAATTCGCCCAAGAGAATAGAAAACATATTCTTATTCTTACCTCATGAAAAATAGTACCAGGAATTTGTTGTAAAATTATTATTTCCACATCTCTTTAGTTGTTGGAAACACAGATGGCATGTTTCTTTTTTGAAATTCAATTCGTTAAGTTTTTATGCCTTTATTTAACATTGGAGCCCCATTCCCCAAATGGTTCACTATAAAACTTCAAGACTGGCTTAAATGTACAGAAAACACTTCACTTTAGAACACAATATTGCATGGCAAACGCATATAAACCATGTTTGTAAAGAAATAACTTTAACTTGGAAAAATACCAAACTTATCTTTTAAGACAAAAAGAAATGACGTTCTAGTTAATCTAGTTGTAGTTATTCAGAAGTCTGATGCAGTGATAAACATTCCCTTCAGTTTTCTTGGTGATACTGAATTGTATATATATGTTAAAATATTTCAAGTACACAATGATAACTTTATACTTTATTACACGGATGAAAATGTGCATAGGGGACTGCTCATGGACTCTGGTGATTGTAATTACCCACCACTCCAGGGGTTGGTGCTGTGTTCTAATGCCTATTCTCTTCCTCCCTCTGCATACTGAATGATTAACAGGTGTAACATCTTTGACATCACTCCAAGTGTCCGTCTGCCTGGACCCGCCTTTTCCTGCTGAAAGGACATATACAGTAATCCCTCCTCGATCACGGGGGTTGCGTTCCACACCCCCCCGCGATAGGTGAAAATCCGCGAAGTAGAAACCATGTTTGTATGATTATTTTTATATATTTTAAGCCCTTAGAAACTCTCCCACACTGTTTATAAATATTCTCCGCACAGTTATACAGTAAACCTATGTTTATCGCGGTTAATCCGCTCCAGACAGATAAATGAATTTCCACGAAGTAGGATTCTTTATTTATAAATCTAATATTTTCGCAGTTAGAGCATAGAAAACCTGTTTACGACCTTCTAAATACGTTTTTTAACATTATTAGAGCCCTCTAGACATGAAATAACACCCTTTAGTCAAAAGTTTAAACTGTGCTCCATGACAAGACAGAGATGACAGTTGTTTCTCATAATTAAAAGAATGCAAACATATCTTCCTCTTCAAAGTCTTGCGTAAGGAGCGGAGAATGTCAGAGAGAGAGTAAAGTAAACAATGAAAAATCAATAGGGCTGTTGCGCTTTTAAGTATGCAAGCACCGCAATAAAGCAGCGGCAATGAAGGGATCAATGCGAAGGTAGCCTTTCAGCATTTTTTACAGGAGCGTCCCTATCTTCTAAGCAAACAGCCTCTGTGCAAAAGCCCCTCTGCTCACATCTCCTCCGTCCAAGCGAGAACGTCAGAGAGAGAGAGAGAGAGCGCGAGATTAAAGCAAACAATCAAAAAATCAATAAGTGTGCTTTTGGACGCACCTCGATAAAGCGGCATTTCTTAGAGGAGCGTCTGTATCCGCTAGGCAAACAGCTTCTGTGCAAACAGCACCTCTGCTCACACCCCCTCCGTCAGGCGCAGAGAATGTCAGAGAGGGTGAGATAGAGGCAGAGACAAGCAAACAATCGAGCACCGCGCAGGAGGCATATTTTATAGCATTGAGGAGTTTTAGTTAATATGTAATACGTGCTCTGATTTAAGCCATCTGCCAATAGCGTCCCTTGTATGAAATCAACTGGGCAAACAAACTGAGGAAGCATGTACCATAAATTAAAAGACCCATTGTCCGCAGAAATCCGCGAATCATCGAAAAATCAGCAATATACATTTACATATGCTTACATATAAAATCCGCGATAGAGCAAAACTGCGAAAGTCAAAGCGCGATACAGCAAGGGATCACTGTAACTGGAAGTTCTGCTATTCTGAGATCAGTTCACTGTGGAACTCCCATCTGAAAAGGCATTGTTTGCAATTAGTGCTGTTTTTTCTGCTTTTCAATTATATGGAATCACTTGGGGGTTCCTCAACTTTTTATCATGGTCTGTCTGATCTCTCACAAGTTTCACCCCATCATCCATTCTTCAGCCTGCTTATCCACTTTACTGTGACAGGCAGCAAGTGAAGCAATGCTGTATCAGAATGAGAATTAATTTTATTGGTCAAGTCAACTAATGTGTACTAGGAATTTGTCTTGATAGTATTGGTGGAACATGCAAAGAGAACACAGAATACAAAAGATAAATATAAGAAAATAAAATATAAAGTAATAAAATAGGATGCAACACTTCACACACAATAAAAAAGTACTGAATACAATATATATATATATATATATATATATATATATATATACAGTGGCTGCTCAATTACTTGGAAGTTTTCAAACGTAATATAACAATAACAGTGAATAACAGCTTTTTTGACACAGATCAACAGAAAAAGGCTATTTAATGTCAAAGTGAAAATGGATCTTTGTAAGGAGATTAGATTGTAGTCCATAGGCAGATGCAATCATATATTTGGTGAGCTGGGTTTCTGCTTGTTAGAGGCTACACTATATAATCATCTATATGTATGTACGTCTGTTTGTGTATCTATACTAATAATAGGCAAAGCCCTCACTCACTCACTCACTCACTCACTCACTGACTCATCACTAATTCTCCAACTTCCCGTGTGGGTGGAAGGCTGAAATTTGGCAGGTTCATTCCTTACAGCTTCCTTACAAAAGTTGGGCAGGTTTTATATCGAAATTCTACGCGTAATGGTCATAACTGGAAGCAGTTTTTCTCCATTTACTGTAATGGAGATGAGCTTCAACGCCGTGGGGGCGGAGTTTCGTGTGACATCATCATGCCTCCCACATAATCACGCAGTACATAGAAAACCAGGAAGACCTCAAAAAAGCGCTGAAGAAAACATGCATTATATAATTGAGAAGGCAGCGAAACAATAAGAAGCGAGCGAGTGACATATACAACCATATTCATGATGCTACTTCGGAAACAAAGCACGATGTAAACCTACACTTTAAATTAAGTTCATAGACAGGTTGCCGCTGGCGTTTGTAATTTAGTGCCTGCCCATATAAGGCCGTCCGTCAGCGGCAATCCAATAGCAAACTGCCACTAAATATTCACGGGTGAAGGACTGTGCTTATGGAGAGGAAGATGAGATGGTCAGGGTGGTGTTTGACACAAACTCAGCGAAACTGCGAGAGAAAGTTTTAAGTGCCAGGACTAAGGTAACATTAAATACAGCCATGGACATAGCACGAGATGGCACCAGCACAGCTGGGAACCTTCGATGCATGTACACCGGCGCTCACGTGAACTGGCGCAGTGCACAGATAAAAGGAAACAGTTCTAAAGCTGAACAAAACCGAATTACACAATTGAAAAGGCAGCAAAAATATGAAGCGTCTGATACATATAAGCATATTCATAAATCCAACTACTGTGGAAACAAAGCACACGTTGGAAAAAGTCAATGTCCCGCTAAAGGAAGACAGTGTAAAAAAAACCGTGCATGCAGTGTGTCAGGTCTCAGATAAAGAAGAAGACGAGCTGTTTATTGATGCAGTAAGAAACGAATCGATTAATGAAACCTGTCATCTTTACAACGATTGACAAACAGGGAATGTAACTTGAACACAACACATCCTACAAATACGAACCTGATTAAAAGAAATAATGATAATCAAATCCTTGATGACAGCAACACTCAGTAACACTCACAAAACAAATACTGTATATTGACAGTCATGTTACGTTATTTTTAAAATGTTCCCTTTTCTTTTTCTAGCTTTTTTAACACACTACTTCTCCGCTGCGATACGCGGGTATATATATATATATATGTATATATATAAATCCTGATCTACATACTCGAATAATGGATACTTTATTCGCCATCAATGATTGTTTTGGTAAAGCCATACTCAGTGTATTCATTACATGAACGGTAAAAAAGTAAGAGCGAGGGGAGGATGCAGGCTGTAGTGCGCGTCAACTCTATCTGAATTGCGCGATCACATTTGAAAAAATATATCTTTTCAAGTTGTATTTAGTCCATATGTGTCAAACTCAAGGGCAGCGGGCCACATCCGGCCCGGCGTGTAATTATATCCGGCCCGCGAGATCATTTTATATACTGTATTATTGTTATTAAAGCCCGGGTATATGAAGCGCTGGTAACACAATAAACTACAGATCCCATAATGCAGCGCTTCAGCTGCCTTGCCGAACACTTTCCGCGTTAATCAAGTCTACCTTATGTTGCTGCAAGTTATTGCGAAGCTAGCTCACACGATGCTGAAGAGAAAAGTTGATTCTGAAAATAGAGCCTTTAAAAACCGATGGGAGGCTGAATATATGTTTACTGAACCCGTGTGTCTCATTTGTGGAGCTAATGTGGCTGTAATTACAGAATTTAATCTAAGACGGCACTACGAGACAAAACATCAGGGTAACCTGAATGCAATGCAGAAGATACAGAAAACAGCAGAATTAAATAAGAATCTGACACTTCAGCGGACGTTTTAACCCGTGCACAATCACAAAGTGATTTCAAGTGAAACTGCTTTTATGGGAGACACAAATGCACCAGTTCACCTTGCCCCACTTTCCCTGTTGCCAAGAAATGTTAAACCAAGTCGTCACTACGGTGTTCCCAAATACGCACTTTGCTGATAAACTGAGCGCACTGCGCACTGAGTTTGCACGGTGCTTTGGTGACTTTGAAGAACAAAAAAAGTCCGTCTACATGCGGCTCGAACCTTGTGCATGTTTGGTAGCACATATCTGTGTGAGAAGCTCTTCTCAGTGATAAAGACTAACAAAACAGCACACAGGAGTCGCCTCACTGATGAGCACCTTCAATCCATCCTGAGAATCTCCACAACACAGAACCTCACAGCAAACAGAAACGAACCTGTGGCCAAAAAAAGATGCCAGGCGTCCAGCTCTAAAATGACATATGAGCAAAGACAACTGAATGATTTGATTTGTTATTGCTGAAAGGAACACATTTTATTTATATTTCCAGGTTTTGTTATTCAGCATGTTCATATTTGAATTTGTATAATTTTGACAGGATATATTTTTATGGAGAGCAAAATCTTTTGGGATATTTAAAATCTAAGTTTATTTTTTATATAAAATTACATAAGAGTAAAGAAATTTGAATGTTTGTTCTTTTAACGTTTACTGTATTTCTAACTTGTATAATTTAGACAGGATATATTTTTATGGAGAGCAAAATATAAGTTGTTTAAGGTTTGAGTTGATTTATTCACAAATAATATTCCTGTCTGTTTTACCATTCCTACCAAAGATATTTCTGTCGACTAAATAAAAATTCCTTCTATTTAAAATTTAAATAGAACTTGAACAAATACGATAGTTCATAATATCCACGCAGACTTGCACGTAAGAGTGGGAGTCATCCGTTTTAACAAGCAGCGTATTGCACTGATACGAAATAGCTGTGTGTGTATATATGTAGATATGTATGTATATGTATATATATGTTTATATATGTGTGTGTGTATGTATGTATATATATATATGTATTTGTGTGAATATATGTGTGTGTATGTATATATGTATGTGTGTATGTATTTATGTGTGTGTGTATATGTATGTGTATATATGTAGATATATATATGTATGTATATATGTGTATATGTATAGATATGTATATATATATATGTTTATGTGTGTGTGTGTAAATATATATATATATATATATATATATATATGACAACAACACTCATCACTCACAACAGTGACAAAACAATTACATTGACAATCATGTTACGTTATTTTCAAAATGTTTCCTTTTCTTTTTCATTGCTTCTTTAACACACTACTTCTCCGCTGCGAAGCGCGGGTATTTTGCTAGTTTATATATAAAATAGTGGATTCAGACTCCTTCACTTTGTGCACACTTTATTTTTTATTTATTTTTTATAATTTTATTGAAATCACACAACATTCCATACAAATAGACCAATTTTACAAGAATAGAATTGAAAACAAATCAACCCCTACCCGTGAGAAAGAGAGCATGGGCAGCAGAATAAAACCTAAACCTAGTAAAAATAAGTAAATAGATACATTAATAAGTGAACATAGATGAATGGAGAAGAAAAAAAAGATAGGGAGAGAATCTGCTTCCTCAGTGCTTTAAAAGCTTATTCTAAAATATTATTGATTAGATCCAGCCAGGTTTTGAAAAGTTTCTGCACAGATCCTCTAAGTGAGAATTAGATTTTTTCCAATTTCAAATAGTACATAACATTAGTTACCCACTGACTTAACACTAGAATTACCAGAGCCTATGAAAAAAAAAAATCTGTCCCACCTTAAATCGCTTCTTAAAACCGTTCTCACCTCTCCGACAGCGTCTTTTGTTAATCTAAATGTGCTGATAAAAGAAAAGCTGCAAGTAGCCGGCTATTCCATCCCCCCACCGACTTAGAACGTGCACAAACTTCTCCCAGCTTATGCCTTGATTGATTTTCTGGGAGTGAAGTGGAGTTTTAGAGTGGAAATAATAGATTGTTGTTTGGAACACACGCATTTCATGTCTGTTCCGTTTCTACAGCAATCTGTGTAAACACATTGTTAAAACAGAAACTTTTTTATATTCTAGTAGTAGATGACAAAATGTAGGCATAAACTATATAATGTATGAAGCCTGAAGTCCAAATTTGAAAAGAAATATTTTCACAGAAGGTACAAATCTAACACAACAATTGCACTTTTATTCAAAAATATAACTGCAGAAACAAAAAGCTGGCTTAACATGCAACATTGACACCCATTTATTATGTCTGCCTCCGTAGCACAATAGAATCAGCTGCCAACTGGAAATCGAAAGGTTGCAAGTTCGATCCTGCACCACTCTGTTTTGAGAAGTAAACTGCTCTTAGTCTTACTATTTTAGAATAAAAACATACATTTTAATTTCAGTCTGTAACAGCCGGTGTAATTTATGATACTTGTAAAGGTTAGCTTTGGTTTTTTTTTTTTGAACACGGCTGAGATAATAAAACTGACTAAAAAAAACCAAAGCTAACCTTTACAAGTATCATAAATTACACCGGCTGTTACAGACTGAAACCAAATGTATGTTTTTATTCTAAAATAGTAAGACTAAGAGCAGTTTACTTCTCAAAACGGAGTGGTGCAGGATCAAACTCGCGACCTTTTGATTCCCAGTCGGCAGCTGATTCTATTGCTCCACAGAGGCAGTCATAATAAATGAGTGTCAGTGTTGCATGTTAAGGCGGCTTTTTGTTTCTGCAGTTATATTTTTGAATAAAAGCGCAATTGTTGTGTTAGATTTGTATCTTTTGTGAAAGTATTTGTTTGATACTTCAGGCTTCATACATTATATAGTTTATGCCTACATTTTGTCATCTACTAGTAGAATATAAAAAACATTTCTGTTTTAACAATGTGTTTACACAGATTACTGTAGAAACGGAACAGACATAAAATGCGTGTGTTCCAAACAATGATCTATTATTTCCACTCTAAAACTCCACTTCACTCCCAGAAAATCAATCAAGGCATGAGCTGGGAGTAGTTTGTGCACGTTCTAAGTCGGTGGGGGGATGGAATAGCCACCTGCTTGCAGCCTGATTTTTATCAGCACATTTAGATGACAAAAGACGCTGGTGGAGAGCTGTGAACTATTTTAAGAAGCGATTTAAGGTGGGACGGATTTACGAGTTTTTTCGTAGGCTCTGGTAATTCTAGTGTTAAAGGATTCTTTTTTTACTGATCATCTCTACAGACTTGGAAAAATGTGATCATAAGGACAGAACCTTGCTGGCAAAATAGATACAGATGTGGATATCTAGATGCTCTACCTTTGAATTAATCTTTTCACCTTCACAATGACATCAAAAAGCAAAGAATAGCAAAAATATTATTGCAATATGCAACTTGCACTTCATCAATAATGCAGATTCTAAGTGGAAATGATTCAAACCTAGAGAAAAGAGTCTCTTCTGTGAACCTTTCATTGTATCTGTCAAAATTATTTGCCAATTTATCTAATAAATATCATGTAATTAGTAGTGTGGATTGCACCCATGGTACTCCAGGACAACAACTTTGGTCTGTGCTTCATGCTTGAGTTCCAGAAACCACGGATTAGCCAAATGAGATCACCAACATAATATCTGACTAACTGAGCTTCTGACCTTGAGAGTGTCACAGATGTAGTGACATGTGTTTTTGAAATTTCACCTCAAAGTGGTAGCTTTACAATACAGGGTGGTCCAGATCTAATTATGCAATTATGAAAAGGCGAACACATTGCACTCGCTGTTCGACTGACAACCATCTCCCCGCCATTTTGGAATGCAGGGCAGGTGCTGCCATCTATTGGCAACAAAAATTATTTTTTGTGAATTCTCTATGTAATAAACTTAAGTTATAGCGCAATGAAAATTGCATAATTAGATCTGGACCACCCTATACTTTTGAGCCCAATAACATGAGACATGGTGTTTATTAATATATAATAGGTTACAATAGAAATCAAAATTGTATTAGTGCAAAAATATTATTAATAGACAGACTGAACTTTATTTGTCCCAAGGAGAAAACTTTTTTCATTAGATCAATAAATAAGTACATAAATAAATGCATAAATAATAAGTAATACCTGAATTACTAAACAGAAAGAAAACTACTGACTTGGCTAAAAAGAGCAGATACAGTCACAGTGAGGCATTATGAAGGCGTATTACCGTTGGTGGAAAGGAGCCCCAGTAGGCATTTTTTGACACACTTTGAATGTATCATTTATGAGCCAGCATAATTTCACACCAGATCTGACTCTGTTTGTTTTCAAATAATATTGCATTAGTGCAATGATGTTTTCACATATATTGTCTCTTTCTTTCAGGTGTGTAATAGAAACCACAGCATAGAGAGAAGTGTGTACATTGTAACAGGTACACACGTTGTAAATGTAGGAAGAACGATGCCTACATTTTGTCATTTACTACTAAAATATGAAAAACATTTCTGTTTTAAAAATGTGTTTACACAGATTACTGTAGAAACATGAAATGCGTGTGTTCCAAATAATGATCTGTTATTTCCACTCTAAAACTCCACTCCCAGATAATCAGTCAAGGCATGAGCTGGGAGAAGTTTGTGCACATTCTAAGTCGGTGGGGGGATGGAATAGCCGGCTGCTTGCAGCTTGCCTTTATCGGCACATTTAAAGGACAAAAGACGCTGGCGGGGAGGTGCGAATGGTTTTAAGGTGGGCCGGATCTACGAGTTTGTTTTGTAGACTCTGGTAATTCTAGTGTTAAGAAAAAAAATGTAAAGACCCAGCCATGCAGTTCAAGTATGTTAATGGACAATCAAGCTGGGTTTAGACAAAGGAGACCACATTTCAGCAATATACACCAACATTTCTTTAAAGTACAGAATACAAAGTGATTTACATTAACAGAAGTTTTTTGTAAGGTGCTTCACAGGAAACTTGTTATCTGATTACATGAAATGGATATTTTGGGAGAGATGTGCTTCCTAAGTATACATATAATATTTGTGGTCAAAAGTAGGTTATTGCATGTGTTATTATCAGAACTGCTACCTTCAGATTTATTGTTAAATGGTTATAGAATAATGTGATTTTAGCAGTTAACTATAGATCAGCAAATCTCCCACAGAAGAACTAAAAAATGTAAATGACAACAAATATAGAAGTAAATAAATAAGCTATTAAAGTCTTTGCCAGGAAGTGTAAGCACATCTTTAAAAAGGCAAATTGTGTTTAGTGCTGTGTGGAGGTTCAAATTGAGAAGCTTAAGTTGTATAATGTGACTAAGGGTCCTCATCTGGAACATTATATGCAAATTCTGCCATACCTATTACATTAAGTCATAACATAACTAGAGAATGTCCAGGAAAGTCCTGCTATGCTAATCCAAGGGTATCTTATAAAAACTATGAGGTAATGTTAAAGGAGTTAAATTTTTAAATCTTGAGGGAATGTGGTCTAAACAAACTGGAACTAATGTACCATGTTTGTCTGCACAGCCCATTCTCATCAATCCATTGTTAATGGACATTGAGATATTGTGTCTTTTCCTCATGAACATACTATTTACACCTGTCATCCATATTTAGGATGGAAAATAAAGTGCAGTCATAAAAAATCTATTCTAGTTATGTTTATAGTTTTTTTTTAAAAATCATTGTAAATTTAATTGCAATGAGACAGTTCATAGAGAAGCTTTGAGAAAAAGGAAGGTTTGCACATGGTGTTTATTGATTTGGAGAAGTCTTATAATAGAAAGTGGAAGTGCATGGGAGAGAAAGGAGTACCAGAGAAATATGTGAGGATTGTCCAGTATATTTATGAGGGACCGAGGACTTGGGTTAAAAGCAGTGTTGGTATAATAGACAAGATCTCACTTAGAGTAGGTCTGCAGGGATTTTCTGTAATTCTTAATCTCATTAATCTGGTCATGAATATGTTGATACATGAGATAAAAGACCAATCCCCCAGTGCATGCTTTTTGCTGATGACACTGCATTATGTAGCAGCAGAAAAACAGGAAGTGGAGAGGAATTTAGAAGAATGGAGAAGGACTTTTTGTAAAACAGAGGGTTAAAGATAAAAATGTGGAAGACGGAATATATGAGGTTTAATGAAGATATGGATTCAGAAGTTACCCTTCAGCGAGAGTTATTGAAAAGATTGGATACGTTTAAATATGTAGGATCAGTGGTAGTTCATGATAAACCATAGAGTGCAGTTTAACTGGAGAAAACTAGATGAAGATATCAGGAGTATTAGAAGAATTAGGATGAAGGTTAAAGGTTAAAGGCTTTTAAGATAATCATAAGACCAGCAATGATGTATGGAATTGAAACATGGGAAGTAAAAGGAAGTCCAGGAGAAGTTAAATGTGGCAGAAATGAGGATATTGAAATGGATGTGTAGAGTTGCAAAAAGGGACAGAATATGAAATGAGACAATCAAAGGTAGAAAAAAAGTAGGAGGTATATCTAAGAAGGTACAGGAAAGTAAGTTGAACTGGTATGGACATGTGATGAGGGGAGGCAATGAATTTGTAGGCAAAGTGTGATGGGACAGGAAATACAGGGGAAAGAGAAAACAAGGGAGACAAAAGTGGAGGAGGATGGGTAAAGTAAAAGATCTGAATGAAAAGGTCTTGACTTGTGAGGAGTTACAGGACCGAGCTGTATGGAAAAGGTTGATCAAGCACATTGACCCCACACAGAAGTGGGAAAAGATGAAGAGGAAGAAGATTGTAAATTGAACTGTCAAATTTACTAGTTCTCTGTCTTATATTTATATTCCTGGAAAATATGTAGATCATGACTGGCTTATGTAGAGTGTTTTGGAAGCAGTTTCAAATGTTAAATATCTGCTAACCACAATTTAGCAAAACAACATTAAAATGTTGATAATAAATTTAGGATTGTAATTATAAATGATTTCTTGAGAGCTCTTCTTCTAAAATAGTACTCATTACTAAGACTAAAATGTTTAATTATAGTTTATGTTAATAATTACTCCGCTGCCTATAAAAAGGAGAAAGCATTCGTATACTTGTTCAGTTGTAATTTTTCAGGTTGCCAGTCTTACTTATCCACCATATGTTATGAACAAGCCAGGTCAGTATGTTCCTATTTTTTTTGGAGGAAGAGTAAAATACAACTTCAAAATGATATTATTATGATCCATATTCATTTTCACAGTTTATGTACAATGTGTGAAGTCGTGAAGGATCTGCGGCACTAACCATAAATTAACAAACAAACAAAGTGGGAATGCCAACTGCAGTATTTAGTAAGCTAAACAAGATTTACTTTGTTACAAGGCTGAAGAATTGATAATATGAACAGACGGAGATGACACAAATGGTATAATTGGACACAATATCATCTTATTTCTTTGGACAGCTAACTGAATAATTTTTATGATTATTATAAGCATCAAACAAAATCCAAGAACAACACCTACAACACTTTAAAGCACCCAGATACTGGTAGATGCTTCCTTGAAATTTTACATCAGATCATCATGTGATACTGATAATTTTCTAATTTTAATGACTGGAAATTAAGCAGTCAGATGTTCCTACAAAAAGAGTCATTTGGCTATTTTGCATAAGCGTTTGATTTCCTTCAGAAAAAAAGTTTTTTTGTTTGAATGCATTGTCAGTATTGAACCTCTTTTTTCACCTTAGCATCTGATTCACAACCTTTCTATTGCATCTTTCACACTCTTCTGTCAGAGAGATTGATAGTCTGTTTTTTTTTATGTTATTGTTGAAGAAAAATTAGCCACATTAATCAATTGTCAAATACGAGGTCTTTCTTACAGTACATAGATGGATTCAACTGCTATAAAATATAAAATCTGAATAATGTTCTGTGCTTTGAATTATTATTTTTTAAGGTTCTACAACACAATCCCAAATCTACCCATACCCATTCCCCATATCGTTCTACATGGTTGGACAGATTTTTTAGATGACTTCCCAAAATATGTGAAACAAAAAGAATACAGATGTTGTTTTTTGACTCCACAATTACTGGTGCAGTTGTCTCTTGGTACCTGCAGGTTGCTCAAATAGAAATATAGTATTTGCATATAACCTATCTACATCCTCCTGTACAATTAAAATCATCTATAATTTACTTATAATACCCAATACAGTGGAAATACTATGTACTGTAAATAGTTGTTATACTTTATTCCACACACTGATACAGAGCATTGCCACACCAAACACATGACAAACCAACTCATGATCCCAGATTAGGACCCGAGTGCAGCCATGCAATGGGTGACACCTCAGCACCACACTAGTTCAGATGGAGTGGAACAATGTGAGGTTTTTTATGGTGGCTGGAGTGCCAAATCTGCTACCAACCCCCAGGTTTTTCCCTGCAGGTTGAAGGGCCTACATGTAGGGCTGGATGCAGATTAACTTCATACTCACGACGGACATAAAATAGTCAAAAAGTTGCCGGAATGGTGGTATTGCACTGTAATTGTAAGACCTAAGACAGCACTTATCTAGTCACATTCAAAGTAAGACCCATTTGCACACACACTCTTGCCCCATCAATTTTGCCACTGTTGGAAGCATTGTCAAAAGGTTTCTTGAAGAATCTTCCGGACTTCAGTTGTAGCACTTGATAGGATGTCCTCCACAGTTGAAAACCAAAAGTCACATGGAACAATATCCGATGAGTACAGTGGTAGAGTTATGACTGGAATGTTTTTATTGGCAAGAAATTGCTGCACAACAAGGGATGTGTGGCTCGGTGTATTATCATAGTGCAAAAACCACTGACTCTGCCACTTATTGGGCTGCTTCTTTTGAACTGCATTGTGCAACCTATGCAAAACTTGCACATAGAAACACTCTGTCCAGGCAGTATGAATTCATGGTGCACCAAACCATCAAAGTCAAAGAATAAATTGAGCATCACTTTTGAGTTGGATTTGACATGGCGTGATTTCTTTGGTCAGGGAGATGACTTTGTTTGCCACTCTGATGTCTGCATCTTTGTCTCTTTGTTATACTTGTAGGTATACACCCATGACTCATCACCAGTGACAATCTTTTTGGGAAATATCAGATCCTGCAAACTTTTCTGAAACAGATCTCCAGTGACAAACATGCAAAATTCGATCTGATCAATGGTCACAAACTTTGCACAGACACGTCTCATTTTCAAATCTTCAGTCAGAATCACATGAATTGATCCGTGGGAGATACCAACTTCTTGCTCCAACTCCACGATGGTCATTTTTCGATCAGCTTGAACCAGTCTTCACATTTTTTCAATCATTTCTTAATTTCTGGATCTTGAAGTCCTCCTGCTATTTGGCTCATCCTCCAATGTCTCTGTTCTTAAACTGGGAAAATCAGTTGTAAACTGGTGGTTTTCTTTAGTGCATCAGCACCATAACGTTGCTGCAGTGCTGCTAGTGTATCTGAAGCTGATTTCCCCAATTTGCACTTGAACTTGATGTTAGCATGTTGTTCGAACTGCGACATTGCACCGAATGACTATAGCACATATCTAATTCAAACAATAATTAAAATAATACTACACACACAGATGTACTGCACTCCCCTCCACAACAATGTGGCCGTAATATGATCTCTCACTCTCCCACTATATAACAATTGTAGGAAGTTTTTGACTGCCCTTCGTATAGTACATGTAAGCAACAACATAACCTTTTCTTTCTCTCATCACTTACAGGCTGCTGTCATTTAATGCCCTGAAAGAGAAATGCACAGCATAAAATTTAGAAAATTTAAAATACAAAACAATGAGTGCTGGAGAGAGACTTGATCTATGAGATGGCAGGAGGCTACTGCAGGGTAGGCCTACACATTACACATGGATTCAGTAAAGTGCTTGGAATGCAGCAAAATCAAGTTTTCTTTCCCCTGTGGTTGATTGAATCCATAACATCAATCTAAAACCTACCCCTAATAAGATTAATGTGGAGGTCTAACTGTAATTATAGAAACAGCGGATTATTTCTTACCAGACATTTACACAGATCTTGAGTTGTGCATGTATAGCAATGATTTTTTTTTTTTGAATACTTTTGATCTGTGGTTGATTGAATCCACAGACACAAAACCTATTAATGTGGAGGTCAGACTGTAATTATTGAAATAATGGATTATTTGTTACTAGACATTTACACAGATCCTGACCGAGTATGTATAACAGTTACATTTTTAACCAATATTCAATATGCTTACAACAATAGTTAAAACAACAAATCACAAAATGACCCATAGTTAACAGCTTTACACCCCTGCATTAAAAACAGGACATTACCAGCTTCCTAAAGAAATTATGTGTGGCATTTCCTCTTGAAAATGCCATCTTGAAAAAGGCAAGAATCAGCTCTGTTAAGATAAACAGTGTAAAACAAATGTCATACGTAAATTAGGGTTAGGGAATCAAAAGGCAAAAAAGCTAAATTTCATATTGAAAAGTGTAATAAATTCCACATTCTTAACATTTGTTAACATTAGCAGTTGTTACGCACAGTTGCAGTTGTCACCACCACAGTTGTCAAACCATTTTTAAATATCTCTGTCCACTCGTATTCACTTGCCACATGGAAAGCATAAAGAAGTATGCATTTCAGGTCCATTAACACTTTCTACATACAAAAATCACACAACACTTCTGTGTCTTTGTTGGTGCAAATAAATGTATGTATGTGTACCTATGTACATAACTCTGCAGCAAACTTCACACTTTTGGCAAAAGCAACAGCAGCAAAGTGTAAATATAACGTCATAAAGTGTAATAGAAAACTGGAATTTTATTTTACTTGTACAGCTTCCAAAATACAGGACTGAGGGGGTAATAAGAGAGGCACAAGAAGGGCAGATGGACAAAAAATGTATTTGTTTATTCCAGTCCACAGACAAAACAAGAAAAGAAGAAAAATAGAATGTGCAAAACAACACAGAGGCTCCTACCCTGATGTATACTCAGTCACATTTAGTTCAGGTAAGGGTATCACCAGCCTTAAAATAAAACAAAACTGGACTCTGTTTCAGTCATGAATACAGCTCCATGGAAAAAAAAATCTCAGGAGCTGTTTTTGGTTCTCAGGTGCCTCAAGTGGCTCCTTAATATGAACCAACTGCTCAGCCACCAGGCACCTCTTAGCTTGGTGCACCTTGCACACCCTAACTCATCCTCTAAAAACTCTCCTATCAATCGTCAAAAAATTCTTCCCTCTTGTGGCCACAACCATACTTATAAAGGTGTCTCTGTTCCCCTGGTCTGCTTGCCTATACACAGGGAGATACCATTTCCAACCTACAGGGGGAATCACACATCTTGAACAAAAATCAAAATATCCAACAGCAAAATAAACATATTGAAACACTAAGTCACAAAAAAAAATTTACACCTAACCTTGAGGTTACTAAAATACAAAAGAAAACGTTACAGTACACATACACTTCTTCTTCTTCTTTTGGCTGCTCCCGTTAGGGGTTGCCACAACAGATCATCTGTCTGCATATGGATTTGGCAAAATTTTACACCAGATGCCCTACCTGATGTAACCCTCCCCATTTATCAGGGCTTGTCACCTTTGTCAGGGCAGGACAACATCTGCTGCCACAGAATAGGACATCATGAGGATTATTCACAACAGCTTCAGATTGGCAGCTCATGTGTTATAAGTAAAGGAAGGCATACCTGTCGATGAGAAGGTGTTCCTGATTAAATGTTGAGTCCTTTTATAAAGGGAAAGTCAAAAAATGTGATATGTCTGTAATCCAATTATAGATACTGGGTCAGTATTATTATACACTCCTTGTGCAGTCTTTAAGTGCATCACTTCAGTACTGGATATACTTAATATGTAATAAAGTTAAGTGAACAAATTTTTTACATAGGTGCACTCTTGAGATTGCTAATTTTCAACATGTCTACCAACATCATGTATAAAAACTGTTTTTGCAGTTGATTTTCAGTAATACTCTGAATCACATTAGTTATTATAACCTGCAGTTCATCTAAAGAACATAGTTGGGTGGTGAGTCTTTCTTGTAATAGGTTCTAAATTGTCTTTGGACCGCAATAACCAATTTTAGCTCGGACAACAACAGGACACAGTTTATTTTCCCTTCTATTGATGTAATGGATTAAACCTAATACCGAATAATAGGTAATAAACAAATTACAAAATTAAACATTAATAAAGTATTACATACAAATATATAGTTAAATTATGATAAAATAAATAATCATGCTTCACAATGTTCTTTTCAGATAGATTTTATCATGTATTCAACTCGAGTTATTATACTTTCATTGCACAAGGGCTAATAATGGCTCTGTATATATAACTGATACTATGCCTCACTATCTGGAGAAATTAGGGTAAGGGAAGGCCAGGGAAAGGCATTATGACTGTTGATCTAACCCATTAGCCATTCACAGGCAATGTCAGGAAAGTTACTGCTGATAATATTTTCACAATCACTTTGCATGGCAAATAAGTTTGTTGCCCAAATGACAAGCCTGTTCAATAACAAATTATAAAAAAATGAGACTGGAGATGTCAACCCAATGTGAAAGGATACAAAAGATGATGAAGGACACAGACACTGATAAAGTTCAGAGGCAGTGAGAGAATACATGTAAAGTTAAACAAACGTAAATTCAGTTTTTGGTGAGAAAACCTCTCAGACTCTAAAAATCATTGCGGACAGGTGATGTGGACAGTTTATACTCAGTCCATCAGGCTTTCTGCAATTTACTTACATAACTGTGCAATATAAAATGCTGTGTTTTTACAAACCACTGTATATAGAAAAATATGATTTTGACTTAATGGTTTGGAATTCCAGCAGACTGATCAGTGTTGATTTGCTTTTTACAAAGAAATACTTAAGTGGTTTTATGCAGAGTTGGAGAGCGACTTTGGAAAACTGTTCATGTCACAACATTCCTTTGGGTCATTCTTGGTCCAGGTAGAAGGAAGCTTTGCAAAACTGGAGAATACTGGAGAATACACACACAGTTAAAAAGTAATTAAAAAAAACTTTGTAAACTGTCAACATAAAGGTAATTTCTACTTCATGTATAATTTTATGTGCCAAGCTGATTGAAATGTATTTTGCTTTTCACCCAACTCTGGAGGTTTTTTTTTAATTGAAAATGTATGCCAACATTTGGCATGAAAATATATGCAAACAATATCGGGTGTATGCCAATTAAAAAGTTAAATTTTCACATTTCATTTATTAGGCGATCTGTGGATTTTGGGGGTAGGGCGTTAGGGATGTGCCGTCAGGATGCCCAGCTGATGGCCGTTACTGAGAACAAAAGGATTCAGATGCCATGTAGCATACTCTTGGCAGTTACAGTACTGAAAGAATGTGTGGCAGTGTTAGTATTAAACAAAGTTGATACCAAATTAAGAACCAGAAGATCTTTATCAGTTATCAAGCACAGTATTATTGGTCCAAGTTATAGGACTAACAAGTATTTGAACTCATGACACATATTTCACAAGTAAAGCGGAGGTCATAACTGGAATATTACATGCAAAAATAGCCCTAAATTGAGAAGCAAATCTTGTTGTCTTGAGCAAACATGGCTCAACACAGAAACTTGTAAATGTCAACATCAGATAATACGGTCTTGAGAGATGTCTGCTTCTATCAGGACAAATTATAGTTAGAATAGATATTTATAAGGATCCAGTGCTTCTATAGAGCATTTTAACACTTATGAATAAAATACTCAAGTGTTACTAAAGTGATGGTATGATAATAGCTTCTGTTATAAAACACTAAGATAAATTAAATTATTTTTCCTTTTAACATAAATGAAAGCTTTGTGGATCTTACAAATTTACACTGATGGATAACATGTTTTTCATCATGAAATTTGTTTGAACATTGATTACAAACCATAGACTTAAAGAACTCAAGTACCATATATTGTATGCATCAAGTTATAGGTAGCCTGATTATTTATTATAGTTTGAGAATAGTTACATTGGTTAGTAGAATATTAATAAACAAAGCTACAGTACAATAATATAAAAATGTAAAAAACACAATGTAGGGGCAATACTTGAATCCATTAAGCTAAAATACATATCTACTCCATCCATTCAAAAGCAGAGGAACTCAAATTCTGTCCAGAACAGAAATTGTCCATAACTAAGTCAGGTTTTTAATCAACTTTATTTCTTACTTAAAAGTTTCCAACTAAAAAGATTACAGTATGCAAGCTTTCAGGGCAACTCAGGCTTCTTCTTTTCAGGCAAGATGTAACCAAGACATAATTAATTACATCTTGCCTGAAGAAGGAGCCTGACTTGCCTTGAAAGCTTGCATACTGTAATCCTTTTAGTTAGCCAATAAACGTTGTCATTTTGCTTGACTTCTCATTACATCCATAATGGCTAACATGGTACAACACCCTACTAATACTAGTTACTGCTATGAAAGCAGTTATTGCCCAGGCAACATCTATGTGCTTGTTAAGATTGCCAGTGCTTAATCAATCATTAATTCTTTTAGTTTTCAAGTGTAGTATTCACTGTTTTTAAGTGCTTTTTGTTTTTTTATATGCTTTTGTTATATAGTGGAGTTGCAAAATGCAAGTCACAATTGCATCATTTGCAGACTCCATTTATTCATGCTACCTAAGTGGAAAAGCAAATACAGATGCTCCCACAAAACCTGGTATTGCAGCAACAAATGCTAACTAATAATTCTATAGCCTGGATAAAAGAAGAAACTGATGAGCAGGAAAGGTGCAAAAAGTATTTTGTTGTGTCTAAAAAAGATTTTTGTGCTCTTGGCCATGATAAATATTTCTATTTCTGCTTGGAGGCTGTCATTAAAAACTGCATAAATTAACCATTAACGCTAACATCAAGCTAACATCAGTTAGTCCATTACTGTTCATTCTGGCGATGTTAAAGATTATCTTCTCAATATTTAGTGCTATGAATTGAGGTGATTCATTTAAATTAAATTTTTCATAGAAACACATTTAACCTATAAAGTGTTATCATACTTCCTGATTGCAGTGTACAGTGCCATTTTGGATTGACATCATAATCTGAAGTTGGACAAACCCAGACTTGGGAGACCATGCTCTATTTGTGTATATGAATTCCAAATTCAGGATGTTTTTTCTTTCCATTTTATGAGTTAGACAGTGGAAATTACAAGTTCTTAGTTTTAGTTGAATGAAGCATTTACCACTTAGTTATTAACAAATAGAAGTAAAAAAAGAACCAGCAGTTAACCCTTTCACTTTGTACTATCTTGTGTATATGTAAATGGAAAGGAAAATCTGCAATATAAGAAAGAATTGAGGTGGCAGAATTAAATTTTAAATTGATGTGATCAAGACTGAATCACAATTAACTTAAACAAAAGGTTAGAATTGTTTTACGTAACTCAGTTGTTACAATTCAAAGACATCCATTTCTGAATTTAGTTTACAACAGATGTACTTATGTTTTATTTGTTGCCTGTTTTTTTAACTAGCCATAAGTTAATAATGAGTTGCAAATGACAAAAGAACAGCCTTTCAGCTAATGTGTTTCCATTTAAACCAGGTATTTACATCATGAAGCATTTGTGTTAATAAAATGTTGATGAAATAAGTGAGAGAGAAGGGAAGAACCAAAAGGAACAAATCTAATCTAGACCACAAAATATAACCTAAATGTTCTCAGAAAAATCTACAATGTGATAAAGGTTTGTCTTAGATGAATGGAAGCACTAACACACCATGTAATTAAATACTAAATTTCACTATCTGTCTGGTTTCTAATTACAAAACTGGTTGGACTGAAAACCTGAAGCCATATTGTCCCTCCAGGACTGTAATTGAGGACCCCTGCTCAAGGGTCTTACAGAGGCAATGAAAAAGTAAAGAAATAAGGGAATTCTGTGCAACTTCAAAAGTAAAGATCAAAGTGAAACTTCACCATTATATGTTTTTTTTTTTAATATAAGTAACCAATGCTTTAAAATATTATTTTATCAAAATACTTTTTTTTTTACTTTTAGAATATTCCTCAAAATGTTTCAGTTATTCTGAGATAAATGTAAAATAAAATAACATTTTTGTTTGTAGTATGCTTCTTCCAAGTTATAATTTGGCAAGTCCTTTTAGCAGCTGATTTGATTTTTTCATTTTTATCTCACTCTGTAGATCTCTATTCGTGTCATTTTCTTGTATTCGTAAAATGTGTGGAGCTCACACCATGCAAACCTTGTTATCCCCAAATTGTGGCAAACCTTTTGCTTATATCTGTTTCCGACTCTTGGATGACACTTTACATTTCACAAAGTTTGAATCTTGCATGTATATTCACAAGCAACGAATAACATGCAGCAATGCAACATGTAGTGAACATGTAGATATGTAGATAGTAGCAAACACACCCGAGAAACTCCGCTTTGGACAACCTGTGTAAAATATGCAGATTTTAAGGCTGATGCAGATGTGTGTGCTCATAACCATAATACATACATTTTTGTAGCACATTTTGACGTGCAAGCATGTGTGCCATTTCCTCCATCTACATTGTTCTGCAAATATATCAAATATTTTGGTAGTTATTTATCATTACCTGTTTTTAGACTTGGAAAGTATATGTTTTTTGACCTAGACCAACCTTGAGAACAAAATTCCCAATGCAGTTAGTGTTTACTTAAAATATTGTATTAATCCGACAAGGAGTACAAGTATATATACATGAGTATGCTTAGAACCATGTAGATGTACAAGTTATTTTTCCATTTTTTCACCATTGTTTTACACTTACAGTTGTAAGTGCCATGCACACATCCAATCTTACCACCTTCCTCCCCCAAAGGGCAGATTGTGCTGTTATGGCTCGTTGTCCCTGATGCTGAGATATGCTTCATATATCCAGCCTTATGTTCTGAGAGAAAGTTTACCCTGTTTAATTAAATATGCATAAAACCAGTTTATATTTTGCAGTGTGATCTACTTACCCTTATTAGCCTTCACACAAATAACCCAGAGAATGTGTTTCAGTGGAAGTTATTCTTATTTAGTGCATTTCTATTTTTCTCTACATTCATGCAGAAAAATATTCTAGCTTCAATAACTTTATGCTGCATATGACTTCTATATTTTAGAAGAGATACTGTCTTTTGAGTCTGATTTGATTTGAGTAACATTTCATTTTAATTATCCCATTTTATACCAGTTTAAGCCTTTTTCCTTATTACATCTTAATAGTTCTATAAATTTTACATTGTCAGAAAAAATAAACATATCACTACTTTAAAGCATAATGGTATCCAAACAGCTATCTACTTACTCAGAATGTTTCACTAAATAAATAATTTATGCTATTTTTCATCTTCATCCTATTTTTCTTCATCTACAAGTTGTCACTGCTATATAGTGGCCACCTTATATTGAGGCTATTCCTACTGAATAATTTATAAACTTCTATATTGAACTTCTCTGCTCCATTCCTCTGTGACTCCAAACCGTGTTTCAGCATTTCTTTTTTTTTTTCAAATAAGAATAAATGTGTCAGAGAAATTGAGTAAAGATGCAAAACCAGCTCTGCATTTTTTAACAGGACACTGTTCACAAATCACCCTATCCAGTGTGTTGGGATATTTACCGTCCTTGAAAATGCAATTACTTTTTTTTAGGTTTGTTGCAACCCAGATGTAACTCCTTCCCTTGACTAAGAGTCTTTCCGATCTTTAAGTCTTAGTGCACAATGTGGCTTCTTTAATAAGAAGCCCTGAATTCATCATCCTCTCAAGAGCCATCAACTGACATGTGGTGTCTCCCTATAAAAACTTGATGGCCAAATAAAGCAACAAGAAATATGCAACAAAAACATATTTCATGACACATGTAATTATTTTTATTCACTTAGCACATTCTTTCATTTATTTACTGTCACATTTCAAAGTATATTTATTTTCTTATTTCTTTAATGGAATACCCCACCCAAAAATGGTATGTTTGTGTAAGTAGTATAAATACACTAATTTCCACTTAAGTACTTAAAGTGATATTAAGTATACTCAGTCAAAGTATTCTACCCCTAAAATATCTAGAAATGTGCTATTAGTGCATTACTTAATACTGTGCTATGCATGCTTTAAATATAAGTTCAATTTTGGTGTAATTTCATACCCTAGTATTTAATTTCACTTTTCAAGAAAATTCACTAAAAATGGACTAATTACAAATATATTTTTAACTGAGTAGTACTTTAGTTTACTTAATTACATCTTGCCTGAAGAAGTTGATATTTAGTGCATTAAACAGAAGTGTATTGTCAGTATTACTTAAATAGTGTACTTTAAAAAGTTCAGCTTTAGTGGATTTTCATATAGTTAGTCTTTTCATTCTATACACCGTAAAAAGTGATTGTAAACTTTAGCCTTGTGTATTTGGAAAATCCTGTTGTGTGAACTCGGCAAACACTGTAACTCAAAAAAATGAGTTACCTGGTATGATGCCATGTGAGGAAAGAAAACACACCAATGTTTTCTTAATGCAGGTAAAAACTACTGACTGTTTTATTGAACAAGCTTTAACTATATACAAGTGTTGCCTATTCCCTCATCACCCCGCCTCCTCCCACACTGCAGTGCGTGTGAATTGTGTCTTTAGAGGTGCATCGCTTCCAGCTGCTACACTGGCACAGAAATGTAAAACTTAAAATATCACAGAAAGAGACGGGGAACATTCAGTTGTTCAGAAGACGAAAGCGTTATCTGATTTTTCACGGTTGATTGCAACTGTGTATTCACTCTCAAGTAAGTAAATACCATTTACTATTCCGATTAAACTTTGTTTTTATATTGTTTAACAATTCCAAATGAAAAAATACAGCTTAGTCCAGTTAGATAACTGTCCAAAACCCTTTGAAACCAGCCCAACTGGCTATAGTAAGCTGGTTTTAGGACTGTTATAGACTCAGCAACGTGGTCAAATACATTTTTAATACCTCTGCAACAATTAATCAGAAACGCATATCAAACCGTATTAAAATGTAAATAGGTTTTTGTCTCTAATGATACCTGTGTCAAGTCTACGAGTTACAGCCGTTAGAATCACATCTTTTTACAATGCATATGTAAGCAGTAGTTCATGTTAGAGAAGGTATTAATAAAATGTATTGATTTATTTAACAAGGAAGGAGTAGCAATTAGTGAGGGGAGGTGTTGAAGTGAAGAGAAGTGGTTGGTGTAATTAACTTGTGCATGTTCACCGTTGTGTCATTGAAGGAATTGTAGTCCACAAATCTTGATGGCAATTTCTGTGTGATTTTTATATAATGAGGACTTCTCTGCAAAGCTACTGAGGTCACTCAAGAGCCAACAATGAGCCGACATTGGACTCTGGTAAGGTGAAAATAGCAGACTCCATTCACCCACTCTTATATAGCTTTTACACTTAAAAGATCTTATGTCAGCCACGTTGTCACTTATATATACATTTTTAAACAGTGGAAACTGTACACTAGTACCGTGTTTTCAAACGGTCTGTACAAAAATTCTGCTGGTCTGTGGACTACTCCATTAAATTAGCGCAAACCTCCAAAAGGGGCCAAAACCTGGAAGATTGATCAATCATTATTCAAATGTGTGCTGTGGACCTCAAAGGAGTACAAGGAAAGAAAGTCAAGGTCCACTGGTGTGAAAAAAAAGTATAATTAAAATTTGGGTCAAAAGGTTGAAAACCATTGCCTTAGTATACAGTTAGTAAAAGCAATAAATTGCTTGAATTAAAGTGTTTTTTATCTTTGTAATGACTCAGTTTTACTTTGAAAAATTGCTACTTTAGCAATTTTTGGGGAAAATTATAAGATTAAATAGTTATTATATTATATAATATTACATATATGTTTTATCAGAACTGTTGAAATAAGTTCTATTATCAAAAATCAAGGAAAGGTCAATATTATGTCTGTCATAACATTTTCCTGCAGCTTTGAATGCAGTGGTATGTGTTTATCGATTAGTGCCAAGTTGCTAGAGCGCATTATTAATTATCCAAGTAAACCGATGATGTCTACCAGTGAATAGCAGCTTTGAAAGCTAAATGGTTTCTTTTTTGTGATCAAAATTTTATTTTACATCATTAAAAATAAACAGTCAAATGTTTCAAATAGCAATGTAATAAAAAAGTAAAAAAAAACTTCCCAACCAGTACATACTTGTGATAATAACCCAGAGCTAACCCATGCTAAATGCTCTCTTGATGACATCCTTTGCCAAATTCTTTTTATTTTAAGATTCTTCTGCTGGAAATGACTGGTGTACCACTGCTCACCTTGTTTATGCTGAACCTGCTAGCCAGCTGTTTTCACAGAAAGATAGGGTTTTTTTTAACTGTTTGTAGTTCAATGTGGTCTATTTATGCAATTCAATTTAAAGTTTTATGGCATACTGACAGTTTTATGTATTTTGTTCATTGATTGTGCTTTCAGCAGTTATGAGAAATGCAAATATGTTTTATTCTGATATATGTCACAGATTGCCATGGAATTCACCAGGCTGGTGTCAGTGAACCTCAGCAACTCCTTTTAAAGTGGTCTTTACCAGCATTTAACAAGACTAAATTCATCAAAATATGCAAGGTATGTTCAACAGTGCTTTGTATTACAAAGTTAACAAAATGTCATGAGTGTGGGGATTATGTAATTGTGTTATGGAATGTATTTGGTGTTTGTGTGTATGTGTATAATATAATAATTTATTTTATTTATTTGTTTCTAATTTAGCCTACTGGACCTGAAGAAGACATCATCAAGATTATGAAGACTGGAATCCTTGCAATTGTGGAAGATATGACAGAAGTCTTCACAGCTGCTTACAGTGATATTGCTCTTGTGATTTAAGAACAAGTTGTGCTTTGCCATCTTGGTGATGTGCCAAATGCATTTCTAAACTTGATGGGGCTGCAGTATGCAATAAATATGGACTACCTAAAACAGGGGTTCTCAAACTCGGTCCTGGGGGACCCCTGTGGCTGCAGGTTTTTGTTCCAACCAGATTCCTAATCAGTGACAACACCTGATAGCACTGATCTCATTTCATTAGCTGGTATTATTTATCTTTTATTTTACTTTCAGAAAAGCATAGCGGTATCATTTTTACATTTATAAGAAACTTAGAAATATTTCTGTTTTTGCTATGGATTTAAATGCTTAACTCTCATTGTATTATATTTCGTCCTTTCTCTGTGCAGTTTGCTCCCTTCATTGAATGTTAGTAATGACAATTAAAAACTATCAGAGCAGAAACCAAAGCAAACAACACTTAATTGTGAAAGGCTGAAACTACTTTAGTGTCAGCCCCACAAAGTAGTAAATAACGGATTAATTAAACAATTAGAACACCTAGAAAAGTAGAATGACAATCAAGATGAAAATATTTTGAAAAAGGAAAAAATACATGTAACTGCTTAGAACATTTTAATACTTTTTTTTTTTTACCAAACTTATGTTTTCTAATTTGTATATTGTTCCCAAAACAGGGAATCTGGGAAACAACAATTCACTTAATTAGCCCAGGAGTCCAATAAAAAACAGGCTGGTTGGAACAAAAACCTGCAGCCACAGGGGTCCCCCAGGACCGAGTTTGAGAACCCCTGACCTAAAAGAACTAAGAATCACCTTTGAAGTGATTCAACGTCTGTTCTTGAGCATTGGGATTGGTTCCTGCTCTGCTTGAGTCTACTCACTCAAGAACAAGTTACTGTGTTAGTGAAACTGAGTTGAGATTCTGGTAATCAATTTTGAATTAACTTAAGACATTACAGTATATTTTGTAAAACATTTTTATTGTTTCTTATTCAATTTATAGCAAGTGATGTGCAATTTTTAAGTTAAAACACTCCAGCTGAGATTGGTAACAATAACTGTTTATGGGAAATTGTTTACAATTATTTTTCCCCCCAGTTAGAGGGATACTGATTTTTGTTAGCATACACTAAAAACAAAGAATTTTTGTTAAATTTGATTTTTGTATACATATTTAACATTTTTTTTAGTGCAAGAAGCTGAGCTTTTTGTTTGAACACTATTTCTAAAGTGGTAAATAACAAGTACAATATTTTTGTAATCTTATTTTCCCTAGCCAGAGAAACAATAAACTTGAGCTTAATGTTTGCAACCAGCACAAATATTGGACCAGTTTAAACTCTCTTGAATTAAGTCAAACTTTATTCTAATTGCACATTTTGCATGGTAGAAATATCATGTTTTAGAATATGGACATATAATCTACAGCAGTGGGTGGGCACCCTGCCCAGGATTGGTTCCTGCCTTGTGATGGCTCCAGCAGACCCCCGTGACCCTGTGTTCGGATTCAGCAGGTTAGAAAATGGATGGATGGATGGATGGACATATAATCTGTCAAAGCCAGTTTGCAGGCAAGCTTCACTTTATCAGTAAGGCTAATGTGTCCTGAATTTATTTTAATGTTATTCATTGTACTTGTTTTAAAAATAAAATGTGTATAATTTAAACCAGACCAAAGTAATCTTGTTTTATATTTAAATTATTAAAGTAGTTTGATTTAGGTTTATTAAGGCATATTGGAAATATAAAAATCTCAATAACGTGTTATGACAGAGCAGCTGTTTTGATTGTTATTTGGTCCTTATGTACCAAGCATAAACTTCAGAGCACTTTGCTGCACTTACACTTACTTGCAGAGACCCAGAAAAAAAGTACACTGAAGTACACTTAATTTAAGTACACTAAGTGTGCTTCCATATTATACTAAAAGTGTGCTATTTTTCAGTTAAATATGTTTTCAATGTGTCATCTTTGCATTTGATTGGAATATAAATCTATTCCCGATATACGATAGTTTCAGATATTCTTGAAGTGGAAAAAAAGTACATTTATGAAATTATGAAAACAATAAAAAAGTGTATTCAAGCATATTTAAGCATATCTTAATGGGGTCTCAAAATAGCACATTCAAGTACATTTAGTTGCATTTAAATATATAATTACATTAATGAAATATCATTAAGCCCATTAAATACAAAATTAGTACTTGAAAACAGCACATTTAATATGAAAAATGCACTTAAATTAACTGTATTTTAGTGCACTTTTTTTTTTTTTTAATTAGGGCTGGATATTCTTGCTTACTTCCGCATGCTAAGGTAGCTTTGAATTGGTCTTGAATGAGTGATTGTGGTTGTTGTGCAGAAATGTGTCCTAAAGTGTACTAGTACTTGGTTAAAGAGGCATTTTAATATACTGATTTGACAAGAAACCACAATATTATCTCAAAAAAAAAAGCTTTTATTTTGTAAAAATAACTGAACAGAACACAATAAAAATTTTGAACACACATGTTAAGATTGTTAAGACTGGCTTCCTGCTAGCTTTTAACGCGGCATTAACTTTTAGTTTGAAATTTTCTTCTGGAACAGAGCTTTAACATTATAAAATTGTACTTTAAAATGTTTACTAATAATTTCTAAATCGCAAAGTAATGTGGATTGAATTCTGGAAAAAAAATATAGTAAGTATTGTTAGTTAAGTGAGGTGATTTTTTGCTTGATGTAAAGAAAAAAAAGTAAGACTGGAGTGTCATTTATAAAGCACAAAAATGCATGCAATAAACATATGTAACTTTCCATGCTAATGTCGGTATTTATAAAAGAAAACTTGACTTGGTGGGGAAAATGCATATATTTACAGCAGCTCTGACCCATACATAGGCAGCATTTCGGAGGATCTGGGAAATAACAATAGACATAATGAATTAAGGAAATGCAGAAACTAGCAACTTACATACGCAATAAATTATATCACCAAGCTGTTATTAGAATGATTTACTTCTATCTAGGTGCTTTTTTCCTTTGTAGATTCTGCTGTTTTAATACTCCATTTAGGCTATAGCACCACTTCTAGTGCTTTATTAAGGATAAAGTGGGAATGTAGTCAAGAGCAGAATGGAACCTCTGGTGGGTGTAGGAGAATGCATACAGAAATGGAATGGAATTTTGTCAGGACTCTCTGGGAGTATAATAAAACCATTGTTGGAGTGGGACTGCAAAATCAGTATTGTGAAGACCGCTACACTGAGACTACCGTGCATCAATCTTAAATGAGTTTACAGCAGTGACATTGTGTGTAATGGTGATGGCACATGTTGCCATCAAAAAGAGCCATCACCACAAGCAACATGGCCATGACAATGAAATAACCCAAATACATGGTGTGGCAATGTGAACAAAAACATAACTGCAACATTTTTGAACATATTAAATATTAATAGAACCTGGAAAAACAAATATCAAAATAAAACTGTATTCTTTATAATTTAAAATCATGATGGATTTAGACAACAAGCTAATCCACTGATTCTTTAAAACTAACCTTTTGAAGGACTGACTTGACAAAAGATCTGTGAAGCAGTGCTTACTACTTTTCCACAATACCATTTAGAAGTTAATCTTTTCTATTCATAAATATTTCAAATAGTACTTAAAATAGCAATAAAAATAATGAATAAAACAAATTATAAAATATGCATGTGAAAGTGTTGGAAACAAATCACACATTAAGGTACTAGTAGATTTCTGAACAGAAACATAATTAAAGATAATTTTAACCAAGATGTACCATAATGTAGTGTGCTAATTCTTTCCTTGCATACAGTAACTCTACTCTCCACAGAATACTTATTTTAAGAAATAAGTAAACTGTTAAAACAGCTAATCATAAACATATTGCCTATAAATCACCATTGAAAAGCAATAATACACCTGTAAACAGTCCTTTTCTTTCATAATGTGCATTAGAGTTTTAAGAATATTTTATTAGTATAGCTCTGGTCCTGCAAGCTTAGGAGCCAAGGTTATTAAATTGTTAAATTTCGATATATCCCTTTTCAAATGCAATATAATGAATACTATAATAGCTTCAATAAGTAAATCTCTATGCATATGTCTTTATATATAGAAAGATATACAGTATAATAGATATCCAAAAGATTTATTAAAGACTAGCAAAATACCCGCGCTACACAGCGGCTAAGTACTGCCTTAAAATTTGTATTAAGAATAAAAGTAAACCTTTTTAAACTGAGGGAAAATATACCAATAATTATTTGCTAAGGATCTCTTTGTATACCAAGTTGTCAGTTCGGCCCTCCAGTTGTAATATGACCAAGCTGTGTGCTGAGCTTACTCTTGAGCATGCAACGTACAATTGGCCATGTGAAAAGTAATTTTGTCTCAAATCTCACAGCTTGGATTGATGCTGTCATATTCGGTTTGAGTTTCATGGTTTGTTTCAATTACGGCAGTATTTGCAGGACTTGTTGTGTTGAAGTGACATTCGGCATCTGTCAAGCGTTGTAAGTATACAACCCGTTTCATCGATAACTTCACATCCAGCTTTTGAGTGTTTAAACATTCATAAACATCAAAGTGTTCACTACTGAAATCATCACCTGTGAATCTAAGATGTTTAAGAGGCATTGGCGGTTGTCCAAAGGTGTAAAATATTTGGCCATTTTGGTACACTTGAAAGCGACAACCTAACGTAATAAACAAACAATAAAACAGCAGAGAAGCCGTGGATTAAATAAAAAGGCTGCAGTTATCAGCAGGGAGACGTGAATCCCGTGGCGAAGCAAGGAAGGGAATGAAGAGACCAGAGTGATGGATGGCCTTATATAGGCAGGCAATCAACAACTTGGGAGGCGTAGGGATGGGGTCACACGGCGACCGAGTTGCAGGCTATGGACGTATATATGTACGGAAGTAGGATTCAGTTAGCATTGGGAACCTGCATACCAAATTTCTTGAAGATGGGCCCATAAGTAACAAAGACCGTTTGAAAGTTCAATATGGTGGCATCATACCCCCGAAATAAGTATTGGTTTCGGTTAGCGCAGGGAAGCCGCCTACCAAATTTCGTGAAGATGGGGCCATAAATAAGAAAGTTCAACATGGCAGACATTGTCGACCGTTATGACCGTTACGCGTAGAATTTCGAAATGAAACCTGCTAAATTTTTGTAAGTAAGCTGTAAGGAATGAGCCTGCCAAATTTCAGCCTTCTACCTACACGGGAAGTTGGAGAATTAGTGATGAGTGAGTGAGTGAGTGAGTGAGTCAGTCAGTTAGTGAGTGAGGGCTTTGCCTTTTATTAGTATAGATATCAGCTTTTGTAAACTCAAATAAACAGTAACTGGGTTAACACTAGAATAACCAAAGCTTATGAAAAAACTCGTAATCCCAGCCCACCTTAAATCCCTTCGCACCTCTCTGTCAGCATCTTTTGTGTTGTAAATGTGTTGATAAGCACAAGTAGCAAGCAGCCTGCTATTCCATCCTCCCACCAATGCAGAAAGTTCTCTCAGCTCAAGTCTATTTACCTACATGTGAGTTGTCTAGAGTTGCAAAGGGAAAATAATTGATCATTATTTGGAATACATGCATTTCACGTGTGTTCTGTGTCTACAACAATCTATGTAAACACATCGCTAAAACAGAAACATTTTTCATGTTTTAGCAATAACTGACAAAATATAGACATGAAGTGTGAAGCCTTAAGTCCAAATATTAAATAAACACTGCTGCTACTGCTGGGAAATCTTGGGTCCTGGCATTCATGAGAATGTTACTTTGACATGTATGACCTATATACAGATTGTTGCAGACAACATACACCATTTCATTACAATGCTATTCCCTGATGGCGGGACCTTTCTCAGCAGGATAATTCATCCTGTCACACTGTAAAAATTGTTCAGGAATGTTTTGAGGAACATTACAACCAGTTCAAGGTGTTGACTTGGTCTCCAAATGCTCCAGATCTCAATGTGATTGAGCATCTGTGGGATGTACTGGAAAAACAAGTCTAATCAATGGAGGCTCCACCTCACAATTTACAAGACTTAATACAACAAGACACTTTCAGAGCTGTTGTGGAGCTCATGCCCCAGTGGATCAAAGCTGCTTTAGTTGTAAAAGGGAGACCTACACAATATTAGGCAAGTTGTGTTAATGTTGTGGCTGATTGGTGTATATCTCCTGTCTATAGGAGCAGCAGGGATAATTCTAGGCAACTCTGGGATGTCTTTTGTCCATCTTTATATAAGCTTCAAGTTTCTCAGGACATAGTGTATGTCAAAAATGTAAAGATTCAGGCCACAATTTCAAAGGATCAAAGTCTAAATGCGCCAAGGTGTAAAGGCAAAAAAAAAAAACAAAACAAAAAAAACCCCAAAAAAAACCAAAGGAACCAAATCTAAAACCCTATGAAATTTTATTGCCAGAAAACATGCACATTTTCCTACTTACGGTGTTATGTTTGAATTAGCTGAACTCTTTGCAAAGTTTTTACATTCATCCAGAAACTCTACTGTGCCACCATCATAAATAGTGCCCCCCACAGTGATATCATGTATTGATGTGACAGCAACCAGGCATCACTTGTAATGGCTATATGGCCACAGTGTCATTATAATAGCAGTGCATGCAAGACCCAAAACAATATACAACATACTGGAGCAGTGATGTAACAAAATTGAGATAAAAATATCAAAGCACACAGAAACACAGTAAGTGTATAAAACTGTTAAGAACACATACTGTAAGATGTCTGAAATTATTCTGAGGAATAAATAAACCAGAAAGTAATTAGCACAACAAAAGGATAAGGTTAGATAGAGCCATTTAATGAACAGATCCAAAGGGAAGAGATAAAACTATAATTTTACGACAGAAGTCAAGTCTAAACCAAAATAAGAATTCCTAATACTAGTCTACTTGGAATTAAACCTAACATCAATTAAGACTGCAAAATGTTGAGTACCTTCATATTTATACTAGAAAGGCCAGTGACAACATTTATCATAGTTTCCATGGAAAAAAATGAAAAGGAATTTGACAATGCAAGCCAACATTACATCAAGTAAACAAACAGAGTAAGACATTAACAAAAACATTAAAACAAAAATACAAGTAAAAACAAAAACATACAATATACTGTATATAAAAAAGTGGTTAAATACTACAAAACACACAACACAAATGGAATCAAGGAAGTAATGGATTTTGTTTAATCGTGGTATATCAGCTGGCACATGCCAGCTTCTTTTATTTTAAGAGGGGACGTCTGTCTACATATACTGTATATGGGTATACGTTCTGTATATGTTTATAATTTTGTATACATTGTAAATCGAGGCCTAACAGAGGCTATTGTTGCAGTGACACTGCTACAATGTAGGACCTTAGAGGCCCTGGTAGTATATACACTGGAAATGTTAAAGAGTATCAGTGACACAAGGCCACCAGTATACCAAAATGTAATGAAGGATGCCTGAGGTGAAATATTCCAGTGACATAAGTAAGGATGGACCACATGATATATCTCAACATTCCTCCTAATATGATAGGTAGTCCCTCCATCCCCATTATGGGCAAATGGCTGGTGTAGAGCCTGTTCCTTTAAGAGAGAGCATTGTCACTGAGACACCTGGGTCCACTAGAAGGAGCTCTTGTGGGATAGTTCCAGGAGTTCTGTAGTCCTTCTTTACTCCAGCCTTCTCTTACTGTGTATTAAGTCTTGCTTCACCTCTGACTCTAGTGCACACATTTTTAGCAAGCTATTGAAGTTTGACAGGTTATTGCATCTCTTTGTCTCTTTCAGATTCAGTTAATCCATAACGCGACATAAGAGGCTGTCTTAGGCACTATGACCTGAGGTGCACTGTTTATGAAAGTTAAGGGGTGTGAGCTCCAGATATCAAAGGGAACTGTTTATGAAACTGAAGCACTGTATGCTCTGGAACCAGCCACCTTCTCCAGGCTATAGCTGAATGTTTGATATAAACACTGAGTGGTGCTGTCTATGTTACTGAGGTTCAGAGGAATGAGTTTTAGGTGCCTGGAGTGGCACATGCTCAAGATATGAAGGGGGACCCTCACCCTGGTCCTTGAAATTTAATAGTAATACTGACTGCCTATTGGAGACCGAGGTGTACCGTTTTTGAATCTGCTGCAGTGCCCACTCCGGACCATTATGAAATACCTCCCCCCAAAAAAAGCAAAGGGCACTGAAGACTGCTGTTTTAGGAAATAAAGCGGCACATGCTCCAGACACCGAGAGGCATAGGGCACCATATGGGCTTTGACAGGATCTGGTCTCTAATTACTTGTTGAATTTATAATCTAACTGCATCTAGTTATTTCAAAACCTGTTGCAATTGGAATGTCCTTTACTTTATAGTATTTGCCTGTTTAAAATAAAATTATTTGAATCAAATTTGCAATACACATTATGCAGACCATTTACAGAAGGAAGTTTAATATCCACAGTCTTACAGTGTCTCCTAGATTTATAAATAATAATTGTTTGCAATCACTGAACTGTCACATGAAGCATGTGCTCCCTGCTCACATGTTTTGATACCTAGGTGAATTTGTGAAAAAATCTCTACAGAGGGAGCAATTGTTATTTTCTCACCTTTGAAACTTACTGTATCTTTGGTTCTACAGGTAGAATGATGCTGTTTTAAAGGCACTTTTCTCCTCAGGCTATGTTTTTATGTACTTTGTCTCAATTTTTGTTAGTAGCACATCATTACAATATCTGTTTATATTTCTTTGAGCTTTTGATTACTTACAGGGAGGTTGATAAGCACAAGCTAAGATATTAAGGCAAAAAACCAATCATCTATAATTATTTGGCAAAAAAAATTTCAAAGTCAGTAAGTGGTTTAAAGTTTAATACTGGTAATTCTTAATTAATATCCATCCATCCATCCATTTTCTAACCCGCTGAATCCAAATACAGGGTCACGGGGGTCTGCTGGAGCCAATCCCAGCCAACACAGGGCACAAGGCAGGAACCAATCCTGGGCAGGGTGCCAACCTACCGCAGGACACACACAAACACACCCACACACCAAGCACACACTAGGGCCAATTTAGAATCGCCAATCCACCTAACCTGCATGTCTTTGGATTGTCTTAATTAATATTCTGAAGAAAAATATTTCTCTTGCTAAGCATAGCCTTGACCTTTAAGAATGTTTATATGAGTTTTAATGTTCTCCTACTCCTAAAATAAGATGGCCACCATGATGTTACGTGCTGTTATGAATATATGTCTAACCAGAATCAATGGCTGTATCTTTAGCAAACACTTCAATGGCAGAGAAACTAGGGATGTTGTAGACAAATAACACATAAGCATATAATCAAAGCAAACTATTTATGCATATTAAATAAACTATTTATTAAAATATTGTACTGAATCTTGTTTATAATGGATTCAATTATTTGCTCATTACTTTCCATAACACCATGGTGTAAACAAACAGTCTTTTGAAATGCCTTTCCAAATAAACAAAATCTATCTATCTATCTATCTATCTATCTATCTATCTATCTATCTATCTATCTATCTATCTATCTATCTATCTATCTATCTATCTATCTATCTAGTTGTTGTTTGTGAGAATTTTGGATAAAGAACTGATGTCTTACTTTCTTGTTGTCTGCAAGCTAATTTATAATGTGTTTCTCCCCTTCACTGATGTGGACAAAGACAATTGTAGTTAAATAAAATACATACAGTATATAAATGTGCTTTGAAATCTACTAGAGATGGGTAGCATAAATATACACTGGATTATATAGAAGTCTATAACTATATCTGTGTTGTTTGCAATTTACAATATGCATCCTTAACATCCACCATCATAACCCTACAAAGCTACAAAATTAAAGCTTCATTGGAATATTATTTTTAAGGTGGTGCATATATTTCACTGAATTATGTTCACTTGACCGCAAGAACTTCAGTTTTCTAAGAGTGCTTACTTTTTTTAGCTACAAAACATTGCATACCTCAGAGGTCTTGTTTGTACATGACACAGTATCAATATACCGATTGTAATTATGTCTCTGGCTTTCATATTAAGTGCTAATTTTTCTTAGCTGGAACAAAACAGTTCAATTTTCAACATTCCCAGAGCTCTTTGCATGTTGCTGGGCAATCTCTCAATTTGCTGTGGGTTTTGTTTCTAAAATAGCAGCATCCTCTCAAGCATTTATTCTTGATCTGGCTGGGTGTTTCTTGCTTCATATTTCTTTTTCTCTGTATTATGCTTTATTTGAACTTCAAGCTATGTTCCTTTCTAATTGCACTGGAAATTTGTGCTGGCTGCTTGAGCTCCTGTTCTTTTAAGTCGCCCTTGTGTTATTTCATTATACCTGACAGCATTTATTACTTTGTTCAGTGTTCGTTCAGACCTGACACTTTCTTGTAAAAAATATTTCAAAACATAATGCAGCGTCTATGCATCTCTTTGCAGCTTTTATAATTAGTTAGCCCCTTGTACTCTTTTCTTAGAATTTATATCAATAACATATTTATTTTGATTTGAGCATTACCCATGCTTCAAAGCAGTAATAATAGATTTTCAATGTCTTTGTCTCCTCTCTGCGTCAATACATAAAAGGTTGCTGCATTTCTCTACTTCTCTTATTTCATTAAAAGGATGCAAAACCATTAATTTCACATGTTGTGTAGAACTCATGCATTGCCTCAGGGAGGCAGTTTGTATTCCAGGCCATCTGCAGGGCAAAAAGCATCTTTGCTTTTTGAGACATTCCCAAGACCATCCCAATTGCTCATAAAAGATACACATTTGGATGCAAACTAGGAAATTCAGAAAATATTTAAGACTATATATTTCTTTCATTTATATAGATAAAGGCCCATAAACAATACTTGCTGTCATTGAAAGAAAAGTATTTTGTAAAACTTTGTTTATAGTTTTTGTGCTAGTTAAAAGTACTCACTGTGACGTTTCCAGTCTAGTGTAGGACATGCATGTGTTTAAATTTACTTTAAGTCTTTTTAGAATTACCAAAGCCTACGAAAAACTTATAATCCTTGCCCACCTTAAATCTGTTCGCACCTCTCCATCAGCGTCTTTTGTGTTGTAAATGTGCCAATAACCACAAGCAGCAAGGTATCCCATCCCCCCACCCTGCAGGAAGGGCAAAAAGCTCTCTCAAGTCTTTTTTTATCTGGGAGTGAAGTACCTTTAGCTACAGGTGGAAGCTCCATGCAACTGTTGTTACGGTTCTGCCTTTGTCCAGAAACAGTTTCATAAGCTTTATGTCCTTAGTCTCGGAAAGTTTTTCTCCCGTGGGGCGACTGGGATCTTTTCTAAACAGGGTGTGACAGGAGCTTCCACTTGCAGCTGAAGTCACTTCAGTACACATGTACAGTTTCAGCATGCCAGTCTCGATCAAACAGAGGAAGCTCTGCAGTTTACTTGTGATTTTACGCTGTAGGAAGATATGTAAATAAATCAAGGTAAATAACATTCGATCTGGCTTTTATACAAGTAACATATGCGTGTTTTTATATAAAGACCATCACAAACAGGACTTTGTAGTATATGTTGGCGAGCTCTGTAAGCCGTGCTGCTTCGTTGGAGGACAGGTGTGGGGCAAACTGACTGGCAGGTTGACGCCCAACCACTTACTACATCCAAACGGTGCCATCTTTTGCCTTTAAGCCTGGTGCAGCTGCGTTGTTCTTATATGTGAGTGGATGTTTCTTGCGGGGACGGCTTTTGTTCTCTTTTTCCGATGTAGAACCCTTATCCTCATCTGAGTTCACCTCTGTTATAGCATGTCTTTATTTGAAAACAGCAGTGTCAGATCAGGCGAGGCCTGAATGCGACTGAGAGAATAAAATTAAATGTATTTTTTTTTGTATAATAGTAACAATAAGAGCAGCTCACTACTCAAAACGTTTATTTTGAGACGTGACAAGGCTCAAACACGTGGCCTCTTGATTATGAGTCAGCAGTTCTTACCGCTGTACTACCAAAGCAATCGTGACAAAAAAGTACCCTAAACCGATTTCTTTTTCTTTGGTTATAGTCTTGAATAAAAGCACATTTTTTGTTATACTTGTACCTTTTGTGAAATTGCTTATTTGATATTTGGACTTCGGTCTTCACACATTATACACTTCATGTCAAAATTTTGTCGTTAGTACTAAAACATGAAAAAAAGTTTGTCTTTTAGGTGTGTGTTCAACATTTTTTGCATTTCCTGTCATGCTACACTAACATAGATCTTTGTAGACACGGAACACACATGAAATACATGTATTCCAAATAACGATATATTATTTACACTATACAGTTCCAGGTACCTCACTCCCAGATAAACAAGGCTTGAGCTGGAAGAGCTTTTTGCTATTTCTTCGGCAGCAGGGGGGATTGGATAGCAGGCCGCTTGCTGCTTGGGCTTATCGATACATTTACAATACAAGAGATGTTGATGGAGAAGTGCAAACAGATTTAAGGTGGTCCGGGATTACGAGTTTTTTCGTAGGCTTTGGTAATTCTGGTGTTAAGTTTATTGTTCATGATACTGGGTGTGTAAAAATACTTTAAACTTTTATGTTTATACACAAAATTTTTTTTAACATAAATTAACTTTGAATGTGACTGATGGGGGGCTGCTCAGTGGTGCAGTGATTAACCTAGTGCCTTTTTCTTCTGCTACTTTGATTTCCTCCCATGTATTTAAGACGTACATCAGGCAAAGTGCTGTCTCTAAATTAGCCTTATGCGAATGAGTGTCCCATCCAAGATCTGTTCCTGCTTTAAACTTGATCATGACAGGCACTAACCTCCCAAAATAGAATGTAGTGATTGATTCCATTAATTCAATAAGTGTATATATCTGCTATATGTCTTTTCCATAAAAATGTAATTAATAAATGAAAAACTCAAATATCTTTACAGTGATGTTACTTTATTTCATAATATTCATAAGTAGTGCAAAAACTCAATTAATGAATAGGCTTGAAAACTTAGCTACAAGCAAGGTTATCTTTATTATACAGTTGTGCACATTTGGTACTTTTATAATGATTGCAAAAATAAATTACAATTCTGATAATGTGAAAGAAAAGTAACCTAAAAAAAGAATTACTAGTTTGACCTTGTTTAATGTAGCTTTGTGAGAACTATTTGTCATTGTCTATGACATTCCCAGACTTAATCTCAAATGATGTGTTGTAGTGAACAATTTAATTTGTTTTGGACAACTAATTTTAAATGTCATTTTTCTTTGTCAAGTTTTCTTCTTCAAACTGATTTGCTTTAAGGATGAATGTTATTAAAGTGATTATTTTATCTTTATCTCAATAATTTATATCTACATCTGCATACATTTAACATTCTTGGCCCTGTCAATACAATGAACATGATATTTTTCTTAAAGTTTTTTTTTTTATCTTTTTGAAGTCATCTTTTTTACAAATTTTTTAAAAGATATCCAGAAGAAAATATATTATTTATGGGAATATTTAGCCACATAAAATACTGGTAAAAGTACGTAGCAGATAGTTTAGGTGATGAAAGACCTATAAATTAGAACATATTTGAAATGAAATGAATCTATTTATAGACTGAGTAGGCACTGACGACGGTGGTGGTAGTGGTGGCAGAGTGTGCATGGTAGGGTTACCTGGGCAGCATTATGTGCAAAGCAAGAACACACAAGGCACCATTTCATCACAGGGCACATTTATTCAGCACACACACTTATATTCACCTATTAAAATAATTGAGTTCAGCTGCTTATACTCACACAGAGATTTCAATTATTAAAGTCTTAGAGCACATGCCAATAAAAATATAATATTTACAAAGAAAAATACATTAACAGAGCATGTGCTGTCAAAACAAAAAATAATCAACAATACAGAAGTTAATATCTTTTGACATGAATGGTTTGTTCTCCTCAGGATTGTTCAGTTGTTAATTTTGTAATTTTAAAATGTAATCAAAGTCATGCTCGGGCAAGTTAATGCTAATAATGGTATACCTGGAGAAAAAGGAAGAGAGGAAAACAAAACCTTAAGTTCATGGTGGAACCTCATGGTTGGTTCTCTTTACCAAGGCCAGTTGATGGCTGTCTCCCATCAACAATATCAAACACAAATTATGACATTTTTGCATATAAAATACCATACATTGGCAGTTCTACAAACCTTTGGGGAATTATAGTTAAACTGGAGTAAAATCACACATAAAAAAGAGTGATATGTAAATTCCACATAAGTATTTAATAGTATTCTTGTGTAATAAGAAAGATATTTTACTTTTAGTCTTGTAATTTTTGCCACCTTATTCATTATGGTGGCGCAATGGTAGTGCTGCTACCTTCCAGTAACGAGATGTGAATTCACTTTCTGGGTTCTACCCGAGTCTGTATAGTTTTCCTCTGGGTGCTCCAGTTTCCTCCCACTGTCCAAAGATGTGCAGATTAGATGAATTGGCAATGCTAAACTGGCCCTAGTATGAGTTTGTGTGTATTTGCCCTGTGAAGAACTTGCACCCTGTCCTGGGTTTGTTCCTGCCTTGCACCCAGTGCTAGCTGGAATAGATAGATATATAGATAGATATATAGATAGATAGATAGATAGATAGACAGACTTTATTAATCCCCAAGGGGAAATTCACATACTTCAGCAGCAGCATACTGATAAACAAAAAATTAAAGAGTGATAAAAAGGTATAACAGACAATAACTTTGTATAATGTTAACGTTTATCCCCCCGGGTGGAATTGAAGAGTCGCATAGTGTGGGGGAGGAACGATCTCCTCGGTCTGTCAGTGGAGCAGGACAGTGACAGCAGTCTTTCACTGAAGCTGCTCCTCTGTCTGGAGATGATACTGTTTAGTGGATGCAGTGGGTTCTCTATGATTGACAAGAGCCTGCTCAGCGCCAATTCAGATTTCAAGCTGTCCAGCTATGTGGCTACAATAGAGCCTGCATTCCCCACCAGACTGTCCAGGCGTGAGGCGTCCTTCTTCTTTACACTGCCTCCCCAGCACACCACCGCGTAGAAGAGGGCATTCGCCACAACTGTCTGATAGAGCATCTGCAGCACCTTATTGCAGATGTTGAAGGATGCCAGTCTTCTAGGGAAGTATAGTCGGCTCTGTCCTCTCTTGCACAGAGCATCAGTATTGGCAGTCCAGTCCAATTTATCATCCAGCTGCACTCCCAGGTATTTATAGGTCTGCACCCTCTGCATACAGTCATCTCTGATGATCACGGGGTCCATGAGGAGCATGGGCCTCCTAAAATCCACCACCAGCTCCTTGATTTTGCTGGTGTTCAGTTATAGATGGCTTGAGTCGCACCATTTAACAAAGTCCTTGATTAGGTTTCTATACTCCTCCTCCTGCCCACTCCTGAAGCAGCCCACGATAGCAGTGTCGTCAGCAAACTTTTGCACGTGGCAGGACTCCGAGTTGTATTGGAAGTCTGATGTATATAGGCTGAACAGGACCAGAGAATGTACAGTTCTCTGTGGCACTCCTGTGTTGCTGACCACAGCCTCTGTCCAAGTGGTAGAGGGATCGGTGTAGTATATAGTGATAGCATCCTCCGCTCCCACGTTCTCCTTGTATGCAATCTGCAGAGGGTCAAGGGCATGGTGGACCTGTGGCCTCAGGTGATGTAGCAGCAGCCGCTCCATGGTCTTCATCACATGTGACGTCAGAGCGACAGGCTGGAAGTCATTCAGCTCACCAGGACGTGATACCTTTGGGACTGGGGTGATGCAAGATTTTTTCCAAAGCCTTGGGACTCTCCCCTGTTCCAGGCTCAGGTTGAAGTTGCGCTGTAGAGGACTCCCCAGCTCCGATGCACAGGCCTTCAGCAGTCATGGCGATAATCCATCTGGACCCACTGCTTTGCTGGCACGAAGTCTCCTCAGCTCTCTGCTAACCTGGGCTGCTGTAATTGTGGGTGGGGGGAAACTCTCTCCTATGTTGGTATCAGCAGAAGAATGGGTGGAGGGTGCAGTACTCCGAGGTGAGAGTGGGTTAGGGTGGTCAAACCTGTTAAAGAAGTTGTTCATCTGTTTTGCTCTCTCCATGTCTCTCTCGATTGTGGCAACCCGCTTCGAGCTACAGCCAATGATGATCTTCATCCTATCCCACACTTCCTTCATGCTGTTATTCTGCAACTTATGCTCCAGCTTTCTCCTCTACTGCTTCTTCACTGCCCTGATCTGGACTCAGAGTTCCTTCTGCACGCGCTTGAGCTCATGCTGATTCTTCTGATTCAAAAGGCCCTTAATGTCACTTGTAATCCATAGCTTGTTGTTAGCATAGCAGCGTATCTACTGTTCTTACTGGAACTACAATGTCCATACAGAAGTTGATATAGTCAGTAGTGCAGTCAACAATCTCCTCAATGTTCTCACTATATGATCCCTGCAGGATATCCCAGTCTGTAGTTCCAAAGCAGTCTCCCAGAGCCTGCTGTGCCTCAGGGGACCACTTCCTGAATGAGCGTGTGGTTGTAGGTAGCTCCCTCACTCTTGGTTTGTAGTGAGGCTGAAGCAGAACCAGGTTATGATCTGCTTTGCCAAGCGCAGACAGTGGGGTGGCGCTGTATGCGTTTTTAACATTTGCATACAGTAGGTCAATAGTCCTATTTCCCCGGGTGTTACAATCCACATACTGGGAGAAGGCAGGTAATGTTTTGTCCAGCGTCATATGGTTAAAGTCTCCAGCGATTAGCACAAGCGCCTCTGGGTGCTGCGTTTGTAGTTTAGCAACAGCGGAATGGATGATGTCACCCGCTATCTCCACGTCCGCCCGAGGAGGGATGTAAATGATAACAACAATGACGTATCCAAACTCTCTGGGCAAGTAGTAGGGATGCGGACTTACGGCCAACAGTTCGATGTCCATGCAGCAAGTGGAGATTTTAACTTTTACATGTCCAGAGTTGTACCATCTTGTATTCACATAGAGATCGAGTCCTTCTCCTTTCCGCTTACCGCAGGTATTTACGTTTCTGTCTGCTCTAACTGTGTTAAACCTGTGTAGCTCCACGTTAGCATCTTGGATGTTATTTGTTAGCCACGTTTCAGAAAAACACAACAAACTGCATTCTCTGTAGGTCCTGACATTTTTCACCAGCGCAGCCAGTTTGTCGATCTTATTTGGTAGTGAGTTCACATTTTCCAGGATCACAGAAGGCACCGAAGGCTTGTATCACCATTTTTTTTCGCTTATCGCTTGGCTTTTTTGCTTAGCGTGTAAAACTCCATGTCCAAGTAGTAAAAAGTGTCCAGGGAATGAGTCCACATAAAAGAAATCGGTAGGAGTGATCAGTGAAATAGAGAAAAATAGAGAAAAAGATAAAATCATACACGGAGCTGCTGGAAAGGCTGCCACTCGTGGTGGCGCCTGAGTCATTTTACTATAGGCCCCAGCATTGATCCTCCCAGACCCTCATCTAGATACAGCAAATTAAAAATTGCCGTGAGATAATAATTATGGGTGGCACGGTGGCGCAGTGGTAGCGCTGCTGCCTCACAGTTAGGAGACCCGAGTTCGCTTCCTGGGTCCTCCCTGCGTGGAGTTTGCATGTTCTCCCTGTGTCTGCGTGGGTTTCCTCCGGGCGCTTTGGTTTCCTCCCACAGTCCAAAGACCTGCAGGGTAGGTGGACTGGCAATTCTAAACTGGCGCTAGTGTGTGCTTGGGGTGTTTGTGTGTGTCCTGTGGTGGGTTGGCACCCTGCCTGGGATTGGTTCCTGCCTTGTGCTCTGTCTTGGCTGGGATTGGCTCCAGCAGACCCCGATGACCATGTGTTCTGATTCAGCGGGTTGGAAAATGGATGGATGGATGATAATTATGGAAAAAAAACACATTAGCTAAAAAATTACTGTTTCGTCAAGTAATAATGATTGAAAAGTATATTTTAAGCGAAATGAACAAATTAATTTAGACTTTTGATTTAGCATACAGTGAAGCCTTGATTTAAAAAGTTCTTTCTGAATATCCACTATCTAAGCAACCTATTTTTCAACTTGTTTTTCCATTGTATATATTGTTATTTGGGCAGCACGGTGGTGCAGTGGGTGGCGCTGCCGCCTTGCAGTTAGGAGACCAGGGTTCACTTCCTGGGTCCTCCCTGTGTGGAGTTTGCATGTTGTCCGCGTGGGGGTGCTTCGGTTTCCTCCCACAGTCCAAAGACATGCTGGTTAGGTGCATTGGTGATTCTAAAATGTCCTTGGTGTGTGGGGGTGTGTGTGTGCCCTGCGGTGGGCTGGAGCCCTGCTAGGGGTTTATTTCCTGCCTTGCGCACTGTGTTGGCTGGGATTGGCTCCAGCGTGACCCTGTAGTTAGGATGTAACGGGATGGATGTATATTGTTATTTTGCAAAAAAATTGTATTATTTTAAGCATGCATGTCTAATTTCACAACTGAATGTGTTTATTTTACAGTTATGATTGTTTTATTTCCCAAACCATGATTGCATTATTCTATTAATGTTTTACCTGCTTACAACTAGTAACTTTGCCTGCACATATTTTCTTTTCTGGGGACAAGCATGAAGAGATTCAACAAACCTGTTGTAGAACAGAAACCTATACAATGCAAACACGTTTGGTAAGTTTTAATCTATTAATTTACTACAGGTAATATTTTGAAGCAGGGTGATATGGTGATGCAGGAAGTGCACTTACGCACAAGGGAATGCATTACTAGGCAATTTATCTGCCTGAGAACAACAATAGTGTTGTGTCAAAGTATCTATCAAGTCAATAGATTGCTTTAGCTACAGTATGTATGCACACAGTAAAAGATTTCAAGTTCAAAATGCAGAACTCTGACAGAGGGTAACCAGCCTAGCACCATCTGCTAAAAAACAACTATTTTAAGATGTATATGTCAGTGGCTATGTCAGTAACATTGCTAATATTGATAAAAAGATATTAGTTTATGGCTAGTAGTTTCTTCCCTACAAGGTAGTCTGCTTTTTTGTTGATGCCACTGGTGGTTTCACATCCATTGCCTACATTGCATTCACAGTGTAGCTGAGGTGATGTCTCTCTTTCTAGATCTGTGGAGTTATTTGTGTGCAGTGTTAACCTGGCTAAAAAATATTTTCTGATACCAACTTATAGCAGAAAATATGACTGACATATTTATACATGCATTTATCATTAAAATTCACCAAACTCACCACATTCTTCCAGGCCATACTGTATCTGCTGTACACCTATCTACCTATTTTTTATACAAGCCCAGCTATGTCAAAGTACAGTACCTGCATCTGTGTATTCTTCTAAACTCACTAATTAAGTATCATCTGCAAATTTAATTAAACTTCTTTATATTATTTTATTCATTCTTTCATTAGTGCAGTTTTCTAAGCTTGATTATAGCAAAGCACAGAACACTGATGGGGCCAGTAGGAATACAAACTGACATCATTTAGAAATGACAGGCAACCTAACATGTACATGTTTGTGATTTGGGAGGAGAGCAGAGTACTATTGAATGTGCAGGCTTCAGACATAGGCAAGGATTTGAATTCAGGACTCTAAAAAAAAGTGTGTATTGCCATTCTAATAATTTATACACAGTTTTTAAAAAAGCAGTCACCAAACAATTATTTTGGATCATATTTTATGACAACCCTTGACTAACCAAATCAATGGTTTTGAAATATGAAATACGAAATAAATGTTTGTTTTGGTAAAAAAGATATCAGTTACACAGTTACCACAAGTAATTCCCTTACAAGTCCTAATGCAATGAATGATATGTATAATACAAATGTGGAGTTGTATAGTAATTTAAAAGATAGTTGGTACAACCCAATCAATAATGTTATTAAAGATGTTGTTTTCTTTAAATACTAAACAATGATGTCAAAAAACCTTTGCTGTCAGAGCCATGGATCAATATGGCATGACATGTATTGCATGTCAGGAATCGTCCAGACTGTTTGACATAAAAAGAAACAACTTACTCTGTTCAGTAGAAAAGGAAAAAAGAAAACTGTGAATCCAATTTACCTCCAAGTAGTTAAAGCAACTATAACAGAAGAAATAACAAAGGCGATCATTTATGGTAAATCAAGGGGTTTGTAAACATAGGGCCAGTTTTAATCAATGAAATTAAACCATAATACCATAATTTCAGTGCTACCATCTGCTGAGCAGTTCATCATTTAAACATTTTAAGCTATTTCTAGCCTTAATTATATTCATGCATAAAGCCTAGGTGGTGCTCATTAGCAAATTCTGACTGTAGCATTAAGTATGATTTATCAGGGGATATGCTACTGTAATTTTGCTTAAGCCTTAAAGTGGCTGTATTAAAAAGACATAATGCTTAAGGACCTTATTAATAATATTATGCATTTTCAGAAATACTATTTCTTTTCTGAAGAAAGGGTCAGAAGAAGCAGAATGTGAGACAATTTATTAATTAGTAAAACTGAATGTCCACACGAGTCTCTTCATTTGTTCAAAGCAGGTAAGTTTATGTTGACCTCAGCCTTATTGTCTAACTGCATGATGAATGTATCATTTACTGACATATTATTAGGACACCCAAAGAAACTTTTCTTAGTATTTTATTTACCACATCTAAAGTACCCTAGCTATTTTTTATGCACACATTACAATTATCAAAACACACTATCGGCAGAGAGTAATGGATCCGTTTAATGGCATATGAAACAGGTATGGGTTGGCTCAATAGATTAACACCACTAACAGAATTTTAAAAAATGTGTATTTTCTCCAAATCCGAGACCATGGTTCTCAGCCGGAAAAGGGTGGAGTGCCCTCTCAGGGTTGGGAGCGAGATTCTGCCCCAAGTGAAGGAGTTCAAGTATCTCGGGATCTTGTTCACGAGTGAGGGAAAAATGGAGCGTGAGATTGACAGGCGGATTGGTGCGGTGTCCGCAGTGATGCGGGCTCTGCATCAGTCTGTTACGGTGAAAAAGGAGCTGAGCCGTAAGGTAAAGCACTCAATTTACCAGTCGATCTACGTTCCTACCCTCACCTATGGTCATGAGCTATGGGTAATGACCGAAAGAATAAGATCACGAATACAATTGGCTGAATTGAGTTTCCTCCGCAGGGTGTCTGGGCTTTCTCTTAAAGACAGGGTGAGAAGTTCAGTCATCCGGGAGGGGCTCAGAGTAGAACCGCTGCTCCTCCGCATCGAGAGGAGTCAGATGAGGTGGCTCGGGCATCTGATCAGGAAGCCTCCTGGACGCCTCCCTGGCGAGGTGTTCTGGGCACGTCCAACTGGGAGGAGACCCTTGGGAAGACCCAGGACACGCTGGAGGGACTATGTCTCCCAGCTGGCCTGGGAGCGCCTCGGGATTCCTCCAGAAGAGCTTGAAGAAGTGGCCGGGGAGAGGGAAGTCTGGGCATCTCTGCTGAAGCTGTTGCCCCCACAACCCAACCTCAGATAAGCAGAAGAGGATGGATAGATGGATGTATTTTCTGTTGTATAACTTTTTGTAGACTTCCCCAATCACTACTTTTGTGTGTAGTATCTTTTTGGAGTTAATCTACCATGGAATTGGAATAAATAGATGATTTTCTTCTTTTTTAAGCATTGAAAGTGGCACATCTTCTGGTGTTGCTTTACCAATAAAGATATTTTTATGGTTTTATTTAATTCTTATATTATTAATATGCTGCTTTTTCTGATTTTTGCATGTTCTCACTTTCTTCTCCAATCCAGAGAAAAAGTGTCAGTCTGGATTCTTTCTTTCAGATTGTTATTTCATTACAGCATTAGGAGTGCGAGAGCCTGTTCCTGTAGCATTAGGAGCAAGAAAGGAACCAGCTCTAGATGGAAATACCAGTCTGTCACAAAGAATACTGAATGACAAACCTACACTAAAAACAAACACTTAAGACATGCAAATCAAGCTAAATCTATTTCTGTCCTGTGTGACGGATGGCTAGGATCCATGCTCGGCCAGGATGCCCCTTTGGCACTGAATCCAGGGAAGCTGCCATGGGATGTTCATTACATTCCCAGGAACACTTGGTGGCAGCCCCTCTGGGTGGTATCGGGGCCACAATCGTGGAACACCAGAGCTCATGCCTTTTGAGCTCAGTGGCCACTGCCAGGGGAGCTGAATGACTTAACAAGCCCGCCCGGGCTGTGATGCAGCCACACCCAGAAGTGCAGCCTAATTAGGCTAATTACCACCTGAAGCACTTCTGGGTGGGCTGTAAGAGGAGCCTGCAGTCACCACTCAAGGAGCCAGAGACGGGAGGAGGAAGATGAAGCTGCCAAGAGGAGAGGAGGAAAGAAAGAGAACTGTGTTGTGCCTGTGGGACACGGGGAAAACGTGCCCCACAGGTGAAGAAAATAAAAAGTTTATTTATTTTCTGTGTGCCTCACGGTGTCAGTCTGTGTCGAGTTGGCGCCCATATAGTGCCTTTTCACACCTGAAATAATTCTATTCTACAGTTTTGCTTGCCTCATACCAAGTCATCAGACATTTGAAATCTGCTGCTTTGTCATTTCATACTTTTCCAATCATATGATATGCAAATCTGGATAAAGAGTTCTGAAATATCTATTGCTTTATCACTTTCATTCACACTTAAACCCAGATCCTTTTCTGTTTTCTATTTTATTAAAATATTTATGTAACCGTATTCTCAATTTGACACTTCTGTACCTAATGCACTGACTCTGATTCTGCTTTGTTATTATCACTCTGTCTTTCTGCTCCTTTGTAGTCTTAGTCATATCACTGGACTAGGAGTTGGACCATTGCAGAGCACACACACCAATGCATCAAAATGCACATTAACACAGGACCAAATCAAAACCATCATTTAACCCAAAGCTAGAGTACTGGGGAGAAATCCCACACTGACTTTGGTAATATGTACAAATCCCATGTGGATAATGATCAAGAGGGAAAGATTACAACACAGGGTGCTGGATCCATGAGAAAACAGCACCAACCACACCACCCCATTTACTTTTGTTCTTAGTAAAAGTGTGCATCGGGTAATCCTGAATTAATTTTTTTGGAGAGGGCATGGAATAGTGTGTTGCGCAAAATTGACTGATTGATTTCTTGATTGAATAATGAATTTTCAAAGTTGAATATCACAATGCTTTTGAAATCCTAATGCTCTTAGGAATATCACTGGATACCTAAAATAAACCCACATTAATTATTGCTTAGTATCAATTTCTTAAAGACATAAAACATTTTCCTGTCAGTAGGATTTAAAAGATTACTATTGAATGTAACATTCTATAAAAAATATATTAGTGACTTGGTCAATTTTCATCGTAAATCAGAAATTGCATTCTTGTTTAATCTAACGTCTTCTCTGTTGTACAAAGAATTTATTCATAAGGAATCAGATGTAATGTACTGTAGCACAGAACAGAAAAATAAGTTACTTTGGCATGTAATTGAAAGTATTCACACTAGACAGTTTCTTTGAGATACAATATCTCTGTTAAAATGATCAAAGAAAAAGAGAATTTTCTTTGAAACAGCCAGTGTACTGGGAATGCAGATATAATATACTTTTATCGTGTAATATTTTAGTTTACCAAAGACAACAAGGTTAGCACCTCTAATTTTTACATTACACTGCTGCAGGATATTGTGATGTATGACACAACCCTTGCTTAATGTAGTACAAATTGTTTTCATGCAATAATAAAATAAAATTAATTACAGATGGTTGCCAAGTAACACATTTACTGTTTCCTTCCTTTTACTATTGGTTTTGTATCTTCTATATTTTGCAATAAAGATGACTGGAAAATCTCTTTAAAATCCAGCATTAGTAGGCATAAATCTGTAATATCCAGTACCAGAATGGCCAGGAAGGCAATCCTATTGGGGTAACAGGGTTTGAGAATCATCATGAAGGATTAGCAGGAAGCCAGCATTGTTCACCTAATCATCAACTGTAAGTATCTGAAATCACCAAAGTGCAGATCTCAGAAACATGGAAAATGGATATGGACGCCCGTCTCCATAAATAAAATAAGTACAGTGTCAAGAAGCAATTTGGGGCAAAGGCTCAGCTCATATGAGTGTGAAGTGAAGTACAGTATTTGAGACAAGAGACAAAGAAGTGAGTGGGAATGAGAGTGTTGTAAATTTATACATTTCTACATATTTTGGTCTCTGTGCCATTGTTCTGGCTAAGAGGGTCAATACACTGTCAAAATATTTTTTTGGATAATGCATGTTAAATATTTGAGTTGAATATTTATATGGATATTTTAAAAATCAATAAACATAAGTTAATTATAATCAAAATACTTTTAGGAAAGTACCACAATTCAAACAATATTCAGAATTTCAGTCAAATGGTGGGCTTGGTCACATGATGCAATGGCTGCAACCAAATATGTTGTGAAATTACCTCTGACAGTGAAAAACAAATGAAGATAAATAATCAGGAAATGGGCTTACTGAAGAGTAGGGCAAAAAGAAGAACAAACCGAGCTGAACTTAAAAAAGTAGTGAACACAATAAATGAAACTCGTTTACTACAACTGATCATTGTAAAATAATTACTCAGTTAACTCCATCCTTGAGTATCCTTGACCAGTCCATCTAGATGTATCCTTGAGGCTTTTTTCAAAGAGATCGGTGACTTGCTAATCAACAGTGTGCTTGATATAGGTAACTATTCATTGGACTCTGGAATTTTTCCAGATGTAAAAAAAAAAAACTAAATTAATTAAGCCACTTCTTATGAAAACAAATCTTGACTGTTCTGTCTTCAGCAATTTTAGACCTCTCTGACTTTTTTGAGTATAATTTTATACAAAGTACTTTTCTGACAATTAAATTATTATTTAAATAAAAATTATGTTTTGGATATTTATCAGTCAGGTTTCAGACCAAATCAAGCTGCTTTTGATCAAGTTCAAGTTCAAGCACTTTATTGTCATTGTATAACACAATTAAATTAATTTTATAACTACCCTAAAGGTGTATTTAAAGAACAGAAGTAACAATTTAAAAACAGAACTCAAAAAAATATGAAATATGTCATATTTTTAAATATGTTGCATATAGTGTTAGTTGATCAAGTAACCACAGCAAATTATTACTGCTAAAGTACATACATTGCTATTGCAAAATGAACAGTATATTTCATATTATATATTGTATTTTATTTGTATATTGTACATACCAATACAGACTGAGAAAATTCAGAGTTCCTAAAGTTTATGACAGACAGGAAAAAGCTATTGATCTAAAGCAAGAGATTCCAAAGTGGTTATCGACCCCTGGGGTCGATTTGAATTTTTTAGAAGTCAATAGTTTCAATAAAAAAAATTTGGGGTCGACGACAGCAAAAATAGACCCCCTTACTACTTCTATTTGTTTGTTACTTGAAAATATCTATGATTCCAATAGGTACCTAATTAAGAAGTAAAATAATTCAAAAAACACTTTTTTGATAAAAACTCATTACATACCAAACTTGCAAACAAAAATGTAAAATGTGTCATTAAAAGAGTCACATGAAAATACATGTAGCACAAACATGTCTGTGCATTGTCTTATCGAACGTATCAAAGCAAGGGCAGACACAAAAAACCGTTGCATGTCCGCACTTGCTCGCAGTGGGCCAAGACGACAGATATTCGATATTAGCAGAATCTATCAGTCTTGTACGGTCATGCTTTCATAAAACACTATAAATTAGTTCATTTGATGTGACATGTACTTATTTGTGATTTTAACTTTGAATATAATTATTTATTGAGAAGCAGTACTATGAAAAAGAAAATCAGATTATTTATTCGAGTTTGAACAAAAATCTTCTGTTTCAAGTAAGTACATACTTCATTGATTTTTTTTTTTATCATGGGGCTGTCGAAATTGTTAATAAAAGTTTTTATTTCTTCAGATAATAATAATAATAATTGCTGTAAAAGAATGTGTCTCTACACACTGGAAAGGTTTGGGGCAGCCACCCATATATTGTCCCTGGCTGCAAAAGGTTTAAAGAAAACAAGTTGTTGTCAGGCTGAGTTCCAGGATTGAACTAACGAGGTTTTGGAAAATGGCGGCATTATAAGCCACAAACTGGAAGTGATGTCCTCTGACCGGAACCGAAAGTGGCGCCAGTCTGGGTGCCGTAACCAAAAGTTATTTTAAATCAGGCAGGTTTTCCTGTATTTGGTATGTAGCGATAACCTCCACTTGGTCCACTAAGCTCCTTACTAGTTGCACGTGTGTGACACAGTCCAGCAAGATTTAAAAAATAACTTTTTTTTTAATTTATATTTTATACTAAAATAAATCACAACCATGTCACATCACGTAATATCTGTGATACCTATTTTTATTCCATATGGAAGTAAAAGATTTAAACAGAGGAAAAAAGATATAATATTTCTGAGCTTCAGACAACAATTTAAAATGCAATGAAAAAGTAATTACGTCCAGTTTTTATCATATGGGTCTTTTTGTACCTGATATAGATCACTAACATTACTTTCGTTCATTGTCAGGTTTATCTGAATGACTTTTCAGTTAAATCTGTTTGAGTTTTTTGATAGTTTAAGAGTGTCTCGGACAACATTCTCGCCTTTACAGATAGTTGTGGTTAATTACTGTGACACAATGACACTAGACACAATGATAGTAATGCATTATTATGTCGATTGTCAAGTATTCAGTTGCAATTGTTTGATTAGCCCTCCAAAGCTTGCCAACACTACTTAATAAAAGCTCATGCACTCCTCATTTGATCAGCTGTGGAAATCATAGATTGTCAGAAGCCATGAAATGCCGTAGGGAGCATATTGGCAGCGATGAATCTGTCAGTTGCAAAAACAGGAGTAATGCACAATCTTGAAATAAAAAATAAAAAAGAATGTTGACTAACAATAGAACCACCACGCATTTTTTCATTATTATACTACAAGTACTGTTATTGATGGGGTACAGGTAATACTTAAGATGCCCACAGCTGCATCCACTCGGGCCATGACGTTTGTGTGACATGCCTGAAACTTAAAATAAATTATCACGGATATCAAAAGTTGCCACATGACTCAAAGGATAAAGAATCTCTCTGCAAAACTGGAAAAAAAGAATGTGAGAGAAATCTTCTACTAAAAACATGAGGTGAATCTAAAGTTGTTCCTAGCTGGACATTGTTGTTGGAAGTTGCTCAAGTTCCTCAGCTTTATCAAGAAATTCTTAATTTTTTACTGATATTTCGAAATGACACATGTCTGTATAAATGTCATAATGTGACGTATCTTTGTTTGTAATTTAATAATAGAGCTTTTTTATTTTAAATTGTTAAGTATATTTTCAGGTTTTAGTTTGTATTCAAAATAACTGAAATTTTGATAGTTTTGTACAATTATTTTTAAAGGCTCTGCAATGTTAAATTGATATGCATTTGTTTGTATAATTGACTTTTTGTTACAGTAACATATTTTTATTGTAATGAAGCTGAAAGAGTAAAAAATAATGCTATTAAAGTAGAAACACTTTAGATGTTTCCAAGTAAAGAATGTTATTAAATGTAGCGTTAATTCTAGCAAATTGTATAATCTTTGTATTAAATGGAATATATTTGAGCATTATGGAGAAAGAATACTCCTGTTTGGTAATTGCCAGATGTTCATGCAGATGTTAATCCTGAATATTTAGTAGTAAAGACTGAGACTACTATGTGTGTTATATTTTCAAGAAATTGTTTCTTTTTTATTTGGACAAAAATTGTTTCTATAATTTCAAAGTAGTTGATGTAATATCATAAATGTAAAGTGTAAAAACTACCTTGAACTGTGCAAACTTTTACTTTGAAGTTATTTAACACTAGAATTACCAAAGCCTTACGAAAAAAACTCGTAAATCCAGCCCACCTTAAATCCCTTTGCACCTCTCCGTCAACATCTTTTGTCCTGTAAATGTGCCGATAAAGACAAGCAGTAAGCAGCCTGCTATTCCATCCCCCTACTGTCGCTGAACAAGCACAAAGTTCTCCCAGCTCATGCCTTGATTATCTGGGAGTGAAGTGCTGGATTTTTAGAGTGGAAATAATAGATCATTATTTAAGCTTTTTAAAAGTTTGCAGTTTTTTTCTTCTCTTAGTCACGATCACGATACATACTACTGCCCTAGAGATCTGACACTGTTAGTTTTTATTTGAAACTGGGAATAACTGTAGATGTGAGTGGTGTTTTGAGGCAATGGAACTGGACATTCTCTGATCTGGATGGATAAAAGCTGACACACAAACGCTGGTGAATTTGCCTGCTTGGTATCTCATTGTCACTTGAATTTTTTTTATTCAGTTTTATTGAGTGTTCCTGTTCACACTGAATTAGTACGCACCTTATGGTCCATGATGTCAAAGCCGCACTGACAAAAATCACATAGACATAGGAATATATGATATTTAGAGTTATTCATTTTATGATCTATATAGTACATTTCGGAAAACACTTTGGCATGGATGCAACATTATTCATTTTATTCATATTCATTCGCATAATATCTTGCAGTTGTAATTAGTGACTGTGTGTTTTTTTTCCCCCGATCTTTCCATTCCCCACATATTGCTGTATGCTGTTTATTTTGTACTCAAGGACATGCACAGGAAGGAATAGTACATAAAGGTCAGTTCTGCACTATATGCAATCATCAAATTCAAATGTTAACAGTTCACACATATGCAAGGACCTGTTGCAATGTACACACTTTTCTCTTTATGCTGTGGTTTCTATTACACACCTGAAAGAAAGAGACAATATATGAGACATTTCGAAAAAATAATTTTATGACCTGAATAGTACCAATCAGAAAGCATCATCTCACTAATGCAATATTGTTTGAAATCGAACAGCGTCAGATCGGGTGTGAATTTATGCTGGTGCTGTTAGTTAGAGTCAGTTCAGGAGGAGCGGGTTGGCTTGGGGGTAGTGTGATTGTGATTGAGAAAATATAACTGCAAGAAGCTAACTTTTACAAGTACCATAAATTTATATCCAATGTCCCGTATATTTGTCTCTTTCTTTTTTGTCCAGTGCTGCATTGAAGTCTTGCACCAGAAGGCGTGAGCTTATTCAGTGCGAGCAGGAACATGCAGGTGGCCAGTTGCTGTATGCTATAATAAGCTTGATCTGGCAGCGATCAATGCAATGTACTGTGCAAGGCACAAAAATGGGGTCCACTGAGAAAAGAAGAGTGTTCATGGCTCACCTTGCAGAGGAACTTCGTTGTCTCATCTCTATGTATCGTGATCGTGACTGAGAGAATAAAAGTAAAATAAAAACTTTTACAAGCACTATAAATTTACACCAGCTGTTACAGATGCAAAACAAATGCTTGTGTTTACTGTATAATATTAACAATAAGAGCAGTTTACTACTGAAAACAGTAAATATAGGAGGCAATTGGGATTGAACCGGGGACTCTTGATTACAAGTCAGCAATTTTTACCACTACACCACAGAAGCTGTTGTGTTGTCCTTGAACCTTTTGTGAAAGTGTTTATTTGATCTTTGGACTTCAAGCTTCACACATTATATAGTTTATGCCTACATTGTGTCATTTATTACTAAAATATGAAAAATGTTTCTGTTTTAACAATGTGTTTACACAGATTATTGTAGAAATAGAGGACACATGAAATGCATTCTAAATAACAAATTCCAAATAACGCCGTATTATTTTAACTCTATAACTCCAGCACTTCACTCCCAGATAATCAAGGCATGAGCCAGAAGAACTTTCATTGGCGGTGGGGGGATGGAATAGCAGGCTGCTTGCTGCTTGTCTTGATCGGCACATTTACAGGACAAAAGATGCTGACTTAGAGGTGCAAGTGGGCTGGATTTACGAGTTTTTTTAATAGCCTTTGGTAATTCTAGTGTTAAAATATATTTTGACCCAAATTAAAAATATTAATTTATGGAAAGAGGAACTGTTGTGGCAAGTGGAGATTATTATTTAGTTTTACTTGAAAATAATAAAAGTAATACTTTTAAAAAATTAAAGCAGTTATAGATGTTTGCTTTCTGGATCATACCTTTTTTCATTTGAGAACAACTCATATAATTAGCTGTAACAAGTTGTCACTTGTTTTTTACTTCTATAAAAAGAGACATTTTTTCAGTACACACAGCTCATGTTTTGGTAAAAGAAATAATGGGAGCAATTATGAAACTGAAAAATGAATATCATTCTATTATAAGTGGCAATGCCTACAAATCACACCCCACCTCATCCTTAACTGAATCCACAATTTCCTTTTCCTGTACTGTTTTTGATGTACTAGCAGTGTTTATAGTCAAAGCTGATGCATTTGAGTTGATTTGTGGTCAGTCAATAACTAATTCTGTTTCAAAGAAAATTTCTAGGAGCAGTCTAGTTATTTGTATAGTTTTTGTCTATGGTATTCTCTTTCTTGATTATGATTTTGGTATTCTTCTAGTTTGTTGTCTGGCTTATTTTCTAGTGTACACCCCTTGGATATTGATCCCGGTGTTGATTAACATTACGCAAATGTATCTTCCTTCTTCATTAAGCTACAAAAGATTAAATTCAATTAGCAACACAAAAAAATGAAACTATATATATTTTGTTCATTATTCCCTATCACTGTAAACACTTCACATAAAAATGGACACATTATTAAAATTAAAAAAGGGAAACACCAAATACTGTGTGTTTATTTTTTTAATCAATAAACCCTGATGAGCAAAGCAGTTATGCACTGGAATACCTTTAAACCTAAAAGAGTGAAGCAGCAGTGAAAGGCACCACATGAATTTGAATGTGAATATATGAAAACAATTCAGTCACTATTCAAACTTCTGCAAATTAGACAAACCAAATTGCTTTAATATTCATAAAAGACAAAACAAATTAGCTACTTTAAAAAACTTCTTTTATGGCATATTTACCAATAAAGAATTCTGGCTATTTTATTGCACTTGACCATGTATAAATAAATAAAATAGATACAATAATAAGAAATGGTCTATTTTTTGAAGTGAACTATTCAGTGTGATGCTGAATTATAACAGCCTGTGTTTCTGCTACCTCCTGAGGCCATTTTGAGCAATCTAAATCACTTACAACTGAATATTCTCAAATTAAGTATAATACACTGAGGCAGTGTCAGCACTTTTCACACACATTTCTATAGATTATAAAGTTGTTTCCCTGATTATATTGTTCTCAATAAACACTAAAATATACTTACAAATGTTTGAAAAATCATATTAACTAAACAACAGTGCATGACTAAATATAGTATTAATGATGCAAAGTTGTTTGTGAAGAGCATTTGTCCACTTATGACTCTCACATACAGTATGTCAATTAAAATGTGTATGCTCTGCGGAACCCACTTTGTAAAAATTTTTGTCCCATTTGTTTTGTGAACTAAGTAATCAAGGAAAAAGTGTAATTGTTCTTGACTGTTACTTTATTCAGTGTACTTTCATCTTTGCATGGCCTGAGGGAACTGTCTTTTTTCTCATCAAAGAAAAATTCAGCTCCAACTTGAAATGTTTCAAAGAAGTATTTCCCTTAAACAGAGTAGCTAAAATATATCAATGAGATTCATTGTTTATTAATTACACATATGCAGTAAGCAAAACAAAATATGAGTTCACATACTTTTAAATCTTTCTCACTCCAAGAACAGTGACTACCCCTTACCACAGTGTTTTTTTCTGTTGTCAATCAGCATATGTATTTTATTTTTATAGAGCAACCATTGTAACCTTCACAATCTTCACATTAAGAAGCTGAATCCTAATGACCATATTAGAGCATACTAATATATATTTAATGTGATTTCAGTCATGAGTGTATGTATCTCCTAAACTGTTTTAATCCATTAAAAGATCAAGTGAGGCTCCTTGCCAATTGGGCTCAACAAAAGGAAAAAACCCTGCCTTGACTGCCAGATCATAGTGATCTAGATCTATGCACATGTCCATTATTGAGTCAACAATATGTACATGTTCAGGATGAAGACTAGTCTTTGATCTCACGTTATTGGAGCTGTATTGATCCATCCTCCATCTGTTGAGTTTTCATCCAGCTATTAAATCAGTAAACATTTCTGCTTCTGTATTCTGTATGATGTATTTCCATTTCAAGATATTGGAACATATTCTTTTATTGTTGTTGAAATCAGAGTAATTATTTTAGAAAAAATGGCACAATACCTAAATCCATTGCCTCTCTTGACTCCTTTGACAAAGCATGACCATTTGGCTTACAACAGGATGGCCATGTTGAAAGAGAAGAGTGGAAAAGATTTACATCTGTTACTGTCCCAAAAGACTCCAGTAAGATGTTATTCTCAACGAACTTCCACGTCAGTTTAAATGTTTAAATCATTACAGAACTTACAACAAACCCGGTAATTATTCATTTCTGTTATTTGCAGTTTTTCAACAGGCAGGCTATAAGACTTCTGTGTTCCACTTACTGGCAAGGGTTTTTTTTATTAAAAATGTACTGAATATTCAAAGTTTCTTCTTTTTCCCAGATATATACGACAACAGAATCATTGACAGTTGAATTTATCTCAGATAAAACACAAATAAAATATATTTAAACATGGTGGTACCCATTCTAAAAGCAGGCAGTCTGTACAAGCTTTCCTCTTGTTAAAAGGGAAATACAAGCATTTTTTTCTCTTTTTAAAGGGAACAAAAAAGGCTGCAGTTAAAAGCAAATTGAGCTCTAACTCAGTAAGCCTACGCATACAACAAGATTGCCCTTAAATTCTTCTACTCGATTTCCTGCAGCAGCTGCTTGTGGCACTTGAAAACTATCTGCAGACTGCCTAGAAGAATGTGAGAAATAGATGCTTGGCATCATTTACAGAGGCAATACATACATGATACATAGTTTTTGTGATATCATTTGATAGTGTTTGCTGAGAGCCTCAATAGGAACCCAGCATCAGTAGATCTGGGCACAGATACTCAGTCTCCAAGGGACCTTTTATTGCTGGCTCTGACTTATGTTACACTTTAAAGAAACAGTTCACTCAGAGACTCCTAAAGCTCTGTCTCCCAATTATAGGAATAAACTACACTTTGAGTTCAGCACTTAGTGCTAAGATTACCCTAAGGGCTTGTTTCTACAGGAGGTGATTTAAAAAAATGTCATCCAGAAAACAGGTTCAAAGCACTGTAGGGTGACTAATATTTTACAAGGTCTATCTGAGAACCTAGAGTAAAGAAACGAAACAAAAGCAACCCTGAACAATAAAAAATATCATAGAATAATGCCTTGAAATTACATGTTAAGGACATAATTCTAAGTGATCTTTGATTATATTGCTATTTATTGGAAATCAAAAGTCAGGTGACAGTTGTCTAGCAGCAAAATTAAAGGGCAAGAACAGCATAATCATATCTGTTATTATGTTGCCTTACTAATAAGATGCACATGTAAATGGTAGGTCTAAATTTTCACGTCTTACATAGCATAAAAATTCTGCTTTTACTGATTTCAATGTGGTTTTTGATAGATACTCAAAACAATGGTCATCAAAATGTATTTTTATTCACTAACCACGTGCATATTTTTTGCAATGATTGAATAGCCTTTGTTTGATTAACTAACTGAGACATGTATAGTAATGAGGAATAAGCCTGATCATATCCTAATTTATTCACTTATGGCTTCTTCCCTTTCCAATTCCCTTTGTTTTATTTTGTGTATCAGTTGGATATCTGCTCTGTGTGGATGACTGTGTGACAGGTATCTAGATCACACTTATAGATGATCTAACCTAAACACAGTTAAAATATCCAACTACACCACCCAGTTTTATTAAGAGTCTGGAAACACTTGAAATTTAAAGATAATAGTATACAGGCTTATAAGTTACACCAAGAAGATTAAAGTAGATAAGAATCTAAAAATTTCAGGAGCAAAAACCTTTTAAAACATAACAGTTGAGGATACAATGCTTGGTGGAGTAAAGTCGAAGTTGCGCTCTGTGTTACCATAACAATTAATCTTCCAAACCAATCAAAGCAGTATGATCTTCAAAGCAGGTAACTCTTTTGCAAGACAGGTAAACATCTACGTCCAGGGGACAGCCATCAACAATAACCTGTAACAGAATTGTTCAGGAAATCTGACTTTTCACTTATCACCCCAGTCTAATCAAAGGTGCCTATTGCCACTTCATCTATTAGCTTTTACATTTATTATGTACATGTTTTTTGCTTAAGAAAACATCCATTGTACAAAAAATGTTCCCCTCTGACACCTGGATAATTTTTCAAGTAAATTCTCACTACTATGAGACTATGAATGTGAGCTGTTTTTCTCATCTAATTAATATGGTGAGCCAAAGTTCTAATCATTATATTCTGCCTCATTTGTCATACTGCATGTTAAGGGCATTGTTTTTCATTTTGAGTGTTTTTTGTTGAAACTTCAGACAAGAATAAGGGTATATAGTAGATTTAAGGAGATTGTTAAAAAGTGTGTCTGTAGTGTTAGAAAGTAGATCAGTTTTACCTTAGAGGCGATGGACACAGAGTTCAGCTATTAAAACTGATGTAAGCTCCTTACAGTAACAATAAAATGATAATGAGATAATGAGTGTTTATCAGATAAATATATGCAAAAATGCAAATTCATAAGAGACACACACAAGACACATGGAATTTAGAAACACCATATTTCACAGGCCTATTTAAATATCTTGCTGAATGACCCAGCTTGCTTGAAATAATTTCTTATGCAATGGCAGATGCATTTGAACAGAAGGGTGTAGCAGTGTTCCCAAGATGTGACTTCTGTAATGTTAATCCTATTTGTGAAAGAAAGTTATTGAATGGGGTGACAACAGTGGTATTTGAAAATGAATGTGGAGATATTCCAGAATTTTTCTATATGTATGCAGACTTCTGTAACACAAACATCACCTAACTAATAATAGCTGTTTTTTTTTTTTTTGCTAATGACTAGCTAAACATGCAACTTCAAGCTCCTTTTACATCATAAAAATTTGTTCAGACAATAGGATGCTGGTGCCTGGTCTGTTTTGATTGATCTCATATCATTGTGATTTTCTCTGACATCTTCATCATTTAGTAAAATGCAGAAATATAGAATAAACGGTAAGTAATGTGAGAGCCTTGCATCCACCTACTGCTCTGAGAAAGATATACCTGTAGTTATAAACTATCTAAGTTGAAACAGCAAGATTTAGATTCGATTGGCTTTATGATGAAAAGGGACAAGCCACAATAACACTGAATACTGTATATATGCAGAATACACACAACATCAATTAATCAATTGTTTATTTATAAAGCATTTTAAAAAAAACAGAGTGGAGGCCAAAGCGCTGTACAAGGGCAGCAACCAATACGTATAAAAATAATGACAGAAACAAATACAAAAATTACAACAACATAAAGAAGGACAATCAACTCTCAAGGTGAATTAAAAGCTAAACGGTAAAAATTAGCTCAAAGACAAGATTTAAAAATCAGTAATGATTTGCTTGTTCTATAAGTTCAGAGCCAGGAGAGTAAATGCCCAGTCTCAGTTTTAGTCTGGTCCTTTGTGTTGCAAGCAAGATCTAGTCAGCAGATCTCAGAGACCTAGCAGGAATTTAGCGGCTAATCAGGTCAGATAAATAGCTAGGGGCCAGAACTTTAAATATTTTGTAAGATTCTTAAAATTAATCCTATACTTAATAGGAAGTCAATGTATTGCCTTGAGTATTGGGATAATATGATCGTGTTTTTAGACCCAGTTACAAAACAAGCAGCGGCATTCTGAACCAATTGGAGGCGGGAAAGAGAAGACTGACTAACCTCAAAATTACAACAGTCAAGGTGTGATGAAATAAAAGCATGCATGACTTTCTCAAAATCCTCACAAGACAAAAAAGCCTTTACCTTGGATAGGAGTCTCACCTGGAAGAAACTAAACTTAATAATCAAATTAATTTGGCCATCCATTTTAAAATCCCCATCCATTATTACTCCCGAGTTCTTGTGAATGATGCATTCCTAATATTGATCTACTTTTGTTCTTGCAAATGGTACTGGACTTTTTGTACCCCTTTGCTTTCATTTCTCCATGGACACGACTAAAAAAAACTGGTCTGGAAACTGGAAAGTTGAAGTTGAAAATACTGCAGGGTCAATTGGTACAGCCCCATACACTATAAGAAAAAATGAGAAAAAATGCAAAGACAAGATGAGGGCTGCAGTAATCATTTTAATAATAAGCAAAAATACTGGTGGGTCTATACCCTACTGGCCCTTAATGTAGAAGCAGCACTAACTGACACCAAAAACAATATCAGTGTAAAGGACACCAAAATTTAATCTACAGACTATGAAAGGCTAAAAATATACTCACATTACTGTATTACACCGTAAACCCTTTTAATTTAACTCTAAAAGTTTAATTAAGGAAACCAGTGTAAAGAGCAAATATTAAGATAAAATGTTATACACTAAAGCTGAGCTTTTTAATTCCATTGTAGAGCAGATATGATTAAAAAGGTGTGACAAATTCTTCCTTTTGCTTCAAGAATAATATCAAAAGAGTAAACCAAAATATAATGAAGAGGCTTTGCATTAAAAGAGGTAGAAATTCAGAAAAGCAAAACTTTAAAAATCTTGACTTTTCAAACAAGTGGCAGAAATATTTTCCTTAATTACAAATCAAGCTTAAAGTAAGTGTGCTGTAATTGTTGTTACCCCAAAGCACCGATAAACAGAATTGAGAATGAGAGGCAAGGCAGAGGACACAGAAGAAAGTAAGAATAAATCCTGCCATGTGAGCTCCATTTAAATGTTTTAGTCCACTCAGGAAATTCTGTACTGTGCAAATGGGAAAGAAATGCTGTCATTATCCCCTTTCTTCAGTATGATGAGAAGACAATTTTTATATTGTAACATGAAATCATGTCTTTGTGAAATTTTTTCCACCCCAGAAATTACACTGGATTGTCAAATGTATAGGGTATTTTTCAAAAAGTAATTCAGACATTGGTTTTGGGGACCAAGAAGCAAAGAGCATGCTTTCAAAGTAAAAAAAAATCATGCTGGGCCAATCTTTATGGATGTTAATCCTTGTGTATTAGGAGTGGTGTCTTGTCCACTTGAACACCTACCAATCACTAAAAAAGCACTTGTTTTTTTCACTCCCCATTAGTCTTTTTCTCTTTTGTGTAGAACCATAGGTTCTTCCACCTGACCCAGTTCAGCTTTTGACTTTAAGATCAATTGTGCTTCTTTCAAAGTGGTTTTACAAAATCCATATGGTTGGTTCTGACCAAACCCCACAATCCAGGATCAGAGAAGGCCTATTTTTTCTCAGGAGCATTAGGCCAAGAATCCCTAGTGGTTCCTGATTTTCTTTCACCTTTGGACTGAAAGAAACAGACATTTAATGTACCCATTTAACTGATCTAACTCTCTTTACTTTTTTTGAATATCACCAGTTAATAGGATAACATCTGACATATTAACAACATTTACCTTTGAAAGTCCAGTGCAGTCTCATTTGGACCAACCTGAAACTAAACATCTTTTCTATTGACTTGTTATAGGCAAACAGTGTGTCATAATGGTTGCTTACCCACTAGCGTAATAAAGGAACACCTCCTGTTTACTCACAACTTGCAGTTCTTTCAATTCTAGACCTGTGCTTGCATCTTTTGTTCTTCTTGTACTCCCAGACCATGTACAGGACTTACTATACCTCACATTCCTTACTTCCCATATGCACAGGACGTGCTTCTTCCCATATTGGCATTTTCAAATGTATTTTCTCTTTTTATCTCTCTAATAAGGGCTAATGTCTCAGTAGACCTTATTTAACACTTCTCATAAAAGAGCTTGCCCCTTTTGAAGTTACTAGAGATGGAGACCTTGGGCAATCTCTTGGAGAGAGTTCTTGAAGTGTCTGTATCAAACAGAAAAAAGAAGACACTCTGTAGTGTCCTTCTTAATAAGCCTATTCAAAGTTTCATAATGAAAAGAAGCAGTTTCAGTCAAATCTTCTTATCTTCCTTGGCAAAGTGTATCCTTCAGCTGCTTTCAGTGGCCTAAAGGGGCATGTCCTGAGTGAAGTGCTTTCTTCTTGTTTCTGAAGAAAGTGGCAAAACAGACTCCCAATGCTTAAGGAAGTTTTAACAGGGGAGGGCAGGGTGAACTGTGACTGTGTGATAATATAATGAATGTTTGCATACAATTTGCAATGGGGATTTAAACTGACATGGATGACATAAGGCAACATATGGTCCCAAGTGAGATCAAGTTGTTCTTTATAATGGGAGGAGTGGCAAGAGACCAATCATAAACCTCCAGCCTCTTACATGTTAGGACTTACTTCTGGAATGGAAGGAGTGAGAGATGGGAGACCTGGCCCTTTAAATACAATTAAAGGACAAGGGATGTAGTGCTGTCAAGAGCCAGAAAAAGGAGTTTTACTCTGGTATAGCCAAAGCTTAAGATGTCCCACCTGACTCTGCAAGTGATTCCAGGGTATAACGTTATTGTTGTTACTGTTATTGCTGTTGACAGATCAATACAATACTGGCAGGCAGTCTGGCACAGTAGTTAAAGTTTTAGACCTCAAACCCATAGGTTGTGGGTTCAAATCTTGCTACTGACACTGTGCTCCAATTGAAAAAATGAAATGCAACCAATTGTATCTCAAATGTGGTAAGTCGCTTTGGATAGAGGCATTGGCCAAATAAATAAATGTAAATTAAAATCGTGGTGTTTTTAATATTGTTAATTCTCTATGCAGCTTCTCTTTCTTTCTTTTCTAGCAGACTAATTTTTTTCCTTCTTTCCAAGTCATCAGACTTCTACTGGGGTACAGGAAAGATGCACAGGTGGGGAAAGTTTACGTGTGACATCTGAACATTTAGAATTTGTTTGACTTCAAGAGGCAAGGAAGAGCTACAGCAGTCTTTCATTGTGAAACAGAAGTGGTTGGTAGTCATTTTCTAACTAGATATACAATACACTGTATACTGTGAATTAGTATATCTCTCTTAGTTTAGCATCTTTATGTTTGTGTGAAAAAGATCACTATAAAATCACAGTGTATATAAATCTCTTAATCATTTTAGGAGTCAATTGAAACTTTTAATAACCTGAGGGTACTTTCAATAAAATATAGTTTAATCTTTTCAAAAGCATTTTTTTAACATACTAATTAATGATTCAGACTGAACGACATTCTGCCTGCTTGAAGGAGTTACCAAAACAGAGATATTATAATTTCATTTCCACATTACTCTTGGCAATGGTGCATCAGCAAAGAAAAGAAGTCTCCTTGAAGGTAGGGAATTCACTAATTGGATTAGTGGTTTCCTGGCATAAAGCAGTAAATAATAATCTGTTGTCTATTTCAAACCTCTGCCCTTCAGCATGTTTTCCTGTTGACAACATATTCCACTGTAAATACATGGAGAGTAATCATTATCATTCTACTAGTGTACTGCGATGCTAAGGTAAATAAAAGGACCCAATTAAATAGTTATTTTCATTGCTGAGTAAACGCTAATAAAATTTTCTTGTAAACTGAAATAATTAAAGAAAAGTGTATGGATTAGCATCTTTAAAATGTTAAAGCTGAACTGATTTATAAGTTCAGAAAAATAAAATGAATTAAAACATGTAGCTTAAACAAGTACTGTATAATTTATCTCTTCAAAGTTCAGGTTAGGTCTAGCAGAAGTCTCAGTATGTGCTTGATTTAAGAAACCTAAACATATTATAGTAAAATGAATTAATGCTAAGTTTTCCCTATATTGACCCATTCCTTGTTTAACCCAAGATTCTGATTAAAATAGCAGCAACCACTAAATTTATTTGCTTTTACAATTTTGGATCTGCCTCATATGCACAGGGGACGTATAATTGATGATGAGAATAAAAAAAAAAAATATGGAGTCCACTTTTTGGATTCTCTGTTAATTATTACACCTAACAAAAAGCAAATTGTCTCATTTTCACCACATTTATCATCCTTCTTATTTTATTGTATGAGTCACATTAGGTTTAGAGCAGAGAAACACAAAATACAATGCTTATGGCTATGCAAAAAGGCTTTAGGATACTGTATATAACCAGTTTTCTTATTATAAATACTGTATGTTGAATTACAAAACATGTTTAAGCATTTTATACCTTTATTCCTTTCGGCAACTAAGTGTTTAAAATGGGTTCATCAAGAACACAGGGACACAGTTGAAAACTTGTTAAGGATAATTTTCACACAAACATTAGGAGGTTTTTGTTAACACAAAGGACCATAGACACATGGAATAAACTACTGTGGAAGCTGGCCCGGACACAGACAGGCGGACACGTTCATGTCACCCACAACACTTTTATTTACAATAGTATTTACAAAAGTGCACCACAAAACCCCCAATAGTCCCCAAAGTCCTGGCCACAACAACGCCTTCTTCACTTCTGGCCGCCTCCTTGCCTCCTCCAGTAGGCTCAGTCCACTCCGCTCCCGACTCTCGCCCTGAATAAAGGGAGGCGGCCCCTTTTATTATCACCCGGATGTGCTCCAGGTGGGTTCTGGCAATCACCCGCCGACACGCCCCTGTGTGGCGGAAGTGCCGGCTGCATCCTTGGAAGCACTCTGGGTGTCCCTGCTCTTCTTCCCCCCAGCACTTCCTGGTGTGGCGGAAGTGCTGAGGTCCAGGGCTCCCAAGGCACGGGAACGCCCCCTGGCAGCGACCATGGGCCCCTACAGGTTGGAGCTTCAGACCTCTGTGCCCGTGGCCCCCAAAGCAACCAGGATGGCGGCCCCCACATGATCCAGGGCGCACGTAGACCCTCTTCCGGTCCCTCAAGGCATCCCGGCCGGGTTGTTGCCCCTGGCATCCCTGACACTACCAAGTAGTCTGGTAGACAGTAGGACTTTTGGGAGTTTCAGAACTTGACTTGATGTTATTTTGGTAAGAATTAAGTGATTAGGACTGGAAAGTTTTGTTGGGCTGAATGGCCTCCTCTCATCTAGATTGTTGTAATGTTCATGGTGTCACTGTCTGGACGTCACTTCACACTCAACACCACACCTGATCATGGACTGCCTTCTAAGTTAAGGATGTCACAAAGCTACGTTACCCTTTAATAGATGCTTGGAATATTGCTTCTTTTTTTACAGGGTTCAAACATCCAGATTGTGAATATGTCGTGGTCATTTGGATTTGCCCGTAACGTTCTGATATTCTCATTTTGGAATCCTATTCTGTATTTTTGGCAGAGAACAACTGGATAGACTGTTCAGTGCTGCAACTTTTCCCACATTTTCTTGTTAGCAAAGCCATTGATCTTACAGACTTCTGACAACAGTGTGTGACCTTTCTTGCACTTCTTTAGCCCTTCTCTATTCAGCTTAATATAAGAAAACATTTTATTTTTTTAATACTACATTTTTATCAACCTTATTGTTATTTTTATTTGCATTTTTGAAATAATTAATTTATTTGTTTGGTGACATGCTACTTTGAAAGTGTTTCTGAAATTAATACTTTGACTTTTAATTTTAAGATACTGAAAAAACAACACTTTTATTAAAATTTACATGATGTTTTCAATATTATTTTCACTTTATTTTCCACTGTGTGTGTTTATTATTATACTTTGATGGTTTTCATCTGGCACATATGGCATTTAATGCATATGCAGCAAACACTGAGCAGTGAAAGGCGAGTGAAATATATAAACTTCAGCTTCCTTTACCCCTAAGGTCAAGTATCTATAAATATTTATAAGGCTTTTTTGGTAAATAAAAAGGTGAGAACTATTTTTGTAAATATGTTGACGCCTAGGTCAGAAATCTGAATGTAGCTGGCTTTACATAATACATTTTTAATGCTATGTTTATTTAATTTTGATTTTATGAAAATTGTTAAAAGTTCTTCAACCATAAAAAGGCCAGATTATTCTATTTCTTTACAACTGCTAGGTCAAAGATTTTAAATATTGACAGCTGTGTGTCAAGAAAAGATAGACAGATATTAAAATATATTTTTTTCCACTTTTACTTTGATACATATGGATGCACTTTCATTCAACTCTAATTCAACACTCGCTCAATCACTGTATTTTACTTGTGTAATCTAAGCCTTGTTTAGCATATGCTGAATTTATAAGCTGTTCACATGCTGGAGAAGATGTGACAGTTTCTAATTTGATAAGTGGTTTATAACAGTACATGTATGAAGCAAATAATACAAATGTAAATAGTATAAGCAATTTAGAAACTTTTTCCTTAAGAGTTGGGATATTAAATTCAGACGAAAAGCAACCTTATTATTTTATTTTGTTTCTGCTTCTCATATAATAAACGTGGGTGTGTGTGTATGTGTGTGAAACTATCAAACAACGTATTATAGACAAATGTATCCATTTATATAAGACACAAAAGGAAATCAGATACTCCAGTACAAGTATGTTAAAGGAGACTCAGCATGGGCTTGGATGAACTACTTTGTGTTTCATTTGTATTCTTTTGTATACTGCTATTTGATGAAAGGCAAATTAAGCCTTATTAACAAGTTATTAGCAATCAAAAAGAGAGTAATACTTATATTGTTTTCACAAAAGAATGAAAATAATGTACTGTGAAAAGGAACAGACTCAACACACATAAAAATGTTTGGGGCAGCCACCCGTATAATATTCCTAGGTTTCTTTTGTATTCAACAGAATTATTGATCGCACAGAGTCCAAGACAAAACTGATGAAGGTTGGAAAAGCTGGCGGTTTTAAGTGGTCAGACAGGAAGTGATGCAGGGTAACCGGAAGTGATGTTTTTCTGGCATCAGCCTGTGCTTCGGAGCTGGAAGTGATGTTCTCCAGGGCACCGGAACCGGAAGTGACATTCTTGACTCAGATAGGTTTCCCCGCGGCTAGTCTGAAGAGATAAGAGGAGAAGGTTTAGTGCACCCCACCCTCCCCTGGCCTGGTGTGGTATTACCCTTACTTTTCCACACAACGTCCCCCTACTCGCACGTGTGTGACAGTACCCAATGAAATAGTAGGGTGTCATGGTGTCACAGTGGGTAGCACTGCTGCCTTGCAGTTAAGCGACCTGGGTTTGCTTCCCGGGTCCTCCCTGTGTGGAGTGTGCATGTTCTCCCCGTGTCTTTGTGGGTTTCCTCCCACAGTCCAAAGGTGCATTGGTGATTCTAACTTGTCCCTAATGTGTGCTTGGTGTGTGTGCCCTGCGGTGGGCTGGTGCCCTTCCTGGGGTTTGTTTCCTGCATTGTGCCCTGTGTTGACTGAGATTGGCTCCAGCAGACCCCTGTGACCCTGTACTTAGGATACAGCAGGTTGGATAATGGTTGGATGTTTCCACACTAAAGGTGCTTCAACTAAGTACAGAGTAAAGGGTCTGAATACTTGTGTCAATGTGATATTTCAGATTTTATTTTTAATACATTTTTAAAATCCTGAGGTGGATACTGAGTGTTGGTTTATGTGAGGGAAAAAAATAATTTATGGGACTTTAGGATAGGGCTGCAACATAACAAAATGGGACAAAAGTGAAGGGGTCTGAATAATGTCTAAATCCACTAAATGTGCACAATGCAGTAACCAGGCTAGCTGTTTTTGACCTGACAAGGTGAAGACAAGTGTTTTTTTTTCCATTTGAAACCCTGTGGTACCAAAATGCTTCATAGCCCAAAAGGAGGTGGGGTGGGGGGTCCTCCTATTCTTATGTCAAAGTGTCTGTTATCTTCTTTCTTCAGTGTGCATGTCAAATTTTCAAATTACATATCACTTATTTCAGCACTTCTTCTAATGTTTGGTAAAAAACTATAACTTGTTCAAGTCTTGAAAATATTCTGAATTAAAAGTTTACAAGCTATTTTCTGTGAAGTTACCTGTGATATTGGATTTTAGGTTTCTCTACCAATTGGATGTTGTTTTTATGGATGCTTTGCTGGTCATGCCTTGTTCATTTTCATTTGTGCTTCTTGTCCTTCTAAAAATGCTTTGCAAAAAGCATTTGCCTCTGAACTGTTTCCAGAACGGACTGCCTCTTACTCTCATAGCATATATGGGAGTAATAAAACACAATCAGATTTGGATTTTCAAGTGTCCATTCTCATTGAACTAACAAAGAAAGCAGATGTACAGCCAATGGGATATGATGGGTACATGGAAGTACGTATCATTCAGTCAGGCAAGTGCCATTACTTTATAGAAACATTTGGTATTCCTACAAATCCAGACTTATGCAGATATTCTCCTTTAAAGGACTAACAATAATTCAACATTGTGAGCATTTTCAGACCATATATTTCAAATGTTTATGAAAAGTGTTAACATTCAAAGTGAACTGAAAGACCCCACAAACTGGGAAAAACTCAGTAAAAAATAAAAAAGAAAGTCATCCATAAAATGCTAAATAAATAAAGCAATACTGGAAATCAAGTCTACTAGAACTTGTATAAAGCAAAATACTTTTTATGCATATTAAAACAGCAATCTGCTTTTTTTTAATTCAGTTTGTCTGCAGAACCAGATGTTCACTATATTTTACAGGTGCATATCAATCATTATCTTATTTGATCTTGATAAGCTGAAAGCGATTTTTCAGTTTAAAAAAAGATGCAATGACAGTGAATTGTCAGTCTCCTTGAGTGAAAATGAAATGTATGCACTGTGCCATTTTGCATACATTTTGCAGTTCATTTTTTTATACTGTAACTATCACAGTAACTTAACAGTACAATGCTTTTTAGATACAAAAATTGTCTTTTTGCCAGTAAAATGTTGCAATGTCCAGAGCTTTCACACTTAATTAGCATTTGCTTTTGAAGAGCTGCTTTAGGCCTTCCCAGTGGTCATCTATACATCAGAAGCTCAAAACTGTGTTTACACAGTCATAGTATAAATTGGACTACTGCTCAGGATGACCTTTTTCCAATATTTAATTAACTGGTAGATAGTCTTTAAAATATTGCTGCTAGCTATATGAAACTTCAAATATGTTAAATCTCAAACCATATGGAATAAGTAGACTTTTTATTTCAAATATTGCAATTTATTTGGTTATTTACAATTTTTAATTAGTATTATGCAGTAAAAAGTTATTAAATATTCTAAGCGTGCATTGTAGAGTGAGAAATACTGAAATGATTGAGTTTTTCTTAAAATGAAGGCTTGCCTGCTGAATTAGCATCAATGTTATTGAAGAACGAGAATATTTAAGGTCTTCAGGCTATATCATTAGTAGAACATACAGTGCCTTTAAAAACAACTCATACCTCTTTACATTTTTTTTAACATTTATTATGTTTCAGCCTTATGCTAAAATTGTTTAAAATTAATTTTTTCTTTCATCAAACAACACTCGATACACCAGAATGACAAAATAAAAATAGGATTTTGGAATTTGTGCAAATTTACTAAAAAAAAAATAAATAAATGTCACATTGATACAAAGGTTTTTTTTTTTAATTTGCTATGACATTTGAAATATGGCTCAGGTGCATCCCCTTCTATTGATCATCGTTGGGATGTTTTCAACGCCTTGTTTGGAGTCCATCTGTGGCCAATTCAAATAACTGGGTAAAACTAGGAAAGGCACACACCTGCCTAAATAAAGGCCTACAGCTGACAATGTGTACCAGAGCAAAAACAAACCCATGAGACTGAAGGAATTCCCAGCAAAGCTTAGAGACAGGATTGTGTCGAGGCACAGGAAGGCTATAAAAAGTTATCCAGAATTGAATGTAACCAAAAGTACAGTGACCTTCATAATTCTTTAATCAACTAAATTTGTAATAACCAACCTCTTTCTAGACCTGGATGGCTTCCTGACCAAACTAAATATTCAGAGGACAAGGGCCTTGACAAGAAAATTGGATCTTGTGTTGAGATGGAAAAAACTTCTAGAAGGACAACCAACATTCCACTAATCCAGGCTTTTTGGCAGATTATCTTGAAGATGCATGAAAACCTGCTTTTAGTTTGCAAAAAAGCACCTAAAGGAATCTCAGACTATGAGAAACAAGATTCTTTGGTCTGCTAAAACCTGTTTGATCTCACATCTAAATGTCACTTCTGGAAGAAACCAGGCATTTGTCCTCAACTGCACAATACCACTCCAATGGTGAAGCATTGTGGTGGAAGAATCATGTTGTGGGGTTGTTTTTCAGCAGCAGGGACTAGAAGATTAGAAAAGGTTGAAGAAGAGATTGAACTTATCCATAGGACAATGACTCTAAGCACAAAAGCAAAGCCAATGCAGAAGTGGCTTAGATTCAACTCTGTGAATGTCCTTGAGTTGCCCAGACTTAAACCCAATTGAATGTCACTGGAGAGACCTGAAACAGCAGTCCACTGACGGTCTTGATCCAAACTGACAAAGCTTGAGAGGATCTGCAGAGAAGAAAGGCAGAAAATCCCCAAATCCAGGTGTATGAAGCTTGTGATGCCATATCCAAGCAGAGTCCAGGCTGTAACTACTCCCAACAAAGTACTGGGTAGAGGATCTGAATACTTGTGTCAATGTGATAATTCAGTTTTCTATTTTAAATACATTTGCAAAACATTATAAAACCATGTTTTTATTTTGGCATTCTTGGGGCTTGAGTGCTGCCTGATGTGGGGAACAAGAATTTAAATGATTTTAGCAAAAAAGTGAAGGGGTCTGAATACTTTCTGAATGCACTGCATATTAGAACTTCTACTGGGGAAACTGAGAACAGTAACAGCCTTATCTGGATTTAGACTACTATAAGATTTTTCTAACTGAAACCTTTCTTGGCTTGATCTACTGGCCATCATACTCATGTAGTGCAGATACAATGTTCTGTTCCATCAAAATGTCCTTTTATTTGTCTTGGATACAGAGGAGAGTTTACTAACATCGACATTTGCTAATATGTCTTTTTTACTCTAAGGGTGCAATGTCATGAGCTGAAGAAGATATCTTGTTCAGCAGTTTGTAACTGTGTTAAATGTGTTTAAATGACACTAATTAGTTAAGTATGTTAAAAGTCAAAGTTAATTAACATCTGACAGAGCTTAAGTGGCCACGATATCATTTCACATCTGAGAAGTCTGAACAAGAACAACCTAAAGAGAAGTCTGAAGAACAGACTGGCAACAGACAGCCAACTGCAGTTATTGAGGTGATGTTCCCACTTTGGATTCCTCCTTGACAGAGAACTAAGTAACCAAGAATACCCCTAAAGAAGCTTTTCTAGTTTTAGAGTCACACTTAAAGATACATGGACACCCTGGCAGTGCACAAATGATGTGCATTTATTTTGTCATATGTAAAAATATAACAATAAAATATCCTGAGAAAAGCTTGATCAAATTTGGGGTTGCAGAGATAAGGGGCCTTTTTTGGCCGCTCTTGGCAAAAGTTCCACTCACAAAGCCGCCCTCATAAAGAGACCAATTTTAAATCACCAATTGAGAATTTGTGAGGAAAACCCACACAGACACAGGAAACATGTGCCAGCTCTGCACAGATGATATCTGTGCATGGAATTTAATGCTAGGACACCGGACTCATGACACGGCACCAATACTCACTGTACCACATGAACAACATATAGCACACAAATATACTTTGTGTTGTTTTTTCATCTGTGTCGCACTTTTCTATAAAAATGATAATGTGATCATGCAAGTTGATTGGAACATAAACCAGTCATTCAATTTTTTTCATAAAGAAACATTTCAGATGCTACATTTTATCCTTATGTCAGTAGTTATATTAAAAGCATATATCTTGTACTTTGAGAATATAATGCAATAATCAGCACTATGACACTATGGCCTCAGAATTTCAGAGATCTAGATTTGATTTCTTGTGACTTTTGTCAAGGATTTGCTAGGTACTCTTGTTTTTGTCTCATATCTTAAAACCTTGTGTGCTGATGAACTGGTGGTTTGAAATGTCCTAGCTATTAATGAATGTACGTGAATATGTACAAGTAAACTACAATGGAATTGTGTCCTGTCCAGTGGTTGTTCCTGCCTTGCACCAGATGTTGCTTAACTCGACTTGCTACCTGGTAATGGAAAAAGAAAATTCAGAAAATGGATAGATAAGTGGATTGATAAATATGTACATGTAAATAATTCGAACATACACACTTTTCATATTTAATACTGAAAAATATTTCAGGGAAGCACACTGGATTTTTCAGTTGAAGAATTTACACCACATTGGTCCACAATGTGTCACTTAATTGAGTGTGTTTTCGATGATATACCCCTGAGTTTCTACATCCTCTCTCTTTCATTTCCGTTCAGTTGCAGACTTTTGTGTTGTTTTGTGTTGTGTATGGATTGCGTGAGGTAAACTGGTTTTTCATTATTTTCACTATGCATCGAATACTGGCTTTCTAGTTCCATTTTATTGAGATTGTATTCTGTTTGGTTTTCCTTTCAGCTAGTTACAAGCCCCACATTCAAGATTTTTTCAGTATTTATTTATATATTTATTTACATACTGGAGAGGAAAGCTTCACCTCTTGTTAAATAGTCCCTTCATCAAGTGCTTATACATTGGGTTATAATTAATTTATGACTACTGTTTCATACATCTTTCATATTTGGTTATTTGATTGATGATGAATCTACTCTTTATTATGAGCACCTGTCCTTATAGAAGAAGTATTTCAATGTCTCTGGTTTTTGGTGTTTGATGTATATGTTGTATTATTTTTGCTTGTTTAGTTTTTTATTATATTTTTAAGTTCTGTATTGGTTTGCTGTGCCCTGAAGAAGGGTTTCTTCCTTGAAATGCATTAGTCAGACCTACACTTCACATCACATGAAGGTGTCAGGAATCCAGTGACACTTCACTCAGTTTCTCCAGATGCTATGCTTGTTTAGCCTTCACAATATATTCTCTTCATTTAGTGTGCTTACACTATTTTTCCTATTGTTATATTTAGTTTGTATCTATTTTATGATTTTTTTTTTCATTTTTATACATGTTTCATAGATACAGTATTTTATTCTGTATCCTTTGGCTTTGGTTTATTGGCATCTGTAAAACTTTGTTTCTTTGCTGGGTTTGTAATGTTTTGTTGTAAGATATCTGGGATAATTAAAAGTGGGTGTTAAATTATTTCATGAGAACAGTCTACATTTTTATATACATTTCATATACTGTATGTAGACTGTATATACAGTATATATACATGTTGATTATGAATTGATTTTACTTACATTATATGTTTTCATTGTAATTCAATTTCAGTTGTCAGTCTGGGTTTGGATTTTGAGATGTGTTTCTTTGCCTTATATATGATGTTTTTTTCATTTGCAAAGATTGTTATTATAAATAATATTCATAGACTGGAATTATATACTTAGATAAATTGGCTATTTTGTATTCATTGAATTATTTTTCAGCATGTAGAATTTTGGTAAGGTTTCTGCATACACTGTTTTGTGGTATTACTCCTTATAAGCAGGTTAGTTTATTTCTTTTGTAATTTAATAATTTCCACCCTGCGGTGGGCTAGCACCCTGCCCGGGGTTTGTTTCCTGCCTTGCGCCCTGTGTTGGCTGGCATTGGCTCTGGCAGACCCCCGTGACCCTGTAGTTAGGATATAGTGGGTTGGATAATGGATGGATGGATGGAATTTAATAATTTCTTGATTTTTTTACCCCATGTTTCTGTGGGATGTAAAGCTGCCTTTCTTGTATGTTAATAAATGATCAATGTGTTTGTGTGTGTGCGTGTGCATGTGTGTGTGCGTGAGAGAGACTCTGTCAACATGACATATGATACAGGACATTTTATGTAAGAAATGTAGAAAAGAATTATTGTGTGGTGAAATCTGCTGAATCTTTTTGTTTCAGAGACTAGCTAGTACTATATTGAATATATTATATTGTTTTATCTGCCTCAAGCTAAAAGCCAAAAGTGTCTTTGATGCAGTGTTGACAATGATCACTGATGTGATATGCTGGTTTTTCCTCTCTACTGCCAATTTAAATATCATAGTGATCTGCATGTAGACCTGATCTGGCACATCACTGCCACTGTCCTGTCTTTCTAAATGTTCTGAAATATGATTTCCTTCATCTTGTGTCTCTATATCTGTCTCTCTCCAGTGATGCATTTTCTTTCCCTTCTACATTACATAATTGCTCAATTCAGCAAGTGTTTTGATGAAATTCATTTCTCCCTTTTCATGTTTAGTTTGTTTTGACAGTGAAAGTGAAATTCTCAAAAATGTTATTTATTTATAACCCTAAATTGCTACATAACATAATGCAATGTGATAGCACAATGCTCATGTGTAATATGGAAAGACTGAAGAAACTGCATTTTTTAAGCCCAAGCAAAGGTGACTTGACTAAAATAGAATATAACTGAAGTATTTAAAATAATGAAAGGAATAAAAAGAGTTGATGACTCTAATTTTAAAAGCAGGTGTTAAATGAGAAAACGGCACATTCTGTTGCTGCTTAAGAATAAATGCTACAAAATGCTGAAAACATTTTGTTATCTGGAAATTGTATATACCTGGGAGAAGTTAGGCATGAATGTTTTGAAAAAGTGCTCAGATGTTCTCTGTGTATGTTTATAATATTATTGCATAACATAATACCAATTAATCCAATTTGGGTTCATGGGGAGGGGAGAGGGTGCAAAGCATATCTCAGCAGTAACAGACACAAGACAGGAGCAAAGTGCAGATGGGATGTAAGTTCATTTTACTGTTTATACTTATATTTACACTGAAATAATTTAGAATCACCAATTCTGTTACCCTCTTTGGGATGCAGAAAGAAAACTCATGCAGGCACAGGGAGATTGTGCAAACTATATCCTACCTGTAATTGGGATTCAAGTCTTGACATTGGCAAATGATGTGAAAAACATCCATGAAAAAAAAAATCACCTAACTTATGTGAAATGTGAAATCTACATGACCGTTTTCTTATCTTTTTTAAACTGAGTAGAATATGATGACTTATGGCACTCTCTAAATGTGTCAGTTGTATTTTTATGGTCAATAATTTTATCTCCATCTGTGTTGTTAATTGCTGTTACTTTATTACAGACTTCCTGCTTGTGGATTTGTTGGGCTAAAATATTATTGGCCTTTTCTCCATGTTCATAATAATGATGTCACAATTTCAAAACCTGTCTTTTCCTATAGAGTACCTCATTTGAAGACCATGGGCCTCATGTATAAATGATGCGTATGCACAAAAATGTTGCGTAAGAATGTTTCCACGTTCAAATCGTGATATATAAAACCTAAACTTGCCATAAAGCCACGCACATTTCCACGGTAGCTCATACCCTGTCGTACGCAAGATCTGCGCTCGGTTTTGCAGACTGGCAGCACCCAGCGTCAAAGAAGTGCTACTTTTCCTGTGTGGTTACCCTTTCTTTTTTAGATCCACATCTTTGACGTGGCTTTAAAAATACACTGAAATTAACCGCTGTCGTGGATGCCAGGGGCGATGACCCGGCCGGGATGCCTTGGAAGACTGGAAGTGGGCGTGCACCCATCTGGGACCACGTGGGGGCTGCCTTCCTGGCTGCTTTGGGGGCCACGGGTACAGAGCATGGAAGCCCCACCCTGTAGGGGCCCGTGGTCACCACCAGGAGGCGCCTCAGTGCCTTGGGGACCTGTTGCCCCAGCACTTCCACAACACCAGGAAGTGCTGGGGGGAAGACTTTGGATGACACCCGGAGAGCTGCCGGGAGGAAGCCGGCACTTCCGCCACGCTGGGGCGTGGCCAAGTGAGGAATGCCGGGAACACCTGGTGCTCATCCGGGAACTGTATAAAAGGGGCCAACTCCATTCACTCAGTCGGGAGGAGGCAGGACGAAGCACAGAGGAGGTGTGGAGGCGGCCTGAAGAGAGGCATTTGTGGGGAGGACTGTGCATTTGGGGGTTGTGCACTGTTTGGGTCTTAGTGACCATTGCTGGGGTCTGTGTGACCCGTTTATGTACTGTAAATAGTGTAAATAAAATGTGTGGTGATTGAAAAACAACATGTCCGCCTGTCTGTGTCCGGGCCAAGTTCACACCGCATATTGTTTATTAGTTTAATGCATCTGATTGTAATTAACCTGTAGCAATATAATGGTCCACAGAATGGTCAAGCTATTCCAAATATCATAACTGCTTTAGCGTTGTTACTCTCACTGTACCTTCTTCCTCTTCTTTCAGCTGCTCCCATTAGGGGTTGCCACATCGGATCATGTTTTTCCATATTACTATCACTGCACCACTCGGAGTATTTATATCACTTTATGGAATTGTGAATCACAGCTGTACAGCAGCTGATTGGAAAGAGAAGTATCGGTATACAGCATCAAGCACACACTGCCTCAGCCATGCTATCTATTGAACTGCTCTCATACAACAAACGCTTCAGACTTTCCTGTACTGACCTCGCAATTCAGAAACAGTTTCATCCCAAGAACTCTAAACGCTTTCAGTCAGTCCATCAAGTGCTCCTTGTAGAACTGTTTGTACTTATAAGTACAATTACCTCACTGTAAACTTGCAATACAGTTATAATATTGCACAACCTGAGCCACTTTATAAAGTGCGTATTTACATATGATGCATATGATGATGATATCATTTTTAAAATGAAATGCAGCAAAATATGTTAATTATATTATACTGATAAATCTTTAACTTCATTTAAATAATCTATATTGTTAATAATTAAACATGTGAGGACATGGTGCCACAGCGCTAACAAGCCACTGGCGCTCCGTTCACGGATTGTTCCTGCCTCCTGCCTGTATTCTTGCTGGTGCTGACGCGACACTGGAAGGATAGATGGATAGAATAATTAAACACATACTACGAAGATATTTCAATGTTCCTTAAAAGTTTTGAAGGAACGGCATTCTAAGCTTACAGATGGCTTAACGTCTATTACAGAGCTGATTGTGTGGCAATTGGGTATTTGGAGAAAGAAAAGTAAGGACAGGAATTGAAGGTTAGTACGTTTGAAAGAGACAGTACTGCTACAATAAAGTATTTCTTGGAAGGTCGCGCATGGCGCAGCAAGCATCTAGTGTGAGACATGAACAATCACTGCGCCACCGTGTTCCCATGTTTAATAACATGCTTTAGCTCCTGTCATCATGAAAATGATATCACATATACATCTCAGTATTTTAATTATTCAGAGAGCTGTAATATCACGAATGTAATGGATTCTGCGTCCTGTCAGAGGAAGAGAAAGCCTGGAAGCACGTATTGATTCACACACATAGAGCAAATAGAAGATCAAATACAAAACAAAGCATTTAACGTGCTACTTTAGTTACGATGGGATTTGAGAAACTAGTAAATTACATGCTTTTAAGATGAAGTTTATGATGTTCTACTTTAATGACAAAATAAACTACGTGATTAAAGTGGAAATTTAGAGATTAAAGTTGACATTTCATGCTTTTTTCCCACTGTGTGCCTTTTTTTACCCTAATAAGCTTTCATATGACACTCAGACAGTGGGCTATGACTTGCCTTTTCATGGCGACTTTAATATGTATTATTTCGGGCACTGTGCGACTTTGTGAACTTGAGCTTTCAAGTTTTTCCGACATGCTATGTCACTCTTGGTATTCGCTGAAATTCTTCTATTTAACCTCTTGTTTTTGACATTGTCTTCTCACAGAAGGCTGAGCTTAAGTGCAATTTATATTGATTTGCATATTCAAAGAGGCATAATTCTGGAAGGAGTTGGGGCAGGACAGCAGGCGCGTGCACGTGTATTACTTTTTACGCTGACCGGGATTTATGGAGCGGAACAACGTGGCAGTTGCCAATCGCACAGATTTATGCATCTGATATTTTTGGTGCGTAACCACATTTCCGCTTTTCTGCTTATGTCATGTTATAGTGCGAATTCTATGCAGGCTGTTATGCATGAGGCCCCTGGTGTATTTTAGATCTGTTTTTGAAATTTTGCTGATTAATCTCGACTCCTTCTTGGTTACCAGTTTATTTTGTGAGAAAGATATGAAATAATCTCCTCTTAAAAATGCCTTCAGAGTTTCCTAGAGTATACCTGCTGAGACCTCTGAGGATGCATTTGCCTCAAGAAAATAATCAATTTGCTTGAATATGAATTCTCTACAGTTCTACAGTTATCAGATAATGACAGAAGGTTAAGATGCCAGCCAGGGTTGCCGGACCCTTTTTTTAAATCCTGCCCTTTTGTCTATAAAAAGCATCCCAAAAACAGCCAAAATGCTGCCTTCAAACTTCCAACAGTAAAATAGATCAAAAATGGCATTACCCTTCTATAAAAAGTCAAAAACTAATCTTATTAATCCTTAGCAACAAAATACAGTATTCCTCTGATAGAGTGTCATTGTCTTGGTTGATCAGTGGAATAAATACTTTGTTGAATTTAGCCAGCATAGCTGTCACTGGAATAAATTCATTACAACAGATCCCTCTGCACCTCAGGTAGCTTCAAATGCATAACAAAGCTTCTAGCATGCCTTGCCACATTCTGTTTCTCATTTTCGTTTTAATCAGATTCTGAGAGAAAGTTCGTTCCACTGCTGCATTACTGAAAGGCATCACCAGCAAACTTAAGGTGAAATGTCAAAGCTGCAAAAAGTGAAAATCCCCTGAAGCAACCTTGTGATTTGCAACAGTTATCCAAAATTCCTCAATGTTGTTATCGGTTAATTTGTGGCTATGACACTGTTTGATTCGTATCCACTGCAATTCTAGATTGCCCAAATTGCCTAAATTGCCTGTGTACAGAGGCAAAAATGACAACTTTCACAGTTGTGGTTTCTGTGGTCCAAGAAGATGACAGATCAGCCAGTGACTCCAGCTGTTGCACATTTGTTGGCAGTCTCTGACGCAGTTCCCTTAGGAGCTCCATTAGTTAATCACGACAGAGTTCTTTAATTTTCTCTGCTACATTGTGGTCAATTTTTGAGTCATGCAAAAACAAGTGGAACTCTATGCCAAAGTTCATAGCTGCTAGGGACAGATCGGTCGAACAATTTTCTTGCTCAAAAGTCATTGTTGATCCCCAAGATGTAAATGTTTTCAGTCTCATAATTCATTAAAGCATGTTTTGATACAAAGTTAACAGTTAAGTGAGCAACCTTACAGGATTTGTTTTGTCTGACTCAAATAATTTGTTCACTCTGTTCAGTTCCTGTAATAAGGGGCGTAAAAAGAGTAAGTAAAGTTTGCTCTCTGGAGAACTGAACATTTGATACAGTAGCTCAGCAGTGTAGTCACGCAGTTCGTCTTTAACTATTTGAAAATGCAGCTTCAGTTCATCGTACTGACCAAGAACTCACTGAACGCATCTTGGCATTTAAACTGGTTTAGTGCAAGTGTACTTGTTTCACTTTAATTCATGATTGACACCCTTAATATTCCAGCTTACAAAGTTCAACATTTGGTCATGGAAATATTTCTTCTGAACTTTTGTTGACATTTTATATATAGTCTTAGGTAAAGGTAGTACATTGTACATATGACAGCTCTGACATAGATTTCATATAATTGCCAAGCTATGAAGTATATTGTTATGTTGTCACTAACAGTTATTGGGGTACAAGGGATAAAACAGAAATAGCATTGTTGTCTTTTTCTCTACCCCCCCCCCCCTTGGGCTTTTGCAAGTGAGGCAAGCCACACTTTGTGAAGTCTCAGTCCTCTGACATGCCAAGAGAAGGTGTACATCTAGAGCAAAATGACCATCCCCAGCAGCGATGTGAAGAAGGCTAAAACTAAGATCTCTTGTGAAGATACAGTCATAATACAATAGGCTAATAATATAATCTTAAACAGACAAAATATAATAGACCAAGGGTATCATATTAAAGAAAAAAAACTGTAAAAGGCTGGTTACTTAAATAAACTTTAACTAAAAACCAATAGCTTGTTACTTTGTGGTAAGCAAAATGTGCATTTAAATAATGAAAGAAATTTCAATACAATAACTGAAGCTTAAACAATAACTGTGGACCAAATGTGCATATAATTAATGAAACAAATATGAATATAATAATTTCAGCTTAATTAAAAAAAAGAGGAAAAGGATGGCCAAAAAAAGTAAAAAAAAAAATATATATATATATATATAAAAGTAAATAAATATAAATATATAATTGTAGCAAAATGGTCCATAATGTGAGCTTCAAGTACAATCTTCTTTGCCTTGCCAGAACATGATGTGACTCATGATCATGTGTTTCAAAAGAAAGCCAGGATCACTCTTCTCAGCTCTTTATCTTCTTCTTCCGGAAAACTAAAAATGTAAAAATGATCTTCAATTACCACTTTCAGTTTGGCAGGGTACAAGAGGCTGTATTTGATTTCAGCTCTGCATAGGCATTTAGCAACTTTCTTGTGTTTTCCTGTATGTTCTCATTTATTTTTCTTAGCATTTCTGTAAAGGTTTTAGTAAACTTAGTACTTAAACATTGCTCCAGGTCTTTCGTATCCTAATGCAGTTTCTCTTTTTTCTCATCTAGTACCTTTATTTCGTTCTTTATTTCATTTATTTAATTCTGTATTTCATTCTTTATTTCTCTATTGTTCTTCTTTGAGTCTTGCCTTATATCATTTATGTTTCCCCTGAGTGCCATGATTATTACCTTCAGCTTGAAGACTGAATTTTGATCTTCCATGATCTAGAACAGGCACCTGTGAAACTACCTGTGTTTGTCTGGCTTGCAGCTTTGTGACAGAATGACCCTTCACTTCAAATACTTCTTTTTCTTTAGGACAACTAAAAATCCAGAAATAAAAGGTAGGAGAGGCTGGTAGTGGGGAAATATTATTTCAGATTAAGAGCATCAGACAATCTTGATATGGAAGCGGTAAATGAACTGGTGAGTGTTGTAGTGTGAAATTTTGCAAAAGGGATGCCATACAAAGATACAACATACAATGATGTTGTAGGACTGTCTTGGTTGACATGTCTCTGCAACATCGCATGGACATCGGGGACAGTGCCTCTGGATTGGCAGACCGGGCTGGTGGTCCCCCTGTTTAAGAAGGGGGAATGGAGGGTGTGTTCCAACTACAGAGGGATCACAATCCTCAGCCTCCCTGGAAAAGTCTATTCAGGGGTTCTGGAGAGGAGGATAGTCGAACCTCGGATTCAGGAGGAACAGTGTGGTTTTCGTCCTGGATGCGGAACAGTGGACCAGTTCTACACCCTTAGCAGGTTCCTGGAGGTTGCATGGGATTTTGCCCAAGCAGTCTCCATGTGTTTTGTGGACTTGGAAAAGGCGTTCGACTGTGTCCCTCTGGGAATCCTGTTTGAGGTGCTCGGGGAGTATGGACCCCCTGATAAGTGCTGTTCAATCCTTGTACATCTGGTGTCAGAGCTTGGTCCGCATTGCCGGCAGTAAGTCAAACCCGTTTCCAGTGAGAGTTGAACTCCGCCAGGGCTGCCCTTTGTCACCGATTCTGTTCATAACTTTTATGGACAGAATATCTAGGCACAGCCAGGGTGTTGAGGGGGTTCGGTTTGGTGGACTCAGAATTGGTTCACTGCTTTTTGCAGATAATGTTGTCCTGTTTGCTTCATCAGGCCGTGATCTTCAGCTCTCTCTGACCCGGGATGGGAATCGGCACCTCCAAATCCAAGATCATCGTCCTCAGTCAGAAAAGGGTGGAGTGCCCTCTCAGGGTTGGGAGCAAGATCCTGCCCCAAGTGGAGGAGTTTGAGTATCTCGGGATCTTGTTCACGACTGAGGGAAGAATGCAGCGTGAGATCGACAGGCGGATCGGTGCAGCGTCCGCAGTGATGCGGGCTCTGCATTGGTCTGTCGTCGTGAAAAAGGAGCTGAGTCGTAAGGCAAAGCTCTCAATTTACCAGTCGATCTACGTTCCTACCCTCACCTATGGTCATGAGCTATGGGTAGTGACCGAAAGAACGACATCGCGAATACAAGCGGCTGAAATTAGTTTCCTCTGCAGGGTGTTTGGGCTTTTCCTTAAAGATAGGGTGAGAAGCTCAGTCATCCAGGAGGGGCTCAGAGTAGAGCCGCTGCTTCTCCGCATTGAAAGAAGTCAGATGAGGTGGCTCGGGACCCAAGACTATGGAGGGACTATGTCTCCCAGCTGGCCTGGGAACGCCTCAGGATTCCCCTGGAAGAGCTAGAAGAAGTTGCTGGGGAGAGGGAAGTCTGGACATCCCTCCTCAAGCTGCTGCTCCTGCAACCCAGCCTCGGATAAGCGGAAGAAGATGGATGGATGGGATGCCAAAGCCTACCCAGAGTGCTTCATGCAAAATAAAAGATGCTGCTCCACATGTAAATCGCTGCAGAGGACACACTATAAAAAGTATTTCTTTGTGAAATCAAACAGTACTCATTGAAAAAATATACTTCATAAATCTAATTTTAGTTTCCATATATAATGTTGTGTTCACCTAACTTGAATTTTAAGGAATTAACTCAGTGCAGACATTATACCAAAACATACTTAATTATTCCAAATTTATGGTATTTTTTGCAAAAATTAATAATTTAATTATGTTTAGAAGAAAAGTTATTTTCTATATGTCACTCTCTGCAAGTAACACAATCAAATGGGAAGAAATAGCATCTTATTCAAAAAAGAAGAATAAGTTATCTCAGTGATGGTTAGTTAATATTTTTCATGCAAAATATATATGTTATTAATTCAATTATTAATTTCCTCATGAAATTTTTGTTTTATCAGTCTCGCTAAAGTGTTCAGGCACTGTACCCTAGTTTACATGTAGCTGGCAATGTTACAGTCTTACAGATTCTTACAGACTCAAATCAAATGTATGTTTTTTTTCTATAACAGTAACAATAAGAGCAGCTCATTACTGAAAATGCCAAAGCAGTCGTGTCAGAGTCGTACCCTAACCTGATTTCTTTTTCTTCAGTTATATTCTTGAATAAAAAAGCACTTGTTTTGTTATGTGTACCTTTTGTGAAAGTGTATATTTGATATTTGGACTTCAGTCTTCACACATTATACACTTCATGTCAAAATATTGTCATTAGTATTATAACATGAAAAAAGTTTCTGTTTTAGGTATGCGTTCAACATTTCTTGCCTCACATTTCCTGTCATCCTACTGTATGTTTAGTCAGATCTTTGTAGACACGGAACACAACTCCAGGCACCTCACACCCAGATAAACAGACTTGAACTGGGAGAGGTTTTTGTCCAAGTTGAGGTGCGGTGGTGGGAGGATGTTATAGCAGGCTGCTGGTTGCATTTGCTGATTAACACATTTGCAATATAAAAGATGCTAATGGAGAAGTGCGAAGAAATTTTTTTGTAGGCTTCAGGGATATTGAATATCGAATGTTATTTACTTATTTACCTTGGTTTATTTACTTATTTCCTACAGCGTAAAGTCAGAAGTAGACTGCAGAGCTATAGCGCGTCTTTATGTGAAAACAGCAGTGTCAGATGTGTGGGGACGGTAGGATCGTGAACACTACCGAGGGAATAAAACAATAAAAAAAAAAACAAAGCTAACCTTTACAAGTATCATAGATTTACAGCAGCTGTTACAGACTGAAATCAAATGTATGTTTTTATTCTAAAATTGTAAGGATAAAAGCAGCTCACTTTTCAAAACGGACTCATCCATGGTCGAATCCGTGAAGTTTTGATTATCAGTCAACAGCTGATACCGTTGCGCCACCGAAGCGGTCGTAGCAAATGCGTGTTAATGTTGCACCCTAATGCGGGTTCTTTTTCTGCAGTCATATTCTTGAATAGAAGAATATTTCTTATATTTGTACCTTTTTTGAAAGTGTTTATTTGATATTTGGAATTCAGGCTTAACACTTCATGTCTACATTTTGTCAATTATTACTAAATAATGAAAAATGTTTCTTTTTTAACCATGTGTTTACTGTACATAGATTGTTTTAGACACGGAACACACATGAAATGGATGTGTTCCAAATAACGATATAGTATTTATAAAAGGTGTGATTTTGCTTGACTTCTCAGTCTATACAACTCCAAGCAACTGACACGCAGGCAAAACAGACTTGAGCTGAGAAAACTGTGCGGCAGTGGGGGATGTGTTAGCAGACTGCTTGCTGCTTGCTGCTTAGCGACACATTTACAGGACAAAACATGCTGATGGACAAGTGCGAAGCGATTTAAGGTGGTACCGATCAACAAGTTTTTTCGTAGGCTCTGGTAATTCTAGTGTTAAGAGAGTGCAGAACACAGACACCAGTATAGAAACCTGAGGAAGGGGTTGGCGGCCAGTTGGTGAAGGTCTCCATCACTGTGACTGTTAAAACTCATCTGTTGTTAAACTGGGCATAGTTTATCAATTAATTAATGGACAAATATTGCTGTTTTTCATTTATGTTAAATCAGTTTCCATCTTTATGTGCATTTGTCTGAATAACTGATCTGTATTTAGCAGTTATGTGTATTATCTAATCTTGAATTTTAACTGACAATTGTTCACAACACTCTGCACTCAGTGAAGAGCAGTATACAAAAAAAAGTAAGTACAGTAGTTGAGTGTATTGTCACTGGCTAGTGCTTTTTTTATATAAGTGCATTACACTTTTGTTAGAGCAGTGGTTCTCAAAAAGTTTCTGTCATCACCGCCATGAAAAGCAGTTGACCTTTTATTCCCACATGTACTCAAACTACTTGTGCAATTTTTTGGATCAATCATACTGTATATAGTATACATTGTAAGATTTATAAACACTTTTGGGGCTTCCCCCAATGGGATGACATGCTGAAGAGCATCCTGAAGCTCGATCGCCAAATCTGTGGAAGACAGTTTATCTGTTGCCAAGGCTCCCAGCGCTGCAGTGGCTCGTCGCAAAAGCAAATCCGAGCCTACCATGGTCGCGCTATAAGCGACTTCATTGACGGGTTATGCAACAATCGTTATAATTGTAAGGAACAGTATTACTTGGCCACTAACCTGGCCATGACCCTCTCTGATTGCTGTGTCTGTGTATAGGAGAGTGGTAGATCCCGCTACAATAAATTAACCCTGCTATTCCTGTTGCAAGCTACATAAAGCTGTTTTTTCTAAAGTACTGAGACTCAGCCTTGTGTTTTGGGGTGCAAGACAGGGAATCACCCAGTGAGCCTGTTTTGCATGCCACATCTTTTCAAAATTAGGTTGCAGACTTCATACCACCGCTCTCAAGAAATGCTCAGTGTTGACCTTAGATCTGTCCTTTGTTTTCAAAGTGGCAAAAACTGATAATCCAATCTCACAGAGGTAGGATGTTGCAGAAGGAAGCAGAATGATTACAGCCTTCTCTCCTAAAAGTGGATATTCCCTCTCCACAACAAGCCAGAATTCACTTAATTCCTAGTTGTAATAACATTGGTTAAAAACTCTTGTAGCTCAGGGCTAATCTTCCATGATGACAGAGTTTCTCTATGTAAAAAGCAGAGTATTCACTGCATGTTTGGCGAGTGGTGAGCCTGCAATCCACTTCTCTTCCCTGACATCGTCTGAGCACCATCCATGCAAATGCTCATGCAGTACTTCCATTTCAGCCCATATTCTGTCAGATAACAGTCAAGAATCTTAAACAGACCCTTACGTATTTGCAAAACAGCAAATCAGCATCAACAAAGTGAACATAAGCAAATAACAGTCTTTACTGCTATCAGTAGCCTCCTCAACTTGCAAAGCGAAACATGATTCTTTTAGTTTTCCAATGAGTTGTTCTTCCAAGTCGTTTGAAATGTCACATAAGCATCTTGCGATCATATTATTTGACAGTGGGATAGCCTTTAGTTTTGAGGTGCTAGTCTCATCCAGGATAACACACCATATCCAAGGCTGTGGGGAGAATTAGCTCCTTTGTTATTGTGTGTGCTTTCTTACTTTGTACAACTCTGTAGGTGACTTTGTATGAGGCTATTTGTGATTTGGTATTCACTGCTCCTGCTTTTTTTGCAAAGTGACTTTCCTGCTCACGGTAAGTTTTTACTTTTCTCTGAAAAAATTTGAATGGTTTATTGACGTAACTGAGCTGTAATGCTTCTATGTGTATTCTTAATTTGTTTGACCTCATACTGACAGCTGCCAGAGTTTTCAGACATAGAATACACAGCAGTCTTTTCTCATTCTTGGCCACACTGACAGTGAACCCAAGAGCAAGATAGGCCTCTTCATATATTCTTCACTTCGATTTCGATTTCGATTGACTACTTTTGCCTGACTTATTTGTCTTAGAAGTGTTGCCAGTTTATCTATTCATCCAAAAATCTGTCCATGTTTTTCTTTGTGTTTGTTTTGCTGTCTGAAAAAAACTTCTTAACCACTGTTTTTTATTGCTCCTATTTGAAACATGTAAATTCAGCTTTCCACCACAATTTTTAGTATATCCTAACCAGGAATTTTGGGTGCTTCATTATGGTGAATAATAATGTCTTATTATTTCCACAGCTCAAATATACAGAAACTAACCTTGTATGTTTTCAAAGTGTGTTTAGTGCCTTCATATGTTTTACATGAGGGCATAAGCCAGAAATTTACAAGTGCAACATCCTTTGCCTGTGTACACTAGAAAAAGTACAGGAAGATGCTAAAACAATACATTAATTCATCTCCTTTGGAAATTTTGTTAGAGAAAATTTTTTGACTGATGAAGTTCACAAAGCATACTGTATTAATAGTTTAGGAGAATACAGACATTTCATTTGTGTACCTATTTTGCTAATCAAATCGTTAGGTATCAATTAAATTTATTTGCTGCACTTTTTCAGCACGTTTTGCTTGTACGTTATGTGAATTGTTCAGCCTGCAAGATTAAAAGTAATTCTTCCGGATCATAACATTTGAAAGTTAACACATCTTTTTGCAATTCCAATAACATTAGTGATGCAGTTCAAGATACACAAGTGGATTTCCTCTTACAGTACATGGTTACTTGGTTTAAAGATCTTCTTCACTTTATCTCTAAGTTCTTTACTTTATCTGACCAAGGACACCATGAAAGTTGTTCACATTGCATCCTTACGTTTGCCCAGTTCTTATAACAGTGAAACCTCTGTGTGCCTCTCCCAAACTGTTTTGGTTTATGACACTTATTCCCCTACATCATGCAGTTCTTCTCCAGACACAGTGCCCGCGATAGAAATTGAGAAAGACCTTTCCTTTGGCCCTCTTGAATTTCCATTCCATTGGCTTACATTTAACACTGAGCTAGTCTTGGAGAAGGCTAGTGAAAATTTCCAAAAGAATGGTGCACTTCTTAGTTCACTCACCATTAAGACTGACATTCTTGACAAGCTGGCAGAAAGTATCTATCAGTATGTAGCTTATCCAAACCAGGACACAAATCTGTGATGTTGTAAAAGCGCTAATTAAGAAGCATCCTTGCTTGAAGGAAGCTGGCTCTGCATCAGGTTATAGGTGGTAAACACGCTTAAAATAAAAATTGAGAAATTACAGAATTAAAGCTCATGAACCTTGGGTTTTGGAGCTTTCTGTCAATTCTGTCAAACAAAAGCACCAAGGCAATTCTGCAGCTGTCAGAGGTCTAGAAAAAAAAACCCACAAAAACAGAAGTCAATTATTTACTTTCTTACCCTGTTGGAGAAACAAAGGAATCTTTGGGAAAAAATAGAGTTGAATTAATTGAAGAAACTAAAAATAGAGAACATCTGAGTAGTAAGTAGACAAAATGGCCAAGGGATTTTCAGTGTGATGACTGAAGTTGTCAGTGTGTGACTATTAACAGTAGAACTAAAGGAGGAATGGCCAGCCCTGTTTAACTTATCAGAGGTGACTTCTGTTTGTTATATCTGTTTGTTTAACTACTGATATTCACACCCTGTAGTGGGCTTGCACCCTGCCCGGGGTTTGTTTCCTGCCTTGCACCCTGTGTTGGCTGGGATTGGCTCTAACAGACCCCCATTAACCTGTAGTTAGGATATAGCAGGTTGGATAATGGATGGGTGGATGGATGATACACAGACAGGGGTCACAGCAACATCTGCTTATACATTTATTTATATAATAAACAACTTAAACAGCAGCATTTCTACCAATTAAAGTATTTATAACCTAATCTTGTCACATTGCTGTTTTTTCACTTTTAGTTATATAACTACATCAGTCAATGCCATTAACACTTTAAAAAATAAAAAGACAAACAAACCAACTAAATCACCAAGGGTTTCTGGGCACTCATCATGTGTTGCCTAATGTTGTAAATGGAGGAAGTGCTGTATATAATGAAGCTAAATATGCATTTTGTGGTTTGACAATCTAAGGGAGTATTTTAGGAGCTGTAGCTTTAAATGGAGATATGAACATGAATGTGCCTTTGAATTTAGGTATGTTACAAATCCATTAAATAAGGTTATGAATTGTCACCTAATAATATAGTTATTATTAAATATTTTGGATACTTGATTTACCCTCCATAGTAATATTCAATGGTTGGCTTTATAAAAAGCTTTTAGGATTTAAACAGATAAAGTCATTACATGTGTTTTTAAGATGCTTTTACACATAATATATGAGCTTGTATTTTTTTAGTGTTTGTGAATTTAACAGGATGTGGGTTGGCTTGCCCTTTCACGATACATGATGAACACATACATCATCAACAAAGAAGGTGCAGCACAAGATGATGGCCCTGACAACCCTGTCAGGTTTAGATGAACTTTTAATTAAATGGTAAACACAGTTGCTATGGTATAAAAATAGAAAGAATGTGCTGCAAATACCTATCATTAGTTGATTTTACCAGCTGTACTCAGCAATAATAAATCTGTGCATGATTTTATACAGAGTACAAGAGTAACTGAAAAAAGTTTGATATTTTCAAGGTGGAAATACATTGCACAAATGAACACCCTGTGATGAACTGGCACCCTGTCCAGGTAATGTACCTGCCTTGCACCCTATGCATCCTAGGATAGACCCTAGCTCCTCAGTGACACTGTTCAAGCTAAAGTGCCTTTGAAAAATGGATTAATGCAGAAAAGAAGCTTATATGGTGTCAAAGAACAATGATCAGGATTATAACTGACAAGCTTTTAACTCTAATAAAAAATATATATATGTCTGCACCAATACAGACAGATATACACACCCACACATTTTTTTTTCTTCTTAAACTGTGGGGCACGTCTTCCCCGTGTCCCACAGGCACTACACAGTCCCATCACCAGAAGCATACAAAAGCAGAAACACAAATAAAGTTTCCTCCTCCACTCCTCCCAGACAGCCTTGTCCACCTCCTCCCGACTCTGGCACCTCGAGTAGTGGCTGACCTACTTCAGGCTGCACTTCCCTCAGTAAGCTGTGCAGCTCCCCCTGGCAGTGGCCATGAAGCCTAACAGGACTTATCTACAGTGTTCCGTGATTGTGGCCCCGATGCAGACGGACCTTAATTCGATCGCGAAGCAATACGCCAGGAGGGAGTGGCGGGGTACTAACCTTTCTCTCTTCTCTTACAGAAAAAAAGACAAACCGCCGCCATGAGCCTACCTCTTTCCCGCAGTCCGCTACTTCCGCCCTTCCTCTGTCCGCCACCAATGATGTCAGCAATACCATCATCCATCACGGCTCCTTCCCAGCATTCCTCCACTTCTGGTCCCGCCTCCATAAAAACCTCTTCGACGCCATCTTTGTTGTCAGCGAAATACTGTACATGTATTGTTTTGACAGTGACCTTTTTTTGACTACTGTGGATAATTTTACAGTATACGGGGCCGGAAACCCCAAACGTTTATGTGTCTTTCTCATATCTCTTTTACAGTGGCGTAGCCGGCAGGATAGATTGTCTGGGAATATGTCGGAAGGACAGGACCTGAACACCGTGTTGCAAGGGTTGTCATCGCAGATCCAGTCCCTGCAGAGAGCACAAGCCGCAACAAATCGGGAGTTGGAGGAAACAAAGTCCAGGTTGGCTGCAGCGCAAATGGTAAGAGCAGACCCGCCTCGACCGACGCCTCCTCCCCTGGTACCACTATCAGAGGCTGATGACATAGAGTCTTACTTGGGCATCTTTGAAAGGACGGCCACCCGGAACCAGTGGCAGCGGTCCGAGTGGGCGTCCATATTGGCACCATACCTAAAGGGACCCGCGCAGCGAGCTTATTATGACCTCCTCGAGGAGGAGGCCGCAGATTATGACAAACTAAAACAGGAGATCCTGGCACGCTACGGCATTACGCCGGGCCAGCAGGCGAGCGAATGAAGGAGCTGGCAGTTTGACCCTGATCAGCCGGCTCAAGCTCAGGCATTCGATTTCTGAGGTAAGATGGGGCGATGGCTACGGCCCGAAGGTCCCCAGGCCCGGAGAGTTGTGGAACAAGTGGCCTGTGAGGGTCTGGTCAATGCAATGCCAAGCTTCCTCGCCCAGCAGGTCCGGCGCCACCCTTTCACGGACATGAAGGGTCTCCTGGAAGTCCTGGAGCGTCAGCTCGCGGTTTTCCGAGCCGGGGGGTCAGAAAGGCAAGCTCGCGGGAATCGGCAGGGAGATCAAGTGATGGTACTCGTTCCTACATCCCATTCTAAAATATTAGCTCACTGGCAAGGACCATATGAGGTTAAGGAGAGAAAGAAAGAATGCGATGCCTACCCAATGCCCCGAATAGATGATCTTATCGAGCGTTTGGGTACGGCTCTTTATCTGACTACCCTTGACATGACGAAAGGGTACTGGCAAATTCCCTTAGCGGCATCTGCCAAAGAAAAAAACGCTTTTAGCACCCCAAGTGGACATTGGCAATACAAGGTCCTTCCATTTGGACTGCACGGGGCCCCAGCGACGTTTCAGCATCTGGTGGATAGAGTGCTAAAGCCCCACCAGTCTTATAGTGCCGCCTACCTGGATGACGTTGTCATCTATTCCGACACCTGGAAGGAGCATCTATTGCAGGTATTCGCTGTCTTCGCGACACTAGCGAAGGCCGGCCGCCGCATAAACCCCCATAAGTGCTTCTTCAGTTTAAAGGAGGCCAAATATTTAGGCTACGTGGGACGAGGACAGGTGAAACCCCAATGTTCGAAAATAAAAGACATTCTCGAATGGCCCCGTCCGAATACCAAGAGACAGGTGCAGGCTTTCTTGGGGTTAACGGGGTACTTCCGCCGTTTCGTGCCCCGCTTCTCCGAAAGGGCAGCACCCTTGACTGATTTGACGAGAAAAGGTGCTCCCCTGTATGTGGTATGGAACGACAAGGCGGGACAGGCATTCAAAGACTTGAAAAAGGCCCTGACCTCTGCACCGATTTTGAGAACCCCTGATTTTACTCTTCTTTTTCTCCTCCAGACCGATGCTTCAGACACAGGCCTGGGTGTCGTGTTGAGCCAGAGTATCGATGGTGTCGAGCACCCCGTAATGTACCTGAGCCGGAAACTGCTGGACCAGGAGACCAGGTATGCGACAGTGGAGAGGGAAGCCTTGGCTATTAAGTGGCCGGTGACTCACTTACGTTACTACCTGTTGGGTCGCGAATTCACTCTAGTGACTGCTCACGCTGCTATTCATTGGATGTCATTATACATAGAGTCAAATCCCCGAGTCACCAGGAGGTTTCTGGATTTGCAACCGTATAAGTTCACCGTCACTTATCGTCGGGGTAACCTTCAGGCCAATGGCGATGCCCTCTCTCGTATTCACGACCTCTCGGTTCGGTCCGCCCGACCTGATGGATCAGGGCAGAAGGGGGGGTCGTGTCACGCACGTGCGAGTAGGGGAGCGCAGACGGACCTTAATTCGATCGCGAAGCAAAACGCCAGGAGGGAGTGGTGGGGTACTAACCTTTCTCTCTTCTCATACAGAAAAAAAGACGCACCGCCGCCATGAGCCTACCTCCTTCCCGCAGTACGCTACTTCCGCCCTTCCTCTGCCCACCACCAATGACGTCAGCAATCCCATCATCCACCACGGCTCCTTCCCAGCATTCCTCCACTTCCGGCCCCGCCTCCATAAAAACCTCTTCGACGCCATCTTTGTTATCAGCGAAATACTGTACATGTAATCTTTTGACCGTGACCTTTTTGTGACTACTGTGGATAATTTTACAGTATATGGGGCCGGAAACCCCAAACTTTTATGTGTCTTTCTCATATTTCTTTTACAATATATATATATATATAATCTGGATCAATTGTTTTATTTGCTTATATTAATATGAATTTTAACATGTGCATTATCAAATGATTCTGTTGTGTTAAACATATTTAAGTTTAAAAGTGTAACATTAAATTTGAAAAGATGATTTCTTATTAAAATAATGGGGGGTAAACTTCATGAAAAATGATAGTTTAATGTCTTAATGTGGCCCATGTACATAATAATAGAAGCATTTTCTGAATGTTTTTATATATGCAGTGGTGAATTTCTAGATTCAAACATAGTCTACATATAAAGTTGACCTAAAATATATTATCAAAAGATTTAATTACATTCCACCAAGGTAAATTGCACGATATGCAAACTTATTTACAAAGAATGGTATAGATTTTTGTCATTTCAATAACTAATTTTTGGAAATTTCATTATTTTTGTATATAAAAAAGAAAAAATACATACATTTAAAATACCATATTTCTGTGTGAAAAAGTATTTTGTATAATAAGTTTTTAAAATGTGTTATTTATTAATCAAGCAATCTAGAATAACTGTATTAAATAAATGATAGTGTGTGCAAACTGCTTCAGTTGAATGGTAGAGGTCTGTAGTATTGTGTGTAATATAATATTTACTGTATCTGATGCGCTAAAGTTTTTTGGGAGTTTTCCAGATATCAAGAAAACGAAGTGATTTGCATTAGTTGTTTCTTTATTTTACTTCAATGTATCAAGTTTCGTTCGCACTCTTATTCTACAATGTCCAAAAACATTGAGACCAGTTGATTTCAGTATGGTGTCTGTAGAAAATCAAAATAGATTTTCATGTCAGAAAATTTCATTGAATACAATGATAACTTCCCAAAACTTGACCTATCTTTTTCAAACAATTTGCTTAATTTTTTCATTGTTATGGGCTTCACAATTATTGTTTGTGGTCCAGTTTAATCCAGTACTTATCCCCATATCATTCAAAGACATTTTGACCTATTTCCAAATATAATACATATGGTGTCCGCTCTGTTAAGTCATGGAAACATGCCTACTGATTTGCAAAATATTTGCACAAGTAGTTTTTGAGATACATGATTTATACATAATACATTTTTTTTTCCTGTTAAGTTATGCTCACAACCATAAATTTCCTTACGCAACAACTTATATTCATAGATGATGCTATCAGGGAAGCCAACAACCATCTGTATTGCATTGGTCCTCAGTATTTTTCTTTAATTTACCACTTTATTAAAACTTTAGTATTTAGAGTACCTTTATGCTAAGTGTAGTGTTTGAGGTCAAGCTGAAATTCATAGTAATTTATTCAAAAAATGCTACCAAATAGGCACACATTTATTTATTAATTTTTGTGGACTCTACACAATACTCTAGCATATTCTGACAAATAATAGAATTTGCCAGTTGGCAGTTCCATGCGTTACTGTATTGCAATAATGTAAATTAATGGACTTGAATTGTGTATATTATATTTTAATAGTAATTACAACTTTGCATTAAAACTGAAAGTGGTCACATTTAGGAAAAATAATACCATGCATGTTAGTAAAAAATAGAAATGTATCAAGATGCATTGCAAATCGATTTATAATCGCATTGAATGATGTAGTGTCTCATGATTACCGCACTGTACAATATGAAGCAAAGATAATTAGGAATAATTAGATTGTGATATTTAGTTAATAAGAGCTTATTGCAACAAACTTCACAAATAATAGCAGGGCAAAAAGGATGACAACTCTAATAAGTTGATAACTCAGATAGACTCAAATAATACTGCAGAATATAGGTTCAGATGCAGCTTATTCACGTAATTTGACCCAATGTGTTTAGTTTCAAATTATATATTATTAAAGTTGTTCACTTGATTCAATTTTCTGAAGTGCAACTATGACTTTTTAATGTCACGTTTTTGTCACACTTTAAATTGGGCTTATTTTAACATCTAAAAAAAGATTTAACCATGCCTGGGCCGGAAATAAAACACAAGCAGTAGGACAGCTGCTGTACAGGCTTTTAAATGTTCAAAGTGTCGCACGAGATGCAGATCACGCAGCACGGCAGCAGCAGCAAGCCAGCAGCTGATCGAGCAAAGAGGAAGTAAACAAAAATGGTATTTGTTTCCCATTATATCACCATTTAAGAGTGGGTTTCAGAGTAGCGACCGTGACCCCTTGGGGTGCATTCACCCCCTTCTTCACAATGCAAGCGGCAGTGACGCAAAGTGGCTGGCAAGCGAAGCGAGCGGGGGTAACCCCCTACTGTTATTTAAATTAACATACTTGATTGTATTTTATTGTACAGTACAATAGATTGTATTGTATTGTAAAATATTCCATTGAGTAATTTCCTGTGGCATCACTAAAATGTAATTTACCTGAAAGTGCTGCATGTGTAACCAATGATCACAGCTTCACATTGTGCAAGTCACCATGAAGAACCACAGACACTCAGCTCCATTGTCTGTAAACGTTTATTACACATAGGCTGAAATGTTAACAAAACAAACACAGGAACATGAATTACTGGGTTCTCCTTAGACATTTGTTAAGTTAAGGGAGTTCAGTAATCCCAAATCACACTTTCATAATGAGGCCAGTGTAATGCAAGTCCTGTTGGATGTTGGACTTTTTAGATGATGGTTTGGAAGAGCCAGACAGGTAGGAATAGGTGGGTCACGGTCACAAGGCGTAAGGTAAAGGGTGCACACTGTCCGAGGGCATCAACCCCAGAATTAGAAATGTCAAACTGTTATCATGCCCTTGCGGAGCTGGACGGTGACTCTGATAATTCTGAGGTGGTAGGCAGGGATGAGGAGCCCCAACGGGCCACCTCAAAACCAGTTCCCAAAAAGAGAGAGTTAGTGATAGTTGGGGACTCATCATTAGGGGGATTGAAGCGCAGGTGTGCTCCAGAGAGAGAGAGTCTCACACAGTGTGTTGCCTTCCGGGAGCACAGGTGGGAGACCTCCCTGGAAGGGTGGATAGGCTCTGGACAAAAGCGGGGGTGGATCCAGTTGTCATTGTCCATGTTGGAACAAATGACATACATAAGGGTAGTCTGTCAGTTCTGCGATCCAAATTCAAAGAGTTAGGTACCAAGCTGAGGAGCAGAACTGACAAGGTAGTCTTCTCAGTTCTGCCTGTGCCACGCGCCAGTCCAGGTAAGATTGAGGAGATTAGAAGGCTTAACGCGTGGCTCAAATCTTGGTGCAGGGTAGAAGGGTATAGGTTTATGGGGCATTGGGACTCCTTTTGGAACAGATGGGACCTGTTCCGCCGTGACGGGTTACATCTGAACTGGAGGGGCACCAATGTATTGGGGAGGCGTATGTGTAGGCTAGTCGAGGATTGTTTAAACTAGGGAATGGGGGGCAGGGAGTTTAGGACAGGCCAGATTTAGATCTATACATGGAAGAACAAACAATGGTGTAGAAATAAAAATGCATAGTAATGTAAATTCTAAGCAAACATTTAAATGTAGAAGGAGTAACACATTAAAAATAGCTTGCCTTAATGCTAGAAGTATCAAAAATAAGGTAAGTGAGTTGGAGTTGTATGTAGCAGAGCATAATTATGATATTATAGCAATAACGGAAACCTGGCTAAATAACAAAGATGGGGATGAGTGTAACATAGAGGGATACACATTTTTAGGAAGGATAGACAGAACAGAAAAGGAGGTGGGGTTGCTGTTTATGCCAAACAGGGTTTAAATGTAAGTCATCTTCAGTTGGATGATGAGCCCCATCTTAGTGAGGACATGTGGCTTCGCCTGGAAAATATTAGGGAAAGAGGTCTTATTTTAGGAGTGTGTTATAGACCACCCAATTCAGACAGTAATTTCAACACACATCTTTTTAGTAATATCAAAAGGCAAGTTTACAGGGGATATTATAGTCATGGGGGACTTTAATTATCCAAATATTAACTGGGATAACCTTGTAGATGGAGGAGCACAAGAGCAGGAGTTTTAGAAGTAATCAGTGACTGTTTTTTAACACAGCATGTTAAAGCACCAACAAGGGGTGAAGCCTGTCTGGATTTAGTATTCTGTAATAATCAGGATAGAATTGAGGGTGTAGAGGTGATTGAACCACTAGGGTCAAGTGACCATAATGTAATACAATTCTCAGTATTTTGTAAGAGTACAGATGCAAAGACTAAAATTGTTAAGTTGAACTTTAGTAGGGCTAATTTTGAGCAGATGCGACAAAGTCTAAGTAGGATAGACTGGGATAAGCTTTTAAATGTGGAGACAGTCGAGGAGCAGTGGAACAGGTTTAAAAATGTTTTACATGTAATGCAGGACAGATACATACCTAAATTTGGAAGTAATAGGAAACTAAAAAAACTCCATGGTGGATTAATAAAGATTTAAAAAGAAGTTGCAAAGGAAAAAACTGCTGTATAAGGCATATAAGACTAATGACTGCAAAGAGAATCATAGAGCATATGAGAATATGAGGGCAACCATTAAGAAGGATATCAGGAGGCTAAAAGACAGTTGGAGAGGAATATAGCAGATAAGGCGAAAGAAGACCCAAGAGATTCTTTCAGTATTTTAGTAGTAAAAGAACAGTTAATGAGGAGGTCAAGTTCATCAGGAATAGTAAAGGGAATTAAAAGATACAGACAATGAAATAGCAGATGCCCTAAACTTACATTTTTCTGAGGTGTTTACAAGTGAGCAAGTGGATAACCTGCCAGAGGTAAACGCAACTACTAAGGAGGTACTGAGGGATTTGGAAATTGTAGAGGGAGAAGTGCTGCTCAGATTAAATAAGATGAAATCAAACAAATCACCAGGCCCAGATAATATTTATCCTCGTGTTCTTAAGGAGGCTAGTGAGTACATATATAAACCCTTGACACATATTTTAGGAAGTCACTGTGCACTGGAGAGATTCCAAGGACTGGAAAATGGCAAATATCATCCCATTATATAAAAAGGGTGACAGGGCAGATCCAAGCAACTATAGGCCAGTAAGCTTAACATGCATCACAGGAAAATTAATGGAAGGAATTATTAAGGATAAGATTGAGCAACACATGGCAAGGACAGGAGTTATTCTGAACAGTCAGCATGGGTTCAGAAGAGGGAGGTCGTGTTTTACTAACATGTTGGAATTCTATGAGGAGGCAACAAAAGGATACGATCAAAGTGGAGCTTATGATATTATTTATCTGGACTTTCAGAAAGCATTTGATAAGGTGCCACATGAGAGGTTGGGCATCAAGTTAAAAGAAGTGGAAGTTCAGGGTGATGTTTTTAGATGGGTGCAGAATTGGCTCAGACACAGGAAGCAGAGGGTGATGGTGTGAGGAACTTCATCAGACCTGGCAAATGTTAAGATTGGTGTTCCACAGGGTTCAGTGCTAGGGCGCTGCTATTTTTAATATATATAAATGATTTAGATAGGAATATAAGTAACAAGCTGGTTAAGTTTGCAGATGATACCAAGATAGGTGGATTAGCAGATAATTTGGAATCCGTTATATCATTACAGAAGGACTTGGATAGCATACAGGCTTGGGCAGATTTGTGGCAGATGAAATTTAATGTCAGTAAATGTAAAGTATTACACATAGTAAGTAAAAATGTTAGGTTTGAATACACAATGGGCAGTCGGAAAATCGAGAGTACACTTTATGAGAAGGATTTAGGAGTCATAGTGAACTCTACGCTATAAACTTCCCGACTGTGTTCAGAAGCCATTAAGAAGGCTAACAGAATGTTAGGTTATATAGCACATGTGTGTGAGTACAAGTTCAAGGAGGTTATGCTCAACCTTTATAATGCACTGGTGAGGCATCATTGTGAGTACTGTGTGCAGTTTTGGTCTCCAGGCTGCAAAAAGGACATAGCAGCGGTAGAAAAGGTCCAGGGAAGAGCGACTAGGCTGATTCCAGGGCTACAGTTTAAGCAAAAGAAGATTAAGAGGTGACATGATTGAAGTGTTTAAAATTATGAGAGGAATTAGTACATTAGACTGTTATTTTAAAATGAGTTAATCTAGAACACGGGGACACAGTTGGAAACTTGTTAAGGGTAAATTTAGCACAAACATTAGGAAGTTTTTCTTTACACAAAGAACGATAGACACTTGGAATAAGCTACCAAGTAGTGTGGTAGACAGTAAGACGTTAGGGACTTGCAAAACTCGACTTGATATTTTCTTGGAGGAAATAAGTGGATAGGACTGGCGAGCTTTGTTGGGCTGAATGGCCTGTTCGCGTTCTAATTTTTTAATGTTCTAATTTCCTTCTCACAGTTACACTCAATGAATAATGGGCGGGGCTTACACTGATGACATCACATAACTCAGGGAATGGGTTAGGGAAATGTAATGTGAAAACAGCAGGAGAAAGTACAATATAACAAACGTATCAAATTTGGTTAGGCTCCAAATAGCTAAAATAACTATTTTAGACATCTGTTACAAATGGGCCATTCTATATCAAATGTTTTAGTAATATTAAAGGAAGAAATTTAAGGCAATAGTCTACATGAACCTTTTTAAGTTTATATAACTTTAAGGATATTTTATACAAACTCAGGTTATGTCAATTCAGTTACTTCAGATATGTTAATTTTCATTTGATGCATAGTCTGATTCCCCCCAACTTAAATGGATTAAGATATTTAGGTTAACTATAATTAGGTTAAATTAATATATCAAACAGCATTGTTCTTACATAAATAGTATATAACAGTTATAAATGAGTTGATTTTTTCTTAAAAGTCAATTAAAGTAGAATCAATTCAAAATGATCCATGCAAACAGTTGTCTTAATTTCTTTAAGTCATTTCATGACTTCATTTTTTTAGTGTACAAGGTGGGTACTGTATTAGAATGTTTTTGAAGCCCAGCATTTCTTGAGTGTATGCCACTTAATGAACTCAAAAAAATACTACGTTAGAAAATGAGGGTTCACAGCAAAATGTTGTCTGTAGGGTAGAACATGAGTCAACGTAGAGTAGTCAAAGAAACAGATTCCCATTAAAGCAGTTTTCTAAGGTTTTAAAAGATTTTCTAAGCTGCTTTAGCGTTTTTGCATGTGTGGATTTGTGAGACATGAAAAATTTGAAATTTGTAACTCCTTGGATTTGAAGCATTTGAACACCAATAAAAAGATATTGGAAAAGTACAGTACTGTCTCATTGGGGTCCTTCTCATCAAGACTGATATTCTTGTTTTCATGTATAGTGTACTTTACCAGATCACTAGGATTGAAAGCCATTTGACTTATGACTCGTTTACAATCACATGAGGAACTTTAACGGGTTAAAGCATAAAAGAATAATGAAAGTTCTATAGCAATTATGGCGCGGCTAAAATAATTTGGGGGCTTTATAGCAACTCTCCTGCAAAGATCATTCTTACTTAAATACACATTCACCTTTAAATTACTTCTTTATTTTATGCTTTATATCAGGTCTTTGATCGACAAAATCCTCATAATTCTGTTTAAATTTTAGACTCAGTGTTGAGGTCAAAACATTGTGCTATCCCATATATGATACATTTACATCCACATTTCTTTTTAAATTCCCTTCCTCAACTTTAGACATACTGGGTTTCAATTTTGCTGTATAAATTATACTGTATAATAAGCGATGAATAACAGCTTTTTGTAATATACTTATACAAATATTATACTGCATTTTCATAAAATATATGTTGGTCTTTCAAGATATTTTGCAATTATGTGCTTTGAAATTACACACACTAGTCTTTTTAGGATGGCTTCCACAGGCATACTTAGCCCGCTTGTCATTGATTACAGTGTCCTTGTCACACAGGGGTCATTTTCATTCACATCCATGCTGGATATTTTCTGAGTAAGTGGCTTGCCATTGCTCAGATCACATGTTCATTTGTCATATTATCACTTCCTGTCACTTTTGAAAGAAAGTGTCTATTTGAAGAATGTGTTACCACAGGAAGGTTGAATTTGCATGATGAACTTGTGTAATTTTTTTCCCTTCTCCTCTACTAATCTCTTGTGTGGGCTGCGGTATGCAAGTGAGGTTTACAGAGATGCTCAAGAGAACATCTGTCAACATAGTCATCTGTCACACCTGTAAAGTAATAGAGCCTAAAGGGACATTAGTAAATGAAATGTTTCAGAATATATGTAGTAACTGTTGCTAAAAATGTGCCTCAAGCAAATAGAAGGTATTGATCATTGGGATACCTTAAACAGAGAATAACATTACTGATAAGCATTACTTAAACTCAGAACATTGAGGCAGATCAATAATCTAATTAAGGAGCTTTCCGGTATGTTTCTAAAACTAATATCTGCCTGAAAAAGTCCTTGCATTACCTCCTGAATAAAAGGGAAACAGCATTCTAAATTATAAGCTGCTTCTGCACAAAATGAAACCCATGAAACTAAGGAGAAAATTTCAAAAATGTTTTCACTTATAGCCTAATGAGGCAATATGACATACAGTATATCCAAGAATACTTAAGATCCATATTTGTTCTGATAAATCATATTTCTGGTGAGTTCAGCTGCTTCACCAAATAAACAGGCACCTTTAAATTAACTTTATACCATTCATGATTAATTACAATTAACATAAGATGAACCAGGAATGTATATACAGTAAAATTAAAACAAGGGAGCATTGTAAGCAAAAAAGCATAATGTTTACTTTTAATATTAACAACTTGAATGCAATTTATCTGTCAAATAAACACAAATACATTATATTTATTTTCCACTTCAATTATACATCATACAATAATGATTGCTTATAACTGGATTTCTGCTATGGTGGTGAACATTTGTCCCTCACATCTTTAGGAGACTGGGTTCTAATCTCAGTTCAGACACTTTCTTTACTACATATGCTGGCGATGGTTTTAGTGTTTGATTGTATTCACAATGTAATGATTTTAATTAGATGGTGTAGTCATAGTACAAGTAACTCTATCTCTGCTATGCTTTGCGATTCCATGATTCTGATTGTAATCCATAAAGAAGGCAGCTTCACAGATATTGTGGTGAAAAAATATCCATCCATCTATTTTCCCAATGTTCTTAAAATATCATAAACTATCCATCCATCCATTATCCAACCCACTATATCCTAACTACAGGGTCACAGGGGTCTGCTAGAGCCAATCCCAGCCAACACAGGGCGCAAGGCAGGAAATAAACCCCGGGCAGGGCGCCAGCCCACTGCAGTGCTATCATAAACTATCCAGGCAGAATCAGGCCAAAGGCAGAAATGAGTCCTTAATGGAATAAAACCCGTTACACGGTGTAAAGTAGGACTATTGAAGTACTTCACATGGGTAAATCAAGAAACAAACTGTAAAACTGGGAGTCCTTGTAGTACCACTGAAGTATACTAAATACCACCCTGCACTACAGCTTTACTACAATTGTAATCAGAAAGGAAGTGCTGTCGAATTATTGGTGTTTTTTCATTAAATTTAAAATACAGTTTTTTTTTTGCTTTAAGGTATCTGTATGGGCACAAAAAGGCAAACACCTAGCCACAAACATTTTTCAATCTGCAGAAAAATCACGGAATTAATAAAAAACAAAACCATCTAAAAACTTTGGCTCTTTGAAACATCATAATTATTTCTTATAAATAATAATTAAATATCACAGACATTTTAAATAGGGTGAAAAGTTAACACAAAATCAAACAAAGCCAAATCCACAATCTAGAAATCAGAAATCAAAGAACAGAATAAGAGAAAACAAAAAAATCAGTCAAATCCACTAAAATGGCACATACAATGATCCTAACCGCAAAATGTAAAGCCACTCTGGTGGACCTGATCCTCTGCCTGGATTATAAAGGCAGTGAATGGTGGTCCAGCTGAACATCATGGTAGCCCTGCATTACATTATTAACACAACGAATAAACAAAGCAATATTCAATTCTGATGACCAGGGTTCCTGCAGATGATATGTCCCACTTGAAACAGTGTCATTGAGAGTCATGAGTATGAGCCAATGCAATAAAGACTTAAACCAGCAAAGGTTGGTGTAAAAGTGCATAGCGCTTTTAGTAAAGCAGTCTAAACACTGTTCAAACTGCAGAGTGTGATTCATCGATATATAATCCATGAAAACAGAGTGTATATAAAGGTTAAAATCCCAAAGAATAAAAAAATCCAAAAAGCAGATTTAAAATCAGTTTAAAACTAAGTCAGGATCTGGCTTTGCTAAAAATGTGTGCTCCGAGCATTCCTCTAATTTAACATCTCTGTAGGTCTGCTCAGCTGCTGAAGACGTCCTCAAGCAAGTGAACTCAACATTTTCACTGGCTTGTGCACCACGACCAACCTACAGCATCCAGGGATAACTAATGAACCGCTACCCTTCATCTAATACTGTTCCTTCAGTGTCCATGGGACCTCACGGAGCGGGGGCCTCATGTATAAACGGTGCGTATGCACAGAAATGTTGCGTAAGAATGTTTCCACGTTCAAATCGCAATGTATAAAACCTAAACTTGGTGTAAAGCCATCCACATTTCCACAGTACTTCATACCCTGTCATACACAAGTTCTGTGCTCGGTTTTGCAGACTAGCGGCACCCAATGTCAAAGCAGTGCTACTGTTCCTGTGTGGTTACCCTTTATTTCTTAGATCCACATTCCTGGCGCGGCTTTATAAATACATTGAAACTAACTGCATATTGTTTATTGTAATTAACCTGTAACAATATAATGGTCCAGGGAATAGCCATAGTATTTTAAATACCATAACTGCTTTAGCGTTGTTACTCTCACTGCACCATCTTCTTCTTCTTCTTTTTTTTCTTTCAGCTGCTTCCTTTAAGTGTTGCCACAGCGGATCATCTTTTTCCATATTACTCTCACTGCACCACTCAGAGTGTTTATATCACTGTATCTGAGCGGGAAATCACAGCAGCAGCTGATCGGAAAGAGAATTAAAGAGAGTTACGGCAAAACGTTTCAAAGCCTTTTCTGTACGGACCTCATGGTTCAGAAACAGTTTCATCCCAAGAACTATAAACGTACTCAATCAATTGCTCCTTCTAGAACTGTTTGTACTTATAAGTACAATCACCTCACTGTAAACTTGCACTACAGTTATAATATTGCACAACCTGTGCCACTTTATAAAGCACGTATTTTCATATGATGACGATATAATTTTTAAGATGAAATGCTGCAAAATATGTTGATTATATTATACAGATGAAACTTTAACTTCATTTAAATAATCTGTATTGTTAATAATTAAACATGTGAGGACATGGTGCCGCAGCGCTAGCAAGTTCATGTATTGTTCCTTTTTTTACGTGTCCTGTTCGGCTGTGAAGCAATCAGAATTGATGTCTGAATGCTGGCGACTAGCCTTACAGTTTTTCTCTCAGGTGGAGCGTTACAGCTTCTGCTGACGTCACGCCTGATACCAAAACTTTATTAAAAATATTTTAGATGTTTTAAGATTCGAACCGACACGGAGACAAAAGTGAAAGAAAAAGAAGAGAGAGAAGGAAGAGATGGAGGTAAAGGGGGAGGGGGGGGGTTTCGTATAGAATAAACAATAAATGAACCAGAATCCGCTTCTAGACCTGCAGAAAGAGAGGGGGGAAAAAAAAAAACCACAAGACAAAAACATTGCTGCATCAGCTACATGAAGATATATAAAAGTAAAAATGTTTGCTGACAATCATACAGTAATTATTACTGAGGCATTTACGGCCAACACAACCTTAGATCATGTGCTGAAGATGTCCAAGTCATACTTATGAAATCACCATGTGAGCACCTGTGTGCGTACGCACGCTTGTATGTGTAAGGTATTGTTCCTGCCTCGTGCTGTATTTGCTGAGGCTGGCGGGACACTGGAAGGATAGACAGATAGAATAATTAAAAACGTACTATGAAAATATTTCAATGTTCCTTAAAGGTTTTGAAGAATTGTCGTTGTAAGCTTACAGATGGCTTAACGTCTATTACAGAGCTGATTGTGTGGTGATTGGGTATTTAGGGAAAGAAAAGTAAGGACAGGAATTGGAGGTTAGTACGTTTGAAAGAGACAGTACTGCTGCAATAAAGTATTTCATAGAAGTTCGCGCATAGCGCAGCAGCATCTTGTGTGAGACATGAACAATCACTGTGCCATTGTGTTCCCTTGTTTAATAACATGCTTTCATTCCAATCATCATGAAAATGATATCACGTATACATCTCACTATTTTAAGTATTTAGAGAGCTGTAATATCATGAATGTAATGGATTCTGTGTCCTGTCGGAGAAAGAGAAAGAACGGAAGCACGTAGTGATTCACACACATAGAGTGCATAGAAGATCAAATACAAAGCAAAGCATTTAACATGCTACTTTAGTTACAATGAGATTTGAGAAACTAGTAAATTAAATGATTTTAAGATGAAGTTTATGATGTTCTACTAATGACAAAATAAACTACGTGATTAAAGTGGAAATTTCGAGATCAAAGTTGACATTTCATGCTTTTTTCCCTCTGTGTGCCTATTTTTTTTGTCTGTACCCTAATAAGTTTTCATATAACACAGACGGTGAGCTACAACTCACCTTTTCACAGCGACTTTGATATGTGACTTCTTTTTTATTTCGGGCACTGTGCAACTTTGTGAACTTGAGCTTTCAAGTTTCTCCGACACGCTATGTCTCTCGATCAACTTCCTTTTGTTGTTTATACCACTGTTTAAACCAACAAATAGTACGTTTTTCCTTGCTTTCACTTGGTATTTGCTGAAATTCTTATATTTTCCCCATTGTCTTTTCACAGAACACTGAGCTTAAGGGCTATTTATATTGATTTGCTTATTCAAAGAGGTGTAATTCTGGGAGGAATTGGGGCGGGACAGCAGGTGCATGCACGTGCGTCACTTTTCACACTGATCTTTATTTATGTAGCGGAAGACCGTGGAAGTTGGAGTACGCACAGATTCCTGCATCTGGATTTTTCTGTGCGAAAGCAACTTCGGCTTTTGTGTTTACGTCATGTCATAGTGCGAATTATGCATGAGGCCCCAAGTGATTGTGCCCGCTCCACTTTGATGATGCAGGGAGTGACTGCACCTTCTGGAGCATCACTGCTCCGCTTAGGGTAAATGTCAAGACTGTGTATGCTTTTCTCACTGTAACTGTATTGTAGTGACCTTTTTGTTGGTACTGAAAATAAGACACAGCAGTCTGAAATGTAGACAAACAAGGGAAGAACTTTTTTATGAAGGAGTGAGATTTGTGAAGTAAGGAGTGTACAAAACAGAACAGGTTAAAAGAAAAAAAATATTGTGACCTATATGAGGCTGAGAGTCACGTGTGCTTTGTGCTGACGTGTGCTTTGCAAACGCTAGAGTCTGTTGAGAGTGTTGGTTTGTTCTGTGGTGTGAGATTTACATTAAAAAAATACATTTTGCTCTTAAAAACTTGGGTTTTGGTTGCCTCTAAGGAACCGTGTGGGAATTTTTAAAGCTTTTTTCCCTTTAGAAGGGTTTTTTGCTTTTTTTTCGCCCGCACAAGAGCAAAAGTAGCTGGGTGTTTTGAAGTGCGCTTGGAAAAGTTATTTGTACTTGTACTTGTTCTTTTTCTTGTTATCTGTATTTAAATTAGCATCGAGGAGGCAGCAGTAACTGATATCGGCATTTGTAAATAAATAACCGTGTTGTCGTAACAGTGATTCCTTAGTTTAAAGGGAAAGAAAAAAAGGCCGCGGCTGACTTCAAAGCAGTAAAAGGTGGAAACTCAGTAGTGCGCAGGTAAGCGGCCTGCGTTAAGACGCCATCAGGCACAAGGAGCAGTAGGAGCAAATAAGGTAGTAAAGTTTTATTTATTTGTTTATTTTAGATTAAACAGTCCTTAGCGGTCCAGAGGCAGAACAGTTAAGTGGGCGACAGCGTATTGGTTCATTAATACGGGGAATACAAACAGTGAGAGTGGAGAGCTTATAAGTAAGAAGAGAGCAAAGTTAGAAGAGACAGAGAAAAGTAAAGTTAACCTCATAGAAAGGCAAATAGCAGGCAGCTGAGAGGGAGAACAGTACAGGAGCTTAAGGGGAAAAGGTGTAAAATATCTGTAGCAGATCTTAGTGTTACCATTTAAGTTAAGGAGCAGCTGAAAGAAGAAGAAATTTAATTTTAAGAAAAAAAAATATAGTTAAGGCAGCTTAGTAATCCCAAATCAAATTTTAATAATGAGGCCAGTGCAATGCAAGTCCTGTTGGATGTTGGACTTTTAGATGATGGTTTGGAAGAGCCAGTTGTCTATGAGGGCTACATCTGCAAGAGATGCCAGCTGATCCAGCACCTCGAGCTCAGGGTCGCTGAACTGGAGGAGGAGTTGGCTGACCTGCGTTGTAATAGAGAATTGGCGGACTTGGCCCAGGTGTGCTTTAGAGATAGTGTGCACCCCTAAGGTGGCGCTGGAGGAGATTCCAGACCAGACAGGTAGGAATAGGTGGGTCACGGTCACAAGGCGTAAGGTAAAGGGTGCACACTGTCCGGGGGCATCAACCCCAGAATTAGAAGTGTCTAACCGTTATCATGTCCTGGCGGAGCTGGACGGTGACTCTGATAATTCTGAGGTGGTAGGCAGGGTTGAGGAGCCCCAACGGGCCACCTCAAAACCAGTTCCCAAAAAGAGAGAGGTAGTGATAGTTGGGGACTCAATCATTAGGGGGATTGAAGCGCAGGTGTGCTCCAGAGAGAGAGAGTCTCGCACGGTGTGTTGCCTTCCGGGAGCACAGTGGGAGACCTCCCTGGAAGGGTGGATCCAGTTGTCATTGTCCACGTTGGAACAAATGACATACATAAGGGTAGTCTGTCAGTTCTGCGATCCAAATTCAAAGAGTTAGGTACCAAGCTGAGGAGCAGAACTGACAAGGTAGTCTTCTCCGAAGTTCTGCCTGTGCCACGCGCCAGTCCAGGTAAGATTGAGGAGATTAGAAGGCTTAACGTGGCTCAAATCTTGGTGCAGGGTAGAAGGGTATAGGTTTATGGGGCATTGGGACTCCTTTTGGAACAGATGGGACCTGTTCCCGTGACGGGTTACATCTGAACCGGAGGGGCACCAATGTATTGGGGAGGCGTATGTGTAGGCTAGTCGAGGATTGTTTAAACTAAGGAATGGGGGCAGGGAGTTTAGGACAAGCCAGATTTAGATCTATACATGGAAGAACAAACAATGGTGTAGAAATAAAAATGCATAGTAATGTAAATTTTAAGCAAACACGTAAAGATAGAAGGATTAACACATTAAAAATAGCTTGCCTTAATGCTAGAAGTATCAAAAATAAGGTAAGTGAGTTGGAGTTGTATGTAGCAGAGCACAATTATGATATTATAGCAATAACGGAAACCTGGCTAAATAACAAAGATGGGGATGAGTGTAACATAGAGGGATACACATTTTTAGGAAGGATAGACAGAACAGAAAAGGAGGTGGGGTTGCTGTTTATGCCAAACAGGATTTAAATGTAAGTCATCTTCAGTTGGATGATGAGCCCCATCTTAGTGAGGACATGTGGCTTCACCTGGAAAATATTAGGGAAAAGGTCTCATTTTAGGAGTGTGTTATAGACCACCCAATTCAGACAGTAATTTCAACACACATCTTTTAGTAATATCAAAAGGCAAGTTTACAGGGGATATTATAGTCATGGGGACTTTAATTATCCAAATATTAACTGGGATAACCTTACAGATGGAGGAGCACAAGAGCAGGAGTTTTAGAAGTAATCAGACTGTTTTTAACACAGCATGTTAAAGCACCAACAAGGGGTGAAGCCTATCTGGATTTAGTATTCTGTAATAATCAGGATAGAATTGAGGGTGTAGAGGTGATTGAACCACTAGGGTCAAGTGACCATAATGTAATACAATTCTCAGTATTTTGTAAGAGTACAGATGCAAAGACTAAAATTGTTAAGTTGAACTTTAGTAGGGCTAATTTTGAGCAGATGCGACAAAGTCTAAGTAGGATAGACTGGGATAAGCTTTTAAATGTGGAGACAGTCGAGGAGCAGTGGAACAGGTTTAAAATGTTTTACATGTAATGCAGGACAGATACATACCTAAATTTGGAAGTAATAGGAAACTAAAAAACTCCACGATGGATTAATAAAGATTTAAAAAAGAAGTTGCAAAGGAAAAAACTGCTGTATAAGGCATATAAGACTAATGACTGCAAAGAGAACCGTAGCGCGTATGAGAAATGAGGGCAACCATTAAGAAGGATATCAGAGAGGCTAAAAGACAGTTGGAGAGGAATATAGCAGATAAGGTAAGAGAAGACCCCAAGAGATTCTTTCAGTATTTTAGTAGTAAAAGAACAGTTAAGGAGGAGGTCAAGTTCATCAGGAATAGTAAAGGGAATTAAAAGATACAGACAATGAAATAGCAGATGCCCTAAACTTACATTTTTCTGAGGTGTTTACAAGTGAGCAAGTGGATAACCTGCCAGAGGTAAACACAACTACTAAGGAGGTACTGAGGGATTTGGAAATTGTAGAGGGAGAAGTGCTGCTCAGATTAAATAAGATGAAATCAAACAAATCACCAGGCCCAGATAATATTTATCCTCGTGTTCTTAAGGAGGCTAGTGAGTACATATATAAACCCTTGACACATATTTTTAGGAAGTCACTGTGCACTGGAGAGATTCCAAAGGACTGGAAAATGGCAAATATCATCCCATTATATAAAAAGGGTGACAGGGCAGATCCAAGCAACTATAGGCCAGTAAGCTTAACAAGCATCACAGGAAAATTAATGGAAGGAATTATTAAGGATAAGATTGAGCAACACATGACAAGGACAGGAGTTATTCTGAACAGTCAGCATGGGTTCAGAAGGGGGAGGTCGTGTTTTACTAACATGTTGGAATTCTATGAGGAGGCAACAAAAGGATACGATCAAAGTGGAGCTTATGATATTATTTATCTGGACTTTCAGAAAGCATTTGATAAGGTGCCACATGAGAGGTTGGGCATCAAGTTAAAAGAAGTGGGAATTCAGGGTGATGTTTTTAGATGGGTGCAGAATTGGCTCAGACACAGGAAGCAGAGGGTGATGGTGCGAGGAACCTCATCAGAACTGGCGATGTTAAGAGTGGTGTTCCACAGGGGTCAGTGCTAGGGCGCTGCTATTTTTAATATATATAAATGATTTAGATAGGAATATAAGTAACAAGCTGGTTAAGTTTGCAGATGATACCAAGATAGGTGGATTAGCAGATAATTTGGAATCCGTTATATCATTACAGAAGGACTTGGATAGCATACAGGCTTGGGCAGATTTGTGGCAGATGAAATTTAATGTCAGTAAATGTAAAGTATTACACATAGGAAGTAAAAATATTAGGTTTGAATACACAATGGGCGGTCGGAAAATCGAGAGTACACCTTATGAGAAGGATTTAGGAGTCATAGTGGACTCCAAGCTATCAACTTCCCAAACAGTGTTCAGAAGCCATTAAGAAGGCTAACAGAATGTTAGGTTATATAGCACGATCTGTGGAGTACAAGTCCAAGGAGGTTATGCTCAACCTTTATAATGCACTGGTGAGGCCTCATCTTGAGTACTGTGTGCAGTTTTGGTCTCCAGGCTACAAAAAGGACATAGCAGCACTAGAAAAGGTCCAGAGAAGAGCGACTAGGCTGATTCCAGGTCTACAGGGGTTGAATTATGAGGAAAGATTAAAAGAGCTGAGCCTTTACAGTTTAAGCAAAAGAAGATTAAGAGGTGACATGATTGAAGTATTTAAAATTATGAAGGGAATTAGTACAGTGGATCGAGACTGTTATTTTAAAATGAGCTCATCAAGAACACGGGGACACAGTTGGAAACTTGTTAAGGGTAAATTTCGCACAAACATTAGGAAGTTTTTCTTTACACAAAGAACGATAGACACTTGGAATAAGCTACCAAGTAGTGTGGTAGACAGTAAGACGTTAGGGACTTTCAAAACTCGACTTGATGTTTTCTTGGAGGAAACAAGTGGATAGGACTGGCGAGCTTTGTTGGGCTGAATGGCCTGTTCTCGTCTAGATTGTTCTATTGTTCTAAAAATATGTATCACCCAGTCTCTTTCTCCTGTGCATGACATATCTTTTTTTTCACTTGTTGTCAGTTCCATTTATCTCAGTTATTAGTTAGCCTACTAGTTACAGCATTATAATTGACATATAAAAAGCACAGGTCAACTAATTTTCTTTTTTTTATGTCGCTAAACTTCAATCAAATCAGTCAAAACATTTTTATTTTGCCACAGATCACACCACCTAGTCTTTTTGTTGTTCAGGACACATCCCTTTCTTCACACATCCATTCACTCTGTTGGTCAGTGGCAGTGTTCGGCTGGTGGCATTCATTTGCCTAAACTGGCAACCCCATTTCTCTGTGCTATCACTGATCTGCACAGAGTCAAAAATAGGATGTGGTGCATTAAAATAGGGCCACTCACTACAGTATACAGAGCTCTCTCTGTTCCAAAGTTTAAGTTCTTGGTGAGCACTCAGAGTTTTTTGAGTCCTGATGTTTTATGTGTGTTGCAGTGATAAAAGCAGTTTTCTGAAAATAAATCATTGTAATTCCCTCAAAGTTCTGAGAATGTTATTGCTGAAAAGAATCTCTGTTAAGTGCTCCAGGCAATCTGTGATGGGGAGATTGAGAATTGACAAGAGTGGGTTTGAGGCTATGTGTAAATATGAGAGGCATTGCTTTAGTCTCCATGTTTGATATCAAAGATACTTTTCTCTATATCAGCCCATCCCCTAAGGAAGAAAGCCTAGACTGGAAGGCAGTTTACAATCTAATTATCTGTGTATCCTGTATGTGTTGTTTGCCTGAAATCAAAGAGGATGCTTATATGAAGGAACAAAGTAGCTAAACTATTTCATTAGTGAATGCTGCTCCCCCACCCTGGTCCAGGAGATATATAAGGTACTACAGAGCCATAGTAAATGGACTCTTGCATGCTGCAGGCCCTCAATCAGCTATTTTTCATCCTGAAGGGAGGTAATCTCTCCCTCCATCTCTCAGCTATTCCATTCATGGACAAGGCCATTCTATCAAAGGGCCACGCCAGACCATGTCTGATCAGATACCAGTCAACATACTAAGACAAAGAGTCACCTGGTAGCCAGTTGTCTTCTTATATTTCAGGCATATTATCTATAATACATGAAAAAATAGGGAACTTTGTATTGGGCTACCACAGAAATCATTCCTGACAGTGTGGTAAGAGTATAGGGTTTGGGATATTCGTTTATGATATATGTAATAAAATGTGAAAAGGTGAAAATAGGGTCACTCTAGAATCTACCACAACACTATAATGGTTAAGTTTAAATTAAGGCTCCAGTTCAGCCTCTTCACTCTCTTTCTTTTTTTTTATTAATTTTATTACAATCCATACATAGCAATCAAGTTTTTACAAAAAGAAGAATTATGTTAAGAACAGATCGATCCCCACCCCTGAGAAAGAGAGCAAGCCAAACTGCGTAAAATTCAAGGCTTGTAAACATACCTATATTAATAAATTCTCTGTGCTTTATAAACTTATTTTAAAATATTACTGATTAGATCCTGCCATGTTTTGAAAAAAGTCTGTACGGATCAACAACAACAACAACATTTATTTATATAGCACATTTTCATACAAACAGTAGCTCAAAGTGCTTTACATATTAAAGAATAGAAAAATGAAAGACACAATTATAAAACAAAATAAATCAACATTAACATCGAATAAGAGTAAGGTTCAATGGCCAGGGGGGACAGAAAAACAAAAACTCCAGATGGCTGGAGAAAAAATAAAATCTGTAGGGATTCCAGACCATGAGACCGCCCAGTCCCCTCTGGGCATTCTACCTAATATAAATGAAACAGCCCTCTTTGGATTTAGGATTCTCAAGGAAGGGCTTGATGATGATGATGGTCACGTAGACTTCTGCCTTTTAATCCGTCCATCATTGTTTGAGCATCATGAAGCTTTGAGTAGGTGGTGGTGGCGCAGAAACAGAAACAGAAAAAAGAGTAGGGGTCAGTACCGATTTTAGAGCCACCATGAATAGTTATTTTGAGGAGATTGAACATATAGAGTATCAGGATTAAGTTAAATTACGATTAAAATGAAGTTATAAAAAGGCCATGTTAAAGTAATGTGTTTTCAGCAGTGTTTTAAAGTGCTCTACTGTATCAGCCTGGCGAATTCCTATTGGCAGGCTATTCCAGATTTTAGGTGCATAGCAGCAGAAGGCCGCCTCACCACTTCTTTTAAGTTTTGTTCTTGAAATTCTAAGGAGACACTCATTTGAGGACCTGAGGTTACGATTTGGAATATAAGGTGTCAGACATTCCGATATATAAGATGGGGCGAGATTATTTAAGGCTTTATAAACCATAAGCAGAATTTTAAAGTCAATCCTAAATGATACAGGTAACCAGTGTAGTGACATTAAAGAGTTTTAGTCGAGACAGATGTGCTCGATATATAATTTTGAGTTGTATAATTGTATGCTTTGCGCATATGGAGCTTGAGTGAATTCTCTGCATTGCTATTTTCCACTCCTTTTCTGATATATTAATTGAGAGATCTTTTTCCCAGTGTCCTCTTGGATCTTTGAAAGGAAGGGATTGTAAAATGATTTTATATATTGTAGAGATGGAGTCTAACTCCTTGAGATTGAGCAATATTTTTTCCAGCGTGGATGAGGGTGCAAGATGAGGAAAATCTGGAAGGTTCTGTTTAACAAAGTTCCTGATTTAATGATAGTGAAAGAAATGTGTAGCTGGAATGTTAAATCTGGAATGTAATTGTTCATAGGATGCAAAGACGTTGTCTATATAAAGATCTCTAAGCAAGTTAATTCCCATTTTTTTCCAGGTATTAAAAACTGCATATGTTTGTGAAGGTTGAAAGAGGTGGTTCTCTTGCAGGGGTGCCACAGATAGAAGCCTCTCCGTCTTAAAATGCTTTCTACATTGGTTCCAGATTCTAAGTGAGTGGAGCACAATTGGGTTATTAGTGTATTGCCGATAACGTGCGTTTATTGGAGCGCAGAGCAAGGAACACAAAGAAGTACTGCAGGATTTTACCTCTATTGCGGTCCAAGCCTGTGTATGTTCTTCTATTTGTGCCCAGGTTCTTATCGCCTGTATATTTGCTGCCCAGTAATAAAACTGGAAATAAGGTAGAGCCATGCCGCCTTCTGCCTTTTGTCTTTGTAGGGTCGCTCTTTTGATGCGTGGATGTTTTGAATTCCAAATAAATTAGGTTATTGTTGAATCTAAGTGCCTAAAGAATGATTTATTAATGTATATTGGGATGTTTTGAAATAAAAAAAGGAGCTTAGGAAGAATATTCATCTTAACAGTGTTAATTCTTCCAGCTAGTGTGAGATGAAGGGTTGACCATCTATGCAAGTCTTGTTTAATTTTTTCCATGCAGATGACGAAATTTTGTTGATAAAGAGCTTTATGTTTACTTGTGATGTTTACCCCGAGGTATTTAAACTGTTTGCAATAATAAAAGGTAGGGTGTCTAATCTAATATTATATGCTTGAGAATTAACTGGAAAGAGTACACTTTTATTCAGATTAATTCTGAGACCAGAGATCTTTTGAAATTCTGTGAGTGCTGCTAAGACTGCAGGCACAGAATTTTCTGGGTCAGAAATATACAGTACCATATCATCTGCATATAATGAGATTTTCTCTTCCAGTCCTTCTCTGCTAATCCCCTTTATCTGATCAGTATTTCGACAATGTATTGCCAGTGGTTCAATGGCAATTGCAAACAGCAGCGGTGACAAGTGGCATCCTTGTCTAGTGCCACGTTCTAGTTTAAAGTAGTCTGATCAAATGTTATTGATGCAAACTGAAGCTTCTGGGTTAGTATACAGTAATTTAATCCATGCACAAATGTTCGGGCCAAACCCAAACTTCTCAAATGTAGTAAAAGGTATTTCCATTCAATCATGTCGAATGCTTTTTCTGCATCCAATGATAATAATATTTCTGGGGTGTTTGATTTAGTTGGTGAGTATATTACATTAAACAGGCGTCGAAGATTTGAAGATAAGTGTCGGCCCCTAATAAATCCAGTTTGGTCTTGTGATATTACAGAGGGGAGCACTTTCTCCATCCTTCTAGCTATGATTTTAGAGAGCATTTTAACGTCGTTATTCAGAAGTGAAATTGGTCTGTATGATGCACATTGTAATAAGTCCTTATTTTGTTTTGGAAAGACAGTGATTAATGCTTGGCGGAAGGTTTGTGGAAGAAATTGGTTATCTCTGGCTTCTGTAAATGTTGCTAATAGGAGGGGAGCTAGCTGAGCGGAGAATTTCTTGTAAAACTCTGCAGGGTAGCCTTAAATTGTTCTACCATTCTGCCTTACCCTGCTGTATTCTATCTAAGTTAAATCAGTTCTCCTGTTTTTACACTGCATTCTTATCTATGCTTAATATAATGCTATTTCTCAGATTTCCCAGGTACCTGTCAATAGTATGTTCATATTGTGACTTATGCCACAATGTTATTTTTATTATAATTGTTTTACCTTATACTCATTACACTTTGTGACAGTGTAATCTGTAAAATAAACAGCAAATGATTATTTTGAATCTTTTCAAAGACATCTACGTATGTATTCATGTAGACTCTGAGTGAGATCTCAGTCACATGTCATGCTTTAATTTATATTTCACTGTCCTGGCAATATAAAGTTTGCCAAAGTGGCATTTAGCTTGTTAATAACTCTCCCACATTGGAAAAAATGCTGAAAATGATGGAACTCTCATTACTCTGAGGTCAGTCTTCTATGGGGATGGTATAAAATTTGTCTTAAATGAAAATCCTACTTTCTCATGACCTCTCACATTACATTAGACACATTTCAACTAAACTTTATCTACCAACTTACATTTAACATCCAAATCTCTGGATATCAGCAATGTCTTTAAAATTGTTTGCTACAACCGTGAAATGCACTGAACAGAAAATGGCTCTATCCTAGGCTAAATCATTAATGTAAATAATGAACAGTGAAGAATCTAAAATTCACTCTTGAACAAGACTAGTGTGAGACTGGCCATCTGTAATTTGTTTTTGTGAATTCCAGGGCTATTTTAGCTTTTTATGGTGTTAAATGTTTTCTGAAAAATCAGGATTTTATTTTTTCTTTCCATACACTTTATCCCTTACTTCTTAAACAAAATCAGATATTTAATTAATCAGGTGAATAAAACAGGTATTCAAACTTTTCAAGAGAACATTACTGTTAAATACGAATAAAGTCTTTTTTATAACATTTGAACTAATAATCAGCAATCATATTATTTATCGTAGCAGATTTAATTAACACAGAGTACTACTATAATAGTGTACATGGCATAGTACTTTTTGATTCTGTAAATTACATGTTGTATGATTTGCTTTTAAAAATGCAAAATTAATTGCTCTCATTTACCAATGAATGTTCATTCATATTAATGTAATAAAGTGAATAGCATTACAGCGTTTGTTAATCACAGCAATCAACGCTCTTGTTGACACTTTAGAGTGTTACCATTCATAACGCTATAGGAAATAAATCAACTGAGCCACCTAGCAGGATAATTATGAAAAGATCTATCTGTATGAAACTGATAAGAAGTAATTCTGTACATTCTGCCCTTGACTCATATACATTGCTTAGTTTTCCTAATTTCCTCCGTTGATGAAATATCATTCTAATGATTCAGTTGCATAAATACACTATATGGCCAAAAGTATGTGGACGCCCTTTCAAATTAGTGAGTTCAGGTGTTTCAGCTGCACCCATTGTTACCAGATATATAAAATCAAGCACACAGTCAAGCACTTTCCATTGACAAAGATGGGAGATAGAATGGGTTACACTGAAGAGCTCTGTGACATTAAGTGTGGCACTGTCATAGGATACCACCTTCACCCAAGTCAGTATATGAAAATTCTGCTCTGGCAGATCTACCCCAGTCAACTTTAAGTGCTATTATTGTAAAGTACAAACAACATCTCAGCCACAAACTCACAGAGTGAGACCACCAAATGCTGAAGCGTACAGTAAAAAAAAATCACCAATCCTGTTTTATCACTCAAAACAGATGTCCAGACAGCCCCGGAAAGCAACTGTACTGTATATCAGGAGACTCATGAAGTGGGTTTCCATGGCCGAACAATTTGACACCACCGTAAAATCACTATGCACAATGCCTAAACATAAGCTGGATAGGGCTCTTGAGCTGTGAAAATGTGTTCTCTGCAGTAATGAGTCACGCTTCACTATGTGGTAGTCTGATGGATGAACCTGGATTTGGCGGATGTCAAGAGAACACAGGAGAACCTTCAGGACTGCATAGTGCCTACTGTACAGTTTGGTGGAGGAAGGATAATGGCCTGTGTCTGTTTTTCGATATTTGGTCTTGGCTCTTGATTCCAGTGAATGGTACTGTTAATGTAACAGCACACAAAAATATTTTAGACAATTGTGCACTTCCAACTTTTCTCTTCCAGCATGACTGTACCCCTGTGTATAAAGTCAGATCCGTAAAGTTTGGTGTGGAGGAATTTGAGTGCCTCAACAGAGCCTTGAACACCTTTTGGATAAACTGGAATGCTGACTGCAAGCCAGGTCTTCTCATCCAATCTGGTCTGATCAACATCAGTACCTGACCTCACAATTGTTCTTCTGGCTGAATGGGCTCAAAATTCCAGCAGGCATATCCCAAAATCGTATGAAATATCCTTCCTTAAGAGTGGTGGCAATTACCGGTGTAGCCATTTTTGGAGTTTTTGTGGTGAGGGTACGTGTCTAAATCTGCAATAATCTTCATTTTTTTCGAATTGGATGTCCAACCATCTCATATAGATTTGATGGTCAAGTGTCCACAAACCTCTGGCTATACAGTGTAAATTTGAATATCCTCTGCAGCACTGCATTTGCCTTAACTAATTTAGCTACAATTATGAACATTCTGTTACTAGAGCTAATACTTTAATAAACAGAATATAAATTTTTAACCCACTATTGGCTAATTTTCTAAGCATGTCTATCAAATCAGGTATTGAGTGGCTTTATATATTAAAAATTATTAGTAAAACTACATCTGAACTTTGAAAAGGTCTTCACACATTTACCCTAATATTTTGCAGTACTTGTGCCAACAATGTACGCCAAAAGTGTATTTTGAATTGTATCATAGTTTTCCAAATTGTTATAAAGAACTGATTTATGCATTAGTAAGAAATTGCAATTCCATAACTGGGCACTTAGAATTATAAATAAAGATATTAAAAAGAAGTCCATCAGAAAATTGGGGAAAAATAATCAAGAAAAAGAATATACTTGTATATACATTATGTATATGAGTCTTCTCAACGAGAAGGGATTTATCATACCTACTTGCTTAATACAGTTATATTATTAGGTAACAAACACATATGGCACACATAAATAAGAGAATAATAAACTGAGTAAAAATGTAAAAAAAAAATTGACAATGTATAATATGAAAATTAGGTGCAAAAAATATTAACTAAATTCAACATGAAAGTGCAATTTATGAACAACAAAGCTACAGTCTTAAAATGCGATTGTAACAAATACCTAACATTAGCTCTAACCAAGTATGTAAAGGTAAACCTAATTAGGGTAACCTAAAAGGAACAGGCTCTAATCTAGTACTTATTTGATGATGTAGTGGTTAGATGCCTCACATTATTAATGTACCGCTAATATCATGGCTCCAGCAGGCCTCCGTGACCCTGTAGCTAGGATGTAGCGGGTTGGATAATGGATGGATGGATGGTTGTAGATGAACCTAGTTGCGATGACTGAACAACTTATGCATACCAAAGTATGCTGCATACACAGTCAACTGTAGAAATAGTGTTGAATAGTGTTCCAGAGAAATTATACATGTGAATGCAGGAACTTTATGCTGTGGAAAACCTGACATACTGCATAGTACATTTTGTGTTTTTTTTAACCTGCATTTACATCTTTATAGAAATGATGATTTGCCATTTTAAATAACATCATTTTTTTGAAGTGTCTAGTTTAACATTTGTCTGAATTTCATTATTTGAGTTGTCAATTAAATATTGTTCCTCTTAAGCTCTACCTTCAAATAAATGTTTTATCTGAAGTACTTTTCATAGTCAAAATCACAAAATATTAAAAAGATTTTACAGGATTTCAGCATTTGTTAAATTATTAATTATTAAATTATTAGTGAACTTATTGTTTACCAGTACAGATATTATTACTATATTGATGGAAGTTTGGCTCTTAATTTCTCTTGACTTGTTATAGAGAAATTGTTACACACAACAAACTGAAGAGCAACATGCAGGAAAATGTTGTATTGTCTTTACCAACATTACATAGCCTTAAATAATTTCTGCTTTGTTGTAAAGACATAATAGTTAAATGTTGCCTTGTTGAATTTACTACTTTACATAATTCTATTCTTTCATTTAACTGTATCCATTTTCTAAAAAAATTTTATTGTAGCCTATCCCATTGGTATCAGGTGCAAGACAGAAACCAATTCTGAACAGAATCCTATTAATTTGCAGCTAACCTGAACAGTCATGTACCATGTATCAAACCCTCATATAAACTCTAACAAGACAGAGTCCTGGCTAGGATATGAGCTCTGGTTTTGGACATGATGTCAGGGGTTACAAATTCTTAAATGTCAGTTAATTCAATTCAATCTAGTCTTACATTATGCACTTTACTCAAGAAAGTTTCAAAAAGCTTGTATCGATATAAAATATAATGGAGCAATAGAAAAGTACATACCAGTGCAAATTGTGTGTATATATAAAGTACTCATACAAGTGAGCAGTAATACAGGCACACAAAATATTTTGTTAAAATATGATTGAAGTAACTCTGAAGCAGTTCATGCTTAATAACTGCTCTTGATGGCACATGATCACACTCCCCATGAAACAATGGCACTCCATCCTATAACCCAGACCATAATTTCAAGATGGATGGCCACACAAAAATTAGGAAACAAAGCAAAGTAAACAAATAATAAAATGCACAAAAGATCACAACTACCAACACAAAGTGGCACAGTGGGTTACCAAGAAGAACAACAGAAAAGGGGAGGATCATTAACAGCTGGTAATATTATTTGCCACACTTTCATTTAAAATGAAAATAAACACAAATTGCAATATAAGCAGCCCTTATAATCATCACTAATTAAGATGCACCAAACTAAACTAGAAGGTCTTCATCCTGGTTGTAAATACAGAGGCTAATGGCACATCCCTTACATGAGTGGGCAAATTATCTTAATTGGTAGAGATGTGGGAACAGGAGTTTTATATTTGTACTTCCTAGTTCTAGTAATGACTCTTGCTGTAGCATTGTGAATTACGTGCAGGCTGGAAACACAGCAATTAAAAAAAAATCAAAATCTTCAGTTCAGCTTGAACATTTGATGTTTCAAAAATAATTTCCCAAAAAGTATTCTTATCTTATATATGGGAGAATGTCATCTGCATACAAAGGAAAACTGAATATTATAGTTTTACACCATAATTAGAGGTCATTTTCTAGGTATACAGTGCCTATAAAAAATATTCACAGGCTTGGAAGTTTTAACATTTTATTATTATACATTGTGAGCGGGGGGCTAAACGCAACCCCTAGAAGACACAGATGCTCCTCAAAAAAACTGACAATCTACCTTCACATTGTTCCCTTACTTGCTGGACTGGTGCAGCTGCTCTGTTGCGTGATATACTTTTCGCACGGTGCTTTACATACTTAAAAGCCTGAACAGCACCTGTCCTTTTTGGCTGATTCTCTCTCTCTCCCTCCTCCTCCTCCTCCTCCTCCAGACATCCATTGTGCCTGTTGGGTGTCCCATTCCTGACGTGCACCCCTTTTGAAAGAGAAAGATGTTTGTTTGAAATGTTTGAATAAAGTTCCTGTCTCTACAATCTCCTGTGGTTCTGTGCAAATCTGTGACCCAAACGTGACAACATCATTGAACCACATTGGATTTAATGTGGCTTTTTTAACATTTGCTAGCACAAAAGGCCTCTTTAATGTCAAAGTGAAAATATTTCTGGAAAGTGTTCTATGTTAATTACTAATATAAAACACAAAATAATTGTTTGCGTAAGTATTCAGTAGATGCACCTTTGACCTCCATTCCAGCCGTGAGTCTGTGTGCACAAGTCTCTATCAACTTTGCAAATCTGGACACTTAATTTTTTCTCCATTCTTATTTGGATGACTGGTCAAACTCTGTCAGCTTGTAAAGACATTGTGAGTGCATGGCCTTTTTCAAGTCCTACTACAAATTTCCTATTGGATGGAGATCTGAAATCTGATTTGGCCAAACTAGGACATTAACATTGTTGTTTTCATTTCTGTATAGCTTTAGTTTTGTTTTGTGTTGTTTTCTTGCTAAAAATCAGGCACAGGTTTCTGAAATTGTTTCTTTCACTTATCAGACGGCTTTAAACAAAGTTTGTTTAATGGCCTGATATTGCTTTCTGATTTATATTATCAGTCTGTAAGTTAAAATTTTACTTCTAGTTGCTGGTCTATCTACCCCTGATTGTTGTATGTTGCCTGTGTACTGATTGCTTGATGAGTGAAGTAACTATTGCTGCATCTAATATCCTCTATATTCAGCACAAATTATGATAGCAGTTAAAATCACTGCAGCACAAAATTGCAAAACAGAATGAACAGGCCTAAAATAGCACAGGCTACACCAGAACTTCACTAGAAACAGGCCTCTCTCCATGCAGCCTGGCCCCAAACACAAAAGGCAGATGCCAAATGGGGCTTGTGATTTTTAAAAATTTACAAATACTCTAAACACTAAAAAATGCCCTTCAAGGGAAAGGACAGCCATCATCCTTCTGATTTCTAAGTTTTATATTTATTATTTAAAAAAAAATATTTTTATAAACAAAAGAAGAGCAAACTTGTAAAGCTAAGAAAAAAGGAAAACATAAGGGAAAAAGGGTCTGCTTTAAAAGGTAATCCAGGGCTAGCAAATCCAATCTATAATCCAGTAATCAGAAACCAAAGACAATGCAAAAATATTCAATAAACCAGAAAAATAGAAGAAAACTACTTTTAAAAAAATGATTCAAAATCCATACCTACAGTAACAATAATAGCATGAGAACCTCAATCTTTATACCTGTATATAAAGGGTGAAGACGGTCCCTCACAGTGACATCATGGAGGCTCTGGCCCTTAAGGTTCCACCCCTAAAACCCAAGGGATGCAAGCATGAAGAAACATGTATACATCATACAGTAATGCTAAATAATGTTTAAACAAGTCAATATTAACAAAAATTACAAAAAGACAAAAAATAATAATCCACAAACAACAGAAATGACAATAAAAAGGATATAAAACTTAAATAAACAGATCCTGGCTAAAACATAACACACCTGCATCAAGAGTACAGAAACTATGATGCTGCATATATGGAATAAAGAGGATGATCCAAACATTCACTCAAATACTGCAAACTTCATTTATATTGAATTCTCAGAATAGACTGAATACATACTGTATAAAAAAATTAAAATCACAGGTTTCAAAGAAATTATGTCCCACCAATATCAATGGAAATTAGATCCAGCCACAGATGGTGAGATGCAAGTCTAATTAAGGCAATTTTCATTATTTCAAAGAGATGGCACAAATTAACTGGAAAATTCAAGATCAACAGCCATGAACAAAGAAAACAATTACAGAAGAAACACTACAAAATGATGCCCTATATTTTCAATGCCCAGTTCCTTAGAAATCAAAATATTTTCATTGTATACAGCATTACTACTTCTGTTATAAAAGGTAAGATTTTAGGTGTGTTTGTACAAATAAGACCAAAACAAGCCCTATAATATTTATGTTTACATTTTCACAAGTTGTGCATATGATGCCCAAGAATCAGGCCAGTGCCCATACACATTGTATTCTCTGCCCTTTTACTATTTCTGTACTGTTTTGTCCATGCCTGCTAGGACAGGATCTCTGTATGTTTTAGCTCATGCATTTGCATTAAATTCAAAATTTTAATTATATATTTAGTTGACTTTCCTTTGTCTATGTGATTAACCATTGCTTGTTGTCATTCACCTTCCTTTGAAAAACATCTTTCATCCATTGCTAGCTCCCCATAATATGCAACAGTAAATTGTACTCATTCTTATGAAAAAAAAAATTATAAGGTATATGTCTCCACTGTTCAATGTTGGTTTCACAAGTGATCAAAGTAAGGTTTACATATCTCATCATCTCATCCAATCTTCTGAAACTGTTTTCCTGGTGAGGATCATGTTTTCACGGTTTCTAAGATAAATTCTAGTTTTCTTCCTACATCCCAAGGACATGATAGCATGTTTTATGAATTTGTTGTGTTCTGATATCAGTAGGTTGGGTTGCATGCATGAGTAGGCTATGCATTTTACTAGTGCTAAGTCCAGGATTGGCTAATGCCTGTAGTGCACACATTTCAGGATTTGCTTTGATTTTCTGTGGTACTGTTTGGGAATTTGCAGATTAAAAAATGGGTAGAATGATAAATGTGCTGAAAAGTTAAAATTTAAAATATTAAAGTGTTTTGCATGTTTGGTGAATTTGGCCTTTTAAAAGAACCCCATTATTCTGTTGTGAGCCTCATTTATTTCTGAATGCCAGTGCTTCTGCACCTCATGCCCACTGCATGTGAGGAGAAATGCAACAGATCAACATATTATGAAGACATTCGTCTTTAGTGTTGAAATAACTAACAACATGTGCATTCATATTTAATTCTCAACAAACACATTTTGTTATTTTGACAGTGCGGAGTCAGTTTAGCTGAAGTAAGCTAAAAGATTAATTGGACACTGAAAAGATCATATACCTCTAGGCTACTCATTGTACATCCATCAATAATTTATATGTGTATAGCATTCTCTTTGATATATTTCAGTCAATGTATGTGAACAATTGATTTTGTTGAAACAGGAAAGTTGAGAGCTAAGATTGTATGACCTTACTTATGATAAAAGTTTTAAAACCCAAATGGCACTGTTAGTGGAATCAGTAACATATCAGACATGGTCTTCAAAAATTCTTTTACGACATCAAAGAAAATCAGCTAAATAAATATTCAGTATCAACAGTAACAGCAAATGTGCTTCTTATAGTGAATACCAGGTTGTACTTTAACCTAATGTATTATATTGAAAAATACACAAAGTGTTAGATGCATTTATAAAATATTATTTTTACATTAAATATTAATGGTCTCTGTTAATTAAATGCAAATTTGAATCATGGCAAGATTTCTAACTCCAGTGAATTTTAGGTTTTAACTGTTCAAAATTCTGAAATGTTCATGTTGATATGACAATACTATTTATATGCTGTATTAAGCTTTACAGTATATAAGTTTTAGCTCAGCCCTCCTCTACAGTATAGCACCCTTCCCATCTGTACAGACATCCTTATATGATTGGTGTGCTGGTAGAATCTGCAGATACACATTTTGGAACTCTTTTTTGTTTTTTACTTCTTTTAAACCCTGATTCCTGCCACCCAGAAAGAACAAACCTCCCATACTGTTTTAATGGCTATGCTGATATGTGTATATTCTTACCTTGCCTGAGGCCACAACACTGACCTGTGTGTAACACTGAAATGTAACTTTAAAAAAGCAATAGAAGTCCTTGTAATAGGATTTTCAAAAATCTAAAATGTTTGTCCTTAAACACAAAGGAATAAAGCTTTCATGAGAGTGAATATATTTCTTTTAAATCATTCAATTTATTAACATGGTCTAAATGTGGTAAATGAATTAAAGGTTTAAGGGTTGGCCACACTTTGACAAACCATACTAACAGTTTGTTCACTTATACTGCGCTGAATCTTCACAAAAAATAAATTAATTTAAAAAAATTGCATTTCTTTTTGAGTTACCTCAATTTTAATAACTGATTACATTAAAATTTGTCTCCTCAGGTTCTTTCACAGCAACCGTTTGTAAAAGTAATTATATTATTCTGAAGCAAGTAACCCCACAGAGGTAAAATAGAATTTCATTTATTTCAGCCCAGCATATAGAACTCTGGATACAGAACTCTAGAATGTTTGTGTAAAATAAAATGTTTAATTGAAAATATGTAGAATTTTAACTTTTAACATGAGTTTTTAACTTGTATGCCACTGTAATCCAGCAACAACTCAGATACTGTCTATGGTATAATTAATTTTAATATGTGATATGCATTTATGGTAAAATGAGAAACAAAATATTAAAAAAAACATATTACTGAATGTAAGATATTCCAAAAAATTGGTATTTTGTTGGAATAAATTTGTTCATATTATTTATAGGCTAGCTGTCCCCTGCTGCTCCGCCCGTAGCCTATGTCTCGTATTAGCAGCCTATGTATCGTATTAGTGCAAATATATTGCGAACTATAATTCTTAGCGCAGTGAGAGAAGTCTAAAAATCAGCCAGAATGTTCAAGCAAACTATAGGTAAAAACCCGATCTAAATCCATTAAGTAGTTCTGTAGTTCACTAGCTAAGCGTTGGTAAGTTACGCACCGAGACTGGCTTGTGAGTGAGAAGGGCTCCGACCCCCTCCCCTTGGTTTGCTGTGTGTCTCTCGGATTTGTGCAAATAAATTAATACCGCAAACGAACTATGAGACATAGCGCAATGAGAGAAGTCGCAAAATCAACCTGAATATTCAAGCAAATTATAGAAAAAAACCCAATCTAAATCCGTTAAGTAGTACGTTTATAGTTCTTAGGATGAAACTGTTTCTGAACTGCGTGGTCCATACAGGAAAGGTTTTGAAGCGCTTGCTGTGTGAGATCAGTTGAAATAGGCAGCATGGCTGAGGCAGAGTGTGCTTGATGCTGTATACCGATAATTCTCATTCCGATCAGCTGCTCCAAGTGGTGCAGTGAGATTAATATGGAAAAAGATGATCCGCTGTGGCAACCCCTAACGGGAGCAGCTGAAAGAAAAAGAAGGTGCAGTGAGAGTAACAACGCTAAAGCAGCTATGGTATTTGGAATAGTTTGATCATTCCGTGGACCATTATATTGATACAGGTTAATTACAATCAGGTGCATTAAACTAATAAACAATATGTGGTTAATTTCATTGTATTTACAAATCCGTGTCAGGGACGTGGATCTAAAATAGAAAGAGAAACCACACAGAAACAGTAGCACTGCTTTGACGCTGGGTGCCGCCAGTTTGCAAAACCATGCACAGAACTTGCGTACGCCAGGGCATAAGGTACCGTGGAAATGTGCATGACTTTACACCAAGTTTAGGTTTTATACATCGTGATTTGAACATGGAAACAGGCTTATGCAACATTTTTGTGCGTATGCACCATTTATACACGAGGCCCCTTGGAATTCCATTCCACATGAGTCATTTGTGTGGATTTTCTTACCATACTCTCATTAAGTGGCTTTGATGCCCTGAGACAGGTACCTGAGGGCTACCTGTTCACCTGATCTAAATGTAGCATTACAGGCTTTTAACAGTGCACGTACCTCCAATGATGCAGACAGTTTAATGTTTGCACATGGTGTCATGGTCTTTGAGATGTATGCACTTGTTTGTTTAGCCAGTGACTGATGATGCATACTCTTCTAAGTTGATCTGAAGACCATGGGGGCACCAGCTTTAAACATGGCCCAGTCCGTGTGATCAAAACAGTCCTGCAGGGCTGAAACAGCTCCCTCTTGTCACACTCTGACCTGTTTGAGAGTTGGTTTGGAGCACTTAAACAGTATTCTGTATGCAGGCAGTAGCATAGCGGAAACATGACCAGAAAGACTGAGATGTAGGTGGGTACAGTATTTTAAAATGGCAGTGAATTCAGGTTAAATGACTTAACCTAAGTTCACACAGTACAACAAAGACATAATGTAAATTCATGCCTTTAAGTTCACAGTGTCACAGTTTCTACTCATGTTCTTCAGTTTCACAGTACTAGTAATGCAGTTACTACAAAGATCAGCTAACATGGGTGTTTTGGTCTCAAAGAAAAAAATATTAATGTAATTTTATTGTGCTACACTCATTAAAGAAAATAAATCAATTTCTTTACAGAAGATTTTGCCAACTAAAAATAACATGCAGATTTGGTTCAGGCCTGAGAAACTTAAAAAATTGCAGCAAGACACTGGAGTTCTTAGATGTAAGTTTCTCTGTCCCATTTCAGTCTTCAGTCCATACAAAATAAAATGTAATGAGGATCATCCTCAGAATAGACACCTGTGGGGCTGGAGCTGTCAGCTTCTTAAAAAATGATTTCTGACTGGCATTTGATTTCTGTATTACACGTTAACCATGTTTTTGGCATCAACTTTGTTGTAAAAACGGTATGGGACCATTTCAGAAGCCATCAACAGACTGATGCATATATATATATATATATATATATATATATATATATATATATATATATATATATATATATATATATATATATATATATATGAGATACATATAACAAATATTAATAATGATCTGCCAATCTTGCCTTACTCATGCCATCCACATGGATTTTGTTTCATTTCTATAGTTATGTTTGGTGACTTTGTTGCAACACCATTTGCTACATAGTGCCATTGTATATTTTTATCCATAGCTGAGGCCACGTTGTTTACGGCCAGTGATTTTCAAAGTGGTTTTGACTGAGGGCCACTTTTTCAAAGTCAAAGATATGGAGGACCACCTATGGCCAATATCCACTCATTAAGGTAAATTCTACATTACATTCATGGCCAGATTACGACCCTTAGATGCCCTAAGCACTAAGTAATTTTGGTGCCCCCTTACACTAGTAATTCAAAATATTAAAACAATAACAAACTAGAGTTTTATTTTATTATCAAAAATTCAAATTTAAACAAAACATTTTGACATGAAAACCATAGATTTACCATTTTGATTATTTAATTTATTTATGGCTTTTGTGTCAGTTTAGCAAATCTATTTACACATATTCTTAGTACAAGATGTGAAGACTATTTTGTGAAAGTTTTCTTAAATCTTTATTAGTAAAAAAGTTATAATTTTATCCAATAGTAATCAGCTGTACGATTTTCACTTTTACATAATGTAAATGAATTTAAAAATATCCAAGAATAGAATTAAATAGACTTACCAGAATATTTTTTCTTCAAACTGGGATTAATTTTTTTTTGCTTCAAACAGAAAATAACGGTTTCTACGCACTAGAAATTTATTTTAAGTTAAATAACAGATAATTCACAAAACACAACAATTACATGATAATTTTTAATCAACTGTTAACTATTATTTAAAAATATAAAAACATATTGTTTTGAATTGAATTATTTTCACAATATTTTGACATAACATGGCGTTTAAGGGAATCACCATGAAATGGGAATTCCCCATTGTAGATGGCACCAGTATGCAGAACGCACTGTGTAAGGCGCCATCTACGAACAGTGACGGCATAGGGGGGTACAAGGAGGCATTATTCATTTTTCATAAAATTTTGAAAATGGCTATAAATTTAATTAATTTAATAATTTATGTGATAAATTCGGCCATGAAATATTTTTGTGGTGCCCCCTTTACCCATGATGCCCTAAGCATGTGCTTACATTGCTTATATGGTTAATCCAGCACTGATTACATTACATTCTTTTTACAGCAGATACACATGTACAGTATATTAATATACTGTATCAACCTTAGGTGTAAAGAAGAAGGGTTTGCATACATACTCAAAAATGAATTATTAGACCTGAACATGCCTGGTTTTTGGAATGCAGCTCCTTAATTTAAGTGTCTGTACCACTCCCACTGTTATGCCACTGGAAGGTATTTTAAGAAGGACAACAAAATAACCAGCATAAACAGAACTCCTCCTCAGACTTTTCCTATGTTGTAAGCTAAATGTTGTATTGCTACATAATTGACAATGCTGGCACCTTTTTGTTGGTTATATCCACAGATCCCAACCTCTCACCTGGAGCCTTATGTATAAACGGTGCGTACACACAAAAATGTTGCGTACCACTGTTTCCATGCTCAAATTGCAATGTATAAAACCTAAACTTGGCGTAAAGCCATGCACATTTTCACGGCAGCTAAATGCTTGGTGTATGCAAGTTCTCTACTTGGTTTTGCAAACTGGCGGCACCCAGCGTCAAAGCAGTGCCTTTGTTCTAGTGTGGTTTCCCTTTCTTTTTCAGATCTACATCCCTGGCGCGGCTTTATCAAATACACTGAAATTAACCGGATATTGTTTATCTATATAATAAAAGCCCAGCGCGGTGTCCATGTCCGTGTTCCTTTTGGCTGTATAGCCACCCTGTAGAAAAGCCCCAGTCCATCCCCTCTCAGAATTCCTGCTTACCCCCCATTGTTCTTTCCCCTTTGCTTTTATTTTTCCTGTTCCAGAAAATCTTTGCAAAAGAAAAGGAAAGAAATAGACAGGGCGTCACATTAACGTATTCTCCCCTCTGCCTATTAAATAATAAATGAAATTAAATAAAAAAATCACGAAAGAAACAGAACCCACAACCTACCCTTACAGCGTCCACCGCGCTTCTGGCATTACAGCCAAACACGTGGTGTATGCAGGTTATGAGGTGTGACACTAATTAACGCCTGTACTACATCAGATTATATTGTTGATATACTATTAACTATTTACACGGATCAACTCTTTTGGGGAAGTTCATAACAAAAAAAAAAAATTAATTATAAATAACATGTGCACTTGAGTATTTCGAGCCCCGCGTCTAACTCCGATGGTTCCCCTGGTCACCAATTCGTGTGTTTCACTGTGCCCACTATGCTTTTCCGTCTTCAGCTACCCATGTGCACTTGTACGGAGGAGACCTTATGAAACAATGCCGAAACGAAACACAACTAAACCAGCTGCTACGAGAGAGGACACATTACAGCGTGATCACGAAGCAAAGAGGCAAACGCATGACAGTCGTTCGCAAGAAACGGACACTCAGCATTCACACAGATTAGCTCAACGACGCGTCTCTGCCGCACAACGAAAGGCAACTGAAACCCCTACAGAGAGAGAAGACAGATTACGCCATGATCGCGAAAAAAAGAGGCAAAAGCGTGCCAATGAGACACCCAACAAGACGTCCTTACGATTGCAAAACAACGTAATAGACAAAAAATCAAATGTGGTGCGATGAAGGACCCAGTTCACGACTAGCAGCCGCGTTTAAACAAGGAGTCCTTCAACTGTGGTTATCCAACGCGCAGTGTTGCACGCGCCAAGTCGCTAGTTAGTTTAATACATCTGAATTGTAATTAGCCTGTAACAATATAATGGTCCATGGAATGGCCAAACTATTCCAAATACCATACCTGCTTTAGCATTGTTACTGTCACTGCACCTTCTTCTTCTTTCAGCTGCTCAGGGGTTGCCACAACGGGTCATCTTTTTACATATTACTCTCACTGCACCACTCGGAGTATTTATATTACTGTATCTGAGTGTGGAATCACAGCTCTACATCTGCTGATCGAAAGGAGATTTATCTGTATAAAGCATCAAGCACACGCTGCCTCAGCCAGGCTGTCTATTGAACTGCTGTCATACGGCAAATGCTTCAGAGCCTTTCATGTACTGAACTCATGGTTCAGAAACAGTTTCATCCCAAGAACTATAAACGCTTTCAATCAGTCCATCAAGTGCTCCTTGTACAACTGGTTGTACTTATTAGTACAATTACCTCACTGTAAACTTGCGATACAGTTATAATATTGCACAACCTGAGCCACTTTATAAAGCACGTATTTACATATGATGATGATATCATTTTTAAGATTAAATGCAGCAAAATATGTTTATTACATTATACAGATAAAATGTTAACATCATTTAAGTAATCTATATTGTTAATAATTAAACATGTGAAGATATTTCAATGTTCCTTAAAGGTTTTGAAGAATCAGCGTTCTAAGCTTACAGATGGCTTAACATGTATTATAGAGCAGATTGAGTGGCGATTGGTTACTTGGAGAAAGAAAAGAAAGAACAGAAATTGGAGGTTAGTATGTTTGAAAAAGATAGTACTGCTGCAATAAATTATTTCATCGAAGGTCGTGCACGGCACAGCAAGCATCTTGCGTGAGGCAGGAACAATCTCTGGATGAGGCACCAGCTCATCACTATCACTGCGCTACCATGTTCCCATGTTTAAAAACATGCTTTAACTCCTATCATCATACAATACAATTTATTTTTGTATAGCCCCAAATCACACAAGAATTACCACAATGGGCTTTAACAGGCCCTGCCTCTTGACAGCCCCCCCCAGCCTTGACTCTCTAAGACAAGGTAAAATTCCCAAAAAAAACCCTTGTAGGGGAAAAATGGAAGAAACCTTGGAAAAAGCCATTCAAAAAGTACCCCAGGATTTTTATTATTGCTATTATTGTTGAATAGCATTCTGTGCAAGCTTTAAAGAGAGCTTTTTTATATTTTTTAACACTCTCTGTCCATGCATTTTAAAAGGCATGTAGCTTTGCTGTTCTCCATCTGTGTTTTTTCATTATAGCAGGGAGAGTTTCTATGTGCTTTGATCACTTTTGTTTTAAGGGGAGCCACTACATCCAGAGCATCTCTCAAGGTCACATTATAATGTGATGTTAGCTGTTCTAAATTGTTTCCTTGTTTACATTTGATGTTAACTGTTCTAAATGGTTTTCCACAATTAGACTCGACTTACTCAAAGTATCTATAAATGTTGAAGCAGAATTACAATCTAGATGTTACACTGTCTTTGTTTTATTTTGTGAGTAAATTGGCAAGGGCAGGACTAAATCAAATGTAATTAAGTAGTGATTGGAAATAACTTAATTTAATGGAGTAATATTTAAATTTTGAATTTTAGCTTTGTAAGTTATAATTAAATCTAATGTGTGGTTATGATTATGAGTTGGACCTTTGACAATTTGACAAAATCCTACTGAATTTAACAAATAAGTAAAACATTTGCTAAAAGTATCAGTTTCCACATCAACATGTACATTAAAATCCCCCATCAGTACTACGTGATCATAATTTATAGCCAAATCAGATAAAAGATTGCTAAATTCAGTTATGAACAATGAATATGGCCCTGGTGGTCTGTAGACTAGGACTATAATTGTGTTGGAATCTGTTTTAATATTTAAAATGCACGCGTCAAAAGATGTATTTGCATTTTGTTACAATGAATTATTCCAAGGCCTCCCCTTGACCAAAATCTCAAGACTTATGAAGGAACGAGTTTTCATCTGGTGACGCTTAAGCTAGGGGAACAGTGTCACATTTACTAAGCCAGGTTTCAGTGAGAAGACACAGATCAGATTTTGTACTTAATATAATATAATTTACCAAAACAGCTTTACTGCCAAGAGAACGAATGTTCAATAAGCAGCATTTAAAACTGCATGCTTCTTTCTGAACTGGTGATATATTTTTTGTTTTCATTTGAAGTAAATTTCTATTACAGATGCCCCTGGTGGAGGGTCTGGTTTTATCCCTTGGTCTAAATATACACCTTATTTTTTGGTTATCAAGTAATTTAAGGTTTGCATCAAGACTAACTTTACTGGATGCCCCACAACAGGGATTATGGGTAATAGTTTCAGGATAGTAACAGGTGGGATAAACAACAGCCTGTGATTTAAGATCACATTACTGTGGCCTGGATGGTGCTCTAATCAGTCAGCCAGGCAGCTTTGCTGCCATATTTTGGGATAATAAATAAGATCCCCTCCATTTAGGATGAAGACCATCTCTTTTGAAAATCCAGGCCTTTCCCAAAAATCATCAGAATTGTTCACAAACACGATGCTTTTATTTGCACACCAGGTTTCTAGCCAGCAGTGAAGGGAATGCAATCTGCTATAAGTCACATCCCCTCTATATAATCTTGGTAAGGGGCTAGATACAACTAAATTACGACATTTTCTTTTACCATTGGTGCATAGAGAGATGAAGTTCCTCTTTAATACCTCAAATTGCTGTAAATAAATATCATTAGTGCCGATATGCAGCAATAAGGTAGATACTTTATCGTAGCCGACACGGTCCAATGCAGCCTCTATGTCAGAAATCTTGGCCTCTGTGAGGAATTTAACATTAACTGCTGGTTTAACATAGTTTGGAATTCTAACATTCAGCACTGTGAAATCGCCAATTATGAGCACTTTCTTATTTTCAGTTTCCACAGGAGCGCTGCGGAGTGCCGAGAATCTGTTCTGGGTCCGAATTGGTGACCTGGGTGCCTAGGGACTAAATTTTGGCTTCTTAGACCCCCGTTTTATTGTTACCAACTCGCCCTGTGGCTGAATTGGTGCTGCTGACTTCAGTCATGCACTGACTACAGTGGGACCTGGAGAGACTGAAGCCGAATCAGAAGTAGTCTAATTGTCTAAACAAACCGAGTCGATCCAATTTTCAGTTTGCCTAATTGCTATCAGGTTCCTAATGCGGTCCTTCAATTTGTGTATTTTCCCGACCAACTCTAAATTAACTAAACACTTTTGGCAGGTGAACCTGTCTACACTGGCAGATAGAACTTACGTTTAGCGCTGATATCATCTTCTCCATTTTTGTAGTAACTTCGGTTATTGTAGTAACTTGGGTTCTTCTGCGTTTTCTGCATTCAACTGAATCACTAAGTCGGTGGGGGGATGGAATAGCCAGCTGCTTGCTGCTTGTCTTTATCGGCACATTTACAGGACAAAGGACGCTGGCGGAGAGGTGCGAATGGATTTAAGGTGGGCTTGATCTGCGAGTTTTTTCGTAGGCTCTGGTAATTCTAGTGTTAAATGATTTTAAGATGAAGTTTATTATATTCTGCTTTAATGGCAAAATAAACTACGTGATTAAAGTGGAAATTTCGAGATTAAAGTTGACATTTCAAGCTTTTTTCTCACTGTGTCCCTATTTTTTTTCTTTAATCTGTACTCTAATAAGCTTTCATATGACACTTAGACGGTGGGTTACAACTCGCCTTTTCACAGCGACTTTGATATCTGACGAATTGTTTTTTATTTCGGGCACAGTGCGACTTTGTGAACTTGAGCTTTTCAGTTTCTCCGACACTCTATGTCACTCGATCAACTTCCTTTTTTTGTTTATACCACTGTTTAAACCAACAGGAGGTAAAAAAAAACTGTTTTTGTTTCCCATTGTATTATCGTTTAGCTGGGGGTTTCGGAGGAGTGACAGCGTCTCCTTGGGGAGCGTTCAGCCCCCCTCTTCACAGCACGAGCGGCAGAGATGTGAAGTGGCTGGCTAGCAGGGGAGCTGACGAGCAAACTTCAGTGTTAGGTTTTGGGACATATTAAATAAGATTTGGAGTGGAGATATAAGGTGGAAGGGAATTAAAATAGCCTGCCTTCCTATAATGAGGATTATAATCACTTTTAAATAAGTTGGACGAACATCTCATGGTGAATCAGCTTAAATTTCTTATTTTAAATGCTGTTTTAATCATGGTTGGGTTTCATCTGATATAATTAGTTGGAGTGGTAAAAGGCATGAGAGGGAATGGAAATTTATATGTATGAGTAATGGTGAAAAAAGTGAGCATGTTACAAGTAGAACTAAAACTAACACACCAGCAATTAATCATTCTGACCCTAGAATGATGGTGACTTAAACCAGGGGAACTATAGAGGAAACAAACATCTATCAGCACATTACATTTGTGGACACAACAAGTTGGACCTGCTCTATCCAAATTTCTCTAGAAACATTACATTTATACTTAGTCCACAGTGATGTACTTAAAACAATAAAACATTTCAGTTATTCATGAAGATCTTCCAATTAATTCCATAGTCTTTCCTTTGGCCTGCTTCATTCACTCATTCCCTGTAAATATAAATATTCATAAAGTTAAAGTGATACCAAAATTAAAAGGATTTTCTTAGCTTTAATCTCCTTTCATACTAACCCTTGATTTTATATGCACTATCCTAAAACCTATCAGATCTTCTGTCAGAGTTTTAGGGATTTCCTCACTAATATTAAAAAAGGGTCAAACTTTAAAGTCAAATTGTAGACACTTATAGTGCTTACAGTACAGTTCACTTTTCTCTGAAGAGAAGCAACCACAACTGTCAATGAAGAGACATAAAAACTAGACATGATCTGGCTATCCATTCTGGACCTGGTTATCCTGTTCACAGTATCTAGGGGATGCAAAGGCTAACTTGACAGCAACATTAAAAAAAAAAGTAACCTATCCTGAATTGTATGAAAATAAGTAAAATCTTAACTTAGAAAAAAAAAAAAATCACAATTTCTAATTTTCTTTTTTTATTTTAACCAAACAGGACTACTGCTAACATCCAACTGTGTAGTTTATTAAATCATTATTTTACATGTTTTAATTATTATAATGTTATTTCATCTTATTTATTGAAACTACTATACTATTAAAATGTAGAAAAGCAGAAGATCAGAGTTTCAGTAGACATATAAAGTAAGAAATAAATCACTAAGCATGTTTTTCTTTCTGTATTTTCAATAGGTATGAATTACTGTGGCATACATCATTGTATTGTTTGAAAGAGTCAGTAGAATCATGGTGCCTTATTCTGGGCAAGATTCTGTGAGTATAATATTTAATTCTAAATTATAGCACTATTGAAATTCAAAGCAAAAGACCCTGTAAATCTCTTTTCATTATTGTTTTGGAAGCACTAAATCATTAGAAACTGGTAAAGACTGTACAGTTCTACAATAACTATCCTTTCCTACACTATTCTCTGTATTAAATTACTTAATTAATAAGAGTTCTCTGTACAGTTTAAACCTAAAAATGTCAGCCACTCAAATCTTGCGGTTCTGCAATTCAATTTGATTTTTCTAGGGAAAATATTCATCCAGTGCATATAATTAGTTTTTGTATAACTGTAAAAGGAAGCTCTCCTACTTTACTTTGACAAAGTATAACTTTTTTCAGTAAGTGCCTGAATTGCATTAAATAAGACTGTGAAAACGAACCAAAAATACACAAAGGAGTACTTATTTAAGTTTTTCACTTCATTATATATACACAGAGAATTCTAAATAACAAATGAGATTCTTTATAGTTGAAATTTTTACCCTGTAGATCTTTGAAACTTTGCTTGATATTGCTTCAGAAATATGAAGTATTTAGAAATTGAATGCCCAGTGTGTCTCAATAATCAATCACATTATTATTGCAAGTGAAAAATGTTCAAGTGATGGTTTAGAATGCATATTACTTATAATATGCAGTAATATTTGAAAAGTACCGTGTTAATTTTAGCAGCAGCATAGGACTTTATCTGATAGCTATAGCAATATATTTTTCAGTAATACTGTATATAATGTGATGGGGTCATGTATTGTATATTGTGTTGTTTAATTGTAGTTAATTTGTTATGAGTATGTGTGAATCTAACTCCAAAGGAAATTCCTACCAACTATGTTGCATGGCAAAAAAATAAATAAAGTTCAAGTTAAAAAGGAACTTCATATCTTTGTTGACTGAATCTAAAAGAACATGACGGAAGTTAATTATCTGGCCACTTACCAAGTTTATATGAAGAGGATGTGGTCTATAGCAGACTGGTCAGAGACGTGGTGTGCACATGTGGTATATGTATAGCATTTTTTAATAATTTGACTTGATTTTTCAAAAAGGCCTGGATTTTTTTTTTATACTAACTGGCAGGGTTTCTTTTATTTTATCCCAAAATTGCCTAGCTGACTAATTACAGAGTACAATCAGGTCACGGTTTTGTTATCTTAAATCACACACTGTGTTTTGACCCACCTGTTATCACTCTATCTGCTATGCAAAATCCATGATGTAAGGCATCTTATAAATTGAGTCATGAAGCAAAATTAAATCAATTGATAACCAGAAGGAATTATATTATGTACCAAACCTTACCTGTGTGTTCTTACTTAACTGATAAATGTTTGATTTGTTTGTTGCAGATTAGATGTCACACTGTTGTTCTTTTAGATTGTATATGGAGTCAAAATTTGTAAGTATTTTGAAATACAATATGTTTTTCACTGACTGTTCAAGCCATTCTATGTGCAGCTTTAAGCTAATTTCAAATGCTGCTACACAAACTAGAAAGTATAACCACATAACTCCTGTTCTTAAGTCATTACACTGTATTCCAGTTAAACGTATGGTTCATGTTATATCCTCCTTCTTCTATATAAATTTTTAAATGGCCATGGCCCTTCTTACCTATCTGAATTTATCACTTTGCATACAAACAGGGGCACACATTAAAATCTAAAGGTGCTGGCCTACTCAATAGTCCAAAGATTAACAAAATAACAATAGGAGTTTAAGCCTTTAGCTAAAAGGCACAAAGACTGTAAAATGATCTGCCTGCTTGGAAAAGAAATGTCCCCTTTAATTTCAGCTTTTTATTTCAGACTAAAAATTATTTTATTGCTTAACTAAAAAACATAAACTCTATGAATTGAATAAACTAGGACATGTTTAAAGACTCCAATTAGATCTGGATGAGTAAGTAAATGGCATAATAAGAGTCAGCAAAAAATAAGTTGACAAAAGTGTGCCTATAAAGACAATCAACATATTTTCTCATTAAGAACCCATAGATGACTGGTGACATCAAGAATGTACTAATAAATTTTGAAATTAGTAAAACAATTTTAGTAATACATTTTAGAACTGTATTCGTTCCTAGGGGAGAATATGGCATAGAAACATAAAAGAAATCTACATACTGTATGTACTCGGAAGAGCAATCAAAGAATATAAACACCAGTACAGTGAACTAGAGACCATGAATTTGTACAAGCTTGGCAGGGACTAGGGATGCTCGTGGATCTCAATGTAAAGCCTAAACAAATCTCATCTATGCTTTCACCCACTGATGAACTTAATGCCGTCTATGACTGATTTGATTATAATAACAAGAATTTTGTTATTCGATTGCAACAGCAAGTGTTAATGGGCATCTGTTGTTAGGTTCCAATTCTGTTATTCCATTTGGACCTACTTTGTTTTAAACAAATGTTTAATTAAATATTTATGTTTATGTATAAGCATAATGTAATTAGTAATCCGCAAAGTCTGTAAATGCATTTTACCTGTGAATTTGTGATCTGAGCCTGTGAAGAGTACTATAAAACAATTTAAAAATAATGTAAATTAAATTAAATGAATTTGTAACAGCAGTTAGATGAAAGGAGTTTCATTCCTGACTTGGGTACACCAATACAGATCTTGCATGTTCTACCATATTGACCTGCATTTTCTTTTAGTTTTATCCCACAGCTCAAACACTCACTGTTAGCCTAAATGAATTATTTTAAATTGTCCCATTTTTTTTAATTAGTGTTTGTGCATTAGTCTGCCTTACATTGAATTAACATCCTGTCTAGTACTTAATGCTTCCTTAGATCTACTGCTGCCATAATTGTCTATGACTCCTTGCACTTATTTGCTATAATAAGGAGATTCAGAAGATGAATGGATAGAACTCAAAGAGGGTGTGTTTTGAGAAAGGGGTGCCCTGGTAGTGCAGTGATGTGTCAATTTTACTAGCCAGAAGACTCAGATGAGAGCATGAAAGTGACACATGATATTGTCAAAATCAGTAAAGCCAGTATAATGCTATATTTAAGGGAAGGAAATTTTATGACAGTATTCACATTCAGTTTCTGGGATATACATTTTTGTCTGACTTTTACAATGGAGGAGAACTTTCTTATCAGTTTCATACCTGCATTGCAAAAGATAATAAAAATGCAGTCTTAAAGTTCAGGAACTAAATAAGGCAGTAACAATATGGCACGCTTTCAGTCGAGTTTTTCAAATAAAATACATGAGTTTTTTGCAGTAGTCTAGTTTTCTTTCACAGACTAAAGTCTGGTTTATTGGCAACTCTTAACAAGCAGGTGCAGTGAACATTACTGTTGGTTTCCTGAATTATACATGATAAGATCTAGTTCAATACAACCCTATGCTGGATAAAGCAAATCTAGAAAAGCATCCACTGACCACCACACTGTGGATAGTACTTAAAATAAAACAAAAAACCAAAACAACTGATATTAACTTTACAAGGTATGGTTCAGAACTTCTATATTGTTTGGCAGGTATTTGTTAATGCTGTCCTTAATGAATTAATTGAATAAAACACAGCTTTTACTTACTATAATGCTATCTATAAAACCAATTAAAATTATTATAAAGAAAATTATTTTATTTACATTCTGTGGTTGTGCTGCAATGCACTTGAAATCCTGTCCACACCTGGTTCCTTGCTTGCACTCAATGCTGTCACAATACATTATGTCCCCAGCACTGACTTCTGACTTGGGTTAAACTGATTTGAGAATAATATGTTATCTTGCTGTTTCAATACCTTTAAAATATTCTTGTAAATAGTAGTTGGTTCACATTTCTGTAGTTGACAGAGTTACCTAAAGACTTGGCTACAGTACTTGCTTCAAACTGGCTCAGGATACAGATTCTGAGCCCCCACTATGTATTGATTGATGTGCTGACTTTGCTTGAATTACGGTATGTGAATGTTGGGTAATATGCTTTAAATAAGATGCTCAAATGCTCTTTCAATGATAACAATGTATGATGTTCACAAAGAAATGTTTCTTTTAAATCAAAAGAAAAAAATCCTGATGTTTTGTTTTATTAAAAAAAAACGAAATTGATTTAAACACATTTTTTGTTTAGAAAAAAATGTGATTTTTTTTTGACTCACAACGAAAATTATTTTTACAAAATTAAATGGAAAATTATCAAATATTAATTTTAATACCATAGCAACATACAAACTTGTTAAATATAATGTTAAGGCTTGTATATTTTCTATGCTTTATTTTACGAATCTCTCAGTGCTGAGTAAAACATCCCCAGCAACTCATTAAGCTCTCAGTCTACCCGTAGTTTCCTAATTCATTTTTAAATACAAGTGCTGCAAAGCTATCTGACAAGTGTCTTCAGAGCAGCTGCTGAGCTTTCAGCTTCTTGTTACAAACAGAAGTGAAAGCAATCACTGCACGAATTGTGCTTAAAACATTTTGGGATTAGCAGTATTTCTTTGAAATACTAGGTTTGAGCAATCAGCAACATATTGCACTGCCTTTTACCACACAGATCATTATTTATGTATTCCCTTATACTTAAAGATCCATCTATGTTAAAGAAAATAACTAGCCAACAGCAAAATAATTCTGGTGGATCTAAAAATTTAATATGTATTGTGTAAACTGTTAATCAAAAGTTGAGTAACCGGAAATTGCAGTGTTTTACTTCAGTCTTCCAAAATACAGTAATGTGGTGTTTTCAAAATCTGTGTGGAAGAAAATTAAAGATCACAACCTTAGCGATTTGCTCATCCCAGCCCTGACTTTTACCACTTTTGAATAGACAGTATATTCTCTACACATCTGCTGTAATGGATAGCACGCAGGGGCCTTTTCATGGAGGTCAGTGCAATGAAAGGACCAGGAGAGATGATGATAGTTGAAAATTTTCTCTCCCAATGCACTAGATGGCAACATCCCTGGGTTAGGATTATCACAAGGAATACCTGCAAAGCATGCTGGGATTAGTAGTGCTACAGGGCAGCCTTGTTGGATTCAGAAGAATGGGCTTCCAGGGAGAGGAGAACTGCTGGGATTCACAATCCTTACTTTCAAGGACTTCCATTTGACCCAGAAGTGCTTCCAGGGGACTATGTCCTAGCACCAGATATGCTCCTGAGCCATAGATAAAAGACGAGAGAGAAGAAAAAGAATTTGCTTTATTATGATTTGATCAGAAGAAGCCTGTTAAAGGTACCTTGTTGAATAAAAATATGATTGGAACCCGGGACTGTGCAGTTTTGGAGGTTGCTCTTATGCCCCCTACTAGTAACAATGTAAATGCTTCAGATTTTCCTATGATTTTGGGGAAGAGTACTAGCATATTTTATCTCAGTGTATTATGTAATACATATATAAAACCAATGCACTTGTATCTTTTTTAATTATAGTCCTGTGTTCTTTATAAAGTCTATCAAAAGACAGTAACAATATGGCCATTTGCATGATAGTAAGCTTTCAATGAAATATTTCTCACAAAATGCATGTGTTCTCTACAGAAGACCAGCTTTCACAGTCTGAAGACATGAAGTTAGATTTACTTGTAACTTTTAACAGGCAGGTGCAGAGAACATTTTTGTTGGTTTACCTGCATTATGCATAATAAGATATAACAATATACACTAATGTACTGGATAAAGCTAATTCAGAAAAGCATCCAATGATCATTAAACTGTGGGGAAAAAGATGTCGTACTTAAAAATAGAAAAAGTTAAATATACTTTATACGGAATGGTCTAGAACTTTTACAAAATATACAATTATACCAATATTTATTAATGCTGTCCTTAATTACTTAAATAAGGCATATCATTTTGAATCTCACTGACTTTTATTTTACTTACAGTAACATTACTTATCTCTCTATTATAAAAAAAAAATCCTGGGAGACAAAGACAGAAGACAAGACGTGATCTTCACGTTAAGATCACGGAAGACACTTAAAAGTCCCATGAGACGAAAGAGAATGGCCATGGAGCGTCTTGCAGGGACCTTAAACATGAGACTTTGTGCCAAGAGATTGACCCAGGGCTGTCTCGCAATGACGAAGAACATGAGATTCATGCAGGCACATCTTACTTGCAACCAATATCAAATAAGACCAAGGGCAGCAAAACATTCAATCATCTAAAGGATTTGAGCACACACAGATCCAGGGTCTCAGCGCATATAAAGCATATAAGGACAATGCATTATAAATGAAACGTTGATGACTAAGCGAAGAAGAAAGCAGCGCGAGAGAAGAGACTCAAAAGGGTTAGAGAGAAAAAAAAGCGAAAAAGAATAATCTAGGTGTAAATTCAGAAAATAAGGAAAGTAATTATCATCCCAGAACAAGTGGAATTGAAAAAAACCACATCCAATCAGGCTCAGAATTAAAAGACAGAGTAAAACTCAAAGTAGAACTTCATAAAGACGTTCACAAACGTTGGCACTATACACACGCAGAACAGGTTAGAGATTATGAAAGCAGTGGAATTCGAAAGGGTTAAAAAAAAAATGGCGTGATACACATGTGGAGAAAGTTAAAGAATATGTAAGTTGGAAAATTAGAAAGTATTAAAAAAAGAAAGTAAAGATCACAGTAATGCAAGCAAATGGAAATTATTAATCAAAAAAGGGAAAATAATCATCACGGACCAGGTGTCACTGAAAAAAAAGCAGGACAAAGTGAGGTCAGAAATAAAAAACAGAGTAGAAAACAAAGTAAAGAGGTTAAAAAACAAGGGGATCAAACACATGCAGAGCCGATTAGAGTTAATGAAAACTGGAATTCAAAAGACTCAAAAAAAAAACGTAGGCGGGATGCACATGCTGAGCAAGATACAGAATATGAAAGCAAAAAACCATAGTATTTGGTACATAACAACGGTAGGAATATTAAAGCTATCATTTTTTGTTCTTTGTGCAGTGACTGCTTGAAGTCTAAGATTCATAGACATCACCAGGTGCTGAATACCTTATCTGGTAATACTCTGTCAAGACTCTAAGGGCTCATTTATACTTCACGCTCAGAACGCGTACGTGCCCGCATCATGGCTGCCACGTGTTCCCAGCATTCATTTCACGCGTCCTCTGAGCAGGTCCTCAGAAATTAATGCGACGCGTGCGCGAGTTGAAGTACCAGCAAAAAGTCGGGGGGCGCAGTGTGCTAAAAGTCGGAACGTGACATCAGAGTCTCTGTTTACTATCTACATGTGACAGCAAGCCTCTTTGGAGATCCTTCGAGGATCGATGTGCGCACTTTGCTGTTTGATGAATGGCTCAAATGCAGCGCTATACATTATGTAGCCGATGTGAAAAAAATAGACGGCACAAAAGATGGTATGTGAGACTTTTAAAATGTATCGTGTCATTTATATATGTCTTTTTTAATTTTTAATTTTTGCAACTTAACAACAGCAACATAATGAATAGCGTTATATTTGAGCCACTAAGAAAAAAATAAAGGACACGGTGAAAACGTGTATTTTGTGATTAAAGTGGAAATTTCGGCTTTAATCTCGAAATGTCCACTTTAACCTCGTAGTTTACTTTATCATTAAAGCAGACGGCCGTAAACGTCATCCCAGTTTTTAATCGCTACGAGCTTCTTGGACCTGACAGCAGGTAAAGTCAAACAATAAAAAATAGATGGCACAAAAGATGGTATGTGAGACTTTTAAAATGTATCGTGTCATTACGATCGGGAATATGCGACGCTTGAATATAAAAGCACCACGAATGCATCTGTATGTCAGCATTTTGCTTCAGTAGCGGAAAGCAGCAATAGATCGCCAAACAGAACAAATTAAATGTGTGATATTCCAACTCTCTGCACATTTAGAATCTTTAGATTAATACTTGATATCACTTTCATGATGAAATGCATTAAAATGTGTATGTTACATTTTACATATAATTTCGTTTAAATAATGAATACTGTTAATAAATATACACATGGGGGAATAATTACACACATGGGGGTGTCACGGTGGCGGAGCGATAGCACTGCTGTCTCGCAGGGAGTTATGTTGCTGGTATTTCCTGCTTGTATTCCACACTGTGCTCCGGTTTCCTTCCAAAGATATGCAGATTTGGGGATTTGGTGCCGCTAAAATGACGCTAGTGTATGTGTGTGTTTGTATTCACCTTGCGATGAGCTGAGGCCTCGTCAAGGGACTGTTTCTCACTCATGCCCAATGCTTCCTGGAATGGACACATACATCCCTGGATTTATGGATTTAATCAATAAACATCCTTTTCAGAGATATTGCGGAAGGTCTTATCGAAATTTAATAGGTGTTTTAGGCAATTCACAACACAGAGAAGCCAACATGTTCTCACCGGGATAATATCTTGCACTGCCACCTGGTGGATTCCTCCAGATTTACGTAAAGTACGCGCGCAAGTATAAACACTACAATGTTTGCGTAGCAGGAGCGTCCGCTGCAGCATGCGTTGCGTCGCGTGAAGTATAACTCCGGCCTAATTCAGCCATCTTCAGCTCCTGCTTGTTTCAGGGCTTGTCCCCTTATGTTTTCTCTCCAGTATATAGAAGGCATGCTTAAATGGATTTAAATCAGGTTATGGAGGCCACTGTATTTGTTTAACGTTCCATGGTTCCCTTGTGATGCACTTGGAATGTAGTCCACGCATGGCTCTTTACATGTACCTGATGCTGCCAGGACAACACTGATTTGGATTAAACAGATTTTGAGTATGTTATTCTGCTGTTTTAATGCATCTTTAAAAAAAGAATTTTTTGTAAACAACGTTAAGGGTTTACATTTCTGTAGTTGACAGAATGTAAGAATGTCCAGACTTTCTTCAGAACTGGCTCAAGATACAGATATCAGGTCCCCATTATTTTTGATTGATGTGGATTGATATGGTGAAGACACTTATATTATGGAACATTTCTTAGCACTACTACCTAATGTTTGTAATTTTTTTGTAGATTTAATAATGGAAGCTTTGTTAGTAAGTTGTATGTACTAAGCAATGTATTGGAGTCCCATTTTTTTACTCACTTGTTGCTCTTGAAACCTTGCACTGAACTGAAGTACCAGAAAATGGTTGCATGATTTAAAAAAATAGTTGAATGAATCATTTTTTCTATGACATAATTGTTATAATAGCACCATTTAAAGAAACAAAAACAAGAGTGGAGCAGTTATTCACATTATCAGTAGCATTCGATATTAAAATTCTCTGGACATGGCGGACAAAGTGAACGCCACAACTACCCTGCAGAGTATTATAAGGTGAGTATGACAGAGGGAGGGAGAGAGAGAGCGAGAGAGACCCTACTTGGCATATATTTTAAAGAAGAACACGGTCAAGCATTATTACCATTGGATAGCCGTAGCACACTGCCAATATATTTGTGAATGATTGTTTTATTTTAATTTAGGAAAACATGTAACTTGTTTGTCTATAGATTTTCCTATCATTAATGTTAGAGGCTGGTGCTTCCTTTTTTTTATAGTTGCTAATTGTAACTGTTTGGCTGTACGTACTGTACGTATGTTGCATTTATTCACCATGTACTATGTGAAATTCCCTTTGAACTGTCTAAAATGTAAAATGCCTTATGCCAGTTGCTGTATTGGAAGTTATGAATAGAATAGCACATATTCTGTCTCTTATTCTCTCTAATGACTGTTGAGGTCCTACACAAACACACATCATTATGTGGCATTGAGAATGAAGCTTTTCCCAACAACTTTGAGTACAAGGCCAGAATCTAGGCTTGAATGGCACCAGTTAAATACATATACCACTCATGCACACTCCCAAATGAGGCCCATCCTAATGTGCAATTCTTGATCCATGGGGCAGCCACATTAGCATGCTACCAACATAAAAACACAACCTGGCAGGGGAGATATGATTTCTCTTGTGTCAGGCACAGGGATTGCCTCATAGGTACTGGCAAAAGACAACAAGAACAGAGAAGGAAGGTCTGGCTGACAACATGCAACTCCCCCACCACCATCTCCAATCCTTGATTGAAAAGGGCAGAGAGCCATACAGAGATAGAGACTAGATGGTCTGAAACTGTGCTTCTTGAAAATTCTTTCATCACTGTGAAAAAAATACATGCATTAAAACAGGACACGTAGAAAAAAACCTGTGAGGAAATTAAGATTAATTAATATGCAGCAAGCAGGCATAGTATACATGAATTCCCACAACAATTTGTGACTATCAGAAGGTAAAGGCAAACTAAACCTTCAACCATAGAAACTACTAGGACAAGAGACATTGAAAGAAGAAAATAATTTTATCCCCCCAAGCCCCAATAGGGAGACAAAATAGAAGTAATATTAGTGCACCAAAGAGTAATATGATGTTAGCTTTTTAAAAAGAGAGGGGAAGGATTTGTCAGAGGATCCAAATCATATAGAAGCATCATTTAGAGAAGAAAAGGCACTCCATGAAAAGAGATTAGAAGAAGGGATGAAGAGTGTCCAGGAAGAGATGCATGAAATCCAGTGTATTTTAGAGAATACCCTTTTAAAAACACAATAGTAAAATCTGTAACAGAAGAAGGATGGTATTAATTCTCTAGTGAGAAAGATTGCTTTTAGTCCTTTCAGGAAAATAATTATGAACCTGAAGATTTGTAACAGTCCCAGAGAATACTAATCCCTTTTTAGGGGCAGACTCAGTAGAAGCTTTCAGTATACAGCTACTGGAGGCAACATTATATAAAGAAGTAAGAACAAAAAGTAAAAGAAGAATGGCCAAGCATATGATATATGAAGAAAAAAAATCCTACAATATGAGACTTGCTTCTTTAAATTTTGGAAGAATTTTGAAAAGGAATAGAAAATAATTTATATATATATATATATATATATATATATATATATATATATATATATATATATATATATATATATATATATATATATATATATATATATGTGTGTGTGTGTTATAGCTTTACTGGTTGTGAGATTTCCACAAAAAAAAAAAAAAAATTAAACAACCTTTAAAAAAAGACAGGGAGAAGGGGAATCCTTTTTCTTTGTTTCAAGTATGAATCAGAATGCAATAATATATTTCATTAGAAATAACAACATTATTGACCTCACTTTTAAAGATAAGAATTCAAAGTTTAGCATATTAAATTTTAAATTACATTAAGTGCAGCATCAAATTAGTACCATTTATTCCCCTCAAGATTAAGTGGTAATTTTTTTTAACTACAAAAATCAGGAAAAAAAGCACTTACTACACTAACCACACTAACCAGGGTAATTTATGTAGCAATTTTGGAACAGTTGGTATGTAACAACTGAATTTCAACAGGAATTAGTGACATGTATGTAACTGTATCATGCAGGTGTGGTGAATTTTGAAGTCCTTAAGTTTCATCTATGGCTTAGAGGCTACAGCAGGAGAACTTTGCATTTAAAACTATAATTTCTTGGACAGTTAAATACAGGTGCATCACCTCAGCTGTTTGCTCAATAAAATGTTGCACTTTGCCGAGAACAGCATTCTTTTTTCCAAACATTATTTGAAATTAATTTGTTTCCTTAGAAATTGCAGTGCCTGTAAAATTTATCTGCGGTGGACTGGTGCCCTGCCCGGGGTTTGTTTCCTGGCTTGTGCCCTTTGTTGGCTGGGATTGGCTCCAGCAGACCCCCGTGACCCTGTAGTTAGGTTATAGCAGGTTGGATAATGGATGGATGTAAAATTTAATGACCCCTTAGAATTTATCATGTTTTACTGTTATACAACATTGAAGTAAGAGGGATTTGACATGGCTTTTTTAAAACTGACCAATAGAAAAAGACTCTAATGTCAGTGTGAAAGGATCACTGTCCTGGATTAATTGAATTATTTTATCTATAAAAAAGAACTTTAAGATCTGAGGTATTTTATAGGTACTACAATGTGTCTCCATTCCTAAAATAAACAATAGATGACAGATCTTTGATCTCAATCAATGAACCTTCCTAGAAACACACAGTCAATACTCAACTTTTGCGAGGTAATGTTCCTAGGAAACAATGCGAAAGTGGAAGACACAAATGTTAATACATTGAATCTATGGGAAATAGGGGGTTAGGTTCCTGTGACAACCAAAACTGTAATCTATCACTACACCTTTTTGCATAGAATCCTTTACAACAAAGCACTATTTTGATGATACACACTTTTCATAGCACAGTACCTATGAAATAATCCAATGCAGTTCAAAAATTACAATCGGTAACATGCATTGGTAGCGTTTTTTCTCATTTAGTCATTCAGCAGAATTATGCAATCTTTTGTATTAACATCTCAATAAAAAAAAAATATGTAGTTGCTCCTGTTGGAAGACGCCAAGACTGTAAATGGTCTCAACATCATTTCAGACACTCAATCCTTCACATCTGGTGGATGGCACTGAACATTTTGAATGCAGCTCTGGCTTGAAGTTATCCATCAGTAACATCTGCCTTTGTGCACTCTTGAGATCCTTAAGGGTTTTGGCATATGGAAGCATAGCAAAAGCAAGTTGATGTTTAACATTGATGCTATGATTGATGATGGGATTGGCAGCCTTGATGTCCCTAACCAATTGCTTGATTCGTTAACACCAAACTCATGGCCAAGGGCAGCTGCCAACATCTCGGCATGAAGTTCATCTAAAACCTCTAATCTCTCACTAAGTTGCATCGCTGGTTTTGCATGTTTGAGCTTAGAGCCCAAAGGACCTACACTGCACTTTGGGGTAATAAACTTGATTTTTTAAGGCAAAACAATAAAAGTATGCAATGAATGCACAGGGAATTCTTTACAACAGAAGAGTGAACAAAACCAGTGAAGCGCTTAGTAGGATGTTGGCTGCTCCCCCAACTTGTGCACATCACGGCTCTTAATTTTTTCTCTATTGTGCATAGTCACAAAGCCCGCAAATGTGCCACGTTGCCAACGCAAATGTAAAAAAGAGGTTACAAATCAAATCATACAAATTCTTGAAGTTGCAAAAGTAAAACACAGGAATGCCGAGGATTGACTGTAATAAAATCATATTAGCTTCATTTCACTGTAATTTATTTTTCAAAGGTTTTTTCATAGTAAATCATACATGTTTCCTCTTTTTATTACAAACGGTGAACTTACCACTCAGAACTGTAGTCTCCACTTTCTTTTGTGGGTTTTGCTATCAGTTACAAAATTTTCATATATGCTTTATGCCCTGCCAGCCTACCAGCTTTCATGGTATAGCCCATATTTTTCATCATAGTGAACAGGATTAATTAACATGAACAAAAAAGGAAGTATGAGCATCTCAGGAGGATGAACTCATGTAGCATTAGCAGTGAAACGTTGCTGGCTTCCAGGTTATTGACTGATACATACTACTGCTGTGGATTTCTTTTAAATATATGTTCTGAAGTCACTATAGGTGTGATGTATATACAGTATATTTACTTATGGAAGTTTAGATGGGGTAGGTACAACTGAGTGATTTTTAGTTACGTGATTAAGGCAAGAAATCCCAAGCTTGTCTAGCACTACTCTGAAATGAGTTCCTCAGAGGTTGCTGAGATAGGTTGGCTCGTAGAGGTCCAACTCCAATCAGAGGTTACCTTTGAGGTTGCCAGAATAGTCGCATACAAGGTAGGATTGGTATTCTAATAATTTATTGACAATGGCAATTTAGTGATGTTTTGTTGATTTACATTTTAATATTAGTGTAGGTTTAGAAATATCTAACAGGGAAGTGTTTAAAAGTGGCTGGGCTTCGGCCATCAGGAAAGGAGAGGGTGTGTGTGAGACGTCACATGCAGTGTTGAAACCTTATCAGTGTCATGGGCCTTAAATGCAAAAAATACACTATTTCAGAGAGGGGGGTCAACCTGATGGCCTTGGTGATTTTCCTGGGTGACTGTTGTTCTGCCAAATTGTGACAATAGCGTAGCATAGAGTAGAATTAAAGAACAGCACAGTTAGTTTAGTTAAGAAAGGTGCAGATGTCCTCCACTGAGAAACCTGTCTGGTGCAATGCACTATATACAGTATATGAATAACTTTAATTCATTAGATCTATTGGAGAGCGGCATGGGAACTCTCCATTCTACTTGAACCTCTCTGATTGGACAAAGAGATTCCTATGCTTATATAGATACAGATGAGAAAGAAAACTGAAAGGTAGTAAATCATCCCATAAGCAATGGTAAGTTACTCGGAAAGTTATTGCAAGTTACGCCATATTTCATGCAAGGGTAAATGATATCCTTTGATCTATACTAATAAAAGGCAAAGCCCTCACTGACTGACTGACTCACTCACTCACTAACTGACTCATCACTAATTCTCCAACTTCCCGTGTAGGTGAAAGGCTGAAATTTTGCAGGCTCATTCCTTACAGCTTACTTACAAAAGGTAGGCAGGTTTCGTTTCATTTCAAATTCTACACGTAACGGTCATAACTGGAACCTACTTTCGTCCATATATACGGCATTAGCCTGCAGCTTGGTCACAGTGTGAGGCAGAGTTGCGTCCCGCATCATCACGCCTCCCACGTAATTGAGTGCCTGCCCATATAAGGTAAATATTCGCGGGTGAAGTACTGTGCTTAGCATATTCATAAGTGCAGCTACTGCGGAAACCCTCTGACGCTGAACAAGCCTTTGTACATATATCAATAGGAAAGCAAGGTGTAAAGCTTAAGTTTAAATTACGTTCATAGACACGCTGCTGCTAAATATTCACAGGCAAATCCACAACTTAATACCGGGAATGCCTATTAAACATCTTAGATTCACGAGTACCAATTTGGGTAGTGATCAGTGCGATGAATGAAACCTGTTCAAAAAACGCATTACACAATTGAGAAGGCAGCAAAAGAATATGAAGCAAGTGACGCATACAAGCGTATTCATAAGTAGAGCTACTGCGGAAACAAAGCACGGTGTAAACTTTAAGTTTAAATTAAGTTCATAGACACACTGCCGTTGGCGTTTGTCATGCCTACGACGAATACGATATTCGCGAGAGACAAGTTTAATGAGAAGACGCAGGGTGTAAACAAGACTTTTGATCACTTTGTAAGGGAGCTAAAATTGCTGTAATGGAGTTAAAATTGCTGGTGAAGGACTGTGTTTATGCAAACGAATAGGAAAGCAAGGTGTAAAGCTTAAGTTTAAATTAAGTTCATAGACACGCTGCCGCTGGCATTTGTCATGCCTAAGACGAATAAAATATTCGCGAGATACAAGTTTACTGAGATGACGCAGGGGATAAACAAGACTTTTTATCACTTTCTAACAGAGTTAAAATTGGTGTTGAAGGGCCATGCTTATACAAATGAAGATGAGATGGTCCGGGGTAGAATAGTGTTTGGCACAAACTCAGCGAAAGTGCGAGAGAAACTTTTAAGTGCCGGTTCTGAGCTAAAATTAAATAAAGCCGTGGACATCGCAAGATCTCACGAGATATTTGCGAGATACAAGTTTAATGAGAAGACGCAGGGTATAAAGCCTCGATGCTAAAGACCTGGCGAAGTCATGGAGAACATGGAAGGACAAGTTCAGATTATATACAGAACTTGCAATGCCGGAGGCAGAGGAAAACACTAGGGTCAGGTTATTCTGTTATCTTTTTGGAGAGAGCGGCAGAGAATTGTGTCAGGTGATGACCAGTGATTTAAGACCTGATGAGTTAACCATGAGCTTGATGAAACATAAATTTGATGAACATTCCAACCCGAAAATAAACAAAACTGTACAGAGGTTCAGATTTTTTTCAAGAAATCAGGCAAGGGGAGAAAATATAGACAACTACGTCACAGATCTGAGAGTGTTAGCAGGCACATGCAATTTTGTGGAGATTAAAAGTTCCCTTATATGTGACCGAGTTGTGTGCGGAACCAGTGATGCAAGTTTGCAACAAAGATTTCTGAGAGAAGACAAACTGACTTTAGAGAGGTGCATACAAATATACAGAGCCACAGAACTGTCAAAGGAGAACAGCAGAACAGTCCCACGGGCTTCCCTATTCTATACTTCTCCTAGTGCGTCTCTCTAAACCCTCCGTGCGGGAACATTATCATAAGGCTTAACAATCTTATTGTTACACCTTCTATGTGCACCCAACCGTCCTTATTACGGAGTCTTCCTTGCTTTACCGCAGGCTGCTTCTTTCCATTCACTTTCCTAGTTCTTTATTTAAACAGTTTTCCTTGTCACTTTTCTGCTCCTTCGCTGTCTTCTTCCTTTTCATTCAAAATACGCGCCTCCTTGCCTTTTTACAGTCAGTTCCCCTTACGTCACACCATGGCACGTTTAGCACAAGTTAATACCGGGAATGCCTGTTAAACATCTTGCATTCACGAGTAGCGATTTGGGTAGTGAACACTTCGATGAATGAAACCTGTTATCTTTACAACGGTTGACAAACACGGAATGTAACTTCAAAACAACACCTCCTCCAAATACAAACCTGATTGAAAGAAATAATGATAATCAAATCCTTGATGACAGCAACACTCATAACAATGACAAAACAATTACATTGACAATCAGGTTATGTTATTTTTAAAATCTTTCCTTTTCTTTTTCATAACTTCTTTAACACACTACTTCTCCGCTGCGAAGCGTGGGTATTTTGCTAATCTATAATAGTAATGTAAATAAGTATAAACATGTATAAAACTGATTTATTTATAATATATATATATACAGTATATGTATATATATATATATATACAGTATGCTGTATATATATATGTATATGTATATATATATATATATATATATATACTGCTCAAAGGGAACACTTAATCATCACAGTCTTAATAGCAAGTCAGTTAAGCTTTAGAAATATCAGTCTGTCCAGTTAGGAAGCATAAGCGATTGTGAATCAATTTCATGTGCTTTGGTGCAAATGAAAGTGACATCAGGTGCACTGGAGAAGCAACAGCAAGACGTTCACCAAAAAGGGAATGGTTTTGTAGGTTTGTGGCCACAGACATTTGCTCCCTGTTTATACTTCCAAACTGATTTTTCTCTAGTTTTGTGTTTTGCTAGTGTTCTTTTCACAACTAGTAGTGGACAGGTAGTCCAGCTGCTCTAGTCTCAACACCATGGAGGAGGTACCAGGTGATGGGCTGTTACACAAGGAGACGGCTGAAGAAGGGCATTTTAACCCAGCAGCAGGACCAGTGTCTGCTCATTTGTCCAAGAGGGAATAAGAACAGCACCACCAGAGCCATACAAAATGACTTCCAGCTGGCTACTGGTGTGCTGACCAAACTGTATGCATGGGTGGCATAAGAGCTCAACGTCCTCTAGTGGGACTTGTACTCACAGCCCATCATTGTGCATCTCAATAGGCATTTGCCAAAGAATACCACAATTGGCAGCTACACAAACTGGCACCCTGTTCTCTTCACAGATGAGAGCAGGTACTCATTGAGCACATGTGACATACATTGAAGAGTTTGGAGATTCCATGGTGAATGTTGTGCAGCCTGCAACATCAACTAGCATTACCAGTTTGGTGGTGGGTCAGTGATGTCTGGGGAGGCATATCCTTGGAGTGTCCCACAGACCTCCACGTGCTAGGAAACAGTACCCTGACTACTATTAGGCACTAAAAGGAAATTCGCAGAATCATTGTCAGACCCTTACACTGGGGCAGTGGGCCCTAGGTTCTCACTGGTGCAGGACAGTGTCAGGCCTCATGTGGCCAGAGTGTGTAGGCAGATCCTGGATGATGAAGGCATTGATGTCATTGACTGGCTTCAGACCTGAATCCAATGTATATATCTGTGCATCTGCCAAGTACCACCACAGACTAGGAGCTCACTGACACCCTGATCCAGGTCTGGGAGGAGACCCCTAGGACACCATCTGTTGTCTCATCAGAAGCATGCCCAGACATTGTTGGGAGTGCATACAGGCACATAGGGCCATCATATACACTACTGAGTGGCATGATGAGTTACTGTGATGAAATTCACGCAAGTTGGATTAGCCTGTGATTTCAATTTTTGACTTTGATGCTCTGTGTGATGTTGAATCCAACCCTCAGTAGGTTGGTGATTATGGTTTCCATTGACTGTTTATACATCATTTTACTCTCAAAAATCACACAGTATTACCTGGTAAAAACTTTCCACATTTTTTGAGCATTGCATATACAGAATATATAGTATAGAGGAAAAGAAAGCAAGGTAGTCCAAAGCGGAGCTAGAAGGACAAAGTCAAAGAAGATCTGAAGGAAATGCTTTTGACTGAGGAGAAGGTGCAGGACCAAGCTGTATGGAGAAGGTTGATAATGAACATCAACCCCGCATAGAAGTGTTAAAAGATGAAGATGTAGAAATGGAAGAAGAAGAAGATATATAGGTATATAAAGATAAATAACTTCCTTCACAACCGCATATGAAAATGATAGGAATTGTGACTACTTATGTGTTGTTGAAGGGGAATACTATATGTAGCTTACTGAGAGAACATATTATCCTTAAAATATCTGCATTTTGGTCATACAGATACTTGATGAATTATCGCAATATCAACTTCTCAAAGGCTAATGTGGGCATAAGTTTAATTTCAAACTAATACTTAAATAGAATATTGTAATATACTTCATTTGGTAAAACAGGTTATCTACATTTAAAAAATACTTTCATGTTTGTTTTGTACTATATAGAAGAGCTCCCATTTTATTATAGAAAGATATTATTAGATAGGCTAAGTTAGTTATATTCCTTATGGGTACCTGTTTTTAGGATGGTTGAGTGGTTTAATACCAAAGAAATCAGTGCTGCAGTATAAGCAAGATAATAAAATAAAGTGTCTGCATTTGATACTCAGTCTTGTAATTAAGTATGACAACATTTTAGAGAAATCTTAAAAAAACAAACATTTCAAAATAAATTAAATGGAATCTATCCAATGCACAAAATGAAAAAAAAAAAGTACAAGACCTCCTGACACTCTTAATTCTGGTCTCTTACAATCTACTATAGTTTTCAGAAAAATTTACAAGGTTAACAGTATAATAAACTTTGATAAAAGCTAGATTTACAATACAACATGGCTGACACAATGGTGAAATGCTTAAGTACATATTTATTTGTTTCTTTGTTAAATAGTGCAGCTTGATTGGACCATTATGATTGAATGTATGTTTGTGTTTAGTACACCACCAATCTATGCAAATGGCACTCTGTTCAGGGTTGATGCCTGCCCTGAGTCACATGATCCTCAGATTGGCAATAGTCTTCTCTAAAACCTGTTGAAAAATGGAAATGTATAAGTGGTGATTTATAAAGTTGATATGGTAGCTTATTATCAAAAAGGGTTTTGAAAGAGCTATTAAATTAAACAAAAGAAATCTGAGTAGTGGTATTTGACATTCAAAACTTGTTAATTTAATGTTACCTGTTGATTTGTACCCTTCACCTGACCAGTAATTTAATACTGATTAAAAATTAGCTTGGAACATGTAGACAATGTGCAGCTAACATAGGATTGTTTTTGTCAGGTGAAACTAATTTGATTTAATAGTCAGAAAATTGAAATACACTGAGAACTGTTCCTAGTTGTTTTTTTGCAACAGTTATTGGTACAGGATGGTAACATTAAGGTGTTATTGGATCATCTAACTAGAGACTTTTAAATCATTGAATTAGCCAAGGTATTTTAGGACATGTTCTTCTCATCTCCGTCATCTTATTCACTTTGTTGTTGATGAATTTTAAAAATGCATAGTTTAGTGATTTGGTTAGAGTTTTATTAATATACAACTTACAATTAAAAAAAAAAGATTATTCACATTCCATATACAATATGTCCTGTAAAGTTAAAAATATCCTTACTTATTTCTCATACACATGCACATCAGACAGTAAAAGGATTACTGTGACATTTAAATGTCACACAGAGCTTTCTATATATGGAACAATTAATTTAAGTCACCCACGCATACTCTGCCAACAGAACTGTATATTTCGGTCATTTTTCTTTTTATATCCTTTAGTTCCTTTTTTTGTGTCATAAATGATCTCCTTCACTAAAAGTTCCAGGTCAATGAAGAGTAAAAAACAGGTGTAAGGTTTAGTAAATACCTCTTATGCTTGAAAAAGAATTTCCTGAGCTCATTCAAAAATGTATTTGAATATTTTTGCTTTTCTGTTTTCTGTTTAAGAGCATTACATGAAAGACAGCAACATCTACTGAAAGGTCAAGCTTTGTATGTAATGAACACTTTTAGCGACTACGCCCTGTATACGGTAGTATCTCACATCCTCCTAAAACATTTTATTTCCAATAATAGAACAGCCATATCATCAGTGTAATTTGATCTTAAAAATAACATGCAATTATCTAAAAGTATATAAATGACCTATTTATCTATTAGTCTCCATCCTATACTGAATCACAGACAAAATATACCTTTCCCATAGGAAAATCTTAAACCAGTTAACTTGTAAAAAAATTATTAATACAAAACACCCATGCATTAATATTCACTGCCACACAAAGCCTCCAAGAGCCCACAATGAAGTAGTTAAAAAATGTTTAAGAAGGAAATAAATAAACTGGTCCAAGTCATAACAGCTATGATGTTTTGGTATCACCATTTAGCTATCATCATTTATCTATAAGCCATTACCAGTTTTAAACGCAGCAGTTTCTGTGCTATTATTAAATCTAAAACCTGACCAGTAAATTTAAGAATAAGAAATGATTCAAAACACAGCAGTCAAGACTGTTTTTCTTAAGCAGTGGTTTAACTACTGCTGCTTTTAAAGAATCTGGGGAGAAGCAGTTGACCAATTCTACTGCGTAGTCAATCATGCTGTAGCTGCGTTTACCCAAAATTAACAAAGTTAAGTGCTCTAGTTTGCAAACGGGATTCAGCAAAGGATTGACATGTTAAAATAATCCCACAGACAAAATATCTTCATTTTAAAAACTTCAGTAAAAATTCAAAGTAAAACAGTTCACACAAAAAGAGAAAAATGATATAGTAAAAAAAAGACAAGTTCGTGTTTAAGAGAAGTTCTGCTTAAAGCTTATAAATCTTGTTTCATTTCCTTAAGTTTGCTTACAATTGAACTATTTATAAACATTACAAAATCACTTCGAAACGTACTGAAAATTGTATGCTATCCCATTTCTCTATTGTAAATGGGTCTTTCATTCCCTGCTAGCACTGGGACCCAACTGACTCAATTAACACACTGCATCTTAGTTATAGCAAGAATGTCTCTTTTTAACTTACAGCGAGTAAAGGCTATACCATTTTCTATGACTATGAATAAGCAAACACTAATATGAATTTAACTTAAAGCATTACCATTCTAAGATTGGCTCATACACAAGCTGTTAGAGACTTCTTTGAAAAGCTCTGCAGGGACTGGATCAAGAATATAGTTTAATGGTTTGAGTTGATTATAAATTAGTAGGTTTAATTTTAGGAGGTTTGACTAATTTTATAAGCCTGCATTGTATTTTTCTTTTATTATTTACCTTTTCTGTATTCTAAAAAGAGCTTCACACTTTACTCACTCCATAGATGAAGCTGCGTGTCAATAGTTGAAAATAGTGCTCTTGCATTTCCTAAAGACATTAATATTTTTGTAGAAATAATGCTGTCTCTCACACCTGATTGCTGTGTAGTATTTAGTTATGAGTTTTCAGAATTTTAAACAGAATTTTCTCAGGTTAAGCTCCACTTTGTAGCAGTCTTTTTGAGTTTACAGATTGCTTAAGCTTTCCAAGAAATTGTAGCAGTAATTGATTTTTTGAATGAATTTTTCCTGAGGGTACTATGCCAGCTGCAGCCTTCAGCTTAGTATAATTGTCCAACTAGTTAATTATATTGACAGCCATATTACAAAAAAGAACTGAATTTTGCCTGACTATATACAAGTAAATGTTGTGGAAGCCATGGAATTGAAATGACATCTCTCAACAACAAAGTTCTTCTTCTGTGTTAGAGGCAGATATTGGTATGTCATGGAAAGTCCAATAGTCATAGGAAATGCCACTGACCAAGATGTGTGTTATATTAGTTCTTGACTAAATCTAATGTAAGGCCACCCTTGTGTGTTAGATGGATAATGTGTTAAGATCAAAGGACTACACCAGGTTTATAAAATCCTTGCCTTGAGATCACATTATCTGTATGAAAATTGAAATCACCATCACCTCTGTCACAAATAGTTATTATGACAGATAATAAGTTTGAAAATTCATGGATAAGCAATTCATTTTATTATGGTGAACAATAAATGGCTAATATAAGGAGAAGAGAAACTCCTTTAATAATGATGCCAAAATGTTCAAAAGAATCTATTTACAAAGACTGGTGTTTTTACAGAATCACCAGCTTTTAAACATTCATAAAGCCACCGTCTTGCTCTTCTTGGTAAACAGAACTAACAAAATTAAACCTGCTCCATCACCTCTAAGGCACAATTTGCTCAAAATAAATGCTATTTTGCTATCAATAGTAAAATCATTAATATAAAACTTCTTACTATATAAACCTCTAATATTATGCCAAGCCTCATTAAAGGTCTCAGAATAACACAACTGCTCTAAATATTTAAGACATCTGGAAATATCAATTAGCTTATTTACATTTCAACTAAACTGATTACTCTTTCTGGCACATCTGTAATTAGTTATTATTAGGATTATTGCACCTGTTGTTAAAGCTACAGTAAAATCAACATATTTTAATGTATGGTTGTGCTTAAACTTAAAAATAGTTATGAAAAATGTATTCCCTCGCTGACGATATCTGAAAGAATTGTAGAGCCTTGTCCACTGAGATCAAGCTATTGATCTGAAGAAGCTTGATCAATCCCATAACAAGTTCCAGTTATCCACAAAAGTAATGCTGTGCTTCACACAGAAGGATTTCAGCTTCTAGCTAGGACTTAAGGGTCTGATGTATGTTGCTTGGAGCTTATTACCATCAGTTGGTTTCCAGAAACAATTGTTATTGCAGCTGTGGTCCTTTCTTTAATAACCGGAAAAAAGCAAAGAAAAATGTGGTTTTAGTATTTTCAGTCTGAATGTGGTGTATGTCATTTACTGTAGAGTGCAGTACTGCAGTCTCAGTGGTCCTGTGCTTTTTAAAGATTGATGGGTCTTTCCTTGTTACATGTAGAATGTGAAAGAAAGAAACAAAAGTCTTGTGATTAAGCAGTGCTAAATTCTGGTTTTGAACAATGAAACTGCCAATATCATGTAGGTCAGCTGGCATGGTAAGAGGTTTAAAATTAATTAATGAAATTATTGTATATCAGGCTTGGGAGGTAAGTGTGAACTCTACTTGGGCATCTGGTTTTGCTACTGAAGCATCCAAACTATGCATTTGATAGGAAAAGGGGCTAAAACAGACGCAAGCCAGCTTTAATCGTTCTGCCATTCAAGGGCTACGATTATCACTTTGCTTGCTCAAAGTTACTGGAACAGATCCAAAGAAAGTCACTGGGTCAATCATATGTGAAACATCTCACACTACCTGCAAATGTTCTTTCTGCTCCTTTAGCTGTTACACATATGAAGAGCTTCTGATTTTGGCTCTTTAAGGAATATCCGTAATTGTTTATCTATGAGGTGAGCTTACAGCTGCTGCTACTCTTCTTATGAACACTTTGCCTAGCCATGGTTGCTGCCATCTTGTGAAGTCATAGCTGGAAAACTGTAAAAGCTGTTGAGTAGGGTGTGATTAGGCTGGAAACCAAGCTGTGGAGTTTTGCAGTACCTTTCCTGGTCATGAAGCTGATATAATGGAAGGGCAGTTTAGAAATGCTAGCTGGAATAACATTTTTCTCCAGTAAAATAGGTGGCAGCAAAATATCTGATATTACGCATGGCTCATTTTTTGCAGGTTTTCAAAGGATGTGTAATTTAAGTGGAAGGCCATGTTGGAAACGTTCGGGGCCATTTGAAAGATATCTTGAGGGCATGTTCCTTGTCCTTATCTGTGTTGCCCAAAATGTATTCTACACTGAGCTAGTGAAGTACTCCTAGATTTGACTTTAAAAGGACTCTTCTAAACCCAGCCAGTTGAGTCAGAAACAGGATTGGAGTAGAGAAAAATCCACCTGGAAAATAGTGAATGAGACATACAGATAATATTGTGGCCCTGGAAAGAATATTGTGCTTGTGAAGAAGACCTGTAGGAAGAAATTTTACACAATACAAGCTTTTTGTGAAGTAGAGATTTTTGCTCAGTAGTTGTGTTCTGGATTTGGGGTGTGGGATGCTGCCTTATTGGTTACACTGCTTAAATCAAAATATTGAGTAATCTTAATTTTATTCTTTGAATAAGGCATCAAACTCAAAGGAATACACTTGATCCTGTCTTACTTACTAGCAGCTACAGCCATTTCTGTGTAGCCTTGGCTTTATGCTTGGGGTTGTTTCCTTCCTGGAAAATAAATCTCTAATAAAGGCGAAGGTTTCTTGCAGAATTCATTAGATTTTCCTCCTGGATTTCCTTGAATTTTGTTACAGTTATTTCAGCCTCTTGTGATGCCTGTTTCCTTTAGAAGCAAAAGCTCCCTTGTTGGAATACGTTCTTTTACATTGCAGCATTTTAAGTAACTGAAAATATAGAGATATGATATTAAAAGGCGATATCCCTCTCATAGTGATTACGACGGTACAAAAATCACATTAGAGAATTCTACTTAACTTTCTTTAATGACGGTTTACGCGGCTTTACAAACGGAAGAAGCTATAGCAGACAACACAACGTTGGATCTTGACGTACACAGTCTGCCATTTTCTGTTGCTATGCTGAAAGGATTTTGGGGACGAATGGCGATATCATCCGGCCATCAGCTTCAAAGGGTTTGGCCGTGTCCAAGCCTTTTTTATACTGGTTCTTCCACGTGCAGGTCCTCTATTGTCTCCAAACAAGGACAGAACAGACTCATCCCCACCTCCAAAATATACAAGAATAGCACAATGCCTACATTGCAGTTTGTTCATTCTTCAAACTGCTAAAGTAATGGTTTTCTAAATGCAGGCAGACTAGTCCCTGTGTGCCAAACTTAGCATGCACATGTGAATGAATCCTTTAAAAGTGTTTTACAGAGACAGTGACATTAACCTTAAATATTATAGCAAAATGTATTATAACAATGCCCAGGTTGCCTACAACTGGCATAACCTTCTTCAACCCAGAACATCGATAGATAAAAACCAAGGATGGACAGGGCAATGAAAACACACACACAAAGCAAGAGACAGTGCTAAGTGCTTAGTGCTCTTAATCAAAATAGTATCAGCAATGAATAAAGTGCAGTGCAAAATCAATTATTCAATAAATAAATAAAGAGTGTTAAGTGTTTTTTAGAAAATTGTATAAGTAAATAATCCAAAAGGCAAAAACAAGCCTTAATACCACGATAAAATTGAGACTTCTCTCTCTTAGGAGTTTTGGTGTCTCCATAAAATGTCTCAACCCCGGAGCTGAGACACCAAGTACACATGGTCAACCTTTAAAAAGCCAGAGCTATCTCAGCTGGTGACCTTTCACTGGTCTGCTGACTTATCACCCATGTGACTTCTGACAGATTGTAGCTGAGATGTTATGGGTGTTATTTGTGGCTTGTAAGTCCTTGAGAGTTCTCATAGGTCTCCTGGTGTCTTCTTCTACGGTAGCACTCTGTTTGTTGGGATGACCTGCCACAGGCAGATTTACACCTGTGCCATAGTGCTTCAATTTCCTAATGATTAACTGGATTTCAGGGGATATTTAGTGAATTGGATATTTTCTTGTCTCCATCCCCTGACTCGTGCTTTTCAATCACCTTTTCCCATAGTTGCTTGGAATGCCCTTTTTGTCTTCATTGTGTATGTTAGGCAATGATACTGGCTCACTACAAGCTGGACCTTCCAGATAAGGCGCATTTATACTACAATCAAATGAAACCTTTTGACTACAAACAGAGGATCTTCACATAACTAATTCTGTTATTTCTAAAACCAGTTGGCTGCACCAGTAATGATTTAGGTGTGTCATAAAAAAGAGGATGAATACTTATGTGATCGATTATTTTGTGTTTAATATTTGTAATTAATTTAGACCATTTTGCAGAGAGCTATTTTTATTTTGACATTAAATAGTCTTATTTTGTTGAATGATGTCAAATACATCACATTAACACCACCTTGATTCAATAATATACAGTAAAAAGATTAAAGTGTGAAAACTGCAAAACACTGTTAGAGAACTTTGTATACATCCTTTGAACAGCTACACTTCAAATGCAATTCTCTGGTAACACACATCTTTTTATGTACTTGTTAGATACTTTGTCAAAAAGCCTTCCCAATATTTCCTAATTTGTTTGGTTCTTTCCTCCCTTGCAAACATTTGCCCACTGGGTCAACCAATAACACAAAAAGTAACTGCAGCAATTGTAGTAGGCAGTACAGTTTTACTGTGAACCTACAATTAAAAATATTTTTACATCAGAGGGTGAAAGCTTCCGATTGCAAAGATCCATGCTCCTAAAGCCATTATTCTGTGTCTCTTTTGTAAGCACTATACAGTGAACCCTCGTTTATCGCGGTTAATCCGTTCCAGACTCTGCCGCGATAAATGATTCTTTATTTATAAATCAAATATTTTCGCAGTTAGAGTATAGAAAACCTGTTTACGACCTTCTAAATACGTTTTTTAACATTATTAGAGCCCTCTAGACATGAAACAACACCCTTTAGTCACCATTACACTCGTATTACTCAATATATTAGACAAAATAAGAGAAAATAAGACATATTAAACGTTACAAATATCATATTACTAGGCGCACGCGCCTTTTAAGGCGACCGACTTTTATCTTCAATTATTGTGCCCTCCATGTGTACATCAGGCATGTAATTGTAGAGAATGAGAACATCAAAGTGTCCATTCATAACGTCTCACAAAAGTTTTTTTTTTATCCCCTCAAGTGCCTGTCCAAAGTCGTACAATGTCAGCCCGAATCTGTACCGCTAAAGACGGAGTTTCATGCACTAAATAAGCTATAGATGAGAATAAGCAAGCACCATCTCCTGATATTTACTACGGTGAGGCATTTGTACTCCATCAACATTAATTATTTCCAGAGACATAATTTTTTCTATTTTTCCAGCGCATCGCGCACAAAAGCAAGGGAACGATGAGAGCACCAGAACTCTGCTCACATCGCCGCTGCACTCAAGCCGCAAGTAGTAAGTCTGTAATAAGTGGAATACCACTACGCTTTGCACTCATGGGACGGAAGGACAATCCCGAACGCTTTTCTATAGTAGATTATTGTACTGCACATTTAATTACACACACACACACACATACAGTTCTTACACACAACCACTAACCTATGAAGGCACGACCTCAGTAGGAGAGTCTTCAGAGGTGGTGCAGTATCTTCAGCAGGTGCGTTGTTGTCTTCTTCCGCTGAAGGAGTACTAAGAGTAGGCAGTGGGTGTCTGGGTGCGCGGCTGAAGAACATCTTGAAAGGCAGTTGCTGGCGCTGTCTTTTCACACGCATGAGGAGGCTTTTGTAGGGTATTGCCATCTTTAATCATATACAAAAGTTTCACCTTCTTCTGGATAGTAAGCATCTTCCTCCTGCGCTTAGTTTTATTCTCAGAAGGCTTAGAAAAAGCAGCACGTTTAGGAGCCATCGTAGGGCTTAGATAAAAGTTCTCAGAAAGCGCATGCGTAGTGACGTAAGCGTGTATGAGAAAAAAATCGCAATAGAGTGAAGCCGAAAGTCGAAGCGCGATATAGCGAGGGATTACTGTATCTTCTCAGAATATTCCCGATGAGATAGAATTTATCAATGCATCAATTCAAGTGTTGATAAGTAAATCTAGAATGAAGCACAGACTCTACAATTAAGCCTTACTTCTTCATGATCCAAAAAACAACTTTACAGTAGACATAAAGATGTAACAAATTAAATTTACAAAACCAGAAATTTGTAAACAGCTTTGACTGAGTTCACATATCTTGGCAACATGGATTACTGATTAGCATTACAATATATCTTGGAAGATTTCAAGGTGCACAACACAAAGAAAACAAATTAGTTTTATTAACTTGGCAATAGCTCTTACATTTTTATGGTACCTTTATAATCTGTCTTGGATGTATTATATGATTGTTCAGGTAACAATTTTAATTGTAATTGGACGTAGAGTGGAAGTATAAACTTGAATTTACAGTGTAATGCACAGGTTCTCAATCTTTTTCATGCTAAGGCCCTCCTAAAAGACTTACCTCAGGCTGAGGAACTTGTGTTTAACACTAGAATTACCAGAGCCTGAGAAAAAACTCGTAGGTCCGTCCCACCTTAAATCGCTTCTTAATATAAAAATATATGCTATATAAAATCATCACATTCAAATATTAACAATTCCCACACACCCTTCCTACATTCACGACATGTGTACTTGTTGCAGTGTACACATCTCTCTGTGCTATGGTTCCTATTACACTGAATGAGCACCTGACATTGTACTTTCTTCCCTATATAAATAACATTCGAGTATAGCGCTTCTCCAAATAAAGCACATTCGAGTTATAGCGCGTCTTTATGTGAAAACAGCAGTGTCAGATTGTGGGGGGAGGGGGGATCGTGAACGCGACTGAGAGAATGGAACTGAATAAAAAAAAACAGCTAACCTTTACAATTATCATGCATTTACACTGGCTCTTACAGACTGACTGAAATCAAATGTATGTTTTTATTCTAAAATAGTTCAGTACATGCAATATTATTTGAAAACGAACAGCGTCAAATTGGGCTCATATTCAAACCCGATCCTACGGTGTTCGTTTTCAAATAATATTGCATTAGTGCGATGATGTTTTTACATATATTGTCTCTTTCATTCATCTTGCGGTTTGTAATCAGTGACCGCGTGTTTTTTCCCCGATCTTTCCAGTTTGCACATGTTGCTGTATGGTGGTGTTTCTTTTGTACTCCAGGACATGCAGAGGACAGAATAGTACAGAGCAGTAAGTTCAGTGCTATATGCAATCAGACAGACAGACAGGCAGAGAAGGCACTAGATATATAAATAAACAGGGAAGGCACTGTATAATAGATATATAAAAAACAGCTAAGGGGATAGATATATAGATAGATAGGAAGGAAAAGCACTATATAATAGACAGACAGGGAAGCTCCTATATAATAATAAAATTACTGTTATTACTATATAGATAGACACGGAGTTCAGGCAGGCAGAATGGCGAAGGTTAAAAATAAATACATTTTCTCCCCAGCGGAGAATCGAACTCGGATTTCTTGAAGTACAGCACTTCTACTGCGCCTTAAGTGATGAAATCTTACCAGTACACCACGGAAACTGTTGTAAAAGTCTTGAACCTTTTATGAAAGTGTTTATTTGCTCTTTGGCTGTCAGGCTTCACACATTTTATGGTTTATGTCTACATTTTGTAACATTTATTACTAAAATATGAAAAAGTTTCTGTTTTAACATTGTGTTTACACAGATCACTGTAGAAACGAAACACACATGAAATGCGTATGTTCCAAATAACAATCTATTATTTCCACTCTAAAATTCCACTTCACTCCCAGATAATCGAGGCATGAGCTGGGAGAAGTTCGTGCACGTTCTGAGTCGGTGGGGGGATGGAATAGCCGGCTGCTTGCAGTTTGTTTTTATCGGCACATTTACAGGACAAAGGAGGCTGGCGGAGAGGTGAGAACGGTTTTAAGAAGCGATTTAAGGTGGGACGGATCTACGAGTTTTTTCGTAGGCTCTGGTAATTCCAGTGTTAAAGGAATGTGCATTGATACTATTTACAACTTTAACTATGTCTTAAAGCACTTGTTGCAATTCGTCCTGAAACCTTTGAGTGACAAGTGCTTCTCTGTGAAGCATGCAGTGTGTATCCTTGGCATTTGGAGCTTTGGACTTTATTAACGTGGCTAGTCAACTATGCTTGCCTGTCATGGTAGCAGTGTCATCCATACAGAAGCCCATACAATGATATCAGTCAATTAAATTTGCCTGCATGAACATGTCCAAAATTTGAAAAATGTCCTGACCTGTTGTCTTCACCTGATTTTCTTTGCAGAATAAGAGCTCCTCAACAAACTTTCTATCTCCAATAAATCTGACATCAACAATAAGCTGTGCTGCGTTAAATAATTTCATCCATTGCTGGCCAACTAACAGAAAGTACAATAGACTTACTTGACAATGCATCAGTTTGAATTTTGTGAAAAGGGCTAATTGTACACAAAATACAAAATTTTGGTACCAGCACACCCCGGTCTAGAATCTCCAGAATCAAATCCATGAAAGGGTTAATAGTTTGTAAGTCCATTCTTGACCAATACATTATTTCTTTACTGTGACGTTTGACTAATTTTGTACTCTGGTGGCACCTCCTCTGTAGGATAATTTTTGGGAACACCTATTTCTTTTCTATGAAGTATATGTCCTGCTTCAACAAAGCAAGAATTTACAATGAATTATGATAACATAACTAGTTAATCATTGAGAAACCTATGAGGATTACACCAAAAGTAATCAATATACAGAGTATGAAATTACCAAGAAAAGTCTGAGATATTTAAATATGCAGGTAAAGTATCATAACTATCCATCCATCCATCCATTTTCTAACCCGCTGAATCTGAATACAGGGTCACGGGGGTCTGCTGGAGCCAATCCCAGCCAACACAGGGCACAAGGCAGGAACCAATCCCGGGCAGGGTACCAACCCACCGCAGTATCATAACTACAGCTACATTTATTATCTTACACCTAAATGAAAAATTATCAACTTTCCCTTACATATGATATGTTCCTGGTTTAATGTGAATAATGGGTGATAACAACATGTGGTTTTGATATATTAAAATTTAGGTATAAACAGTGATGGACGATAGTTGCAAATTTCGTTTGAACTGATTCTCAGAATACCTGTAAACATATCGGCTTCCAGGAAAAGTAAACATACAGATTACCCAAGTATGGTGACTGCTTCATCAATGATAGTACATTAAACTGCTTGTGTCTCTCATCCCATAGCTGACAACTATACACTGAATTTTAGCTATCTTGTGCAATGTTGTGGTTATACAGTAACTTAGAAGAATGTTTTTTTTAGTGTTTACATTTATTTATGTTTCACATTAAAATAACAGACTTGGATTTACTTTTTCATCTTACATGGGGTAAAAATAAGAATAACTATAGATGATATGGGTAGCATAGTGGCATTGTTGTTAGAGCTGCTGTCCCACAGCTCCAGGACTCTAGGTTTGTCTTCTTGCTCAATAAATATCTTGTGAAATTTCTGAGACCTCAACAACCACGCTGTGTGCTGAAACTCTGTTAACCCAAGCAGGGATTGATTGTCAACTGCTGGTGCAGCTGCAAATTCATCAGCTCCCCACATAAGATATCTGTCATCTGATGGCCATTGGAAAGAACAGTTAAAACCAGTGGCCTCACGCTCATTTTCTGTCTCCTCTTTTATGCAGGAAGGCTATCTGTTCTCTTTATCTGAGAAGGGAGCGAATGCAGGACGACGTCATTATCACTGCTTATATGCTGCATGGGTTTGAGTGATAGCTCCTTTTTAAATAAAGAATGTGCATGTCTTCACAACAATAAAGCTGAATTTTTTTTTCGGAAATCTGGACTAATCTCCTTCTCTCTTATGCAAGTCTGTGACCCACACTTAACTATATCTGGATGGAATTTGCATGTTCTCTCTCTGTATATATGGTGTTCTCTTTTCCTCCTACATCTAAACGAAGGCCAAATTAGGATAACTAGTAAATCTAAATTTCCACTGTATGAGTAAGTGAAGATGCTTGCATTAGTGTGATGTAATCTGAAAATGTGTTAATGCAGGTTTTTGGGTAGATCTAGCTAGTGATTTGTTTCCTATTCCTGCTATTTTTTAACAAAATATGCTGCTACAATTTCTGTATTATATACTGTAATTATATATACTTCAAAGAAAGTCATGCAGGAAGAAATCCAAGGTGGCCGTTCCACATTTCACTTAAAAGGGCCAAGTTACAGTAGCATTGACAGTAAAGATGACCTACAGGATGGAAAGACATTATTAGTAACAATACTCTATCTAAATGTGCAGTTACTCAAGTAAAAAAAGTTTACCATTTATACAGAAATATGATGAACATGAAAAATTCAGAAATATATAGAGGACTTTTAATAGCCATATAGAATGTTTTACTGCACAAACATATAAATGAATATGTGTAGCAATGAAGGAAAAACACATAGGTCTAGGCCTGTTCATTTCTCTAACTTGATGACCAAAAATAATAACAAATTAAATCATTCTGGTTGACTAAGTATATTTTTTTGCATGACATGCAACTACTCTAGTATATTACTGATTCTAACAATGAGGCAATGTGAACATGTATAACAGTTATTATTGGACCAATTAGGCATTGTACTCTTTTTCATTAGCAAGGCAAATAACATATATATTCAAGACATTATACATTTAAAATCAACTTCAATTAAAGCCAATCTTAATTTTATTAGAGACTAAAGTTTCTTTGTAGATTTAAGGCATTTATAGCTACTTTGCCTCTCTGATAACAGCACTGGTAATCAAGATAAAGTGACATCTTGGTAGTATTCCACAGGCTCCCAGGAAAGTCATCCTTAAAAAGTGGCCAAAACTTTTAGATGTGGATATCGATTTCAACATTTGAAACAACAGAAACTAGACAATTATTACTAAAATGCTAACAATCCATATTACCTTGTAATGTAGCTAGACAGCAGAAGTTCACAGTACACTGTTATATGCATACTGAGCAGTCATATACAGTGAACAATGACCTCCTCCAATATATTAAATTGCCCAACCTGAACATCTTAGGCTTCCATGTTAACAAAGACAGAGTGCTGCCTCTGAGGCTAGGGATCTGCACTGGCAATCGGAAGGTTGCCAGTTCGAATCCCGCAAACTCCAATAGGGACTCTGCTCTGTTGGTCCCTTGAGCAAGGCCTTTAACCTGCAATTGCTGAGTGCTTTGAGTAGTGAGAAAAAGTGCTATATAAATGCAAAGAATTATTATTTGAAGGCTGATTTATTCTTACGATTCCCCTGTGGATTTTAAACAAGAGATATTAAAACATCAAGGTGCATGGCAAACAATCTGCATACTGTACCGTTGAGGTTTAAAAAGTAAAGGGACACTATGAGAAGTAAGGGAATGCTTAAAATAAAATTTTAAAAGTGGTGGTATGGTGTCCTTAACCATCTCCACCCTCTTCAAACACTGATTTAAATACAGTGTGTAAAATACATAAAACAAATTTTCAATTTGCAAAAGTAATATATTGTGTATAGGTAAATTTCTGTGGATGGACCTTTACATTCCCCCTAAAATGTAGTGCACTTGTTTTTAGCTGTACCAAGTAATATGTAAATTATGTGTAAACATTATTTACTTTCTATTCAAATATATATATACTGTATATATATATATATATATATATATATATATATATATATATATATATATATATATATATATATATGTGTGATACCAGTGTCTTTAAATATAATGTGCTTACATACCACAAGGAGGCAACAAAGACTCTGCACAAAAGGCTATACCAGAGGCAGACATAATATACTGTGTAAGCCCAGACACTTTTACATGCAGCATTAGCGACACAGTCAGTAAAGAGGACATCAACACATTAAGAGATACTTGCGGTAGAGGGGCAATAAAAAATAAAAAGAACACATTTTGGCTTTTCTTGAACCACTGTGCACTGCAGTGAGGCACCAGAATATGAATACTCAAAGATCATGTCTGCTGTTGTTTGTACCACAGAGAGTTGTATAATGGAAACAATGTAAGAGTACAGGAGGGAGGCGCAATGCTCTTTCTGGCGATATCATGCCCCTTGGTGAGTAAAAGTACAGGAGAATAATTTGTTGTTGTTATTAACAGTGCTGAATAGTGTTGTGGTGATTATAGACATTAAGTTGAAATGAGAGTACAAGTCATAAAAACTGTATTTTTATATACTTGTGCCTGTCATTATAAAGCACAGTTCAAGAAAATAATACAATTAAACTGTTATTTGTCAATTAAACAATAATTTAAACTATTGCAAAAAAAATTGGAATGTAATATTTAAACTTTTTTTTCTTGTACTAACACACTATTTCTTGGTTTTACTTTAAAAATGAAAGGCGTCTGCTCAGTTTAAGAGTTGATGTTTTGTAACTTTCATTAGAAAGAGCACTTTTAATCAGTGTAAATGATACACATTGCTCAATATTTTTTAATTTCCTTAAATATGTTTATTACCAAAATATGTAATAAAAATATTTTAATAAAGAGAATAAAACAAACTACAGCATGTAAAAAATGTAATATTAAATATTATATATGGAAATTTAGTTAGCATTATGGCCTAGTGGTAGTGCTGCTGCCTCAAATCCCTCAGTGGGATTTGCATGTTCTCCCCATGTTTGTCTGCATTTGAACTGGGTACTTCAGTTTCCTTCCACTGTTCATGGACATGCAGGTTAGATTAAATGACTTTGCTAAATTGGCCCTAGTGTGTGTGTGTGTGTGTGTATTCACTCTGTGATGGACTGGTAGCCTGTCCAGGCTCTAGCCAAAAACCCTGGTGTAGAATTAGCAGGTTTGGAAATAAAAATGACATATATGGACATTTTAATAAATACACAATAATTACAGTACATAATTTACTATCTTGTCATTGAATCTCCCTTCACAAAGACTTAAAAGAAAAATTAGAAATAAGTTAATGGTACATTAGCAATCTTTTTAAAACATCACAGATGGATATTTTTAAGAATGAGATGAAAATATTCTGCATTTGCTTTCCTCATAAATGAAGTGACCAGAAGTTGGCAGTCTTATTCTCATTGCCAGTAGCTTATCAAATGTGATATAGACAAGCAATTTCAAGTTTATTGAGTGCCTTTCACAGCAAACAGCATTGAAAAACACATTAAACTACAGTAATACAGTTTTCACGGCCATACATATTCATATAAACAGGGCACAGGAAGGTTATGCTGCGGAATCTGTGACTGAATCTGCAATCCTGTGGTTTCTAGTGCATCTCTTTATATGCTAGGACCGTGTATATTGCCTATGACCTTGTATAACTTAATACCTAAAAATTAATTTTAAACTGACTCTTAGAATTCATAATGTTGACCTGACAAGCCAAATATAAATTAAGTTTAAATAGTACCTTCAATCTGACATGTGCAACTGTATCATTGGAATGACAGTTGCCAACACCTTCTGAATCATCTACAGTATATAAAAAAAATTAATATTACTTTAATTCGGTTTCTAATTGCTTCATTCTTGATTTTGAAATATGTACTGTTACCCTCTATATATTGCATGTGTATCTTAATAACAAAAAATCAGTATTATATATAATAAATATGTGCATTCATGATATTTTATAACCTTCTCTTTCTGTGAAAAAATATGATTCTGAAGTTATTCAATTAATAATGAATCACTGAGTGCAAAATTAAATCCTTTGGGCAAAATAGTCTAACACAAGCTGTTTGTATTGATACTTATCTATTATACAGCACAACAAGCAGATGAAGTGCTGCAGGCAGGATGCGTCCCATGGATCACTTGGGTTAAATTCTGGAATCTCTGCTGCAGATGTGCTTAGTATGTGTGCATCAGCATTTTAGTGAATCAGATAAGAATGATGCAACTTCAGCCTTTGATTTGACACCATTTATATAAACAAACTCAACTGAGCAAAATAATATTGTTTGCCCAGATGTAACAGACCCAACACTAGAGTTGGCACACATGGTAAATGGGGCCGTATCAGTGTTCCTGTAAGAATGTCTAATAATTTTTCTGGACATTCAAAATGTTTTGGAGCTACTGTACCTAAAACTTATTATGCTCTGTTGTGATCTAATAGTTTTAATATGTCAGGTATTTGTATTCCTTACTTTAAAAGAGTGTAATATCAACTGAAACCAAACTAATTGTAAATAGTAAGCCTTGAAATTGCATTAAAATATCTACCCAATGACATATAAAATAAGTAACCTTTTAAAACGCTATTTTGGTTTATAGGGTATTTTTGCTCACCTAACAACAGATAAGGGAGGACACAGAAAATAGTTTTTGCTTATGTTTGCTGAAATAACAGATTGAACATGTGATAATGAGATTGGATAAGAAGGAAGTATGCTGTGTTGCAACTGATTACACCATATTAGGGCTCTGTCTCCAACTTTTTACACTGCACAACTATTACATGTTGTACCACACAACAAGACTAATTAAATTTAAAACCCTGAAACACTCTGTTCTCTATGAACCAGATGAGTTTGGAAACAGGAAACAGCGTTGGATGAGTTGCCATTCCATCACAAGGCACACACACATAAACTGGTCCACGACAGACTAGCAAGCAACTATTTAGGACATGAGAGGAAAACTAGAGTATGCAAAGAAATAACGAGCATGGCATACAAACATCTGTATAGACTGTGTCTAGGCTGTAATTCAAACCCAGGACATTCTGTACATACAATAGGCATGTTAAAACGATTGCTTTCATGAGTCAGAGACAATATCGTGTGACTGGCTATCATTGTTTTCTCACAATTAGCAGACTGAAATGATGAGAACATTCCAAGTACCCTATCTTAGCAAATATTTTTATACTTGAGAATTTAAAAACTGTACCATTTTCAAAGAGCAAGCAGTAACTAATGTCTATCAGGGGAATTGAACTGTAAGTGAGTGGGTAGACGTTGGCAATTTAGTTTGATGGTCAGAAAGCAGCCATGTGCATGGACAGCCTTTAAAACAAGTGCATTAATTGTGCAATTGTATATTGTTTAGATTCATGCACAGAATTAGAGAAGATGGACATTTATGTATTAACCTAATTTGGGCTTGTGGACTGCTGTCAGCTTGCAAACATTTTACCAAAAATGTCATGTTTAAGAATGCCACCAAGATATATTAATGGGGCAGAGGTCAGTTATGCACTTGGTCACATCCTTTTTAAATGATCAGGATCACTTTAACAATGGCATTTATTCAATTATTTTTAAAAAAAAAAGGTCTTCCGTATAAAAGTAAACAAACTAATATGGTTTGTCTTTACAAAATTTGCAACTTTATATATTGAAACAGGTCATATTTTTGTAAATAAAACATTAATTTATTCATTCTTTCATTTTCATTCTGCATTCCTGGTGAGATTTATGGTTACAAGTCTCTGACCTGAGCTGACCGGCCTTGTTATTTCCAGCAACGTCTTTCAGCCCTTACTGGGAAATATTTTGTAATCAAATATTAACTAGGTTAGCCTTATAAACAGGAGTTTTTAGAAATAATCAGTAGTTATTTTTTAACACATTTCATTAAAACACTAAAAGGCTGGAGGAATCTGTCTAAAATTAGTATTATGTAACATATGGGATATAATTGAAGGGGCAAAGGTGATTGAACCATTAGGATCTAGTAGCCATAATGTAATGGATTTCACGGTCTATTTTGGCCGATTTCATATTCCAAAACTAAAACAGATAAATTTAATTTTAGCAGGGCACAATTTGAGCAGATACAGCAAAGCCCCTATAAGATGACCTGGGATAAGCTTTTAAGTGTTGGAGACAGTTAAAAAAATGCGGGGCAGGTTTAAAAAGTGTTTTACATGTAATGCAGGGCAGGTTTATCCCAAAATTTAGAAGCAGTAAGTAATTAAAGAAAACTCCAAGATAGATAAATAAAGAGCTAAAAAGGATAAAATGGATAAAAAGCTACAGTATTTGAGGCCCATAAGACTAATAACTCCAGTGTTAAAAGTAGGGCATATGAAAACAATGGTTACAATTTGTATAAAATAGTCCATATAGTACTTCAATGTTAATTTTCTTTCAGTAATACCGTAGGAAATCACAGTATAATTATTTGTACTGTATAATAGCATACAATCAAGTACATTAACTTATATTTATTATATACACAAATAAAAATAGAGTAAAACAAACAGGACATTGAATGAAGTGAACAACTTCAATAATACTTAATTTGAAACTAAACACATTGGTTCAAATAAAGTAAATAAGCAGATAGACAGATTAGTGCAGGTGTGGCTTAATGTCTCTGTGCATGACGACCTTTATAGATCTATTTTTGTGTGTGTTTCTGTGTGATGATTTCTTTCTCCTTATCGTCCATCATTTGTTCTGGCACAGCAAACAAGCTGTCTGCCATTTTCACTTACAAATTTCTTTGAGAGTTTGTCTGCGTGTGCATGTTTGTGCTTCTGTGTATACACATATGTTTAAATAAATTATACCAAAAAAACTACTCATGAAAATATTTTTCAAATCAATAGGCCTGGACCTATGACTAAATGGAGCAGATTAAAATAATCCTGGTTAAATTAAATGATTCCCACAGCAGTTATTGTTTGACATAGGACATTGGGTGCATAAGGGTGGGAAATGTTAGTAAGATTCCAAGGGCTAGTACTGACAACGGCCCTCAACAATATTGGAACATAATTTTATTAGTTTTTATTGGAAATTTGTTGAAAATCCATTTAAAAGAATAATTTGCTTACAGTTCAGAAGTTAATGGTTTTTGCCAAAGGTAGCAATCCACACTCAATATCTGCCTGTCTTTTGGCCAGAATGGTTCAGCCCAGTCTTGAGGAACTTGAATCAGCACACTTGCTAGCCAATATTACACATGTTTTCATTTTGCTGGATGGAAATGGTGATGCCAAATATCAGGTTACATAAAACTAAGAACGGGCAGGAAAATATGAAAAAGAGAAGAGAGAGACAATTTTTTTTCTCAACATTAGTCCATTCTCCATATGTGGTGCAAACAAACCGGTTTATGGAATCGTTCAATCTAATCAAGAAAAGATCCAAAAAAATCTAATTAGAAGCCAGTCTGAAAAAGGTATGCAAGCATATGCTTATTATTAAGTAATTAATAAGAAATTTGCTAAATTACACTAAATAGAAAACAGCACGTTTTTATTGCTAATGATTTTATTAGTAAAGAGCTTTCCATAAGAGTATCTGTGAGCTAAAGTTATGTATGTACCTACCTAAATCAGGTCTATCCTGGTTTCAGCACAGTTCCAGTTTCAGTATCCGTTCTGTCATTTACATTGGATAGTAAGTATTTGGGCTCTTAGAATGAATGTCACTATTTCAATACAATCCAAATTTATTTGAAAAAAGAATGGAATTCTAAGGGTGATATTTGAGAGTAAAAGAGCTGTTGTTTGTTTTACCTGTACTAATTCTGGCATTGTGTTATTCCAGACATGTTACAGTATGCAATGCTGCCGTATTTTGCTATGTTTTTTATGCAACACTTTTGTGATTTTTTTTTTTTTTTTACTAGGGAGAATTTAGAATCACCATTTCACCTAACCTGCACGTCTTTGGACTGTGGAAGGAAACCCACGCAGACACAGGGAGAACATGTAAACTCCACCCAGGGAGGACCCGGGAAGCAAACCCAGGTCTCCTAAATGTGAGGAAGCAGCGCTACCCACTGCACCACCGTGCCGCCCCAACACTTTTGTGATTTTAATGATTAGTTTATTATGTTCATGTTATTCCTAGTCTGGGGCAGTTTTTTTCTTGTTCCACTGTCACTCTTTTTGATCTACAAATGTACAATGTAGTAATGTACAGTACATGCAGCAATGCATATATTGACATTATTTCTTTGTGATCACATCACTTAATATGCACAAAGAAAGATGTTTTCAAGCACCTCTTTCATTTGAACACTGGAGGATCCGCACATTATGCAGTGCTTTGCAAATGCACTATGACTGAAAAAAGTAAAAATATTAATAATAATGTAGTGAAGTGTGGTGCCAGCATGTAATACACATAATGATTTAGTCTCATTCTTTGTGGCTAATTTATGGCTCACTAGTGTGGAACTGAGGTGTCACCTGTTGCACAGCTGAACTCGGGTCCCAGTCCAAGGGCAGTGTAGATGCCTCACTTTTATAAAATGCTCTTGTGCAGGATTTTGATGTCTCTTAAATTTAAATTTAACTGATATTTAAATATATGTATTTATTCTTCCTGCTGGTTACCATCTTTACCATAATAATAACGTATACAAAAGCATGTATACAGTAACATGTAGAAGTGTTATCCTAAGTTTGAATATATCTGAAAACTTACTAATTTTGAATTTGAACATTCAAACCTTATTTTTTGGCTAATTTGATATCCTTAGTAAGTATAGGACTCAACTACAGGAATCTGAGCCAATGAGCCAGCCAGATACAATACTGCAGTGTGATAACTGTTAATATATTAACTATAACAAAAACTACTTATAGTCTTTCTTTTCTTTGTAGTAATTAGGTATGAGAAATGCACTTACCTGCAGGGTAGATGAGGAGGCTCAGGGAGCGGAGAGCTGTAGGTTGTGCGCCTGTTGGAAGTCTGATTCAGGTGAGGACCTCCCTGAGTCCGAAAATACTATTTTTGGAATTATGTCTGTATGTGTATGTAAACACAATAACTTGAGTACGATTTCACTTGGGTCAACAAAATTTTGCATACAAGTATTATGTATAAAAAATAGAGTTCTATCAACTTTTGGGCTATTTCTGTTAACCGGAAGTAGTACTATATCTTTCATTCATGCATAATAATTTTACAATAATTGTTCAATACGTTATTAATTTGATTTGATTTGTTGTTGATGGTTCTTTAATGTACATAATATAAAAACATAATCATTGTCTTGCGGATTACTCTTCAAGTATCCATCCCCATATCTAATATAAATTAATTTTTATTTTTATTTCATTCTAGTTTTCAGTGGAATCAAAAATTTTTATTTTTATTTAGTTCTGGTCTTTTTACATTATATTAGTACAATTTTAGTTTTTTTTCGGTTGCAAGACTACAAGTGCTGGCCTACACATATTTCAATGCAAGTTATGTTTCAGTCAACAAAATACACTCACAATTCATAATGTCATTAAACTATCAATGATCAAACAGATGAAGTGGCCTAATGAGTATAGTCAGCAAGATCAAATGTTTCAACCCAAAAAATCAGTCTGTGTAATCACATTACTGTTAAGCTTTAAACAAGCATGCATTTTGAGAGATTTGTTAATGTTGCAGCGACATCCATTGTGCAGATAGCCACACAGTGAAAATATTCGCTCAACAAACGCCTGTAATGCAGGTACACAGACGAGGTCCTCAGCACTATGAGAGGCACCAGCAGACGGTATGTTGACGATTTCTGCTGCCAGCACTGAAGCTGGTGAGGTGTTGACTCCTTCAGATTCAGATTTACAAATATTTGAACCCCAAAGAGCAGCTTTTTTAAAATTTTGATCACATCACTCGGACCCACTATGAATAGTGGGTTTTTTTTTGTAAATATTCTATATAATCACCTTGGATTGTGCAAATATTTGAGTGCATGACATTGGAATTTGTTGGCTGGCACTATAATAAAGAAACATTTTCTTTTTGAAAATTTTCTTTGAATCTGTGGTTCCATTATTGCACCTCTGGTCCTTTCAGGTATGGTACTGTTATCGGCCTCGGAACTCGAGGAACCCGGACCAGGTACAATCCACTGCTGCTATAGGGTGTAGCCACAGCAATATGGTGCCAAAAGCATAAAAGAAGCAGGCAGAAGTTAGAAATGTTTCACCATAATGTTTTTTAATTCTGATTTACCCAGCGGTATATAACTGCTTCAATCTCTGCCTAAACCAACATGAAAATCAGTTAAACAATGGTACATACCAATTTCCTTTGCTTAACAATAGTGCAGACACATTCTCATTGATTAAACAACATTATTGTTGCTAACTATCAAGAAGTACATATACAGCTCTGTGCTTATTAGAGACCAATGTACCCAGAACATGTTAATTTTTAAACCAAGTAAATATAAACATTTTCTAAGGAAACAGGCAGTTCTGTTATCACAATACTGTATGTCGATGGGATACCAATCAAAGCAGTTTGATCTTCAAAGCAGTGAGACAGATAAATATCTACATCCTATAGACAGCATTCAATAATAATCTGGAACAGAATTATTTAGAGAATTTGTGTTTTTACTTATCGTCCCAATCTCAAACAAAGGGTGCCTATTGCCCGTTCATGTATTTGCTTTTACATTTATTATTAACATATTTTTTCCAAAAAGCAACACAAAGAAATATTTTTTTCTTTAAAACACAGATTTCTAGTCCATTACATATGTATAATATTTTTTGGGTTAGGCCCAATGTGACAGTATATTTGGATTAGTCAGGTTTAGGCAATAAAAATTGATACATTTATGAAGCTGGACTTTTATCTGTTTCTGGCAAACATTTATGTCAATCTGCTCTCCTTTACCACATCACACTCATATAATGCTAGTACTTGGGCAGTACTAGGTTTAAGCATTGTGCCTTAAATATATTCAATAAAATGTCCAGTTATGTCTCATTTTTATATGAAAAAGAGGTTTAATGTGTAGTGACATTAATATGTGCTGTCTTTATAAAGTCGGCATGGGCTACATTATTTAAATAAGGAAAGGTAAATTGTCTTTTGTTATATATTCCTATCTGGATTCTTAAAATGTAACAACACTCAGTCAATAGTCACTTTACAAAATAAGGAGCTGACTTGAAGATTGTCATGCCTTCTTTAGACTATGAAACATTTAAATCCAGAATGAAACTAATTTAGTGTAGCTTATACATAATTTCCATTTTCATGATCAAAGTGGCTTTACAGACTTTTTTTTCTTATTGCCTCTGACATAGTTCATGATTATAAATAATCACACCCATTTAAACTCATTTTCTGATCTCATCCCATTAATATATTGCCTAGTTCGGTGCTCTGAAAACTTGGTCATCTAAACCTTAGGTGAATAAATAAAAGTAGAAAAACTAAATCTTTCTGAATGTAATATTCTGTACATGTAAACACCCTATTCGTTCTTGCAAAGCTAATTGATATCAAATGCACATAACTGACATTGCTAGTCACAAAATAAATTGAAGAGCCACTATCAATGTGTTGAAAGAGTACTTCAATAAAAAGATGAATAAATATGTCTGTATCTTTGCAACTTCAGGAGAAAAATGAATTTCAAACATTCATGAAGACCACAGAGCTTTAAAATCAACTGAGAAATAAAATAATTGAACATTACATGTCAAGTGTGAGGAAGAAATTCATTTTTCAGCACACCAATTACAAATATAAAAGGCAAAACTACTTTGGAGTATAATATAAAAGTAAAAAAAACAAATGTTTCAAGTTATATAGTTAAAATATGTGATAAGCCATGAAAGAATTTCACATCTTTTTGCTTTGAGAGAGCATGAGTAGTTTAATAAAGAAAACTGCACAATACACTAATAAATTTGGGGAAGAAGTAGAATGTTGGTGGATATTTTTTTATTTAATATTTATTTACTTTTCTTCAAATTAAGTTTGTTTTGACATTTACCTTCTTGGATTATCAATTCTGAGGTTTGCATTACTTGAGGTGTTATGAGTTTATGCAATGACAGGTGTACTATACAAGCAAAAATTGGAATTGAATCCACTGAAAAGCTGCAATAAATTTTTAGCTTATAAAAATATGAAATTACGGAAGATGATGATCAAATCTAAATGTGTGTTTGTGTGTGATCTTCAACATTTAAGTAAAAAAGACAGGAAAATGACACATTGCAGACATGTAAAACATATTATAAAAACAGTTAAACATAATGCTGAAAATTAAATTGAAATAAATAACAATCTAAGAAGAAAATGTAATAACTTACATCTTGCAATGCTTTCTTGTCCTGCTTTTATCAATTCATACATCCTCTTCTGCTTATCCGAGATTGGGTCGCGGGGGAAGCAGCTTGAGCAGAGATGCCCAGACTTCCCTCTCCCTGGCCACTTCTTCTAGCTCTTCCGGGAGAATCCCAAGGCGTTCCCAGGCCAGCCGAGAGACATAGTCCCTGCAGCGTGTCCTGGGTCTTCAAAGGGGCCTCCTCCCAGTTGGACGTGCCCGGAATACCTCACCAGGGAGGCGTCCAGGAGGCATCCTGATCAGATGCCCAAGCCACCTCATCTGACTCCTCTCGATGCGGAGGAGCAGTGGCTCTACTCTGAGTCCTTCCCAGATGACTGAGCTTCTCACCCTATCTTTAAGGGAAAACCCAGACACCCTACAGAGGAAACCCATTTCAGCCGCTTGTATTCGCAATCTCGTTCTTTCGGTCACTACCCATAGCTCATGACCAAAGGTGAGGGTAGGAACATAGGTCGACCAATAAATTGAGAGCATTGCCTTGCGGCTCAGCTCCTTTTTCACCACAACAGACTGATGCAGAGCCCGCATCACTGCGGACACCGCACTGATCCATCTGTTGAGCTCACGCTCCATTCTTCCCTCACTCGTGAACAAGATCCCGAGATACTTGAACTCCTCCACTTGGGGCAGGATCTCACTCCCAACCCTGAGAGAGCTTTTTTGGCTGAGGACCATGGTCTCAGATTTTGAGGTGCTGATTCCCATCCCAACACACTCAGATGCAAACCGATCCAGAGAGAGTTGAAGATCACAGCCTGATGAAGCAAACAGGACAACATCATCTGCAAAAAGCAGTGACCCAATCCTGAGTCCACCAAACCAGACCCCCTCAACGCCCTGGCTGCGCCTAGAAATTCTGTCCATAAAAGTTATGAACAGAATCGGTGACAAATGGCAGCCTTGGCGGAGTCCAGCTCTCACTGGAAATGGGTTTGACTTACTGCCGGCAATGCGGACCAAGCTCTGACACCGATCGTACAGGGACCAAACAGCCCTTACCAGAAAGTCCAGTACCCCATACTCTCGGAGTAGCCCCCACAGGATTCCCCGAGGGACTCGGTCGAACTCCTTTTCCAAGTCCACAAAACACATGTAGACTGGTTGGGCAAACTCCCATGCACCCTCCAGGATTCTGCTAAAGGTGTAGAACTGGTCCACTGTTCCACGACCAGGATGAAAACCGCACTGTTCCTCCTGAATCCAAGGTTCGACTCTCTGACAGACCCTCCTCTCCAGGACCCCCGAATAGACTTTTCCAGGGAGGCTAAGGAGTGTGGTCCCTCTGTAGTTGGAACACACCCTCCGGTCCCCTTTCTTAAAGAGGGGGACCAACACCCCAGTTTGCTAATCCAGAGGCATTGTCCCTGATGTCCATGCGATGTTGCAGAGGTGTTTCAACTAAGACAGTCCTACAACATCCAGAGCCTTGAGAAACTCTGGGCGTATCTCATCCACCCCCGGATGGAGGAATGCCCCGATCTGAACCCAAGCGGTGTTTTATTATTGGACTTCTGTGCTCATCACGGATTGTCCATAACGAACATCATGTTCAAGCATAGGGGTGTTTATATGTGTACTTGGCACCAGGACACCCTAGGCCTCAGTTCGATGATCGACTTTGTAGTCGTGTCATCGGACTTGCGGCCACATGTCTTCAACACTTGGGTGAAGAGAGGGGCAGAGCTGTCAACTGATCACCACCTGGTGGTGAGTTGGTTTCGATGGTTGGGGAGGATGCCGGTTAGGCCTGGCAGGCCCAAACGTGTTGGGCACGGGAACGTCTGGAAGAGTCCCCTGTCAGAAGTAGCTTCAACTCCCACCTCCGGCAGAACTTCGACCACATCCTGAAGGAGGTGGGGGACATTGAGTCCGAATGGGCCATGTTCCATGCCTCTATTGTTGAGGTAGCTAAACGGAGCTGTGGCTGTAAGGTGGTTGGTGCCTGTCGTGGCAGCAATCCCTGAACCCGTTGGTGGACACTGGCGGTAAAGGATGTCGTCAAGCTGAAGAAGGAGTCCTATAGGACCTTTTTGTCCTGTGGGTCTCTGGAGGCAGCTGATAGATACCAGCAGGCCAAGCGGAATGCGGCTTTGGTGGTTGCTGAGGCAAAAACTTGGGCATGGGAGGAGTTTCAGGAGGCCATGGAGAATGACTTTCGGATGGCTTTGAGGAGATTCTGGTCTAACATCCGGCGTCTCAGGAGGGGGAAGCAGTGCAGTATCAACACTGTATATGGTGGGGATGGTGCACTGCTGACCTCGACTCGGGACATTGTGGGTCGGTGGAGGGAGGACTTCGAAGACCTCCTTAATCCCACTAACATGCCTTCCAATGAGGAAGCAGAGCCTGGGGACTTGGGGGTGGGCTCCCCCATCTCTGGGACTGAGGTCACCGAGGTGGTCAAAAAACTCCTTGGTGGCAGAGTCCTGCTTTTATAATGCAGAAAATGTCCTCCCACTGTGCCACTTGGCAGTATCCCTGTGACGGAATGCCATCAAGTCCATTTTTGATCCATGAAGAAAATGAGAGGTCTCATGGTCACATGAAATGAGGAAAAACAAATTATGGTAAAACAGCAAGAAAACTTTCATCTGGCTGAGATCACTTGGCATCAAAAATGGAACCAATAAGGAGATTATCTAATGTGGTGTCCATATAGCCAAGGTAAGCTCTTCCTGACACCCAAAGTGATTTTGAAGATTGGCACATAAGTGTCCTGAAATTGTTTTTTCTTCAGCTGCCTTAAGTCAAGGCTAGATATGTCTGATATTAGCAGAAATGTTTGATGAAAAGGTTCAGAAAGATGGAGGTGAAAAGAGAGGAATGGGGGCAGTAAGCATGAGAGTACCCCTGCAGATCTTGTTTTTTTTTTCTCCAGTCCTCTGGAGCTTTTTGTTTTTTCTGTACTTCCGGCCATCAAACCTTACTTTATTCTTTGTTATATGGTAGATAGATAGACAGATAGATAGATACTTCATTAATCCCAAGGGGAAATTCACATACTTCAGCAGCAGCATACAGTGGAACCTCGGTTCACGACCATAATTCATTCATGAACCAAAGCAATTTCCCCATAGGATTGTATGTAAATACAATTAATCAGTTCCAGACCGTATGAAATGTATGTAAATATATTTTTGTAAAGATTTTTAAGCACAAATATAGTTAATTACACCATAGAATGCACAGTGTGATAGTAAACTAATGTAAAAACATTGAATAATACTGACAACAAACACCCAGGCTGCCTGCTCAGCTGCACATGCAGGCTCGCTCGCTCTCAGCTGCACGCGCCCTCTCTCTCTCTCTCTCAGCAGCACGCAAGCCCGCTCTCTCACTCTCTCTTTCTCTCTCTTCAGCACACAAGCCCGCTCTCTCTCTCTCTGTAACATTGCAGCAGTTCGCGCTATAGCCCTGCAAGCCGATAGCTGTATAAACACTTTTTTTTAATTAATTTTAAGCACGGGAAAGGAACATTTGAACAAATCCGAACTTTATTTAAAAACCAACCACAAGCAACCAAGAAAGTAACATTACAGGAGTTTGCGCTATAGCCTTGCAACCGATTGCTGTATAAACCCTTTTTTTAATGATTGTTAAGCACAGGGGAAAAAGGAACACTTGAAAAATCTGTAAGTTAATAAACCACCAAGAAAAATAACGTTGCAACAAATCATGCTCCGAACCATTTGCTGTAAACACTTTTTTTAATGACTTTTAAGCACAGGGGGGAAAAAATGAACATTTGAAAAAAAAAGTGAAAAGTAACACTGCATCAAATCATGCTACGAACCGAAAATGAACATTTGAAAAATCCGTAATACAAAAACTAACCATAAATCACCAAGAAAACTAACCTTGCATGAGTTGAGTTCTGGCATGAAGTGAGGAGGAACTGGGTGGAGAGGAGGTTACAGTTTTGAGGGTGAGTCTGGCTCCGCGATGGAGGGATGTTTTCCTTCAGGTGTTTTCTCTCTTGTGATTTCTTGGGTTTCTGGTGTTTTTAGCTGTTTAGCTGGTGGGAGCGAAAGCCTCATGCAGCCATTCCAAAAACAAAGTCCTTGTGACCCAACCCTTCGTGTTTGCCCTCCACATTACTGGCAGTCTGGCTTTGTTTACATTGTGCTGCTTGAAAACACGAGGGTTCTCAAATTGGTAAATGAGTAAACTGGTAAACAGTTTTTCCATCTCTTCCAGCACTTGAGGCCTCTGCCTGGTTAACGCTGTAACTCCTTTTGCAACATCAGCTGCTTTAATAGATTCTTTCTGCTTTAGAATAGTCAAAATCATAGATTTTGACTTCATGTACTCGGCGGCAAGATCAGTAACACGAACGCCACGCTCATACTTTTCAATAATTTCTTTCTTTACTTTGATTTCAATTTTCTGCAAAACTTTCTTCTCACCATTGTTCACTTGCTTAGAAGCCATGGTTAACTGCAAAAGCACATGAAATATTGTAGAGCACAAAGAGATCAGCGATAAAGCACGCACGTCTGACTGAGAACAATGAACAGGCAGCGGCTCAACACGTGCTTAAATACAGTAATCGACGCGTACGAACCAGAAGGGAAATGAAATAGAGCACAATGAGTTCACAGCGAAAGCATGCACGCATGTGCAAGCACGCACAAGCACGCACATCTGACCGAGAACAATGCAACACGTGCGGAAATCATCAGCACGCACAAACCGAAAGGGAAACTGGGTTGTTTGTATACCGAGTGTGTGGTCGTGACCCGAGGCAAAAGTTTGCCAAACTTTTTGGTCGTAAACCGAGTTGTACATGTACCGAGACGTTCGTGAACCGAGGTTCCACTGTACTGATAAAAATAAACAATATTAAATTAAAGTGTGATAAAAATGACGGTAAAACAGACAATAACTTTGTGTAATGTTAACGTTTACCCCCTGGGTGGAATTGAAGAGTCGAATAGTGTGGGGGAGGAACGATCTCCTCAGTCTATCAGTGGAGGAGGACAGTGACAGCAGTCTGTCGCTGAAGCTGCTCCTCTGTCTGGAGATGATACTGCTCAGTGGATGCAGTGGATTCTCCATGATTGTCAGGAGCCTGCTCAGCGCCCGTCGCTCTGCCATGGATGTCAAACTGTCCAGCTCTGTGCCTACAATAGAGCCTGCCTCACCAGTTTGTCCAGGTGTGAGGCGTCCTTCTTCTTTATGCTGCCTCCCCAGCACACCACTGCATAGAAGAGGGCACTCACCACAACCGTCTGATAGAACATCTGCAGCATCTTATTGCAGATGTTGAAGGACGCCAGTCTTCTAAGGAAGTATAGTCGGCTCTGTTCTCTCTTGCACAGAGCATCAGTATTGGCAGTCCAGTCCAATTTACCATCCAGTATTATTATTAGTATTACCTAATGTTATTTCGTTTTTTATAATCTTTTCTTTCTTCATATTGTAAAGCACCTTGTGCTACACAACTTGTATGAAAATGTGCTATATAAGTAAAAATTGTTGTTGTTATCAGCCTTATTAGGTGGGCAATGTCTCTGCAAGCAACTAGTGTCCAAAGGGTATTACTAAAATGTATTAACCACATTCATTACTTGCGTCCCAGACTGGTACTCTGGAAAGGAATTAGGGAAACACAAACCCTACTTAACTATAATAGCAGAAGAAACCAAGAACTTTCCTAAGAAACTAATTTTAGCATAGGAGAGCAAGGAAAATGCTGGCTGCCAGAGAGTCCTCTACCAAGTACAGCAGCTAGACTTATATAAGTCATTGCTTTCCCTTTGATATGGCAGTGAGAGTGTCTTGGAAAGTAATTCCCAGTCAGAAATATAGTTAGCAACTTCCTGTCTGTGTCTAATGAACTTGTAGTAAGAACAAGACTAGACTAGATGTTAAAAAGATGTTACCAGGTATTTGGAGAGAAAGAGAAAACGGGTGATCAAATTCTCTGGAAGTTGCATACAAACAGAGAAGCAATAACCTATGGAATGTAGAGCGGCGACAAAAGAGCAATCAGAATCTCCTTCTAATTTTTTAATATGGATTAATTGCCTTTTTTGTCCCCTTCCAGGACTGTGATGCTGGTGTGTTGATGGGACTTGTGCGTCCCACTTTACAATTTATTGACTTAAGATGTGTGCTCCGATAGGATTTTCCATAGCAAACTGATCTAAGAGGAATATCAGACACAGAAGAATTCTTTAATGACCTTCAAGGTAATCTCATTTAAATCAAAAACCACCTCACCTGGAACAGTGCTAACAGCACCCACTTAAGGAGTCATTCCTGGGAGTGGTATTCTGCGGCTGAATAACCTGGGACCAGGACCACTGCTTCTCTGGATCTACAGGAACTAGTTGAGGTGGTTTAGTTAGAATTCCCCAGTTGACTCACGTGTGAGGTATGCAAGGCAAGGTCCAGTAGTAGAAGATCCAGGGGCAGACTCAAGATATGCAGGAGGTATTATATAGTGTATTTGCCCAGGACAGTGCTGCTGCCTCACACGTCCTGGAGAATGGGATTGAGTGCCAGCCTAGTTAATTTGCATATTTTCCTTTTATCTTCATAAATATTTCTCTAGGTATTCTTATTCTGCCCATATCTCAAATATCGTGCAGGTAAGAATAAGTGGCAACTGTTCTGCCCCATATGTTTTTAGTTGTTACTGTTATTTGTTGAACTGCGCTGCCTCTTTGTCTTGTCATTTATTAACACACCTGTTAGTCACGTCCTATACTCATAGTGGTGTTATAAATGTTTATGAAGCGCATGTTGGTCTCATAAAGAATATCTAAATACAATGCACCCTTGAATTTTACATAGGCACCCGTTTATCTCTTGTTTTGATCACGTCCAAAACATATCTTTAAGATATATAAACTCCTGGGTCTGGTTAGTTGTGGTACACAGCAATCTAAATCTCTGCACCTCTCTTGTCACAATCTAACCCTGGAAATTACTTGACTTGTAAGTGTGTTATATCTTAAAGCTTTATTGTTTAAGGTATACTGTCTCCTATGTACTGCTTTGTAAATCATTACTTCTTATTTATTACCTTTGGTTGTACACCTATAAATACCTGTATATTTCCTTCACATATATTTCAGTTTACAATGAGGTACATCCAGTAAAATTAAGGCTAGGGTTAGGGGTAGGGTTACTGTGATGCAGTGGTTGAGGCTTTGGACTTCAGACCATGAGGTTGTGAGTTCAACCCCCACCACTGACACTGTGTGACCCTGAGCAAGTCACTTCACCTGCCTGTGCTCCAATTGTAAAAACATAAGAAATGCAACCAATTGTATCTCAGATGTTGTAAGTCGCTTAGGATAAAAGCGTTGGCCAAATATGTAAACGTAACATCCTTCAAGAAAGCCATTTTTATGTGGATGTGTTGAGTTGTTTAAGCTCTCTGCAACCATGGTGCACAATGGCATGGAGTGGGCAGAAAATTAACTCTATATTGTCCTGGCATTATTAAGTGAGGGTGTATCAAAGAGTGTGCCCTGAGAAGGGTTGGTTCCTTGTTCTAAGATGATCCTTGTCTTATGTCCAATACTGCTGGAAGAAGCTCTGTTTCCCCATGCCATTATCTTTGGATTACAAAAGCTTGACAGTAAATAGATATAATTAGAAGGCATGCAATATGAAATGACCATGAATATAGTGAAAATCCAATGATTCAAAAGTACATTTACTCAACAGTACAGCTTGATCAGTTTTTATGTCATTCCATTTTGGCTTATAAATCCAAGTTTATAGTGAAAAGAAGTTTATATGTTGTACATGCTCAGCAAAAAAAGCCTAACTATATAAAATATCATTAGTTTTTAAAAGTATATTTTCTCACAATTTTTATGAGCTGATTTTTATTAAACAGTTAAATAATCAGTGTCCCTGTCCTAAATAATAACAGAGCAGTCTATAAAATAAAGGTATAATTTTCACATTCAGTTGCTTTTAAAATAAACCTAGATTGCTGTTAATTTCTAAACCTGTAAATTAGTAAAATTTTATTGCTTAACAACGTAAACATATGGTTTTATTTATCCTTTGCCCCAAATAAAACTATCCACAACAAAAATGTAAAAATAACATATAATCAGAAGAGTATTGACACCTCATTGATATAAGAGATGCTGCAGCCACTTTCAGTGAATCTCTAGTGAACCTATTATCTGAGCTATGCCCACTTTATTTAGAAGGAGATAAAATGTAATGAAATACTGCCATCTACTGAGTTTATATATTTTTTGAAGTTTAATTTTGATTTGTTCTTATTTTTCTAAATGTGATAAAGTTTATTTTTTTACAAAAGTTGTATTGATATATAATTTCCTATTCACGTAAGATCTGTCAATTCTTAATAAAATAAGAAAAAAAACACTTTAAGAGTTTTAATGCATAAATTATTTTCAGAATATTGGGGTATTGTTTATTTGAATGTACAATTAAGATACTGTGTTTGCAGTATATGAGGATTTTAAAGATAGGTGTTGAGTTGCATGAAGATCTTAAATCATTTAATTTTATTTCACAGCTTAACATTATGCAGGTCATAATATTTCAAGGATTTTCTTTGTCTGTTACAATGATGCAGGAATCATAAGTTTATTTTGAGTACCCTCATGCTCAGTAATATTTGGCCCATTAAGAATTTCTTTTTTTTTTTTTTATTAATTTTATTATAATCAATACATAGTAATCAAGTTTTTACAAAAAAAGAATTATGCTAAGCACAGATCGATCCCCACCCTTGAGAGAGAGAGCAAGCCAAATGGTGTAAAATTTAAGGCTTGTAAAAAATACCTAAATCAACAAATTCTCTGTGCTTTATAAACTCATTTCAAAATATTACTGATTAGATCCTGCCATGTTTTGAAAAAAGTCTGCACAGATCCTCTAACTGAGTATTTGATTTTTCCAATTTCAAATAGTATAACACATCGGTTTCCCACTGACTTAAAAGAGGAGAGTTTGGGTTCTTCCAGTTTATCAGAATAAGTCTGCGTGCCAACAGTGTAGTGAATGCAATCACAATTTGTTTGTCTTTCTCCACCTTAAGACCCTCTGGAAGAACCCCAAACACAGCTGTTAATGGGTTAGGAGGGATTGTGAGTCCAAGACTGTCTGAGAGGTAATTAAAATTTTTGTCCAGAATAATGTTAATTTGGTGCAGGCCCAGAACATGTGACCCAGTGAGGCTGGGGCTTGGTTGCAACGTTCGCAGGTTGGATCATGCCCTGGAAACATTTTGAGAGTTTTAGTCGAGACAGATGTGCTCGATATATAATTTTGAGTTGTATAATTGTATGCTTTGCGCATATGGAGCTTGAGTGAATTCTCTGCATTGCTACTTTCCACTCCTTTTCTGATATATTAATTGAGAGGTCATTTTCCCAGTGTCCTCTTGGATCTTTGAAAGGAAGGGATTGTAAAAGGATTTTATATATTGTAGAAATGGAGTCTAACTCCTTGAAATTGAGCAATACTTTTTCCAGCATGGATGAGGGTGCAAGATGAGGAAAATCTGGAAGGTTCTGTTTAACAAAGTTCCTGATTTGAAGATAGTGAAAGAAATTTGTAGCTGGAATGTTAAATTTGGACTGTAATTGTTCATAGGATGCAAAGACGTTGTCTATATAAAGATCTCTTAACAAGTTAAGTCCAAATTTTTCCAGATATTAAAACTGCATATGTTTGTGAGGGTTGGAAGAGGTGGTTCTTTTGCAGGGGTGCCACAGAAAGAAGCTTCTCCGTCTTAAAATGCTTTCTACATTGGTTCCAGATTCTAAGTGAGTGGAGCACAATTGGGTTATTAGTGTATTGCCGATAACGCGTGTGTTTATTGGAGCAGAGCAGGGAATACAAAGAAGTACTGCAGGATTTTACTTCTATTGCGGTCCATGCCTGTGTATGTTCTTCTATTTGTGTCCAGGTTCTTATCGCCTGTATATTTGCCGCCCAGTAATAAAACTGGAAGTTAGGTAGAGCCATGCCACCTTCTGCCTTTTGTCTTTGTAGGGTCGCTCTTTTGATGCGTGGATGTTTAGAATTCCAAATAAATGAGGTTATTGTTGAATCTAATTGCTTAAAGAACGATTTATTAATGTATATTGGTATGTTTTGAAATAAAAAAAGGAGCTTAGGAAGAATATTCATCTTAACATAAACTTTGTAATTATCTTTGCGGTGTTAGTTGCCGTTCCCCCTGTGGAGGAAGTCTTATCTAAAAGTGGATTTAGAACACAATTAAAGTCCCCAGCCATTATAAGTTTATGAGTGTTCAGATTGGGAATGGATGCAAATAAATTTTGTATAAATTCCTTATCATCAACATTAGGTGCATAAACATTTATCAAAATCATTTTACAGTTAGCTAAGTCTCCCATGACCATCACATATCTCCCTTCAGGATCCAATACTACATCTGATGCTACAAATGGTACTGTTCTATGTATAAGAATTCCCACCCCTCTAGTTTTCTTTGTGAAACTAGAATGGAACATTTGGCCAGTCCAGTCTTTTTGCAGCCGGAACTGATCCTTACTTAGTAAGTGGGTTTCCTGTAAAAATACTATTTTAGCATTTAGACCTGTTAGGTGAGCAAGTACTTTCTTTCTCTTTAATTCGTGATTCAGGCCTTTAACATTCCAGCTTACGGTTAACTGTCCCATCATGGAGACACTGATTCTGAGTTTTTGATGTCATTTTATAGTCTTAACTGGAAGTGAGATAGTTTAGGTTTTAATTTCCTATTCCCCCAAGAGTTGTTGCCATGCAGCTTATTATTACGTTGATAGTTATAATTATAAAGATTGAGATGATAGATTAGATATAGATCAAGCCTGCTCTCTTTCTCTTCCCCTTAACCCCCACCCTCCCTTTTTGCCTCCCCAGGTGAGGCTAAAACCCACTTCATGCAGTCCCAGTCCTCTGACATACCCAGAGACAGAGCACGTCCAAAGCACATCAAGCCCCCATGCAGTGGCGCTTTAAGGTTAAAAGATAGAGATATCTGTTACCAATATAGTCTTTAAAAGAGGAAAAAGAAAAAAAAAAGAAAAAAGAATTTTGCACTTAATATATACATATATATATATATACATATATATACATATATATATATATATAACATACACATACATACACACATATATACACATATATACATACACATACACATACATATAATCTTCAGCAATTTTAGTGCATTAAGATGATATCCCCAGATAATAAACCCAGGTGATGGTGTTAAAGATGTGTCCAAAACAAGCATAACAAGTCTTAATGCAGTAATAGCAATAACAGTAAACCAAGGGTATGATATTGAACAGTCTCATTTAGGGTACACATGAAATAATTAGAAAAGAAAAAAGAGGAGGAAAACGTAATTAAGCACAATAAAACATAAACATTTAGCCCTAGTAATACTAAGTAATAATAAGTAATAAGTAAGTAATAATAATAATAAGTAAGTAATAATAAGAATATGAGAATATATGCTGATAAAAACCCGTATTTTAAAACAAATAGATCAGACAGTAGATTATTAATCCTAGCTTTATCATTTACCGCCATGACTCACAATTATGTATCAGAATAGTCCCGGGATCAGCTTTCTTAACTCATTTTCTGCCTCCTCCTTGCTAGCGAAAACATAGAAATGACCCTGCCATTCCACTTTCAGTTTTGCCGGATACAGGAGGCCGTATTTGACATTGGCTTGCCGTAGCCGCTGTTTAATATTATAGAAGGCTGCGTTTAATAGCTGTTGCTGGAGAGAAGTCAGGGAAGACGCGAATGTGGCAATTTTCATATATAATATTTTCCTTTTTTCTGAGGAGTTCCATCACCTCTAACTTAAATGATAATCGTTCAAAACGAACTATAAAAGATCTTGGTCGGGTCTGACGGTGTTTGATCAGCGTGACGCGTAAGCCGCTGCTATCTCAGATTCTGCTTTAAAGTCGCCCGATTATTTTAGAAAAAGTTCAGTTGCGAATTTCACAGGGTTTAAACTTTCTCGATTCTCCGGCAGGCCTTCAATTCTGACATTATACCTTCTACTGCCATCTTCTAAAGCAGCCAGTCTGTCTCCAAGTTTTTCTCCGAGTTTTTTACATTCCGAACTGGCATTTACTGCTCTTTCCTCGGCACTGGAAGCTAGATGTTCGGCTATTTCGATCCGATTCGTGAATGTCTCACTAAGATGCTCCAATTGATCAGCAAGCGTGCTCAGTTTAGCCGAGTTTTTCTCAATGCGCTCTTCAATTTTGCCCAGCACCTGTCGAAGTTCAAGTTGGACCTCTTGACGCAGCCTTTCATTTGCCTGTTGGAATTCCTGTCGCAGCCTTTCATTTGCCTGTTGGATTTCCTGTCGCAGACATTCATTGGCCTGTTTCATCTCCTGTTTTAATTCCTGTTTCAGTCTCTCAAGTGCCTTTGCCGTTGCTTTCTCATTAGCCTTCTCGCTTTCCTTTATATCTTGCGTGAGCTCAGCTAGCAACACTTTCAGTTCAGATAGCTCAAATGTGCCTTCATTAAGAATTTCAAATGAACATAAAATGCCCCTGTTTAGGAACTAAGAAGAAACATTGAGCAAACCCAAGGGAATACTCAAAATTTCAACACAAATATTATATAAGGCCACGTATTGCACTCAAGTACTCTAACACTGCAATAAAAATTAATTCACCACTGCTCAAATTTTAAAAAATTGTTTAAAATTACAAATGTATTATTTTGTGATTTTACTATTTTGTGATTATTTTGTTTTTGAGTCATTTCCAATTGTGGCTAAAATCAAGCTTACCATTTTGTGCTCCAGTGATTGTAAGGCAGGTGATGTCACTGAATGTCTGTGCAGACATATGTACACAGTGAAAGGTGTGCAGCAAATAAAAATCAGTCTAATACTCCTAAGAAAAAGTACATGCTGTATATTGATATAGCGGTATTGCTCCCTTGGGACATAAATACAAAAGTTACAACAAAGATTTGCACAAAGAACATATGCCTCTTTTGTGTATGTTGAAAATTTTCATATGGCCTCACAGTTTAATGTCCCAACTTCTCTTTCACAATGAGTAGCACCATAGTTCTTCTTGTTCTTTGGTAGATATTAATTCAGAAATTAAAAATAAACCATCTATGTGGTAATCATTTACAGCAGCACATTTAGAGACAGCGCTAAATGCTAAATGTGCTATGACAGTAACTAAACAATATACAAGTAAATGTTTGAGCACTGATAAAATAAACTGATTATTATTTTACATTTTTTCAATTCATATTATTTCATTATTAAATGTTGTTCGTCAAGCTTTATAATAATGGAAAAGTCCCATGTCACTACTCTTACTCTTTCAGCTTTAAATTTATGATACTTGCTAGAATATCTCTTTTCAGTCTGAAATGGACTCTAGCTCAGTTCTTCTATCTTTGCTACTTCACTAATTTTCAGTCTATAGAATTTATTCAATTCAAATGTAAACGTGTGATAAAATGCATCATATCTTCATGAAACACTTCAACCTTTCATTCGTATTCAATGAGAACAAAACCCATTTGTACTACACAAGGCAAGGAACTGATAAGAAGAGAACTGGTGCTCATCTCCTATTCCACAGTTTTAAATATGAAATCTGGGTGATTAACTGTATATGTACACATTTTAGTATTGCAGTAGATGTGGGTATGCAGCATTTTGATCTTGATTTCCATAATATAAATACAAAATAATAAAGCAAAATTCTTTTAGTTCTGTACCATTATCCCTTGAGCCTTAATAAATCATAATTGATTTCAAATATATAAGAGATTCCACATAGCTTTTGAATTCTTGAATCACACAAACACTTCAGCAATACTCTACACAAATAAGTGTAACATGAAACGTCACAAATTTATTCACTTTAACTATGGACTTTATCCTGTTAAAATAGTAAGTTATCATTTACATACATTGATGGATGAAACATGCTGAATGTTGTCCAAAGGATGTTAATGGAAAGGTTAAAATGCTTATTACCAAATAATATTGCAAAGAAAGAAAAAGCTTTTAATGTCTTTTGTTACAATGTTTGATATTTACTGGGCAACTGCAACACTTATTGATACTGGTATAATTTAAACCTGTAAGATTCAGACTTATAACATATTTTACAAGAATTCCATAGTATATTGTAAACCTTCTGGGTCGACAATACTTTATTAAAATACACAAAGTGTCCAAAACCTTTTCTAAAAGTCATATATTTATCTTGCGGTTTATAAATGCAAATTTCTAAATAAATAGCTATAAAATTAATTTATAGTGCAAGAGTAGATTTAATTTGCTTGCGTAGTGATTATTAAAAAACAAATTTATGAGATAACTAGATGTGTTACCTTGCTTCATCTGGGTAATTTGTTTGACAAAGGGCCTCACTTATGGTGCCTTCAGTTAATTAGGTGTATCAAAAGTATACAACAATTTACCAAGGGCTAACATTATTGGCAGTCAGTGTGGTGCAGTGGTTAAGGCTTTGGACTGCAAACCTTGTGGCTGTAAGTTCAAGTCCCTCTATTGACACTGTGTGACTATGAGCAAGTCACTTCATCTGCCTGTGCTCCAACTGGAAAAAAACAAAAGAAATGTAACCAATTGCGTCATCATTTTTGTAGCTCACAATGGATGAAGATGTCAGCCAAATTAAAAAATGTAGTGTGTCACATAAGCAAAATGTCCTGTTTGGGAGTGTAACTTGTGTTTTACTAAATATTAATGTAACTGTTCAGTACTTAGTGAAGAAGAAAATATTACAATGATTTAAATAATGTCATTTTATCTATAATAATTGACTATAATAATCAATTTCCTTAACAAATTTGAAAATAAAACAGTCTAGGACAAAGTAGCAATTACATAAGATCAACCACAACCACTATCTTTAATTATATGCAGTAAAAAGCCTTGAGAGAGGTAAATCTCTCAACCCAGATAAATACCAGCAAAAAAATTAACAAAAAACAGACAAAAACAGGAATACACATATTATAATGAGCCAGTGAAGTGACATGGGTAAAAACAAATTGTATTTCTTGAGAAAATATCTCATGCTCAGAAGACAGTTTCATATACGTACGAGGTAGCCAGTGTTTCTTAGATTCCCAAGAAGTGATACTATATATACTCTATATACACAAATAATATAATCAAAGTAAATAATGTGCTCTTCATGTCCCTATGTTGTCATTTCTTTTGAAAACTATATTGAACTATTCCCTGTTTGCTCAATATTACAGATGTTCAGAAAAAAGATGTCCCTCTACTTTTCCAAACAGGACTTTTCACTTCAATAAGTGTTACTCTCGATGAAAGAAGAGTACAGCAGAAAATAGAAACTTTAGGCATCAGAGTTAACCTGAAAAACTAGATTCTGAGTTGGTTAACCAACAGGAAACAAGAGTACAGATCTGAGGAGAATGTTCCATGTAGGGTGAGGTCATCAGTGAGTCTGTCCTTGGGCTGTTACTTTGTCTAATTTATATTAATGACATTGATTTCAGTATAGTTAGTAAACTTGTTAAATTTGCTAATGACACTAAAACTGGAGGAGTGGCAGAAACTGAGAAGCCAAGGACAAGTTTCCGAACTGGGACAAAACTTGGAAAATGTAGTTTATGTAGTAATTTAAAACTCCACAGTGGGTTAATAAAGGGTTTAAAAAAGAAGCTGCAAAGGAAAAAACAGATGTATAAGGCATATAAGACTAATAATTCCAAAGTGAATTGTGGGGTGTATGAGAACATGAGGGCAACCATTAAGAAGGATATTAGAGAGGCTAAAAGACAGTTGGAGAGAAATATAGCAGATAAGGCAAAAGATGACCCTAAGAGATTCTTTCAGTATTTTAGTAATAAAAGGAGGTGAAGTGCATCAGAAGTAGTAAAGGGGAATTGGGATTAGATGTTAGGGTTAGGGAAAGATACAGACAGTGAAATAATGGATGCTCTAAACTTGTATTTTTCTGAAGTCTTCACAAGTGAGGAACTGGATAACCTTCCAGCAATAAACAGGAATACCAAGGAGGTACTGAAGGATTTGGAAATTGTAGATGGAGAAGTACTGCTCAGATTGAATAGGCTGAAAAAAAACACATCACCAGGACCAAATAATATTTACCCTCAAGTTCTTAAGAAGGCTAGCAAGTACATATATAAACCATTGATAGGAAGTTTTTCTTTATACAGAGAACTATAAACACTTGGAATAAGCTACCAAGTAGTGCGGTAGATAGCAAGACTTTAAGGACTTTCAAAACTTGACAGATTTTTTTTTTAGAAAAATTAAGTGGATAGGACTGGTGAGCTTTGTTGGGCTAAATGGCCTGTTCTCGTCTAGATTTTTCTAATGTTCTAAATTCATATTTCTCAGACACTCTTACATTTTTATGATGATATTCCAGTTTATGAAGCTATGCCTTTTTAAGTTGTGCTTGCATATTGTGAAAGCCCATGTCTGCCAGTCTATCCATCTGTCTGTCGGTATGAAACAACTCAGCCGCAGATATCCTATGTATGAAGTTTTAAAATTGTAAAATTTCCCATATAAATGCGAATTTGAGAACTCATTCATTTTACAATAAAAAAACGTTCTGTGTGACTTCAAGTACAACTTAGTTTACTGTTTCAGTTTTTACCTTTTAACGTGTGTTTTGTATATTTGCCTCTTTTATTCATCTGCCAGCTGTTCAGATACTTAGTATAAGTAAGTGAAACACTAGGTAGAGCACACAAGCAGCTCACACAGCAGCACCTTCTCCTGCTGCTTTAACTAAGTTATCTAATAGAGTACAAAAAAAGTCACTTCTCTGGAAATAAATGAAAAGGGAATTAAATTATGAAAGCAAATACAGTATAATACTGAATTGATTGAACAGTATTATCTGCAGATTATAAATGTTAAGAACCAATGTTATCATTCTGTACCTAAATGGTGTTTGAACTAGTTAACAACACAGGAAAGGAGCAGCTGCCCTAATTGATATAAACATAAGATGTATTTATAAATAGACAGTCAAGAGGTGGAAGGCTGCAATGGCTTAAACCATTGATCACTGGTTCCCTGTCCCTGATCTTTCAGTCCCAGATATATATGAACAATCGCAGACAGCCCCTTGCTCATGACATGCCTTTTGTATTCCTGTTATACAATAAATCAGTTTCTTTCCAAGTTTTTCCTTATTTGTATAATTGTAACAAATTACTGTGCTTTAACTAACATTAATGGCCAGATGGAGAACTTATTTCATTTCCTTTTCTCCTTTCAAAGGATAACATTGATACTGATTTTATACTAGTATTGATCATTTTGTATTAATTTATTACTAAAACAATAAAGATGTGTTTACCTAGATTGTTGTAGACCCGGAACACACATGAAATGCATGTGTTCCAAATAACAATCTATTATTTCCCCTCTAAAAGCACTTCACTCCAAGATAATCAAGGCTTGAGCTGGGAGAACTTGTTGCCCGTGATGGTGGGGGATGGTATAGCAGGCTGCTTGCTGCTTGTGCTTATCGACACATTTACAAGACAAAAGACGCTGATGGAGAGGTGCGAAGGGATATAAGGTGGGCTGGGTTTACGAGTTTTTTTGTAGGCTTTGGTAATTCTAGTACTAATCCAAGAGTACTTTATGGGTACAGCATCAGGCACAAAGTAGTAGCCAACTCCAGATAGGATTTCAGTCCATAGCAGGGAATACTGATGCTCACATTCATGTTCATTCACTATGAGCCAATCTATAGTTGCCAAATAACAGATGTCTTTACTGGGGTATCTGAAAACAAATCTATAGAAAACATCTAAAATTCGTAAACTCTACACAGACAGTAATGAAGATTCAAATCCAGCCACAGAAAAGACTGAAGCAGCAGCACCAGCCAATCTTTCTCTGTACTACATTTGTGAATTTCCCCTTGGGATTAATAAAGTATCTATCTATCTATCTATCTATCTATCTATCTATCTATCTATCTATCTATCTATCTATCTATCTATCTATCAGCAAACCAATTATGCTCTCTTTGCCTTCTTTGGCATATTAGCAGGTTGACCCATTAAAATACTTAAGCTGGAAGAATTCATTATCGCTTTCTATTTCACAGTGGCTTAGAAATCTGAAATACTACCTGAAGTCAAAAAATGTTTACCTTTAAGGAATTATGTAAAAGCTAAAGTACTGTTATTACAATTACTGGCTTCATATTAGCATATATTAATATAAATGTATGTTCATGTTTATGTCAAGTATCCCAGAATATTTTGCTGCTAAAGCACTATCCTATCGAAAGATGTTTTGCCCATCATTTAAGTCATTGATTAACAGTCATTAGGGCTGAGGCCTATTGATAACCTTTTGAAAGTTGAACCTTTGAACTCTAGAAACCTTTGAAAAACTGCTTAGTTTACTTTCCTAAATTCTTTTGCAACCAGCCTTGCTGTGATCTGTAAACAAGTTGATTATAAAAGTAGCAGATGGAGCTATCCATAGCAGATCAGGCCATTAGAGAACTGATCTCCACACATGTGTGTAATTATGTGCTTAATAAATGTGCTAATTTTGAATTGATTTTCCACCACATCAGCTATTTTACAAAATATGGCCACTGTTCTTGAAAACTGTGCTTTTTTATCAACTCCCTGAGCAATCTTTGTTTTTTTTTTGTCATTTGCTTAAAGTTCTTAAAGATAAATATTCCCCAACGAGTATATTTTGCTTTACGAATACATTTTGTGAAAGATGCCTTGTCTAGACTTGAAAAAGGTTTTCCACATCTGGGTTTAAATATCTATGATAATGATAATAAGGTGTGGAAAACTGACACCTTTTCTACATTGAACACTGCTTTGAAAAGCTAACAAGCAAAAATATTTATAATGTACAAAGCATTATCTTTTTTGGGAGTTTTTTTCTAGTTATAATCACCCTTTTAAGTTTTGTATATAGGTACGTCAAAACTCATGTTAATACATCTTTTTACCATTAAAAAACAAGAACTGTTTAATCAATGGAACATTTATAACAATAACAATATTCGTAACAGGTCTGACTTGTTGCAGCAGCTGCATGCTGTATCTACTGCATGTGAACATGAATGTAAAAATCTCTTATAGAAATCTATATTGTAGATAGTGCCAAACATAAGACATAACATGAATGTGAATTTTCAGATTTTACATTGGGTAAAGAAACAGTCATTTGCCATCTGTTTAAGTTTTCTTGACTGTATTTCCTTGTGGAATAGCTAGATAATTGCATCCTCCACTCCAATCTTTGTCTGATAGGCAAGCTGAATTGGGTCCAAGTTTTGTACTACAAGAGGAGTCATATAGTCCAAGACCAGTCTCTCAAAGGTCTTCATGATGTGCCACTGGTCTATAGTCATTAGGTGAACAGGTGCCTGCCTTTTTTGGAAAAGGAACAGTGCAGAGTTTTTTTCCACAACAGTGTCACTTTATGAAGCTTTAAAGACAGACTGACTAGGTGACAGAGGACACCACAACGTTGGTCAGCACAGGCCTTAAGAACTCGAAGACTGACTCCATGTGATCCCAGCAGCTTTTCCTGTGTGTAGCCTCCTCATTTGTTTACTTACTTGGTCTTCAGTCATGGACAGTCCACACTGATCGTCAGGGATGAACTTGTCACTGGTCATTCTGGTTAACATGGTAAGAGTTGTTGACATACAAGGGATGGCGTGGGAAAACTGGTCATTGCAAGAAGGTGGCAGTGTGAGGGAGCAATCTATTACATTATATTTGTACATTTGCATTTACATGTATATTTACAAAATGTGATTAGACAATGCACTGCTGCTACAAAGTATCAGAATTGGTGGTTCAGCAATCACAAATTAAAAATTTCTTACTAACTAAACCCACAATAATTCCAGCATGTTCCCTTCTTTGGTCTTGATCCTAGGAGCATGGATATTGTTTTTACATAGACATCTGCCTTTCCATCCTTGTCCTCCTTTTCTGAAGGATTTATAGCTACTGATATTATTTATTTTGCCACAACTTAGAAATTGAACCCCAAGATATCTGAAGCAAATAATGTGAACTCAATGATAATTTGGGTTAGGGTTAATTTTTAAAATAGAGGCTCATAATTCAAGATACAACAATAAACAATTTTAGAAACATGAATTTAATTCAGTTTGCATCAATTGTGACTGTTGAGATTTATGATTATTTTATGTTTACTTGATGCGCCTACAAAAAAAGAAAAAGATATTGAACCTTTAAGCATAATGTGTTTTCTTTCTAATGTTTTTTGGAAAGGCCATCGTGAACTGCCTCATTTTATGCTAAAACCAACCATCCAAATATTCAGGATGTGCTGCTCACTAGAACAGATTTCTCTGTATTTGAAAGTATCATCTAATATTTGGGTCCACACCTTCATGGAGGAGCACAGATATTAGAGGCTTTTTTTACTGTAGTGTTTTTTTTTTAAAAACAGACTAATCTGTAGGGCACACGATTTACTGTGGCCTGCGGAATTTAACGCCACGCCGCGGAATTTAGGGTTTTGCAGAGGTAAAATGCCACGCCGCAGAATTAACCTGCCGCGGAAAATACCAAATCTGAATGAAATCTCACCATTAAGTTTTTAAGTCGATTTATAGCATTGGTGGTACTTGTAGCAATTTTTAAATCGATTTATTGGCTGTGGTAACAATTTGATCTATCGTGTACTTTACAATCAATTAGGCTTATTTAAATTTAGTAAAATTAATCTTTGAGTAGGGCGGCACGGTGGCGCAGTGGTAGCGCTGCTGCCTCGCAGTTAGGAGACCCGGGTTCGCTTCCCAGGTCCTCCCTGCGTGGAGTTTGCATGTTCTCCCCGTGTCTGCGTGGGTTTCCTCCAGGCGCTCCGGTTTCCTCCCACAATCCAAAGACATGCAGGTTAGGTGGATTGGCGATTCTAAATTGGCCCTAGTGTGTGCTTGGTGTGTGGGTGTGTTTGTGTGTGTCCTGCGGTGGGTTGGCACCCTGCCCAGGATTGGTTCCTGCCTTATGCCCTGTGTTGGCTGGGATTGGCTCCAGCAGACCCCCGTGACCCTGTATTCGGATTCAGCGGGTTAGAAGATGGATGGATGGATAATCTTTGAGTATGGCCATTAACAAGCAACACAATAAAACTGCAGTGAATATTGGACTGGAACAGCAAGTTACAGAATTTGGACAGGATAAATTCTATGCCAAAGGTGGTTTACGTGGTGCAAGACTTGTAACAAACTGGTCGATCATGTCAGATGCCAGACTATAACTGATCATCTTGGGACAAAAAAGCACACAGAGCGTGCAAATAAACAACAACATGAGGCCATGAATGACCCCACAAGCAGCAAACGACAAAGTACTATTACTGGATGCAATGAACAATCAACTGCTGCCAAAGATACATTAGTGATGGAACTGGTTGAAGCATTTATGGCAGCCAATATACCGCTGGAGAAAGTTGACAACCCTACCATGCGTAGTTTTATGCAGAAGAACCCGAAGGGCGGTGGTGGAATACCGCAGGCTAATACACTTAGGGAACTATACGTTACAAGAATTTTCAACCAACAACAGGCTAATATAATAGCGAAGCTAGCTGGACAGAAAGTGGTCGTTATTGCCAATGAAACAACGGATGTTGTTGGACGTTATGCTGTGAATGTGCTTATTCAACCGCTCTTAAACCAGATGAATGCACAGCAATGTTAGTGAACACAGATTTTTTAACTGCAGTGAACAATGTAAGCATTGCCCAGCTAATTATCCGTACTCTGACTGAGGTTAATGTGCACTTCAATGACATTGTAGCGTTTGTTATGGATAATGCAGCTTATATAAAAAAATGTTTTTGTGACAGTTTGTGAAGAATGCTGCCAAATGCCATTCATGTCACATGTTGGGCCCACATCCTGTCATTAGTTGGATAAGAGATTCGTGAAGCACTATGACTTTGTGATATGCTGGCTGCTTCTGTCAAGGCCATATTCTCCAAAGCATCAGGACGTCGTGCTAGATATCTTCATCATCTGCGACAAATGAAAGTTGAAAAGCCAGTCATGCCGCCAACTCCAGTCATCACAAGATGGAACTCTTGGTTCGAAGCTTTGTTGTATCACGCTGAGTATCTAGACTATTATATCTCGTTCGTTGCTACTGAAATCGAACACAGTGGAGCTACAGTCCAGTTAAAGAAGCTGTTGGCGTTGCTGCAAAGTACTGATAAACTCAACGAGCTGATAGCTGAACTTGAATTTGTATCTGTTCACTGCCAGCCAATTATGAACACTCTGACTTCTTTTGAGGCACAGTCATTCATGGCTGTCGATGTCTACAACAAAGTGTCTGACTTACTGTCTTGCCTGAAATCGTCCGGATTTCCAATTGCAACCAGCAGCTGTGAAGATGCAAAGCACAATGCTGCTGCTAAACTTGAAGAATATTTTATGGTAACCAAACAGCCGGCAATAGACCTATTCAGATCTGTGAGAATATTTGATCCATGACAGCTACCACTCTTATCGAAGAATTTTGCTGATCATGCACAATCAGTGCCAACAATGATGGCTGCAGCAGATGAATAGCAAGCTTATCTGGACATAGCATCTCGTGAAGTAATTCTAACTGATATCACTGCTTTTTGGCATGCCTTAGAGGACAGACTGCCTCGCTTAGCAGCTCTTGCTAAAGTTTACATTGCGTTGCCGATCTCTTCTGTTGATGTGGAATGTTCGTTCTCAAAATATGAATTAGTGTTGTCACCACTGCGATATTCTCTGTCACAAGAAAACCTACAAGCTTACAGTGCCGTTTCTTCAACAATAAATAAACAATAACTTTAGAAACATTATTCGATAGTTTGTTGAGAATAATATTATGCCTACATATGTTTCAGCATTGTTTGCCTAAAGCAAATCTGTGGATTAAAATGTGCGGATGTGAACACTTTGATATACCTATTTGATTAGTATTATGAATTATGATTGATTATTATTAAGAATTAAGAATAAGAAAAATTGCATTTATTTTGCTTGGGTTACGAATTAGTCTTATGGAGTTCTGGTACTGCATTTGCCACGCCGCAAAATTTTAAAAAACATGCTGTGGAATTTGCAATTTCTTGCCGTGGTAAATCATGGGCCCTACTAATCTGTGTCTCTTTTGAATAAAAATGATATACAATACTATATTTTACAGTTTATGAGCCTAGAAAACTGTAAAGAATCTAAAAGGATTTTTTCTTTTTTGTTTTGAGGGTACGCGTTGAGAGTTTAGAGAACCGTATTAATTACTGTTACTGATTGCTTCAGTGTGGTATGTATTATTACAAATATACCAAGGTATAAAACACAAAATTACATTCAACAAAACACAACTATAAGGAGCACAATATATAGTATATATGTTTGTTGGAATGAATAATAAACTCATGTCCATTTATCGGGATGAAAATAAAGGCTAAACAAAAAGGGATTGAGACTACTCCCAGTAGGATTATGTATGAAGGGGTACCCAAAAATAACCAGAATTGAAAAAAAAAATTTTTAATAATTTTTACCTACTGAAACTTTAGTCTGATTCAAAGTACTCTCCATGTGAATGAATGCACTTGTCCCAATGGTTTTCCCACTGGTGGAAATATTTTTGGAATTGCTAAAGAGGAACGTTGTCCAATGTCTGCAGCGATTTTTCTTTGACTTTCTACATGGTACAAAAACACTTTCCTTTGAGTTATTTTGTCATATGCGGGAACAAGGAAAAAGATGGATGGAGCAAGGTCAAGTGACCACTTGTAGACCTGTGATTTTATTTATAACTTCCTCTTTAAAAGCAGTTTCAAGAATCACTACAGTTTCAGCAGCTATTTTCCCTAAGAGAAAACAAAATGTAACACAGACTTTCTGTTCTTTATGATCACCCATCACAATAATCACAGAACACATTTAATAAGCACCAAGAAAAACCGACACAGAATGACATACGAACAATACAGAGCAACGCCACTTAGCAGACTGTCTCAGAATACTTTAAGTATTCGCAACCAAGTATAGATTCCAGATATTTTTGGGTTCCCCCTCATATTTAAATTTTCTAAAGATCTGTAATAACAGCTATGACCCCGACTTAACTCAGTGTAATCAGATTCCGTTCTCTGACTCAGCACTTTAAAACGTAGATTCTATTCCAAATTTATTATTATTTCTCCTAAGATAAATTTGTATAAAAATAAAGTTTAGAAAATAACTTGCTATAATGATAAAAAATGTGTATTAAAATAAATCCCTTGTTATTTAATTTATTACTATTGCACATGATCTGTGAACAAAACACTGGTGCATTAGATTATTTACTTAAAATAGATGTGTTATTTACCACTAATGAATTGGGGAGTCTAAAATTATATTCTTTTCTTTAATGCTTATGAGTCATACCATATACAGTAAATATCTTACATGATGACTGCATAGAAGCATAATGCTCTTTATAATAGTTATTTATTACAACCATAAGATGATGAATACAATGAATCATGAAACATAAGTTCCAAATATTAACAAGCAACTACTATCTTTCCAGAACTTGTAATAACTGAAATATAATTTGGGGAGAATAATCTGTTTGCTAAATACCTGAATAAATGGTACTTACAATACAAAGAGAAATTCAAAAGCATTGCTTGAGACTGAATGTTGCTTATCTAGGAATTAAAGTTCTGAAAGTGTAATTTTATATTCTGTATCCGGTACAAGTCACTAATAGCTTCTGATCATTGCAGTAGTTCTTTAGGTCAGTTAGGAAGGGCTGAGGAAGACACAGAGTATCAGATATTTTAAAAACACTCAAGCAGACTTGCACACAAATTATCTGAGACCAAACTAATATAGAGTCGCTCATTAATCTTGTGCATTTCTTTAGGATAACGAAATGAGATTACAGTGATCTCTCGCTATATCGCTATATCGATTTTCGCGGCTTCACTCCATTGCGGATTTTAAATGTAAGCATATCTAAATATATATCACAGATTTTTCGCTGATTCGTGGATTTCTGCGGACAATGGGTCTTTTAATTTAAAGTACATGCTGCCTCAGTTTGTTTGCCCAGTTGATTTCATACAAGGGACGCTATTGGAGGATGGCTTAGAAGCTACCCAATCAGAGCATGTATTACGTATTAAATAAAACTCCTCAATGATATATGATGTGCTTCCCGAGCGGTGCTTGATTGTTTGCTTTTCTCGTTCTCTCTCACTCTCTCTGACTTTCTGTGCGCCTGATGGAGGTGGTGTGAGCAGAGGGGCTGTTTGCACAGAGGCTGTTTGCCTAGAAGATACGGACGCTACTCTAAAAAATGCTAAAAGACTACCTTCACATTGCTCCCTTCTTTGCAGCTGCTTTATCGTGGTGCGCATACTTAAAAGCTCAACAGCACGTATTGATTATTTGATTGTTTGCTTTTCTGTCACGCTCTCTCTCTCTCTCTGAAATTCTCTGCTCCTGACGGCGCTCCTTTGAAGATAAGATATGTTTGCATTCTTTTAATTGTGAGAAAGAACTGTCATCTCTGTCTTGTCAAGGAGCACAGTTTAAACTTTTGACTAAAGGGTGTTATTTCATGTCTAGAGGGCTCTAATAATGTTAACAGTGTGGGAAAGTTTATAAGGGCTTAAAATATATAAAAATAACCATACAAACATATGGTTTATACTTTGCGGATTTTCACCTATCGCAGGGGGTTCTAGAACGCAACCCCTGCGATCGAGGAGGGATTACTGTATATGCTTTTTCTAGTCAGTGAGATCCTAAAGTCTATTCCTAGTCAATACATTTTACTATGGATATACTAGCAGAATTGGTCCAAAAATTTGTTTTGTCTGTGATTTCACAATTGCCACCTGTAGAATTCTCTGAAATGAAGTTTTGCAGGATTATAAAGTTTTTTTGGGAGTTGAAAGTTAGGAATATTGATCTCTAAGTGTCATTTCACAGACACAACTTTTGTGTTGTTCCTTGGCTGCCGTCCACTACTACATTGATATTCCATGTGCTCTCATCTGCCTTGTGCACCATCGCAACAGAGAAAAAAAATGATTTAAATATACTTTAAATAAAAAAGAAAAACAAATTTAAACCTATAGTAGATAATACTTTTTTGTTTATTTTAATCTTGAAATGTTTGAATAGTACTAGGAGTTCAGACAAAAACAATAAAATTAACCTGTGTGTCAAGCAGTTGCCTGTTAGAGACTTAAATTTATTTATGTAAAATCACAGTCTCAAGGAAATGCATGTAGAAGGAAATTTAATTTACACATCATAATCTGAAGGTATTAGCAAGGTTAACTGCTTAAAGGATTTTTTTAGAAAGCAGGATAAATATTATACTGAGGAAACAGGGGAGAGACTTGTGTGAAAGCTGTGCCTGTATCATCAGTGTAATTTTACTACCAGAAATGTTAATTCATATAAAACACAAAATTAGACTTATTGACCAGGCTTAAAATTATTTTACAAAAAGCATTTATTTAATTAGCGTTTAGTCTTTTCTTTCTTAACTGCATGAAAACAAACAGTCGAGCCATTAACAGATTATAATGTCATAAGGTCAGGATACAAATAGTGTAGACATATACTGTGTTTTTATATAAAAATTACCTTTTCTATTATTATCCTGATAACTTTTTTAGTTGGATTATTATTGCCAAGTATGTTAAGCATGATACTTTTCAAGGTCCTGGAAGTGATTTGTCAGTGACTACTGATAGGGAGGCTCTCAAGAGGGGGAAGAATGTCAGAAGGGTACACCAGATAAATGAGTACATATTATATTCTTTTTTTTTTCCAGCATACAAATGTTATAAAATTAATGCTATGCTTCCATCCATCCATTATGTAATCTGCTTAATCCAGTTCCGTATCAAGAAGGTCAATGACTATCCCAGCTACCTCAGCTGCAAGGCAGGAACCAAGCCAAGACAGGGCTAAAATCCATTTTTAATGTACAGAATATAGAAGGAATAGTTCTTCTGTCTGAATCAAAAAGAACTCACTACTCTAATGCTTTATTATGTTGTTCAATCACTCCTCTATATTTAATTTAATGCAAAAAGGATTATAATTGGTCTTTGGTAATATAATACAAGTTATTCTAGTACTTAAAAGGGTACAAATAAAATATGCATTTATAGATATGACTTTAGAAACTACCTTTTGTCATAAGACATAAAGTATAAAAAGTTTAAATAGCTTAAAGTTAAAACCTGATTAATCTTTTAACTTTACAGTGAATGCAAGATGTCATCACAAGATTTAGATCTTCTAATAATAATCTCAGAATGAAACTAGTGTGAAGGTAAGAATTTAGCTACAGTATTTCTAAATGATTTACCTTTAATATTAAAGTAGTCCCATTTGTCTCGGCAGTTAACCAAACCCCATTTTGTAAGCTTGTAGTGCAGTCTTTAATGGGCAACACAGTGGCACGGTCATTAACTCTGCTAGAGAGGGAGAGAGAGGGAAAGAGACAGGTGAGCATGCTCTCATAGTGCATTGCCACACCCACCACATAATGAACCACCTGGATTGGGACCCAAGTGCAGCGGGTGACACCTTAGCACCACACTGGAAAAGAGTGAGGTTTTTAACGGTGCCTGGAGTGCCAATCCTGCCACTGCAAGTTTTCCCTGTAAATTGGAGGACCTGCTTACAGGGCTGGATACAGATTAACTTCATACCCAAGACAAAGTAATTGCAGGTTAAGGGCCTTGCTCAAGGGCCCAACGGAGTACAGTCACTTCTGTCGTTTATGGTATTCAAACTGTCAACCTTCCAATTGCTGGCACAGCTCTCTGGCCTCAGAGCTAGATCTGCTAGATCGTAATAAAAGGCTAGAACACAGTGAATTTGAAATTTTTGACTAAGATCTGTCATTACTGTGGCAATCACCGTCCTGTGACCTCTATAAAAATATACATAGACTGTATATACTCCAAATCCAGAATTGTATTTAAAAGTTTTCCTTAACTTAGAATCAGCAATAGTGTTTTTCAGCAAAATTCTCCAGTGTTTTTGCAGCAAATATGCTATATTCGACAAATATTTTCCTGGGTAATTCACAGTGCAACTGGCTTAGGCGAACACTTTTTTTCAAACACCCCATGATGATTTCCATGGCCAGCAGGACATAACTGTGCTGTACCAGAAATGCACAGAACTTTTATGCATGTAAGATTGTTGCCAACCTGGTTATTGCTGTGTTACAAGAACATGTGGAAAAAAAATGCTGTTTCAGCTACTGAGATGCGCTGAAACCAAAATCAAGTACATCAGTGCTATGTGATATTTTTTTCTAACTGCACTTGTTTCTTCTACTCACAGTTGTTTCAACCCCAAGGGCTTTTTGACATCTGCATGTGGGTCGTCAGTGAACTTCAAAAGGTAAAAATGGGTCCTGAAGCCACAATGGGTGAGAAACACTGACTGGTTTCTATACCACACACATTAAAAAAAAATCTTGCAGTATTACTAATAATGCTAGCAGATATATAACTTCCCTGTGCAAAAGCAGATTAGAACCGCATGAGTAATTATGCCTGCAAATTAGCCATGTGCCCAGCAACTGTCTCATAATAAGCCTTAAAGAAGCCCTCACTCTTCTCCTCCCCTCATCAGAAAACACAGGACATTCTGTCAAATAATAAAAACAAGTGATTTATTACTATTTACAAGGCGCTTCATTCTTCTTGGTGTAAGAAGAAAGTGTGAAGCATCAACACAGATACATGGGAAACAAAAACAACCTTCCACCTGTGCCCAGAGCTGTGACTTCCAACAATGGGACAAGCTGCCAATATGTGCTCAAGATTTTAACTCTGTGAGTACAATGATCTGTATTTTATTTATCTGTTCCCGTTTGTTGTATTTTGTTTTGTGTTTCATTCCATCTGTGTTTTTTGTTGTTTGAGGCATAGTGGTTAGCTCTGCAGACTTTTCCTTAGCCCAAAAGGACACTTAAAAGACCATTACACCATCATAATCCACTGTCACACACATGCATTTTGGAGACAGCTAAAGGGCCTGGGGAACTGTAATACTACACCAGACCAGGGGGTGGAAGGGTGTGCTGACTGTCTCTCTCAGTTTCTTGCAGACCATTCCCGGGAAATCTCACCAGATTCTGGTGCCTCTGATGATGTCACTTCCAGCTCTGGCACCTTTGATGATGTCACTTCCAGTTCCAGACTAGATGATATCATTTCCTTGCCAAGCCCTTAAAACCGCCATCTTACCTCCGAATGATCCGTTCTGTTTTAGACTCAGTCTTGTGAACATCTCTGTTCAAATATCTAAAAACTTTTTGCAGCTCTGAAATAATATACGGGTGGCTGACCCAAACCTTTATGATGTTTGGAGACTCATTCTTATCACACCACTCAGTACTAATTTACAGTAAGTCCTACTTCTTCATTGACTTCAGTAAAGTCTGTGGAGTTTGGGGTAGTTTGCAAACATTCCTGTTATTTATAAGTAAATGTATGGATGATCCTACCTTTCACTCATTTACTCTTGAATACGACACAACTCTCTACAACTCTTTAATGGAACTGAATTGATCACTTCAAAAAATTAATAACTGAATGAAAAACAAGTCATATAAATATTAGTAAGTATTGTTTTTAAATGTTAAATCTTTGCTGAATATAGGCAAACATATTATGAACTTACAGCTGACAGATATTCTTGACATACTATGGGCAATTGTAGTTTCTTTCATAATCCATCAGGTGGTTCAGCAGCATCGACAGTTTTTAAAAGAAATTTAAAGTCTTTTATCTTGTTTCACGGTTTATTTGTTTTATCAAGTAATTTTTTTTACTTATTGTAGATATTGAGTTTTTGCAGATACCTTGAGATGACAATGTTAATGAAATTGGGTACATATTTAAAATGTATTCAGTCAGTCATTTTCTAACCCGCTATATCCTAACACAGGGTCACAGGGATCTGCTGGAGCCAATCCCAGCCAACAAGGCAGAAACAAATCCCCAGGCGCACACACACATCCACACTAGGGACAATTTAGGATCACCAATGCATCTAACCTGCATGTCTTTGGACTGTGGGAGGAAACCGGAGCACCCGGAAGAAACCCACGCAGACACGGGGAGAACATGCAAACTCCATGTAGGAAGGACCCGGGAAGTGAACCTGGGTCTCCTAACTGTGAGGCAGCAGCGCTACCACTGCACCACCGTGCTGCACTAAAATGTATTATTATTATTATTATTATTAATATTATTATTAATAATAATAATAATAAAGACAAAAAATGTAATCTTCAAAGAACCTAGCCATAGAGACCTTCTTATTCTGGATAATATTGATATTTTTGGAACCTGTCAAAATCATTCAAAAATATCACTTAGAATCCCAAATATGACTTAAACAGGTCTATAGTATAGAGCCCATTGGAAAGTACTTTGCTTGTATTTTTCCATGTTAACCATATATTAGAAAGTTGATACTTCCATTGGTAGTGAAGGACACAGAGACAGTTCAGTGTCCAAATCACGAAGAACCTAAAATAAAAATTCTGTTATTATCCTTAGCATTTTAAATTTCTATTAGATGAAAAATGTCCCTTCTTGGTCTTTCTGAAATATTGTAATAGGTATAGACATAAGGAATTGTGACACCATATTTCTCTCTGGCATATTTATTTATTTATAACTAGGCTGCTGTCTAATCACCAGCTACTAAATGAATGTGTCCCAGTTAGCACTGTGGGGAATGCCTTCAAAACAGCAAGTACAGAGCATTCCTTCCATCTTCCTTATGTATTTTAACATCTTTTACTCCTATTTCACTCTTTTCTGCTTTGGTTCTGTCTGCTTATAATAATCATTCCTTTAATCTCTCTTGCTCTCTTTCTGTATCTATCTATTTCTATTTGGGCTTCTTCAGTTTTGAATTGTTTCCTTTGAAAGTTGCCCCAGCTATTTCATGAGCCTCTTTAAATACACTTTGATGTTCACCTGGAAAGCCTACCTCTGGCATATGCAATCCAATAATTTCAAGCAGGCACTCTATCACTATCTCCATAGCCAAGAAGGTCACGGCAATGTCTACACTTCCTTCAGGGGCTGGAGAAAGCAAGCCTACTGGCCCCTGTTCTCACCTCACTCAACAGGGGCACCATTGTTAGCACATGCTGCATCACTGTCTGAGAACTACACTGTCTCGGAACGTACGGTCATACAATGGATAATGCACATATCAGAAACGATCATTGAGACCTCTCTGCCCTCCAATAAAGAAATCCTACAGCTCTGTAAAAAACTGCTTACACCCCACTGTGGTCTCTCTGCCCCACTTCCATCTAACAGAAGGTACTTTAGCATCCAAACCAGTTCTGCAAGGTTCTGCAACACCTTCTACTCCTTGGTTGTGTGGACTGAACTCTATGCTGCCCCGCCCCGCCCTCAGATCTGCTCCTAAAAACTTAATTATATTCAGTACATTTGTCACATTTGTTACTACCATTGTTTGTTTTTATTATTATTATTATTTATGCATTACAATCTGTTTCAAAATATGACTGTCTATTCACTTACCTATTTATTTATTAATCTATTTAGTATTATAACTATTTACCTGTCTTGTCCTTATCCTGTGTTTACTGTACTGTATGTACATGTTGCATCGCAGCCCTCAGAAACACTATTTTGTGCCACTGTATGCTGCAATACTGTGAATGGATGGTATGACAAATTAGCCACTAGACTTGTCACCTGCATCTTTTACTGCATCAGTGGTGACAGTCTGTCTGCTATTACAGGAGTAATAGTTCAACTGCAGGTAATCACAGCTCACAGGAAAAATATTTTTAAATGAATGTGTACTTTTAAGTTAATTTATTTCAGACAATCATTTCTGAAGATTATTTATATTTTACTTCCAGTAAAATTTGAAACACTTAACCTGAGAAATTATTAATGCACAAAACACATTATAATCAGTGATTGACCAAACAGAAAGGATTGAACACATTGCTAGTGAAAAATGAAACAAGTAATGCAATTTTACTGCCAAAACAACTGCAAGTCCATTAAATGAAATATATATCATTTTGATATATTTGAACCAAACTTATAATTTTAATACATTTTCAAGGAGAAATTAGATTTTTTGTTCGGTTTCTTGCATATTAATAGTTATTTAAATTAAAATTGTTTTACACAATAATGCTAATTATTGCCTACGTTTCTGCCTATATTTAAGAGAATATAAAATTTTACTAAACAGACATTTAATGATTGTTTTGTAAGTAATGTTTAGTACAACAAAGTTTCATATGACTCCTAAGCAGACTATTGCTTTTACAGACTTTATATAACTACATTCTCAAATTAAAAATACACTACTTTGCTGCCTTGAACTGTAATATAATTTAAGCATTTTTATTAAATGCACTTTGTAGTATACTTAATTAACTATATAGGAAGGTCAGCTTACTCCCATATGAGAGAAGCACATGCTGTGTTACCAAGTTATACTTTATGTAAACGTATTGCATATTATTCTAAGTGTGCTCAAAAATTATTTTCAAGTATTTTTTGTAAGAAGTGTATGTCTGATGTGTGTTTTTTGTTGTCCTTTTAATTTATTAACAGGCTATTGTGGTATAATTTCAGGAAACTCATATTTTTAACAGAGTATGCTTTTTTGAGATTTAAAACTTCCCAGTGAATCAAAGACACCCTTAGGATTCATATAATAAGGCAATATATTTTATTTAGAGATATATATGGTCGAGAATGTCAGTATTTCCCATGGAAAACTATGGGCTGCATTGCCAGTGAAACCTATTATTTTCACTTTTTTATGCAGTGTATTGTTTTTGTGTTTTTGCAGCATATCTTTCTATTATAAACAAAATCTTGGAAGGAGACGAGATGTGATTGTCTCAGAGACATTTTCACGTGTCATGACATAACAAGAGCAAAGAGATTTGGAAAAGTCCTGCGTGGTTAGGTCAGAAACATTTATTGTAGAGAGAAAGAAACAATATTAATTCATGGGCAGTTATACGTTGCGTTGTCACGATGTAATTCAAAACACAGAATCAAAATTCAATGCAATATTAATGAAAAGGTAATAGCCAAAAGATTTTGAATATATTAACATAGGTGATATGACGGGTTGAGTTGTGATTATGGAAAAAATGAAATACAAATTTACAGTTCTGCCATTGTCTGCGTATGGTTTGCACTTTTTTCTTGAGTCTTCATGAGGATTCTCCAGTTTTTCCTTAAACTGCTGGGGTACCAGAGTTAACCCTGTTTAATTGTTGGTAATTTTGGCTTTAGTTTAAAAACAATCACTACAGTGTAGAAAAACACCCATGTGTCTGTCTATATGTTGGTCTAAAGAATGACAAGAACTAAATATTGCCCTGGGCTTTTATACTGGAAGACCAGAAGAGATGTAGTCAGAGGCAGAGTCATTCAACCAAGGTATTTCCATCTGGTCCAAAGGCAGAAGATAAAAAAATGCATAACTGAGTGTGTTATTGGTTGCCAGAAGAGACTTACTATATTAATGTGTGTGATAATCAATAAATTATATATATTAGCTTAATTGGAATACTTTCATCAGAGTGAATATTGATATTGTGTGTGAGTGCCCTAAGCTGGACAGGAATCCTGTCTAAGATACTCTTTTATGACTGATTGGCAGAGAACAAATATTTTGAATCGCTGTCAATCTTTTGCTGATTTTTGGGCCTGGTGAGTTTTATGACCATAATCCCATTTTTTAACAACAAAGTGTTTATTAGTTAAAAGAGTATGTTTCTGTGAACATCAAGCAAGTATTGAATATTTACTATTCATTGTTCTATGTGTGGAATAACTACTTTATAAAAATGTTGGTGAACCACTGTTGAGTGGAGCTGAGCAGGACAAACATGTTGGGTGAACTGTTCATGTGTATACAAGAGACAAATACTGTACTGTTTTTAAAATACTCAGCTATAGGGACACATAATGCCAGCATTTAACCATTTGGACTAAGTGTTGTTATAAAAGTGACCTCCTTCACAAGATGTTTACTGTCTTCCTAATTATGTGAGAAACCATGCTGCAGCCAAAACTGTTTTATAATATAGCTATGCACTTACTGTATATCAGCAAAATCTCCATGATTTAGTTTGTCAGAAAAATTAAAACAATGTTTTTTTTATTTTGAATTGAAAATAAATAAACAAATAATGTATAGACTAGATAAATTTGTAATCCTAGATTATGGCCATTATTCATAGCAAGTAATTATCAAGTAATATGCTATTGAGGTAAGAGACTGAACTTGTGGTCAATGAAACTTTGATGTCAAAGCAGTGTTTTGAAAATTCTTAATTAAAGGAAAATTCAGAAATTCATATCAAAAGCAGACCTTGGACCAAATGAAAAAATGAGACTCTGAAAAGTGTTTCCTAATAAATACATGTGAAAAGAAATGCCAAAGGAATAAATGTCAGGAATTAAGTTAGATAAACAAGAACAAAGTCAAAGGCCTATCACTCACATGAACAAGCTTTTGTAAATCATCGCTCAAAACTAAATATTCTGTTCATGGAAGTTAAGAAATGCTGATATCCCGATAACGTAACGGACTCACTTTATCTAACTACAACCACATGTATCTGGGTCCTTCTAGCATGTGAGAGGGAAAAATAGCTAACAGTCAAAGACAAATAGCAAGCAAGCCAGGAACCAAAGTTAATAAAAAAGAGTCCTCAACACTCTTTCTGGAACCCATGGTTTTTGTCCGGCTGTACAACCAGTGACTTTGTATTTTCTTTGACCACAATGATAGTTGTTATTTCTGCAGCTCTCACACTACACACTTCAAAAGTCCATCTTTGTTTACAGACACATCAGTAAGACTTAATATCTCTGTGAAATAAAGACACCCAGAAAAATTATGGAAACGGGATGACTAATAACCAAATCTGGGCTTAATGCATGAGAGTAAATAGGATCCATATACATACTCAACTGTGGTGGGCTGGCGCCCTGCCCAGGGTTTGTTTCCTGCCTTGCACCCTGAGTTGGCTGGGATTGACTCCAGCAGACCCCCGTGACCCTGTTGTTAGGATATAGCAGGTTGGATAATGGATGGATGGATACATACTCAACATATTTTTCAACGTAAGAGGCAAAACATTCAAACTTTGATTAAAACAGCCAATTGTTTCTCCATCTTCACTGAGGTCATTTATCAAATACCATATAAAGGTAAATGTCGATTGCATTTTATAAAATGTGCATTAATTGCCCTCTGTACACATGATAATGCATTTGAACTTGACTAGGTTAGTCACATTAACATATCATATAATTGTTTCATGAAATCGCAGATTTAGAAACGTTAAGATTTTCACTAGTTTCAGATTTAAATAGGGGATTAAGAGAGCAATACTGACCTAAAATTTCATGACAAAATGAAAGCATTTTACATGTTTTTGGAATACCAGACAAACACACAAAATTACACTAAAGTCCTGTATAAACCGTTCAACATATTACAAGTATTCTTTAAATGTTGTGTATCCTCTGAAACATCCTGACTTTGTTTATTTCACCCTTCAGGATTTGCTTGTCAATTATGAGCTAGCAACTCAAATTGTATGCAGCTGACTCATGTCCATGCATCCACAATTAGCTGTCTTCTAGCTTTCTTTGTTGGCCAGCTAGTCCCAAATGACACAAGAAATGACAGCACAGGGTCCCCTTGTCAGTTGTGAAAAGTGATCACCACCTTTCCCTGTGATGATTGGCACCTTATTTTCAGGGAATACAGAAGCTTGCATTCTTAGCTCTGTCACATTTCTCAACAAAATAAAAATGGAAAAGACCCAAAAGTTAGTTTGAATTTGTCACAAAAAGCATATTTTAGATACCAACCCCAAATATTTAAAGGTATGAGACAAGATAACAGCTGAAGATTATGAGTTTAATTAAAGATGCTTTTCTTTTCACAGATTTATGAAAAAAATGCTATATTTTATAATAGCACAGTTTAAGGAGCATCATTACGATGTATTCCAAATTCTATACCAATAATGCAAAAAGAACTAATGTAGTTGGGCAGTGAACATCATTATTCATGGATATCCTCACTGCACTATAACAAACTTTAAAATCAGTCTCTGATCCCTAAAATCACGAAGCTTGGTGGAGCACATCTGTGCCTCTAAGTGCATTATTATGAAAATCAGATTCACTCATACAGCACATCAGAACTTACCACCCACCTTGGACAGAATACTCACCCACATTGATGGAACACACCACTGATCTAACCACCTCAAAAGAAATATCTGCAGCTCAGCTAGTGACACTTGAGTGGCAAAGGCCATGATGTAACCGAATCATGACTGGCTTGCCTGGCAAACCATCAGACAAATATAGTGCTGCTGATTTCTACTGTTTATATTATAAATCCAAAATATGCTCCTTGATTTTGTGCACTGTGCACACTCTTCCTGCAATTATGCTACTTTTTTCTGTCAGTCAGGTTCTCTCCTATAATATTCATCATTGACTTGCTAAAAGATTTCTATTTCTTTACAAAAAGTGAAGTCAAAATAAGCAGATTTAAATGCATTATTTAACACTAGAATTATCAGGGCCTACGAGAACACTCATAAATCCAGCCCACCTTAAATCCTTTCTCACCTCTCCATCAGCATCTTTTGTCCTGTAAATGTGTCGATAAGCAGCAAGCAGCCTGGTATCCCAATGCAGTTCATTTCGCAAAAAAGTTTCTCAGTGCTCAGTGTTTATCTTTGAGTGAAGTTCTGGAGCTTTATAGGGTAAAAAAGTACATCATCATTTGGAATACATACATTTTATATGTGTTTTCCGTGTCAACAACAATCTATGTAAAAACGTTGTTAACATAGAAACGTTTTTCATGTTTTAGTAATAATTGACAAAATGTAGATATGATATGTATAATGTATGAAGCCTGAAATAAAAATATGAAATAAACACTTTCACAAAAGATACAAGTATAACAAAACAAGTGTACTTTTATTCAAGAATTTAATCGAAGAAAAAAGAAAGCAGATTACGGTAAGCGCTTAATACAACAGCTTGCGTGGTGCAATGCTAAGAACTTCTGCCTTCCAATCAAGAGGTCGCGGTTTTGATATCAGCTGCTTCACAAATTTACCATTTTGAGTAGTGAGCTGCTTTTATTGTTAACTATCAAAATACCCACGTTTCGCAGCAGAGAAGTAGTGTGTTAAAGAAGTTCTAAAAAAAAAAAGGAAACATTTTAAAAATAACATAAAATGATTGTCTATGTAATTGTTTTGTGACTGTTATGAGTGTTGCTGTCATCAAGGATTTGATTAGCATTATTTCTTTCAATCAGGTTCGTATTTGGAGGATGTGTTGTGTTCAAACTTTAGCAAAGTGGTTCAATTTACCACATTTTTTACACTGTCTTCCTTTAGCTGGACGTTGACTTTATACACCGAGTGCTTTGTTTCTGCAGTAGCTGCACTTATGAATATGCTTGTATGTGTCACTCGCTTCATATTCTTTTGCTGCCTTCTCAATTGTGTAATGCGTTTTTTGTTCAGCGCTCTTTGGAGCTCTTGCTTGTTGTCTGCATACTGCGTTCACAGTCAGTTCACGTGAGCCGCTCGGGGTACATGCATCGAAGGTTCTCAGCTGTGCTTGTGCTATCTCGTGCGATCTTGTGATGTCCACGGCTTTATTTAATGTTAGCTAAGACCCGGCACTTAAAAGTTTCTCTCATACTTTTGCTGAGTTTGTGCCAAACACTAGTCTATCCCTGACCATCTCATCTTCGTTTGCATAAGCACATTATTTCATCAGCAATTTTAACTCCATTACAAAGTGATCAAAAGTCTGGTTTATACCCTGCATCTTCTCATTAAACTTGTATCTCGCGAATATCATATTTGTCTTAGGCATGACAAACGCCTCAAAATGGTCGTAATAAGTTTTCAGTACCTTGGCTTCCTCCTGGGTGAGAGTCCATGTGTTAAAAATGTCTCTTCCTTTTTCCCCAGTCCACAGGAGCAGGTAGCTGCATTTCTCACTCTCGTCTTTGCCTTTTAGCGGGCCAGAAAACATCAGCTCCACGTGCTGTCGGAACTTTTTCCATTCTCCCGGCAGGTTATGAGAATCCCAGTCAATTCGTGGCGAAGGAACTCCAACAAAATCCATGACTGTCCTCTATTCTGACACCATGTCTTGTTTTCACAAATTGTGAAAAATGAAATGATGGCGAGACTTTCTTTTAAAGTATGCAGGGGAACTTTATTTATTACAGCTCTTACATTCACAGCATCCATGCTCTAAATTAACTTCCATAATAGTAACCTTGAGGTCCCTTTTTCTGGTGCCTTCCTGATGACATAGGTGCCTAAACCATGCCTGATAATAATACATTTCAATGACTAATAAATATTACAGTAATCACCTCGATAGATATCTCACCACCCAAATTGCTACTCGTGAATCTAAGATGTTTAACAGGCATTCCCGTTATTAACTTTTTGATTTGCCTGCAAATATTTGGCGGCAGCGTGTCTATTGGATTGCTGCTGACGGACGGCCTTATAAGGGCAGGCACTCAATTACATGGGATGCGTGGGTATCGGGGACGCAATATAGGCAGGCAGCTAACTACGTGGGAGGCGTGGTGATGGGGGTGCGCAACTCCGGTGTGTTTAAACAAATCTGTGTTTTTAAGTGTATTAATTCTGTATTAGTATTTTGTAAAATTCATACTTGCATTATACCTGAGAACTTGTCACTTTTCTCTGCACCTGCACTTAGTAATGAGTCCTATACAAAAATAAACCACATTGAAATTAATTGAATATAAGAATTTTCCTTTACAGAATTAATTAGTACTGAAGTTAAAATAAGTTGACATTTATAATGTATTTCCTCTTTTTTCCAGAGATCAAGAATTATTCCACTACCTATTTGACATTAAAATAGGATTTTAAAAAGACTAATTTAACTGGCCTCCACTTCCTTATAAATTCTGCTTGTTTTTTTACTTTTTGTAATCTAGAAGTGACACAGTTATTTCAGTATTGTGTTTCTATTACTGATGATCATGTTTTTACATATGACATGTTCTGATGTTTTGTTTTTTTTCCTGGTTTTCAAGGTCTGGATCCAAGGGATCTTCTGTAAGTTTGCAACATGTTTTACTTGTATTGGTCATTTTTGTCCTTTTTTCTATTTGTGATGCAGTGCTTGCTGTATCTTAAACTAATGATGTCCCATCATGAGTGTCATATTGATGTCTAATTTCACATTTTCTTTTTTTGTACGCAAATATCCAAATATTGTAATGTGTACAGTGCTTTGCTTATGCAAAGGGTGGCTTTGCCAGTATGTGGCATATTTCAGGTAAAAAAAGTATTTTCCTGGACCGCTTGATCATGATTAAGTAAAGATGAAACCATTATTTGATATTGATGTTTTTGTTTTGATCTTGCTGTCTTTATAATTTAAAATCTGGTTCTTATTTTGCTTAGAGATAATGTTGGATTTCTAGCTTTGACCTAATTTTCTATATTTGACATTATGTACGTATACTGAATTGTTTATTCATTAACTATTTTAATTTTTCCTTTGTTGAAGATCGTGATATCACCACTTTTGCTCATATGGAGAACAAATTATTGTCCATCTCTGTAATAAAATCCAATGCTAACCACCAAAGTCCTGAGAAATAACCCAGAAATAAACAACATCCTACTACACAAGTTTAAATCACTTATAAGTTTCCATCGTTCCTTAATTCATTGAGCTTTATACTACTTTGGACATCATAATATTAGCATGCAAACATTTTTTAAAGATTTTATGATGTAGTACGTGGACATCTATTTAAAATTCCCTTTTAAACCAAATCAAAGAAATGCATACTTTTAAATTAATGATCACAAAGTTTAAATTAAAATTCAATATATGTCATTTTAATTATAAATCTTGAAAAGAGCTGAATGCAGGCTAGTATGAAAATGTTTTATTTCCGTATCTCATGGGATCAACTCAAAAAACATTCTTTTTTCTCACATATATATGTGTACTTTTTAGTGTTTATGTACAGTTAACCTGCCATTCTAAATATTTTTCACAGATTTTTTTTTATTCTTTCCTTCTTTAACAATATATACTGGAATTGGATGGAAGGACAGTACATTGATGCTTATATACAAGAAAAACGATTACTGTGTATCTAGAATTGCAGCAACTATAGAAGAATAAAAGTGCGAAATCACACCATGAAATTCTCTGAGAGAATGACTGAGGTGAGGGTGAGATGAAAAGCCAAGATGGTCAATGAGAAGTTTGGGTTTATGCCAAATAGAGGCAGAATAAACAGCACCTTTGCACTCATATGACTAGTGGAATAAAAATACCAACACAAAGAAAATGCACACTATTTCTCACATAGATTTGGAAAAGGTGTATTTTTAGACTGCCATGAGAAGTATCGTAATTATGAGACTGATTATTAATGTCCATCATGGTCATAATCTATATGGTAGTGTCTACAAAATAAAACCCATGAAATGATAGCATATGTAGGAGAAAATAAATAAAACGGAACTGCCATGACATCACCAAAATAACATTAAAATAAGCTAAATGCTAAAATAATAATTAGTTTCACACAAAACATTATTCAAATTAGAGCAAATTAGAGAAAGAAGGCAAGAATGCTTTGAGATAAAAAAAAAAACTCTGAAAAGATCTGTTAAATCGAATGCATCCTCTCATGATACCTTTCAAGCTTTCCTGGCCAAGTCAACATCAGGCAGTTTCTGTGCATAAATCAAGGACAAGTACCATGAGAATCCTGGTTCAGTATTATCAGTGGATTATCTTCCACTCTATAGCTGCTCTTAGTTGGTGACATTAATACACAAGTGGAACCCAACCAAGTCACTTGATCCATCTGTTTTTGACATTTTTGGTGTTGGCAATATGGACTAAAATGAACAAAGACTATTGGAACTCTGCTTGAGTCACAATTTTTGCATTACCAGCATACAATATGTTCATCTACCAAATTGGGCACTGGCACCAGCTAGACCTCATTATTACAAGGAGACCAATATCAAAGCATTTACTTGAGTGTTGACTTTAATTCTGGCCACTCCTCCATAGGCAGCAAGGAGCCTTACAGCCTAGACAAGCAATCCCAGCATTTAAATAAGATAGGCTACCCATGAAAGTGCTGTAATACTGATTTTTGGTTTTGACCTTAGTCAAAGTCCATAGTCATATATTGTAGGTTGATTTTTACTATGTTTTAGAAACCACTATGGAGAAAAAGCATCTCCTACAACCAGCAACCTTGATTGGTAATATATAAGCACCTTTTATGGCAAAGTGCAATGATCACAAACACAAAATAAAACACAGATAGACCTCCATGTGTCTGTCTTATACATTACTTATTAACAGAAATAAATGACATGGAATGCTCAGATTGAAAAATGATGGGCAATAGCATAAAATTATCATATAACACCAAAGTAACAATATAATGTACTCTAAAACTTCATTTTAACAATTACAATCACATACAAATGATTTTTTCATTGAAGTATTCTATAGATGATATTATCAAAGACAGTAGTAAACAATTGGAAAGATTTGCTAAGTACATGGGGAGCTCTACTCACATGAAAAAATTGCCACAGATATGTGATTGCAGATTTTGACAAACTGCTTCTCTGTGAATGACTTAAAAATCTACACACTGTAATGGAGATTAGAAAAGTCATTGATTGATTAGCTTCTAGTAAATCTTTAGGGAAAAAATGGAAATATATATAAGGTCTTTAAAAGCTGGTAAGTATACTGCTTTCCTTTATCTCCATAAACGTCTATGGCAAGGATAAGAAGGGACAGTGACTCACGATATTCTTGACACCAACATATTCACTCTGTGTAAGTACAAAGGTCACAGCAGTGACAGCAGTAACTATAGGGGAATTTCTATACTGACCACTACTGGGGAGTTATATACAGTATGTATGTATGTAGTTATGAGTGTTCTCAGCAGTCACTTGCTGCTCATGTGTACCCAGAAACACTGAAGCTTCAAGGCTAGAAGAACACTAACATACACACACGTACACTAACCCAGTTTCTTTTTGATTGGTTATAGTCTTGAATAAAAGTGCACTTGTTTTGTTATATTTTTACCTTTTCTGAAAGTGCTTATTTGATATTTGGACTTCAGTCTTCACACATTATACACTTCATGTCAAAATTTTGTCATTAGCACTAAAACATTAAAAAAGTTTGTCTTTTAGGTATGAGTTCAACATTTCTGTCATGCTACACTTATCTTTGTAGACATGCAACACACATGAAATACACATGTTCCAGATAACCATATATTATTTACACTATACAGCTCCCGGTACCTTACTAACAGATAAACAAGGCTTGAGTTGGGAGATCGGTTTTTGCCATTTCTGTGGTGGTGGGAGGATGAGATAGTAGGCTGCTTGCGCTTATTTACAAAACAAAAGACACTGACAGAGAGGAGCGAATGGATTTAAGGTGGGCCTGGTTTATGAGTTTTTCTTAGGCTTTGGTAATCATAGTGTTAAACAACAAATAAAACAAAAACTGCTTAACCATAACAGTCTTGTCAATGAATGCAGACAGCAGTGGAACTTATCTATTATATAATGCCTTTCACATCTATCTATATATCTATTATACAGTGCCCTTCACATCTATTTATTATATAGTTATTCCACATGCTCTCATGGTCTTCATCATAGTGTTAATGCACATCTTGGCCTATCCAGTACCAGACCCATAGGACAAAACAATGCTGACCAATCTAATGGCAGCTTTCCCATTGCTATTGTGCTCCAAAACTTACTTCAGTTCATGACATCCACAATCCCCTCCTTTTTTTCCCATAACTTACCCCTTAAATGTGGAAAGGAACAGTTTCATCTGCCACCCAAATTTTATACTATATCTGTCTCTAAATTGCCCAGTCCTCGGCCAACTGGCCCAGTTCCCCATTCTGCAAAAACCCACACAATAATGCCTGCACCACCACCTCCATAATATTCCAATAATATGGACTTCTGTCATTCCATAACACATCTATAGTATAAATCCAATCCAAATCTTATTCTGCCTCTGCTAATAGAGTGCCCAGTCTTTGGCCATTACAACTGTATTCCATAAATCTACATCATGCAGTCACTAATCCTCTGATGCCAGTTTATCATTTAGCACACCCAAAGAGTAATTGCCATCCTAATTTTATTCTACATTTCCTGCCAGTCTTCTTAGTGCAATGCACATTTACCAGGCTTAGCTCACCTGAGCATAAATTCAAAATCCACAGACACCCACATTTTAAATCATAAGTTGCCCCCCAATCTGTTTTGTACTACACCCACAGGACAAGTCTAACCTAAATCATATTATGCCTTTAAAATCTGGATACCTATATTTCCTTGAACATAAATTTTGCCCCCCTTTCCTTCAGGAAAAATCTGAAAGCAACCAATTAAAGGGCAGCCTTTAACTGAGTTGTGGCATTTCTTTTGCTTGTTACCTCATTTGAAAGTTCATTTCAGTAAATGGGGAACCCAGCTTACATCCATCCATAATCCAATCCTAACTATAGGGTCACAGGGGTCTGCTGGAGCCAATTCCAGCCAACACAGGGAGCAAGGCAGGAAACAAACCCCAGGCAGGGCACCAGCCCACCACAGGACGGGAACCCAGCTTCTACCTCAATATTTTGTGTTTGTTCTTGCAGATCCCTTGCATTAAGTATCTGTTGAATTACATTTGTAATTAAAGAAGTATGTGTTTCCCCGTAGAGACTGCAAGGAAATAATAGTAACCAGAAAATTAACTGATTCTGCCAACGAACAATGCTGTCATTTTTGTCATTTATAACCAAAGGCTCTGAGACAGGAACCACTCTGAAATAGACACTTCTTTCTAACCATTTTCACAGTCCCACCTCCCTTTAGTGCTGGAACAGGCCTCGACATCTGAGATCAAGCCAGCCAATAAACAAATGATGCATTGGCAGTGCAGTCCTTGGTATAGAGGGAGACAAGCTGAAGAGCAGACCACACCCCTGAGGTAACCTTCTGCTTTGGGTTAGAGGCCCCTGTCAAAGGGTTGCCCAGTTCCACATTTTGCCATCTGTTCTTAAAAAAAAAGTAAGAGATCCAGAGGCATGCAAATTTCTCTGTGTTCTTATATAGGAATTTACTGATACAATTCCATTAATTGGGTAAGAAATGAAAAATTGGGGAATTCATAAAGCATTGCAGTGTGCAGAGTGGGTAAAACAATCCCAAAGGCATTTGTGAACAACATTTCAAAATAACAGTGACAAAAGAAACAAAATAGTACTTTGTTAGCTTTCTCTAACACACTTATTTTGATAAGACTATTTAAGGATAACTGCTTTAGCTATGTACATTTAAAAAATATACATATTGAATGGATGTGAAAGAAAACCATCAGGAATGGAAACTTTCAAACAACTAAACTAGAAACGCAATTTGGTAGCATTCTGTTGTCCAAAATGGTCCATATTGTATATTATTATACATTAAACATTTATATTGTTAATTTTATTACAATACTCAAAATGGCTTAATATATAATTTTCTTGACTTTTGGATCTTAAACTTGAGAATTGAATTCAGTTGATATGTAGTAATTCAAAACTTAATAAGTGGTCTGGTTAAAGTCATGTAGCTTTAAACAACATGGTAAAGATTACTTTAGAAGGACTACAGATTTTTTGAAATTTTATTAATTTTATTGCAATCATTCCATACAAATCAATCAATTTTTACAAAAAGTAGGGTTGAGAACAACCCCACCCCCGAGAGAGAGAGCATTGCCAACAGAGTAAAACTTAAGGCTTGTAAAAATACCTAAATTGATAGTTTCGTAAGCCAACAGAGATGAATGGAGAAGAAAAATAAATACAGAAATAATTGCTTCCTCTGTGCTTTAAGAGCTTATTCTAAAATATTACTGATTAGATCCTGCCATGTTTTGAAAAAAATCTGTACAGATCCTCTAACTAAGTATTTGATTTTTTCCAATTTCAAATAGTATAAAACATCGGTTTCCAACTGACTTAAAAGAGGAGAGTTTGGGTTCTTCCAGTTTATCAGAATAAGTCTACGTGCCAAAAGTGTAGTGACTGCAATCACAATTTGTTTGTCTTTCTCCACTTTAAGCCCCTCTGGAAGAACCCCAAACACAGCTGTTAATGGGTTAGGAGGGATTGTGAGACCAAGGCTGTCTGAAAGGTAATTAAAAATTTTGGTCCAGAATAATGTTAATTTGGTGCAGGCCCAAAACATGTGACCCAGTGAGGCTGGGACTTGGTTGCAACGTTGGATCATGCCCTAGGAAACATTTTGGAGAGTTTTAGGCGAGACAAATGTGCTCGATATATAATTTTGAGTTGAATAATTGTATGCTTTGCACATATGGAGCTCGAGTGAATTCTCTGCATTGCTATTTTCCACTCCTTTTCTGATATATTAATTGAGAGATCTTTTTCCCAGTGTCCTCCTGGATCTTTGAAAGGGAGGGACTGTAAAATGATTTTATATATTGCAGAGATGGTGTCTGAAGGACTACAGATTCTAAGAAATACACAAAATAATAAAAAATAATTAAAAATATGCTGATATCTTGATCCTTTTAAAATAATTTTCAAAATTAGAGTTTAAAACTATGAATATTTATTATAATCTGTTTTTCTTTCATTTACATTATTCTAGCATTTTCCAAATAATTTATTTGCTTTCTGTTAGAAAACATTTAGATATTTATATTCTTCATAACAGCCTATTAAATCTGGAATCACATTCATCTAGTAAATATGCATGAAAGATAATAAGAACCAAAGGAAATAGTATAAAGAAGATGCGGAGGCAATGCAATTCTATCTTACAGTGTCTTCCCTGGCCAACTTTGTCAATGAGAATGAGATATAACTAATTTAATTAAACATTAGCGTAAATCAATTAGATTAATTTCCACAACACAATTGGATTTGCATATATTATTGGGGTACTGTAGGTGAATAATTGTATCTTGGGACCTGGGAATACAGAACCCATCAGCATTGCAAACCAACTTACCTGACACTAATTAAAGACACATAAATTGTTCATTTTGTTTAGTCTCATTTGAGATGAATTTTAAATTTTCTTTTTAATAATTGTTCTTTTGGAAACTTTCCAAAGTGATTAAATCTAAAAATCTTGTTATTTACAAACATAATTATTATAATCTTATTTAAATCATTTTTATGAACATGATTAAGTATACTAACCCCATTGTAAGCCTTCATTGCTCCCCTAATAAATTCTTTCTTGGGCATTCCCAAGAATTGCATGACCTGCAACCCCTGAAAGCATTTGTCTTTCTATACTTAGATTAATTAATGACTTCTGCAAAACTCACTTGATACGCAAGCACCCATTCCAACATGATTGTAGAGTAGTTCAGTATTTGTTGTGCATAAGTAATCTCACTTTAATTTTAGACCACTGTCTTTAATATGAACCCTTGGTGAGCCACTGTAGTATATGTTTAACACAACTGAGGAGGAAGGCCGGTTTTGTCCTGTGGGCAGTGGGGTACTAGATGAAGGGAGCTGATTTGTATGATGGCCCTCTCAGTTCATGTCATTATGCATACTCACCTTTTCTAGCCCCACACTGGAGTTGCCACCACTTTTACTGATATTGTTACTGATGTCAGTGCTACAAAAACAATGAATATCTGCACAGACCATCCTGGGCCCCCCACAAGCTCAAGGTGTTTGTGTTCCCTGTCCCAGTCTTACTCCATGTCAAACCCTTTGTCTATCCTGTGCAGTTTTTGGTGTCTTTCCTGTATAGAATCCAGCAGAATTATGTTGATTAAACGATGAACATCCGAGTGTACAAATACAGGGAAGTGTATTCAAGATATAGGTCCAGAAGCACTTCTTTAAATAAAGAGTCATGGAAATGTGAAGTCATGAAGATGACAACTTTTAAAAAGCATCTCTATGGGGAAACTTAACTATGAGCTTGATGGACTCAATTGCCTCCTCTGGACAAACTTCCTACCATTTGTATTATTTTTCATTATTGTTTGCAAATACGCATTAGTTTTGGAAAAAATAATAGTACTTTCACATAACAGAATATATACAGTTATAGAGTTTATTAGTCTTACTTAAAAACCCGTTTCTGTTTGTAAAATGAGAACAGTTGTCTGATGACTTCTTGCTGTTTTCTATTTACACAACAACCAATTTGAATATAGGTTTATCACATTGGTATGCTAAATTTATGGGAGGATTTTCCACTTAATGTTTTAAATAAAGGCTTTTTTAGGTGTTCAGTTTTTTCATGGCTGTGAACAAGAATGTGATTTTTGTTGGGTTCTATCCAGGACCATCAGGTTTCTCCTACATCCCGAAGATATTTTGACTTAATAAGTGACTCTAAATTGGTTTTCTACGAGTGACTGTCAGTGTGTGGGAGGGTAAACTCTGTGATGGACTGCGGCCCTTTCTATGGTTCGTCCCTAGCTCCTGTAATCTTACATTTGGTTACGTTGGTTTGATAATGAAAGTGAATGAGGATACATCAGTGGGGCCGTGTGACGGCCATAACCTAGATACAGCAAGGGGTAGGTGTAAAAGTGAACAGTGCTTTTATTAAATTAATCCAAAACCCCAAACTGTTCAAATAATTATTGCAGTGCAAAAAGTTCAATAAAAAATAAACAATCCATTAAAACAGTCTGTGAGTTAAACAATTCATGACTTTAAAATCCAGAATTAAAATGAGAGTAAAAACCAACAACACAGTCATTGGTTCCCACTTTGTCTCCCTGGCTCACCCATTACTCCCTCAGCCAGTGGAAACACCAGGAGCCGTGGTCCTCACCAACCCGACCCTCGTCTCAGCGGCCTCAATTGGTGTCGGCCACACCGCTTTGTGGCGGTTGTCCTCTTGTCATATTTCTTGCTCCCTTGATGTACCTCAGATTCCAGGAGGGACTCCACCATGATCACACCCACCCTTGAAAAAAAATCAGTGGGGATGATCGACCCCTAGAGTGCTGATCTTTCACGCCTTCATGGGTCTTACGACTGTGCTTCCTCTCCCACACTTGCTATCTGGCTCGTACTGCCTCTCCACCCAATGCTGTTCTCATGGCTCCCTTTCTGTTCTCTCTATTCTGTGTTTTTTTCTGTCTCCCCCTCTCTGCCATGCAGACTCCTCATATACTGCCTGTCTAATAGAGCACAGGAGTGATGAGCTCCCCCATCCATGGAACCACTGAGATACCCGACTTATCTGCCCACCTGTGCATGTGCAACACCTCAAATAAGTGCAGAGTGAAACACACTTGCACACATCCGTGCCGAACTGGAGCCTGAAATTTTTGGGGTGCAATTATTTATTTTAAATTAGCACAGTGCCACGGACAATTTATCACACATTCCCCTTCTACAAGATGCACAGGAAGCTCTAACCTACTCCCAATACAGTACAACTGGTGGCCCATGTCTGTGTTGTGATGCTAAACTGCACTAAAAATTATAATAAAGGCACTGAAATAACTCAATTCTTAAAACAAAATCCAAGCCCCTTTGTAAAATATGGGCATTAAAAGAACAAAAACTTTAAAATGACCATTAAAGCAATCAATAATAAATAGTCCATTAAAAGCCTTAATTCTTAAAACGTTCTCCTCAGGCTTGAGTTTGTGGGTTCCTTCAAAGTCTGGCACCATACCCACGTGTTGTTTCTCCTTTCGGTCTTTGTTCCTCACTGGCTCCAAGGCTCATCCCACCGCTGCCACCAAATTTGATGGTACAGCTTAGCTTCATGCTCCCACTCTTGACCAAGTGAAAAACTTTCTGGGTTAATGTATAAAATATTATGAAAAGAGAGCTGGATTTTTAAATTTCTTACATAGTTGCATAAATTTGACCCACCCCCATTTTGATTTTATATAATTGTATTTTCATTTTGGATGAGGTAATTGAGGCTTCAGTGTAAAATCTCAGTTCCATACTGTATCAGGACTGCTAATCTAAGAGCGGAAACATACTTTTGAATATCTTTTTTTTTTCTTTTTACTTTTCCTAGTTATTATGTAGTGATTTATTCAAATCTTTAAAATATAACAAAAGAAAATAAACAAATACACACTCATGCACGTAGCATGTATTAAAGCTGAAAGGCTTCGGCCAGTATATTAAGCAGGCAGACTCAAGCTATGCACCAGTCTGCTGAAATATATTTTTCTTGTTAATGTCTCATATATGGTATTTGCTTCCTTAATTATGCTGCGTTTAAGTCTAAATTCTCTATTATCCTATCCTTACATGGAACACATTGTTACCATGAAAGACACACTATGAAATAAATTTGATTTATTGATGTCTAAGCCTGCAAATGATGGAGTTAGCATTTTGGTCTTTGGTCTTTGCAAACACAATCTGCTGCAATTACAAGAAACTACTACTGGAGGATGGTTTACTATTGAAAATGCATTATGAGCATAAATTGATGACATAATTTATTGAACAGACTGTAATATGGTTTGTGACAGTTTGCCGAAAAAAGAAATTGAAAAGGATAAAGGAACAAAAGGCTATGTTAAAATCAGACATGATGTCCATTGATTTGCACACAATTTGTGGGCTTCTTATTATGATCCTTTGCATCATTATATGTTTAGAGTTTTTAGTCTTTTGTAGTGTAAGGTGAACATCTCAGCAGGTAAACTCATGAACTCTCTATTTTTTAAGATATGATTGTGAAATGACTTGGTGGAGTAACTATAAATATTTATTTTGTTGGAGGAACAAACAAACAATAGAGAGAATTTTGAAAGTCCATGCAAACAGTTTTTAGGACTGGGATTAATTTCAGGTTCTAGTTTATTGTCATGTGTACTTACTACAATAAACGTTTTACTTCAATGTCTTCCACAGACCACGAATATCATGATACAACTATAACAGATCAGAAAATAAATAAATGGAAGGCAATGTATATATAAAAACTCACCAGAAAAAATGTATCCTGCAGCAGTTATGAGTTTGATTATAATATTAATGACTCGTTGTTTCATAGCCTTATGACCTACATGTAATGGCTGATAAAAACTGTTCCTTAATCCTGATCTAGATCAGAAGTGAGAGAGCTATCTGTGAAGGATGGCTGAGGTCTTGGATGGATGTAGCTATCACCACAATAGCACCATATTTGTCTTCCGGCAGTATAGTTATATCAGGATCATTTTAAATGTTCGTCACTGATGATGTTAAAAAACTTTTTCATTGCCACTATATCTTTAATGACAAGATGACAAAATAAATCAATCTCTGAAGTAAAGGATCACAGGAAATGAAGGACAGTTTTATAGGAACTCCCAGCTGCTGAACTGCAAAAAAGCATAGCAGCGAATCTTCCTAAAAAGCTTAAATAGTTCAATACGTGACTTGATTTTTTTTTAGAAGAATTAAGTGGATAGGACTGCCGAACTTTGTTGGGCTGAATGGCCTGTTCTTGTCTAGAGTGTTCTAATGTTGACTTTATTCACTGTGACTATGTTGCCAGCATACCAGCAACACATTACTTTTCCTACATGAGCAAAACACACTGGATCATGTGTAGAGTGATGTGAAGGGGACATACAATGCATCCAGAAAGTATTCACAGCGCATCACTTTTTCCACATTTTATTATGTTACACCCTTATTCCAAAATGGATTAAATTAATTTTTTTCTTCAGAATTCTACACACAACACCCCATAATGACAACGTGAAAAAGGTTTACTTGAGGTTTTTGCAAATTTATTAAAAACTGACAAATTACATGTACATAAGTGTTCACAGCCTTTGCTCAACACTTTGTTGATGCACCTTTGGCAGCAATTACAGCCTCAAGTCTTTTTGAATATGATGCCATAAGCTTGGCACACCTATCCTTGGCCAGTTTCGCCCATTCCTCTTTGCAGCACCTCTCAAGCTCCAGCAGGTTGGATGGGAAGCGTCAGTGCACAGCCATTTTAAGATCTCTCCAGAGATGTTCAATCGGATTCAAGTCTGGGCTGTGGCTGGGCCACTTAAGGACATTCACAGAGTTGTCCTGAAGCCACTCCTTTGATATCTTGGCTGTGTGCTTAGGGTCGTTGTCCTGCTGAAAGATGAACAGTCGTCCCAGTATGAGGTCAAGAGCACTGTGGAGCAGGTTTTCATCCAGGATGTCTCTGTACATTGCTGCAGTCATCTTTCCCTTTATCCTGACTACTCTCCCAGTTCCTGCCGCTGAAAAACATCTCCACAGCATGATGCTGCCACCACCATGCTTCACTGTAGGGATGGTATTGGCCTGGTGATGAGCGGTGCCTGGTTTCCTCCAAACATGACACCTGGCATTCACACCAAAGAGTTCAATCTTTGTCTCATCAGACCAGAGAATTTTGTTTCTCATGGTCTGAGAATCCTTCAGGTGCCTTTTGGCAAATTCCGGGCGGGCTGCCATGTGCCTTTTACTAAGGAATGGCTTCCGTCTGGCCACTCTACCATACAGGCCTGATTGGTGGATTGCTGCAGAGATGGTTGTCATTCTGGAAGGTTCTTCTCTCCCCACAGAGGACCTCTGGAGCTCTGACAGAGTGACCATCGGGTTCTTGGTCACCTCCCTGACTAAGGCCCTTCTCCCCCGATCGCTCAGTTTAGATGGCCGGCCAGCTCTAGGAAGAGTCCTGGTGTTTTCTAACTTCTTCCACTTACGGAATGATGGATGCCACTGTGCTCATTGGGACCTTCAAAGCAGCAGAAATTTTTCTGTAACCTTCCCCAGATTTGTGCCTCGAGACAATACTGTCTCAGAGGTCTACAGGCAATTGGTTTGACTTCATGCTTAGTTTGTGCTCTGACATGAACTGTCAACTGTGGGACCTTATATAGACAGGAGTGTGCCTTTCTAAATCATGCCCAATCAACTGAATTTACCACAGGTGGACTCCAATTAAGCTACAGAAACATCTCAAGGATGATCAGGGGAAAATGATATGCACCTGAGCTCAAGTTTGAGCTTCATGGCAAAGGCTGTGAATACTTATGTACATGTGCTTTCTCAATTTTTTTATTTTTAATAAAATTGCAAAAACCTCAAGTAAACTTTTTTCACGTTGTCATTATGGGGTGTTGTGTGTAGAATTCTGAGGAAAAAACTTAATTTAATCCATTTTGGAATAAGGCTGTAACATAACAAAATGTGGAAAAAGTGTTGCACTGCGAATACTTTCTGGATGCACTGTATAAGGCTGTACCTCGTCCTCGCTATGGACAGTCTGATCATGTCTCTGTAGTCCTATATCTGGCATACAAACAGTTCTTCAGACAAGTTAATACTGTAAGAAAAACTGTTCATGTGTGGACAGAGGAATCTGAGGATGGTTTCTGTGATCAGTAGGATGTTTTTAAGACAGCTGTTATGAAAGATCATGGCACTGTTAAACTGGAGGAATACAGTTTAGTAGTTTCTAGCTATATAAGCAATTGCACTGATTTATTCTGCCCTTCAAACACATTTGGGCATAACCAAACAATAAACCATGGATTAATTCCGTTCTGCGCTTCATGCTCACTCTAAGGCATATGCCTCATGGTGATGCCAGGGAGTGCAAAGAAGAAATACATTCTTAAACTGGAAGGTCATTACACTACTGTGGCAGGGATTGGGAAACATCATACAGGCTACAGAGACAGAAGTAGAGGGTCGACCACTGACAGCCATTTCTCTCCAATTGAGTTAAGCAAATTCTATGCCCTCTTTGAAGCCCACAACACTGTTTCAGTGGGCAGGAAGTGGGATACTGAGGGTTGAATGCCCCTTTTCACAAAATCATCCACAGATGTAGAAAAGTGTCTGAGGAGGATAAACAAACCGGAAGGCAGCCAGCGTAGATAACATTGCTCGACCTGCACTCAAACTTATGCTTCAACCTTGTCTGATGTTTTGGCCGATGTATTTAACCTAATATTGAAACTATTTTTGTATCATATTACTTAGTCTTTTGTTTGCAGAAAACACATGCTTAATGTCATTCTCTGCTTGCAAATGATATTGCCAATGAATCGCAAAACAATATATGTGGTGAAATTCATAGTTTTAAAATTATTTATAAATTGAATTAACATAAAGTGGGAGGATAGTAATTCTCACTTTTATTCAGTAAGGCAATAAAGTGATGGGTTGGCATGTAGATCACCCCATATACTATTTACCCCATGCAAAATTGAAGCAAATTTTCACTTAGAAGTTATAAATAACTTATAATCAAGATAATATTGACATTTAAATAATGCATCTAACTAAAGAGATTAAATTATCATTTAATTTAAACTGAAAAAAATGTTACCAGCATTCTTAATTATTTTAGTGTTCCTTTCATTTAGTAGCTGAGTTTATCCAAGGTGACTCATTAAAAACCCATTATAAAGATGATTAAAATGTGTAAATGTAGCAAGTCAAACAACACATAATTTACAAAATATCATCTATGTATCTACTAAAATGACTCATTGTATTTTTTTAATAATTTAATTCTGTATATTTTCATATTGTTTATAATATCTATCCATTATCATGTATGCTTTATCTAGTTAGTGGTGTCAAAATGCTGGAGTCTATCATTAGAATCAGACTCAAAAAGGAACCCATCCTGAATAAATAAATAAATAAATACAAATAAATAAAAATAAAATATATTTTTTTTAAAAGCTAAAATGTACATTGTTGCCAGTTAATACTGCAGTTATTAATGCTATTGATTGAGAAATCTTGATTCAATGGGCAATCTTTCAACTAAAATTTTTATTTTTGAAACATAATAATACAACATAACTTTGTAATCCACTTTTTCATATATCAAGAGCATTTATTTCTGTAGCATGCATTAATTAAATAATTAATTCAGAGTTAAATAACCCTACGAGTAATTTTGTTAGCTTTATAGAACAGAAACACACACACATCCAGATGCACAACATAATCCTAAATGAACCTGAAATATAAGCAATTGATTCTCTTCAAAGTTAAAATATAGTGTTAACACCATGCTATACTACAGCCGAACAAAAGTTTAGATAATTTTCTTAATCTTCACAGTATATGAGTATGTCTGTTTCAGAGGGTAAAACCTTGAAAATAACACTATTCTTGCATTTCACATTCTGCTTAATTTTCTTTACAAACACACATGCTTAATTTGGCTGATATTTTATAGATGAAAAGATAACTTTCTACCATGGGAATAATAGGACATAGTATGACTTTGTGGGATTTTAATGAAGAAGAATACATGCAACTCTCATGGGAAACGCACTGAGATAAGGAGATTAGAGTTTCTGTATTATTCCACTTGCATATCTTAACAAAAGAGTCCCTTTCATGAATACTTAAATTCAATTGATTTGTTTATCCAGGATTTCAACCTTGAAAATATAAAATACAAAAACGAGGCATAATGCATATATAAAATTTTATGAAAACCTTTTCAATACTATTTAACAAAGCTTTTGTGAGCATATGATTTATGTAAAAAGACAACAAATTGTATTAATTTTTCACAGTAAACTAGTAAAATTCTGTTGCCACTGTTTTAATCTTGATGAATTTTGTATTTTAAGATTATTTCAATATTCGTATCTCATTTTATGATGTATTATAATTTTAAAGCATTAGTATTAGTGCAAGGGCGGCACGGTGGCGCAGTGTGTAGTGCTGCTGCCTTGCAGTTAGGAGACCCGGGTTTGCTTCCTGGGTCCTCCCGGTGTGGAGTTTGCATGTTTCCCCTGTGTCTGCATGGGTTTCCTCCAGGTGCTCCAGTTTCATCCCACAGTCCAAAGACATGCAGGTTACGTGCATTGGAGATTCTAAATTGTCCGTGTGTGCGCATCCTGCAGTGGGCTGGTGCCCTGCCTAGGGTTTGTTTCCTGCCTTGTTGGCTGGGATTGACTCCAGCAGACCCCTGCGACCCTGTAGTTAGGATATAGTGGGTTGGATAATGGGTGGATGGATAGTACTAGTGCATGTTAACTCATATAAATGAGAAACTTCACATTTATATTCCTTGGGTTTTAAGTAGGATAGGTAATTTGGCAAACTAAGTTATTAAAAACGATATGTGGTTGGAAGGGTAGTCAGTCTCTACACCTGAAAAATAATAATGTCTAATCTTGATATAAAACACAGCTATAACTACCAAAACAAGATCTTTTTGACATACATAGTTGAACCAGAGAAGTCATTTATATTGACCCTGTATGGATTTGTGCCTTCTTCTTTATGTATGGTCTTCTTCCAAAATGTTATCTGTTCATTAGAGGCAAGCCAGAATGATGAATTAAAAAGTATTGTCATCGCTTGATTTTCTGTTTGAAGCAAATTGACAAAACTACACCGAACACTGGCTCTCATTAGGATCCAATCGAAGAAAGTCTGTCTCTCTAGGAATGAGACAGTTAAGTCATTTCTCATAATAATAATAAGCTTTCACAAAACCCACAACTTACAACAAGAAGACCTACACAGATGAAAATCACTATAGCAATGCATGTGCACCTTCTTTGACTCCTAATCAATGGCTCATACAATTCTTTTATCTTACTAAAAGTAAGTTAGTCAATTGAGTTATCTGGTAATACACCATGAGTTCACAATAATTTTAGCAGGGACGCTTTTTATATTCTATCCATTGTGTATATTGTTCTGGTTAAAATTCAGGGGAAGTATGTAGCAAAACATGATTCTGAATAACTGCTTTACTCCATTTAAACATCCGCTTAGACAAGGAAAACGATAAGGATACTTCAGTGTCCTTGTCCTAGTATTCTGTTCCAAATTCTCCTGCTGGTTGATTCATCCACAGTTCCCTGATTTGGCTCTGAAAGTCTACAAAAACAAATACCTTTCTTGGGCACAAAACAGGACCACATTAAGAAGACATCAGGTATCTTTACTTCTTGCTTGAAAATGGCAAGTTCTCTACCAGAAAGTTCCTGCATTTTCCAGACACTTTGTACTTTTTCTTTCAGTTTCATTTTGCACAGATTTAAGCAGTTTTTGTTTGATGGTGAGCACTGAAAAGATGTGTGGAGCTTCAAATCCATTTTGGCTGGAGCTTATTATGGTGTTTAAAGTGAAATGATACTTTTCTATACTGTAATATATACACTGTGCATATATATATATATATATATATATATATATATATATATATATATATATATATATATATATATATATATATATATATATATACATACATATACAGTATACGAGGGGGGACCCAAAAATAACCAGAATTTTGTTGTTGTTAGGTTGGTACTTGTAGTACATGGTGGGGCCGCTAGGGCAATCTAGTTACACAACTCACAAGTCAGTCTGCCAAGTGCCATCAGTCTGGAAGGTTGTGCATGAGTTCAGTTAATTTTGTAAAAGTAGTTTTGTGCAAGCGTCGTTTTTTTACGATGGTCGATTATCGTGAGCAACGCATGGCAGTGAAATTTTGTTTTCTTCTTGATAAATGTGTTGCAGAAACTATTGTTATTGAAACGGTATGACAACCCTGAACCAACCACCCTACTCACCGGATTTAGCTCCATGTGATTTCTTTTTGTTCCCTCGGTTGAAAAAAGACTTGAAAGGAAGGCGTTTTGCTGACGTCAAAGAGGTAAAACAAGAAACGACCATAGCATTAATGGGCATTACTTCAGACGAATTTAAAAAATGTTTCGAACAATGGAACAAACGGTTAGATAAGTGTATTTCCACCAATGAAGAGTACTTTGAAGGAGACTAATTGTAGTTTGTACAGAAAATTAAATTAAACACGTTTTAAAAATATTTCCAGTTATTTTTGGGACCCCCCTCGTATATATATATATATGTGTGTGTGTGTGTGTGTGAAATTTAAGCTACCAAACTGCTAACTTACGAATCCAACATCATTCTCATGAATCCACCACTTTCTCCATATCTGAGTGTGTTTCCCCCCTGGTTATTCTGTATTCCCCACCCCAAACCCCCTAAATGTTAGATTTAGTTAACTGGTAGTCCCAGACTGTTATCTTTGTGAGACCATGGGTGTGTGAGGCTGTCCAAGTAGTTGCTCCTGGTGTTGCATAATAGTCTCCAGCTCCTCAAAACCCACAATGTTATATCTGATATACAGTATATGTTATGTACATTCACAAAATAAACATAATTACTGTACTTACTGTGATAATGTTTCATGTATGTTAATTTCTTTTTTATGTGGTTTACTCATAATCTTGAGAATACCATAGCATTAATGTTGTTTTGTACTGTCATATAATGTTTGGGATTGTGGTAGCCATACAATATATGTATATATATATAATCATTTTTGGGTTCGTGGTAGCCAGCTATAAACTAGGCGGCATTTCAGTAAATATGATTAATAATTCTAAGAGGACATAATAAGTGATGGATACTTGGATGAAGTTCAGCTTGCTTGTTGTCTCCTACTCCCAAATGATTGTAGAAGTGCTTACAAAGTTGTTATAGTACAGGAGTGTGGCGACATGTACCAATGGATGTGGCCATTTCCCATCTTACATTAAAGGCAGGACTGCACAGTGGTATGACTGTCACTTCTGTTCTACAGTATATGAATTTGCCAGAATTCATTTTTTTAAGTTTTGAATCACTTAGTTCTTTTCCTGTGTATTTTTTAAAAATATTTTTCCCACTTGTTTTGTTGATCACATATTTTTTTCTTTACTTATTAATTTTTTTGTGGTGTCGTTATGTTTAAATTTTAGGAGTTAATTTTAGGCTGGCATGCACTCATGTCTGATCACTTAGAGAAAGGTGAGCAAAGCAGATGGATTTGACTGTAAGTCATTTTAAATTTCATTGCTTCTTTTAGGTTAGCAATAAGATTTCTCAGAGGGTTTTTTTAACACCACATATTATTTACTCTTGTTGATTTTTGTATTACATTTTCTCTATATTAGTATTTTTAATTTTTTATTTTACAGGTCTGCACATTATGATAACTAGGCACAGCAAAAACAATATAACATAGTATCTAATTTAAAAATATGTTTGTCAATACAATAAAAAATAGCATATAAAAGTAAATGACTACCACAAACAAATCCCAAGGATGAGCTAGGAAATTCTGAAACCACCCATCATTAAAGAATGTGATGTCATTACTGGTTTCCAAGTAACTCAAATATGTTTTTCTGTCTGTTCACTATGTAAATGCTTATTATAGACATTACTACTGGGCACCTTAATTTATTTTCATTTTTATGTGCAAGGTTGACACAACAAAATACATGGAATCTTTGAGAGACACTTCCATCTCTTGAAACTGGCTAAACCAAATGATTGTTAAAAGGGACCATTTTTCCCCATGGTTATACAATTTGGAAGGCATTTATGGACATGAGGAAAGAATTAAGAATTAAGTTACTGTATGTAGGCGGCACGGTGGCACAGTGGGTAGCGCTGCTTCCTCGCAGTTAGGAGACCCGGGTTTGCTTCCCTGCATGGAGTTTGCATGTTCTCCCCGTGTCTGCGTGGGCTTCCTCTGGGTGTTCCGGTTTCCTCCCACAGTCCAAAGACATGCAGGTTAGGTGCATCTTGTTCCGTCATGTCACTTCTGGTTCTGGCCTTTAAAGACACCATATTTTCACTAAGACATCAGTTCAGGTGTGGACACCAACCTATGTATTTTCATATCCTTTTGCAGCCAGGGATATTATATGGATGGCTGCCCCAAACCTTTTTGAGTGTGTTGAGTCTGCTTACTTCACACAGTTCAGACCTTCATTTTAACGGGCATACTGTATTAATTATTTTAATAAAAATAAGATGGCTCCCTAATCTGAACTCTGAGGTAAATTTTTCTTCGTTGTTAGTTCCACATTCCTGAAACAATGATTGTGAATACCCCTAAGCCAAAGTCACTCATTGTTTCTCTAAGTTCACATCCCTCATATTGATTTGTAGTGAAGGCACTCATTTGCTATCTGTCTAGCTTGCTGCCGACTCATTGCTATCTCCTTCATAGTATGCTGTCTACTTCCTGCTCATTCTCTCTTCAGTCTGCCACACAGTCCAGACCTTGTCTGATCTCTCTCTCTTCAACCTATAGGTTTTCCCCTTTATCAGAATCTTCTTTTAAAGTCTCTATTATGTCACAATGAGACTGATGATCCCTGAACGATAATTGCAGAAGCTATGTTGGTCCTTTTTTGATAACAATATTACAGGTGGTCACTGCAAATGCCTTAACACAGTCTCTCCCTCTAAAGGTAATGTTTGTCTGCCTTTACAATATTTTAAAGCTATGCCTCAAAGTTGTAACTGCCCTGATGTCAACTGCTGAAATAAGTCTTTTAAAATGTAATTTTGTCATCATTATTATCATCACTGTTTCAGTGGTCATGTTAGCTAGTAGCTCCCCAAATGTTTTTCATCCACTCTCCACATTCTTGTGCATTATTTGGGGTGAGACCAGTCCTTTTCATATCATCTGACACAACAGCCAAATACATCTCCTATGACCTTCATCTAGGCCTCATCCCCTTTACCTTCATCTTGGTGTACTTGTCCAGATGTCCTTTCTCTTTACCTCCACTCTTTCACTTCCAAAGTAGCTTTACATTTCTGTATCTTCTACTTCAACCCCACTTCAGTTTTTTTCATCAAAATGACATGACTGGCAAACAAGAGCACCTATGGCAGTTCTTCAGACACCTTTGCAGTCACCACTTCCATCACTATTTTGAAAAGCAACAGATTCAGATTTCTGGAATCGCTCCACCTTCAGCTCCACTACCTAAATATGCCATTAACCAGTTGTGCTTCCTAAGTAATTAACACTACAGAAGACAATATCCATTTATCCAAAAATAACTTTATTAGTGCCCACTTCACCAAATCTTTTTTCACCCTGTCAGATGTCTTCTCCAAATCTAAAACTTCATAATACAGATTCTTTCTTGTTGCCACATGCTTTTCCTGGCATTCTTTGTTCCTTTCCTAGGCATTAACCCAAACTACATCTTGCAAACTTTCACTGTATCCCAGATTTTTTTTTTATCTAGCGCTATTTCAGCTTTCATTACCTGCTCCAAAAGCTTGATTGCTCAGTGTGACACACACACTGCATCTGGAACTCACATTGTGACAGCCATCTTCTAAAGACATCCATGTGGTTTAATATGGCTGACTGAGAAAACCGCCTCCACTCACACAAGTAATTATAGAAACTATAAAAAAGTTCATGATGTTTCCACTGAGTCACCTGGGTTTCACATGAGCTGCTTGTTTAAAATACCACAAATATAAAATAAAATTGTTAAACTAATCAATAAAGTTTTCAGTTTTTAAGTAACAGTTCCATTTTCTTTACTATAATCAAATGTGCAAGTCCATTTTGTTAACTTTGAGAGAAAGTTAACAAACTCCTTTTACTCATTCCTGATGGAAATATAACCTGACTTTATCCTATCTTAATTTTTAATTAGTCAATTATCTCTTATAGATCTTGATTTCTGTTTTTATGGTACCCTTTACCAAATTTTAGAAGTGGCTGTTATTTGAGAGCTTGCTTACTAAATATTTTGTTTCAGCAACATAGTAGAATAAGACAGCTTTTCCTCAAAATGACAACCAAAGGATTTTTTGGATATAAAACTTCTTCATGGGGGCTGGGTGGTCTTTTGGTCTTGAAACCCCTATAGATTTTGTTTTCTTCTTACTGATGTTTTTTGCTTTATAATGATGACTATTGCTTTCTTAAGACATTGCATTTATTATACTTAATCAAGTTCCTTTGTAGAATTTATTGCCCATGAAAACTTAACTGGAATTTTGATTTTATTACACTATTCAGTAAGTTTGCTTAATTGAGCTTCCAGTACAGGTAATGCTTTTATTCTTTATTTCAGTCTCATTTTAAAATGTTATTGGTAGTCATCTTATGCTCTTTGAAAGGACTGTTTGGTGTTATTTTTTTCTTCCTCAGGATCTGCAGTATTTCTCTGTGCTGTTGCAGAAGGATTGGACTTTAGGAACCACATTTGTACTTCTCCTGTGCTTAGTTTGTCTCCAACTGTTCTTGGTAGGTTTGGCATAATGTTTGAACCACACAATTATTCATTTGGAATTCATTCCCCATTATACTCTATTTAAATTGGAATCCAGTGTATAGGAGCCAAACATTCTGTGATTTGGAGTCACAAACATAGCAAAATTGGCGTGAGGCATCCTAAAAGGATCATAAATGCAAGGCCATAACCTAAACAGCCTCCCCAAAAGGGCTTGCCCCAAATCCAGCTTGCCTTCAAGCCTAACAAACCCACAATAAGGCAAGTAGGTAAAATATCAAGTAATGTCCCAAGATTCAGCAAAAGTCCCACCAGGAGGTGGGTCACTGCCAGCTTCCGGCTTATGCAGAAAAAAGTCAACAAACAGTCTTTACAATTTAATGACTTAATTAAAAAAATAATTGAAAAAATAATTGAAAAATACAAGCAAATTGCTCAAAAGAACAAAAACAAGCAAAAAGGAGTTGCCTAAAAGGCAATTCTACAGAAAACCAATAGAAATACAAATACAAAAAGAGAACACCAATGACAGAAGCACACAAATTCAAGAAATCAAAAACCCCAAAGAAAGTAATAATTACAACCTCCTTTCTCTGATTTGGCCTTACTTAGCTGTGGCCCCAAATAGGCCAGAATAAGACCTGAGAAGGAGTGATGCCAGGATGGCTCCACCTCTTGGGGCTTCACCAACAAAGCACAAGGAATGCAGTCTTATTTAAAAACACAGTACACAATTTTAAACATAATGAAAAATGTAACAATATGAAAAAGAATAATTTAAAAACAACAATAAAACATGATATACACAAAAATACAGATCCGTACATAACAAACAGGAAAAGGTTGAGAAACTACAAACTAGAAAACATTGTTTACAAACTAGCATTGGTCAGAGAATGAAAGGACAAAATGATCTTGCATAAAAACACAAAACCAAAACATTGATGAAAACTCAGAAGTAGAAAAGCAGAAACAAAAAGGCTGTAAACATTAATAAAAAATCCTTTCCATAACTATATTAAGATTGTTCATTTAGACATTATAGATTTTAAATATCCAAAAACTTAGAAGCAGTAAAATATGGGCACAATGATATAAGGTACCATGCAAGTTTTTGACATGTGTCTAGTAATGGGAACAGAAACTACAAACAAGATGATGCAGCCTTAAAAACTACAAAATTGTGGCAAGTCTAAAACTAAATTAGGGCTGCTAAACATAATAGGTAAGTCAAAATGTAAACAACCGTGTCCCATGAACACACTCATAGATGACACATGTAAAAATCACAAAGTTGGCACAAAAACTTTGAGGCTCCCTAAAAGCTTATTCCCTTTGCATATGAGTATTTGGTTTTCTTCAAGCAGAAGCAAATAAGCCAAATTGTGTCAAACTAAGGAAACTAAGGAAAACGCAGTTAAGTTCTTCAGTCCAAATACACAGAATTGGCCAACTTAAAAGGGAACTAAAAAGTCTATACTGTACATAACATTCATCACTTTTGATATTTGATGTTGGTTACATGAATACGCATTATAATAAAGGCTTGGTGGTATGAATTATTATGTGCACAAGTCATCATTTAGCTGGTTTGGCTGCATTCAAGGCTGTCATCATTTGTAACTTTCTCTAAAATGTTAGTATTTGAAATGGTCTGAGTTGCCATAAATGTGCACATGTTCATCTACGAGGGATGTTCAATTATAAGCAGGAATTGTAATGCTATGTTCTTATAAATAGTGCAAGGTAGACCTGACTCATTTTACAAGCACATGCATATATGAACTTGTCGTTAGTAGTGCTAGCTGCTTTTTCCCCCCCTTCCTGTCAGTTGTAATCAAAATGTTAGAGTAGGAGGTACACAGTAGTGTTGCACAGCGCATTATTATTCAATTTTTGAAAAATGAAGAAGTCTTTCCATCTCAGATTTGTTTGAGACTTGAAAACAGTTTGGGGATGAGTGTCTCTCTCTCCCTCTCTCTCAGTCTAGAGTGTATAATTGGTGCAAGTCATTCAGAGAGGGACCATGATCTCTTCAGTCCACTTAAGGAATTTTTAGGAGGGAAGAAATTCAAGCTGAATAAGGAATTTATTGACGTTGTGCAAGAGTGGGTCAACATGCAGTCAAAAGACTTTGACTCTTCCAGGATGAAGAAGCTTCCTGAGCACTGGAACAAGTGTATTGCAGTGGCAAGAGACTATATAGAAAAATAGAGTGTAAGTCGTTTCATTGTATTCAATAAATAAAGCATAGCGCATAAATTCCCGTTTATATCTAAACACACCTCTCATTAAGTTTTCTTTTATAAATTCCAACTTTTGCATAGCAAGTTGCACACACATGTTTTAAAAACCTAACCCCTGGGCGACTGATCTCTTTGATAGTTGCTCAGACCCTTTATAGTGCTTTCATCCATTTCCATAGGTTAGGGACAGGAGGTGGACACTGCTTTGGGTGGATGTTCTGTAGTTTATAGATGTTTCTTAAAATGATTGTTTACTGCAATAAGCAAAAAAATCATTACAAAAAATGATTTATCTGCCTCAATAACAACATCACTCTAAAGATTTAATAGAACAGTGATAACCACTACTGCCTTATACCTCCTGAGTTCTGGTTTCATTTCCATTTTACTCACTGTCCTTATGGAGTTTGCATGTTTTAACTTGTACTAACTTGACTTTTCTCTGATATTCCAATTTCTTCTGCTAGCATTCAAATATTTGTCATAAATCGTTTTAATATGGGCAAGTGTAGGTGTGTATGTGAAACTGAACCCTTTAATGGATGACATATTGTTTTTTTTGTTTTTATTTGGTATGCCCAATGCAGCCAGAATACATTTTGGCTACCAGTGAAAGAATTATGAAATATGAAGGATCAGAAAAAGGATGGATAATTAATGGAGGTAATGGATCAGTTTTGTATAATGCTTCGTTTTAAGTAGGCACAGTGGAAAGTTAAAAAAAAAAACACAGATTCAAACATGTGCAACCTAATGAAAGTCACTTAACCTGTCTATGTTCCCACTACATGAATAAATATCTTCTTGAATTTTTGCCATATTTTAAAATCTTACTTCCTAGGTACATGTTTAGTAGTGCCGACTATGAAAGCATGCTCTGTAATTAATTTTTTTTTAATATCTCATTTGTATGCTTAACATTAAGGCTACTTGTCTTTTTCAGCTAATGCAACATTTGGTTGCAAGCCACTGTTCTGTCTCAGTGATCTAAATGACTCAATAAGGCTGAATTTTGCAGAACTGTGTTTGTTTAGGCAAGACAAAACACTTCCTTATGTTGAATTAAAAAAAGAAGAAAAAAAAAACTTGTCAGTGTGCTGTATTTTGTAATTTATAGTTTTATCTTGTAGGGTTGCCCCCTTATAGAGATGAATCCTTTGATTTCCCAAGCTGGTTTTTTATTCTGTAAAGCTTATGTTTCTTTTAGTTTGTGTTGTTGGTTCACAGAACATCCTTTTTTTTCTCCTGAAGGGATGCTCTCCTCTAAGGCTTTGTGCGAGTTTCAATTATATTTGACAAGTTACGAACACTACTGTATACACAGTACTTGTGATAACCCCTATTTACAGATAAACTGCCAACACAGTAAAAGGAGTAAACCATACATTTCCCACAACTGGTGATCAATCACTCTCTGTCTTTCAGAAACATTTTTAATCCTATACCGTACTTCACCTTGAAAAGCATCCTTTCATTCCTTTTGACTGTACACTTCTCTATGTACTTCTTTCTAATACCACTTTTTGACAGGTTTACTTTCCTACTATATTAATTCAATGTCCAGCTACTATTTTTACATATTTAGAGGGAAAAGCTGGGTCTGACTTCACTGTCAGCATTATTGTCAGGGCCCTAGTGACTTGATTATTATCAGTTTTTCTGAATTTACAATTTTTTTTCCTAGCATTATTAAGTCATCTTTTAGATTTTTATGAATAGTTCATCTCCTCAAAAATATTTTATATATACAAGTATATAAATAAAATATATTATTATTAGTAGTAGTATACTGTATTACTGTAATTGGTGACTTTAAGAAAAAAAAATATTGCTATATTTTGGCCTTATTGCTGCTTTACTAAGTATATGATCTATGTAGCACAGCACTGCCTAATTTTGAAAGCACTTGAAATAATTCAAGAATAACAGGCATCCTTAGATACAATATGAACTAGAATTACGGGATAATACAAAATGAATAAGTAATACAAATTTATTCTGAAAACTGGAGATCAAAGAGCCTTTAAAAATCTGAAGTAATCACTTCTAAATTTTCAATGAAGTATATCTAAAACCAAATATATCCCCTTGCTAGATAACACATGTTGTCAGATGATATTTGTTTGTGCTACCATTTTTGATGAATTTTCAGAAGTCATTTTCAAAATCACGGAAAACATATCAGGATGAAAATACTAAGAGGCATTTAGCAAATGGAAGATTTTTTTATATCAATATACTCTCCAAGGCAACTGAAGAACTAAAAAGACTTTGTTATCACACCTTTACAATTGTTGAAATCCTGACAAATGTGATGGAGAAGGCATTAGTGGATTTTTTTCCATTTTCTTCTTTCTGCCTGATACTAGCATCCAGTGTTGGAATATGTGACAACATGACATTTATGTATGTTTACCAAGGCTTTTTAATACAAAAATAAGCCAGTACTGTCTGAAAATGATAACAGAAACTAAAAGCTGAATAAAACCACAGTGGATAGAACTTACAAAATAACTCAGTCTTGCTATCTTAGAAAGCAGATATCTGTAATATAAAGTGCATGTCAAGCTACCCCGCCTTCTTGACAGTACACTTTCAGTCATTTTCAATTATGGCACATAACACAAAACACCTTTGCCCTTCTTCAGCCTATTCTTTTTTGTCTGAGTACCTATAATAAAGTACTGCTACTTTAGAGGAAGCAAAAAAAATCAAAAATGCTCAAATAACCCACTAGTAAAGTATTTTATCATGGTATAATACATTGACTGTGGTGGGGTGGCGCCCTGCCCGGGGTTTGTTTCCTGCCTTGTGTCCTGTGTTGGCTGGAATTGGCTCCAGCAGACCCCCGTGACCCTGTAGTTAGGATATAGCGGGTTGGATAATGGATGGATGGATAATACATTGATTAGTAAAAAGTCAGTCTGATAAAATCACTTGTCTTCTTGTTGATAATACAAATAGACTGACACTGTCATATTTTGTTCTAAAAGTTACAGTAAATTTCACATTTATTTACTAGTTTACATACATATGAATGTGCTTAACACATAATTTATAGAAAATTGGAATTTTTTAAAAGAAATAAAATCTCAAGATTGTATATACCAAGTAATATTTGTGCGGTCAAATATTGTTAAATAGTGAGTTGCTTCAATGAATTACACAATAATGAAGCAAGTAACGTGTGCATTCATTCTTTCTGCAAATTTCCAGACAGTAGCAACAGCTCCCTACATTTAATATATCTTTGTAGATCTACAATTAATAATTAACATGTCAGAATATCCAAATATGTCAAAATGTGCTATGAGAGAACATTAGAAAATCTGCGTATCTTTGAACCTAAATATACACAGACCATATATGAAGACTTCAAAATCAACCATAAGTATATTTACCTGCAGTATTACATCACCGTTGCAAAGAAATCCAAGCCACAGAGATATTTTAAGAACAGGGCTTTATATTGTAAAAGAAAAAAGAAAAAGTGCTTGAAATTATCTGCCAGTTAAACTAGGACATACTAACTTCATTTGTACCAGCACGTTTCAATTAGTAATTTAGATCATATATAACATTTAAAAGATATAAGAAGTTATATCAGAAGTTTTATTTCTTTCAACCAGGCATTCACCAATGACTCTTAATGATTAACGTATTTTGGGACTTTATACAGCGTGGCCCACGAAAAAGTAGCCCACCTCCCTGGCGAAAAAAGGCGCCCTTCTATAAAGAAAGAAGTAACTTGAAATGCAAAAATCTTTACTCACTCTTTACAGAAACTGCTGAAAATGATTCTTTGTGGAATGGAATACATGTCGCTCAGCTCGTACTCACATGTTTGCACTACGTCTACACAGCTTTCGTGATGAAAGTAGTCAATCGGCACGCCGCTCTGGCAGGAAGGCGGGCTACTTTTTCGTGGGCCACCCTGTATAATACTTAATTCAGACGTATGCTTCTGGACTATACCATTTATCTATATGGTGATTGGTGTGCTTGAAATGATTCATAGTCATTATATATAATTAATGACTACTAGCTGATTAAAGAAAGCTTTCTGTTAGATGTCTTCAGTCTGCCATGATGTTTTGAATAAGGCATATGAGGGCTCCAACAGCTTGTGTAAATAAATGATATACATTGTTACATTGTGATAATCAGAGTGGTGGCTCTGAGGATAGGGATCTGCACTGACAATCGGAAAGTTGTCGGTTCGAATCCCGGAAATGCCAAAAGGGACTCTGCTCTGTTGGGCCCTTCAACAATGCCCTTAACCTTCAATTGATGAGCTCTTTGAGTAGTGAGAAAAGTGCTATATCAGGGGTGGGCAAAGTCAGTCCTGGAGGGCTGCAGGTTTTTGCTCCAACCTAGTTGCTTAATTAGAAAACAATCCTTGCCAATAATTTAATTTCATGTCTTGCTAGTGCTTTAACTCCATACCATATCCTAGATGTTCTTCCCCTTTGTAAGGATATAATCTAAATGATCTGAAGGCTAAAATGGAGTAAAAGTCAATCTTTCACTTTTTTCTCTTCATTTTCCTTCCAAGTATTTAATTAAAGCCAATAGTGCCCGATAAATACAGACAGGTGTAAATGGTAACAAGCTAAATGGAGAAACACTGCTTTCTTTTGTCATTTGAATCTTATTGCTAATAAAAAGCCATTAAAAACCAAGAGAACAGCTGTTTATGACTAAAACAAGCAATAAGGGTTCAGAATCGTAACGAGCAAGACCACTAAAGTGAACAAGTGTTACTTGAGCAATAAGTGCTTCTTATTAAGCAATTGGGTTGGAACAAAAACCTGCAGACACTGTGGCCCTCCAGGACTTAATCTGCCCACCCCTGCGCTATATAAATGCAAAGAATTATTATTAAAGAATTATTTATAAAGATGGTTCAGGACTCTTCTTTATTTATCGAGTATTTTCTGTAACAACATCTCTAAGTGTGGTAAATTAGTTTCATGTTGGAACTTCAAATAAAGCCAGCATAGCATGTTGGGTTGGGGTAGGATTAGAAAGAATATTACTTTAAAGATTTTTACATAGATAAAGCATACAATACCGAGCAGAGTTATAAAATCTTGCATTAAATGCTCCTTAGAAATGATGCTTTTTCAAAAATAAACTAATTATACCTCTGTTATACATACAGAAGTGCATATTAGGATAATTTGTTGTTTCACATCCTCTTCCAAAATCAGCTTTGGCTTCTATTAATTGTTTTTTGCACATAGTATTGCCAAAGTCAGCATGTCTGGTGAATGTTCATTACTTGTATTTTACTTGTGACTGTGCTTAATGTTGAAAAGTTATTTACTTCTCTTTTAACAAATGACAAAGTTACAGCAATCTAAAATGCCCCATCCTCACCAAGTTGAGATAACCTTCATAGATATTCATTTTTCACTCCCTTTTTTGAAACAGACTTAGTCAAAATTCATTCTAACAAAGAATATTATATATTTGGTGTGAAAGTTCTTGGAATGTAAAACAAATATATAAAGTTAGGATCTACTGACTTCAGTAGGTTGAAAAATAAATGAATCAATAAATAAATTGATATAAATAAGCCTCCCACAGTGACAGTAAAGTTAAAAGTCTATAAGTCCAACATGACATAAAACATGTATAATGATTAAAAAGTCAGAAACAAAAATATAGGTCCAAAAGTAATAGGGTATTGCTCATTTGTGTAGCTACACTGTGTAGTTCCTAAAAATAATCTTTTAACTGCTAAAATCCACAACATCGTCCTATGATTCTTCTTCCTTCGGCTGCTCCCATTAGGGGTTGCAACAGTGGATCATCTACTTCCATATCTTTCTGTCTTCTGCATATTGTTCTGTTACACTCATCACCTGCATGTCCTTCCTCACCACATCCATAAACCTTCTCATAGGCCTTCCTCTTTTCCTCTTGCTTGGCAGCTCTATCCTTAGCCATAATGATAATTGAATATTGAAGATTGTCTAAAATTAAGTTGAAGCTACATTAATAAGTTCTTTCTTCCTGAGACTTGGAGCGGATGAAGTGGGTTTAAAAATATAGTGTCAAACTATAAAAATGTAAAATGTGTAATAAAATCTATTGTAAACTCAATGCAGACAGAGAGTGAGTGGGAGAGAGATGGAGGGCATTCTGAGAGACACTGTAAAGGAAGTGATAATAATAGCGAAGCCTCCGTAACAGTCAGTGATAAAAAATGTCACAGTGATGAAAAACTGATATGAGAAGCCATAATGATGTTATAAATTTTTTCGCAGGAATAAAAAGTTGCCAAAAATGACAAATATTGTTAATTGTATCACCAGTCTGGGTTTTCAAAATTCTGAGATGCAGTCTTCCTCATTTTTAGACTTTTTACATTTTCTTTTGTGATGGTTTATACTTATGCATTGTATTTTAGTGACACTGCTGTGTGTTTTGATTTTTTCAGGCTTACTATCATTTGTATTTATCTTTGTATGCCTTGCTGTTTACAGTCAACAAATGTTACATGATGGTTTGTGTCATGAAACCCTGCCAATATGGTATAAAATGGCAATGCACAGTTTTTACCATCCATGCTTTCAGATTTGCAAAATAAATTAAATACACAAGCAAAATGACATGGAGAGTTAGGTGCTATTAAAATGAGGATCTTTGTAACATTATATAAATGTATTTCTGGTTTAGTGCTACTGTTGTCTCATTTGATATTTTGACAATTGTTGCTCTAACACAGTGTTTTTGTCTGCTTCCATCTGCTTAAATTTTCACCTCCAGGGGCTTCATGCATAATGCCTTGCGTAGAATTCACACTAAAACATGGTATATGGACAAAAGCGGAAATGGACGTATTCACAAAAAAATCCAAATGCATAAATCTTTGCATTCGCCAGCTTCCATGTTCTTCCACTACATAAATCCCAGTCAGCATGAAAAGTAATGCACGTGCACGCGCCTGCTGCCACTCCCAAATTCCTCCCAGTATTACACCTCTTTGAATATGCAAATCAATATAAATAGCCCTTAAGCCTAGCATTCTGTGAAAAGGGAATGTTCGCTCCAGCTCCCATCCAACCTCCGGGAGCTCTTGAACCCAATACTGTCGTTAATGTCACCAAAATTAGCTAACAAATGAGGACAATTCTCTAATGCAGCCAGGGGGTAGTGCATTCAGTGCAAAGGTGCTTTTATTAAAAACCAGCAAACAAAAACATTTAGTGCAATGCTCCACAGTTCTAATAAATAAATTCATAAAAACAGTGCAAAGTGGGGATAAAAACAATAAATAAATCCGTTAAAATCCGAGGTTAAAAGGAAGTCTCTCTAATCCCGGTCTCAGCACACCTCCATCTCATCCTCCCTGGCTCACCCATTGCTCCTGAAGCCGGCGGAGACCCAAGAGCCACAAGCTCTATTTAGCCGACTTGGCTGTCTAAAGGACATCACGGCCAGACTGTCCGAGATCGGCTCTCCTCCCATCTTCCTTCGCGCTCCCCTATTCTCTTCAGATCCATCGGGAGGACACCTGCCTTGCTCACCCCACTTTACCTGATCATTCAGTGGGATGGACTAGCCATACCATTAGCCATAGGCATTAACTGCAATTACAGCCTAACACTCCTGCACGGGGCCCGAGCTCGTGCTGTCTCCTCCTTCAAGGTGGCTAGATCGTACCTACTAAGACTGCTCTTTCCCGTCCTTTAACCTCCTTTTCCTTCCTCAATCCCTCCTGATTTCTCGATCCATCCTTTTCCTGGTGCCGACCAGTATATATACACCTGCATCTCCGTGGGCGCAGCACCTTAATTACACGCCACAAGAAGCCAATGAAGCAATCGCGAATGATTGTATGTACATGTGCAGGTGCGACTCGCTCCAACTACTTCAATTAACTCCCAGCGGCCGTGCAATCGCACCCATGGAAAGTGACATGGCTTTACGGATTTAAAACCTGGTCCCTTTTCCTTTGAAGTCGTAGACCCGCTATATCACACAATGGCAAAAACATGGGGGAAAATAGAAGAATTTCAGTGAATACTAAGTGGTATAAACAACAAAAGGAAGTTGATTGTGTGATATAGAGTGTCAGAGAAACTCAAAAGCTCAAGTTCACAAAGTTGCACAGTGCCCAAAATAAAAAAGCAGTTATAAGATATCAAAGTCACCGCGAAAAGGCGAGTCATAGCCCGCTGTCTGAGTGTCATATGGAAGCTTATTAGGGTACAGAGAAAAGAAAACAAAATAGGCACACAGTTGGGAAAAAAGCTCGAAATGTCAACTTTAATCTCGAAATTTCCACTTTAATCACGTAGTTTATTTTGTCATTAAAGTAGAACATCATAAACTTCATCTTTAAATTGTTTAAAGTACTAGTTTCTCAAATACCATTGTAACTAAAGTAGCACGTTAAAAGCATTGTTTTGTATTTGTTCTTCTATTTGCTCTATGTGTATGAATCACTACGTGCTTCTTAAACAGACTTTCTCTTCCTCCGACAGGACACAGAATCCATTGCATTCGTGATATTACAGCTCTGTGAATAATTAAAATACTGAGATGTATACTTGATATCATTTTTATGATGATAGGAGTTAAATTATGTTATTAAACATGGGAACATGGTGGCACAGTGATAGTAATGAGCCAGCTCCCTGTCCAGAGATTGTTGCTTCCTCATGCAAGATGCTTGCTGCGCCATGCGCGAACTTCGATTGTATAATTTATTGTAGCAGTACTGTCTCTTTCAAACGTTTTAACCTCCAATTCCTGTCCTTCCTTTTCTTTCTCCAAGTAACCAATAGCCACACAATCAGCTCTATAATAGATGTTAAGCCATCTGTAAGCTTAGAACGGCAATTCTTCAAAACTTTTAAGGAACATTGAAATATCTTCGTAGTCATGTTTGTTTATTCTATCCATCTATCCTTCCAGTGTCGTGCCAGCCCCAGGAAGAATACAACAATCTGTGAATTGAGCGCCAACTCCTTGCTAGCGCTGCGCCATTGTGTCCTCACATGCTTAATTATTAACAATAAAGATTATTTAAATGATGTTAACATTTTATTTGTATAATGTAATAAACATATTTTGCTGCATTTCATCTTAAAAATGATATCATCTTATGTAAATACGCTCTTTATAAAGTGGCTCAGGTTGTGCAATATTACAACTGTATCGCAAGTTTACAGTGAGGTGATTGTACTAATAAGTACAAACAGTTCTACAAGGAGCACCTGATGGACTGATTGAGTGCATTTATAGTTCTTGAGATGAAACTGTTTCTGAACCGTGAGGTCTGTACAGGAAAGGCTCTGAAGCATTTACCATTTGAGAGCATGGCTAAGGCAGCATGTGCTTGATGCTTTATACCGATAATTCTCTTTCTGATCAGCTGCTGTAGAGCTGTGATTCCACACTCAGATACAGTAGGATAAATACTATGAGTGGTACACTAAGAGTAACAATGCTAAAGCAGCTATGGTATTTGGAATAGTTTGGCCATTCCGTGGACCATGATATTGTTACAGGCTAATTACAATCAGATGCCATAAACTAATAAACAATATGCTGTTAATTTCAGTGTGTTTGATAAAGCCGAGTCAGGGATGTGGATCTAAAAAAGAAAGGGAAACCACACTTGAACAAAAGCACGGCTTTGACGCTGGGTGCCGGCAGTTTGCAAAACCGAGCCGAGAACTTGCATACAGCAAGCATTTAGTTGGTGTAAAAATGTGCGTGGCTTTACGCCAAGTTTAGGTTTTATGAATTGCAATATGAGCGTGGAAATGGGCTTACGCAACATTTTTGTGCATACACACTGTTTATACATGAGGCCCCGTGCGTAGAATTTGCACTATAACATGACATAAGCACAAAAGCCAAAATGTGCTTACGCAGAGAAAATTCCAGATGCAGGAATCTGTGCATACTCCAACTTCCGCGTTCTTCCGCTTCATAAATCCCGATCAGCGTTAAAACGCATGTGCACGCGCCTTCTGTCCCGCCCCGTCTCCTCCCAGAATTATGCCTCTTTGAATATGCAAATCAATATAAATAGACCTTAAGCTCAGCGTTCTGTGAAAAGGCAATGGCAAAAGCAAGAGGGAAAATATAAGAATTTCAACGAATACCAAGTGGAGGCAAAGAAAAACTTACTATTTGTTGGTTTATATAGTGGTATAATCAAGAAAAGGAAGTTGATCGAGTGACATAGCGTGTTGGAGAATCAAGCTCAAGTTCAAAAAGTTGCACAGTGCCCGACATAAAAAAGGAGTTGTCAGATATCAAAGTTGCCATGAAAAGGCGAGATGTAGCCCACCGTCTGAGTGTCATATGGAAGCTTATTAGGGTACAGTGAGAAAAAAAGGCACAGAGTAGGAAAAAAGCATGAAATGTTAACTTCAATCTCGAAATATCCACTTTAATCACGTAGTTTATTTTGTCATTAAAGTAGAACATAAACTTCATCTTAAAATTGTTTAATTTACTAGTTTGTGAAATCCCATCGTAACTAAAGTAGCCTGTTAAAAGCATTGTTTTGTATTTGATCTTCAATGTGCTCTATGTGTGTGAATCACTATGTGTTCCCGTTCTTTCTCTTTCTCCGATAGGACACAGAATCCATTACATTTGTGATACTACAGCTCTCTGAATAATTAAAATACTGAGATGTATATATGATATCTTTTTCATGATTATAGGAGTTAAAGCATGTTATTAAACAGGGGAACACGGTGCGTGATTGTGTGTGACCTTTGATGAAATTATTGTAGCAGTACTGTCTCTTTCAAACATACTATCCTCCAATTCCTGTGCTTACTTTTCTTTCTCCAAATACCCAATCGCCACACAATCAGCTCTGTAATAGACGTTAAGTCAGCAGTAAGCTTACAACGACGATTCTTTAAAACTCTTAAGGAACGTTGAAATATCTTCATAGTTCGTGTTTAATTATTCTATCCGTTTATCCTTCCAGTGTCGCGCCATCCTCAGCAAATATACAGCGCAAAGCAGGAACAATCCGTGAACTAGCTAGTGCTGTGGCACCGTTTCCTCACATGTTTAATTATTAACAATACAGATTATTTAAATGAAGTTAAAGTTGTATCTGTATAATATAAGCAACATATTTTGCTACATTTAATCTTAAAAATGATATCGTCATCATATGTAAATACGTGCTTTAGAAAGTGGTGCAGGTTGTGCAATATTATAGCTGTAGTGCAAGTTTACAGTGGGGTAATTGTACTTATAAGTACAAACAGTTCTACAAGGAGCACTTGATTGAGTGCATTTATAGTTCTTGGGATGAAACTGTTTCTGAACTGCGAGGTCCACACAGGAAAGGTTTTGAAACGTTTTGCCGTGGCTGAGGCAGCGTGGGCTTGATGCTGTATACTGATAATTCTCTTTCCAATCAGCTGCTACTGTGATTTCCCCACTCAGATACGGTGATATAAATACTCCGAGTGGTGCAGTGAGAGTAATATGGAGAAAGATGATCCGTTGTGGCAACCCTTAATGGGAGCAGCTGAAAGAAGGAAAAAAAGGTGCAGTGAGAGTAACAACGCTAAAGAAGTTATGGTATTTGGAATACTATGGCTATTCCCTGGACCATTATATTGTTACAGGTTAATTACAATCAGATGCATTACACTAATCTATACTAATAAAAGGCAAAGCCCACTCACTGACTGACTGACTGACTGACTCACTCACTGACTCATCACTAATTCTCCAACTTCCCGTGTAGGTAGAAGGCTGAAATTTGGCAGGATCATTCCTTACAGCTTACTTACAAAAGTTGGGCAGGTTTCATTTTGAAATTCTACGCGTAATGGTCATAACTGGAACCTATTTTTCTGCATATACTGTAATGGAGTTCAGCTGGATGGCGGTGGGGGACGGAGTATCGTGTGACATCATCACGCCTCCCACGTAATCACGTGAACTGACTGTGAGCGCAGAACGTAGAAAACAAGGAAGAGCTCCAAAAAGCACTGAAGAAAACATTCATTATACAATTGAGAAGGCAGCGAAACAATAAGAAGCGAGCGAGTGAAGCCAATAATGAGTGCAGCTACTGCAGAAACAAAGCATGGTGTAAACCGTAAGTTTAAATTAAGTTTATAGACACGCTCCCACTGCCGTTTCTCATGCACAGTGAGGCATACAAGCATATTCATGACTGCACCTACTTCGGAAACAAAGCACGGTGTAAACCTAAAGTTTAAATTAAGTTCATAGACAGGCTGCTGCTGGCGTTTGTCATGTCCATGACTAATGCAGGATACAAGTTTAATGAGAGGACGCAGGGTATAAATAGTTTTGATCACTTTGTAACAAAGTTAAAATTGCTAGGGAGGGGCTGTGCGCCAATACTCACAGAAAAATCCACAAGTTAATACACACGCTGTCTCTAGAGTTTCTCCACACTCTGAATTCTCCAGGCACTACTTACAAAAGGTTACATTGACAGTCATGTTACATTATTTTTAAAATGTTTCCTTTTCTTAGCACAAGCACAGCTGAGAAGCTTCAATGCATGTGCTCCATAACATGTTAAAAAAAAATACATTTAATCACACTTTGCATTCCAAGCAAAGGGAAAGTTCTCTCAATGCATGATACTGCGGAAACAAAGCACAGCGTGAACCGTAACTTTACATTAAGTTTATAGACACAATCCTGCTGCCGTTTGTCATGCTTACCACGAATGACGGTATTTGCGAGATACAAGTTTACTGAGAAGTTTACTGATCACTTTGAAACGGAGTTAAAATTGCTGTAGCAAGAAACTGAACGAAACGTTAATGTTTAACTTTTAATAACTTATAGACTACATTTTATTTTTTTCCCTTGCACTCACTGAGCAAGGCCAATGGGTGATCAGTTATATATATATATATATATATATATATATATATATATATATATATATATGTCGCAGTAGGGGGCAGTAGTGCTCCCTTGAACCCTCAGGTACCACGCCAAACACCTGGTAAAAGTGCTACAATTATTATTTTTATTATAATAATGTGCACCAAGCACCCTCCACTCCACTATATTTATGAACCACAATAACAATAATAAATCAACAATCCTCCAATCCCAGACGCGTTGCCCTCCTACCACTCAGCTCAGCTCGCCGTCTGGGACTTCCCTCAGTCCTTTTATAGTCCCTGACCCGGAAGTATTCCCAGTCCCCAGTCCATGTGATCTTGTATCACTTCCGGGTCAGGTAAAAAGTACTTTTCTTCATCCCGAAGTCCGTCGCTCTTCCTATGACGAACTTCCGGGTCATAGTGTACAAATAAGTCTTTGGTCCTCCCTGCAGCTCCCTCTTGCGGCCTCTGTGGTATCCAGCAGTGCTGAGAATAAAAACTACTATAGTCCATGACTCCCTGCTGGTCTTATGGGCACCTCCATACTGCAGGGAGGGCTCCATCTGGCGGCTTGGGGGACTTGGCCGGGATAAACTGCCGGGCACAGTCCACTATATATATATGAATGACCTCCAAAGAGCGTGGAGACTTTTGATCACGTCAACGTGTCTGCAAAAAGTGGCGTCTCCTGACCAGCAAAAATACTATTAAAGTCAAGCAGCCTGCGTTGCACGTATACTCTTAACACTGTAGAGGACACAAAACTAATTTTCTTTAATTGCTGGTGATTACCGTCTTTAAAATGTAGCTTACCTGAAACCACTCCAGTGGTGCTCAATGTATCTTTACTCCTTAAAACGTTAATGTTTTACTTTTAATAACTTAAAGACTACATTTTTTTTTTCCTTCCACTCTGTGAGCGAGGCCAATGGGTGATCAGTTATATATATATATATATATATATATATATATATATATATATATATATATATATATATATATATATATATATATGAATGACCTCCAAAGAGTGTGGAGACTTTTGATCACGTGAACGTGTCTGCAAAAAGTGGCGTCTCCTGCCCTGGAAAAATACTATTAAAGTCAAGCAGCCGGCGTTGCACGTATACTCTTAACACTGCAGAGGACACAAAACTAATTTTCTTTAATTGGTGATGCCAGTAAGGGACATTACCAGAGGCAGAAATTTGGACGTTCCCATAGAAAATGTGATTTCTATACCACAGCCGTCGTATTGCGCCTTTCAAAAGGGATCTACTACCGACAGATGATCCATATACATTTTAGCTGCTGTTGGTACTACTTACCTGTTGTATTATACCGTCTTTAAAATGTAGTTTACCCGAAACCACTCCAGTAGTGCTCAATGTATCTTTACTTCTTAAAACATTAATGTTTTACTGTTTAATAACTTATAGACTACATTTTTTTATTCACTTGTATATATATATATATATATATATATATATATGCCAGCAACACTCATAACAATGACAAAACAATTACATTGTCAATCATGTTACATTATTATTAAAATGTTTCCTTTTCTTTCTCATTACTTCATTAACACACTACTTCTCCGCTGCGAAGCGCGGGTATTTTGCTAGTCTATACTAATAAAAGGCAAAAGCCCTCACTCACTCACTCACTCAACAACAACAACATTTATTTATATAGCACATTTTCATACAAACAGTAGCTCAAAGTGCTTTACATATTAAAGAATAGAAAAATGAAAGACACAATTATAAAACAAAATAACTCAACATTAACATCGAATAAGAGTAAGGTTCAATGGCCAGGGGACAGAAAAAACAAAAACTCCAGACGGCTGGAGAAAAAATAAAATCTGTAGGGATTCCAGACCATGAGACCGCCCAGTCCCCTCTGGGTACTCTCTCACTCATCACTAATTCTCCAACTTCCCGTGTAGGTAGAAGGCTGAAATTTGGCAGGCTCATTCCTTACAGCTTATTTACATAAGTTAAGCAGGTTTCATTTCGAAATTCTACGCTTAATGGTCATAACGGTCGATAACGGTCGACAACATCTGCCATGTTGAACTTTCTTATTTACGGCCCCATCTTCAGGAAATTTGGTAGGTGGCTTCCCTGCGCTAACCCAAACCGATGTACGTACTTATTTCAGTGGTATGATGCCACTGTCGGCCACCATATTGAACTTTCCAATGCCACTAATTCTCCAACTTCCTGTGTAGGTAGAAGGCTGAAATTTGGCAGGCTCATTCCTTACAGCTTACTTACAAAAGTTAAGCAGGTTTCATTTAGAAATTCTACGCTTAATGGTCATAACGGTCGACAACGTCCGCCATGTTGAACTTTCTTATTTATGGCCCCATCTTCACGAAATTTGGTAGGCAGCTTCCCTGCGCTAACTGAAACCAATGTACGTACTTATTTCGGTGGTATGATGCCACTGTCGGCCGCCATATTGAACTTTTCAACAGTCTTTTTTACTTATGGGCCCATCTTCAAGAAATTTGGTGTCTTATGTATTGAATGACTGAGACAGGTTCAAGCTGTGGACTGATGATGGTAAAGGAGATAATTATACTACACAGGAGCACTATAAGAGTTAAATGCTTAAGCCCTTCACCTATGCTTCTGCATGTGAGTTGATGGCTGCCGCTGAATTGTTCAGTTGTCGCTTTCAAGTGTACCGAAATGGCCAAATATTTTACAACTTTCGACAACTGCCAGTGCCTCTTAAACATCTTAGACTCACAGGTGATGATATCAGTAGGGGACACTTTGAAGTTTATGAATGTTTAAACTCTCAAAAGCTGCATGTGAAGTTATCGATAAAACCGGTTGTATGTTTACAATGCTTGACAGATGCCGAATGTCACTTCAACAAAAGTCCTGCAAATACTGTCATAATTGAAACAAACCATGAAATTCAAACCGATTATGACAGCAGCAATCCAAGCTGTGAGATTTGAAACAAGATTACTGTTCACATGGCCAACTGTACGTTGCATGCTCAAGAGTAAGCTCAGCGCACAGCTTGGTCATATTATAACCGGAAGGCCGAACTCAAAATGTGGTATACAAAGAGATCCTTAACAAATAATTATTGGTACATTTTCCCTCAGTTTAAAAACATTTTCTTCCTCTTGGTTCTAAGAAATAAAGGGTAACCACACAGGAACAGTAGCACTGCTTTGACGCTGGGTGCCGCCAGTCTGCAAAACCGAGCGGAGAACTTGCATACGACTGGGTATGAGGTACCGTAGAAAAGTGGCTTTACGCCAAGTGTAGGTTTTATACATTGCGACTTGAACGTGGAAACATTTCTGTGCATATGCACCGTTTCTACATGAGGCCCCTGGTCGTTTCTCTCCAACCCTATGAACACTTTTTGAAAAATGTTTCTGTTTTAACAATGTATTTACATAGACTGTTGTAGATACAGAACACACACGAAATGCATGTGCTCCAAATAACAATATAGTATTTACTCTATACAACTCTAAGCAACTGACACGCAGGTAAACAGACTTGAGCTGAGAAAACTTTGTGCGGCAGTAGGGGGATGTGATAGCAGGCTGCTTGCTGCTTATCGAAACATTTAAAAGACAAAAGACAGTGAGAGAGAGGTGCAAAGTCATTTAAGATTGGACGGATTTACAAGTTTTTTCGAAGGCTTTGATAATTCTAGTGTTAAAACTCAAAAGAACTCAAATAAGCTGTCTTATTTTAAGTCAAGACTACAAAATGACAGCAAAAGCTCAGAAACAAGATCTTCATGACCAAACAGTTAACTTTGTGAGCTGAAATGTTAAAGGGCTGAATCACGAATTAAAGAGAAAGTATTCTCTCACCTAACTGGTCTAAACACCAAAACAGTATTTTACAGGAGACCCACTTATTAAGCAATGTTCAGTTTTGGCTGCACAGATACTGGAATAGCCAAATATTCCATCCTAGCTTTACAAAGAAAACTAGAGGTGTGGAAATTCTTGTACATAGAACAATTACATTTGTAGTAACAGATGTAGTATCTGATCCTAATGGGAGGTATGTTTTAGTCATAGGTAAATTATTTAATTGTAAAGTGATTCTAATAAATATCTGATGTAGATGATATTGACTTTATCCAAAACAAATTTGCATCCATTTTCAATGTGAACACACATAAAGTTGTCATGGTTGGGGATTTTAATTGTGTTTTAAATCCAGATCCAGATCCAGGTCTCCTGCCACAGGAACGATGACGTCTAACACCGCAAAAACAATTACACAATTTGTAACAGATCACAATTTATCAGACCCCTGGAAATTTTTAAACCCAAAGTCAAGAGCATATTCCTTCTACTCACCAGTGCTTCACTGCTGCACAAGAATTGATTATTTTCTTATCCTCTTTAATAAAACCCCTGTGTGCATCCAGGTGTCCGTGTGTGTGTGTCTTCTGGTGAAGTGCGCATGCGCAGGCCGCGCCGCACATTGTACCGTGCCCCGCCCATGCGCTCGCGCACGTGGACGCACACACACTGGAAGCTGGGCGCGCAGTGAATGGCCTAGCCGCCGCCGCGCACGATAAGCAAATAAAGCACACACACTGGAAGCTGGGCACACAGTTATTGGCCTTGCCACGGCCGCGCATGATAAGATATAAAGGACACCATTGCTGGGGATAGGGCTGATTGGGTAGTCGTGGCAGCGCACATAAAATCCGTTGTTGGGGGGACGCCACACAAAATAATCAGTTGCACGCCCCCACAGATTAAAATACTTGCTGGGGAACTGCACAGTACTTGCTGGGGAAACACCACAGGCACGATTATAAGCAGCACGTCACACATTACATCAGTTGCTGGGGACACTCTGCTGATTGCCCACTGTTGTGACAGAAAATTAAAGTCATATTACGGACATCAAAGCCAGTATTACTGTCAGAGAAAATTACAGGCATTTTATGGATATACAAACCAGTATTACTGTGAGAGAAAATTAAAGACATATTAAAGGATGCATATTACAGCCACATACAAGCCAGTATTACTGTAGGAGAAAATATTACGGACGTATCTACTAACAACATGCCACCCAAAAAAAGGACACGTCAAGTAGGACAAAAGAAACAGATAATCAAATCCTATATAAGCAACATCTCCTGGAAGAACGGTCAGCTCAACAAGTAAACATCAACAAAAGAAACGCTGAAAGACAAAGAAAAATACGAGCAAATAGATCGATTGAAGAAAAAGAAAATGACTGTCAGAAAAACGCTAAAAGAGAAAGACTCAGAAGAGCAAACCTTAGAAAAGGTTGGCATTTACTTGCCAGAACCAGTATTCAGCCATGGTCAGTTTTATGTTGCATTATCCAAAGTTAGAAGTTTTCCAGATGTTGTCAAGGTTGTAGAGATTCCTGAACAAGGCAAACTTTTGCCAAACTCAGACAGAATATTTACAAGAAATGTTGTCTATAATGAAATTGTACAGAAAAAATTCATGAGGTAAAAAAACTGAAATTTTACCTAAATATCTTCTTCAGATATTGTGTCTTACAGATTGTTACAAAGTTTTACACTAAGGCAATATTAATTATACTTACTGTATTGTCATGTACGTTTCTATTTTATTTTTATTATTATTTTACTTTAGGCTTCTTGAAAAAATATTTTTGACAAAAAAAAAATTAAGACAAGAAACAGAATGAGGTCAAGGTCCCTTGCCATTTAATATAGACTGTTCCTACTAATGTTTATGCACTACTGTTCTAGCGACCATTATTGTTACGGTCTTAATGTCTAGTAGATAATAATTTCTTGCTTATGATTAAATCTTGTAAGTACGACGCTATCATTATTTCCGACCATGCTCCTCTGATAATGGAGCTAAAATCACTATGCCCCACATACAAAAAAGTAAAAATACATTGTAGAAAATGTTACAAGACATCATTATCACACTTAGTTTAAGGTTAGTTCTCAAATTCTAAAAGCACATAAACAGGCTAACTATGCAAAGTACTCTAAAATCCTGCTTTGTGTTCGAACACTCTCAGCATACACTGCACTAATGTTCAACTTGACCAAAATTCAGACTAAAAGCCAATCACCTGACCTCTGTCAGCTTAAAGGTGTGTGTTTCATGTGTTCTTAACAAAGGATAGCTATAAAAAGACTAAGTTTTACTAAAAATAGTATTAAATAAAATGGCAAATTATGCTAACCCAATCTCTAATGCCTGACTTCAGAACATTTATGATGTGTGTCCTGAAAACGTCCTGATATTCTTCCATTAAAAAATGTACAGTAGGTCTCTTCCATTATCATCATGCAGATTTAACTGTCTCTCTATTTGTAGAATCTTGTGTACAACTGTTGTTTGTCCTTTACTGACATGCCATGTGGTGCACTTAAAGATCAAACTTCTGTAGAACTATCTGGGTCTGTTAAAGGTCCCACTGATTTCACACCTTTAATATGAGTCTACAGCAGTCCTGCAATTCTTCAGCATCATTCTAAGCTGTTGATTGATAAAGTAATCCATAAACTTCACCATCTCTGTCTTCCTCAAGGCAGTCTTAGCTGTGCAAGGTATGATAATCTGTGTACTTAGAAAACTTGAAAAAAATAAAATAATTAAATGTGTATCTAAGTTCTGAATGTATTAGTTGTGTTCTAGAAAACAGCACTGAAAATTGTGTTTCATTGACCATTTAAGACAGATTTAAACCTGGTTTTCCAAACATAGTTAATGGTACTTTGCTTACCATTTTAAAAGACTCCTTGTTGGTAGATTTTGGGATGCTTTAGAATAACAGTCAGCATGGTGCAGCTGCTAAGGAACTGTCAAAGCTAAAATTTTGCCATTTCAGTCACCATCTCCAAAAGGTTTATGGATATTTGAACATTATACCTATATGAGCTTGATGGAAATACTCTTCCAGAACTATTGGCATTAATATGGAATAAATACTCATATAATGCGGTTATAACACCTTTCACTCTTTTGGTAAGGCTTTCTACATAATTCTGGAGTGTGCCTGTGGGAATGTGTGCCCATTCACCCAAAGGAGCATTTGTGAGCTCAGGTACTGAAGTTGGGTGAGAACACCTGGCTCAAAATCAGTATTCCGATTCATCCCAATAGGGTTGAGGTTCAGTAGAGTTGAGGCCAGGGCTCTGTGCACGTCACTCAAGATCTTCCATACCAAACTCATCAAACCATGTATTTATAGACATAGCTTTGAGCACAGGGGCACAGTCACGCTGGAACAAAAAGGGCCTTTCCGAAAATGTGCCGAAAATTTCGAAGTGCACAGTTGTCTAAAATATCTAAAGTATGCTGAAAAACAGCCCTAGACACATTTTCCTCTTCCACCAAACTTCATAATAGGCACTACCCTATCTGAAAGGTAACGTTCACCTGGCATCCAACAAACCCTGACTTGTTCATCAGACTGCCAGATAGTAAAATGTGATTAATCACTTTAGGAAAATTGCACCAGAGTCCAATGGCTACATACTTTATACCACTCCAGCCGACACTTGGCATTGCACATAATGATCATAGACTTATTTGCAGCTAATGTTCATGATGATCCCTACATACATTTTTTAGGCTACTATTGCTTTCACAGACAGTTTGGAACCTGTTGTGAGTGATGCATCGGAGCATAGCTGATTTTTGTGTGGTGTGTATTTCAACATTCACCGTCCCCACTCTATAAGTATGCATAGTCTACCACTTTCTGGCTTAGCAGTTGTTCCTCCTAGATGCTTCCACTTCACAGCAATAGCACAATAATATCAAGGGTGACTGGGGCAGACCTATCAGAGATGAAATTCCACACACTGTCTTCTTTCAGGTGGTGGTACCACATTTGAAGTAGCCGAACTCTTCAGTATGACCCATTCTATTGCCACTGTTTTGTCAATAGAGATTATATAGCTATGTTATTGATTTTATGCAATGGGTGCGGCACTTTATGGTTCTTTACTGGGTTGTGTGATTCCTCATTGAGCCATTGCTTGACAAAGCAACATTCCATTCTGGAAAAAGTTATTTGCATAAAAAAATTGAAACATCCTAACAAGTTGAAGAAACTTGAAATCTTTAATGTACACTAGCAGATCAAGAAAACCTGACCTCAACCTGTGTTACTGGACGTATGCAGCAAGAGTCCTTTTGACCCATTGGTATTTCACAAATCTGTTAACATTTAATCAAGATTATTTTCTGTGTGGAGTCTATTATGGATATAAATAAATAAAGGTTCTGTGGATGGGTCTTTTGAGAACCAAAACTTGTTCCCTTATGGCACCACCTTATAGAACCACTCAGGCCCCTTTATTTTTAAGAGTGTAGTCAATATGCACACATGTGTACTATGGATCTGTATCAGAACTGTGGGGGCTCAAGATATTTTTATATAAATGTAAAAATTTATTTTAAAGCTTCTTTGTTTAACATTTTCAAACATAGTATGTAAAGTAATACTTTGTTAAGTGATGTGTCCAATATCAATGTATCTCCAGTCTTCCAATCTATCTCTGTCAATGCTCGCCTTCTTTCAATTCCAAGTTACTTTTACGCAGCTCTTGAGAAGTGCTTCTTCAACTTTATGTCTACTTCTGTCTGTAATTTTCTTCCTAAATTTCTTTATAAAGTTATGTCTGTCTTGACATTCTTATCCAGACTATAGACTCACTTGTTTTCTTTCTTTTATTCACTGTCCTATCATTAATGGTTTCCAAAGGTTTTTATTACTTAGCGAGATTGTGCTTTGTCTGGCAAGCTGCTTGCTATAAGAATTTGGACTGCTAGCCTTGAAAGATGTACTGATAATATATTGTGATGGACAGCCGGCAGCTCATGCCGGCTGACACATCCAAGACGCTAGATGGCATCTTCCCTGCAGCATGGAGGTGTCCCAGATTCCCGCAGGGCACCATGGGAGATGGGGTTTGGCTTCACACCCCTGCTGGGTGCCATCGTGGGACGCTGAAAGGAGAAGCGGGGATTTTTATTTTCCCGGTAGCCCAGAAGTGATCCTAAGTTACAAGGAGAGAGACACAGAAGTACTTCCGGGGTGAAGAAAAATATAAGTCTTTATCTGACCCAGAAGTGCTATGAAATCACATGGACAGAAGGACAGGAGCGCTTCCGGGCCAAGGACTATTTAAAGGACTGGTGCAGACCCAGCAAGCTGAGCCGGAGTTGGGAGGGAGTGTGACGGAGCTGCTGGGAGAGGAGGATTGTATTTGTATGATTGATTTGTTTATTGTTTATGGTGGTGGAGGTGCTTTGGGAGACTTTGGAGAAGAAAATGAAACTACTTCTTAGTGTTTTTAAAACAGTGTCTGCATCTGTCTGTTGGGTTTAACGGGGCAACAGCGAGCCACGCATTGACAGTATCTAGCCTGTTCATGTATGCTGTGTTCTTCTTTTCGAATATATTAAAGCCACGCTTGATACCTGTAGCTGGTTTTTGTATGATTACGGTTTGTCCAGTATTTGTTTAAAGCTTCTGGTATCTGTCAGTACTGCTTTTCTTTATTTTATTGCCATTCATTGTTCTGCTCAGTTTGTTCGTTTGATATTATATAAAAGTCTTGTTTTTTATAGTAGCTTTTGATGGCTTACGGTGTTGAAGGTATTTAATGAATTCAAATTATAATACTCAATGAACTGAACTGTGAACAGCATATATGAATTGCTGTCTTCTATTTTTTCTGTTATAAACTTAACTTGTAATTCCTTGTTGCTATTCCACCCCTCATTTTACCCTGGATTTAATAACTGCCCCATCAAATTCAACCTTCCAATGTTAATTTGATTTTTAAGTCTGTTTGATCAACTTGTGTTGCAGGATGTGCTGCTCATAAAAGCAAGTAGGATATTTACTAATCTTTTGGCCTGTGTGTTTTTACCTTGTGATTAACTGTAACACTTTTATTTATAAAGATTAGCTTTTGTTACATCCACCCACTCCAAGTATCACTTTTGTGTAAAGAAAATGTTACGCCTGCTTATTTTTTTCCCTTACTTCATCAAAAATAAATAAGAATGCTGTCTCCTAATAACTTCTGCCTCTGTGTCACTGTGCAGTTTTATGTTGAAGAGATAATGCATAAGTCAAACTGCAGGCTGACTTTGCTTTCTGAAAGACATGACAGGCTTTTGGTATGATTTTTAGTTAAGAAACTTGATGAGTAATACGGTTAGTGTCAAAAAACATTTCCCAAGCACTGATCCGGTTTCATGAAAATGAAAAGAGACCTCCCTACCTGCCTGTTTTTCAAGTACCCCTGAGAAAAAAAAAATTATATATTTGATAATTTGATGTAGTCTTGTTAACATTAGGCTGTACAACCCCTTAGGACAAAATATGTTAGCATAAGGAAAACCTTTGTTCTTTTACTCTTCATTGTCTAGTTTAAAGAGATAATTTCTACTGAGACCTGGCGTATTGCAGAGAAATGCAGCAGTTTTGATTAGCTCAGAAATAATTAAGCAAAACAGAATTTACTTTGTATAACAGGATGTCATGATTGGTCCATTTATATCCTACTAGCTTTTAATTTAAATTTTATGTTTGCACAAGAATTCATTAGCTCTAAAGTGGCCTCTCATCAAGATTTATGTAATGACAACACCAGAAATATAATCATTAGTTTGCATGCCTTTAATGTGCATGTACTGTCTTATTCTTATATTATCAACTTTACTAAACACATTGCTTAATGCTAAAATTATGCAAAAGTAGTAATGATTAAGTGTCTTTAGAATCATATATTTCTTACACTAAGTACCGGTTTTCATAAATTAGGTTGCAGTTTTTCTCAGCAAAAAATATTAAATGGCTTATTTGCTGAAGCAATACTGTATAGTAATAGGTATCAAATACTGTATTCATATTTGATATGCATGATTATATGAAGTGAAGAAACAGCAATATACAATAAAAAGTCATTTAATTTTGGGGTTAGAAAAAGAAGCCTAAAAAAGAAAATCTTTTTTACTCATGTACCTAGTTTCCACAAATTCATCAATATCCAAGAATATCTTCCTTAAGTCATCAATAATTGTAAGCTGTTGTTTATCTACTTTAAATGATACTTAACCCAACTCTTTCTCAATAATGTATGCAGCTAAAATGTAGTTATTTTCAAAAACTGGGCTTGCAGCATTTCAATAGGCTTGGGATAGTCTCAAAAAGTACTAGTCACAAAAGAAAGAAATGCATGGTGTAAAATATGGGATGAAGAAAAACTGCTGAATTACTTCCAAAAAATCCATTTTGAAATCTAAGATGTTAAGAAGATGATATTAAATCCATATTTCATTAAAATGTTTATATGCGCTGTCTAGAATGTTAGTGTAGTATAAACAAATGAAAGCATTACAACATAGTTTTGGTGTTAGAAAAGAGTTACAAGGTCATTAATGTGTTAAAAGATAAAGCAACACCAAACACATTAGATATAATGTACATTATTCCAATTTTCCACTTATATTTAAAGACAACTAAAAGAGCAAAATCCAGCCGTGGTTACTAGGGTAACAACCATAAAGGGCCCTCAGGAATTATTTTCTTTTATTTGGCTTCTTCTACTTTATGCTAAAAATTTCACTCCTGTCTCCTATCTGCTAACACTTCACTTCTTCTGCTTATTAGGGATTATATCTCAGCAAGAAGGAAAAGTACAGGTTTTTCAAAACAAATACATTTATTGCTGTTTATCTTTTGCATGGCCTGCAGCTGTGCTTTAGTGTAAAGAAAGAGCTGTTATTTTTGATATGGCAAACCAAAGTGTTTGCCAGTGATTATTCTTATCATATTCAAACTTTACTGAAACAGCTAATAACAAAAATTAAGTCGACAATATGCACCAGAGTATTTTTTTCATCAGTTTAATATAGGAAGTCTGTATCATTCCATCCATCTGTTGGTTTAATCATTTTCTGAATGTTCTGTTTTGTGATTTCAGTATTGTAAAGAGTTCATTTGGTGGTTTGGCTGAAACCAACCCAAGCCAGACAAAGAAGATGATCAGAGGCAGGGATGTGCAGTTTACCTGTGGAAATTTGTGGGAAAGATTCTGGGAGGTGGCACAAATTTTTTCTTAGATTCTTGCAGCCCTAAGAGACAAGCTAGAGAATTACATCTGAATATTCACTTAAAATGTATCAACTGAAATTGTTTCAGTAAGAAGTAAGGTTTTTTTTAGCAAAAATTCTTCCTTTACCAGGACAGCAAGAAAATAGGACTTTGTGTAATTGATCTTTTTAACTGAAGTGTGGTGGATGGAATTCAAAATGCTCAAAGGATTGACAAACTAAAAAAATGTAGGCAAAAAAACACAAAGTAGGAAAATTCCTGTTTTACAAAGTTTTTCCTTTTAAAAAAAGGAACATCTGAAACAAAATCAAGAGGCAACAGTATTGGCTTTAGCCTCTAATATCCTTGGAATAAAAGCTAAATAAAAGTGATGGAAAGAAATATTAAATTAGTGACTATACATCCTTCAGGAAACAGTATCACAGAAGAAAAACAGAAGATGTGATGCTGCGTGTCAAATATCAAAAACAAAAGTCAGCTCCAAAAGATCAATACAGATGAAAGGAACACGTCAGAAAAATCTCCACAGATTTCCTGATTAATGTTTACAACAGACTTACATATTCTGATTATTTCAAACAACACTGTTATTTAATCCCATAGGATATATGTGTAGTAAAGAAAATGTGGTGAACACTTTGGGTTTCATCTTTACAAACTTTGCTTGGGATGCACCTTGAAAATCGAGAAGAAAAGTTAACTGAAATATGCCTATGGCTATGACTGTTTCCACATACTACAATGTGTAATGCCTATCTAGACATCATCTTTTCTAATAATAAAGTTATTGATTTTTAAATAACAATGAGAAGAACAAAGATACATTTGAAATTGTCTTAGAAAATACAAAAAAAAACCAAACATATATTTATGGACTGTTCCAAGCTTTTTAGTGATGAGGAAATACCTGGAGTATAAATGGTGGAAAGTAAAAACAATGCAAATATAAAAAAAATAAAGAGTGTCACTTCAGACAAAAAAACAAAATAAATGTTCTAAATATTTATAGATACAAAAAGGAGGTGAGTGCCAAGAAAAAAATAACATCAAAGAGAAAATGAGTAGGACTTGGAACAAAATGTAGAAAAGGCAAAAGATCAAATCCAAAAAATCTAATCCCTAGTCCAATGTCCTTTATCTGCTTTACAAAGAAAAACCAAAAACGTCATCACCATAATAATAATGAAAATATAAATAGTAAAACACATGTTAACAGAACAAATATAACTCAGACTGCACAGTAGAATGCTAAAACTCAGACCATTACATAAATAGACCAGTAGAGATCATTAAAATGTAAGATAAAAAAGATCAGTCTGCATGGAAATTAAAAAATTCCCTCCCCCTATAAAACACATCTCGATAAATATTAGAAAACAAAAAAGGAACAATAATTCAAAAAAGACCATGACATCCATCAAACTTGGGCATTTACTTGTTTAATATAAGAAGCTGAAGTTCTGCACAAAGGAAATGGAACTTTTACTGCAATTACAAAATAGGAAACGGCATACATATTGTAAAAAGAAACAAGAGTTTCAGTCCCAAATTGGGAAAAACACAGTTTGTAATAGACATGTGGATGTGATGCTGCCACAAGTTTGTATTGATGAAGTACCTGTGTCTGTTCTGATGACAGTGACAACTCCAGCAGTCTATCCATGGCTGGGCAACTTTAAAATGATTGTGGTCCTATTTCTATTCCAGGGCTCCAAAAAGGCAGAGTGATGCGTGGAAATAGGGTGGCGTTAGAGCTCTCTATTCAGATTAGTGACTTTTAAGACTGTGTAACTTCCAAACCCGTTCCCATATTACCTTTAATTTGGTCCCTGTTATAAACATGTGCATGCATATGTTTGGTAAAGTGGGAATTTCCCATTTTGCTAGGCTTTTAGTTGCACACAAAGTCTCTTAACACAGGCAGATTTAACAGGGATGCAGCTTCACCCCCAACATGCATTCTTGAGATAATGATTTAACCGCAGCTCCTGACTCTTTAAGACATGGGGGCACAAAATACACCAACAGAAATTCAAAGAAAGTGCTATAATGTAACGAGTGTCAACTTTGATGGGCAAAAAAATGCCCCTATAGGCATGCACTAGTTCTGTAACTAGAAGTGAACATTAATCCAATCATCTTCCTTTAAAAACTAACTACATTTGTGTTAAGGTTCTTCTCTAAAAGCTTGCACTCTTTGAAACCACTCTGTCTAAAATGTAAAAGCTGATGAGCAGCTTTCTTCTTGGGGTGCTGAAAGCTGGCAATCTCTTCCCTTCTCTTTGTGGACCTGAAAGCTTAGAACTACTCTGTCAAGCCCAGTCTGAGAAGATTAAGAAGCAGCTATTACTTCAAGAAGGGGTAATGCTTTTGCCTATGAAGTTGTAGAGGACAGAACAAAGGGCCTAACTGAGAACAGCACAGAACAATACAAACAAAAGACCATGTCATAAAGAGAGGGAGTGCACAGGGAAAAAGAATCAGCAGCAACTCCACACCACATTGGACATCATCCTTAAAGTCTTGGTATCATAAAACTGTTTATTTGTGCCAAGACAAATTTGAACTCTAAGTAACTAATAGACAGTCAGCCTTGTCCGTGTTATATGTTTGTCTGCCTTGTGACCTGCCTTTTACATGAATACATATGCAATTATCATATTTCTATAATCCTTGTGTTTATCAATAAATTGTTTTATCCTGTTTCCTGATCTGGAATACGGCTCCTACAGAGAAAGGTAAGGAAAATAAAGTAGACGCCTTACCAAATAATTTAAAAAATACAGGCATTGCTAAAGGCAAAATTGATAATTAATTAACCAAAGTAAAATTCTCTCCTTTTCCTGCATTATTGTGGCACCCCTGGGGATAGGAATGTTTAAATCCCTTACCTTATCCTCCTGCCCTTTGTGTTTAACCCATATATATCATATTGTTAGAAAAAATAATTGTTTCCCTTTCAGTCTAACATTGCAACCTCATGAGGGGAAAAAGCTCATCCAATCTCTGCCCTATTATATGTTTTGCCTTTGTTTTTACATCATGCTAAAATACTCTTATATTCTTATACTTTAAGTGTCTGTTGTATAATATAAACAAATTAAAAAATGACACTTCTAGTCTCCAATACCATTCAAATCACTATTATGTTACTGATGTTTACCTGTATGTACTGTGAGTTCATAGAAAACAAAATTAAATCTGATTACAGTCATACCCCCATGATGCAACTGGGCACTAGGCAGGAAGTGGCTCTGGACAGGGTACCAGTCCATCACAGAGCATTCAGATGTGAGGAATTATTATTTTCCCATTCTGTAGGGTTAAGGTTTCTTAGTATTTCATGTTCTTGGTTAGCAAACATTTGAAAATGCTGTTACAAAGTTGAGCATAGCATCTTGCTTATGTTGTAGGAAGTAGTGATTGATGTATGGTATTATTTTTAATAACTCTGTAAGTTGCAGTATATGCAGAGACATAGGTATCTGTGTAATCGATCAACTTCACTTGTACTAATTAGAAAGTTAATCACTTGAATGACTATCAATATTTTCAGTAAAATATAGTATTTTATGAGCACTTTTAGTAGTTTCTGATGCTTCATATATTTTTAAAAATAAGTGTACTAGTTTAAAACATCAAATATGACATATTTATAAAAAACAGATGGGCTTCATAAATTAGTCCTTAGGGTTTAATTGTACCAGTATTCTATAAATCGCAGTTGTGTGCTTTGCACATAAATAAACATAATTGTAAGTTACTAATTGGTTTTTCTGTCGTATGGAAAAGAAGCCTTCTTGTAGAATTATGTTTTACTAACTTAATTTTTCATGATATGGCATATAAGACATCCGAATTACCCTAATAAATGAAAATGCAATTTTTTTTATTATGTTTCTTGACAGCTTGTATTTTTCTGTGACACAATTATTTTTCATTTATTGTATACTATTGTAAAATATTAGAAGGTCATTTTATTGTAAGCTTTTTATAATGATACAAACACCTTTTACATTGTTTATTGTAATTAATTTTCTGTTATTTTCAGAGGAAAGGCAATGTAATTTTGGCTCTGTGGGTAGACAAAGAGAACTGCAGCTTTGATCAAGTGTTCAAGATGACTCATAGAGAGTACAAAATTAATTTAATATCCTGTGTGGCTAAGAAATTTTATATTTCAATTTATGGAAGCCTACTTTAATTTAAAGTAGTATATTTCACAATAATTATTGTTACGTATACATAGCAGTTTAGTATACAAAATCTTATTAATGCCAAAGGTGTGTCTTGGATATATGAAAACAGTTAATTAGAATTGTATATGCTTAAATTGTACATATTTTATAGTGAGATTTTGCTTAAATTTATAAATTTCCTAAAACATTGTTCTTGAAAGCCTTTGATACTTTAAAAAGTAACCTGTATTTTATATATATATAGTGGGTATATATATATATTTATATATAATTGCAGTGTAAAATTTGGAAGAAAATGTGATTTTATCATTGTTATCAGTGGGAGTCAAGAAGTAACAAGCAATGAGCCTTTGCTGATCTTGTGGGTGATGAACCACCACAGAATGCACAGTACTTTCAGTGTTTCTGTGTCCTTTGCTGCTTCAGGTTGTTACACTTACCATTTCCCCTGCTTTGTTTACTCTAGAGGCTCAAATTACATTGAATGTTTCAGGCAATATCTACAAAGGTTGTTTTTCTTATCTAATTTACAGTGCATTAATTAATTTTTATTTTGGTAAGCCATTGTGGGTATATGCATTCTAAGTGCCATTTTTTATATAGTAATTTCCAAAAAGCTGAGCATTTTCATTTTAAAAGAGAAATAAATGGGTTAAAATGTGTAATATATTTTTGCATTATTATTCTAAGGTAAAATCAGATTGTGAAATAAGTAAATGCAAAAGGACCAAGAGAATTGATGCAAAACTGCAGGTACACAGAAGCACATCTCTGTTAGAAATAACAATAACATTAATATAAATGAAACATTTTTATCTTTTATAAAATGGCATTTTCAATAATGTAGTGTCCACAGAAAAAGCTGCTAAAAATAAATGCTGCCTTCATACTGTCAGTCAAAGTATCTCATACGCTGGGCAGGTGTTGAGTTTTCCCCAAAGGTTAAGAGTTTAAATTTGTGACTGACATTTTAACAGATCACTTGAATACACTGTATCAGGATATCCATATTGTCATTTGATATATGGTCAGAATATTGCACATGTAGCTGCAGTATTTTGCCACCAAAAATAAATATGTTTTTTAAGGTGCATTTTAATAAGAAAAAGTTTTCAAAATTAACTCATAAAATACAAGCAGAATAATATCAGGCATTAAAGTGAATTATGGGAAACCAATAATGCTAGATAGAATACTATATATTGCAAAATGATAAATGAGCAGCTTATTTTAGCTATATATTTCATGTTTTATTTCTCCTTAATCTGTGAGAACCATTCGAAGCATATGGTCAATGCATGGAAAATTTGTGTGTAAAATTGGTTAGGAAGAAGTATTCCTTCAGATTATTCCACTATGGCCAGATGTGTAAAGGCAAAACCCCTTGCATAATCTTCAGTTCAGTATACAAGATTTAACCCAGTCCTTTCAACTAGTTAGCAACTGAAATCAGTGAAATGCACAAGCAACTAGGAACTCAGTGAGAAGTGAGGTAGTCATATTACAAAGGAACCACATATAGGTGATCAAAGTTGACAAAGGTAAGGATAAGGTGGCATACATAATCACCCTGTTTGATGATATACCTTTAAACTGGGCTTCTTCCTAGTATAGTGAGGACCATTCAAAGTCTTTCTGAGAGAGATATTTGATTTACCCTTGCATTCAGAAGTGGCAGTAAATATAGATTTCAAGCAAGGTGGCTTGCTAATAATTATGTGATCACATTTCATACCATTTGAGAAGATATAGGGTGGGAGGAACTTACATTGGTATCATTACTGTTTAAGAGGCTTAGCCCAGAAATAAAGATGAATTTGACAGTCATGATGTGAAAGTTATTAATTTGATAATAAAGTAGATATAATAGAGAGGAAATTGGAAAGGAAATAACAGAAGGGGATGACTACTACAATTTTTATGAACAAAAGCAGTTAGTGCAGCCAAAGGTACTAGGTAATTATAATGTAACTGTAATGTCACTGAATATCTTTGCTTCTGTTATGGCAATTTTGGCCAAAAACATGGCTAATTCTCCAAAATTTCTAAAGAATGATGTTAACTAGAAAGCTCACCTTATGTCAGGATTGGTAGGGTGGGAGAATGTAATAAAACCTTGTTCAACAACTGTTTAGTAATACCCATAATGATAGAGAGAATGCTCTCCATAAAAACACTACTTTTTTGTCATTTCTAGTTCTTAACCTTTCATTAGTTTGGGTTATGCTTGGCTGGAGTAGCATAATATGGTTATTGATTGGAACCAGAGCGATATTATTAAGTGCAATACATCTTGTCAGTCTAAATGTTTGGTTGCTGTTCACTTGCCTACTATTCAGCTCTGTTCTATTAACATATTGCCCTCTTATTATGAAGATCTTTAAAATGTCTTTATAGCATTGACACATAATGTATCTTTCTGGTTTGTCTTCTGTTTTCTGTTGTGTCGTCCTAAATACAAACCCAATTTTCACCCAAACACATACTGTATAAAATATTGGAAGGAGTAAATCAGGCATTTTGGGCAGACGGCAATAGAGAAGACCTTGGTGCAGAATGGTTGGCTGCAATGATTTCTTGGAGGTTGTCATGACAATAGACACCAACCTACAATTAAAAAAAGGAGTGGAAAAAGGCAAGGTCACAGGAAGGCAGTTTAGAGTTGACTTGTCTTATTGACTCTGACAAAAGATTGGTTAAGGGGATAGCATATCTCAGTGTGCTGGAGAGCTATACCAGTGAAAGCTTAGTCTCCTAGTAGGGTCACCCAAGCTGGACAGGTCAAATGATAGATGCCAGATGAACTGCAATACACTAGCCTGCATTTTTGAGTTGGGCATAAGGCTAACATCCTCATCCCTTTAAAGAAAAAGAAAAAAAAAAAGAATTTGTTACAGAAACACTCAAAAGAATTACAAGAGCACACAGTCAGACACATCAATCATGTTGTCAGCCAAACAGAGGAAGCAAAGGATTGCAGAATCTTCAAGATCACAAGAATAGTTTGCAGTAAATTGTATGCAGCAGGTTAGGCTATTCATAATGCAGAAAGAGCAGAAAGCAGACCTCCAAAAAGCAGAGACACACTTAGATATGAACATCGCAAAACTACAGAATAAAGACAGTGTCACTGCCATCTGATCTTTAAAAAATGTAAAAGAAAACTCATGGCCAAGACAACCTAAATGCAGAAATGCACCAAGTAGGCAGCCATTATGAGCACTGATTTGAGAGGAGACAAAAGTACCAGAAGGCTTGAAAAAAAGTATCATTGCCAAGATTCCAAAGAAGGGTATACTGACATGCAGAAAGAGAAAAATGACAGTCAGCTGAAGATATGCAATTCAATAAACAGGCAGAGGTCAAAAAAGGTATTCTTTCGACAAATCCAAAAGACATTTAAAAAGCAGATGTCAAAATATACTGGAGCAGAGATTCATTAACCATGAAAATTCAATAGAATGTTTTGTAGCTCAGCAATTCACACTTATACTTCTTTAATGTTCAGAATGACCTTAATACAATTGTGTAATTGACGTCACAACTAGCTCCTGTTGAGAATTCTGGTAACAGTTGATACTTATCACTTAATATAGTGGTGGTCATTGAAAAACAAGGATGTTGTGATAAAACACAAATAACACATAAACTTTATCAATGTTAATTATATACAAAAGTGAACATAAACACCAAAAACAAATATATAACTTTCCAGGATTTCACCCAAAATAAATAAATACAATAAATTTTAAACTTTGGGAACCATAAGGAGCTTTAACCAACCGTAACAACTGTCATTGATATAAGATATAAGAAACTGGTTTAAAAATCCTCTTCAGGATGTGTGTTACAGTAGTTTGGCCACCAAACTTTAATTTTTTGTTCAATACCAGGGTGCTGTACTATATTTTACATGGAAATACTTTGGCAATTTTCATACCACTAAACAATATAATATTGATATAATAATTATACACAATCTCTCAAAAGTGTCATTTTACTACCATTACTGTTTGTATAGGGGTGGATGCACTATATATAATTTTTGAGGCCTTAAATATCACAAACAGAAACATTATGCAATGTGTAAGCATCTGTATTTAATTACCCATGTTCAGGGGAACATGCTTGTAGATGGGCAAAGGTTTGAGTAGACACCTGTCTTCCCATTTATTACTGTGTTTTGATAAAGTATATAACATTGTGAGTTGCTTGACTGACAATGCTGCTCTTGATAGGGGTGGGATACCCCATGTTGTAAGAATGGGGCAACAGACTACATTTTGGATATCTTGTAGTTCATGGACCAGACAGGAATAGAGGAGAGTTGAGATACAGACAACAAATGTTGGTCAAAACAATGGTGCATTTTTATTTGCAGACTGCTGTACAACTAAAACAAAAACATCATGGGCTTTTTTACATAGCCCTCCTCAATTACACACAAATATAAATTGAAAAAGAACAAAAATAGTGAATATTTACAATATGTACAGTGCACTCAAACATACAGTATAATAATAAAAAATACACACAAATAAAGGCCGTCTTCCTTCTTCCTCAGTTTAGGAATCTACTTAAAGAGAAAAATGAGGAAAATTATTTACAGGAAAAGCAAAGTGTGTTTATGTACAAAAACCAGCAGCAAAAGAAAACTATCCCAAAGTATGCTATATATATATATATATATATATATATATATATATATATATATATATATATATATATATATATATATATATATATATATATATATATATCTTCACAAGTAAAAAGACACTAAAAGATATGTACAGGAAGATATTTATAAAGAAAAATATATACAAGCCAAAATGTAGTGTTCCCACAAACGCGCAGCAGTAAACTCACTGTACCTACCTTAATCAGTCAAGTGTCATCCCCTTTTGGCCAACAACTTCTTAAATACAGGCTCCACGATTAGCAAGACAATCCATGGCCTCGTCGTTCCTGTTCACGCACTGAGTGGGGCTCAAACACATTCACACTGTATGCCAAAATGCACTTACGTATCTATTCAATTCATTATGTATGCGTGATCTTGCACAAGTGGCCTTGCAGAACTTATGTACATTGGTGCCTTTCTAATGGTAAGTTAAACCTATTGTCTTACTAAGGGCTACAGGTTTCAACATTAACAATTCTCAATTCATAGGATCCCCTCACTTAAACTGAAGTAGGTCAAAATTGACTTTTTTTCTCTAAAAGCTCCACATCTCTTTATGGCAGCATCAGTCAATAGTGAAAACACAGAGTATGCAAGTACCCAAGTGTCACAGGCTTTTTCTCAGACAAACAGTTATCCCACATGGACTTTGACATGTCTCACCTCACAGAACAGGTATACTGAAATGGCTAATCTCACTTGTGGAAGCACTTCTATGAAATTTTAGCGCATAAAAAGAGCACATTCCTCTTTTTTAACTATCTTCCTAATAATTAAACTTTACTCTCAAAGTTACTTTCTTTGCAAATGGTAATGACAGTGTGTGCACATTACCACAGAGAGGAGTATTTGACATGTGAGTGATCCTCTGAAACATGTTCCATAACTGGTCTATATTTTGGGTCAGACTTACGTTGGTCATAGAATATTCTGTGGCAGAACTATTCCTCTAAAGATACCCCTTTACTGGAGAGAGAGGAGACAGTGCAGTTAGAAAATGTCTCTTGTTATTCATATCTTCATTAAATATTTGCTTTTACAAAGCTTGTCCTACATCTCTGTGATATCGTGTAAGTTTGAAATTGAAATGTTTAGTTAATGAAACATATATATAGATTTACTTGTTGAATGCTAAGTGAAACAAGAGCAGCCCATGCAATGCTGTTGGCTCTTGCTGTTATTTCTAATCAAGTGTTAACATCCATCCATCCATCCATTTTCTAACCCGCTGAATCCAAATACAGGGTCACGGGGGTCTGCTGGAGCCAATCCCAGCCAACACAGGGCACAAGGCAAGAACCAATCCCGGGCAGGGCGCCAACCCACCACAGAGCAGAATTACCAGTTCTAAAAAATTTTGTAGAATATTGCTGCCTCATTCTTATCTGGTGCAATATAATAAAAAGGGAAAGTACTGCTTAGTTTATTCAAAATAGGCAGGAGAACTGATTTTGAACATATTAATAAGGTAAGTGTAATGTATTGCATGAGGTAGCTGTTGTTTTAAGTTGCCCTGTGGGTGAGCCACAATGTACTTAATTAGGCTAGTCTACATAGTTGTGGGTCTTACATTTAATATGGTAGACCTCCTCTGTGAGTAGTGCAATAAAAAAGGAAATTCTTGTATCTTCTGTTGTCAACATTATTAATGAACATAGGTCCTATAACAGTATCTTTGTTATCTATACCAGAGCAGTATGAATTATTTGAATCTTCCAAAAATCCTGATAGATGTTATGGTCTCAATGAGACTGAACAGAAGGTTGTGACCAAGAAATGATCAAATTGTGGGAGTGAGACTGGACACCGCCATCTTTTATAGGCAGTACTGTTGAATAATGGGTTCATAGCTGGGAAACTAGTGGCCCATTTGTAAACAAATAAATAACTGAATGGCAGCTTTGTCTCCATAGGTGTGCTTGCTTGCACAGCTGTGGGAGGTTGGTAAGGTAATTGGGGCAAGACACAACCGTGCATGAGGGTGCAGTCTGTCTCAATTGCTTCAACCATCTGTGTTGTGTGATTGAGCTACTGCACCCATGGTGGTTTATAAGGGGCAAGCTGGCATGAGGAAAAAAGGAAAAACAGATCAGAGGAAGAAAGAGAAGTTAAAGGAAAGGATTAAAAGGAGGGTAGGAGTGAGCAAGACAGAGACGGTGCAAGGTGGGAAGAAGCAGGCAGATGGGAATGAAGCCCCAGTAATGAAGTGATTGGCCATCACTCAAGAGGGGGCTGAAGGTTGCTCCTGCTGAGCTTAGGAGCAGAAGCAATCAGAGTACTCCGTAGGGACTCGTCCACAGGGCTGTAAATGGCAGAGAGAGTCCGAGGGAGTGGAAACATGGATCGCCATAGGCTGGGCAGCCGGGACACAAGCTGGAACTAAAGATTGCCTGTTGGTTGGCATCTATCTGTGCTGTGAGGCCTAAATAGGATAAGCCGGTGGGATGTCCATTTTAAATGGCTGCATCTTGGCTCTTGCGATTTTTAGAAAGAACGCTTCCTGCTTGTTCTAACCTAGTTCTTAACACTAGAATTACGAGAGCCTACAAAAAAACTTGTAGATCTGTCCCACCTTAAAACGCTTTGCACCTCTCCGTCAGCGTCTTTTGTCCTCTAAATGTGTGGATAAGCAGCAAACAGCAAGCGGCTTACTATCACATCCCCCCACCCCGCACAGTTGTTTTTTTGTTATTTTTTTGAAGGATTGTTTTAATAAAAGTACTAACCACTGATCTCCCTTGCTATGTTTGTGTGTTATGTCCTCATATTCTGGTTCATCCCTCAAGTACATCATTGGTGATAGCAGGTTCAAGAGGCTCCTCAGAAGAACCCGGTAGTGCAGGCCAACCTGCACCATCACGAGGACTATGATGACTAAAAATATCGTAAACAGCAGCTGACACAGAGATAATAATCAATATGGCTACAGCCACACAGAGAAAACCATAAAATAGAGCAACAATTCAAATCGCTGACAAAATATTGCAATATACTACAAAAAAAAGTAGTACTATTGCTAATAGAGTACATTTATTATATTGCTTGTAAGAAAAACAATGGATAGTCTACTCCTTAAATATAACTGGCAACATTAACCAGCCAATCCACCACCCTTGTCTACTCCACTCACCTATCAAAACAGACACTGGCATGTTTATGCAGCATGCTTTGACACACCCCAGGTGAATTTCTGTTTAAAATCGAACATCTGCCTGTCACATTTTGGTAAGCCTTATGGACTGTCAACAGCTGTACTGAGCTTGTGCACAGGCAGGCTGCAAAGACACCAGCGTGTAAAGCTGAACACCTGCTTGGGAGCTCATACTGGCCATTATACAGGCTCCCCATGTGCTAAGACATGTCGTGCCTCACAGCTTGCACCCACTGAGATGGCCCTGTGTTCCCACAGCGGTTCCTTCAACACAAAACAGTAAGCACCAATCTTTTCAGCTGACTTACGTTCATTCTTAAAAGCACATTTTCAGTGGTGTGCTACTTTTACTTAACTTGGCAATGCTCAAGGCCGCGCATTTCCACAGTAACACAATTTGCTCTGTCTTTCTGTAACGTCTGGGTTGGGAGCAAAGGGAAAAGTCAATGCATAACTAGAAGTGAGGACTGCAAATCAATGTAAGAAAATCACACCCCAAATAGTCAAAGAGACATCCGGTTTGAAATCAGACTGTGTTCAATTTGGATAAGAAGCTTCTGGTACCATTCTGGGACTAGAAGTGGCCCAGACAATTCACATATGATCATAGCTAGGGAAAGATTACACACTGGCAGTGTAAAATCATCTTACTTGTTAAATAAAGTCCACAAAGAGCAAGAGAAAAGACACATTTGTTACAAAGATTTAAAAGAGCTGTATTAGAGCTTTTAACTTGCGTTGTAATCTCATACATTGCATAAAGAGCTTTGTATGTTAATACCAACTGAAAGTCACTTAATAAACCTTTTGTTTCTTAGTTTTTAGAATGACTTGGCTGTGGCATCAGTTCACATCTCGGCAGTTGGAGTGCCTTCACAAGATAACAGCAGTATTAAGTAGGATAGGTAAATTGTGTCTAACAAGCAAATGGATTGCCAGAGACAGGCAAAATCTAAGACAGAAGACTTGGAGAGAAAGAAGTGTAATTAATGCTGATAATGTGTTGTGTTTATTTATGCAGGCTGAATGGGCAGAATGGATTGTTCCAGAATTAGGACAGCAACACACCTGTTTTGTATCTTCAGAGATTCAGTATTTTTAAATCTTTTTTTCTACACCTTCTCTATAGTATTAGCAATTAAAATCCAAAGTGAAATACAGCAAAAAAAAAAACTGCATTATAAGTTAATTCTTTAATGAATGTTAAGTTTAAATATTCTTTCTTAGGCAATGTAAATTCAAAACAATGCAAAGAGAATCAATACTGTGGAAGCAAAAGCTTTAAAACAGAAGGATAAAAAAAGACTACAAGAAGAAAATGTGCATATGTTATAATATACAGTGAAAATGATAATAACCTGAGGGTGTTAAGAAAAAGGTTTAGAAAAGGAAAAAGCGGTTAGTTCTTGCAAATGTCTGATGCAAATAAGCTCTGCATATGCTAAATCAAAAATAAATAAACACTTTATTCCTTCTACAGACACACAGTAAAAGCAAAAATACCCACGGAACTGTGTGAACTGGAATGTTTATACCCTGTTCTTCACTCCTGTTCATCTCAAGCAGACAAGTAACGGCATCATTCATGGCTATTAATATAGTAGAAGGACTTATACAGGAGATAGATAGCAATACAAATTCAGGTTATTTTTTGTTATTATTGATATAGAATATCACTAAGAGAAACTAATTACCATATTAAGGACATGAACAACATTGTACAAACCTTAAAGAAGGACCTAAAATAGTCTACATAAAGTTTATTTTACAATATCCTATTGAATTTATTGAGAAACACTCATAACCAGTTTTACAATATTAGGATTTTACCTTTGAGTAATTTTAAAATGAGGCAAATTATTAATGTTTTAAACACAAAATTATATTGAATGACATATTTATAGTATTTGCAAAAATTGCCAGAGCCTATTTTGAAGCAGCTGAAACAATGCAGAAAGCAATCCTAGACAGAATTAACAAATACATTGTAGTGTATACAAATAAAAGGCAGTGTTGTATAGTAGCTGAGAACTGGTTTTTAAATCACATGATTACCAGTTTTGTCTCCACCTCTAAGTAATGAGCAGGTCACTTAAACTGTCTGTGTTCCACTTGTAACGAGTGCTTATATGTAAAGAATTTAAAAATGCCTTGACCTTGTAAATTGCCTTTGCTAAGGGTATCCAAATCTGTGTACTGTAAGTAGAATCATAATATTTTTTCTGGTTGTTTGTTCACCAATTACGCAAAAAAGAGGAAACTGATTTTCAGGAAATTTTGCATGTACAGTGACATTGGTCCAACTTAAAATGTAGGCTATATGACACATCAGAAAGGAGGGTTGAAATTGCATGGCAAACCGAAAAACACTGCTGCTGCAGAGACTATATTTTTCATCAGGAAATGGTGAAAGTGTGCTGGGGCTGATGGAAGGAAGCCTTTATCTCAGTTTGCACTATGTTTTGTTCAGGGCAAACCAGAATCTAATCTAACATCTCATGCAGAGCATTTTTTCTTAACTAATCTGGAAAACAATCTCATTTTCTTGCTTGAAAATGTTTTGTCTAAGAGAATGTCTTTTGTCTTGTCATAGTTTGTGTTTAGCCATGATGAATTTCCACAAGATAGTTCTTCCCCATTTACCCTTATTTGGACCCTTTTCTGAGAAACATATAGGTCCAAAAGATGTACAAGAGAAATGTTCATTTACTTGCACCCCCTAAAAACTTTAAAACTGCAATTTTTTTGGTGAATTTCAAAGATTTGTTCAGATTATTTTGTGATGTTATAATTTACACAACCTATGGCAAAAGATGTGTGCTGCGGTACAATGAACATTGGAGGCCTGGTGTATGCTGGTCAAACATGCAGATAGGAATTTTATTGCACTGCGTACATGTGACAATAATTCTAAAGTGTAAATGATGACAGTGCATTTCTCTCTATTATAAAAAAAATTCTGGAAGAGAAAGAGTAAGGAGACGAGACATGATCTTCAAGTGAAGATCATGGAAGACACTTAAAAGACCTGCGAGACAAAAGAGATTGGCCACGGAGCGTCTCACGGCGACCTTAAACATGAGACTTTGTGCCAAGAGATTGACCCAGGACAGTCTCGCGTTGACGTAGAACATGAGATTCTTGCAAGACACGCCCTACTTACAACCAATATCAAATAAAACCACGGACAGCAAAACACTCAGTCATGTAAAGGCTTTGAGCACACACAGATCCAGTGCTCTCAGTGCATATAAAGCGTATAAGGACAATACGTTATAGATGAAATGTTAACAACTAAGTGAAGAAGAAAGAACAGCGCGAAGAAAAGAGACTCAAAAGCGTTGGAGTGAAAAAATATGTGAAAAAGAAAAAGAAAAATCTAGGTGCAAATTCAGAAAATAAGGAAAGAATAATCAGCCCGGAACAAGTGGAACTGAAAAAAAAGCACGTTCAATCGGGATCATAATTAAAAGACAAAGTAGAACTTCATAAAGACGTTCAAAAACGTTGGGGCTATACACATGCAGAGAAAGGTAAAGAATATGAAAGCAGGAAAATTAGAAAGTATCAAAACAAAGTAAGTAAAGTTTGTAGTAGTGCAAACAATCAGAAATTTTAATCGAAAAAAGGGAAAATAATCACCATGGGCCAGGTGTCATTGAAAAAAAGCAGGACAAAGCAAGGTCAGAAATAAAAGACAAAGTGTACAAAAAAAAGTAAAACATCATAAAGAGGTTAAAAAACAAGGGGGCCAAACACATGCAGAGCAGGTTAGAGATAATGAAAACAGTGGAATTCAAAAGACTCAAAAAAAATGTAGGTGCGATACATAAGCAGAGCAAGATACAGAATATGAAAGCAGAAAAAAATGAGTGTCCAAAAAAAGAAAGTAAAGATTGCATTAGCGCAAACAAAGAGAAATTATTATTCAGAGAAATAACGAAAAGGCAAATAGAGATTGACTTTTATGGACATAGGTGATATGTCAGAAGTATGTAAATATTGTAAGGCTTTGAATTTTAAGTCAGAGTATTTCAAAAATGGGATTTACCTCATATGCATTTTTTGGTTACTTTGCAAACAAAATTATTAACTGTGATGATGTAGATCGTTTTGTCTGTGCTGAAATTTCAAACAGAGAAACCTACAGTATCGTGAATTATGGTACAAAGTCATTAAACACATGTCTCACGGACCTCATTTAAAAGATTCAGCATGTTGGGACTTGAAAAATTCCAAATATTGTTTTTAACAAAGTTCAGAAAGCCAAATGAAACAAACAAAGTGAAACAAATGAAATAGCAACAATTCAAAGAAAAAAAAAATCTTAAAAGTGTGTATCCGGAAAACCAAACACGGGGGTTGGCGAGCAAAACGAGCAGGGGGCTGCCCCCTTGTTTTATAAATTTAAAACCTTACACTTTTTTAAATGCCAATATTATTAGACACCTGCATATCACTCAGTGTGATAGAGATAAGTCACAAGGAAACAGAAAGAAACACAATTGTTGAAGTGTATGCCAAGTCACTGACATTTTTGCGGATTCCCCTTTCAGAAAAGACAACCAAATCTGAACAAACAGCTATAATTCAATGAGTGAATTTTATGAGCAGACACTGATTTTGTAACTGGAAGTTACTTTAATCAAATCATGAGAGGTTACACCTTACTTTCAAAGGTAGTTTCACTCAGCTGTTTTGGGGACAAATCTGTGGATATTCTCTGAAATGACCTCTTGCATACTCTGAAACCTAAAAGCTGATGAGCCGCCCTCTCTTTGGTGAGCTGAAATATGACAGTCTCATCTCTTTGTAGACCTGAAAGATGAGATCCACTCTGCCATGCCAAGCCCTTTGCTAGAAACTAAGCCCAGTCTGGGAAGACTGAGAAGCAGCCATTACTTCTTGAAGGGAAGTTCAGCATCTAATCTCGTGTCCTAGAAAGAGCAATGCTTTCCCCTAAAAAGTTGCAGATGAAACAGCAAAAAGTCTAAGAGCACACCATGAACAAAGGACCACATCACAAAGAGAAACATTAAAGTATAACATGGTCCATTTGAACCCAAAGAAGCAACAAGATACATCTTCTTGCAACATCAGACACAATTCTTAAAGACTTGCTATCACAAAATAAAACATAAAATCTGTGCTAAGCTAAATTAGACCTCTAAATAGCCAGTGTTACATATCTGTCTCGTCTTACTTGTTGCATCCTGCCTCATATGTCAATATATATTTGCAGCTGTCATACTTCAACAATCCTTTTGTTTGTCAATTGTATTATTCTGTGTTTTGTGCTTAGACTTGATATAAGTCTAATAGCCTTAACAAATAATTTTATTAATTACCAGCATTTCTATTAATATAGAAATTAAAACTTTGAGTAATAAAAGTCTTTAAAAAATTAAACGTACGTACATATACTGTAATAGATAGCTTCACGTTATAGAGTGTAACCGATAGACTTAGGTAGTCTTCTTCTTCTTCTTCTTTCGGCTGCTCCCAATAGGAGTTGCCACAGCGCATCATCTTTTTCCATATGTTCCTGTCCTCTGCATCTTGCTCTGTTACACCCATCACCTGCATGTCCTCTCTCACGACATCCATAAACCTTCTCTTAGGCCTTCCTCTTCTCTGGCCGCTCTATCCTTAACATCCTTCTCCCAATATACTCAGCATCTCTCCTCTGTACATGTCTAGACCAATGCAATCTCGCCTCTCTGACTTTCTTTCCCAACCGTCCAAATTAAACTTACAGGCAGTGGAAGACTTACATTTTAAAGGCTCACGCACATGCTTTATATCCTTTAAGTAATCTGGGAGGCCACCAATATTTAGAGAGAGATTAAAATGGGTAGGCAAATAACAGATGGGCATTCCTGTGGCTAGATGGCTTCATGCTCCTCAGGTCACAAGATAATGATAGAAACGTAATCATGTCCATTAGGAGTTTATTTATGTCCATTAAACACAAGAAACATGGATAGTATTTACAAGCCAAAGTTTAAGAATGTGACAGGTAAATAATACATGGTCTCTCTTTTGGCCAGGTTGTGACTTGCCTCTTGGGTCAAGGTAATGGTGGAAGATAACGGGGCAATTATATCCATTAAAAACTTACCAATGTCCATTAGCCAATATAAAATATTAGTGACTAAGCAGGAACATAGAAATGTAGGTGTCAGATATTGATCAGAGAAATATGCAGAGTAAGGTAATCTATAGATAAGAATTTGTAATAAAATGAGGTACCGCCAGACTAAAGGTATTCACTGAACTGAGTCACCTTTGTGTGCTACGCAATAAAGTCTTATTCTGATTGCTCATCCAGAAAGTCTGTGTGTTTTCTTCCACGCGAGGACGAGGCTTGCTCCACAACATTAACCAAGTGTAAATCACTCTTTTCCTAAGGTGGACAGTGAATGAGTCAGAAAGAGAAGAAGGCAGACACAAAGACAGCCAACTTAAATTCCTGACATTGATGGAGATATCTGACTTCTTAGTTTTTGGTGCTGGTGCATAATTTGTTGTGAATCCCCAAAATACATTCAATGATGAACATTCATGCATAAAAATGGCTGCCATTTTGGAATTCTTAGTAAAACTAGCTGTGCCTGAGCCCATTCCTGAAAGTAACACCCAAGAACAAACTAAGAATTCCTGAATAATGCATTATTTACTAAACAGTGCATTCAGCCCTTATTGTTTTGTTGTTTTGTAATGTACAGTATACATTTATTATGGAGTCTGCGTTCATCTTTTACATTACCTTTTACCTTAATCTTATTTGCTTTTTCTGAGGGCAAGTGGGAATAGCAATTTTCATTCTGTTACAATCAGCATAGCTTGTAAAATGTGGTGTCCTTAACTACCATTAAGAATTCTTAGGCTTCTCTAGTTGGGTCCTCTTTATCTTTACTCATGCTTTTTTAGCATCCTGTATTAAAACATACTGTTAGAGTCTTTTGATTCTCTCATTCAATGTCACTATCCGCATATATATTCCTCAGGAAGTAAATTTTGCATATACTTGTTGTAGGTGTTCATTATCCCAGTACTATCGCTTGTTTCTTTCAATGATTTTCAAGCAATTCATACCAAGCACACTGTACCATCTCTCTTTTTTGCCATGTGCTTTGTATCTGCACTTTGTCTTAAAAGGAGAATTTAAACATTCCATGATTATTACATGTTCTTGCGGTTGAGAGTGTAAGCAGCTGAGATCCCACTTCAGAGTGTTTTAGAGAAAAAAAAATATTGTAAAGGAGAGCAGATAAAACATATTTGTTTCCATAATATATACTTCACATGGTTGCAGTACTAAAATTCTAAAGCAATCTGGGAACTATTTCACATAAATGGTTGTAATCCATCTCTAAAATCTCTTATATACATTATCTCAGTGGGAGAGCGTCATTTTTTTTACTTTTTGATCACTGTAATACATTGTTTTGTAATATGGATTGAATTGGTAAATTAAATCTCATTGCTACATCACAGCTTTTTTATTTTGCAGCTCTCCTTAAAAACCTTGCAGATTGCTTCTATTATCCATCAATCTATTCATGCATTTTGTGAATTGGCATATTACAATTAAGGATTATGAGAGGCGAGAGAATATTTTTGAATTAAGGGGTGGAAGGCATTTATTACTTCCATACAAGATACTAGTGAATGCCCTGACTTTTTTTAAGAATTTCTACTTAGTGTATTGTATTGTGCAGAGCCTTCCATCATATTTCATCTTCTGTGCATTGCCTATGTCTGCTCCTCTGCAGACATATACCTCTTCATTCAGTTTTTACAGTTTTTGTCAGTCAAACATGTGTTTGTTTTTATTTAATTGTGTTTTATTGAATTAAAGATCAGAAAAAAAACATGACACTACATCTCATTGGGATGGGATACCCCAATCCCTACCCATATAGACAGTGAAGAAACAGAAAGAATAAATATAAAATAATCACTCAAAAACTACAGTATCCCAATTTAACTTAACTTGTACAGGTTTATTTGAAGATTTGGGGGAAATCTTCCACAAATGTCTTCTGTATGCTTGGCTCTATGAATGTGTTACCATTACAGGCAAGTGGAAATCTTGGCACATCGGCAATTATACCAGTAGAATCAACAGTTGAAGACCAAAATGTTTACTGATAATTTCAAGTCAATGACATATTTTATCCATCCTCAAGGTATAAAATATTTTATGTATGGATTATGCACAATTTTAGGGACTGTGGAGATTTATATATTGACAACTCTGTATATTTACTATATTTTGAACTGTTCCTCAAAAATGTATTTTATCAAAACATTTATTCTAGTGCACACAGGTTTGAATATTTGGTAAAATAAGCCTATATAAATTACCTAATGTTTCCTCTACTAAAGAAATTCTCCTTTTAAGTGCAATAAAGGTATGCAGTAAGTAGGAACTAAAGACTATGCCAAAAGAGCACAATTTGAAATAAGTTGATATTATTTCTAACAACTAGTTATTGTGAGTGCTGGGGACTTTTTTGTGAAACATAAACATAAAATGTAAACCTATTGTGCAGATATGAAGGCCCTGTGTGATGCTTTTGAGAACACTGACTGTGATATGCTTTGTGAGACATATAGTGAGGACAGTGAGCCACTGTATTACAGATTACAATCAAGTTTTGTGTGGAGTAAGCAGTTCCACCAAAGTCAGTGTGCTGTTTTCCCAACAACAAACCATTGCTCACAAAGGACCTGAAGGCCCTTTTGGTCTTTTAATAAGGAAGAGATCAAGTGGGTAAAGTCAGAACTGAGGAAGCAGGATCAGGAAGGGAAGGTTCACTACCAGGACAAGCTGGAGTGCAAGTTGAAGCAGAGCTACAAAGGAAGTATGGGGCAGGATGTGGTATACCAATGGCTAGAAGAAGGCTGTAAAATCTATGGAGGATGGAGACAAGAACAAAGTGAATGAGTTCTTTAACATGTTTGACTCATACTTGTCAATACAGCCCTCCTTCAAAACTGCTAGTCACTGAAGACGTCTCAGACTCTTTACTACCACCTCTGCTCTTCAAAACCTTTATACCTCCTGGTGACCTCCTTTGCGATGATACTACATCTGTGGTGTCTAGCCCCCCTTCCACTTACCTGTTTGTCTGTTTCTGCTGACCAGGTGAGGATAGAGCTGGGGAGAGCTGGGGACACTCATGGTGAGCAACAATGTGGGGACTGATGAAATCAGCCCCAGGATGCTGAAAACATGAGGTTGCCAGATCAGTGGGGGAATTCAGCACCTGTTCTCCTTTTCCCTGAGTTTGTGGAAGGTTGTCCTACTGTGGAAAACATCTAGGCCAGTTGGTCTCACTTCATACATTATGAAGACATTTGAGAGGCTGGTCCTGAAACGGCTCCAACCCCTGGTAACAGATTATTTTAATCCTCTGCAGTTTGCCTAAAAAGCTCATATAGGTGTGGAGGATGCTGTGATTTATATGGTACACAGAGCCTACTCTCATCTGGACAAAGCCAACATCACAGTTAGGATTATGTTCTTTGATTTCTCCAGCACTTTTTACTCATCCTGCCTTGCAGACTAGCAGACAAGTTAAGGGCTATGAATCTTGAATATTCCACGGTCTCCTGGATCATGGCCTACTTCACCAACAGACAGACAGGCTTAAGCGCAACATGTGGAGGTGGTGGCGTATAACACTGGGGGACCTCAGTATACTGTCCTGGCTCTCTTCCCATTTACACTTTACACAACAGACTTTCAGCATAATACAAGCTCTTGCCTTCTAGAGAAGAACCTCATAGGTTATGTTGTTAACTAGCAAAATACCCGCGCTTCACAGCGGCGAAGTACTGCCTTAAAATTTTTATTAAGAAGAAAATTAAACCTTTTTAAACTGAGGGAAAATATACCAATAATTACTTGTTAAGGATCTCTTTGTATACCACATTGTGAGTTCGGCCCTCCGGTTGTAATATGACCAAGCTGTGCGCTGAGCTTACTCTTGAGCATGCAACGTACAGTTGGCCATGTGAACAGTAATCTTGTTTCAAATGTCACAGCTTGGATTGCTGCTGTCATAATCAGTTTGAGTTTCATGGTTTGTTTCAATTACGACAGTATTTGTAGGACTTGTGTTGAAGAGACATTCGGCATCTGTCAAGCGTTGTAAGTATACAACCGGTTTCATCGATAACTTCACATCCAGCTTTTGAGAGTTTAAACATTCATAAACATCAAAGTGTCCACTACTGAAATCGTCACCTGTCAATCTAAGATGTTTAAGTGGCATTGGAGGTTGTCGAAAGGTGTAAAATATTTGGCCATTTCGGTACACTTGAAAGCGACAACCGAACAATTCAGCTGCAACCATCAACTCACATGCAGATGCATAGGTGAAGGGCTTAAACATTTCACTCTTATAGTGCGCCTGTGTAGTATAATTATCTCCTGTACCGTCATCAGTCCACACCTTGAATCTGTCCCAGTCATTCAATACATAAGACAAAATGTTCCTCCGGATATCAAGAGTGAGCCTGATATGGACGTGCAATATGTAACAAAGAGAATGGAAAAGACAGGTGCCATCTCTGGGCATGGAAACCACTCGGTAAGTTACAGTTCTTTGATTGATGGTGATCACCTCGATAGACATGTTAATGGGGGTATGGTTGGAATGATAAAAGGAAATGGGTACCTGAACAATGTAAAGTAAGTCTAAAATACCTAAACAATAACTATAATCGTAATAAATGAACAATAAAGCAGCGTAGAAGCCGTGGATTAAATAAAAAGGCTGTAGTTATCAGCAGGGAGACGTGAATCCCGTGGCAAAGCAGGGAAGGGAATGTAGAGACTGGAGCGACGGACGGCCTTATATAGGCAGGCAGCCAACAATGTGGGAGGCGGGATGTGGGAGGCGGGATGGGGGACCCAACGCCGCCTCACACAGTGACCGACCTGCAAGCTATGGACGTATATATGTACGTAAGTAGGATTCAGTTAGCGTTGAGAACCCGCGTACCAAATTTCTTGAAGATGGGCCCATAAGTAAAAAAGACCGTTGAAAAGTTCAATATGGCGGCCGACAGTGGCATCATACGACCGAAATAAGTACCAAATTTCAGCCTTCTACCTACACGGAAAGTTGGAGAATTAGTGACGTTGGAAAGTTCAATATGGTGGCTGACAGTGGCATCATACCACTGAAATAAGTACGTACATTGGTTTCGGTTAGCGCAGGGAAGCTGCCTACCAAATTTCGTGACGATGGGGCCATGAATAAGAAAGTTCAACATGGCGGACGTTGTTGACCGTTATGACCGTTACGTGTAGAATTTCGAAATGAAACCTGCTTAACCTTTGTAAGCAAGCTGTAAGGAATGAGCCTGCCAAATTTCAGCCTTCTACCTAAACGGGAAGTTGGAGAATTAGTGATGTTAGAAAGTTCAATATGGCAGCCGACAGTGGCATCATACCACCGAAATAAGTGTGTACATTGGTTTTGGTTAGCGCAGGAAAGCCACGTACCAAATTTCGTGACGATGGGGTCAGCCTTCTACCTACACGGGAAGTTGGAAAATTAGTGACGTTGGAAAGTTCAATATGGCGGCCGACAGTGGCGTCATACCATCAAAATAAGTACGTACATTGGTTTCGATTAGCTCAGGGAAGCCGCCTACCAAATTTCGTGAAGATGGGGCCAAAAATAAGAAAGTTCAACATGGCGGACGTTGTCGACCATTATGACCGTTACGTGTAGAATTTCGAAATGAAACCTGCTTAACTTTTGTAAATAAGCTGTAAGGAATAAGCCTGCCAAATTTCAGCCTTCTACTTACACAGGAAGTTGGAGAATTAGTGATGAGTGAGTCAGTGGGTGAGTGAGTCAGTGAGTGAGTGAGTCAGTGAGGGCTTTGCCTTTTATTAGTATAGATGGAGACAAGTAAGAGAACAAGAGGCACGTGGAGGTCTTTGTCTTGTGGTACAGGGAAAACTACCTGCTAATAAACATCAGCAAAGCAAAAGAGTTACTGGTGGATTTAAGGAGCCCCAAGACCAGTCATCATTCAAGAAGTGGAAGTGAAAGTGGTGTAGAGCTACAAGTACTTGATAGTTGTCACACACATGGGAGACAGTTTACGGGCTCAAATAGATGCAGTTACCCACCGAACCAAGAATTGGCGTTGCCCTCTAACTGTTCTTTCCTCTCTCCTGGCAGAACTGAAGAAACTACCCTCTGGAGCTCGGTGGCCATATTGGTCATCAACCGTATTCAGGTCCTGTTCCTCCGACATGAGAAGAACATCCTGCCAACTACCCCACTGTAAAATAAGCACAGAAACACTGTCAAAGGTTTGGTGGAATTCCCTATATGCTTTCACACAAAAAGAAATGATGTCTTTACAGACAGAGTTTAAAAAAAAGTAACTGCCACAAAAGGAAATGAGGGTAGTATATATAGGTGAGTCTGAAGGAAGTAGGAAGAGACGTGATCTGGAGGCTTGAAACCGGAAGTGATGTGTAGAAAGAGGTGTAATCTTGTGGATTGGAACCAGAAGTGATGTTATTGGGTGGTTTCTAACCTGCATGTCTTTGGACTGTGGGAGAAAACCAGAGCACCCGGAGGAAACCCATGCAGACACGGGGAGAACATGCAAACTCCATGCAGGGAGGACCCAGGAAGCGAACCTGGGTCTCCTAACTGCGAGGCAGGAGCGCTACCGTGCCACCCTTTTAAAATTTATAAAAAAAAGAGATTTACTTTAGAATACAACTTCATGTGGTAAAAGAAAATATATTATGGTTGTAAGGAAATAACTCTGGATTGAAAAATATTGAACACACTCTAACTTTAACTCTAACTTAAAATTCAAAAAAGTAAATTCACTTATGGGAATGGTCCAAAATGTGTTTAGAGTTTATTACTCGTGTCCCAAATTAACCTGAGCATACAAAAACATTTTTGTTCAAAACAGAAAGAATAATTTATTTCATTATATATGTTTTCCTTCAAAGTTCTGGGGCAAATCTTTGGAGATACATTATTTTCAATAAAAATATCAATTTCTGCAGAAATTAGTCTTTATCTACTAACAAAAATTGAATAAATTAGCACTTGTGAACTATTAAGACCCTGACATTCTAAAGTCCAAAATAAGTGAAGCAAAATCATAAATGACAATAGTGACATAATTGAAAGATCTTCATGAGGCAGCAGAATATTATCAATAAAGCAGTAATACATTAGCAGGCAACTATGACAACTGAAAGAGAAAAAAAGAATATTGCCTTGAATCACAGAGAGAGAAGCCTCCATGGGGCTGACAGCTTTTGATGATTTAGATTTTGCAAAATAGTTGAGGCAGTCTGAAATGTTTATATCAGTTCCTATCTATAAACACTATAGCAATAATCAAAAAAACTAGATCAAACTGTAGCACAAATTAATACAATAGACTGTCTAAAAGAGGCATTTTGGTCAGAAGGAAAGTGAAAGTAATAATAAAAATATTTTTTATGTAACAAGTACAAAAAAATGTTGGCAGTACAGTATCCTCCTTAGTGTTATTTTTACCCCAGAAAAAATGGCAAAAATGTTACTTCGGGTGATGGAAACATGTAAATACTAAAATTACAAAATACATACAGTAGAGTGGTTATTTCTAGTGTCCACTGCTGCACTAATGAAGATTTAGTGCACATATTTTGTGTGATTTGTTTTAAGACAGCCACCAACACACTGCTCAATATTGCAACTAGGACACTAGAAGCACTTTTCTTATATTTTTTCTGTTGCTTGCACATGAGTGGGTAGAATATCAGTGCCTGAGCTGCTTAATTGATGTTGCCCTTTGTGTTATAGTAGGCTACCGCTGTGCAAGGCTTAGTGACTTTACACTGGCTCCCGGTTAAGTTTAGGGCTGATTTCAAAATCCTCCTTTTAACATATAAAGCGTTAAATGGCCAAGGTCCGGCTTACTTGTCTGAACTTATCATGACTTACAAACCTGAGCGCACATTAAGATCTCAAGATGCCGGTCTGCTTAGGATTCCAAGGATTTGGTTTGGTCTTGTCCGATGCGAGAGATGGACGTCTGAAGTGGAGCTCCGCTAGCAGTGGTGCTATTTTTCATATTATTTGCTTATTATTCTGAGATATCCTGTATTTATTCAACCCGAGAGGGACCGCTACAGTATATGTAAACACATATAAACATGGCCAACAAGAAGGGGGGTCCGAAAGAATCGAAGACTAAAGCTACATCCAAGCTGCGATCAGCAAGCCCTAGTTCGAGATACGGCCTCTCAGAGACAGACCTGGATCAGATGGACGAAAGTACAGACTCCTCGGGACCACGGTCCGCTACATCGTCGCCAGCTGAGAGCGAAAAGGGGAGCGAAGGTGCGATCGTGAGTGCAGATGTGGATAGCTCGCCGATTGGAGAGGATTACCTGAAACTGGAAAAGGCCGGGAGGTCCGCGGCTTCAGTTACGCAATACGCGGGACTGGAGCAGCGGGACACCGCTTCAGCAGAGTCTGCTGCTTCATCTACGGTACAAGAAGGCACATTTGAGCTATCTGAACTGAAAGTGTTGCTCGCTGAGCTCAGGCAAGATATAAAGAAAAGCGAGAAGGCTAATGAGAAAGCAACGGCAAAGGCACATGAGAGACTGAAACAGGAATTAAAACAGGAAATCCAACAGGCAAATGAAAGGCTGCGACAGGAATTCCAACAGGCAAATGAAAGGCTGCGTCAAGAGGTACAACTTGAACTTCGACAGGTACTGGGTAAAATTGAAGAGCGCATTGAGAAAAACTCGCTAAACTGAGCACGCTTGCTGATCGATTGGAGCATCTTAGTGAGACATTCACGAATCGGATCGAAATAGCGAACATCTAGCTGCCAGTGCCGAGGAAAGAGCAGTAAATGTCAGTTGAATGTAAAAACTCGGAGAAAAACTTGGAGACAGACTGGCTGCTTTAGAAGATGGGAATAGAAGGTATAATGTCAGAATTGAAGGCTGCCGGAGAATCGAGAAAGTTTAAACCCGTGAAATTCGCAACTGAACTTTTTCTAAAATAATCGGGGCGACTTTAAAGCAGAATCTGAGATAGCAGCGGCTTACGCGTCGCGGATCAAACACCGTCAGACCCCGACCAAGATCTTTTATAGTCCGTTTTGAACGATTATCATTTAAGTTAGAGGTGATGGAACTCCTCAGGAAAAAAAAGGAAGATATTATATATGAAGATTGCCACATTCGCGTCTTCCCTGACTTCTCTCCAGCAACAGCTATCAAACGCCGCCTTCTATAATATTAAACAGCGCTACGGCAAGCCAATGTCAAATACGGCCTCCTGTATCCGCAAAACTGAAAGTGGAATGGCAGGGTCATTTCTATGTTTTCGCTAGCAAGGAGGAGGCAGAAAATGAGTTAAGAAAGCTGATCCCGGGACTATTCTGATACATAATTGTGAGTCATGGCGGTAAATGATAAAGCTAGGATTAATAATCTACTGTCTGATCTATTTGTTTTAAAATACGGGTTTTTATCAGCATATATTCTCATATTCTTATATTATTATTACTTACTTATTACTTATCATTACTTAGTATTACTAGGGCTAAATGTTTATGTTTTATTGTGCTTAATTACGTTTTCCTCCTCTTTTTTCTTTTCTAATTATTTCATGTGTACCCTAAATGAGACTGTTCAATATCATACCCTTGGTTTGCTGTTATTGCTATTACTGCATTAAGACTTGTTATGCTTGTTTTGGACACATCTTTAACACCATCACCTGGGTTTATTATCTGGGGATATCATCTTAATGCACTAAAATTGATGAAGATTATATGTATATGTGTATGTGTATATGTATGTATATATGTATGTATATGTATATATATATATATATATATATAAGTGCAAAATTCTTTTCTTTTTTTTTTTCTTTTTCCTCTTTTAAAGACTATATTGGTAACAGATATCTCTATCTTTTAACCTTAAAGCGCCACTGCATGGGGGCTTGATGTGCTTTGGACGTGCTCTGTCTCTGGGTATGTCAGAGGACTGGGACTGCATGAAGTGGGTTTTAGCCTCACCTGGGGAGGCAAAAAGGGAGGGTGGGGGTTAAGGGGGGAAGAGAAAGAGAGCAGGCTTGATCTATATCTAATCTATCATCTCAATCTTTATAATTATAACTATCAACGTAATAATAAGCTGCATGGCAACAACTCTTGGGGGAATAGGAAATTAAGACCTAAACTATTTCACTTCCAGTTAAGACTATAATATGACACCAAAAACTCAGAATCAGTGTCTCCATGATGGGACAGTTAACTTCGTAAGCTGGAATGTTAAAGGCCTGAATCACGAATTAAAGAGAAAGAAAGTACTTTCTCACCTAACAGGTCTAAATGCTAAAATAGTATTTTTACAGGAAACCCACTTACTAAGTAAGGATCAGTTCCGCTGCAAAAGACTGGACTGGCCAAATGTTCCATTCTAGTTTTACAAAGAAAACTAGAGGGGTGGGAATTCTCATACATAGAACAGTACCATTTGTAGCATCAGATGTAGTATTGGATCCTGAAGGGAGATATGTGATGGTCATGGGAGACTTATCTAACTGTAAAATGATTTTGATAAATGTTTATGCACCTAATGTTGATGATAAGGAATTTATACAAAATTTATTTGCATCCATTCCCAATCTGAACACTCATAAACTTATAATGGCTGGGGACTTTAATTGTGTTCTAAATCCACTTTTAGATAAGACTTCCTCCACAGGGGAACGCAACTAACACCGCAAAGATAATTACAAAGTTTATAACTGATCACAATTTATCAGATCCCTGGAGGTTTTAAACCCAAATTCAAGAACATATTCTTTCTACTCACCAGTACATCATTGCTACTCAAGGATTGATTACTTCTTTATAGATAATAACTTCTTGCCTAAGATTAAATCTTGTAAATACGATGCTATTGTTATTTCAGACCATGCTCCGATGATCTTGGAGCTGAAATTACTAAGCCCCATACACTCACCCCAGATGGCGTCTCAATCCGCTTCTATTAGCTGACGAGAATTGTACTGAATTTATATCCAAACAAATTGAATTCTTTCTAGAGACAAATACATCCCCTGAGATCTCTGCAGGAATACTCTGGGAAACTCTTAAGGCCTTCTTAAGAGGACAGATTATCTCATATCTTTCCCACAGAAATAAATCCGAAGAAAGTAGCAGAGATAAAAAGCGAAATTACTAAAATAGATGAAGAACATGCCAGACTACCAAGCGAGACTCTACATAAGAGGAGGCAGGCTCTACATTCAGAATTAAACCTCTTGACAACTAAAGAAACCGAACAACTAATTTACAAATCCAGACATCATTATTATGAACATGGAGAGAAAGCTAATAAGCTTTTAGCGCAACAAATTCACAAGCAAGATGTGCAAGCGCAATCTCGTAATTACTAACACGAATGGAGATAAAATCATCGAACACAAAAATATAATGTACACTTTTAGAGACTACTATAAATCCCTATATACTACTGAGTTTAAAGAAGACAATATACAATCTAATGCATTTCTGGATAAATTACAGATACCACAAATTGACGCTATTAGTGTGGAGGAGCTCGATAAACCTCTGTCATTATCAGAATTACTGGATGCTATAAAGTCACTCCAAGGTGGAAAAGCAGCAGGCCCTGATGGCTACCCTGCAGAGTTTTACAAGAAATTCTCCGCTCAGCTAGCTCCCTCCTATTAGCAACATTTACAGAAGCCAGAGATAACCAATCTCTTCCACAAACCTTTCGCCAAGCACTAATCACTGTCTTTCCAAAACAAAATAAGGACTTATTACAATGTGCATCATACAGACCAATTTCACTTCTGAATAACGACGTTAAAATACTCTCTAAAATCATAGCTAGAAGGATGGAGAAAGTGCTCCCTCAGTAATATCACAAGACCAAACTGGATTTATTAGGGGCCGACACTTATCTTCAAATCTTCGACGCCTGTTTAATGTAATATACTCACCAACTAAATCAAACACCCCAGAAATATTATTATCATTGGATGCAGAAAAGCATTCGACATGATTGAATGGAAATACCTTTTACTATTTTGGAGAAGTTTGGGTTTGGCCCAACATTTGTGCATGGATTAAATTACTGTATACTAACCCAGAAGCTTCAGTTTGCATCAATAACATTTGCTCAGACTACTTTAAACTAGAACGTGGCACAAGACAAGGATGCCCTTTGTCACCACTGCTGTTTGCAATTGCCATTGAACCACTGGCAATACATTGTCGAAATACTGATCAGATAAAGGGGATTAGCAGAGAAGGACTGGAACAGAAAATCTCATTATATGCAGATGACATGGTACTGTATATATCGGACCCAGAAAATTCTGTGCCTGCAGTCTTAGCAGCACTCACAGAATTTCAAAAGCTCTCTGGTCTCAGAATTAATCTGAATAAAAGTGTACTCTTTCCGTGAATTCGCAAGCATATAATATTAGATTAGACACCCTTCCTTTTATCATTGCAGAACAGTTTAAATACCTCGGGGTAAACATCACAAGTAAACATAAAGCTCTTTATCAACAAAATTTCGTCGTCTGTATGGAAAAAATTAAACAAGACTTGCATAGATGGTCAACCCTTCATCTCACACTAGCTGGAAGAATTAACACTGTTAAGATGAATATTCTTCCTAAGCTCCTTTTTATTTCAAAACATACCAATATACATTAATAAATCGTTCTTTAAGCAATTAGATTCAACAATAACCTCATTTATTTGGAATTCTAAACATCCACGCATCAAAAGAGCGACCCTACAAAGACAAAAGGCAGAAGGCGGCATGGCTCTACCTAACTTCCAGTTTTATTACTGGGCGCAAATATACAGTCGATAAGAACCTGGACACAAATAGAAGAACATACACAGGCATGGACCGCAATAGAAGTAAAATCCTGCAGTACTTCTTTGTATTCCTTGCTTTGTGCTCCAATAAACACACGTTATCGGCAATACACTAATAACCCAATTGTGCTCCACTCACTTAGAATCTGGAACCAATGTAGAAAGCATTTTAAGACGGAGAAGCTTCTTTCTGTGGCACCCTGCAAAAGAACCACCTCTTTCAACCCTCACAAACATATGCAGTTTTAATATCTGGAAAAATTTGGAATTAACTTGCTTAGAGATCTTTATATAGACAACGTCTTTGCATCCTATGAACAATTACGTTCCAAATTTAACATTCCAGCTACAAATTTCTTTCACTATCTTCAAATCAGGAACTTTGTTAAACAGAACCTTCCAGATTTTCCTCATCTTGCACCCTCATCCACGCTGGAAAAATTATTGCTCAATTTCAAGGAGTTAGACTCCATCTCTACAATATATAAAATCCTTTTACAATCCCTTCCTTTCAAAGATCCAAGAGGACACTGGGAAAATGACCTCTCAATTAATATATCAGAAAAGGAGTGGAAAGTAGCAATGCAGAGAATTCACTCAAGCTCCATATGCAAAGCATACAATTATACAACTCAAAATTATATATCGAGCACATCTGTCTCACTAAAACTCTCAAAATGTTTCCAGGGCATGATCCAACCTGTGAACGCTGCAAAAGCCCCAGCCTCACTAGGTCACATGTTCTGGGCCTGCTCCAAATTAACATTATTCTGGACAAAAATTTTTAATTACCTCTCAGACAGTCTTGGACTCACAATCCCTCCTAACCCATTAACAGCTGTGTTTGGGGTTCTTCCAGAGGGTCTTAAAGTGGAGAAAGACAAACAAATTGTGATTGCATTCACTACACTGTTGGCACGCAGACTTATTCTGATAAACTGGAAGAACCCAAACTCTCCTCTTTTAAGTCAGTGGGAAACTGATGTGTTATATTATTTAAAATTGGAAAAAATCAAATACTCAGTTAGAGGATCTGTGCAGACTTTTTCAAAACATGGCAGGATCTAATCAGTAATATTTTGAAATGATTTTATAAAGCACAGAGAATTTGTTGATTTAGGTATTTTTAAAAGCCTTAAATTTTACACCGTTTGGCTTGCTCTCTCTCTCAAGGGTGGGGATCGATCTGTTCTTAGCATAATTCTTTTTTTTTTGTAAAAACGTGATTGCTATGTATTGATTGTAATAAAATTAATAAATAAATAAAAAAAAAAAAAAAAAAGGATTCCAAGGATTAATAAAATAACAGTGGGAGGTCGAGCTTTTAGTTACAGGGCCCCTAAACTATGGAATGGTCTTCCTGCTTCTATAAGAGATGCCCCTTCAGTCTCAGCCTTTAAATCCTGGCTAAAGACTCACTACTTCAGTTTAGCATATCCTGACTAGAGCTGCTGATTAACTGTACAGACTGCATCTCTGTTGTTAGTTATTAGCACTAAAACATAAGTAACATGATAGTTAGAATTGAATACTAACTCTCACCTATTCTGTTTCTGTTCTCGGTACCCAAATGTGGCAATTGGTGCCACGGCCCACCTGCCAAGTTGTTTGCCTGCCTATGGTAAAGTCATCCCTGATGGAGGATCACAGGAATCATGGGAAAGAGAGGTCCTTTCATCGGAGCAACTTTTCAGCCGTGGAATGGCCAAATGGGGAGGCAGCTTGATGGATGAGGTCTCCAGGACTCTAAAAATATCCAAATCCTATTATGTGATATCATCTACTGTTAAATTCTGCTCCGTACTTCTAAAATTTTTATTATTATGCTGTATTAAGGATTTGTTCTGTTCTGTGTATTGTGTTGTATTGACCCCCTTCTTTTGACACCCACTGCACGCCCAACCTACCTGGAAAGGGGTCTCTCTTTGAACTGCCTTTCCCAAGGTTTCTTCCATTTTCCCTACAAGGTTTTGGGAGTTTTTCCTTGTCTTCTCAGAGAGTCAAGGCTGGGGGGCTGTGAAGAGGCAGGGCCTGTTAAAGCCCATGGCGGCACTTCCTGTGTGATTTTGGGCTATACAAAAATAAACTGTATTGTATTGTATTGTACTTTCACATTTTTCCCCAACACAAACATTGACATTTGCTGCATTGTAAACAGTGCTTAAGGGGTCAATGACTTGCTTCTCCTTTCATTATTTTGCATTTTTTGTCACACAGCTACTGTTGTACCATGTTGAAGCTTGACACAAACAAAGTCACTGTGCATGGTAGTTGTGGTTGTGGTTGTCCAGTACCATAGCATGCATCAGTTTAACATTCCGTGTCAATGTCTAATGATCAATTCACATTGTCATCACTATTGCTTTATTCGAGGAAAAATTCAGTTTCAGTTAATTCAACAGCTGCCTTTATGTCTTTTTGTATACCATTGTGTTTTCAGTGCAGCTCTGCCCCAATCATGAAAATTGATGAGTTACATTAGAGTGGCAAAACACATAGAAATATTTATGATTTTTTGCAGCATGATGTTATTTCATCTGCTTACATGGCAACAGAATATTATCCCGAACATTATTTGGGCATAAAAATATAAAGAGGATCAATATATGTCACCCAGAGTGTGGCTCATGGATAACCATAACTGCATAAAATACTGATCCCGAGCCATGCTCAGGGTTATTGCCAAGGATGCTAAGTGCATTCAGAGTTTCAGGGTGCAATTGAAGATATGTGAATGAAGCCAGGGTTTAGTATCCAGTTAAAATTCCTAGCTATTATACATTAAATGTGTGAATACACAAAAAAGACCTGCTTAAAAATAGATTTTCCTTATTCCCCTCTCACCTTTTTCCTTCTTACCTCTCCTTCAAAATTTCTCTTGACATGCCAGGTAGCAAGGCTTACTAGAAGAAAGCACTGTTACCCACAACAAGCTGCAATAATAAAAAGCTAGTAGAAAAGCAATATCTAGGCACAAAGCTAGCCTGCCTATAGTACATCAGGTTTAAAATCTTCATAAAATTTCTTTTGGCTGAAATGTGATTGTCTTGTGTCTCAAGCTTTGCTTTCTATAGACCTTTGAGAGCACTAATGCATTGTGCCAGACATTTTGGATGTTTTGAAGCAGAATTTTAAAGATGGATTACTTTCCTGATGCTAACACCCTCTAATTGCATTTTTAAATACTGTATGTAGATGAAAGGTGTCTCAATCCTAACTCTAGGTTACTGGAGTAAAATCTTTAAATAAACATTTTACATTAACAACTGAAGATTTAGCTTTACTATTCAATATTATATCAAAACTGAAATCCTCAGCTTGATACAGTATATCTGATTCTTTGAAATAATTAGCATTTTTGATGTATTCAGTGGAATTCCTTTGAAATGAAATACACTTTAAGCAGAACTATGAGACACAAACTATGTAACATGATATGAGACATTCATGCTTATGACAAGGACAGTCAACTATATTATCTGGGATGATTTAAGACAGGTGCAAAGTACAAAGAGAATATTTCTGTCAATAGGCATACTAAGTCACAAAGATAGGACTAAGAATGTGCAGCATTTTGGAAACTTGTTATAGTAAAAATGAAGGTGACAAATGTGAAGATTGGCTTTAAAAAACAGTACCTTGCACATCTCTCACAGTATGTTAAGTAGCTGTGCCACATGGCATGCACCGATGGTGCCAGTTATGAAGCCAGATGTTTAGATGATGATATTTTAAAGATGTTAGAAATTTAGAAAAGTATCTATTTATACTACACTCTAAGGAAAAAATCCTCTATATTATAGGGAAGTTGTTTTAAGATGGTTGCATTACACTTACTCCCAGCTTCGTCAGATACCATTTCCAACATTCTGTGTTTTAAATTAGCATAGGCCCAGCTAGAATGCTAAGCTATATGTGTAGGTATATATATATATATATATATATATATATACATACAGTGGTACCTCAGTATACGTCTGCTTTGGAATAAGTCCAACTTGGTATACGTCCTGTTTGGACACAGAATATTTTGCTTGGTATATATATATGTATGGATATATCAGGGATGCCATGGGCAACGACCCGGCTGGGACGCCGTGAGAGACCGGATGTGGGTCTGCACCCACCCTGAATCACGTGGGGGCAGCCTTCCTGGTTGCATTGGGGGCCACGGGTTTGAGGGCATGGAAGCCCCACCCTGTAGGGGCCCGTGGTCACCGCCAGGAGGCACCCCAATGCCTTGGGTACCTGTTACCTCAGCACTTCCGCCACACCAGGAAGTGCTGGGGGGAAGAATTAAGAAGACACCCGGGGAGCTGCCGGGAGAGCAGCCGACACTTCTGCCACACGTAGGCGTGGCCAGCGGGGGTGTGTTGGAAGCACCTGGAGCTCATCCGGGGAGTGTATAAAAGGGGCTGTCTCCCTTCATTCGAGGCTGGAGTCGGGTGGAAAAAGGACAAGGCACGAGAGGTGTGTGGAGGCAGCCCAAAGAAAGGCATTGTAAGGCCAGGACTGTGTGTTGGGGTATGGATTGGGTCTGAGTGACCATTACTGTTGTAAATAATTGTACATAATAAACATGTGGTGGTGAGTAACGACACGTCCGCCTGTCTGTGTCCGGGTTGGCTCCACAATGTGTGTGTGTGTATATATATATATATATATATATATATATATATATATATGTATTATATGAAAAAATTTTGGGTCGAGATGTGATCATCTCGGAGAGACACTTTGAAGTCCCGCGATACTTCTTGCACGTCACGCCCTACTTACAAACAATTTCTTAGAGACACTTTAACGTTCCACGAGACAAGGAAGTGACACAAAAGGCCAGCTGCAGTACAGGCTTTTAAATGATCGACATGCAGCGCGACATGCAGATCACGCAGCATGGCAGCAGCAGCTGCTGTATAGGCTTTTAAATGATCAACGTGCAGCTCGACATGTAGATCACACAGCTCGGTAGCAGCTAGCAGACAGCTAGCAGCTGATCTGTCCACATCTCCTTAGTGTGTGTTCAGTCCCCCCCTTCACAACGCAAGTGGCAGAGACGTGAAGTGGCTACCGTGAAGCGCACCCCTTGGGGTGGGGTTGTGGGGTGGGTGAGCAAAACGAGTACGGGGCACAGCCCCATAGTGTATGTACCTGTATATATATATATATATATATATTGTCGGAGATGGTTGGGGGGAACCCTGCCGGGATGCCCAGGAGGACTGGAAGAGGGCTCACGCCTTCCCCAGACCATGTGGGAACGACCACCCTGGTACCTATGGGGACTGCCAGGGGGTGCCCCAATGCCTGTGGAGCCCTGGACCTCAGCACTTCTGCCACACCCGGAAGTGCTGGGGGGGAGAGGAGCAGGGACTCCCGGCGTGATTCCGGGGATGCAGCAGGCACTTCCACTACACTGGGGAGTGCCGGTGGAAGATTGCCAGGAAGCACCTGGAGCACATTTGGGTGATTATAAAAGGGGCCGCCTCCCTTCATTCAGTGACTTGAGTTGGGTAGAAGTAGGACGACGTCTGGGAGGAGGCATGGAGGCTGCCTGAAGAGTGTAAGGCATTGGACTGGTGGCCTGGACTTTTGGGGACTTTGGGGTTGTGTGGCACTTGTTGTATATAGCGAAGTATGAATAAACGTATTTTGGGTGACATTGATATGTCTGCCTGGGCCGGCTACCACTATATATATGTATATGGGTATCACAGGATTTGAAATAAATTTAATTGAGCATGATAGACAGTTAACATGTCAATGAAGTGAACAGGAAAAATAGATTTGAAGCTTAAAATATAGACATGTGAGGTCAGGCAAGATGACCTTTGCTTCCTGGGCCACAGGTGTTAGTACGATAGAAGTTCACAGAAAATACAGTAAAGGATAGAACAACAGCATGGCCACAGTGAGCTTAACCAACCCGGTACATCCACATAAAATGACAGGGGCGAACTTTCTTGAAGGATTTTACTGGATGCAAACTGAAATATATACAAAGGAAACATACAGATATTTACAGGTGTACAACCAAAGACAATAAATAAGAAGTAATGATTTCCAAAGCAGCACATAGCAGATCGTATACATTAAAGAATAAAGCTTGAGGATACTTATAAGGTGAGTGATTTCCAGGGTGGGATCATGACACGAGATGCACATAGACAGAGATTCATGTACCAAAACTAACCAGACCCAGAGTTTTATATACCCTAAAGATACATTTTGGACGTGACTGAAACGAGATAAAGGGGGTACCTACGTGAGACACAAGGGGTACATTATATTTAAATGTTCACTATGGGACTTACGTGCTTTACATGAGCTTTATAGGCATTTATAACACTATCTAAGTGCAGGATGTGACTAAAAGGTGTGTTAGTAAATGACAAGACAAAGTTCAGTAAATAATAACAGCTAACAGCATGTGGGGCAGAATGATTACGACTAATATAGGACTGGTCACAGTAGACTCATTCATGGCCAAAACTGCCATGAATGCTGTTCTGTTATATAATTTCAAAGATTTATATCATAAAAGATTCACTCTGGTTCTTAAACCTCAAAAATATGGTAACTTATGATGGTTAAAGCCTTTAGCCTTGTTACTAATAGCCTAGTTGCATTATGTCTTTATTCTAGATTATGTACCTAATATACAGTGGTTTAATTTTGTTATTAGATTTAGACATTGAGACCCTGCCACCAAATAGGTCTTTGACATCCAAACGTTTAATATAGCAACAAACCTCCCAGCTGTTTTTTTTTTTTTAAATTAATCTGATCTTAACACCATTCTTTACACTTGCATCTTTTTACCTGTTACAACTCTTAAAAAGCGAACATTAGGTATTGACCAGTTCTCTTATTCTTTTGTTGCCATTTCTTGATCCTTATTTACCAACACTCCAAAATGCTCTCCAATCATTTTAATGAATCAACTATGAATTTTCATAAAGAAAGGTAAACATAGGCTTTGAAAATTAAATCACATATGAAATCTACCATATATGATTTGTACTTGATAATTACAATATAAACTGAATCAATTATAGTTTGAAATATATATAACGATGATGAGACATCATTGTTTTCATAATAAAACTTAAAAGTCAGAAATCATCCATAAAATATCTATAATACTGTTGGTATGTGTGAATCAAGCATTTTTAAATGACAGCTGCTGAAGTTTGTTGCTGTAGATTATATATATTTTGAATAAGAAGCTTTAGGGTGATATTAATCTATCCATAAATTATTCATGCTGTTTATCTTTTATTACTCTCAGTGTTTATTGGAAGGTCTAATATGGATTAACATAGCTATCTTTATATTATTATAATGCATTCCAAATAATTATATTATTATAATACATTCCAAACAATACTGCAGACAAATGATGAGATAAAATCTCAAGAGTATCAAGCAGATATTCTCCTTAATCCAATTTTTTCATATTAATTGCATAATAAAATGGCCTTTATGTAATGAAAGTGTTTCAGATAACATAATATAAAGGTTGATTTTCAAACTTTTTGAAGGGTTTGTCATTGATGTGGATTAGATGAGGCTTAAAAATGAAAACACATATTTTATAATATTTTGCAATGCATGGTTTGCAAGATGCAAATTATATTTTTCTAAGGGATTTTAGCTCTCAATGGAAATAACTACAGTACTTAGTTTTTAGATTTAAGTTTACACATTGTTTATTATCTCACTTCAGCATAGATTCTTTTTCTGATGTTAGACTGATTTTTGCCATATTACACATTTTAAACCGTTTTTGCTTGATTCCAGCGATATCTAACTACAATGGTTGTACTTGTGTTATTAAAAATACATATTTATCCATCAATTTTTGAATCAGTTTTATCCAGTCCAAATTATATGAAGGCAAGCAGCTTTTTCGAAACAGCCCCGTAGAAGATACTAGTTAGTCATAGGCTTCACATACACTGTGGCATTGTGGACTGCAAATTAGCCTAGCAGCAAGTCTTGGGACTTTGGAAACACACCTGAATCTCTATAGGAGCAAATTATATGACCAACTGGTGATAATGAAAGAACTATATTAAAGACTATCAATATACATGCATACACATTTTAGATTAATATTTTTATTTATGTGTCCCATATCTGAACTGAAAAGACTTTAGCTGCAATTTGACCTGTGACCAAACTGCCTGCTCAACAAGTAGACCAGCAGAGCCTCTCTCATTTCTTATCTCAGCCCACATGAATTTCACATCTTCCTGCTAGTTACTAATCACTTTCATCTTACACTTCCAATTATTCCCTTTTTTGCTAATTTTAATTCTAATATTATACTCTACATCACTCATTTGTATGCTTTGACTCCATTTTTCACTCAGCATGCTCTTTTTCATTAGTTCTTACGGCCCACTGCGGCTGCAGGTTTTCATCCCAACCAATTTCTGCTTTTAATTGGATTCCTTCATTATTGAAGCTAATTGTTTCTTCTCATATGTGATGCTTTTTTTTTTTTCTTTTCTCATTTTCTTTAGGGGCATTTTGTAAGGAGGCCCCCCAGGCAACTTCTACAGGAGCTACTTCAGGCACATTCCACTGGAAGGAGACCCTTCAGCACATCCAGGGCACACTGAGAGATTATATCTCTTGGCTTGAATTCTAAACTGACCTGCCTAGCCTTTTGCCACTGTTGCTCGCACCAGGAGTAGCAATTTCAATTGATGAAATGACACAAGTTTGTACTTTTTGTGGTCAATTAAAAAATGAGAAATCTGGGTTCACTGTTTTTTTTTTTTATTTGTGTATAGCAAACATTAATGCATGTACAAGGGGATGATTTAATATTTTTGTCTTGCATTTAAAGATTATTACAATTATTTTAACTTTCCCTCACAAGTGCTCTGGTTACGTTTTTCTTTCTTAATGAGTATGCTAATGGCTACTAACAAATTCCACTGAAGAAATTCGATTAATAGGAAAGTGACGAGAAAGCAACAGCAAAAATCAGTATTTTTCCACATTTCTTATAAATATAATTCTAACATTATTGTACTTTTCTGAAGACAGTTAGAGAACAAAAAAAGGTGATCTGATCCAACAATAAGGTCAATTGAAAGGAAAATGACTGACCTGTTGTGAAATTGGTTGTAAAAAATAAAACCATGCAGCAAGTGGAGGCCTCCCAGGACTGGACTTGAGAAGCACTGTTGTGTATTTTGTCACAGGTGCTTAAACTCATTCTGCAGCCTGATTAAAAGGGCTTTCATTGTTGAATCATGTTCAGTATTCACTTTCAAAATATTTCTCAAAAATGCTTTGCAAGTAAGAGAATACAGTCAAACTCTGGCTTATAGAGACACTTTCCACAATGAATCTTTGTAAAGGAAGATTTTTAACACAGAGAAATAATATAAAAACATTAAAAATAATAGCACAAAAATAACAATAACACTGAGTATAAACACAGGTTTGCTGTAATGCAACACAGCTGAGCTAGAACAGTGTGTATACTGTATGTTGCTAAATTTTCTTTTGCTACTGTCAGGCTAGTCAAATGCTGAAGTGAGATGGGTCTGGCTACAGACACTGAGAGGTTTGGAACTCCACGCTAGACAGGAAACACATGACCTCAACTGACCACTGGAACGTGTGGAGGTCCATGCTAGACTGTAAACGCGTGATATCCAGATTATGGTTGTGGGAGGGTTATCTGACTCAAAGTGATGATGGGCCTGCTTACACTATGGTTATGATTAGGGTTATCTGACTCACAAACGAGCTAGCATGGAGCACCACAACTTACAGTGTAATGAATATTGGACTGTTCCAGATATTCTTGCCTGAAGCAAGGCCTGTGTTCACTTCCTTGGAATCTTTCTCTGCTTATGATGGGCAGCATCAGGCCATTATCCTTTTAGGTTTAGGCTGATCTTTTGGTGTTTGTTTAGGAGGAGTCGTGTCCCATAGTAACATTTGCAAGAAGTGTTAAAATGTGGAATATCAAGAATAAGAATATTAAAATATTAATGCATGGTTACGGTTGGAAAGATTGCCTCAGATTTCCATGCCTGACATCCAAACAATGCTAAGTCTTATTTAAAATGATAAGTAAAATGACATGTTTGTACGAGTGTGCGTTCAGAGGCTAGGCTTTGGCAGGTTCTTAACTGCCTCCAATTTCATAAAAATATTTTAGCTAACACAAGAATAAAACAAAAACATTTTTTTTGCAGATTTTGAATATACTGTAACCTTTGTACAACAAAGACAAGTGTGAAGTATTTTTCTTTAGATTTATGAAAATAAATAGAATTCCACTGCACACTACACAGCTTCTCAGAATGTTCTTAAAAATTTCATTAAGAAAAAAAGAAAAATGATTTTGTAACAGTTCCTTTTGTTAGTTTAAGTTTATTCTCTTTTAGTAGTTAATTATTCTGTTTTATTTCTTATAAGATTTTGGTTGAGATTAGTTGTCCTCAGTTATTGACATTAGGTCACATTTACAGTTCCTTAGGAGTACACGAACCGCCTGTTACTGTTGCCTTGGAAAGCTTTCTTCTACTCCATTTTACTTTTATAAGCCTGTTTCTATGCAGTATTCTGATAATTTAAGTTAGGATTTTTCAGGTCTTTGATTTTTTGGCTTAAGGTTTTGGTTTTATGGATTGCTTTAAATTTAGATAGTTTGTTTAGACTGGCTTATTGTGCTTTCCTCAGATTTTATTTATTTTTGTGCAAATGTAATGCAGAGTCATACAAAAAGTTGAAGTCCAAACACAGGATACACCATTTAATGCAGCAAAAGGTGACTGATTTATAGAAACAAGAAAATTTAAGAACATTTTGGTTTACCAGAGCAACTTTTGTCAGAGGTGTAGTCTAAATAACGTTGACTTCCCGTCTTTGTCTTCTTTTATTGTAGTTATCGTTTTCATTTAAACATTTGTTTAAATAATGTCTTAATAATTATAAAGTTTTGCAGTGGCCAGGGTTTTTTGTTGATGGTTTTCTTCCCTTTTTGCCATTCATTTTCCTGCTGTATCGATATCATCCCTTGAAAAGACTAATGTCTTACCGGTAAAAAAATTATCTAATTGTGGTTTTGTGTGGTCTCAATGTTTTAGTAATTGGTTTGTAAACTTTTCTAAACTATTAGAGATCACTTTTTCCCTAGAATTTTATAAGAATTTAATTTTATTGTGTCATGCTGCGCCTCTCCAACACTGAGATGAATTACTTTTATTAATATATTTTTATTAATATACCAGTAATGGTGCACTGCACAATAATGTACAGTGAATACACTTGACTTGAGCACTCATAGTTTTCATACTCTTTCTCTGTACATTTAGCATTCATTTGCTCAGAGGTTGATGAGCTTGCTGCTTCCTGAGCAGCTCTTCTTTTCTCCACTCTATCGGCCCGCTTCTTCTCTTCTTTCGTCTGCATCTTTTCTTGTTAAACCTGATTAAGTCAGTGTTTTGTGTTGCAATTACTTAGTAAGTTTTCCTTAATTACCTTTCCTTAAGCTGGCACTTAAGTCTTAAGGAACTCAAGAATGATTTAAGATATGAAGAGGTAGGGGAAGTGATGACGAAAGTGGTAGGGAATGAGAACGGCGCCCATACGCATGTGCCACATGGCCATCCTGCTGGCTGCTGCCAAGAGTTGATTCTACAATAAAATAAAATAAAAATAGAAAGAGGAATAACCTTGGAGGTCAATCATCACCCTGAAAGCAAATAGTAGACGTCACGTAGTATATGTGTACCAAATTTCAGGTCAATAGGGTCAAACGATTTGTGAGCTACAGGTGATTTAAAATCCTGGACAGACAAATGGACAGCCACGGGAGCGTATTGTATAAGAAGATTTTGCACTTTTTTTCTTAAATATATTATTCAAAAACCTGACTATTCCTATAATGAAATTGACTTCACTGTTTTAATAAGCTTGCACACCAAATAATTGAAAATAGCAACAACTGGTGTCTTTTCTTTTAGATTTTTTATATACTTAACCAGAGTGGGGGAAAATACAGCATTTTCATATAATAAAGTTTGTTTCAGCAATGTTTCCTAATATTATAAAATACAGGACTACTCATTTGAGTAAATCTGGACTATAAATACCATCACATTGCGCAGATTTGTATAACATACCAGCTTACAGGGCAGGTTTAGCCTGTCAAACAAATTTTTATCAATGTAAGTATAATGAAAGTCCAGGCTCTTACATAATTAGAATACATATGAGGCCACAACTATTTTACATCCCAATTGATTTCATTATTTTGAAAAGTAAGTGAAATTTAGGAAACTGGCCAGGTGTTGCAGTACTTAAACAAATGCATACATTACCTTTGAAATATGGTTTCTAAAATGAAGTTTGACTATTTCTGTTAGGTTCCCAAATTAACATGCTGGTTGTGTCTGTCCTAAGCAAACTTTTCATGCCCTGCCTGAGTTTGTGCGGCTTTTCTCCTAGGACTGCAGTTTGCCGTGATGTTTTAGATGTTTTCTGCCCAGAGCTGCCACTTTATGATAGGTATAATCTAGTTTTGTGCTTACCATATTTATTCAGCTCTAGCATCATTATAACCATGGGTCTGAAAAATGGTTGGATAAAAGTTTCTAGTCTACAAGCCAGTAGGAGCCTAAATCTGATTGATGTGTACTTATCAAGTCCACAAATGCCATAAGTAAGTCATCCAAATAAAATACATTATGGGGTTTAATACATTAAGGCTTTTAAAATATTATTAATATACTAGCTGTGCTGCCCGTCTAAGACAGATGGAAATCTAAGTAATTAACATAGGCCTCAGTGTTAACGTTTGCAGTGCACCATGCAGTATTGTATGTCATTTTGTGTGGGATTTGTAAAAACAGTTGTTTGTAATGATCCATCTATTGAAATGATAAACACAATGCATTTTATCCTAAAAATGTTTGTGCCATCTTTTGGAATGACAATCACTTAACAACCGCTCCTTTTGACCGGCTTAAAATGTACTTCAAATACATTAAGTAAATGCAGACAAATATAGAAAGTTATAATCCTAGGCAGTATTTGCTCAATATATCTCACTTTCACAAAAGCAATTTAATTGGTTACATATTTGTTTAATTATTTATATCAACTGCTAGTCTGCAATGATATTTTCAACATACAGTGATTTGTAAATGTAGTCTTGGGACTGCCCTTTTGACTTTCACTAACTTCCAACTATTTTTTAAAAATATTATACTTGACGGGCAGTGAGGATGAAAATGTGAGTATAGCTACTGCAGAGACAGCTAAACATCAACTGAATAGCCATGAACTCTATTTTTATGTGGGTCAGCTGTAAAAGAAGGAGAAAAACTAAGTTGAATGAAAGTAAAGATTTAATGACTGGTCTTAACAAACTGTTTATAATGTGTGTAAAGACACAGAAGATTGCTCTGTTTTCTCCAGAGAGCCTACATCGACACACTTGTAAAAATTGCTTCACTAAACACAGACTCATTGGACTCATAATGTGCCATATGGTTATATTTTATAAAAAACACTTAAATGCTTCAATGTGGTATATTTTTAGCTTTCTAAAATGTATATGTATTTAACCATCTCTTTAAATTCTCAAGGTCTTTGTTATAATCCTATTTTTATTTGGCTTCTAAACAATAACCTCCACAACCTGTTTGATGTTTGAAAAGGATTTTTGCACATTGTTACTCTGTTTTGTGGGTTTGATGTATAAAAAGAAAAGATGTAGGCATTACATGGCAAGGCATTGCAGGTGGCAATGTGTGAAAGGCAACATTCAACAATTAAAAATGTTACATTTCTAAAATCAATAAGATTTTATGTTCTGTAGTATACTGCTTTTTTCGATAAGCACATTGATTACGTTATTTAGAAAACCATGAATAATTTATGATCATGATGAACCAATCGACTTAGCCAAGGTACCATATTTAAGCAGAGCAATAGGAAGAGCAGTGAAGCCAATAAGACCCTTCCCTATTAGGTTATGCCCATTTAATGCAGATAAGGCAGTTTTAAAATTGGACAAATTAGGTTCTGCACACCACAAGTTGAAAATGAGTGGATTTCACTGAGCGATGCACAGCTTAATGGCAGTTTTTCCGAAGTTGTGTAATGTGGCTTTTCAATGGCTGGAGCACTGGTATCAGACAAGCTAAGGAAGACTTTAACGATATCCAAGGATCAACATCACTAAGGTATAAAAAGTGAGTTGTTCATCTGCTGGAGTACATCCAGTAGTAGATCTATTATGCAGAATTGAGTGCTAAGGTGCTGCTCTCAAATGTTTTGCTAAGCAACGTGTTTAATAAATCTATTTTTCCATTCAGGCCCTTCAATATTTTTACTTCAGTCCTAAAAAAATGCCTACATCTTTCTCTGAACTTTCCCTAAAGCTATAACATCTTTCGTACAATACATAGGCATAACTGAATGTAGTGTCCCAGATGTGGCATCACAACTGAATCATGCAGTTTAAGCATAACTTCTAATGACTTGTACTGCATTGTGATAAGTGGTCCATGACACTAGGCAGTGAATAATCGCATCCTAAAAGCATACAGGCCTCAGAACGGGTGCAGGCTCAGCTTCAGGGTTGATTGTGTTGCTTGGCTGATTGTCCACTCACATGCAATTGTGATTGGATCAGTCAGGTGCCTCATTCACACCTTGAAGTGGACAGACAGTCACATCTGCACACGAGCCGGCCGTATAAAGGAGCCTGCATGGCAAAGGGAAAGGGGGAGAAAGAGAAAAAAAGCACAGAAAGAACAGAGCAAGAACAAAAAGGAGGAAACAGAGGTTAAAGCAAAAGAAAAATAGAGAAGGCACTAGGCAGGATCAGGAGACCCCATGCTGAGAGGAATTAAGGCAGGTGGTTGGGAACAAGCCGCAGGGAGAGGAGCCTGGGCCTGAAGAAAGGGTGCTCCTATTGAGCGATACTGGGGAGTAGGACTGGCCCATGATGTGGGGTCTCCCACATATGCCAAAGGACAGGAGTTTGTGTGCCCCATTGGTAGGTGCTAGTACAAACACTTCTGCCCAAATGAGAGCACATGTGCACTGCATAAACTGTTCACAAACCAACATCTATGGCCCCTCTTCGCACATTTGGGGTTGATTTAGTTGCCGCTTGTGCTTTCCTACCCATGCTGCAACTCTTGACTGCCATCAGCCTTTACCAGTATAGGCTGGCATCACCACCATGAGACATCAAAGCTATGCAACTCATCATTCCCCTTGTAGGCCACCCCTAGAGTTGTTTGCTCACCATATGCATACTCGTTGTGCTAAACACCTCGGTTCAGAATTGGCCCACTGGTCCTGTGCTTGTACCACAGCTGACAACCTCAGCAGGGCTTCCATATTTTCCTAATTAAAACTATACCTGACACTGGAGCCCATATGACTTGTAAATGTACCAGCTGCACCTGCTTTCCTGAAAAGTTCACCAATTTGCTCAGTATACTGCTCTTTAATAATAATTTAATTATATAATTATCCCACTTAATTAATTAATACCCAGAATGTATACTTTATGAGCCTAAAATTAATCCCCTTATTTTGGCATTCCTAACTGGTTTGTTCAGTTTCCACCCCTTGGAATATAAATTTGCTGCAGTAATGAACAAACCTTTCCTTTTAAACTATAGCTATTGTGACTAGCCTTATTATTGCATGACTTGTGGACTTGTTACTCACTTAGACCCCAGTAAGTGTCTTTTTCTTGCTGTCTCTTCAGTTCTTCTTCATGTCTTTATCTTTGTCTTTAGTCTTTGCATGTTGTCTTTCCTTCTTTATTTTTTTTCATTCTGCTATGTAGGCAGGTCTGCAAAATGGAAGGTGACAAAGCAGTTTTTGTCCATCTCATTTTCTTGATTGTTGACCTGGTGCCAACACTCAAGATTTTCTTCTAGGCATTCATTGGAACAGTTTGGCCACTACGGCCACTGCCACTCTGCTCCAATGTGCTAATGGTAACCCAATCTCCTGCATGGATTTTACTCTGCTAATTGCCTTCACTATTTATTACCTGCACCAACCCAAAGTCCATAAAACCTTACAATAGAAGTTGCACCATTGCAAAAGGCCAGAAAATTGAAACAGAAATAACTATTTTCTCTTTCCTGTCTTCCTGCACTACCCTTCTATTTTTTTTTTTTATTGCCTGTGTGTCCTTTTTTATTGTATGGTAGCTGCTACCTAAAAGTGTGGGCTAAAACCTCTCCAAAATCCAAGTGCCAGATCCAGCATCTCTTCTAAAACTGACCCATGCTCTTTACTAAAGACCAGCTCACTTTTTTCTTCATTTTATTGCATGGAGATTCATAGGCAGTCTTTTTAAACAACTGGTCAGTTAGGTTTCGAATTACTGAACCTAAATGTGTGTGCTTTTTAATTACTGCTGACCCCAGCACAGCTGTTAGGACTTTCACACCCCTGTGCATTCCTGGCTTCCTGCCTGAGCTTGTAAAACTTCCTGCTGCACAATCTCCCATCCTTTGTTCTTTGGCTTGTCCTGTTTCATTCAAACCAAATCCTAAACTGGTGCACTTTCTTTCCAACTCAGCTATCCTTGCACTAGCACATTCAGACCTTTCACACATAAGCACTTGAATTCCTTTCATTTCCATTGTTCTTTGTTTTAATTCCACACTTTGTTTACTTAGTATCCTTAACACTAGAATTACCAGAGCCTACGAAAAACTGTAATTCGTCCCACCTTAAACTGCTTCTAAATCCCTTCACACCTCTCCGCCAGCGTCCTTTGTCTTCTAAATGTGCTGATAAAGGGAAGATAGGAGCAGCCGGCTATTCCATCCCCCACCAATTTAGAACGTGCACAAACTTCTTCCAGCTCATGCTCTGGGAGTGAAGTGGAGTTTTAGAGTGGAAATAATAGATCGCTATTTGGAACACACGATTTCATGTCTGTTCTGTTTCTACAGTAATCTGTGTCAACACATTGTTAAAACAGAAACTTTTTATATTCTAGTAGTAGATGACAAAATGTAGGCATAAACTATATAATGTATGAAGCCTGAAGTCCAAATAGCAAAGAAACATTTTCACAAGAATAACACAATTGCTCTTTTATTCAAAATATAACTGCAGAAACAAAAAGCCGCCTTAACATGCGACATTGACAGCAGTTTATTGTAACTGCCTCCGTGGTTCAATAGAATCACTTCCCGCTTGGGAATCAAAAGGTCACGAGTTCGATCCTGCGCCACTCCGTTTTGAGAAGTAAACTGCTCTTAGTCTTACTGTTTTAGAATAAAAGCATACATTTGATTTCAGTCTGTAACAGCCGGTGCAATTTATGATCCTTGTAAAGGTTAGCTTTTTTTTTCAATTCACTTTTCATTCTCTCAGTTGCATTCAGAATCAATCCATACAACCCCATCTGACACGGCTGTTTTCACTAAAGACGCTTATAGCTCTGCAGTGTACCACGATGCATACTAACGCCCCCACCCCCGACCCACCAACGGTTCTGACACACAAATGCTGGCTAAGCTGCCTTCTTCGTATCTCACCATCACTTGCTTTTCTTTTATTCAGTTTTATTGAGTGTTCCTGCCAGTCCCGCATGTTGCTGTATGCTGTTTCTTTTGTACTCCAGGACATGCAGAGGAAAGAATGGTAAACAGCAGTAAATTCGGCGCTTATATGCAATCATCAGACACTCCCCATCTGCCCGTGTCGCTTCAAACACAGGAACATATATTGGTGTTAAAGTATAACAAAAGTGCACTTTTATTCAAGTGCACTTTTTCCATCGCCTTTTCCTGTAAGAAGCAATGTACACACTTCTCTGTGCTGTGGTTTCTATTACACACCTGAAAGAAAGAGACAATATATGTGAAAATATAATCGCACTAATGCAATATTATTTGAAAACGAACAGCGCCAGATCGGGTGTGAATTTATGCAGGAACTGGAAATTCTCTGATGCGGACCTTCCCCAGGGAAGAAAGTACAGTGTCAGGTGCTCATTCAGTGTAATAGAAACCATAGCACAGAGAGGTGTGTACACTGCAACAAGTACACGGTCGTAAATGTAGGAAGGACGGTCCTTGGGTGTGTGGGAACTGTTAATATTTGAATGTGATGATTTTATATAGCACGGAATGAAAATCAGCACTTCTTAGCATTGCACCATGCAAGCTGTCGATCAATCGCCTACTGTAACTTGCTTTCTTTTTCTTCGGTTATACAGGTAGTTTTGAATAAAAGTGCACTTGTTTTGTTTGCGTAATGAAGTGTCTGCGCACTTTTCGTGGCATTACACGTGTATTTTTGAGCATGCCCGTTTGAGCATGCTCAAACACAGGAACGTAAGTTGGTGTGAAAGTATAACAAAACAACGGGCAGATGGGGAGTGTCTGATGATTGCATATAGCCGAACTTACTGCTCTTTACTATTCTCTCCTCTGCATGCCCTGGAGTACAAAAGAAACAGAATACAGACGCGCTTATAGCTCTGCGTTGTACCACGATGCATACTAACGAGGTTCTGACACACACGCTGGCGAAGCTGCCTTCTTCGTATCTCACCGCACTTGATTTTCTTTTTATTCAGTTTTATTGAGTGTTCCTGCCAGTCCCCTCGCATGTTGCTGTATGCTGGATATTTTCACATGTATTGTCTCTTTCTTTCAGGTGTGTAATAGAAACCACAGCATAGAGAGAAGTGTGTACATTGCTTCTTACAGGAAAAGGCGATGGAAAAAGTGCACTTGAATAAAAGTGCACTTTTGTTATACTTTTACACCAATATATGTTCCTGTGTTTGAACGACACGGGCAGATGGGGAGTGTCTGATGATTGCATATAGCGCGGTTACTGGTCTTTACCATTCTTTCCTCTGCATGTCCTGGAGTACAAAAGAAACAGCATACAGCAACATGCGGGACTGGCAGGAACACTCAATAAAACTGAATAAAAAGAAAAGCAAGTGACGGTGAGATATAAGAAGGCAGCTTCGCCAGCGCTTTGTGTCAGAACCGGGGGTGGGGGCGTTAGTATGCATCGTGGTACACTGCAGAGCTATAGCGCTCTTTAGTGAAAACAGCCGTGTCAGATGGGGTTGTATGGATTGATTCTGAACGCGACTGAGAGAATGAAAAGTGAATTAAAAAAAGCTAACCTTTACAAGGATCATAAATTGCACGGCTGTTACAGACTGAAATCAAATGTATGCTTTTATTCTAAAACAGTAAGACTAAGAGCAGTTTACTTCTCAAAACGGAGGGGCTTAGGTTCGAACTCGTAACCTTTGATTCCCAAGTGGGAAGTGATTCTATTGAACCATGGAGGCAGTTACAATAAACTGCTGTCAATGTCACATAAGGCGGCTTTTGTTTCTGCAGTTATATTTTGAATAAAAGCGCAATTGTGTTATTCTTGTGAAAATGTTTCTTTGCTATTTGGACTTCAGGCTTCATACATTATATAGTTTATGCCTACATTTTGTCATCTACTACTAGAATATAAAAAGTTTCTGTTTTAACAATGTGTTGACACAGATTACTGTAGAAACGAACAGACATGAAATGCGTGTGTTCCAATTAACAATCTATTATTTCCACTCTAAAACTCCACTTCACTCCCAGATACTCAATCAAGGCATGAGCTGAGAGAAGTTTGTGCACCTTCTAAATTGGTGGGGGATGGAATACCCGGCTGCTCCAAGCTTCTCTTTATCAGCACATTTAGAAGACAAAGGGCGCGGAGAGGTGTGAAGGGATTTAAGAAGCAGTTTAAGGTGGGACGGAATTACGAAGTTTTTCAGTAGGCTCTGGTAATTCTAGTGTTAAGCCATTATCCAGTTCATGCCCTCTAGTCAACAACTGCCATTCACACCCTCCAGCTTCTCTGCCTTCTATTTGATCTCTTTGTCCTAAATCAAATTTCAATGCAGCACTGGTTACCTTTCTTAACAGTGGTGAAATATCTATTGGTGTAGCATGTTCTTTAAATACTGTACAGACATCAGAATTACCTGAAGATTGTGATGCAGTGGAGAATAATGGAAGAAAGCATCCTTGCTGTTTTCCCTTCCTTTCATCTCTTTCCTTTTCCTCACACTCATATTCCCACTCTTTATCTGAGCACTCATTTATCTCATGTAAGTCAACCACCCATGTTTTAGGGTTCCAGTCCGATCTGGTTACTATTGCCCTAACTTTCACCATAGGTGGTTTACATTTCTTTTTTCCCCTGCTTTCGCTGCTTTCTACTTTAGCAGTGGGTGTTCTACATGCTAACACTTCACAATTATCATACCAACTGTTACATCTTTCAAAACTCTCACACAGCATTCTATAACTTTCACTTTCATTCACTTTGCTATTTCCTTCCTCATCATGATCTTCCTTATTACCAATAATACAACCTATTAAACCTCTTATAACAACAGCTGTCTTCTTTAAACCTGATCTCTGTTTTCTTGCTTTTAATCTTTCCAACCCTTTTCCATTTTGCGGCATGCTCAGCTCAGCTTCTGCTTTCTCTACCTGAACTACAGGTTTCCTAGCTTTAGCCTGCTTGCCTCTGCCACTCCACTGGAAGATGGCTGACTTTAAAATGAACTTAGGCATTTCTGAGTCTATAATTTTACTCTAATATAATTTGCCAAATTCATTATGGGTTGGCCTATTTTTGCCCCTGTAAGGAAACATACACATACATACACAAAGATCCTAAATGAATAAGTACCGTATGAATGACGAATGCATGTCCCATCACTCCCTAGCACTTTAACCACTTAAATGCCGTATGAATGATGCATGCATCTTTCACCACTCCCTAGCCCTTTAATTAGGGACTCACTACCACCAGCACTAACAAACATGCGGTTGTCCTCGTGACACACATGAAGTCTCTACACTTTGTTGGTTATTTTCCATTCAGCAACCAAACAATGTTTTACTTCCACTGCATTTGTACACTGTGTGCACTAAAATTCACAAACACATACATTAAAACAGTATTTGCAAACAGGGTGGAAAACATGGTTACTCCAAAATCCTGCTGACTACGCCAATTGTTTAATCTTGGTAGAGTAATATATATATTGCTCTACTTTCCCCTATTGTATTATTAACTCTTTTAGGGCGGATGTCGACTTTTGTCAACAGGAGGGGTTGAGGGCGAATGTTGACTAAAGTCGACATCCAGGGATAGAGGGCGATAATCAGCTGTTAATGGCGACAAATCTCACTGTCACGTCACAGGCATTCCCTCTGTGCTTGGAGGAATGCTAGACTTGTTGACTCGGCAACTAATCCTAGCGTGTGCGTGCCAATGTAAACAATGGCAAGATGGCATCGACATGTGACAAGGGAATGAAGTGAATGCAGAAAAGAAAACACTCGGCAGACAATGTTTTGCGCGTTATCGCGGAATTGGACTCTGATTTGACAGTGATCAGGAGATCGAGCAAAAGAGTGAGAAGCCGGCATCAGCTGATCAAACACCAGCCGATGCCCCACCAGCGGATCTGCTGCCAGTTGAGCGCTTCGCGCAGCCGATGCATCTACGGCAAGGTTCGCGTGGGATAAATACACAGACATTGATCCGTTGAGAGCGGATCTGGGTGTTGGACTTCACAAGATGGCATGGCTCGCTGTTGGACACGACAGATCACCAGCTGCTGTACTTCAGGCTGCTCTCTCCTGATGCTGCTTTTCAGCTATCGTCAGACAAGATAAACAGGTAGGCAGAGAAATTTTTTGAATCGCGTGCTGCGTTTGCATCGCATTCTCGTTTTTTAAAGTGTAAACCCACAACAAAAGACGAGATGAAGCGTGCTGTGGTATTACAAATAGAGATGGGACAGAACTGGTGATATAACTTCAGGGAGCATTGGTCCAAACGTGCTTTGTCCCCTGGTGGCTTTGGACAGGTTATGCAGCATGGTGATAAGTACGTGCTGCTGCAAAGTTTTATTGACTTCTGTAATAAACAGAAGCAAATCCCATGGGGAGAGGCAGGCTATAATGCCATGCATAAAGTTCATCAAGTTTCAGAAGATGAAAAGAGGTGACAATATGGTTTTTATGCAGGCAGAAAACTTGGTGGCAGTGAAATGGCACAATGGCAAAAGGGTGACTTGTCTCTCTACAGTACACACTAACAATATATGTGAGAAAGTGCAGCAACAGACAATTGAAAAGTAGGCACCAAAGCAACACGTATTGTAACCAGTGCAATGTGGCAATGACTGAAATTGGCTGCTTTGAGCGAGATCAGACTTTGCAGGACTTTGCTGTGTAAAATGTATGTGATATGTATGTGAAATCATAGAGTATGCAGGTTCATACAACATGCAAGACAGTAACATTTGTCAAAAGTAAATATTTTTTGTTGATTTGATATGTTAAACAATTGCTTTGTGTTCTTTTTTAAAAAATGTTAGTTTTTGGAAAAATATTCAGCCCTGGGAGATAAGAAACAAAAAAAATTAGCCCTAGAATAGTTAATATGTAGCCTTAGAATGCCTAATCCCACAGACTTACCACTGTTTATAAGGTATTTTTCTATATAATTTATTTTAAAGAACTTTATTAATCCCAGAGGGAAATTACTTGTGCTCGGTTACAGGTGCTCACAGTTGTTGACTAAGGAAAGGAAAAAAAAAAAAAACAATAGTGTACAATAGTATAGTATTATTGTATGCACTCTTATATTACATATGCTATAGGGAGGTAGTATTGCAGTTGTCATATTATTAGTATGGGTAAGTATTAATGTCCTATTGTATACCAGTCAGTGCAAAAAGCCACATACATGTTTGTATGGGTTACAGAGAAGAGTTGTAAACTTTTATGGCCGTTGGGAGAAAGGATCTCCTGTGGCGCTCTGTGGAGCACTTGATAGTAATCAGTCTCTGGCTGAAACTGCTCCTCTGTTCAGCGAAAACACTGTATAGCGGGTGAGAAGGATTGTTCACAATGGATTTTACTTTGGATAGAATCCTCCTTTTCGCTACTACATCCACAGAATCAAGCTCCATGCCTAGCACAGATCCGCCCTTTTTAATTGACTTGTCCAATTTGTTCTTATCAGACACCTTAATATTCCCACCCCAACAGACCACAGCGTAAAAAATTACACTCGCCACAACGGTCTCGTAGAACATCCGTAGAATGGTGTTACAGACGTTAAAAGACCTGAGCCTTCGAAGAAAGTACAACCGACTCTGTCCTTTATTGTAGAGTGCCGTTGTGTTGAGTGACCTTTCAAGTTTGTTGTCCAGATGGACTCCCAGATATTTGTAATCAGAGACCATGTCCACTATCTCCCCCTTGACAGATATAGGAGTCGCAGGGGTCTTGCTTCTCCTAAAGTCCACAACCATTTCCTTTGTTTTCCTGATGTTCAGTTGTAGGTGATTACACTCACACCAGGAAACAAAGTCATCCACAACAGACTGGTACTCAGAGGTGTCACCCTCCTTTATACACCCAACAATCACAGAGTCGTCAGAGAACTTCTGCAGGTGGCATGACTCTGAATTATATCTGAAGTCAGATGTGTAGAGGGTGAAAAGAAACGGAGACAGTACTGTCCCCTGGGGAGCTCCAGTGCTGCAGATCAAAGTCCCTGACACACAGTTCTGTAGTTGGACATACTGGGGACGGCAAGTCAGATAATCCATGATCCAGGAAACCAAGCGGGTGTCAATGTTTATGTTCATTAGTTTCTCCCCCAGTACTGCCGGTTGGATGGTATTAAAGGCACTGGAGAAGTCAAAGAACATCATCCTTACGGTGGTCCTAGGCTTGTCAAGGTGAGAGTAGGTGCGATGTAGCAGGTGTATTATGGCGTCATCAACTCCCATGAACGGCTGATAGGCAAACTGAAGAGGGTCCAGAGAGGACTTCACCAGGGGACAAAGTCTATCCAGGATCAGTCTCTCAAACACCTTCATAATGTGCGATGTTAAAGCAACAGGCCTGAAGTCGTTCTGGGCACAGGGACATGGTGTTTTGGGTACCGGCACAATGCATGATGTCTTCCACAGTGCAGGGACTCTCTGTAGTGACAGACTCAGGCTGAAGAGGTACTGGAGGACACCACATAATTGGGGAGCACAAGATTTCAGGACCCTCGGATTGATCTTATCCGGCCTACAGCTTTTGTAGGGTTGATCTTACTCAGGCCATGTTTTACCTGATCCACAGAGATGTTGATTTCTGGGAGTGCAGGAGTGGTGACTGTTCTCTGTGTAGGGGAGGACATAGGAGCAGGAAAGTGTAGATTGGGGCTGAAGCCGGGGGAAGTGTGAGACATAGGGACATCAAATCTATTGAAGAAAGTGTTGAGGTCATTTGCACGTTCCTCATTCCCCTCAATAGCCTGGCCGCTTGTCTTATAGCCAGTGATGCTCCTCATGCCCCTCCACACCTCTCGTGTTGTTTTGCTTCAGCCGTTGTTCCAGTTTTCTCCTGTATGACTCCTTCCCCTCCTTGATTTTGCCAGTTAGCATTTTTTGAGCCTTCTTCACTGCTTCCTTATCACCAGACCTAAAAGCACTTTTTTTTGCATTTAAGCACGCTTTAATGTCCTTGGTGACCCAGGGTTTGTTGTTGGGGAAACAGCGAATATCTCTCATCGGTACACAGGAGTCAACACAGAAGTTAATGTACTCCGTGATGCAGTCCGTCATTCCATCAATGTCCTCGCCATGTGGTGCACTGAGAACCTCCCAGTCTGTAGCCTCGAAACAGTCCTGTAGCATAGCAGTGGCTTCTTCTGACCATCTTCTTACACTCCTCACTATAACAGGCTGTCTTTGAACCAGGGGTTTGTATATTGGCATGAGGTGGACCAGGTTGTGATCTGATCTCCCCAGGGGGGGAAGTGCTGCAGCACTGTAAGCACCTTTAGCATTAGCATACAGCAGGTCTAGTGTCTTCTCCCCCCTAGTGTGACAATCAACGTACTGAGTAAAAGTGGGAATGGTCTTGGTCAGCGATGTGTGGTTGAAATCACCGGAGATCAAGAGAAAGGCGTCAGGGTGTCGAGTCTGGAGTTTGGCTGTTACTGAATGGATGATGTCACACGCTGCTGCGGCATTCGCGGATGGAGGAATGTACACCGCAGTTATTATCACTTGGGAGAATTCTCTGGGTAAATAATATGGGCGAAGTCCAACAGCCAACAATTCAATATCTGGACTACAAACGCGCTCCTTAACAGTCACATGACCGGGGTTACACCACATGTTGTTGATGTAAACAGCCAGCCCACCTCCTTTCCTCTTCCCGCCTCTCGCCTTGTCCTGCGCTCCGTATCGCTGAAGCCGTCCAGTGTAATATTAGAGTCTGGCACATTACTATGTAACCAAGTCTCAGTAAAACACATCAGACTGCACTCGCGGAAGATGTTTTCAGACCTTAACAAAGCTGTCAACTCGTCCATCTTATTGTCCAGAGATCTCACGTTGCCCATGATGAGAGACGGGACATACGGCTTGTACTTTCTCATCCTTTCCTTATGCGCCGCGCGTTTCTTCCTCTTTGGCTCCCTTGCGCCGCTTCCTTCCACCTCTGCATCCCCTTATCGTCCTCCTCCGTATCTCCTCCAGAGTGTTTAGAGTCCTAAACAGAGTCGGATCCCTGATGCCGGCCGGCTTCAGTGCGATCAGCTGTTCCACGGTATAAACAAAAGAGCCGCCTTCTTGCTGCTGCGCGCTGATCACCCGGAGCGCCGAAAATGTAATTAAAATTGCGTAACTAAAAACAAAAACACTTTCAAAACGCATGGTTTGAAAGGCGACCCTACTTTTTAAATACAAAAAAAAGTTATAAATAAATATTTGCAGAAAAGTATAAGAAAAAGTAAAACATACATCCCCACCGTCCCTTCTATATCTATAACCTCATGCAATTAGATGTAATAAAAAGACAAACAGGAGTTAAGTTACACATAAAATAATGTATTACTGATAATATTCATAAATAATAACAATATGCAAAGTACATTTGAATATTGGCAACCATACAACCTGATAAAATGGTGATGTGTAGCTCAGGTGGCACACAGACTTGTAGCTTCTTAAAATGTCTCTAGTTAAGGCATCATTGGTGCTCAGCTTTCAGCCACATGTCTGTTCAATATGGCTGATGCTGTGCTCTTAATTGTGTTGTCTTCATCAGTTCGTGATTGTGTTGTCTTCATCGGTTGTTAACAAGAGAAAGATACTTCTACATCATCACAGGTTAGCAAGAGAGAGAGAATGTGGTTGAGCAAGCAAATGTATAGGTTTTCTGTCCAACCCCTACAGCCAATAGGACATCATGTTACTTAAAGGTCTCTGAGACAAGCCAGTTCCAAACAGCCATATCTCAGACCAATGGGGGGAAATAGTACATCTTAACACCTGCAACACCCCAAGACCATATGTTAAGCTAACCTGGTTTCTTTGTGGGTGTTGAAAGACTTTAGCAGAGAAATACTCGTCAAACTGGTTTAAGACACATCCCCCAAATCCTGTCGTAAAATTAGTCATAATTGGTGGGGCAAACGCGAATGCCTCACACCAAAGTAACACTAAATTACATTGCTTTGCCTAAATTACAAAAAAAGGCATACAAAACATTTATCAAGTTATATGCAAAATCTTACATCACAACAGCAGGGTAAATAAAAGACAGGTGACCCATTCAATTGATAATGTGAATAAGGGGATCTTACATTTGAAAATAAATTCTCATTAATATTTGTCAAGTATCATCTGTTTGACTTATTTATTTATTTTACTAGCAGTGATTATTGTTAGAGTTGCTGGAAGTGGAGACGTCAAATTAACTATAAATATAATTCATCTGTTTATATTTAAGCACTTTTCATGTCAAAATGTGAACTACACCTACCTGAGCAAGAACTTTTTATTTAACAAAAGCAATCACAGAATATTTACCACTTCTAAAATAAGAAAGGAAGTCTTGCTGCAGTTCCAAATTCTCACTTAGTTGCCGACTATACCTCCTTTGCTTACTCTGGTTTTCTATCTCAGCCCTTGGCCTCTGTCATTATTTTCTATGTGCATCTCTCTGTTTCCTCCCTCGTTGAATACAATGTCTAGGCAACAACTGCCAACAGATGTCTATTACCTTAGTATGCAGAAGCTTGCTAATTTTCTTAAATTCTTCCATCCCATCAAAATTCAAAAAATACATAATAAACATGGTAACACAATACAAATTTGCAAATAAAAACATAAAAGCAGTACATGAGTCTTTCAAGTCTGTGTGGCAAGTTTCTCTCGTGCTGTGGTAATGGCACTAAGCCACAAGTAAACAAATAAATGCCTACATAAATACAGAATATGCAAGTGGATACAGTATCTATGTGCAAATTTGATTTATTTCTGTATAATGATATAGCATTTTAAAGCTTATTTCTCTTCAGTGTAATTTTTTCTTTTTCTTTTCTAATGGGTAATATAATCTGTTGAAATTCCACAATTTTTCATATATGTACTCTTTAAGCTCATGTGTCTATTATAGCACAGATAAGAAAGCATTATTCTGCATTTAGATAATTTGTAGCAGGTGTATTGCTAACTAAATGACACATCCTTATGCCACTATCAACAGAGACAAAGTATGCACATAAAAAGTAAGCCAAACAGGAAAGCTTTTTCTCACCTTAGTCTTCAAATTTATTCCAGCATATTTTAACAAGAAAGAAAATAGCAATTTGCAATGCTATCCCTAGAGAACACATTACCAGCTATATGTCTTCAGTAAATCTTTAATTCTTTATTTTCTTGTGAACGGACCATTGTTATTAGGTAAGCAACTTAAAAGCAGTGCTGGCACATTCAGTATTGACGATGAAATGCGCTGTATATTAAGTACATCATTTAGCTTTTCCACAATAAATTTATTTCAAATCACAAATCCCTAGGGAGTCACTTCTACTTGAAACAATTATTTCATATAAACGATTTAAAATTGTTTTAATTGTAAAATAATTATACTATACTCCATTAACATTTGACTGTTAATAGGTTATGTTTATGTCTGTTCCAAAAGAAACTTTTATTTTGTAATTGCATTAGGATGTGGGTTTATGTTATGAGTTCTTCCAGATTCCACCAATGCCTCTGCAATGTATGTCTTTTCACAGAGCAATAGCACCATCCTATGGAGTGTAACAGAAATTTTTACCAAAACCACTAACTTATTTATATTTTTATTTCACTGTTTACATGATAAATAGTTATCCACATTGTAAGATTATATAAACTGAATTTCATGTATAACAATAAGAACGATTGTATTGTATTGTTAGTTGTTTTGATGCAGTTATTTAAGTTAAATATTTTAAAATACATTCCTGCTTGTAGATAACCCGAAAAACATCCTTTAACTTGAGATGTGAAGGATTTCAAAAAAGAGAGCTTCCTGTTTTACATCACATGAAAACTGAAGCTGGCAATTTTGTATCTAGTTATCTAGTGCTATGCAGTTTTACCTGTTATTTTGCATTTTTGCATTCATCTGTTGGACATCATAAGGACAGATTTATTTAGGACCTGTGTCTTCGAGCTGTAATGGTTTGTTTTCCTTATATCCTAGTCATTCACCATATCATTTATCCTGGACGTATTTTATTTTTTAGTCTGTTATTTATGTATATATGTATTTATTTATTCAGCCATCTAGTTACACACTGATTTATTGTTCCTAAATTTTGGATTAAGGTGGTTGAATAATGTTAGGTTTTTCTTATCTTATAATTTTTTTTATCTTTAATTACATTGTTGGCATGATTTTAAGAAAAAAGAAAGGACTGTGCTCCTGTCATATCCAGAAATCTGTTTATCAGTCTATTTGTGTATAAAATTTCTCTAGAACTAATGTCAACTATCATTTTTGCACTGAATCTGTTAAAGGATCTGATATTGCCCATTAATATATGTCATATTTATTCAAAGTGTATCACTGGAAATTTTTGTTAACTAAGGAATACTAATGTTTAGTCTTACTGACCTGTCATAAGAACAAGTAGTTGGCAATACAGGGACAATATAACTGTTCTATCTCCATAACATTTCCCACGGCACTGTGAATGTCAGACTTCAAATGCAATTCTGAGACATTCCACCTACAGAAGTTCTTGAATGACTCTAGCATTATGGGATGTATAAGTGGTGGGCAGTAGGAGAAATACAGAGGATTAGAGAATGACATTGTTCAAAATGAGTGCAGCTCAGCAATATCAAAACCAAAGATATGGTGATAGATTTGTTTGTAAAATAAGGTTGCCTTCACTAATCTAGGGAGTAGAAGATGAAGTGGTTCAGGTATATAAGTACATGGGGATGTCTCTGAACTATAAATATGGATTAAAAGCATAAAAGCCATATACAAAATTATACACAGTTGACTATATATTCTGAGACTACTCAAGGTCTTTGGTAGTGAGTGCATCATTTCACCGTATATTCTATAAATCTGTGTTATAAAATTTTCTATTTTAGATAGTGATATATTGGGCCAATATTATGAGAACAGGAGATGCTAACAGGGTAACCAGGAAAGCTAGCTTTGTTGTGGACACCACCCTGAAGACAGAGGGATTCTTAGTAAAATGTTGACTGTAATGAACAAACTCCCATTCTCTGCTTGGAATCCTTGTACAACTGTGAAGCAGCTTGTAGCACAGTATCCCTAGAAGTGCTGTTAAAGGTTCTTCTTATGAGCTACCATTAGATATTAGAATATAACTTCTGGTTAGATTGTTTTCTCTTCAATTTTAATATGTTAGTCCAATTAGACTTGAAAATTGTATTTATTTATTTGTTTCTCTTGGTCTTTAATTCTTGGTTTGCTATGTGCAGTTGCTGTGACTGTGTAATTTCCCCTGGGTATCTATTAACTACCTATCAATCTATCCTAAGAAAAATATATTTATATATAATTATATATATAATTTTATGTCTTTTGTCTGTCTGCCTTTAAACAAGCTGGCACTTCTGTGGGATGTAGCCCTCAACTTTGTGTCCCTGACCTTGGGTCAGTGTCACAAATCTCTCAAATAACCAAAGCTTAAGACCATCACCTTTTAGAGCATGTATTCCCATAGGACTTGTGTATTTTCAGTTACATGAAAATGTAGGCTCTATTTAATTGGAAAAAATAATCCTATAAAGCTATTGTTTAACAAAGAAACATTAGCATAATGGTGAGTTATGTCAAGAGAGTAGACATCTTGCTTTGGCAGTGTGCTTCTAAATTATCTTAGATAAAAAAATATGTTCATATTTCTGGATTCTGAAGAGCCTTTCTGAATAAATAGGGGTCAAGGATTTTCCCATTCACTATTGTGAAAGAAAAATGAACTGCTTGCAAGCTACTAAGGGTTAAAAGCTGTTTTGCTATAACAGCAGGTTATTCATACAGGCATCTGTCATAAGACAGGGTGCAGTAAGCTGACCTAGGACAACTTCCTCTTTAGCAACACATCTGTTAGACACAGGAAAGATCACCTTTCCTTCTGTAGGGCCCCATCTGACACGTACACAAAACAGAAACGGTTGTGCAATATAAGATGAAATGTTTTAATAAATGATATTATGCTTATCGATATGTATGGGGAAAAATATTAAAAAACCAACTGAAAAAGGTAACTTTGCTTTTTTGCCTTACAACGCACGAATCCATGTATTCACCGTGTCTGAATAAAGACTGATTGATTGAACTATTCCTGTCTTCTTCAAGGGTTTCTTCCACACTATCTATCTATGATTTGTCACTATCTACCTATAATAATTATAATTCATATAGCACTTTTCTCAGTACTCAAAGCACTATCCACACAGGGAGGAACCAGGAAGTGAACCCACAATCTCCCACAGTCTTCTTACTGCAAAGCAGGAGCACTACCAGTGAACTACCTGTGAGTTCCGCTATCTATTTATCTATCGATCTATCTATGAAGAGCTCATAAAAGAACATTAACACTAAGTCCAACACCCAAATCTTATTAATTAACCTTTTTGATTTTCATGGGGAACTCTTGCACCAAAATGAAAATGCAAAAAAGAGTGTAAATTGGTCTAGACTGGACATTGGTATTTGGTTATATATGGTGTCACTTTGTACCTCACAAAACACCTGATTTGAATACTTTTGGCAGTTTTCACATAGGAAGGATAACTTCTGCTTGTGTTTAAAAAATAATATCATCTGATGAATCTTCGTTTGACACTGTGGTGTTTGTAAACATTTTTCCCATGCTGTTCATGCTAAAAGAGGAAGATCACACTTTCATGTAATGGTCCAAGCTGCAATTTAGTTTTGTGTTTTATGCCAGATGGAACATCATTTGCTTAATTTCACCAAGATGGCAATGACGTTACCAAGCTTGCAAATTGACTAATTCTGTATTAAGGTTAGACCGCACTGTTTTTTATTTTAAATCAATACCTACTTTGTACCTGTAGAGAATAAGTTACCCTGACTCAGAACACAAGGTTTTTAATATTAATACATGTTAAATATTTTCATTCATGAAAGCACCAGGCACATAAAGAAAGGATGATCAAAAGGGTAACGCAATATACATATAACAACATATTAGAATTGAAAATACCCTACCCTAGTACCCTTCACCAACCATAAAAAAACTAACAATTGCTATCTCCATGAAAGTAAAACCTTAGCTTCAAATCTCTTCCAGTCTCTAAGCTGGGAAAGGCAGGGAATAGCCTTTAAATTCTATTGAGGGGGTTGCTTCCAGGAACATGCCCAAAATCCCTTGAAGTGTAACAAAGCAAGTCCAGTATTGTATAATGGCAAAATACAAATACTTTGTTACTGTACTTGAGCATGTTCTCAGAACAATTCAACAGTATTTGAGTTCCAATTTTCTGTCTATGTTCACTTTACTATATTTTCAAATACTCATAATTATTTTTGCTACTTTTTGGTGTATTTTGATAGGCACATTCATTACTACGATATTTAACAAGAAAACAAATAGGCTATGCAAAAAGACAGAAAGATTTGCTTAATTATCTAAAATATGGGCTTCAACAACTTCCAAAGATTTTCAAAGCCTTAATAATATTCCAAAGCAAAAGTGCAGTGCAGGTTTCCTCTTTAAATAAATACATAATCCCCAATAAAAATAATGATCATGTTAGAAGTTAAAAGGCAATTAAGTAAATATATCCAAAAAAGGTTAAAATCAAAGGTTAAAAATAGTCAGGATCTGTTCCTTTAAAAAGCACTTACTGTATAAACCTCTGTGCCTCCTTCCAAAACCAACATCTTCTCTGCTAACCTATTAAAGTCTCCTCAGCAAAAAGAGACAACCTTAATGTGGCATGTATCTCTGTCATCATCCCTCAGTGTCCGTGATGTCCACATGAGCCCTACTACCTTTACCCACTGCAATCCATTGAAGTTCTATGGGATTTCGTAGACCCCGGCTCCTTGGAAGCTGAGCAGGAGTGACACTGCACCATGAGTGCCGCCTGGGACCCGTCCCTTGCCTCCACTCCACAGAACTAGCTGTAACACAGTCCTGCCTTTACACCTTTTCTTTGCCTGTCCATTAAAACATTGGTTGCTATTCCTTTTTTCTGTTACTTTTGTGATCCTTTTCCTTTTACTCAGGCTCCCTGGTTGTACTCCTGCAGGGGTGGCACACTAATTAGAACCTGCAGAGTGCTGATGTAATAGCTGAACTGACCAAACAATCAGCTCGCCTACACATCAAACACCCCACGATATCACAATTCCATGGCATCACACATCCACCCTGAGGTTTAGCTCACAATTTTTAATGACACACTCGCACACTGCCATAGACCCCTTACTCACTTCATCACAATGATACTTAATCAAATCAAACAATGGCAGATTTTAGTTTAGAAGGAAATGGGTGTCATTTTAAAGTAAGTTATCAATCCTTAGACACAACTCTGTTCTCATTCCAATGATTTTCAAACAGGGTTGCTCCTTTTTGGATTCTATTTGTTTGCGCTATGCAGTACATTATACTGAAGACTGATATTTGAAGCTTCATTTTGATACCATAAAAAGCTGTTCTTGATATATGATTGATAAAAGATAATGATTGCTTCAAGCATCGATTAGGTTCAGAGCTTGTATAATGAAACTAAAGATGCCCATCATACAAGTTTATATACTAACATTGCAGAGGCTGCTCTATTATTGGATATTTATATTAAATAAAACCTGTTATTGATCCACACCAGTTTCTTTAGCATCAGCATACAGTAATGAATATTAAGCATTACACTGAAAACAATGTGTAAATTATTAAGCTTGAATGAAAACGACAATGACAACTGTCCAATCGTAATTTTTAGAAAAAAGGAATATGCAGGTTCTATTCATGAAATAGCAATTAAATTCATTTTCAGGTATGACATTTCATTAGAGACTTCATAAAATGTGATGCTCAGGTTTTTTTTTTAAAAAAAGGATGTTAGCAAAGAGACACGAGGGGTTCTGCAAGCTTAAAATAAACTCACAAATTACCCAGTCCTTTGCCCTTTGATTTCAGAGGTCATGTAGGCACTGTAAATTAATATCATGAGGTGATGCATCATATAAGTCTAGATATGTCATGACTAATATAATACATTAAAATACTAAACTGAAACAGTGATATTATTATGCAGATACATTTCATAGTAAATGCTAAATCATTTTCTAAAACGGTTCAAGATTTGTGAATTCATTCATTCTGCCTTCAATAATGTACATTTGCAGCATTTTAATCAGTCTGCTTTTTAACACAGCGTGGCACCAGGAGTGACTCATTGTAACTCGCTGCAAGACTTTGAAAGAAGAGAAAAAAATCACCTTGCCTGCTTACAAGATGGACTTCTTGTTATTCTGGCAGATGATGCCCATATTGTTACATTTACAGTTAACATTTGGAAACACAACCATTTACATAACTATGCTAAAATGCTGTAACATGCTGAGAATTTCAAAGAACAGAGAGGTGGATATTGCTGTTTATTTTGAATTTTTAAACAAATAGCTAGTGATGATGAAGGAAAAAAAACATTTTTGAAAAGTATATTTAAGTAACAAATGAAGCATACAGTAACGAAACTTCCTAAACCTAAAACTGATTTTGTTTTTTAATGAGGTTTGGAAAACTCTTTCTCCGACACAGGCTTAGCTGGTGTTTGTGCCAGGAGGAATGAGTACAATGCAGGAAACCCCCTGGTTAACAGTAAATCAAAGGGCACAGGCACATACTCAACCATACTTGGTCACACTGGGCCAGTTAGTGTTTGCAGTGAAGCCAAGAGTCTGGTTTACATACCAACACACCTGGAGACCCCAAAAGATATCAGTGCAGACATAGGGACAACCCAGTCAGGAATCAATGTAGGCTCTGCTGCTCTGAGACAATTATGTTGGTTAGCCACTGTGCCAAAGGCCATTCAGTCATTTCACTATTCAAAGTGTTGCTTTAACTCTTTAAAGATGATTCAGATTCAATGCAATACCAATCTTCAAGGAAAATAAAAGTATTAGTTTTAAAATCTAAAATTAATTGACAAGGTATTTTCTTTTATAGTAAAAATTGAAAGGACATTATGAAAGTAGATGGACAGAATATATACAGTACTTCAGGCTACAAACTATTTCTGATGAAAAATAGCAAAATTAGAGATCAGTCTCAGCTCAGTGGTAAGTCAATGATGTGGAATTTTGTTAACTTTTAATGAATTAATATAAAATCTGTACACCTATTAATTCATCTATATCTATAAAATATTTTCTTGTTTTGTTTTCTTACATGTAACTCTATCAGCAGGTTAAAACAAATCAAGCAATAAAGCAGGGTAAAATAAATGAACAATGGAGCGTTTGGAAACCATGAAAAGTTGAGCATAAGTTCTATCTTTTATGCCATTTTTGTGTTAGTGGTTATTAACTACATGTGTAACACCACTTAATACACAGTTCATTTTAGGAGTTGCTTTGTTTATTTAACCAATAATCTATATGCAAATCCATCAAAAATAGCAATAATGCAACCCCTATAAGTAGTTAAAGATATTTACAGTAGGTTACTGCTTTGAGTATTTTAGCAGTTCATTACCAACTGAAAAATGATACGTTGTACAAACACCAAATATGTAAGTCCAAATGGAGACAACTCCTAAATTTAAATGTCAAAATCACAGTTTAGAACCAAATAGCTCATAATATTTCCAAAAAAGGAGATGGTGCACTGTCTCAGGAACTGAACTACTTTAGACCATTTTTATGACAATTAACTGATCAAAGCAGCAGCAGGAAGAACACAGCCACCAAAAGATCTCTATGCTGTGAATGACCTTAGCTACAGCAGCAAAATTGCAAGAGCTGAAGATCAACTGTGGCAGCTACTAAATATCCAAGTTGTATGGTGTGATTGTCACACTCATTTGCTTTGCCTGTGCTTTTGGCATATTAAGTATCAGAGAAAGAATAGTCCCAGAAGCAGTTCATTATTCTTCTCAAGTGCTGTGCGCAAGCGCATTGCATTTGTAGACTGTGTCTTCTTTCAGGTAGGTGAGTACAGGAATAGAACATTGTAGGTAAGAAGAATTTACATTTTAGAAGTGATCATTACAAAACATTTCTAATATAAAACAGAAAGTAAGTGAATTGCATTAATTCATCCCATGTGTTCATAATTGTCTTATTTATTATTTTTTTTGTCATGCTACAAAGTATTTCAATCTACTTTATATTTTATAAAAATGATGTATAATATATATATTAATCTAGCAACATAAGAACATAAGACATTTGACAAAGCGAGAAGACCATTCAGTCCATCAAGCTCTCTTTGTTTACCTAATAGCTAAGCTTTAACAGTACAACATCCAGACACTTCAAGGTTGTCCAGGTTTCTGCTTCAACTGCATTTGTTCTTGCTTCATTTGAAATTGCCACAACTCTTTAAGTGACACATTGCTTCCTGGTTTCAGTCATAAATGCCCCTTTAAAAACAAAAATGAACCATCTATAAAATATTTAATTAAAAGTCTTCCTCATCGCAATATGTAATTGCTAAGGACCATTGCGGCCAATTGTGGGAAATGTCTTGCCCATATTCCTTTCCTTAGGCCTTAAGAAAAAAAACATACCTATTAGTATTAAAATTGCAGGGAATTGCTTAGCTATTTGTAAAATGTTTAAAAGAGAACTACTGTGTAAGCAAATGCGATAAAATCTTGATTGAATACATCTCACTATGAACTAATTATGAATGCAACTAATAAAATTTGCTCTTTGCAAATTTTACATTGTTAATCAATGATACACTTGGATTTAAACACCATACATCTATTTATATACTGTAAATATAATATAATGTTGGCTGACTCACTCATTTACACACATTAACGAAAACACTATTTTCCATTCAGTTAGAAAGTTGAAATTTGGAAATATGGTACATCCAAGATATTAGAAATCTGCTAGGAAAGGACATTATTTTATCAATATTAAGGGGTAAATCCACACCCACAACAGAAAAACTAAATACCCTAAAACCTCAAAAATGCTTTAATAAATTTGGTGACGTAATATAAAAAGACGTTTACCTGATCTTTGTTTTTTCATTTGTCAACAATTTTTTAAATCTATTTTTATTACTATTATACTACCTAGCATGCTGTGCACTGAGCTGAGAACAAGCTTTATGCAAGTGAAGCATGAAGCAGAAACAATTGATGGGCCAAACAGAAGTACTAATCAATAGGGTGGACTGAAACAGAGGCAGAGTCCTGGGGCCTCATGTATAAACGGTGCGTACGCACAGAAATGTTGCATAAGAACTTTTCCTCGTTCAAATCGCAATGTATAAAGCCTACACGTGATGTAAAGCCACGCACTTTTCTATGGTACCTCATATCTTGTTGTACGCAAGTTCTCCGCTTGGTTTTGCAGACTGGCGGCACCCAGCGTCAAAGCAGTGCTACTGTTCCTGAGTGGTTACTCTTTTATTTTCCTGACGCGGCTTTATAAATACACTGAAACTAACCACATATTGTTTATTACTGTAATGCATCTGATTGTAATTAACTTGTAACAATATAATAGTCCTGGGAATACCCATAGTATTCCAAATACCATAACTGCTTTAGCATTGTTACTCTCACTGCACCTTCTTCTTCTTTCAGCTGCTCAAATTAGGAGTTGCCACAGCGGATCATCTTTTTCCATATTAATCTCACTGCACCACTGTGTGCATTATGTATATCACTGTATCTGAGTGGGAAATCACAGCCGCAGCTGATTGGAAAGAGAATTATCGGTATACAGCTTAAAGCACACGCTACCTCAGCCATGCCAAAACGTTTCAAAGCCTTCCCTGTATGGACCTCGCGGTTCACAAACAGTTTCATCCCAAGAACTTTAAACACACTCAATCAATTGCTCCTTGTAGAACTATCTGTACTTATAAATACAATCACCCCACTGTAAACTTGCACTATAGTTATAATAATGCACAACCTGCGCAACTTTATAAAGTGCATATTTACATATGATGATGATATCATTTTTAAGATGAAATGCAGCAAAATATGTTTATTATATTATACAGATAAAACTTTAACTTCATTTAAATAATCTATATTCTTCACTGGGACTGGCATGAAGGAGAGGATAATTAAACATGTACTACGACTATATTTCAATGTTCCTTAAACGTTTTGAAGAATCGGCGCTCTAAGCTTACAGATGGCTTAACGTCTATTACAGAGCTGATTGTGTGGCGATCGGTTACTTGGAGAAAGAAAAGCAAGGACTGCAGGGGCGGCCATGCCAATATATATCTATACTAATAAAAGGCAAAGCCCTCATTCACTCACTCACTCACTCACTCACTCACTCACTCACTCACTGACTCATCACTAATTCTCCAACTTCCCGTGTAGGTAGAAGGCTGAAATTTGGCAGGCATATTCCTTACAGCTTACTTACAAAAGTTAAGCAGGTTTAATTTCGAAATGTTACACGTAACGGTCATAACGGTCGAAAACGTCCACCATGTTGAACTTTCTTATTTATGGCCCCATCTTCACGAAATTTGGTAGGAGGCTTCCTAATTTTCCAACTTCCCGTGTAGGTAGAAGGCTGAAATTTGGTACTTATTTCGGTGGTATGATGCCACTGTCGGCCGCCATATTGAACTTTTCAATGGTCGTTGTTACTTATGGTCCTATCTTCAAGAAATTTGGTACGCGGGTTCCCAACGCTAACTGAATCCTACTTACGTACATATATACGTCCATAGCCTGCAGCTCGGTCACCGTGTGAGGTGGCGTTGGGCCCCCATCCCAACGCCTCCTACGTTGTTGGCTGTCTGCCTATATAAGGCCGTCCGTCGCTCCAGTCTCTACATTCCCTTCCTTGCTTCGCCGCGGGATTCACGTCTCCCTGCTGATAACTACAGCCTTTTTATTTAATCCACGGCTTCTCCGCTGTTTTATTGTTCATTTATTACGATTATAGTTATTGTGTAGGTATTTTAGACTTACTTTACATTGTTCAGGTACCCATTTCCTTTATCATTCCAACCGTACCCCCATTAACATGTCTATCGAGGTGATTACCATCAATCAAAGAACTGTCACTTACCGAGTGGTTTCCATGCCCGGAGACGGCATCTACCTTTTCCATTCTCTTTGTTACACATTACACGGCCATATCAGGCTCACTCTTGAGGAACGTTGTGTCTTATGTATTGAATGACTGGGACAGGTTCAAGGTGTGGAATGATGACGGTACAGGAGATAATTATTCTACACAAGAGCACTAGAAGAGTGAAATGCTTAAGCCCTTTAACTATGCATCTGCATGTGAGTTGATGGCTGCCGGTGAATTGTTCGGTTGTCGCTTTCAAGTGTACCGAAATGGCCAAATATTTTACACCTTTTGACAACCGCCAATGCCTCTTAAACATCTTAGATTGACAGGTGACTATTTCAGTAGTGGACACTTTGATGTTTATGAATGTTTAAACTCTCAAAAGCTGGATGTAAAGTTATAGATGAAACAGGTTGTATACTTACAACGCTTGACAGATGCCGAATGTCTCTTCAACACAAGTCCTACAAATACTGTCGTAATTGAAACAAACCATGAAACTCAAACCGATTATGACAGCAGATTTGAGATTTGAAACAAGATTACTGTTCACATGGCCAACTGTACGTTGCATGCTCAAGAGTAAGCTCAGCGCACAGCTTGGTCATATTACAACTGGAGGGCCAAACTCACAATGTGGTATACAAAGAGATCCTTAACAAATAATTATTGGTATATTTTCCCTCAGTTTAAAAAGGTTAAATTTTCTTCTTAATAAAAATTTTAAGGCAGTACTTCGCCGCTGTGAAGCGCGGGTATTTTGCTAGTTGAATATAAAACAGAAAGAGAAAATAATGACACAGTTAAAAATGCAGTTTCGACAAAAGTTAAACGTTTGCGTCACGAGGTGGCTATGCAGTGTCCGCAACAGATGTGGCCATCCACCATGTATAAGATACCATTTTGACATTTGCGGGCAAAGGGGCCACCGATTCTTTCACTGCCCAGGGCCACCACAAGCCTAGAGCCACCCCTGAGTACTGCTGCAATAAATAATTTCATCGAAGGTCGTGCACAATCACTGCTCTGTGAAACCCATGTTTAATAACGTGCTTTAACTCCTATCATCATGAAAATTATATCACGTATACATCTCAGTATTTTAGTTATTCAGAGAGCTGTAATATCACGAATGTAATGGATTCTGTGTCCTGTCGGAGGAAGAGAGCTGGTTTAAGAAGCCAGTAGTGATTCACACACATAGAGCACATAGAAGATCACATACTAAACAAAGCATTTAACGTGCTATACTTTAATTACAATGTGATTTGAGAAACTGGTTAATTAAACGATTTTAAAAGTTTTAAAGTAGCAATGCAGAGAATTCACTCGAGCTCCATATGCGCAAAGCATACAATTATACAACTCAAAATTATATATCAAGCACATCTGTCTCGACTAAAACTCTCCAAAATGTTTCCAGGGCAAGATCCAACCTGCGAACGATGCAACCTAGTCCCAGCCTCACTGGGTCACATGTTCTGGGCCTGCACCAAATTAACATTATTCTGGACAAAAATTTTTAATTACCTTTCAGACAGCCTTGGACTCACAATCCCTCCTAACCAATTAACAGCTGTGTTTGGGATTCTTCCAGAGGGGCTTAAAGTGGAGAAAGAAAAACAAATTGTGATTACATTCACTACACTTTTGGCATGCAGACTTATTCTGCTAAACTGGAAGAACCCAAACTCTCCTCTTTTAAGTCAGTGGGAAACCGATGTGTTATATTATTTGAAATTGGAAAAAATCAAATACTCAGTTAGAGGATCCGTACAGACTTTTTTCAAAACATGTCAGGATCTAATCAGTAATATTTTAAAATAAGCTCATAAAGCACAGAGAATTTATTAATTTAGGTATGTTTACAAGCCATAAATTTCACGCTGTTTGGCTTGCTCTCTCTCTCAGGGGTGGGGATCAATCTGTTCTTAACTCAATATTTCTTTTTGTAAAAACTTGATTGCTTTGTATGGATTGCAATAAAATTAATAAAAAGAAAAAGAAAAAAGAAAAAAATTTAAACGATTTTAAGATGTTTATGATGTTCTACTTTAATGACAAAACAAACTACATGATTAAAGTGGAAATTTCAAGATTGAAGTTGACATTTCGTGCTTTTTTGCCACTGTGTGCCTTTTTTTCTTTGTACCTTAATAAGCTTTCATATGACACTCAGACAGTGGGCTACAACTCATCTTTTCACAGCGACTTTGATATGTGATTTCTTTTTTATTTCCGGCACTGTGTGACTTTGTGAACGTGAGCTTTCAAGTTTCTCCAACACGCTATGTCACTCGATCAACTTCCTTTTGTTGATTATACCACGGTTTAATTACACAAATAGTATGTTTTTCCTTTGCCTGCACTTGGTATTCGCTAAAATTCTTATATTTTCCCCGTGCTTTTCCCATTGTCTTTTCACAGAAGGCTGAGCTTAAGGGCAATTTATATTGATTTGCATATTCAAAGAGGCATAATTCTGGGAGGTGTTGGGGCGTTACATGAAGCGCATGCATGATCGTTAGTTTTCACGCTGACTGGGATTTATGTAGCGGAAGAACGTGGAAGTTGGAGTATGCACAAATTCCTGCATCTGGATTTTTCTGTGCGTAAGCACATTTTGGCTTTTGTGCTTACGCCATGTTATAGTGCGAATTCTATGCATAGCATTATACATGAGGCCCCGAACTTTAAAAAGGAGTTGTTATAATGTTTGGCATCTACAGTCAGGTATGAAATGGATGGAGAAACCTGTGAAGCTCAAGGAAAATGTAAAGGTCAGTGTTTAGCAAGTACTCCATAAACTGCGAGTGCTGGTGCCAGGCGCTGTGGTTGTTAGTAGTTGTTGCTTCGCTTGAAGAGCAAAAAAGGAGTGAGATATGATTAGAGGCAGAAGTGGTGTCCTCCGGTGCAAGACCAGCCTGTAGCGGCAAAGTGGTGGCAGGAGGTGGGTAGGGGCTTAAAAGGCTTAAGCTTCTAACCTATTGCACCTCACCTATGATTTTTTTTCTTAGTTATACCGTATTTATATATATATATGAGAATAACAGTAAGCCCCTGATCCCTTTATCAATCATATGCAATATAGCTCCTGCTCATGTTACACCATTATCTCAACATACACCAAAGCCCAAAGGTTCGATTTTATATTCATGTAAGACTGGGCATACAATGACATAGTGGAATAAGATCCTGATGCCTGTAAATAGTAGAAACAGCACTAGACTGACAGCGTCAGTTTAAACTTAATGGATACCACACATGCTACTCTTTTGTAATATACATTTGCATCTACAGACTTTGAAAGAGATTTCCCACCCCCGACCTCTGAAATTGTTGACATTTACATGAGTGTCTGCTTACTTTAAATAGGGGTGCCCAACTCCCTGGCGCTCTAAAATCTTTTGCATCTGTGCTTGATGTGGGCCAGAACTTCTAATATTTTGCTTCTGATTAGCAGCACTCTTAGATGCATACAGGCAGTGATTTCTAGTATACCAGCTCTCACTATGGTCATCCATTCTACTCCATCTACCCCTGCACATGGTGCTGGTAACTCACAAAGGAACTCCCCAGTGCCACCCCCGCACTTTGATTGTGGAGCTTAAATTGTGCACTACTCCAGTGCTGGTCTTAGATCGTGTTGCTTAAATTTGGAAAGGGAAGCCTCAGAAACTGTGTAGTGAAGCTTGAAGCTACTGCTTCCACACTCCTTGCTCTACATGGTAAAACCTCAGGGAAACATATAGGGTACCAGCACTACTTTCATATACATTCACATCTGCAAACTTTAACTGAGTAATAAATATGATGAGAGAGACAAAAAGAAAGACTTGAGTAAACAGTATAAACAAACAAAAATTGTAAGCATTTAATAGTAATATATGCTGAAATTTCACATTAACCCTACTGATTGCCCGTTTCAATTCAAAAGACTACCCTTTCTTGCAAAAATGTGTATTGCAATAACCATCAACAAAAGCTAAGTCACTAGAAATAGCAGGAATTGATCTATGGCATGAATGTTTTACTCATGAGCAATTGTACAGTATATAGCAGTTCCAGTTATTTAATATTATTATTACTTATTATTTGATTGATGTCTTTGTTTAAGGTGACTTACAACATACAATTGCTCACATTTCTTTTGTTTTTCCAATTGCAGTGCAGGCAGTTGAATTGACTTGCTCATTTTCACAGTGTCAGTAGCACATTTTAAATTCCTGAGACAAAAGCCTTAACCACTAAGCCACACTGCCTGCCAATAATATTAGTTCTTGGTAAAAAATCTACAAATATTGTGTATAGAAAAGTACATAATTAGTTACATAGTACTTTTTATACACCTGATTAACCAACAGCACTATAAGTGAGGCCCATTATCTATAAACATTACCCAGGTAGAGCAGGCTAACACAACTAGTTATCTCAGAAATTTTTGTTTTAAGAAAGACTGTATTAACGCCATATTGGGTAATGCAATATGTAGATGTCATATTTTATTTAAAAATGCAGAACTGATCATTTTAAAGCCTTACTTCCTTTGTGTTTTTGGCACTTTTGTATAAGTGTACCTACCAGCAACCTCTCCATTTGCTGGTCAAGACAGCAAGGAAGTTAAAGAAGTCAAATTCACTTTCTTTATTTATTGAAGTGCAGGAAACAAAAATGTACTTTAAATGTATCGGGAACATCGTTTAGACCACAACACACGGGCTACAGAACCACATTTTGTGATTTAGACTGTGGTCTGGCTAAAGTGTGGCACACAGCTTGGAAAAAATAAAAATAAAATGATGTCATAAATCATGATTATTCTGAATTAGTGTAACCGTGAAAGAATGGAGATGTGGCATTGCATATTAAACATAAAATCGTCATGTTACACTGGCAGACTAATAAAGTAAATGCTGACATTAGACTTGATGTTATGTCTATATAACAGTAATGTAACAATTTTATTCTGTGTCTTTTTAAATGGATTTTTTGCCTTTTCCATAAATGAAAAACTATGCTGTTTTCCATCAATCATGTTATAATTGACTTAATTAGCACCTGCAATGTACAACAACTTCTCTCCTTAACTCTATGTTAACTCTGCTCAGCAAGCTGCAATCAAACTCACCCCCTCCATTCTTGTTTGCAGCAGGCATTGTAGTGATAAACATTAGTTTTTAATCATTCACAAAACACGTGCCTGTGTTACATTGCTTTTACATTACATCAAGTCATTTTTTATTGCCATAATATTTTATTATAAAGAATGACATTCAATCTGATTAGAAATAAAATGTGAAATAAAAGTTAACATGCTACAATATAAGCATGATGAAGTTCTGTATTTAATATTCAATGATAAATATCAATATATGCTTTAAGTATCTGACGTCCTATTCAAAAACAAGTGCTTACTGTAAAGGATGTGCAAGTGTTTTACCTGATAGTTAGCATTTCAGGTGCTGCAAAACACAACACGGCCATCTTGAGGTTACATGTTTCTTAAAAAAGTTGGCACACATACCACATAGGATATCCAACTTTTTATGATGCTTCTTAGAATAATCAGGGTGATGCAAGTCAGGTGCATTGCTGACTGAACTAGACTTTTTGTCAATTTATTCAAACATGTCTGATAACCCATGTGGTCTCTAAGTGGTAGTATTACTGCATCATACTATGCCAATAATAATTTACCTTAACTTTTAGTGTGGTATGTCTTGTTACACCAGTGACACAAAGGACAGATACCCTTTTTTGTTTTTTTAATGTACTTACATGCCTTTCACCAACAGGACGCACCTGGGAGCCCGGTACTATGAACATACTTTAGCAAAACTTCATTAATTGGAACAGCATGCACAAAGCTGTAGCATGTATTCTACATGCAGATTCTGTAGAAATTGATACAATCTGTTTTAATGCGAGACTTGCCTACCCCAGGAGAAGCATCAGGTTATGTACAGAGAATTGAGTGGGCAGCGGCAGAAAAGTGAAGAAAGAGTATGTAGTAGAGCACATTTTGTTACATTAGAGTATCTCAGTCCCAGTCCTGTACTTTTACAAGATTTCCTTGATTTGTATATTTTTTAACAGAGAGTTAAAATAACTGTTATTTCTATTTTTATACTATTGGTAAATATGTTTTTTAAAATGGTTATAAAGTCACAAAAATTCAACCACACTTTGTTTCATGTTCACAAAAAAATGTAATAATTTCACTAGTATTTAACAAAGGAATGGGCAGTAGAGTAGTGAAGTAGACTTTGACTTTTGCAAATGTCCTTGGACAGGAGCTTGTTCATATACAGTTTGTCCAAAATCACCAATATAAACTGTTGATAATTACAATACAGAGCATATCTATTTAGAAAAAAATACATTACACTATTAGATAATACCTAAAACCCCAATGCTCATTAATTCTAAGCCACTCTGGCTGATATTGCACCGGAGGATCCTCAAATGGTAAAAGAATTCAGTTATCAATCAGTGTGAACAAAACTCGAGCTGGTATTATCTGTTAAGAAGGGACCCAGCAGAATCGGTGCCAGTTGGCAATGTTATATAGTATTACAAAATGCTGAATTTGTTTTATGCAGGTTAGATGCACGAAAAACAGATATAAGCAGAAAGTCTTCTCAGCCCACTATAATTACATCTGACTCTCTCTTTATAGCCCAGAACAGCTGTTTTCTCTTTTTCATTTTCTGTACCGTCTTTTCTCCCAGTCCTTCTGACAGCAAATCACAACACAGAAACCAGCATTGTTAAAGTAAATGTAGCGGCAACCTTAAAACAAAACTTCTAAAGAACATTTAAATATTAAACTTGCTAGTGTAAGTTGTAATAACTGCAAAAATTATTTAAATGAACAGTTTACCTGTAAAATATGATTCTACACTATTGTGTAATGGCTGTGAGGACCTGCAAATTAGTGCCAGTAGTTGAACAAAATAACTGCCATTACTCCACACAATGAGTTATAAACCATTTCCAATTTCTTTGCAGAGTGAGGGGGGTGTTGTAAGGCAGGGGTTTGGGGCAGCACCCCCTTGGTGGTTGAAGTACATGATGCACCAGTATGCATCCAATGACTGCCAATATTCCACCATGTAAACATGGCTTACTGGCCCACTTCAAGCCCTGCAGCAAACTCTATCAACTGAATACATTACTGAGGAAGTACTCACAACATTGGAGTGTAAATGTCATTTTTTTTTAAAACAATACATTTCTATATTTCCCTCTTACTTACTCTGTAAATGTTTTCAATATGTCTTATTTCAAAACTTAAGCAGGAAAGCCTAAACCCAATGTTTAGGAGATAGTCCTATCATACAACGGTGGACAAAAGTAGGTTTACAGTTGTTCATATGGAAAAAGACATGCAGGTTATGATTATTACAATAACTTTATTAACTTAATAGCTTATGTGGATCACCAGGGTGCTTACACCAACCTTAACCCAACACAGACATGCAGAGACACAAGTGCAACACACAACACACTTTTACTTTGAAAGAGCACAGCACAGTACAACACACCACAGTACAAGTCTCTGTTCTTTTCTTCTCTTCCATGGAACCCAACAGGGCTATACCAAACTCCAGCTCCCAGCATGCCCAGCTAGAATCCGTGGTGCCACAGCCACGTAGGAGGTCTGCCCTCTAGCATCCCAGAGGAGGCAGTGCATTTCAGATGCTCTCTTCCCCAGTCCTTCCATCCAGCTGGCATCCTGGCTGGGTAATGGCCGTGGCCACCTGTCACATTTAATGAACTTTATGTCACAGGGCACTTAGGCACAATCTCCTAAGTTCTCAAATTGCTGGTACTTTGTAAATCTACTTTTGTTCTCTCCTGTATTACTTTAAACTTGCATTACAAAATGTTCTCTTTCCAAAAAGAATTATTTAAATTTCTTTAAATGATGAAATGTAAGCTTTTACACATGTGAATTGGTTTCCTTCCAAAATTTTCACTAAAATATTTTCTTTCTCTGGAGTAGAGAACATCCTGTCTGCCAAAGGTTCCACCAAAAAGGCATTAGATAGGGATCAGGACCAAGAAGGCAAATTCAAGGAGAGGGAACAATACAGACTGATCTCAGAAGACTGCCTCTGTGTGGTACATTAGACCTAAACCCTCATATTATTGTAAAACAAAGTCACAGGCTTTGGGGGACTGATAAACAGTCAGGCAAAGTCCTTCGAGCCTGGGACAGGATTTAATACGGTGCACAAAACAGAGGTGCCTACAGGCCTTTAAGAACAAATCAGAATGCAGAGAGGTAAAGTGGTCTCAGTGGTGCTGACATTTTAGAGGTCTTCAGTTCTAACTGTGGAAGTTATTCTTGAGCTATAATTATTAAGGATGCTTTCTGCCAGTGCTCCATTGAGTCAGCAAGTGAGCTGAGTGCAGTCTTGCTGGTGGTGAACAGCAGAGGGAAAAAGTAAGAAATTAGAGATTGAAAGTGACAGGACTGGTGCTGATTTGTTGTATCAGGAGGTGGGAAAATTATGGACTTTTTTGTTAATATATAATAATCTTTTACAATTTATTACATATATGCAGCATATATACTGTATATATACTGTAAATATATATATATATATATATATATATGTACACACACACTGTATGTATATATAAATTTATATTTATATATATATATTAGTGCTGGGCAACAATTAAAGTTTTTGTTCAGGATTAATCCCAGGCAATCACAATAATCATATTGTTGAGCTCCAAATTCAACACTGAACTCAAAAATAGTGTATTGTGTGTATTTGGTTCTCAAACACGAGCTTTTTAACAGCAGTATTCCCTTTACGTAGAAACAGTTAAAATATTTCTTGTACATCTCAACTTAAACATTAATGTAATTAAATCAAATATAAAGCCAAAGCTATTTGTCACTGCCAGGACATTAACGTTTATCTAGTCTGTTGCAGAAAAACAAGTTACCCTCAGAGTCCAAAGCCACGATCATAATATTAAAACAACTACCTTCCAAGCAACAGCAGTTTAATATTTCTAAATCCATTTTCTTTTTTAACTGAACAGATACCAGCAGAAACATGTTTTATATCAGGGAGCAGCTTAAACAGTCTATGTTCAGTAGGAACTATTTGAGGGCTAATATTTTTTCCAAAAAAAAAACACAAATCACACAAAGCAATGGTTTCACACATAAATTAACATACAACATCTGTTGCTGCCTGTTTGCAGCAGCAGCGGCTTGACGGCCAGCAGAAATGCATGTTGGGCTGGCTGCCTGGCTGTCTTTGTGAGACAGGTGCGCGCGGGTGGCAGTTGCAGTGAGATGCATTAGGGTTTATACCTCCTATTATCGTAAGTGTCTGTCCTCCCAGGCAAACGCTGCCATAGGTGCATCAGTTACACAAACATGTTCAGCACCACAATTAGCTGGGGACCGATCAACTGATGCTGGTACCTAACTTTCGTTTTCGGCCTACACCTCCAGATCACTTGCATCAAAATCAGAATCCAATTCAGTGATAATATGAAAAAAGTTTTGCTTTGAGCATTCACTTTGGTATCTCTCCACATGCAATTTTAGAAGCTGTTTGCTCTTTGTTACTCATGCACGAGCAGGAAGTCGAGGTCAAATCAACAAAGCTAACTTTCCTGCTAGCAGAAGCATATCAAAAAGCACTGTAACAAGATCACTGATCTCTATCAATCGCTAGTGAGACCGAGGCTTTCAAAATAATAATAATAATAATAATAACAAAAACTGAGTTAACATGCAATTAAATAATTGTCCACATTAATTAATTAATGTGTTAACATGATCTTAACGCGTTAACTTGCCCAGTCCTAATATAATATTAGGACTGGGAATATTAGTTATATGAAGCCATAACAGGATGAATTATTAAACATGAGGAAAAAACATGAATGTACAGTGCATCCGGAAAGTATTCACAGCGCATCACTTTTTCCACATTTTGTTATGTTACAGCCTTATTCCAAAATGGATTAAAGTCATTTTTTTCCTCAGAATTCTACACACAACACCTCATAATGACAAGGTGAAAAAAGATTACTTGAGGTTTTTGCAAATTTATTAAAAATAAAAAAACTGAGAAATCACATGTACATAAGTATTCACATCCTTTGCTCAATACTTTGTTGATGCACCTTTGGTAGCAATTACAGCCTCAAGTCTTTTTGAATATGATGCCACAAGCTTGGCACACCTATCCTTGGCTAGTTTCGTCCATTCCTCTTTGCAGCACCTCTCAGGCTCCATCAGGCTGGATGGGAAGCGTCGGTGCACAGCCATTTTAAGATCTCTCCAGAGATGTTCAGTCGGATTCAAGTCTGGGCTCTGGCTGGGTGAATCAAGGACATTCACAGAGTTGTCCTGAAGCCAGTCTTTTGATATCTTGGCTGTGTGCTTAGGGTCGTTGTCCTGCTGAAAGATGAACCGTCGCCCCAGTCTGAGGTCAAGAGTGCTCTGGAGCAGGTTTTCATCCAGGATGTCTCAGTACATTGCTGCAGTCATCTTTCCCTTTATCCTGACTAGTCTCCCAGTTCCTGCCACTGAAAAACATCCCCACAGCATTATGCTGCCACCACCATGCTTCACTGTAGGGATGTATTGGCCTGGTGATGAGCGGTGCCTGGTTTCCTCCAAACGTGACACCTGGCATTCACACCAAAGAGTTCAATCTTTGTCTCATCAGACCAGAGAATTTTGTTTCTCATGGTCTGAGAGTCCTTCAGGTGCTTTTTGGCAAACTCCAGGTGGGCTGCCATGTGCCTTTTACTGAGGAGTGGCTTCCGTCTGGCCACTCTACCATACAGGTCTGATTGGTGGATTGCTGCAGAGATGGTTGTCCTTCTGGAAGGTTCTCCTCTCTCCACAGAGGACCTCTGGAACTCTGACAGAGTGACCATTGGGTTGTTGGTCACCTCCCTAACTAAGGCCCTTCTCCCCCGATCGCTCAGTTTAGATGGCCGGCCAGTTCAAGAAGAGTCCTATTGGTTTCGAACTTCTTCCACTTACGGATGATGGAGGCCACTGTGCTCATTGGGACCTTCAAAGCAGCAGAGATTTTTCTGTAACCTTCCCCAGATTTGTGCCTCAAGACAATCCTGTCTCGGAGGTCTACAGACAATTCCTTTGACTTCATGCTTGGCCTGTGCTCTGACATGAACTGTCAACTGTGGGACCTTATATAGACAGGTGTGTGCCTTTCCAAATCACGTCCAATCAACTGAAGTTACCACAGGTGGACTCCAATTAAGCTGCAGAAACATCTCAAGGATGATCAGGGGCAACAGGATGCACCTGAGCTCAATTTTGAGCTTCATGGCAAAGGCTGGGAATACTTATGTACACGTGCTTTCTCAATTTTTTTATTTTTAATAAATTTGCAAAAATCTCAATTGAACTTTTTTCATGTTGTCATTATGGGGTGTTGTGTGTAAAATGCTGAGGAAAAAAATGAATTTAATCCATTTTGGAATAAGGCTGTAAGATAACAAAATGTGGAAAAAGTGATGCGCTGCGAATTCTTTCCGGATGCACTGTATATCGAGTTAACTTAATGCAACTTAAAGCTGAAAGTGCAAGACGTCTCTGCCTAATCTTAGAGGATTAAACATAACTTTCCAAGGTTTGAATGCAGTAAATGAGGAAATAACACCACTTCAGAAAGCAGAGATAAACTGTTGCTCATACATCCCACCTATGAAGTGGTGCTAAGATCAGGACAATCTGCAAAACACCCCTCATTAAGAACTGGAATTCAGAATAATGGGAGAATCAACATAAGTCAGAAATTGCTGATGATGTTAGTTAATTAGAGGAGGTAATAAAATTCTGAATATTAAGACTCAGATGACGTGATGTATTAGATAAGGTGATGCAATTAGAAAAACTATAAAAGCAGAGGAATGGTTTAATTGACTTTAGTTCAGCTCCATGGACTGAAAATTATGTGTACAACTGTGTTGGCTGGGATTGGCTCTAGCAGACCCCCGTGACCCTGTGTTAGGATATGAGAAAAGTCACCTAAATTCATATATTAATTCAGATGACCTTTAGCTAATACTTACTGTATATAAATGCATATAAATGGTTGCAAGGTAAACATTTAAATTTGATGATTTTGTTAATCTTTCCGAATTGCAAACATTGTTTACTATGTCGTACTGAAACTATAATAACAGCAATTATTTTATCTTCCTATTGTAAGTAATTTGAACTCCATTTCATTAATTACCTGACAAAAAAAGGTTACATTGTGGTTACTTAATCAAATTGTTTGGGTGGTGTGATTTATCTCCATCTTTCATTTAAAATGGGATAATGTTTTATGTTGATGACACAATTCAGCTTGATAATGCTAAAAAATAATAAAACTACTTGGAACAACTTAAACATGTGAAATGTTGTTAACTTAAAAACTTTTATTCCTACTTATATTTACTCAGCATTGACACATAAAAAGGTGGCATAGTAGCATGGTGGTAGCACTGCTGCCTCACAATGATAGATGATGCTCAAAATACCTTTACACAGTGAAAAAAGAGAACTTTGGAACAATATCATATTTTACTGTGATCAACTTAAAAACCTAAGTTTATACTAGTAATTATTAAGTACATGGTTATTAAAAATGCTTTTAAATATAAAGGAAAAACTAATTAATTTTACTCATTGAAGTGTGTTGAATTTAAAAAGCTTGATGAATGCTGTTGTGTTATTTTTGTTGACCTGAAACATTTGTTGAAATTATCTAATTATGAAAAGTAAAAAAAAATAACAAAGACTCTTTGGGGTAGTTTTTGAGTAACAGAGGGCAAGTGCTAAACAGTACTGTTGTCAGTAATGGGAGAATCCCAGCCTGAATGTCATGTACTGACATCCATCCCTTTAATTCTTCACAATAAATAGACATCCTTTGCAAAGGTTCACTAATATTGTTTATTTGGTATGTTTTGTTCAGAGAAATGTATGACAAAACAGACTAAAAGAAGCAGCGCAGTGGGTACTTAGACAAACGAACCATTTCTGAAGATAAACATGAACACAGCTTATTGATTGAGAGTTTTTCAGCTTTGTCAGAAGACAAGAACACAGATTGTAGCCCTCTCAGATAGGAAACTTGGTTACTTTAGAGATATCGCTCATGTCAACTGCTGTTAGGTTAGGCAAAATGAAGATAAAAACAGATAAGGAGTTTGTCTGCACAAACACAAACAACATATTGTCAATATTGCCCCATCATGACAATTCATGCTCATAGTGCAAATTGATGATGCTATCAATGTGAAATTCCACTGCAGACATGGCCAGCACAGCAAAACTCCAAGGACAGAAACCCACCAAAGGCATCAGACAGACAATAACCCACAAACAAAGTACAGAAATGACTTGGAAACATGTCTAACTATCTAAAATTTCAGGCAATAGACAGGGCAAGGAAACCTGTAGAAGCAAGCCAATAGGAATGCAGGATTCCTCTTTTATTTTTTACCGTAGATACTTGCGCATAAGTCGAAAAATGTATGCCTTAAAATTCATTCAAAAAAACAGTGTCGACTTATCTGCGGGGCACCACAATTTTCCATAGAATTTGGGTAATGGCACAGTGCTTTTATTTAAAACAGTCAATCAAAATCAGTGTTCAAAGTAAACAGTGCAGTGATTCAAAAGAATTCTTCATTAAATAAATAATCCAGGAGGTTTAAAAATCAATAAAATAGAAAAACAATCCTTTAAAAACCCGGCCTAGCACCCAGGCTACCACACAGCTGCCAGCGAGCGCTCGTTCGCTCGCTCGCCCACTCGCACACCCTCTCTCTCTCTCTCCTGCTTTCTCCAGCCCCCTCTGTCTTTCTTTCTCTTCGTTGTTTTTTTTTTTTACTCCGTTTTGGCTTCCATGCCTGCGAGTGCTCGTTCGCTCGCTCGCCCACTCGCACACACTCTCTCTCTCTCCTGCTTTCTCCAGCCCCCTCTGTCTTTTTTTTTTTTTTACTCCGTTTTTCCTTCCTCTCTAACGGATTCGCGCTTCTCTTTATATGCAGAGAGGACATAGCAGCTGCAGCACATTAGCCACAGGAACAATCACGGATGTGGGCAGTCCCTCACCTGTGCACTAGGTGAGAAAAGTCCACACCGCAGATCGCCCTGAGGCTTGCAAAGTCGCGAGCGTGGTGATTATTTATTTAAAAACTAAAATGGCCTTTGCTAAGAGATCTGTGGGCCCAAAACTCCACATACGCCTTTGTTGGAATTTCAAGCATCGGCTGGCAGGTGTACGCGGTTTATGAACAGATATGGGCTGTGCCTTCATCAGCGAACAAAAATCGCACAGAAACTGCTGAAAGATCTAGAAGAAAAGGTCAGTTCCTTTCATAAATTTATTATCAAGCAAAGACAAAGGCATGACTTTGAACTCAGTAACATTGGTAACATGGATGAAGCGCCAATGACATTTGATATGCCGGGGAATCTAACTGTAGCAGGTATTGGTGAGAAGACCGTACTTATTAAGACAACGGGCCATGAAAAAACCCAAGTTTTACCCTCGACTTATACACGGGTCATAACAAATTTTGTAATTTTCGGCTTAAAAAATACACTCGACTTATCTGCGAGATCGACTAATACGCGAGTATCTACGGTAATTGGTGCTGTGTATTCTCCTTATAATCAATCATACTTTGAGTGTTTTTCTGTCATTACAACAGTTTATTTTTATATGTTGAGCTCTTATAACCTAGTTTAGATACTAAGTAATTCACCCTTTTACAAAAGATCTTTTTCATTCCATTCAAGGCTGATTCCTGTTCTGTGGCTGAAACTACTGAGAAAGGCTCTGGTACTCAAATGCTAACCTGTATTTAGAATTGATGATGGATAGATTACTGTTTTTTGACAGTTAGAAAATTGTCCTTTAATTATTAACATGCTATAGTTCACTTATGCAAATTTAAGATTACAATAAACAGTACATAAGCTGTTACAAAGGATTTCATTTTTTTAGATTGAGACTAAACTTATGCCTTTAAAAATTAAATGATTTTATCAGTTTATTTTGCCTTTTTGTCAAGGCACTAAACAAGACTCCATACCTTCTCTTATGACTGAACTACTTAAACATAAAAGTGTCTGTGTTTTGGGAAGGTCAGTAGGGCAATGGCTGTCTGTCAGTTTGGCAAAAATGTAGGCGATTCCTCAAGACAGTCATTAAGTGGTCCAATAAATTAACCTTTGGATTTGTAAAGACACCGGGGTTAGTGTGAAAGCATTGTTTTTCCTGGAGGCAAAAGTCATTTGTATGTTTTACAGAACGATAGACAAAAGAATATACAATGTTTTTAAAATGCATGATACAAATCTTAAACCAGATTAATTACCATTCTCAGGGGTGGATACAAAAATGTGTAGAGCCGTATATACAGAAGTTAAAAAATGAATGAGGTGTTCGTTTTGAGTACTAAAGAAATTCAGCGATTCAAGGACAAATTAATCATGTGTCAGGAAAGAGATTTTCCTAAAACATATGTAGGTGATATTAGTTCATGTCTCAGTGAACAGAGATTGCTTAGCAGCTGACACTTGTTTTCTCCTTTTTAAATAAAAATATTACATTGAAACTATTTTCTGAACATATCCTTAAGGCCTTTTAAAATATAAAAATATACACATTTTTCATTTTCCATAACTATGGCATATTTGTGTTCTCATTATACAGTATGATTCCAAAATGCCCCTATAAGTGAATGAAAATGGAACATAACAGATGTTGCTTTACACATTAATCAGAAAGAAGTGATCTCTCAAGACACTTGAGTATGCTTGCGCTGTACATAAAGTACTTGAAAGATAAATGTAATTAATGGAACTCTATGATAAGTTTGATTCTGGCTGGCAAGCTGTTACTGCCGTTGGAGTAATCGTTCTATTCAAAATATTAGCTGAATTTAATAAATCCAAATTATCTTTGATCAAATGTTTTGTCCCTGCATTGTGTTCAGCAGATTTTAGAATAATTTTGAAGTATATCACTTACAACAAACTCTGAACTCAAAAAACTCCTCTACACCAGTTGGAATTTCATATGCAGTATGAAAGCAGTCTCTCCTTGAAGTTCTTTTGGTCCTGGAATTTTTAAACAAACTGAAAAGGCACATTTTCTGTACACTGTACACTGCATTTTCAGCATTTAAAATTGAACAAAATGCTGGACCTCAGGCCACTACAGATTTAATGAAGGCAGCGCAACAAATGTCCAATTGACATGTCCCTCTATAGTAATTCATACTCAAGGCTCAACTCCACTGGGATTTTGCTTCTGCGCCATAGTGTTCAGGCAGCAGTAGACTAATTATCCTGAATGTTACCTCACCACGGTATCAGAAATGGCACAACCTGTTCATTAGCCTAGAAAATCATTTAAGCCTAAGTACTTTAACAATCCTGCAGTGACCCCAGTCATCCAGATTCTGCATTCTGTGTTGCCAGTTTTAAGTATAATCGTCAACAGTGAAGTACAGAAGCTGCAGCCTGAAGGTATTATTGAGCCAATTAATGCATCCTTGTGGATGTTAAACCTTATCAAAGCTGAAAGGAAAAACAGAGCTCTGTGTCAATGTGTGGATTTTAGAACTGTATCAAAGCCATAATCTTGAACATTTCCTTTTATAGTTGAACTCATCAATCAACCTTTATCAAGGACACTTCCAAGTGGCTTTGAATGCCAACAACAGGGATCTACTCACATTTGTTACCATTACAGATATCTTTTCATATACTGTACACAAATACCTGTTAAGCTAGTGACGCTTACCTATATAGTGCACCATAAAGTTTATCATCTTTTCTGTTTTTTTCTGTTGATGTGAATAGCATTATGGTTCATGATACAGACACCATTGTTTACTTAAAACATATGCATGAAACTTTCAAAGATCTCATTCAAGACAACTTCACAGTAAGGGTACTCATATCCATATTCATTGGATTCTCCTTGTGTGCTTATTGCCCCATGCTGCTTTATTTAAACATTGTATTTATGCTTCAAATTCTGTTTTATACCAAATCTCATTTCTGGGAAAAATAGCATATAACACAAGGCACTTCAAAAATTACTAGCCTCCTTTTTTGCCACAAAAGTATTATCCTTCTATTTGCTCCTTCAGGAAAATTTGAAAAGGAAGTATTCTTGCCTTAGGATTCATATTATTTGAAGGCCTAATCCAAAATTAAAATTTACCTCAATGCTTCCACTGTCTGGCCTGTTTTCACTTAGACAGTCTTGATGTTGTTACCTGTGGTGCACTGCCTTAGTGGTGAGAACTTTCCTGCCACTGTGCAGAGGTGAGAAGTCAATACATTTTGCATCTAGTCCTTCTGGTAAAGTAACATACTTGCTTTACATTCTCCCACTGTGCACACTATCAGCCTTAATGTTTCCCTTGGGATAACACCACATACTGTTAAGTACCGCTGTGCTATTTCTCTTCTTCTTCTTCTTTCGGCTGCTTCCATTAGGGGTCGCTATGGTGGATCATCTTTTTCCATAACCTTCTTTCCTCTGCATCTTGCTCTGTTACACCCACCACCTGCATGTCCTCTCTCATCACATCCATAAACCTTCTCTTAGGCCTTCCTATTTTCCTCTTACTTGGCAGTTCCATCCTTAGCATCCTTTTTCCTAATATACCCAGCATCTCTCCTCTGCACATGTCCAAACCAACGTAATCTCGCTCGCTGACTTTATCTCCAAGCCGTCCAACCTGAGCTGACCCTCTAATGTACACATTTTTAGTCCTGTCCATCCCTGTTATACCCAATGCAACTATTAACATCTTTAACTCTCCATCTCTGTCTTCTGTTTTTTGGTGAGTGCCACCATCTCCAACCTATATAACACAGCTGGTCTCACTACCATCCTATAGACCAGGCATGTCAAACGCATGCGGCCCTCAACAGAAATCTGTGCAGCCCGCATGACAGATCCTAGTTAGCACTACTAAATGATTACTATTGTTTGTGATTGAATCATTCTGCATCCTCGGCGTTACTTATTGACTTTTCTTTCTTCCGCCTTCTGACAAAAGCGCATTTTCCCATGCCATTACAATACCGGAAACGTCATCTGCTAGTATAGTTGCAGCTGCGGCGTCAGCTCCTCGATATCCTAGGCATGACACTGCCCCCCCTTGACCAAAGTTAATTTAGCCGCGATGTCACAACTGAAGTGCTAGGCTGCAGCAGCCTGACGGGCTGCACTACTGGCTTGGCTGCTCAGACAGGCCACTGGGCAGAACTGACCATCACGAGTAGTAATAGCTTGCATATTTTCATGTAATGGAGCGGGAGATCGTCAGGCGGATCAGTGCAACGTACGAAGTGATGCGGGCTCTGCATCGGTCTTTCGTGGTGAAAACCAAAGCTCTCAATTTACCGATCGATCTATGTTCCTACCCTCTCCTTTGATCATGAACTGTGGGAAGTGACCGAAAAGAAGGAGATCGCGAATACAAGTGGCTGAAATGAGTTTCTTCCACAGAGTGTCTGGGCTTTCCTTTGTAAAGGAAACATGATGCTTCAGCAGGGCTTGAATCACAGCATTTGCGTGACTTTTATTTTGACAAGTTATTGGGTGTCTTTAGTTTGCATAATTAATTGTGCAGTTTTGCCGGGAATAGGAAAGGAAAATGGCGACATATGGGGTTAACAATCAAGCACCTCTCTGAAAAGTGAGCAAGGTATTAATTTCTCTGTGTTATATGTAAAACAAAGGTTACGAATGTTTATGTTAAGTTATTTACATGCTTTTTATTTTGTACTTTGCATTTTATAGCTCTTACGGTGTGTTTATGGAACAAGGTCATGGAAACGATAATAAAATTCATAAACCATCAGTCTGAGAGTTGACCATCACTCAGCCGGGGTCGCTACACCCTTAAAGATAAGGGTGAGAAGCTCAGTCATCCGAGAGGAACTGCTCCTCCGCATCGAGAGGATTCAGATGAGGTGGCTCAGGCATTGGATCAGGATGCCTCCTGGACGCCTCCCTGGTGAGGGGAAGACCCAGGACACGCTGGAGGGACTATATTTCTCGGCTGCCCTGGGAACGCCTCGGGATTCCCCCGGGAGAGCTAGTAGAAGTGGCTGGGGAGAGGGAAGTCTGGGCATCTCTGCTCAAGCTGTTGCCCCCGCAACGCGATCTCGGATAAGCGGAAGAGGATCGATGGATATTCATGTTTTTTTGCTCTAGTTTTATGTAATTTTTGCTAGTATTGTAACGAACAGTTAGTGCAGACTACAGCTGAAGATCTGAAGTGGATGCAAGAAGTTGGTGAGTTGCTTGTTAACAATTTTTTGTGATTTTGAGTTAGTAAAATTAGTGTAGGTCAGGGGGCTTTTTGCATATCAGCTTATTTTACAATATAAATTTTGAAGTAAACTTAGTAAAGTAAAATTAGATTTTTGGAGGATTTGCTTTCCAACTTGAATTACTGAGTAATGAATTCAGTGATCATTTTCATGATTTCAGTTCACATGAACAGGACTTTGCGCTGTTTACGTCACCATAATTTTACAACGTTGAGAATGTGCCTGAGAATATCCAAATGGAATTGATTCAACTGCAGTCAGATTCTATTCTGAAGGCAAATATAATGAAGTTGGTGTGCCAGGCTTGTATGCTTACCTGCCCCCCTCGTATGTGCAGATCCGTAAGTTGGCATTGAGAGTCCTGTCTATGTTCAGAAGCACTTACCTTTATGACAATTGTTTTCGTTAATGAAAGCTACCAAAACCCCATATCACTCAAGACTTACTGTCGAGCATCATTCATCCCTCATAAAAGTTGCAGCTGCACAAGATTTCAAGCCTCATATTGACAAACTGGTTACTAACAAGAGATGCCAAGTGTCGGGACAAAAGAAACAAGTCTCAGACTGTAAGACTCCTATATAAGGATCTAGCTAAGAGGCTAAAACTGTAATTGTACACTGTTGTACGGAGATTGTATGGAAATAAATTGCTTTTCTTTAAACTTTAAGTGTTAAATTTTTTAAAGTTTTCAGTATTGGAAAGAAAGCTACAGTAACTTTGTATAATAGTATTTGTTACAGTGTGGCCTGCTGACGCACATATAGCAGTCAAAGCGGCCCACCAATGGTAGTGAGTTTGACATGCCTGCTATAGACTTTCTCTTTCGCTCTTGCTGATACCTGTCTGTCACAAATTACTCCTGACACTCTTCTCCACCCACTCCACCCTGCCTGCACTCTCTTTTTCACCTCTCTTCCACACTCCCCACTCTTCACTGTTGATCTCTTTTATTTAAATTCATCCACCTTTGCCAATTCTACTCCCTACATCCTCACCATTCCTCTGACCTCCCTCTGATTCACACACATGTATTCTGTCTTGTTCCTACTGACTTTATTTCCTCTCCTATCTAGAGCATATCTCTAGACAATTTTTGCAAAGGCAAACAAAGTGAACTGCAGTATGTTGGCACTGAAAAGTTCAGTGGTACTCCAATGGCAAATAAAAACACTGCCGGTAGTTGTACTAATTTTAGTGGTGGGTTTGCTACTATCACTACCTTTGAGTGTGCTGGGAAATCTATAGCCACTTGGCCGACAAATGTCTATGGATTGGCCAGGTCATGTATGGATGTGTCTGACTCAGTCATGAAGTTTCCAATATCTGTTACAGCCAGTAAAAGGCAGCTTTGCAGCTCCTTGGTACATGGCTAAATAGAAGATATCGAAAGATACACGTTTTTTTGTCAAAAATGTGCAGATATTTTGGTGATAACCTAAATTAGGATAGATTTACTTGTGAATTCAGTCTGGAAACATGTGCATCAGGTCTATTCAAAAAGTCAAGTAAAATACAAGAACAATATGCTTTGTAATTATACTTCTGAGTGCCTTTATGGGTACAAGGTCAACACTCTCTCCACAGATAAGGATTTAAAATATCTAGAGTTTTTATTTTTTTGCTCTTACATATGAAGTTGAGCTCTAGAAAACAAAGAACACAGAACTGATTGTTCATTAAATTTTGAATTCAGTAGCTCTTAAATGTCTTAAACATGCTTGAAAAAGCAAAAGACAAAAATAGTCTACCCCACACATTAAGCCAGACATCATTTACTATCTTTCAATTTGGAATGTCCATGTTATAGACTAGGGGTGGGCAATGTGAGAGCCGTAGTGGCTGCAGGTTTTCATTCCAGCCCATTTGCTAAATTAGAAACCAATCCTTGCCAATCTCAGACCTTATTTAATTTTATGTCTTGTTAGTCTGCAATGTTAGGTTCTTATATCATAACTTTTTTTCTTTCCATGGATATCCTCCAAATGATTTGAAGCCTAAAACTGAAAATCTTCAATCTGTTACATTTTTCTATTAAGTATATTATTAATTCAAACAGTGTTTGATGAACACGCATGGATGTAAATGGAAAAAAGAAAAGGGAACTGCTGGCTCTTTGTCAATTACATCTTATTGCTAATAAGGAGCCATTAATACACTGAATGCAGCGGTTTAAGATTGAAATAAACAATTAAGAGTGGGGAACCTTAACAAGCAAGACCACTGAAATGAAGCAAGTTCTTCTTCATCAGCAATAATTGACTTCTCAGTAAGAAACTAGGTTGGAACAAAAACCTGCAGCCACTGTGGCTCTCCAGGACTGACATTTCTCACCCCTATTATAGACCAAACTCATCACTGAATAATGATATCAAGGTATGTCCAAAGTTCTAGTGATAAGAATTGAGAAAGTGCTCCCTATAATAATAAAAGACCACACTAAATGTATTAAATGCAATCAGTTCTCTTGAGGCAGGAAAAATCTTTGTATTAGTGTGGCATAGTGGTTAAGGCTTTGGATTGCAAACCATGAGATTTTGTGTTCAAATCCTGCCACTGTGTGACCATGTATAAGTCACTTTCCTTGCTTGTGATCTAATTGGAAAAACAAAAGAAATGTAACCAATTCTATCTTAAAAATTGTAAGTCACCTTTGATAAAGGTGTCTGCCATATAGGTAAATGTAAATGTAAGCTTTCGATAAAGTAAAATGATGAAGTCTTTTATAACTGCAAATTTGAATTTAGTCTAGATTGCCTTCTGGAACAAGATGCTTTATTTTTTGGGGGAAATTAAAAGAGAAGTAATGGTATAAAAAAATCTTTTGAGTGAATGTGGGGATTGTAGGGCAGTTTATTATTACAAATATTGAATATTTCTATGACATCAATGGTGTTTCTGATTAAACATACTTTTAAATGTCTTAATTTTGTTTCTTTGAAACGTATGCTTTATTTTCAGAGTATAACACTTCTTTTGCCATGCATATTTTAGAACAAATATAATATTAATTAAAAAATGTGAAGCAGTTGAGAAAATAGTTAAATACACCATGAATAAATTGGACATCCCAAGCGTTCCCAAGGGACTCAGAGGCACTATGTCCTCAGGTAAATATAACATTGACACCTTCTGGGGTTAACAATGTATTCTTCATTGTTAAATTTTAACTTCCTCACCCAACACTGCTTTTACAGATTATTTATTTAGATTTGGAACTGCACCACACTTTGGCACATTGTCCTTGGTTTGAATAAATGTACAATGCACTTTGTCCCATTAAGTTGTTTGTGTCCTCATTGTTCTAGTCCATCTTGGTGCATGACAATTGATGCCCAAGGAAGAAAAAGAGCCCAAGGCTGTGGGCACTTTGAACATTGCAATGACTCAAAAGATTTCCAGGGTTTTTAAGGCATTTTTCTGCGGAGACATTTTTGCTCCTCCACATAAAGTGAACTTTAAAAAAATGTGTGTATAAATGGTTTGCTAGTACACAAATAATTGTATAGCAGACAATTACCTGGTCAGTACTAGTAATAACAACAGTTTTTTTTTTTTTTATAATTGGCCATATATAAAAAGATCCTTTATAAAAATTGTCTTTGGATCACATTTTGCAAAATATGCTTTTCATATTACATGTGAATGCCACACCCTCCAACAGAGCTAGACCTTATATTTTACCTTCAACCGAGGAGGTTATAGTTTTCTCATCTGCCAGCTCATCTGGGCTACCTTTGCAGCAGGTCTTTATAACTTCAAGTTGCACCATTCCATAGTTCTGGTTTATGGCATTGTGTGCATCTCACATCCAAATCATCCTTTAAGGACAAGCCTTTAAAATTCTAAATATTTAAATAAAATCATTTTTAATAAATTAAATCTATCAAGGTGATGGCAAAGAAGAACATTATAGAAAGATTATTTTGTTTGGCATAAAAAGACAAGTGAAGCAGAACCGCAGCTGTTACACAAATGATTAATCAGGTTCTTTGTAGCAGCTGCTGATATTTACTTTTTGACACAGCTGATATTCTATAAATTTAAATGACAGCTTGATTTTACAACAAACACTTGGGCTTTGTGCGTTAACAAATGCTGATAATTGCAATGTGTTACTTTTTTAAAAAATAACTAGTTTAAATGAAATGAAATAAGTCACCTTGAATTCTGATATGATAGAATTTTTGTTTGAGTCATAATAAATGTTTTAAGTTGTTTAGGTATCTGTAAGACCTGTTGCTTTCTTTGCACTTTTCGATTCTATGTCCTGGAAACTCCATACCGTGTTTAATTGTCCCAAAACATACTTAATATTGTATTTACTTGATACATTTGGCTTTTTCTAATTTTTCTAATTTCTGAACATGTTTCAGAAATCCTCTATGGAAAATTTTATATGCTGTAAGTTCTGTTTAGGGCCTCCGTGACCCAAGCTATAAAACACAAATACAGGCAATGGATTTTTATATATTTTGATTCTCTGATTGGCATTCAGGAGGACATATTTGGGAAGATGACAGTGCAGCACCCATAATGAATGTTTGAGATAGGAGGATTCGGTAATGTCTCCATTCTGCAGCCTATGCTGATATGTAATTATCAACAGATGTCTGGTACCTTTCAGAGGCAAATGTTCTTTTCAGTGGTAAGTTCCCAGAAACTATTCAAAATATAGCATAAAAATATGGTCAGCCTGCGATGCAAAATCCATCTTTATTTTAAATATGTAAATCCATACAGGACAAGCTCCAGTCAGAGCATTTGATAACAACCAGGGTATGAGGATTTTATCTTTGAAGTGACTATAAACAAATTATTTATTTATTTTTTATTTATAAAGCACTTTAAAAAATTTAAAAACAACATCAAGGCTGACCAAAGTGCTGTACAATAAAAAAAAAAAAAGAAAAGAAAACCCAACATATCAGACATACAAAACCGAAGGGTAAATGAAACAAAAACACATAAGAACTGAAAAGATTCTTAATAAAAAATATACAGTATATACAATATATTTTATTTCTTACACTTTACTGAAGGAACTATGGAAAAGATAGCTTTCAATGTTGGGAATAATAAGAAAGAAGGAGGCAAAGCTTCCACAAGTACTTATTGAAATAAATACAAGTAATGTTAAATCATTAACACAAATAATGCTGTGTTATGCTGCTCCAAGAAAAAGAAAAATGTCTTTTATATTTGTCAAATGCATAAATATTAATAGCAAGCCACTTAAGGACAGAATGCCTGACATAAAGGCAAAACTGAGGTAGACTACTTTCTGCCTTCAGCTTCTGGTGAAAGAATGCCCACCGGCCCATTAAGCCAAAATTAGTATCATGTGTGGAGGAAACCAGGCACTGCTATCTCCTGTGCAATTCAATTTCTATGTTGAAGCATTGTGGTGGCAGCATCATTCTATGGAGTTGCCTTTCAGTGGTAGGGAATGGGAGACTAAAAAGTATTGAGGGAAAGCTTAACAGAGAAAAATACAGACATATCCTTAAGGAAAACACACTACAAAACATTCTGGACCTGAAACTGAGTTGAAGGTTCACCTTCCAGCAGTACAATGACTCTAAGCCAAAAGAAAAGACAACAGAGGCCTGGCTTGAGGACATCCCTGACTACCTTGAGTTGCCCAGCCAAAGCATGAACTTGAACCCAATCAAACATCTAAGGAGAACCCTGAAAATAGCTGTCAAACAACGGCCTCCATCCAACCTGACATACTTTATGAGGACGTGCAGAGATAAATGGCAGAAAATATCCAAATCCAGCTGGTTGTGTCATACCTTCAGACTGTAATTGCTGCTAAAGGTGCCTCAACTAAGTACTGCTGAGTCTGAATACTTTTGTCATTGTAATTGTGTAAATGTACAAAAATGTATAAAATCCTATTTTTTCTTTGTAATTTTGGGTTATTGAGTGTTGCTTGATGTGGGGAAAAGTTATTTAATTGAATACAAGGCTGCAACATAGCAAAATGTCAAAAAAGTGAAGGGATCTGCATATTTTGGAATCCTCTGAATATGTAAGGAATGCATACAAACCCCTCTGCCTCTCTTGTAAAAATTAGAATTTTACTTCATTGTTGGTTCCTCCCCTCCAGCATTGCCAGCAGGCCTAGGAACTTTTTCAAAGCATCTAACTTCTTCTTTTTGAGCAATTAAGCTTCAACTTTATGTTGAGATGGAAAGAATTATATTCATTTTGAATACAATTGTTTCCACCCCAACATAAAACAAGACAATATAAGACAAGAGTTTTATGACAAGATTTGAAGATTATTTATATCTCTCTGACTGACCCATACAACCTGACTACAGATCAGAAACTCATCAAAAACTTCAAAAGTCTTTGTTGGACAGTTATCTTATCAAAAGATCTTGACTATACAGTACATTGTTCACTTCTCCCACTAAATGAATCTTAGCTTGGAGAGGTCTATTAATTTTTTATATTTAAGATGACCCAGTTAAAGGTTTTCCAATTCTGGATCTGTCCTGGTGTCTATATAAACACATGAGAATTCCAGTTCTCATATTACATCTTGCCTGAAGAAGGGGCCTAAGCTGCTCCAAAAACTTGCATATTGTAATCTTTTTAGTTAGCCAATAAAAGGTGTCATTTTGCTTGACTTATCATTACTTTAAATAAGAAACAGAAAAGACATTTCACAAGGCACATGCATATACACGGTGACACTTTTTTATACTTGGCCAAATTAATATAGACCATGCAGTTTCCTAAGTATCATCTGCTCACTCTATGTAATATAAGTACAGAGAATACAAAGAGCAATAAAAAATGCTTCCTATGCATTCATTTTATGATCCTGGTTTATCACATCCACACTGGTCAAGAGGTAGGAACAAGCACTGGATTAGACACCAGCTCCTTGTTTAGGTTTAGGTAGACTTTATTATCCCAGGGGGAAATTCGGAAATTTGTTTTGGAATATTCATGATTATTTATTTGCAGTCATTCAATGCAGCAGAAGTTATTTGGGAAGTTGGAAAAAAATCTGTAGAATTTAAAGGCAAAGGTATACATTTTGTAAGCCTAAGATTATTTTGAAAGCTTTCATGCAATCTGTTGATCCTTGTTCCTTCTATGACTATGCAGATGCAGAACTCATGTAATATACTGATTTCTGGCTTGAACATCGACTTTAACATTTTAGAGTCAAAAGCTACATGATTACATGCCCCTGCTTTATACCAGTAATATCATGAAAAAACTTTCTAAATAATGGCATAAAATACATTACGCATTGTACCTTGTTATAAGCTTAAACAGATTTTAGTTTTCTCTACTCAACCACCTTAACTCCATGTTTATGTATCCTAACCAATGACACAATAAGAGTATGGATCATCAATCTGACTTCATATGATTGCTATTAGTCCACAAGAGTACTTTTCTGTTTATAAGGTAAATTATTATGTTACTATAATATGAGAGTTAATGCTACCAATACAATTTTCAATGCCCAATAGGATAACAAGCTTCAGCGTGTCTGCCACGTCTGTGGAGGACTGCTTGTTCGTTAGCTGAGACCACCACAGGTTCGCAGTACAGTAGCATAGCACTGTGGAAACAACTATGAGCTGATTGAGATTGAGCTATATACAGCTGTCATCAGTGGATGATGCCAGCAACATTATAAATGCAAGGAATAGTATAACTTGGCCACTGACCTGACCCCGACTACATTCGTTTGCTGTGTCTGAGTATAGGAGAGTGGTAGCTCCCGCTGCAATAAATAACCCTGCTACTTCTGTTTAAAGTTGAATAACGCTGGTTCTGCTAAAGTACTGAGAATCACTGAGACAGTGACTTATGCATCACAATATGTAATCACGCAGGTTAGGTACTTTTAATTAGCATGTTTTTTATAATAAAAGTATTTTAATATTTTATATACTAATACAAGTATCATTTTGTTATTGTGTACTATAATGTAAAATTTTCTGAGGCCTGGTAGCTAACTTAACACGTGACATACTGTGTAATCTAAAGCCTAACTATTAAAAACTCACAACAAATTGATATGTTCAAATTACGAACCTGAGCCTGAGTTTCAACGTGTATCCACAGAAAAGGTAATATAGTCTGTGGGGAACAGCCCGGACACAGACAGGTAGACATCGTTGGTTTCAACCCACACACATTTATTTACAATATTTACATACAAATTGAAGCACACAGCCCAGTGCCGCACCACCAATCACCCTCAGTCCAGACCCACAACAATGCCTCTCTTCAATCCTCTCCTCCGAGCTCCATCCTCTTCCACCCGACTCCAGCCATCGAAAGGAGGGAGGCAGCCCCTTTTATAATCACCCGGACATGCTCCAGGTGCCACCCAATGATCTTCTGCCGGCACTCCCTGGTGTGGCGGAAGTGCCGGCCGTGCACCCGGAAGCACTCCGGGTGTCCCTGGTCTTCTTCCCCCCAGAAGTTCCGGGTGTGGCGGAAGTGCTGAGGGCCAGGGTTGAGTTTCTAAGCTCTTTTCCTGTGGTCCCCAAAGCCAATCCCTCCTCCAGTCCTTCTGGGCATCCCCGGCTGGGTACCACCCCGAGCTGCTTGCCACAAGTCATATATAATATAATAGGCAAATAATCACTTTATAATAACTAAACAGATTAATGGCAAAACTCAAAGTCACTAACAAAAAACAAAGTTATAAAAATGGCAGAATAAAGAATGTATAGCCTTTCCCCTGAAAAAAACCTGGGGGTTCTTTCATTAATAGACGCAGTTTTGAAAAGTTTATTCTATTCTAAAATTGAAGATCTTACATAAAAGTTAATTCCAGGCTGAAAAGGAAGGACTAATGTATCCCTTCAACTTATAGTTGTGAATTCTTGACAAAAAAATACCAAACAATTAGGCCTAGTGTTCAATATGGATTAAACAGGCTTCAGCACTGCTACAAAACACGCCTATGTTCAGAATTATCCTAAATAATTTTCCGTACCAAAAACCAGGTAAACACTGGCTATTAAAAAAATGAAATATACAAACAGTATGTGTTGAAAAAGGGCAACGTAGAACAAACAAAGACAGTCCCAATACATAACCAAAATTCTAAGTCTCAGAAACCAAGGAAGAAACTCAGTAACCTAAAAGCCTGTTTTGATATTTACCATGGGTACTGTGTGTCACTCATTGCATTTTCCTATAAGCATAACCTTGACCATGAGCAGTCACTTACAACAGGAAACTACAAAATGAAAGTGAAACTAGGAACAGCATAACTTGGAGCCAGAAAGAAAAAATGGAAAGTCCAAGAGAAAAATATGTTAATAAAGATAAATACAGGTAAATTTCCATTACAACGAATATCTTTACAATGAAATTTTCATTACAACGAAGTATTTTTATGGTCCTGACAGTCTCCCCATATGACACGAGTCTATATAAATCTTGTTACTCAGCAGATACTTTCATTACAACAAATTGCCCAAAAGACCATGAAATTCCTGAATGAATCATCCACAGAGCATTTAGTTCTGTTGTCGCAGCTCAGTTGTGCACAATGATCCCCAAACAGAAACATTTAAAATTTTTTTTTTCCTCATACTGTTTTTTTTGCTGTTTTTGTTTCCTGTGGTTTTCAATGATACCTTTTGCTTATTGCTCGTCAACATTTAAAAAACATCCATTGGAATTTAACTCATTGTCACCCTCCTATAGAAACGGCAGATCCGAAAAAAAATTAACAGTTCATATTAGAAAAGAAACTAAATTTTTGCAGCTCTCGATTCCGGCAAACAGAAAAAAGACATTGCCAGTGAATTCAGAATTTCGGCATCGACACTGTCAACTTTCTTGAAAGACTGAGCAAAAAAAGAAGAAAAATCTCAGGTTGCAAATGTATGCAAACTGCTGCATTTGAAGACGTCGAAAAAGCAGTTTTTGTGTGGTTCAATGATACTCGTTCAAGAAACATTACTATTAATGCGGCATTCATTAAAGAAAATATGAGGTTTATAAACCTTCGTGGGACCTCCCCCAACTAGACAACATACCAAAGAGCGTCCCGAAGTGCATTCATGTCTGTGGAAGACTATTTATACATTGCCGGGGCAACAGCAGGCTCATAGCTTTGCTATGGCTCGCCACCAAAACAAACAGAAAAAATCTCGATGGGTGATGCAAGGAACATTCTAAATGCAGGGAACAGCATAATGTGGCCACTAACCTGGCCACAACCCTGCCTGACTGCTGTTTCTGTGTATAGGAGTGGCATATCACGCTACAATAAATAACAGATTGTGTCTTTGGACCTCCCACAGTCCAAAGACATGCAGGCTAGGTGGATTGGCGATTCTAAATTGGCCCTAGTGTGTGCTTGGTGTGTGGGTGTGTTTGTGTGTGTCCTGCGGTGGGTTGGCAACCTGCCTGGGATTGGTTCCTGCCTTGTGCCCTGTGTTGGCTGGGATTGGCTCCAGCAGACCCCCGTGACCCTGTGTTTGGATTCAGCGGGTTGGAAAATGGATGGATGGATGGATGTTAAAGTACTGAGATTCAGCCTCGTGTTTTGGGGTGCAAGACAGGGACTTTGCTTCTGTGGGGCTTCACTGCACTGCTGTCAGCCTGTTGTTGTTCTGCCCAGGCAACGGACAATCTTCCACAGACACAACAATCGTGCTTCGTGATGCAATTCAGCATGTTGTTCCCATGGGGTTGTTTCCATGGGGTTTGGTCAAAAAAGAGTTCAGAAATCTCACAATATGAAGAAGAAGAAAAGGATGATTCGGCTTCTGATTGATAACTGTGCTGCCCACAACATGCTTCCACATTTAGATAATGTTCGCATTGAATTCCTCCGACCCAATTGCACAGCAGTGCTTCAGCCATTGGATTTAGGAATCATTTGCACCCTGAAGGTGTATTATCTCAAGGAAATGCTGAGAAAAATTCATGTCAGCATAACTTGTAGACAGGTAGGAGATTAAAATTAACGCGAAAGAAGCTATTGAAATGACTGGAAATGCCTGGATGCAAGTTAAAGAAAGCAATATAGTGACAAATACAGAATATCATTACTACGAAATATTTTTTAGGTCACTGGCAGTACGGAATTGTATCTGTATTAGCAAAGTAACCAGAGTTCATAACATACCCCCTTTCTAAAGCATTAACCCTGTATATGCACAGCTGGTTCCTGAGGGAAAAAATGCAACAAACAAGGGGCATGAATACCATTAGAAAGTTATCCAAAGGAACCCAAGACTTTTTTTGAGTCATACCCTCACCAATGCATCAGACAAATAGAATCCACAATCTAAGAGCTGGCTACACAGCTCAACTTAGAAGTCGGGTGAGAGTGGCCTTGGTAAGAAAGGTGACCCACAAACTTGATTGTCAGTCTGGCTGAGCTACAGAGAACATGTGTGGAGGTGAGAGAAACTTCCAGATTGACAACTGCCACTGCAACACACCACTAATCTGGGCTTTATGGAAGAGTTGCTGAACAACACATGAACATTTGTAAAAAGGCACCTAAAGTACTCTTAGACTACGAGAAACATAGTAAGGCTATAATCACTGTCAAAGGTGTTTCAACTGAGGTTTGTGCAAAAGATCTGAATAGTTGTGTTCATGTTATATTTCATTTTTTATATTTGTAATCAATTTAAAAAAAATCCTGCTTTTTCTTTGTCATTTTGAGGTATCGAGTGTTTCTTGAAAGAAAGTGAAATTAGATGATTTTAGCATAAGGCTGCAACATAACATAATGTGGAAAAAGTGAAAGGGTTTAAATATTTCCTGAAAGGCTGAAGGCAAAAATGGGGCACCAGCATCACCCTGTTTAATGAATATACTGTATTAACATGCATTGGCACAATGGTTCTTTTCCTGCACCTCTGGTTGTGTGACATCTTGAAGTTGTTGCCATTGGGTATTTAGGACGAGTCAACCAAGTTTGGAGTTATGTGACTTGGTTCTTTTTGTTGAACTCCAGATCGAATTCTTAGCCTTTTTCCACATGTGTTTTGTTTCTAGTTGGACCCAGAAACAAACAGGCTTTTCTTTTCCTTTATATATGACAATACATTGTGCACACATATACACAGCTATACATACATAAAGTATGTGTATTTACTCTCTCTATATATATGTATATGTTGAATTCAATAGGTGATATTGTTGAAAGCGTAGTACTATCAGTAGTGTGTAGAAGGTATGCGAGAACTGTACAATTTTAACAGGACTATCAGTATGACATTTAATATCCAACGACATACAGGTCAGGTGACTTTGAAACTCTAAAAGTATTGCTCTGAGTGTCCCCATCTAGGTTTGGTTTCTTCCCTGCACCTGATGCTGCTAAGATAGGCCTCAACCCAACTCAAATGAATCAAGATCAAGTTGGTTTAAAAATTATGTTCAGTTCGATATATTCTTAATAAGAACACTTCCAATTATGAGCCCAACATTTTATATATTATTTACTGTGATTGTAAATCTGGCCACAACATAGCGTCCATCATTTTTTGTTGTGTAATGTAATGCTTCTTTATAAACTTTCCCTGCATCATATACATATACCATACTAACACCACATACATACTTCACTAACACTGTAACACTACCTATACTTGGCATTGTCCAGAACCCTAAACATAAGTGGTAAAAACCACCAAATCACCAAAAAGGAATTTATTAAACATAAAGATGGGTTAAAAGGAGTAAAATGAGATGTCTAATGGAATTCTTCATTTTGTTCTTTCTAGAAAACTAACAATTTATGCTTCTGTAACAGTTTAACATATGGCATTCATTAAACCAAAACCTAATGATATACATTTATAGTATCCTGTTATGAAACTAAAGTTTGAATTTTGCCAAAAGATTATTTTTATTTATTACAGTATGTGTTTACAACCTTAAAGAAGTTAACTGAGTGGAAATCACTTGACACCTATTTGAATATTATCCAACCATCTGGACTCTCTCGGCCTTTAGCGTGCACTTTTGGGAATTGAAGGAGAGTTTGGCTCATGCTGTGTTCTGTATGGGTGATTTTGGTGCTTTGTGCAATTGTGCATTGCATTAATTGAGTTAAATAAAAAGGGCAGGTAATTAGTCAGTCATTCATGCAGAAAACAGGAAAGTGGCTTATAAGCATGGACTGCTAAATGCACTGAGGCACAGTAACTGTTTCTCTTCTGTTGTTCTGTACTAATCTGTGACAGGTAGTAGCAAGGTTTAGGCAGGTCAAATTGTAAGCCATATGGTGAAAGCAAAACAAATCTAATAAGCAATAAACAGGATCACTTTAGAGATGTTGTGTCCGTAAATAATAGCAATTTAGAAGAGGCAAGAAATCAAAATAGCCAACTTAAACTTTAGAGTTTACAGCAAAACGTTTGTGTGATTGAATATGAATTTGTGAATTGTGGATGTTACTTTTTCTGGCAAAAATAGTTCACAGATTTTCTAATTACCTAGCTGTAAAACATATTTCTTGTTTATAAGGTGTTACCCACATTTCTTGTGTAATAACTAAGCAACATATTTTTGTGCTCTGCAGTGGGCTGGCGCCCTGCCCAGGGTTTCTTTCCTGCCTTGCGCCCTGTGTTGACTGGGATTGGCTCCAGCAGACCCCCGTGACCCTGTAGTTAGGATATAGCAGGTTGGATAATGGATAGATGGATGGATATTTTAGTGCTTTCAGGCAAATATGGGGGTCCCCAGAATTTAAAGTGAGAAACTACACAAAAAAAGTCATTCTGTTTAGTATTGTTGTATTATGAAGCAAATTATGTAGATGTAATTATCAGAAACTCTTAATGAATTTTATTTTTAAAAAGAAAAAGGAAGTTTATTTATTAGTTTGTCATATTTTAAACAGTGCATGTATCTCCATTATTGAGAACAGGATGTGTAGTGAAACTTTATTCTTGTCTTATAGTCTTGCTGATCTGAGTTGTATTGTGTCATATTGCAATTACTGTTAAAACATTGAGTGTCCATCCATACTAGCTTTGTTTAATAGTGGGTGATATATGAGTTTATCAGACTTTTTGTGTAAAGGTGTTCTTTACTACCATGTTGGGATTTTAAGGAGGTTACCAGCTTTATTATTTACTTATCCAATACTGGACAGCAATAAATGCAAGGTCTGTTCATTACAGGAAACATGTTAGCACAGCCACACACCCAAAAAACAAAATAAAATGACTGGTCCACCTAATTGCATGTTTATGAGCTATAAAAAGAAACTCACATGCACATGAAAACAATACAAATAGACCACAGGCCCATTTCAAAAAGTAGTCCAGCTGCTTTGAAGAAGCTAAGCAAAGTCAAATGCCTCAATGTTAACATCTTGCCAGGAGAAGGGGCCTGAGTTGCCTTGAAAGTTTACATATTGTAATCTCTTTAGTTACCGCATAAAAGGTGTCATTTTGCTTGACTTCTCTTTACATTACACAAAACAAAATTGTAGTATATATTTTTGTAAAATAGTCATATGAAGTGAAAGGTGTTCTGACACTTAATTATTTTCTCCAGTTTTGCTGTAAACAAACATTCCTGCTCAAATGAAATTAACAGTTGTACTTGCAAATTCTTAGTTGTAATACATAATTTGTGTTATTCTTTAATTGAAATTCAAGATACATTATCTGTTTCGTTAATGTAGTACTGAAGTATGTACAGATCATAATTGGTCATTTAATTCAGGTATCTTTGAAATGTCCAAACTTAATTTAATATCAAATGTGTCATAGCTTAATTAACAAAAGAAATGTTTACTGCTGAGAACAGTCATTATATTCTCATTAAAAAATACATTTATGCCTAGAAAATGTAAACTATAAATTGCCAATACTGTGTGCAAAATTCACTAGCTAACATAAAAACTTTTTCTTTTCTTTTTTGTCTCTCCTTAGGGTTTGCCAAGGTCAGTGTGTGTTCTTTTTCTTGATAAAAGACAAATCACCTGATAAGCAAACGATAAAAGTGAAGCCTGAGGGGGGATGCATGGATTCAAAGAATTTTGAAAAGAAGACCAAGTGTCAGTTGTAGCACCCTAAAGATACAGTTTAGAACTAAAGCCATGCATGTTTGTATTGGGTGATGGAGAACCCATGGGAGAGAAACATGTTTTTCATTATATGTAGTGCACTGAGGTTTGCCTATAGCCTTTACCATAAAAATAATAAATGACCATGAGCTGTCACTGCAGTTGAGAAATGAGCAGCTTTTTTAAAGTATACACTGCATATAAATTGGGAATGATTGAGACTGAGAAACCTTCCTAGTATCCTTACAAGGCAAAAGGAGTCTGGCACCATTTTTTGTTAACCCACAAGACAGCATCACCAGTATAAATGTCTAAAAGCCAAGACACTAGAAGTCATTCTTCAATCAGATCACTGTAACTGGCATGTTCTGATGCTATTTTGACTATGCTATTATTATTAATCAGGTCAAACCATGCTGAATGGCTGGGTATTTTTTTCTTAATTTATTATTTTCCTTGCTTTTTACTTTGATATTTTTTACTCAGTTGACTTTTACTTTAGGTTGCAGTGATGCAATTTTACAGTCTAATGTATTGATGTGCAGTAGCTAAACTTTTTTTGATTTTTCTTTAATTTTGACTTACTTACAACTCTGTTATATTAATTAAGGCTTTGAACTTCAAGCCCTGAGGTTGTGGGTTCAAATTCAACTACTGACACTTGGTGACCATGAACAAGTCACTTCATCTGCCTGTGCTACAATTGGGAAATCAAAAGAAATTTAACCGAGGATAAAGGCATCTGCCAAATAATAAGTAATATTAATAATAACAACATTAATAGTAATGCTGCAGTAGTGTAATTGTTTCTTCAGATTTAACTATCTTTAAAATCAAGTGTTTCTTTAAGTTGTTCAAAAAAGCAAAACTTCCAACAAAATTTGAATTCACCTGCATACATGGCACTACTCAAAGTTCTGGAGTGTTGTGATGTATGAGTGCCATAGATGTACACAAAGGAGGCAATCAGTACTCAAGAAAAGAGTGCATTTAAAACAGCATCAGTAATACTGCAGCCAAAGTGCTTTACATTAAAACAGACAATGAACATAAATAGAAATAAAGTACAATAAAATGAAGTACAGCCAGGGATGAGTTAAAGAAAATAAAGAAGATGATTAAGAGTAGGGCAACCATCAGTATCAATGAAGGACACTGAAAGCTAGAGTTTAGAAATGGGTCTTCAATCTCATTTTAAACAGTTAATTTAAGGTGACTCCATCATGTAATGAGGTAAAGAGCTCCACAGACAAGGTGCAGCAGCTGCAAAAGCCCTGTCCCCCTTAATTATGCACTTAGTGCGAGGGACCAAAAGAGACGACTGACCAATAGATCTAAGCTCTCTGGATGGCTGGTATAGGTACAACTCAAGATGGAGGTGGGTGGGGTTGCGTAAAAGTATTATAATGTCAACATTGTTTTGATTTTATAGATCTCTTTGGCCACAGGTACTTCATTAATACTTCATAATCTTGACCAAAGGAGTGGCAACACTCCACATTCATGACCCATTAGCACAGAGACATAACCTAAGCAAATACACATGTTATATGTGTGACGTACCACCTAAAGTTTGCACACAATTGTGAATTAAAGATAAGCAAATGGAAATGCACTTCAAAAAATGCATTTATGAAAAATTAGAAGAACAAAAAACTTGAAACAGGAATCATTTTGCTTTTATCAAAACAATCTGCCAATGAGGTAAGCAAAATTCACTTGAAAAGATTTCCTAAAACAAGCTAAATAATCTTAAATACAAATTTCTTGATAAATCAATAAATCAGATTAAGAAAAATAAGATTTAATGAATCAATGTGAAATCTTTTCACTTCTGTAGACTTCATTTGCTAAAATTTTGAAGGAAATAAATTCTCCACATATCTATCCAGTGTTAAACCCAGTTTAGGGTTGGGAGCAGAAAGCATAAATAAAAAAAAATTAAAATGTGAAAAATGTAAAAAACGTAAATATCAGTAATGTAAATAAAGAAAATTAGAAAAGTGAAAAGAAAACTGTGGTACAGAGTTAATTTCTCTCTTGATTCTAATACTGCCAAGGTTAATGTTTCACCCAACCCCTTAATAGATTTGGTGAGTTTTGAGTTTGGCGAGTTTCAAACATGCACAAATTACACATTCATAAAAATAAATTCATTCTTAAGAACAAAGCCAAACAAATTTTCATAGCAACAAACTTATGAGTCATGTTCATTTAATTCCTACTAAATTACATCACGTTATATTTTAATGTTCTTAAAGGTGTACTATCTACCACCCATTTTTTAATGTATGTGTGTCTGTATGATTCTTTGTGTACAGAAGAGCTTAGCAATGTTTGTGAAAAATCTTTCCTTAACACGTTTCCATCTGTATCTTGGTGTTCTTGTTGAAGAATTACTATTAAAGTAACAGCTTAATTAATTAATAAATTTTAAAATAAGATTGTACTAATTCCTTTCATAACATGAAAACAAATTAATCATGTCACCTCTTAATAAAGGTTCAGCTTCTTCAGTTTTTGCTCATTATTCATACCTTATATTCCAAAAATCTGTCTTTTTGCTCTTCTCTATAACTTCTCTAGCACTGCTCTGATGTTTTTTGTAATACAGAGAGTAAAATGACACACAGTGCTCCAGAAGAGGCCTTACTATATAGTTTAAGCATAACCTGCCCTAACTATATAATGTAATCTTTCAGATAGTCTGGCTTCTGTTTTATTGCTTTAGGATGCTACAGTTCAATTTCATATAGCCCCCTCATCATGAATAACTCCAGCAGTCAGGGGCTCTTCTAAAGGGCTGATGAGATGTTATGTGAATATCTGGATATGAGTTATTACACTTCAGATCATCAGTTTTATAATGCATAGTGTTCTTTACTTACCCTCTAAGCTGGTCAGTGTGTCTTAAAACGATTCATCTATCAGCCGGTCTTAACTTTGTATGATACTTGGTACTGTGAGAAAAAACTCCAGTCCCCAGTTCAGTGCTGCTCTCATGCACAAAGGCTGTTCAGACTCCACCAATGTGTAAGATATTTCAGAAGCACTGCATACATGTACAATATACCTACTGTAGGTCATGATGGAAACACTGCTATGCTAACATTTTTTCTGTAAAGAAATACTTTATAGGACATTCTAATGACACAGAGATTTAATTTACATATAATTGATATCACACAAAACTTATATTGCTTACATGGAAAATTAGGATCCTCTAAAACTTAGTTATATTAGTTACATGCAAGACAATTATTTACTGCAGTAAGTAGCTTCTCATTTTTTAAAAAAACATGTCAGAAGACATATTCTGTGGTCATGGAAAAGATGTTATGCTGTTTCAGAAGGGTCAAATTATTGGACTGCATCAAGCAAATAAAACAATTCAGGAGACTGCTGAAACTATTAAAAGTGGGTTAAGAACCATCCAACTCAATATTAGTGGTGAATAATCATCTTCAAGGAAGAAATGCGGTCAGAAAAAAATTGATCATAACCATGAGATCATTTACAATAAACATTTGATGAAAGCAGATCATAATAATTCAACAATAGAACTCACACCTATGTTTAATAGTGAAAGTAAGAGAATTTCCACACACAAAATGCGAAAAGAACTCAAAGTATTGGGACTAAACAGCTGTGTAGCCTTAAGAAAACTACTTATCACTGAGGCTAATCAGGGAAAAAAGGCTTTCATTTGCTAGGGAGCATAAAGATTAGACTCTAGAGCAATGGAAAAAGCTCATAGAGTCTGATGCACCCTGTTCCAGAGTGATGTGTGCATAAGGATAAGAAATGACTCGGATGAAGTGATGCACCCATCATACAAGCCTGTGGGGGCAGTGTTATGATCTAGGGTTGCTTCAGTTGGTCTGGTCTAGTTTCAGCAACATTACGTGCCTAAAAACTCTAGTCAGCTGACTACATGAATATACTGAATGACCAGGTTTTTCCATCAATGGATTTATTCTTCCCTGATGACACGGGCATTTTCCAAGATGACAATGCCAGGAGTAACCAGACTCAAATTGTTAGAGTGGTTCAAGGAGCACAAGACATAATTTTTGTATTGGCCACAATGGAGTCCAGACCTTAACCTTACTGAGAATCTTTGGGATGTGCTGGAGAAGATCTTACACAGTGGTTAGACTGTCCTATCATCAATACAAGATCTTGGCAAAAAATGAATGCAGCTCTGGACTGTAATAAATGTTGTGGCACTGCTTAAGTTAAAGCCAGTCCAATGAAATGTTAACAGTGTGCAATATTTTTTCGGCCAGGCAGTGTAAATCACATGCTAGGATCAGGGTGGAAGTGACCTAAACATGTGTTACATCTCCAATTCATCAACAGCTCTGCTGAACAATACCTGGTCCTGGAACACGTAGTTACATGCTGTTAAAGCAAGAACTTTGATAGCTTCAAGTAAACAAAATCAGTAAACATTACTTGTTGTATTTGGTAAAACAAACCTCAGGATGACATTTTTATGCACAGCAGTCTTGTATTGTTTTTTTTTTTCCCCTCAGTGTGTGAAACCAATAAGATCCACCACTAAAAAATGCTGTTGTAGAGTTTGGGATTCATTGTTTTATGTTTCACTGTAATGAGGCATCCTTTTTTGAAAACTTGCTGTACACAGAGGATGTGTCTTCAACCAGTGTAATGTCTACAGATTAAAATAAATGTGGGATCAATTTTAGTTTTTACATTGTGTGTGATAGTGTCTGGTCTGTTTCTTCAAAGTCAGAAATTGGTCCAAGAATGTTAAATAAATAACTGGTGATGGAATTATCAAATGTTTTGCTTTCTACACTACCCACCACAAATTCTAATGTCTCCATTTAAAAAAGCCAATATTACTACTCATCACCATTTTTTTTTCCTTTCCAAGGTAAATATGAAATGAACACTTGAACCTTGATCCATCCCCTTCTTTAACTGCTCCAATCTCATTACTTTACAGCTTATTCCTAATTTCAGACTTTCTGTGAAGTCTTATATTTATATTTAACAATCATAGCACTACAGACTTCCTTTTTTATCGTCTTTTGGTCTGCAAATGATTGAATAAAAATTTTATTAATTTTACAGTCTTTCTGAAAACTTCAAAAGATTCCCACTCTTTCTTCACATTTTTCCCATATATATTTCATATTCCTTCCCCCTTAACTTGATAGTTTTCTTCTTATTACTTTATATAACAATGTAGACCTCTCTAAAACACTGCTTCAACTTTTCTATTTTACTACGGTCTCTTTTGCAGAAACTGTCATTTTTTATTTCTGTCTTTGGATTCCCTGCCTTTATTTAACTATCCAGTTTTTTTTCTAATTTCTGTCCTTATTTAGGCCTTTCTTCTGCCGGTAGCTCCACAAGACCTGCCATATTAGCTAACTCCCTGTAATCTCACCACTTTAATTATGTTTTGTTTTCTAGCGTTATGGGGAAGATTGACCTAATCAGGATTTGTAATAGATTGGGTGTTGCTTTAGGCAAATGAAGCAGAACTCTATGTGTATTGAATTGTGCTTCTATAACATATTACAAAGTTATTGCTCTTATTTTTTAGTTTATTAACAAAAAACAATAAATACATATTCATCATTTAAATATACTGTAGTATACATAATAGATAAAATATCCACGATATTCCTCCTAGAAATAACCTGACATACAGTAGGTGTGTTTAATACTGAATTACATTTAGTGTCTATTTAACTTTATTAATGGGAAACCTGGGCCTTTCTGGTTTTCACAACTCTGTCAAAATCACGCTTAAATAAAAAAGTGCAATTCTGAAGTCTGACTCCACTTCCAACTTATTCCTGTTTTTGTTCTTAAGTCGAGTCAGTGCAGAAAGCCAAGTCACACAAAGATAGGTGGTAGTGAAGGACAGGAGTACTGGGATTGCATGACAGACAACTGCATGACAGATGACAGATTTAACTGAACTCTAATGGATATTCAGTGACTTTGATACTTTCTTATCTCCATCCCATGACCTGTGCTTTTTAATCACCTTTTTTACAGAGATTCTTGGAATGTTCTTTTTGTCTTCATGGTGTAGGTTAGCTCACTGACTGACTAGAAGTTGAACATATAAGATAAAGTTCACTTATACTACAATCAATTGAAACACTTGGCCACATACATCATTTAACTAATTATGTGACTTCTAAAACCAATTGGCTACATTCCTGAGGATTTCGGAGTGTCAAATACTGTCTAATACTAATGCATTAAATTATTTTGTACTTTATATGTGAAATTAATTTTGACCACTTTGCAGAGAAATGTTTTCACTTTAATGTTACAGAGTGTTTTTCTGTTGCTCATTGTCAAAAAAGCCAAATCAAATCTCATGTAATTTAATGTGGTATAATAATAAAATGTGAAAACTTTAAAGGGGTGAATACATTTTATAGCCACTGCAGCTCTAGGCATCAAGCCTTTGGCAATCTTTAATACGTCATTTAGGAGTGAGGTGCTTGTCTAGCAAATAAATGCCTGTTCATTTCAAAGAGATCCCTCTTACCTGGCTTAAATACAATAGGCAATTACAAAATGATTATCTAAAATGTTCAAAAGAACATCCAAATATCAGAAAATGACTGCAGAAACCAAGTATTCCCAGCTCATGGCAGGATATATTCCTGCCCACATCCACATACATTCATACAGAGCCTAGATAGATAGATAGATAGATAGATAGATAGATAGATAGATAGATAGATAGATAGATAGATAGATAGATAGATAGATAGATAGATAGGAAGTGCTTTGTCCCAAGAAGGAAACTTACCTTTTTATGCAGAAGCGTAATGAATAAGTATATAAATATTGCAACAAAGAACATCAACCCCTTCTCAATTACACAGCAGAATTACTGAAAATAACAAATACTCTTGACCTGGTTAAAAATAAAAATTGCAGTGACACTGACAGTAAGGCATCATAACCATGCATTACCATTGGTAAGGAAGTCCCAGTAGTGTTTTTTGACATACCTTTGAATAATTCACTGGGTAAAAGTACTTAGCGATAGTGAGCAAGAGAGGGAATGTACAGCATTTGTTCATAATTCCCATCAGTTTCGTCTTTATTTTCTCCTTAGCTACATCCTCCAGTGGGGTGGACACTGTGTCCAATGACTGAGCCTGCCATCTTAATCAGCTTGTTGATTTGGTGAGCCTCTCTTGATATCATGTTATAATGCCTAGCATACCACAAAACAGAAAATCACACTGGCCATCACAGAGGTTTTTAGTGTCAGCAAATAAACTAAAATGCATATCGTTGGGAAAACTGGAGTTCCCCACAGAAAATTCTGGGTGGAAATTAAGAAAATATGCAGCATACATATAGATATAGTCCAGTCCAGGATTTGAATATAGAACTTGTGAGGCAGAAAGTCTAGCTGTTATGATATTGTGATTTAAAATTATGAAAACCTTTCCTGATGTTACTGTATTTCATATGCTTCATAGTCTCAGGTACTTTTAGTCAAGATGTTTTAAAACAAGAAAATGTAGCTGTGTGAATTTAAAGAGTCGAAAGAAAGAAAAACTGATTGGCATTGAAATACATTTTATAAGACAAGCTGGTTCACAATAAAAGTTGTAATTTGCTTGCCTGTGCACATAACTAGAGTAGAGAGTATGCATATGCCATAACCATCCATCTGCTTATCCTGTATGTTCTGGGCCAGCTTCTTTCTCTGGGAATTTACCTTTATACTCACGTCATTAACAATTTTTTCCTCAATTAAGTTCACCACAAGACACCTGTGGCTCAGTTGACGGATAATTAGATCTCTTGTGATAAAACTAATTACCTTCAGCTACTACAGTTGGATTACTTGACCTCTACAGAAAAGCACATGACCTCAGACTGCCACTCAGTGTCCATACAGGTTCCAGTGACCCCTTTAGTTGCCTCATTTAATGCAGTCTCACATAATAATGTCACCTGAGTGCCTGCTATTTTGTGTTGTGTTGACAAGGTTGCATCATTATGATGGCCTATTGGGAGAAAAGAAGTAAATTAGAATTAAAAAAGATTGCAAACTGGAATTTATAGCATTTATATTAACAATATAAAAAGAGAATGTATATTTTCACCATTTTTTTAATTCTAATAAGAACAGAATGAAAGGGTAAAAAGCTCATCTTTGTGTAACGAATGTAAAAGAACACTACTCTAGTGGCAGCTTCAACTATTTCAGTAAAATATATAGGATATAAGATACCAAAAACTTTTCAAACAGAAAATGTTCTTACTTGACTATTATGTAGTTTTTGAAGTAAGGGTTATTCTGGGTGATAGGCATAACAGTTATTCCCTGTTAAATATAACATTTCAGTGCAATTTGTTTTATTATTTCAGATGTGTTTTACCTTGTTATTAAGAACTGTATATTGCTATTGTTTTTAAAGAATCTGGATTTACACATAGTGGAGTCACTTTATAGATTACTTCTGTATGAAGTTTGAATTCTGTGTACAGTTGCTTTCTATATGGAGTTTGAACATTCTCACCATGTCTACGTGGGTTTTCCTCAGGGTGCTCCAGTTGTCCTTTCACATTCCCAGAGATGTACAAGTTAAATCAGTCTGCAATTCTAAATTGGCCCTAAGTTGGCTTAGGTGTAGGATGTGCAATTGACTGGTGCCTTGTGCTGTTAGAGAACGTCATGGAAATTGAACTGTGTACAAATGAGAACTATTTATATTTGTTTTTCTTATTGTTTAAATAGATCCAAATCTAAAATGTTTACTTTTGGGCAGAGAAGGAAGTGCAGAAGACGGATTTTGGAAGGTGCAGCTTCAAGAGTCACGCACCCGAAGCAGGGGGTATGTAGCGCTACAAGGCCATAAGTGCCTCCACTAGATTAGAGGAGAAGTGCCTGTGGGAATGAAATGCTGTTAGAGGAATAATAAACTGAGTGTCAGTATAATTTTTGGAGAAAGGTCCAAGTTTTAAAGACCACTAAAATACTTATCAGAGATAGAAAGAAACTGAGTGAGTAAAATACACATTTGTCTGCCTGTGGGTGGAGTTCACGCATGAGTGAGGGGACTCACTTAAATATGGAATTCTGGGGAATGAAGCTTATTGACATGGTGGCCTATTAGAGGGAACTAATGTGGATACAACGGGATTGGCCATGGCAGTTCTGCGGCCATATAAAACCAGGGGGTTGGGAGCAAGACGTGGTAATTCTCTATGTTAGACGTATACCAGTAGACCTACCTGGAGGAGTAACATAGGGAGTTGGGTCTAGAGTGAATGGGAAGGGCTGATCACGTGAACTGTGTGCTCAGTGTCCCATTTTATGTAGTGTTGTAGAATCCTTTTCCTTGAACAAATTTGAAGATAGAAAGAAAAATTATTTTTTCAATTTAAGAAAAGAAGAACCTATTTATTCCATTTTGTTTTTGCGTGGGACTGTGTCTCAAGTCCTTACACCTCTAATGTGCTTGGATACGCCACCAGAATTGTGCCAGGTTCACAAGGCACACTGTTCTGCCACACTCTTCTGTTTTCTGCTTTGCTATCATTGCCGCTAGGATACACTCCAAAACCCTTCAACACTGCATTCGGTTAGGTTGACCTAATAATATTCTGATATATTTCTCTTGGCAAATTTAAATCTCTAGTTGTTATAGACTATTTGCACATTTCTGGTGTTATATTGCTTTCAAGCAAAACTTGAACTAATAAAATACCTCTCTATACCTTTATATTGGTTTATCACATATCAAGCTAAAAAACTTAAATATGCAGAAAGCAATATAATTAATTCAAAGTCAACAAAAATGATCCTAGTTATTATATATGCTGTTTTATATGAAGAACCACTTTACTTGGAGCTCACGTATTGCTTGGCTTTCCGGGCTGGTTCGAGTCTGAGTGTTTAGTTTGCTGGATTTTTAAAACATTTTTTTCTTTAATTGAATTGTATTTTGTTACTTAAAAAGATCCATATATTCTCTAAACAATACCCATACTAAGCTAATTTAGCCTGGCAAACAGATCTCTAATACCTGGGTGCAGAGTAGGAAGGCGGAGTCTTCCACTCACTGTTCACCTTAAGAGACGGTTGAGACCAGGGCTGCCTTGTGGCCTTTGAGTCAGGCTGGTTGGTAGGTCCACCTCTTGTTTCCTGACTCCTAGGTACACAGTGAATGTACATTATGAACCATGGGTGAAGATATGCAAGATAATACATTGTAACAAATAGAAGAAACAGCAGATAGTTTGGTGGTTAACATGAAGGAACGGAATAGACAAGGAAGAAGTGGTCTAAAGGATGATTCTATGATGCAAAAACCAAGAGAAGTTGACATGGGAGAAGAAAGGATGGAAAGGGGAGGAGATGGGAGAGGAACAAACACTGAATGGAACAGAAACAAAAGGAATGTGATAAAGATTTTAATTAATTGGTGATTTTAGGATTGGTCTTGATACATTCAGTAGGGAGATATTGCAGAAGATGCTGGGGTATCTGCCAAGACAAATTGACTTTATTCTCAAAAACCTGATTGGCAAAGTATATAAGGTTATTTTTCTACCTGTGCTTTTTTCTAAGATATGTGTAAATATGTGAATGGAAAATATTAATGTATCCAGAATATTTGAATCTTATCATGACACCATTAAATGCCATTGTTGAAAGGTATTTGAACATAAGAATGCATTCTGAGCAGGTATTAAAACTTGACATTGTGACATAGTGCCAAAATGATTGCATTGTACTAGCAGTGGAACATCTGTATGAAGAGGGTGTTGGAGCAGAGATGTGAAAAGGATAGGATAAAAGTGAAAGTAAGTATAAAAGGATGGTAAATATACGTACCTACCCCATCTAATGAAGAAACTGGAATGGAGATAAGCAGTGTTTCCTAAAGACCAGCACAAACGATGTGAAGGAGAAGGACATGTTGCTGTTGTGATCTGGGGAGTCCCGAAAGCACAAGTGCCAAAGTATTCTCAAAGTTGATCATTAGGAAGGAAATACTGTCAAATTCCTTGATTAAACTCCCAAAAGGCACAATGAATGCCTGAAGAGGTAAAGCCGATACAGAAAACAACTCCCAAAACAGAATCCATAGGCATAGGTCCAAACAGAGCAGAAGTTCAAAAAATATCAATAAATACAGTCCAAATACGAAGCAAGAGCAAGGGTTCAAAATCCAGAAAATATATAAAGTATTAGCAAAAGCAGAGAAACACAAGAAAACACTCTACTCCCAAGCACGTTCAGTGAACTGTAAGGAACTATGGGAGGCCATCTGTTAAACAGCGAAATCACCTAGGCCATGCCCCTTTCCCAACATACACATAGTAAAATCTAAATTATAAACAAATGAAACATTAACACAAATAAAAGATGCAAAATTAAACAAAACAGACAAGAAACACAACTTTGAACACCAGCCAGGGGAAAAATTCTAGCTGAAACATGGCAGTAACAAGTGTATTCAGTGAAAAGATTTGTAGATGTGGCAATATGAGGTATAAGGCTAGAAATTGCTTTGAGGAGGTAATTAGTAATTTATGCAGGAAGCAATCCCACAGATTTAGGGACTGAACTAAATCTTTTATAAATAAAGCCAAACCAGTGCTAACTGATGTGGGGGAGGATGATGAGAACAACTAAACAGATATTGAAAGCTTGTATGATTACCTAGCTGAGAAAATAGGTGAACTAAAAGAAATCATTGCAGATATAACTCGGGATATGCAGAGAAAAGGTGACTTAGAAGCAAACAAGGATGGCATGTATAAAGAACAGGGAATAACTGATGATAAACTGGAGGAACAAAATAAGCAGGAGGGAGAAGAAGAGCAAAAAATAATAAGACGTGAAGAGAACCAAAAGAAACATGACCAATCAAACAATGGGAGGCCAGAATGGAAGAGACAGTAGAAGAAGATTTGGGAGTGGGAACAACAGATTTTGACAACATAACACAGGAAATATTAGGAGTAGGAAAAGTCAACAGAGAAAAAAGAAAAATAAATAAAGAAAAGACAAATGATGGACTAAATAAACTGTTTCAGATTGGGCCAAAAGAGGGATGGAAAAAAGCAGGACCATGTAAAAAAGAGAAGGAAAGGGTAAAGCAAAACGAAAACAACTGTCTCCAAGTCTGAAATACAATGAAACAGAGCAGACGAAAGTAAGTGGTAAGATAAGCAAACAGAAAATTTTGAAACAACAGTAAAGAGGAAAAGGGTGATAAAACAAGAACTGAAGGAGAAAATGTTAAAATTGACCACTTTTAATGTGCAAAAATAGTATTTTAGACAAGAAAAAGTGAGATATTTGAATTTCTAGAAGATATGAAGAAGGGCTTGGTATTTCTACAGGAATGCAGTTTCCCATTTAGAGAAGAATATCCTGAATATCCTGCATACTGAAAGGATCGGAAGTCTTTTTCCTGGGTACTAATTTTTGGCCTCATTTTTGCTTGTGTCTCATTGACATCTGTCAACTGATTTCCAGTTATCAGGTATTATAACCAATTACTGTCCCACAGGCACAATTGAGGGGTGATCCTTGCCTCTACACAAGCCCAGATACCATCACAGTGTGAATGACTGTCAATAATGAGTAAGTCACTCTTAGCCTTGATATTCCTAACAATGGAGAGAAAATAGAAAGGTTCTGATGCTACAACGTAATGTCAACCTGGTGTTTATAAAATAAGACAGAGCAGTGCAATTAAGCATGGGGAAGAGTTTGTGTTTTTTATTGTCATTTTTTTTATATATATTACTAATTTGTGCTAATCCTACCGATATGAGTGGACTAAACCATATGCTGTTCTGCTTATAAAAATAATACTCTGTATATTGCTATAAATGAGATACAAAAGATGCCATCCACGAACATGTACAAATAACTGAACATTTTGCGTGTTGTTCCTTGGAATAGACAAGGCTACACAGTAAATATCACAAAGTCACAAAGACAGCCTAGCTGAAAATACGCAGGAAGAGACTCATGACCAGGTAGCCCATCAATACAAAATAAACTATTAATGAAAACGCAAGACAAGCATAGAGAAAAACATATTTACTAAACATATCACCTTTGTACCTTTAAAAAAAGGCTTTCTTTTAAAATTATTTCCAAAGCCATTTAACATGACTTAGAAAATTCCTTCAATTACTTCTGATTCCATTAATAGTTTAGCACCATTTAGAAAACAAATATATAACACAAAAATATTTTCAAGTTCAAATATGTGATTTTAATTAACAATGAATACATTTATTGTTAATGTAATGTTCTTGTCCACGAGGAATAAAGTTATGTTTGACAGCAAATGCATTTAAAAACTGAACAAATACAAATTAACTTAATTTTTATGGAAAATATTATTTATATAAATAAACAAAATGTAAAACAAGTGTCAGTGATCATAACCAAAACCTTTCTTGAAAATACTACCTTGTCAAGTTTTAATTCCTTATGAAAACATTCATGGGATCAATGCAAAGAGATATAATAAAAGTAAACATGAAAATATATATTCATAAAAATTGTGATTTGTACTCATTTATAAATTGGTTTGTTTACAGCACTCATATTTAAATCCAGTTAATATTTCAATCATATTGGACATTTATAGATTTTTTGTGTACTTTTTTAACAACAACTTAATGTTTTTTGGGTCTGTTCCTGACAAATACACCTTGTAGAAATTATGTTTTTGCATCTTTCAAGTATGAAACAGCATTCAGAGGAGCAAAAGATCCCCTTCACAGTCTTACTAGTTTCCAAAAGTGGTGTTCTGTGTGAAACACTGTGATGTCCTGCTAAGAGCCAGTTAACTCTGTCATTCAGTCTCTGTTTCCTGAGGTAGTTTACAATACTCTTTTACATTTGAACTTCTTCAGTTTCATATTGTATGGTATATTGCGGGTTCACAGCTCAGTTCAAAAAGGCCAGTTTTTAAATAGATAATTGCCGCACTCGCAGCTTAAAGAGGGGGTATGGTAGTGTGGCCGGAGCGGTTCCTGGATGCTGCAGGAGGCAGGCATTTCCTTGCTTATGTCCACAGGTGAGGAATCGTCTGCATCCGTAATTGAAGCCGGGAGCTGCTAATTGCCACACCTGAGCCACGTCCCCATAACATATAGGAGAAGCGCGAGGTGGAAAAGGGTGAAGAGGAAAAGAAAAAGTGAAGGGATGTTAAGGGAGAAGAAGGCAACTGGAAGCAAAGGAGCCCGTGCATGAGGGAGCGAGTGAAAGAGTGGGCTCACTGTAATAGAGAAGGCAGCTGGGCAATGAGCCCTAGCAGGGTGTTTGGCCGGCACCCGGGGGCACTTGGTAGTGGTCGCTCCCGCTGAGTGTTAGTGAGGAGCGGGAGTGACCGGAAGGAGGATGGCTCGCTGCATATGGTTACAGAAGTCTAGGACTTGGGAAGTGAAAGCCCCAGCAGGAGCGCCATGGATGCTGGGGAGCCCAAGTCACGGTCTGGTGGAGCCCGTCGGAGCCAGGGATTGGAAAAGTGAAAACACCAGCAGAAGGCAGAGAAGATCAGCTGCAGGTAGGATGACTCCCCTGGTGCATAGCCTGGATGGGAGAAGCAGGAGAGTTGCCAGTAGAATGAAGGCACTGGGCTTTGTTTGTAAAAGGGCTGCTTCCAGCCATTGTTTTAACCCCTTTTTTATCTGGATGAATTTATTGGATTTTAACCTCCACATTTTTCACTTGGTTTTTAATGGATTATTTTTTTATTGAACTTTATGCACTGCATTTGTTTTCGAACACTTTGTTTTTGGTTTTGTTTTAAATAAAAACACTTTGCACATTTTGCACCATCCCCTTGCTTCGTTGTTGATGTCTTCATTGTTCAGGTCATCCGGTTACATTACCAACGGTGTTAGGTTTAAGAGCTCCTAGAAGCCAGGTGGGAGCATTAAGCAGAACCCACATCATCACAAACAAATTCCCACCTTAGCCTATCATATATTTTCACCTATATTTTTTAGTTATTCATAATGTTCTGTCTTCTGCCTTACCAAATCTAATGTAATTTTCTTTAATTTAAGCTCACACTCAAACACGCTATGAACTATTTTTAAAATGTCTCCCCTCTAAAAAAATTTTAAAGGATTCTGCTGTTCTCCTCCTTGAACCGTCACCTTATCGTGGTGGAGGTTTTTGCGTGTCCCAATGATCCTAGGAGCTATGTTGTCCGGGGCTTTATGCCCCTGGTAGGGCCACCCAAGGCAAACTGGTCCTAGGTGAGGGATGAGACAAAGAGCGGTTCAACAAACCTCCGATAAAGAGCAAAAACTTTGGACAACGTTTTCCCTTGCCTGGACGCGGGTCACCGGGGCCCCTCTCTGGAGCCAGGCCTGGAGGTGGGGCTCGATGGCGAGCGCCTGGTGGCCGGGCCTGCACCCATGGGGCTCGGCCGGGCACAGCCCGAAGAGGTAACGTGGGTCCTCCTCCCCATGGGCTCACCACCTATGGGAGGGGCCAAGGAGGTTGGGTGCAGTGTGAGTTGGGTAGTGGCGGCGGGACCTTGGCGGTCTGATCCTCGGCTACAGAAACTGGCTCTTGGGACGTGGAATGTCACCTCTCTGAAGGGGAAGGAGCCTGAGCTAGTGCGCGAGGTCGAGAGGTTCCGGCTAGATATAGTGGACTCACCTCGACGCACAGCTTGGACTCTGGAACCAATCTCCTTGAGAGGGGCTGGACTCTCTACCACTCTGGAGTTGCCCCGTGAGAGCGCCGAGCAGGTGTGGGCATACTTATTGCCCCCCGACTTGGAGCCTGTGCATTGGGGTTTACCCCGGTGGACGAGAGGGTGGCCTCCCTCCGCCGGGTGGGGAAGGGTCCTGACTGTTGTTTGTGCATATGCGCGAACAGCAGTTTGGAGTATCCACCCTTTTGGAGTCTCTGGAGGGTTGCTAGAGGGCATACCTTCTGGGATTCCCTCGTTTTGCTGGGAGACTTCAATGCTCACGTGGGCAATGACAGTGAGACCTGGAAGGGCGTGATTGGGAGGAATGGCCCCGATCTGAACCCGGCGGTGTTTTGTTATTGGACTTCTGTGCTCGCCATGGATTGTCCATAACGAACACCATGTTCAAGCATAAGGGTGTTCATATGTGCACTTGGTACCAGGACACCCTAGGCCTCAGGTCGATGATCGACTTTGTGGTCGTGTCGCCGGACTTGCGCCATATGTCTTGGACACTCGGGTGAAGAGAGGGGCGAGCTGTCAACTGATCACCACCTGGTGGTGAGTTGGCTTCGATGGTGGGGGAAGATGCCGGTCAGACCTGGTAGGCCCAAACGTGTTGTGAGGGTCTGCTGGGAACGGCTGGCAGAGTCCCCTGTCAGAAGTAGCTTCAACTCCCACCTCCGCAGAACTTCAACCACGCCCCGAGGGAGGTGGGGACATTGAGTCCGAATGGGCCATGTTCCGTGCCTCTATTGTTGAGGCGGCTGACCGGAGCTGTGGCCGCAAGGTGGTCGGTGCCTGTCGTGGCGGCAATCCCCAACCCGTTGGTGGACACCGCGTGAGGGATGCCGTCAAGCTGAAGAAGGAGTCCTATAGGACTTTTTGTCCTGTGGGTCTCTGGAGGCAGCTGATAGGTACCGCAGGCCAAGCGAACGGCTTCGGTTGTTGCTGAGGCAAAACTCGGGCATGGGAGGAGTTTGGAGAGGCCATGGAGAACGACTTTGGACGGCTTCGAGGAGATTCTGGTCCACCGTCCGGCGCCTCAGGAGGGGAAGCAGTGCAGTGTCAACACCGTATATGGTGGGGATGGTGCGCTGCTGACCTCACTTCGGGGCGCTGGGGTCGGTGGGAGGAGTACTTCAAGACCTCCTCAATCCCACTAACATGCCTTCCAATGAGGAAGCAGAGCCTGGGGACTCTGAGGTGGGCTCTCCTATCTCTGGGACTGAAGTCACCGAGGTGGTCAAAAAACTCCTTGGTGGCAGGGCCCCGGGGTGGATGAGATACCGAGTTCCTTAAGGCTCTGGATGTTGTAGGACTGTCTTGGTTGACACGCCTCTGCAACATCGCATGGACATCGGGACAGTGCCTCTGGATTGGCAGACCGGGGTGGTGGTCCCCTCTTTAAAAGGGGACCGGAGGGTGTGTTCCAACTATAGAGGGATCACACTCCTCAGCCTCCCTGGAAAAGTCTATTCGGGGTTCTGGAGAGGAGGGTCCGTCGGATAGTGAACCTCGGATTCAGGAGGAACAGTGTGGTTTTAGTCCTGGTCGCGAACAGTGGACCAGCTCTTCACCCTTAGCAGAGTCCTGGAGGGTGCATGGGAGTTTGCCCGACCGGTCTACATGTGTTTTGTGGACTTGGAAAAGGCATTCGACCGTGTCCCTCGGGAATCCTGTGGGGGTGCTCGGGAGTATGGGGTACGGACCCCTGATAAGAGCTGTTCGGTCTCTGTACAACCGTGTCAGAGCTTGGTCCGCATTGCCGCAGTAAGTCGAGCCCGCTTCCAGTGAGAGTTGGACTCCGCCAGGGCTGCCCTTTGTCACCGATTCTGTTCATAACTTTTATGGACAGAATTTCTAGGCGCAGCCAGGGTGTTGAAGGGGTCCGTTTGGTGGACTCAGGATTGGGTCACTGCTTTTGCAGATGATGTTGTCCTGTTTGCTTCATCAGGCCGTGATCTTCAGCTCTCTCTGGATCGGTTCGCAGCTGAGTGTGAAGCGGCTGGGATGAGAATCAGCACCTCCAAATCCGAGAGCATGGTCCTCAGCCGGAAAAGGGTGGAGTGCCCTCTCAGGGTTGGGGGAGAGATCCTGCCCCAAGTGGAGGAGTTCAAGTATCTCGGGGTCTTGTTCACGAGTGAGGGAAGAATGGAGCGTGAGATCGACAGGCGGATCGGTGCGGCATCCGCAGTGATGCGGCTCTGCATCGGTCTGTCGTGGTGAAAAGGAGCTGAGCCGTAAGGCAAAGCTCTCAATTTACCAGTCGATCTACGCTCCTACCCTCACCTATGGTCATGAGCTATGGGTAGTGACCGAAAGAACGAGATCGCGAATACAAGCGGCTGAAATGAGTTTCCTCCGCAGGGTGTCTGGGCTTTCCCTTAAAGATAGGGTGAGAAGCTCAGTCATCCGGGAGGGGCTCAGAGTAGAGCCGCTGCTCCTCCGCATCGAGAGGAGTCAGATGAGGTGGCTCGGGCATCTGATCAGGATGCCTCCTGGACGCCTCCATGGTGATGTTCCGGGCACGTCCAACCGGGAGGAGGCCCCGGGGAAGACCCAGGACACGCTGGAGGGACTATGTCTCCCGGCTGGCCTGGGAACGCCTTTGGGATTCTCCCGAAGAGCTGGAAGAAGTGGCCGGGAGAGGGAAGTCTGGGCCTCTCTGCTTAAGCTGCTGCCCCCGCGACCCGACCTCGGATAAGCGGAAGAGGATGGATGGATGGATGGATGGATGGAGGATTCTGCTGTTTCCATCTCTTTGTTTTGCGACCCATTGTGGCAGATAGACTCTGTTTCTTCATTACCTTCGAAACTGCTGTTTATTGAAATAAAGTGCAAGTAATATCCCTACCTAACCCACTTTTCTTCAATATTGAGCATCTATTACATTGATATCTGCCAGCTTTGTAGAAGTTCAGCATTGAATACTAAGAACACATGAACTATGTTATGATTACCTGGCCCAATAAACTTTTTGGTTTAAAATGGATAACCAATTAAACAGAGTAGCATACAGAATCATTTTTGCTGGCCCCTAAGTAGAAGCTGTTTTATATTTAGTTACTGAGACAATGTAGTGATTCTCAATACAATGAGCAGAGAGAACTGGCCCATTGTCATGTCAGCTAGCACTCCGGATTAGTTAGCATTGCTGAGTACAATCTCCAAAGAAAGTCACGTACTAAAACATGACCATATTTTAGTTATTTGTGTCTTTTTGTTACTCTGTATGCCTGCAAGAAGTTTTACTGCTAATGTGGCAAGCTTACTCTTTTGAAAGGCTTGTACATTCTCGTGTGTAACGATTTTTCATAGATCATCATCCATTTTTCCAAGGCCACACTTAGTGCTTTTGCTCCTGTAGTCCAATGTGCCACCCAATCTTTCACGTGATGAATACCCTGCTTTTCATTTTCAGAAAGGCTAATGACCTCTTCTGTAAGCAGGTAACTGTAAAATGTTTTACAGATATGGCTAGATATGACTTTCTGCAACCTGACCAAATTGATTTTTTCAGACATACTGATTTGAAAATTTATCTCTTGTAATTTTTAGTTTAAAAGTAATTGATGCTTTTTACTTGAAAAAAAATTTTTTGGTGGACTTAATGCTTTACATCCTACCATCTGCTAACTGTAACCACTTGTGAAAACTTTCAACATACAAATTGTTTTTATTTACACTGCAAACAAAATCATTTTCAGAGCTTACATAATCATCTCCTTCACTCCTCTACATTTTAGAGGTTTATTTTTCATCATTCATTATTTCTGCAGTATCTTCTTTATACTCATCAGCCCTGTCATTTACATCTAACACCTTATCCTTCCTGCTGTTCCCTCAGTTATGCTTGTTTTTCACGCTTTTGTTCTATTGAATTTTTTATCAATAATTGTAATCAATTCATGATATAATTTTACAATTTATGTACAATACAATACAATTTATTTTTTGTATAGCCCAAAATCACATAAGAAGTGCCACAATGGGCTTTAACAGGCCCTGCCTCTTGACAGCCCCCCAGCCTTGACTCTATAAGAAGACAAGGAAAAACACCCAAAAACCCTTGTAGGGAAAAAGTGAAAGAAACCTTGGGAAAGGCAGTTCAAAGAGATACCCCTTTCCAGGTAGGTTGTGCATGCAGTTGTTGTCAAAAAGAACATACAATACACAGAACAAAATATGAGATGGCATACAGTTTTCTGACCGTGCTTATGTGTTTAACTTATTTAACGTGTCTCAAGTGCGACTGTATGACCAAACTTAGAGAAATGAAACAAGACATATAAGCCTTAAACAGAACTTTTCTTTTCTTTAATATCATTTGTTTCTCTATTTTTGTGTGAACTGTTTTGCTTTGAAATTTTACTAAAACTTTTAAAATTATATTTGGTCTGTGGAATTATTTAAACATGCATCATACTGTTGCTTGAATCATCATATGAAGTAAACTAAAAGCTGCAGAACTTTGGTAATTTTGGATAAACACAGCTACATTTTTCATTAGAAAACTGCCATTGAAAGACTTTCAACTGGAAATTACCATCTGAGGACTGAGGATATACATCTGAATTTAAAACATTAACATGTTGTCAGCCTGTAAAGAAGGTCAAACAGAAAATAGTATACCATGCACTTCATTTTTTTTTTCAGTTGTCAGGACCGGCAATTTAATAATTTATTGACTTTCAAGATAATTATTTTGCAAATAATAATCACATATCTTCCCTCAGATAACTGTAATTTTTAACTTTTTTTCCTATTTATTACACTCAGACAATGAGCAAGGAACATTTGTGACTATTGCCTTTAAAAATTGTGCATTAAAAAGTGAACAACACAGTGTTTCACTACTACACTGGCGGAGCTGTGGGGGACGGTTAGTTATTAAATAATTGTCAGGAATACACAAACAGCACGTTTCAGACAGAACAAGTTGACAATACAAGCTGAAGGGCTATGAAATCAATAATATATAGCTTTTCATATCATCTATCTATCTATCTATCTATCTATCTATCTATCTATCTATCTATCTATCTATCTATCTATCTATCTATCTATCTATCTATCTATCTATTTCTCTCTTCCCCTCTTGCAGACAGATTTGACGTCTTTTTTTGGAGCCATTTCCTGAGATGCTGCAATATCAGGTTGATATCTGGGTCAATCAGGGAAAAACCCAACACAGTCAACCACCATTAACAAAAACAAAATAGTGAAATGGCAGGAAGGAAAGCACACTGCACCACCAGCAGTGTGGGGGTTGTACAGGGCAGAAGGGGTAATAATACCATGAACAAGTCACTAGCTGGAATGGCCAATTTTTAATCACATGTACTGATGACACAGCAACGGGAGTGTAGTTAATACAGTAAGATTACATCAAAGGGGATGTACAGAAGTGAAACTTCAAGAGCCACAAGCGCAGCATAACAGTATTCACCGGTTCAGTAAGTAATGCTGCAGGTACTCTAAGTTGAAATTGAAAGAGTACTACTCACAAAATTAGCATAGGGAGAATGTGCAGCAGACAGCGTCTGGGTCTAGCAACTGAGCCAGTGATGAACCAGTTTGTTAAACTGCACTGCAAACCTCAAAGTTATACTGAGCAGAACTGATAAATCAAGAGTAACATCAAGTCCTTCAGTGAACTGAGAAACATTAAGTAATTATCAGCTATCAGCTTTTGGTGCTCCTACGTGCAGTGTGGCTCCAACAGTGGTAGTGACTTTGGAAATGTAACACAGCAAAACACCTCCCCTGTTGAGACAAAGTACTCTTAACAAATTCTGTATTCTAAGTGAAACTGCTACCCAAAGTGGCTAAGAAAAAAAATGCAATCTTAGATGAGATTCTGGTTCTGTTGGTGCTCCACCTCTTTTTAAACTTTTTACACAATGATCAAGATGTCCCCCATTGGCCTGATTCTAATTATAGTCCTCACCTAGGCACTAGCAAGTTTTCAGATGGAATGAATATTTAGGGGGAAAAAAGGTTTTTATATATACTAAATATACTGTGTGTGAACCTTTCAATGACTGTCTTATACCCTATGCTTGCACGGATAGGCTCCAATTTCCCTGTGACCCTGCTGAGGATAATGGATGGAAGATGGAAGGTGGATTGATATACTGTATGATAGATAGATAGATAGATAGATAGATAGATAGATAGATAGATAGATAGATAGATAGATAGATAGATAGATAGATAGATAGATACTTTATTAATCTCAAGGGGAAATTCACATATGTATGCTAAACATCTATTTTATGGGTCAATGCTGAAAACATTAACGGTTCTTGAAACAACTGTTAATTTAATTTCACAAAAAAATCTGGCTCATCAATAATCATAGGATAAAATTAACCCAGGCTCAGTTCTGCAGTGCATGCCCCATGTCACCACTTGTGCCTCCCTGTCACGCCCAACTTTCAGGCAGTACAGATGTGCAGTGCAGTTTTCCTTCTATTGGGACTTCTCTTGCATTTTCCCCTCAACAAAGTGTGTGCTCATTGTTACGTTCTGCGGCATGAAACAAAAGCAGCATTTCATCATCTTTCACCTGTTTTCTGATTTTTCTTCACTACTGCTTTCTCAAAGACATTTATTGCTAATGCCATGACTTTTAGTTCTTAGTAAACTGTTCATGGCAATGGATTGATTTTTTTTTTATTTTATATTCTTTTCCCATCTGTCAAAAACTTACCCAACAATTGAATGGCACAGGTTTGTCTTCTGGATTTAACATTTCTAACACATACCCTTCAGGGCTTGCTTCTCTATTCTCCTTTTTCTTCTTTAACATTTCACAACCTCCGTGTGTAAGAAAGACCTAATTGGATTTACTGTTGACTTACAAATAATATCATTATTTTTAATATCCAAAACTTCTTCAAGATGCTATAGATCACATTACTATCAATCACAGTGTTTCCTATTAGTGTTTGTCAAGACATTAACAACCATTACCCATCTTTACCTTTCCATTTCTTTTATGATTGTAAAGACATTACTCATTTTTTCTTCCAGTTCACTTTTGAAAATACGTGTCTATTTTCAGGAAATACATTTATAACAATAAAATGCTTACTCACGTCAAAGAGTGAGACTTTATACTGTAAGAATGACTAAAAACAAGTCATAAAGGGTTGGGGCACTTTCGTGATCCTCATATATTCTGCAAAAATAGGTCTTCTCAGACTGGAATCTAAGATGAGACTGAGGTTAGGTGGAGTAGAAGGTGGGGAAACCAGACAAGAAGTAGTGGGTCCAGGAGAGCATATGCAGGAAGTGACATCAGTGGTGGAACAAGTGCCAATCTTCTGTCCTTCATTGGGAAATAAAAAAAAGGTATTAAGCAACAGTGCCAACCCCTGGTCTGGAGGAGAATTACCACCCTTCAGCAATGTCAATGCATTTAATACAGCCAATTTGGGTTATTGGGAGAAAAATTCTGGTGGGTACACATTGATCGGTCAGAGAGAAAGAGAGAGAGATGTCAGAGAGGCCTTGAGCCATCATTAAAAGCAATACAGAGGGCTGTGTGTGTGTATCTGTATGTGAGAGTAAAGGACATTGGCAGAGAGTGAGAGAATCAGGTACATAAAGAGCAGCAGGCCCACTTCTCTGCTTAAACCTACTGGCTTTGTTATGTAGCTGATGGCAAATATTGGGAAGAATCCTGGCTTGGACCATCTTATTAAGACTAGCATACAAGCAAAGAAAAGCTTGCAAACGGTGGTGCTAAAAACTCTGACTTAGTGAGAAGACCATTGTTCTCATTTATACTGTACCAGTAACGGCAGACTGCACGATAACGTGCAGTGAATACACTTGACTTAACAGTTTTCATACTCTTTCTCTGTATGTTTAGCATTTGTTTGCTCAGAGGCTGATGAGCTTCCTGATCAGCTCTTCTTTTCTCCACCCTAGCGGCCCACTTCTCTTCTTTCGTCTGGATCTTTTTGCGTTAAAACTGATTGTCTGTTTTTGTGTTGCTATTACTTAGTACGTTTTTCTTAATTTTTCACTTAAGCTGGCACTTTAGTCTTCAATCTGCCTCAAGAATGATTTGGTCATATGCCCTGCTGCTGACAGTTGATCCTACAATAAAATAAAATAAAAAGAATAATAAAAATCACCACCCCAAAAGTGGATAGTAGAAGTCATGTAGTATATGTGTACCAAATTTCAGGTTAATAGTGCAGTTTGAGATCTACAGGTGATTTAAAACCCTGGACAGACAAACGAACAGCCACGGTAGCGTATTATATAGGAAGATATGTATATGGGCTACTGTAGAATTCTAAGGCTGTTGTAGTTAATAGCAAAGATGTCCCAATGAGCCTATGTCTGATGAGAGGGCAGTTTAATTGAGGAAGCAGAGGATATCAAATGCAAAGGTTTATTAAAGAGGACAATGTGACAGAATTTCATATTACATATAATTGAATCAGCCATGTTGAGTTATATTGAAAGCTGTTCTGAATGTAGCTAACTGAAGTATGGCTTTATAAAGCACTAATGGTTTAAGAATGGCTCACATGAATCCAAAAATAGTTTATATAATTACAAGATGGAACGATAGGTGGTGTTGATAGATGAAATAATGTTATGTGTAGTACTGTATATACTAAATAACAGCAGGCTAATCACATTAACAGTTACAAGTCTGCAAGTTACTGTCATTTTATGTTGAGCAGGGATGTGTGTGGGAACACATCCAAGTTCAGTAGACTGAAGTGTTGGAGAAGAAGTAAAACAAAATTAAATATCTGAAGAAGATATTACTTCACTTATTTACCAGAACCACTTGTTTACTGTGATGGTCATAAAATCCAAATTGGAAAGGTTGAAAGAGATGATGAACATATTGATGCTGACAGATTTTGAATGAATTATAGGTTAAAATAAGACCAAGTATTAAGGGTTTTTCATAGAAAGAGACAATTAGGGAGCAGAGAATTGTTCGAGAAAACAGAGGAATCAAGATTGAGCATACAAGAGCAACTGAAGAGACAGATATTCAAAACAATGAAAAGAATAAAATTAGAACCACAGGAGCTCAAGAGACAATCAAAAGATGAAAATAGTGAGTTGGGGAACTGAAATGAGAAAGAAAACCAAGGAAATCAAGGAACTGTTCAAAGCAAGAGATGCCCCTTCGGGCATATAGGAAGGTTTGACCACAGTATATGTTATATCAGTGTTTCCCAACCTCTATCCTGGGGGCACACTGTGGCTGCAGGTTTTTGTTCCAACCAGCTTTTAATTGGAGTCCTGGGCTAATTAAGTGAACTGTTATTTCCCAAATTCTGTGTTTTGGGAACAATATAGAACTTAGACTAAGTTTGGCAAAAAAAAAAAAAAATCAATATTTTTTTTTCTTTTTAACAATATTTTCATCTTGATTTTCTTTCTTACTTGTCTAGGTGTTCTAATTGTTTAATTGAGCCATTATTTACTAATTAGTAGGTCTGATGCTAAAGTAGTTGCAGCCTTTGATTATTCATTGTTGTTTGCCTGGGTGTCTGTTCTGCTCATTTTTAATTGTCATTAATAAGATACAACGAAGGGGAAAAACTGCACAGAGAAAGGGCAAAGTATAGTGAAATCAACAAAAGAGAGTTAAGCATTTAAATCTATAGCAATAGCAGAAATATTTCTAAATGTTTTATAAATGTAAAAATCATGCTGATGTGCTTTTCTGAATGTAGAATAAAAAAAAAATAATACAGCTAATTAAATGAGATCAGTGTTATCAGGTGTTGTCACTGGGTAGGAATCTGGTTGGAGCAAAAACCTGCAGCCACAGGGGGTCACCAGGACTGAGGTTGGGAAGCACTGCGATATATAATAATATATGTATAATAATGTCGAACACAACAATTGGATTGCATTGTCCTTTATTAATCATAGTAAAGCTGTATGTCTGTATTTTAACCAACAGATAGCAGCTGTAATTTCATATCACATAAATGTGCCCCAAAAAATTACACTTCAAGTGCATTTCTTCATTCCACTACTGTCACTAAAGCTGGATAGTTCGTCTAAGACTAAAAAAAAAAATCCTGAGCATTTTGCAATTGTGAATCTGTACATGAAGGCTGGATAATTCAAAGAAAACATCTGAAGCATTTACTGAATTATTTATTTACTTTTTAAATTATTGATTTCTTTTTCCCAGAGAATTACTGAACGTGAACTTGGTTGCCTTACAGACAGAGATAGACACACACTCTTTGGGGAAGCGATGTGGAATAATTTCAAAGTAAAAATGAAAAAATATATCTTTTCTCTAAGTAACATTCTCTTTCATTAATTAATATGTATTTTTTACTTTTTTTTCGCTGCCTTAGATATCTGAATGACCATATACTTTGAAATGATGATAGACTCGCAAGGAAACAGGAAAAACCTTTAGGCACAGAAACAAATTTTGTTGGCTTTCTGCTTCTGATTATGCAATCAATAAACATACAAACATATATCCTGGAACCAGTTTAATCCATTTGGGGGTCACTGAGTACCACAGATTATTATGTTAGCATTGGGCACAAGGTGGGAAGTATATCTCTGGTCACAGTACCAGTCTGTCATAGGACACACTCACACATATTCTTACAAATCACTCGTTCATGTGGGGAAGTCACCAATAAAACTAACTTGTATGGCTTTAAAATGTGAAACAAAATACAAGTTCTAACTGAAAAATGTTTAGAGATACAAGGAGAATATCTATACTTCACAAAGATAGTAATTGCCCAAGATTTCACTTCTCTTCACCCACTTGCAAAAGCTGCCTTATGTGCAAATTCTTGAACAACCTTCAAAACAGCTTTGCTTAACGTCCTTTTTCCTAAAAATCAGACTTTACTTATTCACAAGTTCATTCAAGAAACGAAAGTGAACATAATCTGCTTGAAATGTGGCAATAGCTCAATTTCCTTTTTTATCTGAATCAAGAAGCCCCTCCAGTATTTTCCTATTTTTCCCAGTCTCGTAAATCAGGATGTGCTGCTACGGCTGTGATTTACAGAATTGATTTTAAAGTGAAACACACTGTTTCAACATTTTTTTCATCATTTGAATATCTTACTGGCCATTCTGTCCAGGCTTGCACTCTCTCACTATTACTACATTCCCCCAAACTATGTAATTGTTGGGTTTTCTTTTGCTGCTGACTTTTTATTTATTTTAAAATGGCATAGTATTATACAATACAGTACAATACAATTTATTTTAATATAGCCCAAAATCATACAAGAAGTGCCGTAATGGGCTTTAACAGACCCTGCCTCTTGACAGCTCCCCAGCCTTGACTCTCTAAGAAGACAAGGAAAAACTCCCAAAAAAAACCTTTGTGGCATGGATTCAACATGGTGCTGGAAACATTCCTCAGTGATTTTGGCCCATATCGGCATGATAGTATCACGGAGTTGCAGATTTGTCGGCCGTACATCCATGATGTAAATCACATTTTCCACCACATCCCAACGTTGCTCTGTTGAATTTGGTGATTCTGGATGCCATTTGGGTATAGTGAGCTCATTGTCATGTTCATGACATCAGTTTGAGATGATTTGAGCGTTGTGAGATAGCATGTTATCCTGCTGGAAGTAGCCATCAGAAGATGGGCACACTATGGTCAGAAAGGGATGAACATGGTCAGGAACAATACTCATGTAGGTGGTGTTATTTAAACTATGCTCAATAGGTACTAAAGGGTCCAAAGTGTGCCAAGAAAGTATCACCCACATCATTACATCACCAACACCAGTCTGAACCATTGATACAAGGCAGGATGGATCCATGCTTTCATGTTGTTGATGCCAAATTCTGACCCTGCCATCTGAATGTTGCAGCAGAAATCGAGACTCATCAGACCAGGCAATATTTTTCCAATCTCCTATTGTCCAATTTTGGCAAGCCCATGTGAATTGTAGCCTCAGTTGTCTGTTCTTAGCTGACAAGAGTGGCACCCGGTATGGTCTCCTGCTGCTGTTGCACATTTGCTTCAAGGTTTGACATGTTATGCATTCAGAGATGCTCTTCTACAAACCAAGCTTGTAATGAGTGGTTATTTGAGTTACTGTTGGCTTTCTAACAGCTTGAATCAGTCTTTCTGGCCTTTCTCATCTGATTTCTGGCATCGCTGGATATACTCCCTTTTTCAGACTATTTTCTGTAAACCTTAGAGATGGTTATGTGTGAAAATCCCAGTAAATCAGCAGTTTCTGAAATACTCTGAACAGCCCGTCTGGCACCGACAATCATGTACCCGTTCAAAGTCACTTAAATCACCTTTCTTCCCTTATCTGATGATCAGTTTTCACTTCAGTAGGTCATCTTGCCAATATCTACATGCCTAAATGCATCAAGATGCAGCCATGTGCTTGGCTGAGTAGATATTTGCGTTAACAAGCAGTTAAATAGGTGTACCTAATAAATTGGCCAGTGAGTATATATTTTCTATTATTTATTTCATTTATATGTTTCTGCCGCTAAGTCTATTTCAATAAATGTTGTTTTACTTTAAAATCTCTGTACTTTCTCTGCACATTCTGCGTGAATGAAGGAAATACAGCGCACCTGGTGCGGTCAGATTGCCTCTACACAGGGTTAAGGAAGTAAGCCTCCTATAGTGAGCAGCATAGAAAGGAACAACAAAATTAACTAAGGTGTATCAGCCTTTGATGTCTAAGTGACACCTATCTGATCTATTCAAGCCAAAGATAGTGAGTCTGTATGTGGAATAGTAAGGAGTGATAGGCAGTGCCATCATGTATGCATGGGTTCTGCAAGTGTGTGTTAAACTTTGGGTGTGCAAGAAGAGGCCAAGTCATAATAAACAAGGTGAACCATGCTTACCCCAAAATAATACAGCAATAGTTAATAACAAAGCTGAAACAAACTGCAATAGAAATAAGACCTTCCAGCACAATCAGGGTGATTCTGAAATCACCCTGAAGAAGTGATTGTAAGTGAGTTTCTGTAATTATGTGTTGTAGTTTTCTAGTGTACAGTATATTCCGACATTTCTTAAAATATGGGTCACAACCAATTTTAGGTTGCCTATGAATGGGTTGGGCTGAATCGTGAATTACAATCGAACTGAATGCAAAAGGGTCACAAACAGATTGTGAAAGCCTTGTGATGGGTCATCGGTTGTATGTCTGAAATAAACTCCACAGATGATGATCAGCGGCAATTTCACAAGGTGGAAACCCAATCCCAGACAGTGATCGACGGCAATTCTATAAGGTGAATATGGGTCACGGATACACTCAAAAACTAAAACTGGGGTGAAAGAAAAAAAGTTTAAGAACTAATGGTATATTCCAGAGGGAAGTTAAATGGAATCATATCTTTTTGTTTTCTTTTGTTTATTTTTGTTTTATTTACTGCTTTGCATATTTTTTCCTTTTTGTAGTTTGGGCAGTTGCAGAATTTTTCAATACCAAAATGATTTTCAGTTATTTCGCATAGAAAATTTTCTTGTAAAGCGCTCTTCCACTAATAAGCCCACTGTTCAGTAGACTGTTATAAATACTTTGTAGTATGCATGTATAAACCTGCATATTTACGGTATACAGATTTTGCACAGTGTAGAACTATATTTTTTAAATTATCATTTGGCAATAGCTATGAGGAAAAGAAAATAATGTGGTCTGATTCCAGTGTTACTGAGTTACAATATGGCCACTTTTTTATTATATAGAATTTTAATTCTATGACAGCTGCGTTAAATTTACCCAACAATACACCTAAAATCATCTGCTCAGCAACTCATACCAAGCCTCACAGCTACAGACTGCCTATATTTACTGTATAATTATTGTTAGTATTATATCCAGAGAGCTTTCACAAATGTGTTTGCTGATACAGTTTGTGTAAAGATCCTCTTTATGCGGATGTTCTGCTTTTGGGTTACTATTTCTCATCTGGCATAGGATCAGACAAAAGATACTGAAAGTGCTTTTATAATGTCTGATAATACTTTAGCCTTTACATAAATGGGTAGATGCAGAAAGATTCACTGAAAGGAAAACACTAAATGTTATCAAACAGCCATTAAAATCTCGTCAAATGAGGAGCTACTCAACTGCCACTTACAAAACGCATTCTCAATTTAGCAATCTGCAAATTAAAATTTGCATCTGGAGGAACCAGTTCAACTCAAACAGAATACTACCCAATAATTAGATTTCTGACCTAATGAAACTTAGGCAAAAGTCATGTTAAACTGCAAAAGGTGTACATCCAACTGCAAATGTACAACCAAAAGGCACATGTATTAGATTGTTTGGCATCTATATGGCATTCACATTAATTGTCATTTACAAAAAAGTGTGAGATCACTCGGTGATAAACTGGCCCCCTCTCCACGTTTGCTATGCGGCATGGATAGATCCTGTGACCCTGAACAAGATTATACTGGTTTGATAATATCCAGACGACTTGCTATGAATGAGCGTGCGGATGCCCCCAATAAACTAGTGTCTCCTCTAGATTTCATTTCCAATTTTCACCAAATGCTATGCTGCCACTATAGGTTTTGGCTTTCTGTGACCCTGGAATTGGAAAAAGTGGGTTCAGTAAATAGCTGAAGGGAATTCTTCAGTCATCCTGCAAAAATGTTGCTTACTTTCCTGTTTGTTGTTGGCATCCGGAGTGAACATTTAGAATGAATGTCATTGGCCTTATGATATTTGAAGTTGTTAAAAGGATATCAGTTTTTATGTAAAGAAGGCCCTTCTGAAGCCAAATTTTTTCAATTAACATGCAAAGGAATAGATTCCCTTTTCTAATTCAAATCCAAACAGATGACATCATAGGTTAATATAATATTGGCACGTCATATTTGTTCTACTTCAGACAATAAATAAATCCTCAGGGTGAATCATCCCAGGGCAACTGCAGCAAACCATATCACTTGCATAAATAACGTCACACCAGGACAAAAGCAGTTTTCTTATAACTGATCATTTATTCACTTTAAATCATTTTCAGTTTCTGCACAGAGCCACAGCTGAAGAACATAAGCCCACATAAGCAAGTAATCATTACAATAAGTTCTACATTTCATTGAATTTCAAACAGCGAGGTTGCCAAGTCTTCTTTATGGTAATTTATTTATGTATTTATGCATGAATTTATTTTTTTCCAAGTTATTTAAGGGGTGATGAATGGCAGTACAGAGACACATTCATTGTACAAAACAAAATTGATTTATGCTGTGGTTATGTTTGAAATGTTACTATAAATTGTTCTTCAAAACATTCAATTTAATGAACATTAATTACATTTAGAAGTGAGCAAATTTTTGCATAGATTAGTTTTTTTTGTTAATCTGACAGTTTGCCATGTCCTATTGCATTTTTTTTTTTCATTTTCAAGCAGTCATGAGTGGGTAGGCTCAAATGTAGTTAAAAAAGTTGCTTTTGCTGTTTATTATACACTGGCATAATTCATACATGACATCTTAAAAGTGGCAAAGAGAATTCCAGTCCTAGATATACTGTGATAAGCCCTGCTCCTTTTACCTGAATCTCTTGTTAGCCCTGTGAGCAGCTGACATGATGTCCACCATCCACCTTCTTTTTTTACCTAAAACCTCAAACATACTTGCTTTTTTCTTGGCTTTAGATATCCTTTCACAAACTTTTGAACATATAGATAGCTTTGGAGAAACCACTGACATGTAGTATGTAAAATAAAATGTCATTCCTTCCTCCAGAAAAGAGACATTTTAGTACATCTATCGTCCATACAAGAAAACACACAGAGTGAGAAGCAGGATGCTTTTAACACCTACTAATGTTTATTCTTCTTACTCATTTACATTAAGTAGTATATCCTAGTTACTCCACTTGTATATCTCCTTTATAATTCAAAGAGCACTTGTTTTTATTTGTTATTTTATATCTTTATTTTTTCAGACTGCATTTATCTTTTTCTGAGTGTTCTTTTATCCCAGTAATATAAAATATTTTAAGAGTCCTGTCCTGTGCCTAAACATTTTATTATCATTTGACTTCTTCCATATGTGGATTTCCTTTTCACTTTATTTATGTACTGCTGCATATGTCCTTGTGCACATATTAGGCAAAGGATGCTAGTAATTAACTTAACATTTTATAGTGAGCATAATAAGAACTCTATTCCACAACCGTGTCAGGGTGTCCTTCAAACAGAGTTACTTTATATGGAGGTTTCATATACTGAGACTGCACAAACCATCTCAATTTGATTCCTAGTCCTCCAGCAATATATTTCTCTGACATTTTCTTATGACCCTATCAATGTGAAGTTTCCTCCTGGCAATAACTGGCAATACAACATTGCATCTAAGTAAGATGGAAGATAAATGTAAGCTTGCCTGCTGTTTTTTTACACTTTAATGATAGAACCGAGCTAATCTGTAAAGGTGTGCTTTTACATTTTACACCTTTCTTTAGAAAAAAAACATAATAACAAATAAGTTAATTTACATTTTATAAAAAGTAAACTTGAATGTATCTGCAGAGGTTACACTTGGCACATATGTCTGATTTTGTTCATGAATTTAAAAGGAATCTAAAATAGCAAACATGAAAATATAATTAAATGGAACTGATTAAAAAACACAAATAAGAAAAACATAACAGAAATAGTGTTGTCTTAAAACAGGGTTCTAAAATGTTTTAATCCGAGGAACCAAATAAGAAAATCAGTACCAGACTAGAACCCAAAAAGAGGATTATTGCCATAATGATAACAGAGTTGTATACTGTATAGACAAATAACAATGGCCATATAATAAAAAACAGTAAATATTTTTGTTTTGGTTTAAATACATTTCTGTCATGAAATGTACTGAAAGAGAGAAGTGTATAGCAAACATTCATCCATTTTCCCAACCTGCTTGTAGGATCAAAGGAAAGCTTGAGCCATCACAGCAAGAACTGCGTGCAAGGCAAGAACAATCCCTAGGCAGGATGCCAGCCCATCACAGGGAAAACAAACACACGCACACACGCACACATGCACGCACACACGCACATGAACACACACACTAGGGCCAGTTTAGCAATGTCAGTTCTCCTAACCTGTGTGTCTATGAACTGTGGGAGAAAACCAGAGCCCCTGGAGGAAACCAATGAGAAAGACACGCAAACTCCATTCTGGGTGCACTCGGGACATGAACATCAGTATCCTTGTTGTAAGGCAGCAGCTTTATCAATGCCAGTGTAAATGCTTAGTGTAAGCTTCAGTATTGCAGAGAAAAATAAATTCTTCTTTTTAACACGGGTGGCACGAGGATATGGTCATTTTTAGAAGAGACAGTATGATTGGTCACCTGACTCATGGTGTCAGATAAGGAATAAACAAGTCAAAAAATAAATAATGGATGCTGTTTAAGTAATGTTATTTAAGACAAGGTAAATAATATTTTACAAATGACCTCCACCATTAATAATACATTCCTATAAATGTGCTGCACAAATTGTTCCGCATAGCACAGTTTTCAAGTAACAATTTAAAAAAATTAGTAAAAAAGTAGCATAGACAAATTATTCATAAAAAATGTATGCTTTGTTTGTACTTTAAATGGGTAATTGCATAAATCTTAATGAATTAGGTGAAGATTCTAGTCTGAAATGTTTAAACTGACACATTTTGTGAATGTCAAAGTCTCTACAGCCTGTCTTAGCTTTTGGATGTTTCATGCTGTTCCAAATCTCAATGCTTCAACAAACATGTCCATAGATTAAAGGCAGAGGTTTACTCTGAAGTCTTTGCAAATAATTGTAATGCCTGTATACAAAACATAATATCTTTTTTAGACAACTTGTCTTTCCTTAAAATTCAAATTTTGTTACCCTACCCTCAAT